>NC_044979.1:169638536-170889786 GCF_008728515.1 Papio anubis | reverse complement strand
CTTTCGGAAGTTTTCCTGGAGGTTTGACTGCTTATGCATTGTTTCCCACTATTGGAGAATTTCTGATGTTTTCATTTGTTTGTCCTTTGAGCAGAGAACAAGCAATTGGATAACAAAAGTATCTCCTTTTAAGCACATTCAGTCTTTTGGAAAAATGTTTAGAGCTTTCTTAAATGTAATAACACAGACTAAAAATGATCAGCCTGTAACGCTACAAGTACTCTCTGGCCTTTTGTGGTTGTTCTGTCTGCCTCCAGTCAGTCCACCGTCCTGCCATCGTTTTCTTCCAGGAAAAAGACTTCCCAAAGTCTTACTTGCCACCAGGTCCTAGAGACTTCCCCAATGTGTACCCAGCGGATGCAAGTGAGAACACTGTGTTTGGGGTCCTAAGCATGTGAGTCACAGCAGTTTGTGGGAACAATGTGTAATGAAAGTCTTCTACATTGATCAACTTTTGATATTTACAGTGGTTGGTAATGAGAGCAAGCTCTTGATTGAGAGATAGGCATTGTTGGGAGTTTAGGTTCTTCTTGAATTCATTCATATGGGTCCTTAGGCAAACCTGCTCCCTCTTGCAACATATGTTTTCACCCCATGAAGCAAGACCAGCCTACCACAAAATGTGTGATGAATATTTTATTTCTGAACCTAACTACATGATTTTGTATGGAATAAAAACATAAGAAATTCATTGTCCAATGTTGTAGATGCTTTTTTATTGGCATCAATTGTCAGAGGTGTAATAATTGCAAGCATCCATATCACAGGAAATTCCAGAGAAGTGAGAAAGACTTAGAATAATAGAATTTTAATGCAGGGAGGAAGCTTAGTGATCACTCTGGCTGTGAACTGCATCTCCAAGGAGGAATGCACGTCTTGGGACAGCCAAGGTGACACAGTAAGCTGGGGCGGGGCAGGAGAACTGGGACCAGACCCGAGGGTCTGCTCTCCCAAGCCCATGCTCTCCAGCTGTGGCTCTGCAGAAATATATGTGTTTTTGTTTTTATTGAGTTGAATGTCTGAATGAACTCCAATTCATTTGCAAAAAATGCCAAGAAAAATGTTGAGTTTTTTTTTTAAATATCCAGAATTAAAAATGTGTGTTGCAGAGAATAACACCCTTTTAAGAACATATTATTAAACAAGATCACGGGAAGGCCTTTAAGGTATTAATGAGTGAAGTTCACAGGAAGCAAACCATCACATATGATATAGTTACATTTTACATTTTATGTCTTTGGAACTCAGCTATAATTGAAGCCACTGATTGCACTTATAAGTAAATATTCTTTCTGACATTGCCCTCAGTGTGTTTTCTGAGATAGGTGTATTTGTTACACTCTACTATTTTTGTTGATTGTATTAAAGATTCTATTATAATAAAATTTAGTATTCAAATTTCTGTATATAAAATGAAAGTTTAGTATTTGTTATATAATTATAATGAAACCAAACAAAACAAACCAACACTGAAAGGATAGGAATCCACAATTTTACTTTCTTATTGTTCTAGCCTGTTAGGAAATCTGTTGTTTATAAATTGTGGTTTCTGAAATAATCCTCCTCTTTTTGCTACCACTCTGAAGTCAGTGTTAATCTTTTAGCATCAGCTGTCATCCTTCCCATCAAAGTCACCGCTGGTAGTTATAAAGCAATTTCAGTTCTATCCATTAGCCAAGAAAAGAGACACTTATTCATTAAATACTTAGAAATTCTCAGAAAAAGACAGAAATGGGTAGCATTGAGAGTGGGTGGGTATTGGAATCTGTGCTATGAGTAAAGAAATTTGAAGTTAGAAGCATGTGTTAGAGAAATCTATGGAGGATAATGAAAAACATTAAAAATAGAACTACCAATGGAAGCAATCCCACTTCTGGGTATTTATCCAAAATCATCGAAATCAAGACCTCAGCGAGATATTTGCTTTCCTATGTTCATTGCATCAGTACTCACAATAGCCAAGGTATAGAAATAACCTAAATGTCCATTGCTGAAAGAGTGGAAAGAAGCCAGGTGTGGTGGCTCATGCCTGTCATTCCGGAACTTTAGGAGGTCAAGGTGGGTGAATCACCTGAGGTGAGGAGTTCGAGACTAGCCTGGCCAACATGGTAAAACCTCATCTCTACTAAAAATACAAAAATTAGCTGGATGTGGTGGTGTGCACTTGTAGTTCCAGCTACTCGGGAGGCTGAGGCAGGAGAATTGCTTGAAGCCAGGAGGCAGAGGTTTCAGTGAGTCAAGATCGTACCACTACACTCCAGCCTGGGTGACAGAGTGAGGCTCTGTCTCTCTCTCTCTCTCTCTCTCTCCCCCTCTCTCTCCCTCTCCTTCTCTCTCTCTCTCTCTGTCTCTCTCTCTCTCTCTCTCTCTCTCTCTCACACACACACACACACACACAAAGATTGGTAAAAGAAAATGCGGTATATGCATACAATAGAATATTATTCAGCCTGAACAAAAAAGGAAACCATGAAATATGCAGCAGAATGCATGAACCTGGATGACACTGTGTTTAGTGAAATAAGCCAGTTACAGAAGGACAAATGTGGCATGAGGCATCTAAAACAGTCATACTCACAGAAGCGAGAGTAGAAAGGTGGTTGCCAGGGGTTGGGAGTGGGGGGAAATGGATGAGTTGCTATTCAACGGGCATAAAGTTGCAGTTAGGTAAGATGAGTAAGTTCTATAGATCTGTACAACACTGTACCTGTAGATAACAGTACTGTATTGCACACTTAGACATCTGTTAAGTGGGCAGATCTCATGTTAAGTGTTCTTACCATAATTTTTTTTAAAGGAGTGCTATGGAGGACCCAAAATACATCAGGCACTGCTTGTCTGTAAGCCACTGGAGAATGCCATTGGCCTGTTTTCTGTCTTTAATTCCAGCAGTAATCCCTCTATCGTAGATGTCATTTACAAGGAAAAATGTGAACCCTAGAGAGATTAAGTATTTTGCCCCAAATTATGCAACTGGAAGTATTAGACTTCATATATGAGCTAATGATGAGGTCATCTTTGGGTGTGAAGGGTAGTGAGATCCTCCATCCTTGGGGAATGGTTAACCATCTACATCTTCTGTCCCATCTTCCAAAGCCAGAAAGAAGCCACGGGTTAGGGATTCTTCGGTCAAAGCCTGACTCCACTGAAAAAGAAGAAGATTCAGATCAGTCTATGCTGGGTAAAGTGACTCCAGAAATATGCTGCAACTTATGAATTAGAGGGAGCACACACCAAGGGGCCAGGCATCCAGGAGTGACAAGACACTGTCCAGGCAGAAGGTCAGCTTTCCCTTACATGGATAGGTGTGAATCAGACTCCAGCAATCCAGGCAGCTGTAACAGGAAGGCAAGTCTTCCTCCAATTCTGAAATAAGTAGTCACCATTAGGAGTGTCGAGGTCAGTTAGTGTGTTCCTGTCTTCTAGATTTATCTACAGGGGTCAGAAACATAGCCCTGACTGAATGGACCTCTGTCAACATTGTAAAGTCCTCTCTCATTCCTTGTCTAAATAAGCCTAATTCTTAGAGATCCCATAGTTATCATAAAGCTTATCTTTTCTAACAGGCAAGAAGAATATCACAATGCTAATTGCCTCTTTTTTTAAAAAAAGTTCTGATTTTGAAACCTGATAAACCTCTCAAGTAATGATTAGGTCATGTTTACCTAATTCTTATGCATCGGTGAGTGTCTAAAAGAAATCATTATTAAACCTAGCTTGCTGACTGCTTTCACTAAGTGTTAAATAATAAATAATGCATTTCTACTTCAATTAATCTACTTAGACATCTCACAGGCCAAATGCCTTGGTGGAGATGTTCTAATCTGCAGAATCAATCCCCGGTATGACTCTGCCTCTTGACATTTGGAGCTCCCTAACACAGAGCTCTTAATTCCATATACAAGGTAAATGGATAATTTAGATGACCGTGTTCTGCCATTGTGCTCAGACTGATAAATAAGGCAAGGCACTGTAATGACACCTTGCAGATCTACTCAAGGCAAAATTTGGAATGAATCTTCACTCCCACCCATATGAGAAATTTTTTCTCAATTTCATATGCTTGTATGTTTTTCACCTTAATATGAAGGTCTGCGTGTGTGTCCAAGACTTTTGCAGAACTGCTATGTATACTGTTTCCTTACTATGGGGTTTATTAAATGATCCAAATTCTAGTCTTATTAGAACTGCTTAAAAATTATTAGCAGAAAGTCTGAGTATTCAAGATAACAAAAAAGTGTTTATGTAATATTATTATTTTGATATTTCCTTCTGATTCTCGTCTATGTAAATAAATATTTTATACAGTTGAAACCATAGTATACATGCCATTTTCTAACCCTTTTAAATAATCATTATGTTGAAAGTATTTCCATGTGGCAAGAGCTTTAATAGTTATAAATGTTAATATTAAGAATAATAAGAATAATACCATGACTCATCTGAAATGTACAGTGATTTTACACTCTTATTAATTTTGGAAGTTTCATTTGCTTCTCTATTTTTGTTACTAATTTCATAAATAGCACTGATGTGAACATCTCCATGCCTAGAGGTTTCCTTTTCTCCTTTCCTTTGAGGTCAAGGGTCTAAAGACATATAGTACAATTGCCACATGTAAATATATAGATTCACTAGATGCTTCCCAGGATTAGACACGATCACTGTGCAAAATATGTGGTAACACAATAAACAGAAAGTTACTGTTTTTTTAAATGCATACTTTCAATTAATAGTGAGATTGAGATTTTTCCATTTCTGTGTTCACTAATTCTATGTTACCTTCTGCTTCTGCGTATCATTAGGCTATCTATCTGTTGGCATCACTGCTTTATCATTTTAGGATATTTCATGAATATTTTGCAGGATTTGTAATCACATATAAGAGGAATGGAGGATTAAAGGCAATCAATCGGAAGTATGGGTAATTGGTGTACATTTCATATTCTGCTAATCTCAAGGAGTTAAAAACATACATCCTTTTAAAAACAGGAGCTAGAAAGTCCCCTGGAGGCACTGTCTTTCTTCATTTGTTCCATACTTTGCATAGCATACTTCCTGGAGGGCCCTTCGTAAATTGTTGTGCAGTTGACTCAGATACCTTTTTCCACGTTATCTCTGCTCACTCAGAGTACCCACCCTCGTCAAATATCACACCCTTTGTCATACTTGAGAACTTCACCCATCACTTCTTGGTGGAGATTTTAGGCCCTTGTTTGTGCTGTGTCTTGTTCTGCCTACACCTCTGTTGTGGCTCCCTTCCCCTTGTAATGATTTATTTATGCTTCAGTCTGTGCAACGGGCTCTGAGCCACGGGGGGGTGGGGGCGCTGTGCATTTTCATCTCCGTGTCCTCAGTATAAGAATGGTGCCAGGAAAAGACTGAGTCCTCCATAAATGCATGGAGGTACTCAACCCAGGCTTGCAGGTACTCAGTAAATGCTTGTGGGTGATAAATGAATGGAATTAAATTGAGGGATTAATTTTTATATCAGTATGCTATATTAATATGTAATTCATATATTAAAAGCACAATTTTTATGGTAATAGTTAATATGATTATATAAATTATATAATTAAGTATAATATATAATTATATAATGCAATTTATAATTCATATCAATATGTAAAATATCAAAATGATATATTGATATGTATTCAATATATTACAAGCTCATTTTTATATTAATATTTGCTCTAATTAATTATATAAATTATATAATTATATATACTTATATAAATATATATAATATATAACATAAATTATAATAATTATTACATAATTATTAATTATATAAATTATATAAGTCCTATCACAGTGTCTTCTTCCTAGGGTCTAAATCAACCTCTGGTAATGAAGGGCCTGGAGCCAGATATGAGCTTCTTGGAGCTTTTGGCAGTTTCTGGTGGAGGTCAGCTATCCTTGTCATCTACCTTGGCCCCTCTGTAGGGGATGAGCTCAGGGCTACAGTTTTCCTTCCAGGTTCTCATGGTGTGGTCCGGGCTCCATTTCTTTCTCTTTGAACCTCACTTCAACATGATTAGAGTGACCGAAGGTAAAGAAATAGGAACTGTTTTACTGTAAATAAGTTAGTCCCTGCTATACTTTTTCTCTGTGTTGTTTCATCACATGTACTCTCCTCAAAGGTCTTGTTCAGCCCTTCACACCCCTGTGAGTTGCATTAAGCAATGTCACTGTGCTGCAAAATGCTTAGAAATATGTGTGTGCATTACACAGAACTGTCCAGCCTTCAGAAGGAAAGGACTGAACATCTTTGTGCATCTCCCCGTGGGAAGACAAAGATAGAAACTCAAATGGGCTCATTCTTTGCCTCCGTAAATATGTTTATCAGACCCAATTAGACAGGAGAGAGAATAGAGTCCAGCGTGTTGGTGGAAAAGCTGAGAATAATCCATGAAGTTTTTGAAGCCTGAGGTTTTCCATTTTGTTGTTTAGAGAAAACTAGATTGGATGCTTTGAAAGAAATTAAGATATTCTTGTTTACATTTTTCTTTGATATCATGATTATTGGTAGAAAAATTGTTCTTGGACAAAGTATTTTTTAACAGGCAATCCAAAAATTTCCCAGTGGGGCCTTTACTTAAGTGAAGGAGATTTGAAGAGCAAAAACATAGCTATAACTGATTTTCAAAATTATATAACTACAGCATTTAGAACCATTCAGCCTTCTGAAATGCTTACCGTCATGATCGAAGGGCATGACTCTGACTCTGAGAGGGAGGTAAATAACAAAGCCAGTATTGTCCTGGCCAGGAAGCTGTAGAGGTAAGCCACTTTGTCTTTACGTCTAAGCACCCTGCCCTGCACCCAGTTCAGTCAGTAGTGATGTCAAGTCTTGCCCCAGTTTATCTCCCAGGGATATTAGAATAAACACATTTAGAAACTAAAGATGCCATGTAAACACAGTAAATTTATCCCATTTTTGTTTAACATCTTAAGGGCTAGAATTTCCAGCTGTCTCTTCACACAAACTTCTTGCTGAGAGAGGGGGCGAGGTTACTTGAATTTGAAGATGTTGATTTTTGCCCCAAATATAGCTTTTTTGAACTACAGATTCTTACTAATACAGGGTAAGTACACCTCATTGAGCGGGTGACTTTTACAGCAGGAGGGCTACAGTTTCACCTGAGAAGCGACACATGGATTGTGTGTCCTGACACAGCAGTGAGAAGTCCTCTGTTCTGTGCATTCTGTGACTCCACACTAAGGCACCATCACTGACAGGTAAAAGTGCTGCTGCTTATGGTGGCAATGGATAGTCACACTGTAGAATTTTTTTTAATGCAAGTTAAGTTTGCAAAGTAAACACCTCTTTTCAAAAATTAGAACTTAGATCGAAACTCATTTATGAAAGAATCACATGGCTGTGTCAACAGCTTAGAAGAAGTTCACTTTTTTTTTTTTTTTTTTTTTAAACTTTTCCTGTTACCCAGATAGGCAAAAATAAATTCTGGATCATCCACTGAAGTTTCCAAATGGTCCCCCTGAACCAGGGTTTCTAAATAGCAGCACTATCAGCGTTTTGCTTCTGATCATTCTTTATTGTTAGGGCTGTTCTGTGCACTGTAGCAGAAACCCTGGCCCCTCAGAAGCCAAAATCAGCCATGGTTAAAATATCACTGTTCTAAACTAAACCAAAGTGAACAAATATTGAACAAGATACCTGGGACCCTGGCCTTGGTTTCCACTTTGTCACCCCTTGGCCCTTTGTTGTCCCTTTCCACACCTGTAAAATGGGTGCAGTGCCACCTGCTTCATTCATTCACCCCGTAGCATATGTCAGGATCATTGAAACAGGGCCTGGCGTGCTGGAGATGATTGATAGATATTTGTTAAATAAATGATGAATGAACGTGTGAGGGAATGGATTGAAGAATTCGAGTGCACAATTTGGAGATCTCTAAGGAAGACAGTATCCTCCCTTCATGGGTTCCCCTTGCAGCCCAGGGGCCTCCAGGTGTGTTTCTGTGTCTGTTCTCACAGTATGGATGGAAGGTGGGAAACGTGCCCACGCTCTTGTGTGTCTGTTATTCTTAAGCACTTGATCCGTATTGCGCAACTGAAAGCTTTATCCCCTAACAGGATAATCCCAGTAGTGTATGTATGTGTTTTTGTTGTTGGCTAATATTTTTGTTTTTGCTTTTTATTTTGTCAGAATGTCAGATGTCAAACTAGACTCATACCACGGCAAAGCGCATGCAAAATGAGAATACTGCATTGTATCATTCTGTTTGACCATAGCGCTCTTTAAAAGTTTACATCCCTTTCTTGTGATTCTAAGTGGGATTCTTCATGTTCCTTTACTTTAGTTTCCTCCCACATATCCCCACCCTCCACCCACAACAAAGGCTTAACATACACATAGACATACATGCACATACAAAACAAAAACTCATCCTTAGCTCATTTAGTTTGTTGTAAGTGACTGGGTTAAGCCACAAAATAAACTACTGTTAAAAAATAAATAAATAAATAGGAATAGCTTTGCATACATGTTCTTTGTGGAAAGAATAACATATTTCTACAAAGGAATAATAACATTCACTCACATTGATTTAACAACCAGCCCTGGGAAATTGTTGACATTGCTTTCTGGACAGTGACAGAAAATACCTTCGAGTTATAGCAACTCCTTCTTTACTTCTCCACACTGTTCCATAACATCTTTATAAACACATTTATTTATAATATCTCTCTATGTAAAAGCTGTCATGGGCTCGCTTCATTTGTGTATTAAGTATATGTCATCACAAGAAATAATGTAACTTACGGAGGTGAGAAAATTTAAGTTCATCCTAAGTTTTGCAGATTTTTCAGACAACCAGTTGTTCAGGTTAACTTCATTCTGCTGTTTTCTGAAATCTGGCATATAACTGGATAAGACAATAAATGTTATCAATAATTGCTGTCTTGTGATTATTTTGATAATATAATAACTTATGACATATTTCAATTACATTATTTTGACATCGCTAAGAACACAGTAATATTCCTGAAGTCTAAAGGAAATATTGTTGGCAACCACAGCAGTAATATCAGAGACACTAACAAGTTATTTTGATGACATAAAATCTAACTTCTACTTTCAAAATATCATTTAACATGTTGAACACTGACTAAATTAGTAAGTGCATGAAACAAAAGTTATTCTAGATCCAGGAGCATCTGACATTAGGGCAGACCCCTTCTGCTTCTTGGATAGACCTTGGCCAATTCCATCCACTTTCCATCCTATACCTAACTTGACTTTTTCAAAGTAGCAATGTGACCAGGTCACCACTCCTTCACTTCTCAAAAAGATGCCTCCCCGGCTTTTTATCCCATGGAGGGAGGTGGATGGGCAAGACAGTGACTAGAGATAGCAAGAGATTGAACTCCCAGCCCTGAGCCCTGGAATATTCAGCTTTGATACATTCATGAGGGTGGAGTTCTCATGACCTAAACACCTCCCACCAGGCCCCATCTCCCAACACAGTTGCGTCGGGGATTACGTTTCCAATACATTCTTTGTGAGGTTCACAGTCAAACCACAGCACCATCTTTAATGACTTTATGTTTTTTCCTAAAATAAGACAAAATTCTCAAATGTGACCTAAAAGGTCTCTTTTACCCCTTCCCGTTTCTTCCGTTTTCTCGAGCCGGAATTTCTAACTCTCTCTGGAATCCTTTTTGTCCCCTGTGCTTTTTAACTTGTCTTACTTCTCCTCTTAGTTTGATCTCATCTCAAGTGTTTCTGTCTTAGGGAAGCTTCTCTGAACTCAACACTAGGTCAGCCTCACGGTCCCACAGTCCACCCACTGCCCCTCAACAGGATGCGCTGAAGCTGGAGCTGTGCACTGATGTGTGTGATGCCCAGAATCCTCACCAGACCGAGATCCAAGAGAATACGTGCCATATTTGTCTTTCCCCACCATTGTATCTACAGCATCTTGCATAGTGCCCAACACTGAATACATGCTTGGCAAGTATTTGCGGAATTAGTGAGTACATAGTGAGCACACCTATACCTTCTCTCCTTTCTTGTTCCTGATGATGCGACTCTGTAGAATAGTCATGACTTTTGCTTCGTCACTGGGAACTGAAACGTCCACCAGTGGGTGTCCTCATACTGGCCTTGGCTCTGCCTCTTTAGGATGGTAATGATCAAGCCTCTCCTTCTTTCATATCATGGGCCTCTGTACACCTGAAGCAGTTATTATGTCTTTGAGTTCCCTTTTCCTTATTTATTCATTTTCTTCAACCATGCCTCATACTTGTCTTCATTTCCATTCCTGCCAGAGGGTTACTTGCTGTCCTATCAGCCTGCTCAATATCGTCTCTGCCTTTGTTAAAGGAGAATGGTGAAAATCTGACCTAGGAAGCTCTTTGGGTGAGTTTCCTTATCTATCACTAAATATTTATATCCAAATTGTATCAGAGGCTGGCAAAGTTGGCATCTTTGTGACAAGTGGCAATAAATTAATTTTTTTCTAATATCATACCAAAATTTGTGACAGTTGTAACCTGTCAAAATAGAAGAGAATACCCAGTAGTTTATGAATTGTCCTTCCATTTGTATTTCTACTACTCAAGCTCGATCAAAAAAATAGTTAGCTTTTTGTTTTTCCTTAAAAATGAGTAGAGACCCCTACTAACCTTAAAGCATAATGTATACATTTTAGTAATTCTATTTGGACTGTATAAACCCTGAACATCTCAGCTCCACAGGTACCTTGGGGGAAGTAAGGTATAGGAAAGAATCGGACTAGAAGCACAAGCTAGATTTTGCCACCCTCTCTCCTTTCCAGAGGCCTCTTCTGTTTGTCATCTGGGTGTGGGTGCACAGTGTGAGATGTCACTGGCTGAGCACGGATTGCTAAGGCCATTTAAACATAATAATGAACACGATGTTGATTTAGGTTCTTCCTCCAAGGGGATACTTCAAGCCCAGGGGGTCAAGGGCTCTGAAGATCATTTAATACAGATCTTTTTCAGTTCACTGATGAAAAGTGCTACATAAGTACAGAGAATCATAATTGTTTTTATTATTGTTATTGAAACTGCGGTTGATCATCTTGATAGGCCTACTGTGGGGTGGATATTGACAAACCATCCTCTGATTTAATCATCTTTCTGGATATTTTTATTTATAAATGAATCTTCTGTCAACATCTAGTTCTCATTAGCATCATTAGCATTCTACACTCCCCTTGGTAGGATCATGTAAAATTGATGGGCTCGAATTTCTATTAAATGCAGTACATGTTTCTGGGTTCTTATTTATACTGAGCATCTGGAAGCCTGGGATCATACTATCTTGTAAATAAACATTACATTCGGTGATATCACCTTTCCTTTTAAAAGGGTCTTTAGAAAGCTTTTAAATGGCATAGGGATGGAGTGCTCATTATAAAGATTGGAAGGAATGAAGCAATCATTTTATGTGTATGGAATTTCTGGGTAATAAGTGCAAATTAACATTACAGAGAAATTGATGTGAATGGAGTACATTTAAATTGAAATAGGATCCTCAGATTAAGAGCGATTTTTATTTTCATGTATTTATTTGCCCAGAGGTTTTCCATGTTGGCCGTCAGTTATAATGGGACATAATGCTGGGTACTGAATACTGGTCAAATGATGAAACATTTTTTCAAAGACCCAGGAACAGCTGCTGCTTATTGAGTTACCAGCACCACTTCCTGAAGAATGTGATTTTGTTTCAAAGATAGCCAAGTACTGACCAGGCTGTCTCAGCTTAGTTTGAGCTATGATAACGTGGCATGTTGTTGTCATATTATTATTAAGTATACTTCACAAAGTGATTCCAGATCCTTCTCCCCATTACTTGGGGAGGGGAGGCTTTATTGACTTTTGGAGACTATACATCGATATGGCGCTTCTATGATTGAGAGACAGATGGCAGTGAGAGCATTTGTAGGATGTATTAGGAAAATGAGGAAATTTCATAAACTCAAAAGAAAGATTCATGGAGTAGAATCTGGATTGCAAAATACATGGAAGCTTACTGGAATCTGTGAACTTCTTAGGGTTACAAGAAAGTTGCTGACTCGTTTGCCAAGCCCCACTCCTATGGGATTAAGTTTAAGGCCGACTTTCAAAGTATTTCTTGTGCTGCAAGATTTTGGAATGTCTCTTCAGTGAGACAGCTAAAATACCGTTGGTACATTTAACTCACTCATCTCCAACCTACATTTCCAAATTACTTTTCTCCTAAGCAATGTAAATATAGACATAATTTTTATACCTAACTTAAGATGCAATCACTTCATCATAATTCTCTTTTAGGTAAAAGTAAACATTTTGTCATCAAAAAGATTCTTGATCTACAATAACGTTATCTTTCTAATTGAATTGTGAAAATTAGAAAAGAATGAAAGATAGCCATACAAGTCCATAAAAAATGATCATAGCTAATAAATATTTTTATGGACTTCAAAAATATATGACTAGAAAAAATATATGAAACATTTAAAGCAAAAGAATTTCAAAATATAACCTGACCTGAAAATCCCACCTTTAAGGATTTATTCTAAGGGAACGGATAAGGATATACACAAATATTTGTTTAAAATGATATTCCTTACAGAATTGTTAATAATAATGAAAAATGTTTTTATACAGTAAATACTATAGATATTAATATCCTTTTGGATAATTATATATTGTAAAGATGTTCATTTAACTGTGTTAAGAATGGTATAATTATGGGTTAGTTTTTATTTCCTTTCTTTCTAATCATTAATATTTTCTTATTTTGAAAAATTAAACAGGCCAAGCATGGTGGCTCATGCCTGTAGTCCCAGCACTTTGGTAGGCCAAGGCCAGTGGATCACTTGAGATCAGGAGTTTGAGACCAGCCTGTCCAACATAGTGAAGCCCCATTTCTACTAGAAATACAAAAATTAGTTGGGTATGGTGGTGGGCACCTGTGATCCGAGCTACGCAGGAGGATCACTTGAACCTGGGAGGTGGAGGCTGCAATGAGCTAAGATCGTGCCAAGCATTCCAGCCTGGGCAACAGAGTGAAACTCTGTCTCAAACAAACAAACAAAAACATTAAACATATATTATTTATATAATCCAGAATATATTTTTTAAAATTTATCAGAATAATATTTTTCTGAGAAGATACCTCATTGTTTTCAAAAAGCCTTGAGAACTAGATTGACACTATTCACTTTATACAGAGTTACTCCAAGATGCTCTTGAATCATTTTTTAGGAATGAGTTGAAAGAATTGTTTTAGTATTCCTTAAATTGATCACTTTTCTATTCACATGCTATCAATTAAGAAGGGGGACTTGTGGCAGCTTCTGATATGAAGGCTGTATTTTTAAAAAAGCAACAACCAAACAACTTTCAGGTGAAATTTATTTTTCCAAGAGACTTGATGAATGTCAAATTTTGATTCTTGGAAAACTACTTTGTTAGCATGCTGAGCAGTTATGGTTTACTTTTGGTGTGTTTGTGAAATACAGTAGGTATTACATACAGCAGTTCTAGAGTAATGTCACTTTGAGGCCTCTGGTTCCTAAGTGGAGAAGACATGAAAGCTATTCATTGGAGCAAAGTACCCAGAATGTAGCTGTCCAGGAATGAATGTGGAGTAGATTGAGGCATTTATGCAAAGGTACCCCTGAAGAGATTTGGCAGTGCTCTTACCATTCATTCATTTGGATCACCTGAGGTCAGGAGTTCGAGACCAGCCTGGCCAACATGGTGAAATTCCATCTTTACTAAAAATACAAAACATTGGCTGGGGGTGGTGGTGAGCACCTGTAATCCCAGCTTCTCAGGAGGCTGAGGCAGGAGAATCACTTGAATCCGGGGGGCAGAGGTTGCAGTGAGCCGAGATTGAATCATTGCACTCCAGCTTGGGCAACAAGAGCGAAACTCCGTCTCAAAAAAGAAAAAGTAAAGATGTTAACTAAGCACCTACTATGTAGGAAGGGTTGAGATACAGGTAGGAAAAAATATTGTTCTGAAGGAGCTCCTGGTCTAGTGTGAATCTGATCAAACCAGATTATCCTAGTATAAATCAAATCATCATATTATACATTTAGGAAGAACAATTTTAGAAAGAAATGTACAGGGAGTTACAGGAAGATTGAGAAAGATGGGGCAACTAATTTGTCCTCATTTGCCTAAGACTTTCTTGGTTTTATTTAGAATGGAAAATCCTGCCTTCCAGAAACGCCCCCAGTTCCAGACGAACTGAGATAGTTAGTCACTCTAGAAAGGCCATCTAACCCAGAAAAGGCTTTCTAGAGTAGATCAATCTGGACTTCTGAACTCAGTTTCCAAGTCAAGAAGGGCTTGGGGCTGGGCGCAGTGGCTCATGACTGTAATCCCAGCAATTTGGGAGGCCAAGGTGGTCGGATCATGAGGTCAGGAGATCGAGACCATCCTGGCCAATGTCTCTACTAAAAATGCAAAAATTAGCTGGGCCTGTGATCCCAGCTACTTGGGAGGCTGAGGCAGGAGAATCACTTGAACACAGGAGGCAGAGGTTTCACTGAGCTGAGATCGCACCATTGCACTCCAGCCTGGGCGACAGAGCTAGACTTTGTCTCGAAAAAATAAAAAATAAAAAATTTTTTTTTTTAAAAAAAGGGCTTGGAGGGTAAGAGATAGATTGGCAAGGGTGGGTGGGTAAGGGTAGGTGGAAAGGGTGGGCGGGTAAGATAGGTTGGTAAAAGTGAGGGGTAAGGGCAGGTGGTAAGGGTGAGTTGTAGGTTGTATATATGGGGCATTAGGGTGGGAATAAGGGGGAGATTCCAGACAGAGGAGACTTCCTTGATAGAGAAACAACACAGTGTGTGTGAAGAACCATGAGGCAGCTCTAATGTCACTCAAGCACTGGTTGACTTGAATGGAGCCAGAAGAGATGAGGTCTTATCCTCTAGCAGGGCAGGGTGTATCATTTGTGACAGATGCTGTAACAAAGCACCACAAACTGGGCAGCTTAAAGAACAGACATTTATTATCTCACAGTTCTTGAGGCCAGAGGTCCAAGGTCAAGGTGCTGGCAGGGTTGGTTTCTTCTTCAGGTCGTGAGAAACTGTGCTGTGCTTCTCCCCTGGGTTTTAGTGGTTGCAGGCCATCCTTGGACTTCCTTGGCATAGAAAGGCATCACCCCATCCCTGCCTGTGTCTTCACATGGCTTTCTCCTCGTGCGGGTATCTGTGCCCAAATTTCCCCTATTTTTCATAAGGATACCGGTCATACCTGATCGGGGGCCCACCCTACTCCACAATGACGTCATCTTAACAATATTACAACTGCAACACTCTATTCCCAAACAGGGTCACATTCTGAGATCCTGGAAGTTCGGACTTCAGTAAGAATTTCTGGGGATATAACTCGACCATAACAGTGGGGATGGGTGGTGGAGGTTCAAAAGGGACACTAAGAGGCCTCACGACCCTACAGCCTGGGGAGCTTGTTGTCCCTATTGGTTCGCAGTGGCAGAAACCCCGAAGGTGTTGGGGAAAACCCTGCTTCAGTCCAGTGGATGCACACTGCAGAACACTGGGAGGGATCCTGAAGTCCGCCAACTCTCCGGCTTTGGGTCTGAGAGGGGTTGGACCATCCCCATGTGGGCAGGGAGAAAGGAGAGGAGCAGGGGGCCACCTCCCCTGTCAGCAAATACTGGATCTGCTGAGATCTCTCTTCAATTAAGAATAAACAAGATCAAACACAACCTACTAAAAATTGCTCTAGGTCAAGAGCAAAGGAATGTCCTTCTGAGGAATGCCATTCAGTGGAAGCCTTCTAAACATTATTTACCAAGGTAACAAGAAGAAAATAATTTGACAATGAGGATGCAAATATATATGATCTCTCTGGAACAGCTGCAGAAACTGTGAAGAGATGACAGTGATGAGTGGAAGGAGAAGGATCAAAAAGAAACCAACGTCAAATAGAATCAAAGGCTTCATTCCACACCTTGGCTGCGGGATGGATGCCACAGACAATAGCATCAACATTTAGAGCTCTCCCAGGACACAGAAGTAAAAGACAATAAGATGAGAATAATGGGAGAAAAAATGGAAGGCAAAAGCACCAAAAGAAAACAAAAAAACAACCAAAAAAAAAACCAAACAAAACAAAAAAATCCCAGATTTCACATGCAATTATGGCTGCTTATAAAACAAGCCCAGACTGATTGGAAAAGAAGTTGAAAAAAACATTCTTGATCTGAAGGAAAAAAAAAGCCATAACTATGCCTACATTCAGACATTTAAAAATATATTATGATAATACATTTAATTTTCTTAAAGTTGCAATCATATTGTATCTATAGAACTGTGTTGCTTTTTTTTTTAACCCCTTAGCATTATATTGTGAGTATTTTTCATGGCATTGGATACATTACACAAAAGACTTGTAATGGCCACATGTTATTTTATTACATGACTATATAATAATTTGAGGATTGCACAATCTTATTTTGAAATTTTGCTATTTGCAAATAATGGTGCAGTGTATGTTTTTGCTTATAGATTGTTTTTTATGCCACATATTATTTCCAGAGGATAATTTCCTAGAAATTGAATTACTGGGTCAAAAGACATTCAAACCAGAGGTTCCCAGACTTTAGGATTCCACAGACCAAGAAATTTCAAAATAAAATAAAACAAATAAAGGCCCAAAATAGTGTTGCTTATGTTTTACTTTTGTCAAGCAAGTACACTAAAGAAAAAAGCCTAAGGTATAGCATGGTTATTCATAATAGAGACTATATTTTACACCAAAATTTGAGAGGATATAATCTCACAGTAGAGGACTGTCTTTAAGCTGAATAATTAGTTCCATGAAAAACTCAGTATGTTGTTTTTATTCTTTTTATTGTTTTACTCTCTATCAGTGACAGTTTGATCAGGAATGGATAGCAGTCTATTAGCTGGCACTTTGGTAACACTGAGTAGAACACTCAGCTTCTGAAATATTGCAACACATTATTTGCTGTTTTGAAGATACAACTTTAACTTTCTACTTTTGCATTGTTACACATTCTGTAGATGGATGGATTTAAGTGAAATATGTCATTTTAAGTTCTTTTTAATAGTCCCAAAGACACCAATACCTTTGTTGGCAGGGAGTTCCTAAGCAGATTGCTTCTTTCTGCATTGCCAAAACAGCTCTGTCTTTTGAGTGAAAGGAGGAGGAAGGGCCATGCCGTGGAGCAGAGGTAGAAGACAAGGGCTCTGCAGCTTGACCTGGAATGAAATTCAGGTTCTGCCACTTTTCTGCAATGTGGCAAGCCTGAGGGTACATGACATGGGCAAGCCTGAATTTCCTCATCCATGAAATTGGGGTTCATGCTCCTACCTACTTCATAAGATGGTCATATTTTTAAAACTCAGCCACATCACTTAGTGCAGTGCCTCACATATTCTAAGCGCCTTTCTATGTTACCTATTCTTTCTGCAGATTACCATTTGTTTTCAAACACTGTAAAGCAAGAGGCAACAAACTTTTTCTGTACAGGGTCACACGGTAAATATTTTAGTCTCTGTTGCAACCACTCAGTACAGTTAATACATCAATGAGTAAGTGTAGCCGGCTTTCAGTAAAACTTTATTAACACTAACATTAGAATTTCATATAATTTTCATGCGTCATGACGTCTTCTTCTTCCGACTTTTCCCAACCATTTAAAAACATAAAAACTATTGTTAGCTCAATGGCCATACAGAAACAGTTAGCTCTGGAGGTTGTAGTTTGCCAGTCCCTGCTGTAAACCATAAGGAGATGGTAGAAAAAATTTATCCAATAGTACTTTTTTGAATAACACATTTTCTTGTAACTAGGATTTAGAATCATTATTTTGAAAGGAAAGTTTTGAAAACATTGCGCAGATCTATGGCAAGAAGAATTGTAGGATTTTTCTACAAATCCCTGGTCCCGCCTCCTAATCCAGGGAACACGGAGATGGGGCCCAACCAGCTGAGTGGGCTCCTAGAGGTCCCACTAGAAGTTTGCCCCAGGTGAGAGTGAGGACTGACACGGAACATTCCTGAATCCAGGCCTGGTGTTCTTTCCACGGCACAGAATCACGTGATTTTTGTATTGCATACTTTGTAGTTAACTAGACACTGAGATTTTTATTCGTCAATGAAAAGCTTATTCAAAACTTTGTTCCCCTGAGAAGAAAAGATAAACAATAATTTCACGTGGTAATTTTCCAAATTTCTGTACCGTATCTACATATCCAAACACAGCTGTATGAAGGCAAAAGCTGGCTCCAGGCAAAGAAGAAGCCTGCTCCCCCTTGTTTCAAAGCAAGGCGGGCTATGTGTTCAATCAAATGTATTACGGGGCCCCCACCCCAACTAGAGTAAAACAATAAATCCAAACCCCAAAACAGCTGCTGGCGATATCCGCCATTGGCCCTCTCTTTGCAAGAGGAAAGAAGAGAGAGAGAGAGAGAGAGAGAGAGAGAGGGAGACAGAAACAGATTGATTTCACATTTCAAACAAAAATATACACCTTTATTATTGGTTAGTGAAGTCCCTTACCTCACAATAAGAATTTTAACTGAATGACATCTTGGGCAGCATTCTCAGATTTATGAGTTTTGGGGGTTGTTTGCTTTTGCTTGGGAAATGGTGGTTTTACTTATTTAATTTTTTTAAAGAAAAAAAACCCACTTTATTGAGGTCTAATTAACATACAAATACTGTACATGTTTAGTGCACACAACTTACTAAAGAGCTGTGTGTTTTTGACTGAAACGTATTTATATTATATGCTTACTCGAGGTTCAGAACTAGCTTTGTACTAAAATAGGACTATAGATGATTAAAACTTTTTCTCTGTATTTTCTTTTTATAATGTGTGCACTTATAGGTATATGGCTCTAACAATGTTTGGAAAAGTAAGAAGATGAAGAACAATGTATTTTGTATGAAAGGATTTTTAAAGAGATTCTTTGTACTTTTTTTCTTTTTAAGATTCTTATACTTTATAGACTTTATAGAACCACGCTGTCTACTACAGTGACCACTTTTCACATCAAAACGTGGCTGGTCTGATTTAAGATGTACTCTGAGTATAAACTACACATAGGATTTCAAAATCTTAGTAGAGAAAAAGAATGTAAAATAGCTCATTAATATTTTGGTCTTGTTTACATTTCAGAATAACATCTTGCCTCTATTAGTTTTTAAATAACATAAAATATTACATTTAATTTTACTTGTTTCTTTTTACTTTTAAAATGTAGCTACTAGAAAATTTTCACTTGCTTACGTGGATTGCATTTTCGTTCCGCTGTGCTGTGCTGTAATAGCTGTTCAGCTGTCATCAAATATGTCTGGGATGATTTTCAAAACGAGTTCACAGTAGTTAACTCCGGAGAAAGGAACTGGGAGACTTGAGGAGGGTGAGAGATTGATTCAACTTTTACCATTTATTCTCTTGTGCCTTCAGCTTTTTTTCCCACATGCACATATTATCTATTTAAAAATAAAATATTTAAAATAATAAAAATGTAAATAAAAGAAATTCTTACAGAAAACACTGCAGTTAAATTAGTGTTATTTGTTAACAGGAAAGATTTTCTTTTTTTCTTTTTTTCCTGTTCAGGAAAAGGGCTATCAGGGCATGCTATTTGTTGTTGCTACTGAGTGTGTGTGTGTGTGTGTGTGTGTGTGTGTGTGTGTGGTTGGGGGAGGTGTGTGCATGTGTGTGTTCATGCCAGGGTATGTGTATTTAAAATATTCTCTTATGGACACAATTAGATTTGATTGGCTCAGGGCCTTAGTCTCCCAATATATCAAGGAAAGTGTAGCTTTTATAAATTTTCAGTTAGAGAAATAAATAATATTTTTGTGGGAAAAATAAAAATACATTCCCAAAATATCTTGTATTAAGAGACAGCCAGTACATAGAGTTTTAAAATCCTGGCCTGGGATCCTTCTTCCACAAAGGATGTAACTTAATGATCCTGTGGTTATTTAAAACAACAATTTTTTTCAAGTGGCATAAAAATACAATTGTCTACTTTTAATATGAATTCAGTTTACTTTCCTCTTAAAAGGAAATCAATTACAAAGCAATAACCTTGAAATTAAATACTTTATTTCAACTAATATTTAATTATCTTTTATGAGAGAGTATTCCCTAAAATATAGCCAAAGATCAAATTCTGTTAATTTCATAATTTACAGTTTTATTACTAGTGATCTGGTTGATCACAGTCTTAAGAAAACAAATTCTAAAAAGCTACTTTACTAATTTGTGTTCAGTTAAGAATTTATTTTCTAACACTGATAAATAAACACATTTATTTTCTAACGTGATAAATTACATAAAACTCACATGTTAAGAATTACTGCAACATCACTGTTTAGTATTATCTTAAACCAGATGAAACTGCTCTTATGAGATCAGGTTTGCCTTACCAAAATGTTACTTTTAATATGATTCAACCCGATACTGAGTGAAGTTTCATCACTTTCCTTTTACTGTCTTTTGGAAAATTACAGCTATGTTCTAAGAAACATGGGTCATTGTTTCTTTATATATTTTGGTCCATTTATTTAGCCACACGTCTCAAGCATCTACTTTGTAGTTAAATAAAAATTGGTATTCTCTTTCAGCAAGTTCATTCTTGCTGTAAATGGTTTTCCAAGCTATCAAGCAATGTGATCTCTTATCCTATAGTCTTCAGAAAAGCTATCGTTTCATTGTTGAAATATTATAGCTGTTTAGCAACTTTCCTCCCCACATTGTCAGTACAAAATTACTATTATCAATTTCAAAATATGGTTAACAAAATAGTCCTACTGTCTTAGTCTGCTCGAGCTGCCATGGACAAAATACCGTATATTGGGTAGCTGAAACAACAAAAATTTTCTCACAGTTCCAGAGGCTGGGATGTCCAAGATCAAGGCACTGGCAGATTCAGTTCCTGGTGAGCTCTCTTCTCCTGTCTTGTAGACAGCCACCTTCTTGCTGTGTCCTCATGTTAGAAAGAAAGAGAAAGAGGGAGAGCACGCCCTACAGTGTCTCTTCTCACAAGGGCACTTCATCCCTTTATGGGAGCCCCATCCTTATGACCTCATCTAACAAATTATCTCCCAAGGCCCTGTCTCCGAATACCATCGCACTGGGGGTTAGGATTTCAACATGATAATTTGGGGGAGACATAACACCCTCAACACTCACCAGAATAATTAGCCGTCTCTTTTATACCACTAAACATTCCTTTCTAAATACTTCCAAGAGGGAAGAATCTTTTTTAAAAAAGTGTTTATTAATTTATTTGCAAAATACCTAAATTACCATTTGCTTGCTCCAACCTATCTTTCCTGGAATCAGTTATGCTTCCGCCTGTTCGCTGCACCCTTAGCTCCAGTCTCAAAAGAGTATTTCCTTGTCTTTGAGTAGTTCAAGGATTAGACCTTCAGGCTTTCCATCAGGATGGGTGGGATGTTCTTCCACATTCCTTTGCTCATTCGCCTTCTATGCCAGCTGCTCTGTTGCTCATCCTTCAAGGTCCAACTCAAAGGGTAGCTTTTCTATGAAGCTCTTTCCACCTCTCTGAGCAAAACTAGCCCTCCCTGCCAGTCACTCCACATGCTGCCTCACTCTCCCCTCTATCGTTAGGTTCTCTGGTTATTGTTGGCATATCTTCAACATGTAAAGGATTGTGTCTAGCACAGTGTATTACACATGGCAGGAGCTCAATGATTGCAGGTGGTATGAATGGACTATAACTGTTACAGTTACAAGGACCATGGGTTCAGTCACGTGGGTTCAAGGGCTTACCATGCAGGAGGTAAAAAGTTCCTTAAATGCGTTGCACTTCTTGGGGAATAGGAGATGAGAGCATTTGGAAGTCTCAGAAGACCCCATCCTAAAGATTTGAAGTTTCACATAAGTCCAAGGATTTCAGGGAGGAAATCCCTGAAATTTATTCTTCGGTGCAAGGTTGGCCTATGAGCTGTTGCTGATTCTAGATTTGGGCAGACACATGAGAGATCTCTGCTCCAGGTGGGGGTCCTGATACTCACAGGTACCAATCTTAGCTGTTCTTTGGCTTTTGTTAATTTCCTTACCACCCCAACCCCCACATCTCCAGTTGTCTTTTTCTTCTATTGGGCCAACATCTTTGGGAATTATATCAGTCTTATAATTTAATGAGCTTTTCTGGGAGTTTTTTTTTTCCCCCCCACTGTGGACACATAGCTATGATTTTATGAAAGCCAATGGGATAATTGTGTGATTTTTATTCAAAGCCAGGTTTGCTGGGTTACATGTATGTATTACATTATGGTTAGAAAAAGAAATATTTGTGTTAAAAAGGAAAGAAAGATTCTATACTTAACACTGAAATAAAATATAGAAATAAAATAATCAAGTCTATCACAGGTAAGGAAAGGTGCATCTGATCAGAGGCAGATGGAAAATGAGCATTTACTCAAATGCAATACTAATAGTAATTCAGGCCCGCTTAACAATGTGAACTTGAGAAGCTTCAAAGGATACATTTTAGGGATAAAAAGATTGTGAAGTCCCTCCCCTTGCTTAGAGGGAAAATCTCATGATTCCTTAATGTTCAGCTTCCAGGATTTGCACGCTACATTGAATGATAGTTTTTAATGCATTAATGTTTATATAACTACTATTTTTGCAGACATTTAAATTATAGAGAACAGCAATTGTTGAGGGAAAAAAACAAATATAAATAAATAGAAGCTAGAATTTTTCCCCGTCAGAGGTAAGTGTTTGCTATTCCTAGCAGAGAATACTTGTACTATTTGTGTGAGATTGTTCTTCAGGCCAACAAAAACTAGTTTCTCCCAAAATAAAAATGCCACAAGGAGAAGAACATACAATAGGCTAATAAAACAATTTTTGATTCTTGACAAGTAATATAATGAGCAATATTATTTTTATAGGTATGTTGACTCACATTAGCTATTTCTGTCATTTTCGTAGGAAAAAAGCCAGGAAGAATGCATAATTAGAGTAGATTTCACATTATACATCCTTAGCTTGGGCACAATGTTTATCTCATGTTACTTAGTAGCTTGGGATTTTATATCACTAAATACCTGTTTGGAGATATGGTATCCTATTTGTGAATTCCCATTTTGAGGAAACCTAAATGCTGCATGGGTCCTCCAGGCAGGGACAAGGGGCTCGGGGTGAGCTGTAGAAGTGAACATTGGCAGGTGAGCATACATCTCTTTGCCCAGACAATCCCCAATTGGGGCCAGTTGTCTTTGGGGGTAACTATACACCTCTCCCCTCTCACTCTCAAAAGTATCCCCATTTATTGGATGATACATTGTATGGTTGTCTTAGACTTTGGATACCCATGATGGATGGAGGGGAAGCATCAAGCTTAAGCCTTTTGTAACACTGTAAGACCACTCAGGCCACCTCCAGAAAAGGCAGTGGTGCTATCCTTTGATATGGGCAACTGATGCTTTCTGGGTCTGTATTAGTCTGTTTTCATGCTGCTAATAAAGACATACCTGAGACTGGTAATTATAAAGAACAAGAGATTTAAAGGACTCATAGTTCCACATGGCTGGGGAGGTCTCACAATCATGGCGGAAGGCACTCTTCACAGGAGAGAGAATGAGAGCCAAGCCAAAGGGGAAACCCCTTAAAAACATCAGATCTCGTGAGACTTATTCACTAGCATGAGAACAGTGTGGGGAAAGCCACCCCCATGACTCAGTTATCTCCCATCAGATCCCTTCAACAACAACACATGGGAGTCATGACAGCTACAATTCACGGTGAGATTTGGGTGGGGACACAGCCAAACCATAACAGGGTGTTTCATGACAGCTGCAATTCACGATGAGATTTGGGTGGGGACACAGCCAAACCATAACAGGGTCTTATATAAACTGTGAGGACTAGCCCCCTTTAAAAGACTTAGCTATTTTTATTCATCTGTAATTTCATTCATTAGCAGAAACATTTTATTTGCTGTGTAAATTCATCATCAACAAAGTTTCCTAGCCCCTGCTCACTGCCTGCCTCCACCAGCCATTGGTTTCTGTCCCCAAATCCCACTTAAATATTGACACAGGCACTCTGCAGTCCTCACTGCCAAGAGCTATCCTGAAAAGGGCACTGCGAGAGTGGAAAGTATAAAAAAAGGGGAAAGGGTGGAGGCTGTAGGAAGATAAGAGGGAACCTGGACCAGGAATCAGTCCAGCTAGAGGGAAGGAAGAGATGAAGCAGTTCAAGAGATGTCACAAATAAGTAAGATATTTTGAGAATGAGGAGATACCTGTATACCTGTGTTACAGCAGCATTATCCATAACAGCCAAAAGACGGAAGGAACCCTAGCATCCATTGACAGAAGAATGGATAAGCAAAATGTGGTCTATCCATACAACAGAGTATTTTTCAGCCATAGAAAGGAATGAAGTGCTGGCACATGTTACCACATGCTGAGCCTTGAGGACACGTTGCCCAAGTGGAAAGAGGAAGCCAGATGTACAAGGACAAATACTGAATGCACCATTTATATGAGGCACCTAGATTAGTCAAATTTATAAGACAGAAAATAGAACCGTGGATGCCCAGGGGCTGAGGGGAAGGCAAGTGGGGAGTTAGTGTTTCATGGGGACAAAGTTTCTGTTGGGGAAGATGATCAAGTTCTGGAGATGGATGGTAGTGATGGTTGTACAGCAGTGTTAGTATACTTATGCCACTGAACTCTGGACTTTAAAATAGCCAAGATGGTACATTTTATGTTACATATATTTTACTACAATTAAAATACTCTGAGTAAGGGCCAGAATGAGCACAGGGATAGGCTCATGATTCAGTGTTTCTTGTTTGGTATATTGATTTTCTAGATCTGGTTCTGTAATAAATTACTATGTATTTGGGGGCTTCTAACAACAGAAGTCAATTTTTTTACAGTTCTGGAGATCACCAAAATCAAGGTGCCAGTTGGTTCCTTCTGGAGGTGCTGAAGAATCTGTTCCTTGCCCCGTCCTGGCTTTGGGTGGCTGCTGGCAATCATTGCATACTTTGGCTTGAAGATGCATCACCCCCATTCTCTGCCTCCCATGTCACATATCCCTGAATCTCTGGGTGTCAAATCTCTCTCTGTCTTCTTCTTATAAGGACACCTAGCATTGAATTTAGGGCCCACCTTAAATCCACGATGACCTTATCTTGATATCCTTAACTTAATTACATGTGCAAAGTTTCTCCTTCCAAATGCGGTCACATTCACAGGCTCTGAGGCCACATATCTTTTGGAAGTGGCCACAATTCAACCCACCACCTTTGGGAAGAGCTGGCTTTACTCAGAATTATTAAGCAAAGCAAACTTCTTACTGGTGAACTGCACCCACTCCTTCCAGTAGCTTCATAAAATCCTCTTCCACTCTCCCTACTTGACTGCATTCCCCTTTGGGCCTGCTTCACCTGTTCTGGAAGATGCCTGAGCTTAGAAGCTGCACAGGTGAATTTTAAATTCATCTGTTGTGTCTCATTTCCATGTTAGGTGAGAGACCAAGGAGACTGATATCACAGGAGTGAGGGAAGATTCTATTTTTTACCCCTCCACACATAGATTGTTATTTAACAAGTCTCCTTAGGTAATACAGTGATTCCAGGGCTCATTATAATAGTGGAAATAGTATAAAAAACTAACACCAGAGCCTTGAAACTGTCCTTAAAGGCATGCTGTATCAACACCCACCCTTTTGCCAAGCTCGATTGTCTGCCTGTTACTCCCGTCTATGCCTTTTCCTTGGCCAAACAAACTTCTTCCAGGTCCCTTTGATCATTTTCTCTTTCCATGCCAGAAATAAACTTTGTTATCCACTGTGTCTGGAACATCCTCCTACTTTCCAAACCATACTGTTTTTCATTTCTGCATTGATTTCAGTCTCCCTCCTTCAGGTGGGGTTAAGGGTGTCATGACATCATTGCCCATATACTTTCTTAAAATGGTGGTTTTTAAAAACAAATGTGTCATTTTGAAAAAGCCAGAGAACCACGTAGTCATCCACTTTGTTGTAACCTGTGCATTGGATCAGGCTGCAGAAAAGACCTCTCCAGAGAGATTCCTGGAACTTCTTGATCAGAATGGTTTTGGTTAAGCCAACCCATCGGGGTAGGAATGATTTGCAGAAGAAATACTGGAAGGACTTGGGCAAGATGTATCCCTAGCGAATGAAGCAAGCAAAATGCCACAGGGTTCATTGCCCCAGAATACAGAAAAGTATGGGTTATATTAACATAATTTTTTTCTCTTAGCTTCAAGACTCTCACATTGCATTTGAATTATTTAAAAAATGATCATTTCACTGGATGGTTTGATTAAGTAAGCATTCTCTACTTACATGGTGAAAATAAATATCAAGAGAATAATCACACATGCCAAGTGTGTTCAGTGAAGCAATATGTGTAGGCAGCTTTGGAAACAGTGACACAGTGATTATCTGTGCATAACTTGGCCATAATATCATCACTGTCTAGACTACTAGACAATTAGCATCCAGACATACTATAGCTCAGATTGAGGAAGGTTATTTAAAAAATGAAAGAGTCTTCCTATTTGAGAAAGAAAGACTCCGTTCATTTTTCTCTAGAAAGGTATATATTGTATTTTGACTCTGGATTGACATTACACTTTCATGTTCCCCTTCCTTTTATGAGTCTCCGGTTGGTCCGTGTTCCCATCAGTGAAGGTGATAAGCTATTTCTTCTAATCATCTGGTTTAAAAATTGTAAATATATTTGGTGCAAGGCATATTTTGTTTGCTGGGATAATTCTCCCCAGTTTCTACCTCTTTGTCCTTCTCCCTCTACATTGCTTTAAAGGACAGACTTTCACTTTTAAAGAAATATCAGTGTTGTGGAAGCACCTATGTAGAGGCTACCCTCTGCAGCATCCTTAGAGAAGACTAGCAAAATTTAAACAGGGGTATGTGTGAGAAAAGAATAGCGTGCATCTTCCAAGTCATTTAATCGTGTTTTTAATTTACTGGAAGTTTGGTATGACGTAAATTCATAGAGTGGCAGAGGCTGCTATGTGTTCACAAAGTCTCTTTCTTTCTCTTTCTGCTAACATAGCTACACCGCATTTCCCAGTCTCTCTTGCAACTAGGTGGGTCAGGTGACTGAGTATTGGCCAATGAAACATGGGCAGAAGTAATTCATGCCACTTCAAGATCTGACCTGAAAAATCTCCAACTGAGGTCTTCATGCCTGCTTTATTCTCTTGTCCCCTAACTAACACAGATGAGAACCAGAAAGCTTTGGGAGATAATAGATTTAGAAAAAGATGGAGTGCCATGGCACCACTGTAAAGAGAATACCCTCACCTAGAAATCCTGTGTTTATGGTATGAGAGAGAAATATATTTTGATTTTATTAAGTCACTGAATGTTTCAGGTTATTAATTACAGCAGATAAGTAACCTATAATTGAAAAATATATACAGCTAACGCTATGCTTATTTATTTAGTGTAGCGAAACAGGGAAACTTTGAGATGTACCTAGGGTAACTGAAGTCGGCTTCCCATCTGAGTCTGAGAAACCACATACAGTGTAATTTACTGTGAGTCACTCTTTGCATGAATATATCCCATGTAATCAACGTGTTCCCTGTGGAGCATCTATTGGTTTTCAATCCCCAAACTTCACAGAGCATACATAGCTTTCAAAACAACATGTTTGGCCTATGTAGGAAACATTTGTGCTTACATTCCCAAATGTGAATATGTCATCCAGTCTAGCTACAAGAAAAAAGATTGGACAAATCCAAATTGAGGGGCATTTTACAAAATATCTGACAGTACTCAATCTAGGAAACTTAGTACAAGGTCTAGGAAACTGTCATGGCGTCATGGCCAAGAGGAGCTTAATGTGATGACTGAATGTGAAGTGGTGTCCTGAAGGGATGCCAGAAAAAGGACAAGAGGTAACTGCAGGGAAATGTGAAGTATGGACTTCCACTCTTAATAGTGTATTAATATTGGTTCATTAGTTGTAACACATATACTTAGCAATGTAAAATGTTAACACTAGGGGAAACTGAATATGGAAACTATAGGAACTCTTTTATACCGTCTTTTCAACTTCCCTATAAATCTAAAGCTGTTTGAAGATTAAACAATAACATTTGGAAAAGTAAATACACCGTTTCTCACAAAACGTCGTGGTGGAAAGATCTCTCATTACTTTCCAAATACCATCAGGTGACTATCCGTGTTCAGGTGAAAGAGGGGAGTGCATTCACTGGGCATTCCCAGCTCTGAGAGACGCCACGACCCGCACACCCACAGCAGCTATTGCTAACAACCACGCTAATTTCTACAGTGATCATGAAGCAAAGTTGTAAGCATCTGTCATGTGAGCCTCACATTGATGCATAAAAGTCAACAGGAGGTGGAGGGGCCTGATCCTGAGTATGGGGAGACCCAAGATTGCCTTGCACCATCATGGCGCTCTGAAATCCATTTAATCATAACTGCTCTCAATTGTGCTTTTGCTTTTCATCTGTTCTGTCCCACCTCAGCATCTGAATTATACATTCCTGAAAGGGCTGGCTGTGTTTTCTTCGTCTTGCCCTCAGGATCTCTGCAGTTTACATGAACACACCTGCACATGCCCACACCTGCGCACAGGGCCTCACGTGCAAGAGGACTTCGTAAACTCCGGTACACAGGAAGAAACATTATTGCAGGGTAGTTGGAGCCAGAAAAGCATCACGGGCAGAGGATGTTGAATCTTCCGACCAGGACAGAGTTCTTCAGCTGATAGCTGTCCAGAAGTTTCGGCAAGACATTTGAAGGAACCACAACCCAGTCTAACCAAAGGGGTGGCTGGTGGAAAGTGAAAGAGTCACACACAAGTGAAACTCCAGCAGAGATCCAAGAAAGCAGGAGTGATGCATTTTCCCCCAATTACATTTTTTTGTTGTTGTTTTTGTATTAAATATCCATCCTCCCTCAAACTGTTGAAAGAGTTAATGTTTTACTTTTGTCCCTGCAATAAAAACATCACACCAGAGATAGAAAAGCCAGCTTTCAAAGCACATGCTGAAATAACAAAGTTGCTTTTAAAACGAGTACTTAAGAAAATGGCCATTTGCACTGGCGTGGCACCAACGTGGTTACAGCAGTATTTATTTTTCTATGGAATGTGTGAGCATGTTGTGGGTTGTAAGCGGAACCCTGGCCAATCCCAGCCAGGCATAAAGGAATCATTTAGGTTCCCTTCAAAATCATTAGAATTATTAGTTCTGACTTGAAATGAGTGAAATGCACAAATGCCTGCCAAAGAGAGAGCCAGTGAGTTCTGCTACTTTTCAAAGTCATCAAAGCCAGCTTCTCCGGGATGAAATATTTCAGAGCAGAGTGCCTTCCTGTGCGACTGTGCAATGTATGTGCCAGGCTGGGACCTCGGCTGTCTCATAGTTCTCTACCTCAGTGCACAGAGAAACTGTCATTAGCCACCATCCTAGTGTCCAGCAAATACGCTTCATGAGGTATCATAAATACCTGTGCTACCTGGGGGTGAAAGACATACACACAGGAGGCCATCCTTCCTGAAGAAGTCAGCCCTGGATTGCAAAGAGCTCTTCCTGTGTGGGGGGGCATGACCTCAGCTCTCCACTGTGCTGAAGTTGTCCCCCTTTCACAGTATGGTGAGGACTGTTTATTTTACTGACGGCTACATAGAGGCTTTCTTGACTCCTACAATACTAAAATCCTTCTTTCAAAACATGTTGATATGCATGTGGTTTGGAAGAGAACATTTGGATAGATGAAATAAGTTTTTTCTTTTCAATGAGTATACACACCCACATCGTTCCAATGATTACATATACTTTAAATTTGGACAAGCCTCTTAACCCTGTAAGAGCTAAGTGATCTTATCTTTTAAATAGAGGGATTGGCCTTGGCCAGAGATGTTTAAACTGTGGGTTGTGAAATCAATTTAATGGGTTGCAACCAGCATGGAAAGATAAAGATAAAGATAAAGATAAAGAATAGAATAGAATAGAATAGAATAGAATAGAATCAGAATTTTTGTTTGTTTGATTTTTGCAAATGGTCGTTTTTAGAAGTGGAGTACTAAAAACGCTTACGTGTATGTCCACTGTGTTGCAATGGAAAATGTATTTAAAATTCTGAAATCCACTTGTGGGGTTGATACACATAGTCCCTTACTATAGATCAGAGCTTTTTTGGGGTGTTTATCTTCCCTTGTCCCTGTAGCCTGCTTCTCCATCCTTCTCCATGCTGCTGTCTGCCCTTGGGGGATAATCTCTGAGGACTGCCTTAGCGGGCCATCCTGTTATCTGGTCCCCAGTTGGGCTCAGCAGGAAATGGAGAGGAGGTGGAAAGTGAAGTCAGGCTTCATTTCTCCAGCTCCCATTCTGTGGAGTCACTCGAAGCAAGCTGTGTTTCTCCATTGAGAAATACTCCTTGCCCATCGCACTTCATCCTTCAATCATCTTAGTTTGAATGGGTCGTCTGTTTCTTCTAGAATGGGGATGAATCAGTGAGGTAGCCTTACTACTATATATACTATATAGTAGTATATAGGTTGTATCCAAAATATTTTTACATCTAAATTATAAGGAAGAGATAAGGGATCATTGTGGTCTATAAAGTGCTCATCTGGTGATAGGGAGGGTACTATATTTTTTAAAATGTGAGAGGTAGCATATGTGCATTTTTGATGCAATCAGTACAAATATATTTCAGAGATTAGCTAGAATCCCATTTTCTTGACTGAGGGCATTCCTGCATCATTGCCAGGCAATTTAGAAGATGAATCATAGAAAAAAGCCTAAATGAACACATTTTAGTTTATTATAGCCAACCAAAATGTATTGTTCAATTTGACTTTTTCAACCGACTTAAGTGTGAGATGAAATTTCATTTGAATGCTTTTATTTATCTGGCACTCTTCTAGGTGTTTAGGGTGCATCAGAAAACAAAACATAGATCCCTGCACTCACAGAGCTTGCATTCTAGCAGGAGATAGAAATTAAACATTCGTTGTCACTGAATGCATCATACTGAAGCTGCTAAATGCTATGAACAAGAGAAGATCAGGGTAAGGAGGGTTAGGGTTTCTTGGGAGTGGGGGACAAGTTGCAGTATTACACAGAAAGATCGGATGAAGCCTCACAAAGATGACAGAGAGAGTGGAATAATAGACATCGGGGACTCGGAAAGGCGAGGGACTGAGAGCGGGGTGAGGGAAGATAAATTACTTAATGGGTACAATGGACACTTACTGTACACTCTTTAGGGGATGGCTACACAGAAAGCCCAGACTTCTTCACTAGGCAATATATCCATGAACTTCACTGTACCTCCTAAATCTATGCCAATTTAAAAAAGATGAAATTGGAGCAAACACTTGAAGGGGTGAGGTAGTTGGCCAAGAGAGGATCAGAGAAGAGCATTCCAAGAGGAGTGGACACCCCAGCACCCAGGAGCTTGGCTGGACTGCACAGTCTCAACTGGTGTCCAGTGGGAGAGGGGACAGAGAAGGTAGTAGAGGAAATGAGGGACTCTATAAGCTTTGGCTGCTATTCTGTGTAAAAAGGAGAACCACCAAAGGATCTGGGCAGAAGAGTGACATGAGTCAATGTAAGTGATCAACACTGTAGCTGATGTGTTGGGAATAAACCGTGGGGAGCCAAATTAGAGGGAGGGAGATCTTTTTGGGGGCTCATGCTCATCAGGGAGAGACTTTGTTGGCTCAGACCATGGATGGAGCTCGAGGTGGTGAAAGGTGGTTGGATTGTGGTTATCTTTTGAAGACAGCGCCAAGAAGAATGCAGAAAGTTGAAGAGAAGAGCCAAAGATGACTCCAAGAGTTTTAGCCTGATTAAGCTGAAAAATGGCATTCATTCAGCTGATACCTAAGGAAATGGTGGAAATGGTGGCTCTGAGTCAGCCACTGTGCTCTTTTCAAATGTGACAAATCACCTTCCGAAGACTCCTCTTCCAAAGGACTATCTAACTGTTTGGGAGAGGACTATCTTCCTCTTCCAAAGAACTATCTAATCCAGAGAATTCACCGTGAACTATGAACAGTTCGATACCTCCAACAAAACACAGATGGTAAAGTTCTAGCCTAACTTTCTGTCTTCCTGTGTCGATTACTTCATAAATGTTTTTTGAAAGTTATTTACATGGTTGACCGTGAAATATCTTTGAATGAGCCAGATTGCAAGTTTGGTGCCACGTTTCAAATTCAGTTTGTTTGGGTGGACAGCGTCTTATTAAAATAACATTTTGTAGCTTATTCCCATGTGCATGTAGCTGTTGCTTCACATGCAAGCAACTAACTACTGATGTATGTAGTTTTGTTACAGCTGGTGCTAAAAAAAGACATATTCAATGAATTATTTTTTAAGATTTGAATGTTTTATAGTGCTGATTGGACAGTAACTGTAGAAAAAGAAAATAATATGAAAAGGCTGCTGTGTACGGTTATTAATCCTAGAGAGTGACTCTTTAATATAGTCCAGATCACAAAAAGTCCTCATGAGATAAGAATTTATAGCCAGAAGGGACTCCATAAATCAGAGAGCTCAACTTCCAACGTTCAACTGATGAGGAAAACAAGGCACTGGATGTTAAGCAGCTGAGCCTAGAGTGCCCAGCTGGTTAAGAGAAAGAGGTACCCAGACTCAAACGGGGGTGAATGAGCTCCTGGTTGGTCTGGGCTCCTCTTTCAGGACTCAACAGGATGCCCGGAAAGCATGAAGACCCAGGCTCCATGGAGCAGTGAGACCCATCAGAAGAGCCCCTGTCAATTTTGCAAGGACTGTCCTCCTCTCAGCATCTGCCTCTTTTCCCACTTCAGGCCACTTCACCTCCAAGCACCTTACCCTTTGTGATACTGAGGTCTGCCATCAAGATTCTGTCACCCAGCCCAGCCTCCCCCATCCGTCCTCAGATTTGGACCCTGGAAGGCCCTGCTTTCCCACCCTCCTCCTCACTCACTGATGCCTCGATCAGCTGCAAGTGATGGGAAAATGGCAAAGCACCAGCTACTCATTTCAGGACTGCCACTCCATACAGGATTTGGGATGCAACCTCCATACCCAGCAGATAATTGGGCTGTGACCACCTACAGAGTAATCTCACCAGTGACAACTACCCACTGTGTGGCCACCAGTGATATGATTCATCTGGTTTGAAATCTTCTGCTGAGGTCTCCCGCCCCATGCCAGATCACAGAAGTGGATCCTCGGCAAAGACTCACTCACAGCAGAGGAGCTAGTGCCGCAGCCCCAAGCGGCCCTGGTTCATGGGTCTTCCGCGGGGTTCCATGCTCTCCTGTGTCTCTTCTTCACGTTGTTACAATGTCACCAAAGAGTTTGTCCAAGGTAATCTTAAAGAAACTGTAATTTCTTGTCATGAAAAGAGCACTGGACAAGAAGTTAAGGGATCAGAGTTCTGGAAAGCAGGAATCATAAGCCTTGCCGGTGGACTTGCCTTACAGAGTTGCCGTGAGCAACGAACAAGTGATTAACATGAGGATGGGCTCTTTGCAGGCGATGGACGGGATGACAATAAAGCTATGCTGCCTCTCACTTGAGAAGATAATTCCAGTGAGGGGCCAGTTTTCATTTCTTTTCTCATTTATTTAACACTCCGTAAATAGTTTTCCGATGCTTATGGTAAGCAGACTTTCAATATGGCTCCCACGATTTCTGCCTGCTGGTGTGTGGCCCAGCACGATTCTAGCCGCTCCTGTTGAGGGATTCTGCAGATGTAATTCAGGTCTCAGATAAGCTGCTGGGCTCTTCCTCGTGAGAGAGATTCACAGCGTGACAGACGTTCAACATGAGGGAGACTTCTTGATTGCTTGTTTTAGAAATGGAGGGGGCTGTGTAGTAAGGAATGTGGGTGGCCTAAACGGGCTGAGGGTGGCCCACAGCTGACAACGAGAAAGGCAGTGGGAATGTCAGTCCTACAGCCTCAAAGAAATGAATTCTGACAACACCCTGAATAAGTGTGGAAGCAGATTTCCCCCCAGTCTCCAGAGGAGAACCCGGTTGGCTAACACCTTAATGTCAGCCTCCTGAGACACGATGCAGAGAACCCAGCCACAGCCTTCTAATCTACAGAGCTTTGAACAGAGAAAGGGATTGTTTGAAGCTGCTGAGTGTGTGGAAGCATGCTACAGAGCAATAGAACACTAGCAAAATGCTCCTACAGGCAAGAGCTGTGACACCTGGAGTCTTGCATCTTCCTAGAGTTGTGAACACAGGGCCTTGTAGGTTCTCAAATAGTAATGAATCAGGGGAAGGCATTACATGGGTTTCCCAAAGCAGGCACATATTTAGGCTTCTCTGATTCTCTATTATATCATCACACCTCTCTCAAGGCTGATAGAAGGTACTGGTGACAGGGCTTGATGTTTTCAAGCATCTTTTTGGCTGTGCAGAATCCAATGGAGGCACTCAGGGGCACTTTGGTCCCTGAACTTGAACTGCTTGTGAACTACCCTGGTCAGCTGGCCATCAGTGGTAGAACATGAACTCGATTTCTAATCTAATGAGCTTCCTGCTTGTCTGTACTTTCTTCCTACTGAGTTCTTAGTTCTATGAAGTTCAGCCATCAGGGGTGTAGGTTTATATGTCTGTGTTTGTTTTCTTTGAGCAAACATATTTTCTTTCTTTTCTTCTTAGGCTATTGGGTTATGTTTTTCCCCAGTCTACATAGTATCAGAAATTATAGTTAGGGCTATTATTATACTGCTACTCTATTTTTATACAACTTTATAAGACTTTTTTTTCTTTTTTTTATAAGTGCGGTTACATGAAAGCATCTGAGTGAACTTACTTTAATTTCCTCTCATCGTTACAGTCCTCTTGAATATTTTCTCTTGTTTCTTGCCATTCCTGACTTGCTGTGTTCACTTTATTGATTTATTAAAATATTCCTTGAGTGTTTTTGAACTTGAAAGGAAAAAGGAACCAGTTAAAGAATGGGGGATCCACCTGGTTCCTCTGAAACATGAAACAAGTGAGGATGGTACATTTAGAAGTTTTCCAGTTTGTCATATTGAAATTGCCTGGGCGACACCAACACCACTTGCCCTCCCCTTCTGACAACATGAGCCACCAACCTATTTGTCAGGCGTGCCGGTTAGGACATAAGATCCTCAGTTTCCCCACCTATGAAAAGAGGCAACAATTATGCCTGTGTCATAGTGGTATCAGTATTACACCTATTTATTGTGATGGGGATCAGAAGATGCCACTCTAAACTAGGCCACTTTGGTGTAAAGATTATTTTGGGCTGAAGGCAGTTGAGAATCAGCAGGTGCAGGAAGAGTTCCTCTACCTACCATTAACACCTAAAGACAAGGCATACATTTTTAGTTTCTCTTTGAAGAGGAACCCACCTCCTACACAAGGAGGGAAGAGTGACTCTTTTCATTGAAGAAAGGAAGTTGATGCCAAGACGTGTTTGCACAAGCAGACCTTACTAAAGTATCCCTTATCTTCCCTGAATCACTGGATTTCCTAGTCACTTCCCCACTGTTTATCATACCTTGAGACCCAAACTCTTTTCCCTTTGTTGAAAGGATGTATAAGTCCCTGAGTCTGCTTCTTTGAGTTTCACTCTTTTCCTGGGAACTCTTGTGCATGTAAATATTAAGAAAAATTGTGTACCCTTCCCTCTGTTAATCTATCTTTTGTTAGTTTAATTCACAGGCTCTCAGTTACCAAACTTAAGAGAGTAGAGGAAACGTTTTTTCTCCATGATAATGGATTAAAAAAAAAATCTTAGCCCAGTATCTAGCATATGACTGGATAAATGTTAGGTATTACATTATTACTTTTCCATCTCAATTCCTTCCCATTTTTTCAAAAATGGACTACTCACCTTCTGTCTTCTTCACTCAGTCTCATCTGTTCTGCAAACCCTACATCTCAAGGGGAAGCTTGGCCACCTCCAGTTCTGAAGGAACTGATTTGTGCCTCTCCTGTCGTTGATTGCGTAGCGCTTCACCTCAACACGGCTTAATCATATCTTTCTTACTGAACTATACATTTTGAGGACAAGAAACCTGTCCAAAACATATATCTCCCCTTACATCTAACTCAGAAACTAACACGTAATAAGGAAACAAGTGGGGACTTCCTGTTTTACCTTCCTCTGTTCTAGTGTCTTACCTTCTTTTTGGAAATGTAACATATTCATCATCTAAAATGAATTTCTGACTTGCCTTCATTATTCACTTTTCAGCATTGAAACAGATACTTATTTTAGTTCCTGTTTTTTAATGGAAAATTTCATTTTTGGTAAGAATATTTTTCCTAATATTAAAGACCTTTCAAAATTTGAAAGCACACTTACCTATCAAACAGATACTTTTTTTTTTCTTGCACATTAAACACATCTCTCCTTTTTTTGCAGGTAGAGTCATCTATCAGGGCATCTTCATCTCTGTTTTTTCTTGGATTTTTCTAAATTACATATTTTTTCTGTAATCTCCAAACTAGTATTTGATAAAATCAATTATATTGAATGCCTCTATTTTTAAAAACATTTTAAAGTCTTGAATATTGAACAAGGTTTTTAATACTCTAAAGGGAAAAGACAGTTTTCATGTTGGTACTTTTATTTCTTTTTTGGCTCTTAGGTAGAAATACTCACGAGGTCATGTACAAAGTAGAAATTCATACTTTGTCTGGTATAATCTACTTCAAATAAATTCCCCTTACTAAAGTTACCTAATACTTACTCTAAAAAAGAACAGAAGAGACGTAAGAAAAAATATCTTTTACTGATTAGGAAAACAGCAGATGAAATATTGATGCTCCAAAAATAACAGGTCCAAGTCAATGGAACCTATAAATGTGACCTTACAATGTAAAAGCAACTTACAGATGTGATGAAGTTAATGATTTTGACATGAAGGATTTTCCTGGTGGGCATTAAATCCAAGCACAAGGGTCCTCATAAGAGAGAGACTGAGGGAGATCAGACACACAAAGAGACAGAGGCAGAGATTGGAGTGATGCAGCTATAAGCCAAGGACACTAGAACAATCAGAAGCTGGAAGAGGCAAGGGCGGGTTACCTCCTAGAGCCCTCAGAGTGCAGCCCTGCCCATACTTTGATTTGGATCCAGTGAAACTGCTAAACTCCTGTCCTCATAACTGTCAGAAAATTAACTCTGTTGTTTTAAGCCACAATATTTGCAGAAAATTGTTCCAGGAGCCCCAGGAAACTAATGTAGTATATAAACTTAAATATTTCCCTATGTGTGTTTATATATTAAATAAAAATGGCATTATACCATGCATATTATTTTTGTGACATGCTTTGAAATACCCTAAATAACTTCCTGGTAGTATTTTAGTGGCTACTTGAAATTTGTTGTATGGATGTTACAATTTATTGAAACAATGTTCTTCTGTTGCAGATCCTAAGAGTTGCCAGTTCTTTGTCCTTATAAGTTACAATTAACATTATACTTACATAATTGTTACTCAATAGTAATCATTTTATAATTTATATTATATATCATGCATAATTTTATAATATATAATTTATGTAATTTTAATAAATAAAATAATGTATTTCAATACAATCTCTATACACATCCATGAATATTTTTAGGATAAAAATACTAAAAGTAGAATTTCTAGGTTAAAAATATACATAGTTTAGAAAACTTTTAAAATGCATCTCGTATGTCCAGGCATTGCCTTTATTCTAACATTTAAATTTCAGGAATTTAAGCCTCCCACCTGAATGACAGTTTTAAACTCCCACTTGGACCCCCAGAACACATACAGTATTTTCTGTGGTCCCCATGTGTGCTGTCTTCCCTGTTCTTTTCTCTACATAAAATATCCGTATTCTTCAGTGAGGAAGCTTTCAATGTGTCCTAATGCTACAGGGACAAACAAGGCATATCGGAAGCTGAATCCAGCCAGGGATCCGGGTAGAAGCTCTGCACCTGCATCTCTGGGCTTCCCCTCTTCTCACTCCTAAGTCATCTCCCCCCAAACCTCCTTTTCAGTTCATTAGAACAAAGTCTCCAAACATCTCTACGTTAGCGGGACCTTTTCTTTACTTGTGCATAATTCAAAATCTCGTCGTGGTACTGGGAAGGGGTTTGTCCCCTGTCCTGTGCCCACAAGAGCGCAAATCAAGAACTGTCTTCTTTAAACTCAATTTCAAGGCACCAATACTTGTTAAATACAGAAATGTTTGAAACTTTAAAACACTGATATATGTGGTGTTATTTTTTAAATTTCTACTTTCTCCTAAGATTCTGGACATGTCAGTACCAATTTCTAAATTTTTTTTCTTATATTAATGTATTTTATTTGATTTTTAATTTTAGATTCTGTGAGTGCTTGTTCAGGTTTGCTACAGGAGTATACTGCATGATGCTGAAGTTTGGGTTTCTAATGATCCCATCACTCTAGTAGCAAACAGTGTCCAATAGGTAGTTTTCAACACTTCCCCCAACTTCCTCCTACCTTTTGGAATCTCCAGTGTTTATTGTTCCCAATGTACAGCTCCCACTTAGGAGAACATGTGGTATTTAGTTGACATTTGGGTTCCTGTTTCTGTGTTAATTCACTTAGGATAATGGCTTCCTACCAAAAAGACACCTCCACTCATGTTTATCAGAGTACTATTCACAATAGCACAGACATAAAATCAACACAGATGCTCATCAATGGCAGATTGGATAAAGAAATTGTTACATACACACACACGTATATATATCACATATATGTATATTCGTGATACCTATATGTCTCTATCTCTATAATAATGATACACATGTCTATATAGACCCACACACCGTGGAATACTATGCAGCCATGAAAAAGAAAAAGAAATGCCCTTTGTAGCAATATGAATGCAGCTGGAGACCCTTGTCCTAAGCACCAGGTTTTATGTAGAAGGCAAGCTCTGCAGTTCTGTGCTTCTCTTTCTTCTAAACTCTCTGTAAGGAGGAAGCTGATACTTCCCTGTTAAGGACAATCAACTTTCCCCACTTCACATTTCACACTGTGTGCAGTGTAAAAAAGAGGGCTTCATTTCAATTATTTCACCTACATGCTTTATTTGTGCTCATGAGCCTACCATTCCTCTTTCTCTGCCCATTATTTCATCCATAGTGAATTAGCTGTGTACCTTGTGTGGCTTCACTAATTTTGAACTTCAAGGGGGCAGGCTTGTCATGTAGGCTACTGAGGCCTCTTAGCTGCTGAAAGTGTGCACTTTCCTTATGTTGATACATGTTTTTTTACCTTTTGCCTTAGGAGAGAACATTGAGATTCATTTAAATAATTTTTAAAACACTTTTTGCTCTTGAGGGGGATAATTAATATAATAGAACATAAAGCGTCCAGAATATATTCCTTAGCTGATATTCTAAAATATTTAATGGTTGGAGCCTTTAAATTTCTGAATTGCTTAATCCGCATCGTTGTCTGGGATGTTATCTAACCATGATGTTCTTTAAACACACTCAAAATGTTTAAAGGAAGCCTCCCCAAAGTATCAAAGAAATTTAGCTGTGTTCCAATTTAAATTATCTAGAAAGTTTAATTTAATGAGACATCCTTGATCTCCTCCCTCCTTTATTCTCTATGTCCAATGAGTCTGCATGCTTTCAGTACTACCTTTTTGTTATCCTTTGACTTTTTTCTGTTCCTTTTGTTTTCACTGCTGCTGTCTTGGTCCCATCCTTGGCCAGTTGTCTCAGTCTTTACATCTACCTCTTACTCCCAGCAGATCTTTGTAGATTCCAATCCTGTCTCATGGCCACGTGTACCCATTCATGTCACCCTGATCTACATCTTTCTCTGAATCCTCAAGGCTGCAGTGGAAGGGCCAGTGCAGAGCAAGTCCTCTGGGACCTGGTTCTTGGCACGGGGTTCAAGTCTCATCTCTTGCCTCTCCAGTATTTCTCTGACTCCAGAAAAATTAAAGATCCTCAAGCAAGTTAGAAGTAAGATCACTGTCTAAGAGCGAAGCTATACATTAGAACTTGAGGGATTGTGACAGAATCTTCAAAGTCACCCTAAGGAGATGGACTGGGTCATCAGAAAGTGAGCTTCGTTTGTAAGATAATTGAATGTCACAACACATGGAGAGCAATTGTGAGTCAGAAAGGATTTGGTCGATCTTAACTTTAAACATTACGATAAAGGGCCCCAGAGGTACACTGGGTTATATCCGGCAGATTCCCATACATTCTAGTTTTGCCATCGGCTAGTAATTTTTACCATGATCATGAATCCATCAGGGCATCGTAGCCCAGAGACGTTAATGCTGAGGTTTATCTGCCACTGCTCTCAACCAGGACCATTCAGCTCCCCCTCTGGGACACTGGGAAATACTTGGTGTTTTCATTTGTCACAGTGACTGGGGACCATGCACCGATATTTTAGTGGCAGGGACAGGAGCGCTATTGGCCCTGCAATGCACAGAATGGTGGCCACACCATGAGGGACCACATCCAGCACCAACTGTGCTCCCACTGAGAACATAGAGCCTTGGTTGTGATCTCAGCTTCCCACTGAGACTGTGGGTCTCAGTCTGTGAGACTGTGACCATGGCCTGCATCTGTCTCCAGAAGAGAGGGTAAAGCAGATGGGGTACTACGTAAACACAAACAGTAGCCACCACAGCCATTTTCTCTCCCAGTAAAGTCCATATAAAACTTACATTCCTATCTGACACTGGGTCACAACCCTCACTGTTTCAAGAAATTAAATGACTCTTAACTATTATTCTTTTATTTAATGTTAAACATTCAAACCAAATGCATTTGATTCCCAGGGCTGCTGTATCAAAATGTTACAAAGTTGCTGTCTTCAAACAACAGAGGCTTACTCTGTCACAATGAAGGCCAGAAATCTAAAATCAGTGAGTCAGCAGGGTTGGCTCCTGAAGGCTCTGGGGAGAATCTGTTTCATGCATCTCTCTGAGCTTCTGGTGTCTGCTGGCAATCCTTGGCATTGATTGGCATTCCTTGGCAATCCTTGACTTGATGCTGAATGACTCCATCTCTGCCTTTGTCTTCACATGGCTTTATCCTTTGTGTCTCTGTGTCTCAAACCTCCCTCTTCTTTCTCTTCAAAGGACACTTGTCATTAGATTCAGAGCCCATCCTAATCCAGGATGATTTTATCCTGAGCTCCTTAATTTAATTACATCCTCAAAGACCTTATTTCCAAACAAGGCTACATTCACAGGCATCGGAGGTTAGGACATGTACGCATCTTTTGGGGGAGCGCTCTTCCACCCACTGCACTGAGTTCTGTGGTTCTGTCTCTCAGAAGCTAAGGTAGCTTTTCCTTTCCTGGGTGACTTGGTTCTCTAAATTCATAATCCACACCTGTAGAACATGAATCATTCATGATAGACACACTTTCCAAAAGTAAGGCTATGGAACAACTGGGCGGATGGAGAAAATGAACCCCAATTAAGCTCCCTTTTGTGACAAACCTCTTAGAAAAGCATTAACACTAATCTTCAGGGAAAAGCATTGTAAAATCAAGATTGGATGGGAAGATCGTGTTTGAAATGACCCAGGTTCCCTCTAATGGAATAAAGAGAGGCAGAATTTACTGTGATTATGACATGCTTTTAGCTACACAAGGAGTCAGGGTCAGGGAATTAAGTGAAACCAACAAAACCATAGTCAACTGTGGTTTCTGGTTTTTTTTTTTTTTTTAGGAGAATTTGTGAATTACAGTGATCAATGGGAGATGGAAATGTTCTCTTTTCCATTCACGATAGCTCCAGAGTTTGTGTGAACTAGTCTCTTCCTACCTTTCAGAAGAGCTTTTTTTTTTTCTTTTCCATCTGAAGTTTCAGATTTTCTTCTCTCGTTGTTTGAGTTTTGAGAAAGAGTAAGAAATTACGCCCTTGGTTGGGGAGGAGGACACGAACTCTCTGTGGTTAAACTAAGAAATTAGCACATAATTAATTTTATTCTACAAATAAAAAATAATGTCCCCCGGATCTTCACATGGCTTCCTTCCCTGTCAGTCAGGGCCTGGCTCAAAGGCAATGTCTTCACAGAGTCCTTCTCTCTACTGGAAGCATCCTCTGTTCCCCTCTCCATCCGGGCTCCCTCTCCTCCCCCAACACGGTCACTTTCTGCCCCAGCTTTCTTTTGCTTCACGGCATTACTGATGTGTTATTAAAGACATATGTATCTGGCTGTGGTCTGTCTTATTTCTAGGCTACAAGTTCCAGGAGGGCAATCGCTCTGATTGTCTTACATACTCAGGACCTAGAGCACTGCCTGACGCACAAGGGGCCATCAATCAATATGTGTTAAATCCACACGTGAATTTGTTTGCTGTGCCCTGTGTGCACTGGCTCATCTCCTCCTCAGAACAATACTGTGAGGCAGATGCTGTTGTGAGCCAAAATAATTTCCTGGTGAGAAGCAAAGCGGTACTGAAATTAGAGAGGGGCAGTGTCAGACACTTGTGAGAGCACAGGCCTTGGCCAGACTTCCTGGCTACCAGTGCCTGCTCTGCCACTTTCCGCTGGTGTGCTGGACCTCTGTTTCTTTATCTGTAAAATGGCGTGATAATGGTACCTGTCTTGTAGGGCTGCTGTTATGAGAATTAAATGACGTATTGCATTTACTAGGAATAGGACCCAGCACACAGTAAGTACTCAATAAATATTTGCTAGTATCATGCCCTGTAACAGATGAGGGAACTAGACACAGGATTAGGTAACCTGAGCAAGGACATGTTGGAGGTTCGAGAGGAAGAACTGAAGCCAGATCTGACTCCTCTAGAGTTTAAGTCAAATCTTGGCCACAACATTAACTTACTTGATGAATTTTAGGGCTACACTTGAATGAAATTAGGCTGATATCAGGGGAGTGCTATGCCAATCCAAAGCATGAAGCATCTAATGCGACAAAGGGCACTGCTCCTGGTTGAGTCACCAGAGGATGTTGCTCATTTTGGGGAAACAATACTGGCTAATGTAGGAACACACTTTCTGGCTATGCAAAAGTCTAATGAATTTCATGTTGACTTCCCAGAAATCGTGAATACAACAGGAGCAGGCCAGCCTATGCCAATTTGCCAATAAGCAAGGTTCATCAGACCCACTGCAAAAGATGAGTTTAGTTCAAGCTGTAGTATTGTATGACAAAAAGCAGAAGCCAACCAGCACGGCCAGCCCTACTCAACTGCATCTGCTGCAGCCCAGATCCCAACCTCGCCTTTACCACATGTGTGCGTATCTGCTAAGATCCTCCACTGTAACTTCCTGATTGTTTCTTAGTCCATGGATCAGCTCAATCCACAGATAATCCAACATCCAGACACATTGCTCTGTCTCTTCAGCTTCAACTTACCTTCCTACTTATGCTTCGTTTCACCAACAATTATTGTCATGTGTATTTGGAGCATGAAACATCTGCACAATTTTAGGACATTCTTAGGAATATGTTGGGAAAAAGGGGATGACATTTTAATTTTTTTTTTCCCATGGACCTTGTGCAATGCAATTGTGATTCAAAACCAAGAGTTCTGTGCATCATAGCTGTACTTCATTCATTAGGTATCTTGGTCATCAAGGCTTAAGGACATCAGAAATACTGCCAACCGGGTCTTGAAATTCAAGCCAGAATGCTGGATCTGTTGACCTTCCTTTCTTATGTGCAGCTTTTAGAAAGAAAATCTATTGAAGACAATTGACCAGCTACTTAACTATAACAGGAAGAGATAAAAATAATTTGCTTACATGTTTATTTATTTAGCTAATCACTGACAGTTCTGAAACTACCAAACTGAAAAGTAAACAACTTTCTTCTCATTGGCAACATTATTAAAGAACTGCTCTAATACAGCCAACGTAATTATAATAATTTGAACGTGTCAGTTTCTCATGCTGGTTTTCTGATATTCTGCAGCAACATTAATGAATTTCCAAGATGATTTATTCTTATTTCATTTCTCTCTGCCTTTATCATCTCCAGAGAATATTCACATACTTTTTTTATGAAAATTTGTCACTATAAAAAGAATTACCCATTTCTTTCCACTCTGGTTATTGGGTATTCACATTGTGCTCTAAAATACAGTAAAATTCCATAATAATGAAACGTTAATTTACATTCTCCCCTAACTTACACCTTTTTTCTGCGTACATTGCATGTCTTATGTTATGAATATATTAAATTATAACTTACATTGTACTTAAAATTTGGTTTTTTAATCCAGTAAATTACCTACTATGAATATTTCATTTTTGTACTGTGCCATAGAGAATATAGCAGTTGAAAGTTTTTATGAAAACTCGTAGCAATCATTTCAGTACATCCTTGAAAGACATAGAGCCTCATCTCGCAAGCCCATGGTCAGGGTTTCCTCTACCAAGTGCTAAATGCTTCACATCTTTAGGGAGACCTCGTGTGCATTGCCCTAACCCATGGGGAATGCTGGGCTGGGAGAACCTCTGTGAGAAAGCCCTTTGTTTGCCAGGAGTGAGGAAAGTCCATACTGATGACTTTATTCTGCTCTTCTGACGCATTTTGTTATTGTTGATGGCATAGCACAGGAACCTGCCATTTATCAATTTCCTCCAATCTCCTCTTTCCCAGGATCTGTAGCGTGTTCCCTTTGCTCAAGGGGATTTGTTGACTCTGACGAGTATTTTTCAGCCTGGATTTTGGTGTATTAGGAAGAAAGTGTCCATGCTCAAGTATGTGAAAAGTAAAAGGAAACTCAATTTTGAAAGGAATTGAGAGAAGACAAGGCTAAAAGTAGTAGCTCCACACACACAGGGTAAAATAAAAGGTTATGCTACATTCACTTTATGTCAGAATTTCAAAATAATTTTTTGGGTTATTACTGAGAAGCAACTCTGTCTAAATCATATACAATTGCTGTGATAGAGACTAAGATACCTCTCATCCAAGAGATGTTTGTCTTTCAATAGTTGAGTCTGAGTGAGTCTCTAATTCAATGTTTCTCAACCTTCCTACTACTGACACTTGGGGCTGGGTAATTCTTTGTTAATGGCAGACTGTCCTGTGCCTTGTAGAATGTTTAGCAGCTTCTCTGATCTCTTCCTGCTAGAAGCCAACAACACTCCCTCTCCCCCATTTGTGACAACAAAAATGTCTCCGGACAATGCCAAATATCCCCTGGGGGGCAAAATCACCCTCTCCCTCTTGAGAACCGTTGCTCTCATGCAAGGATAGCAGGGATGTTTCAACTTGCTTATTGACAGGCCATGGATATCTGGAGGACTGAGTGGAGGAGGATTCTGAAGGCTCATCTGGAAAGAATGTCTTGGCCAATAAACAAGGTCTTCCATGGGCTTGGGAGTGGGGAGAAGTGCTGTATTAGTCAGAGTTCTGCAGAGATACAGAACCAACAGGATGTACATATAGAGAGAGAGAGAGAGCGCACAAAAGAGAGATTAATTTGAAGGAATTGGTCCATGGGACAGTAGAGGCTAGCACGTGCAAAATCTGCAGGAGAGGGTGGTAGGCGGGAAACCCAAGAAGGATTGCAGTTTAAATCCAAAGGCAATATGCTGGCAGAATTCCTTCTTGCTTGGGTGAGGTCAGCCTTTTTTTCTATTAAGAACTTCAAGTGGCTAGATAAGGCCTACCCCCATTATGGAGGAAAATCTGCCTTACTCAAAGTCTACCTGTTTAAAGGGAAGAGGAGTGGTAACAGTAAGAAAGATGGAGGTAAGTGTACCCTAGACGGGGAGGGAATGGATTTTAAAATGGAAAAAAAAAAAAAAAACCTGCTACAACAGACGAATCTCACTAACATAAGCTTGAGGGACAGAAGTCAGACACAAAAGCTGTACATTAGAAGATTCCATTTCTATCAAAAGAAAAACAGGAAAATCAATCTGTGGCGTTATGGCTGCCCAAGTGGGCTTCTGTGGGTGCTGCTCATGTTGTTTTCTTGAGCTGGGTGCTGTATCTGCATGTATATCATACATGAATAAAAATGTAAAACGAAAAGGCAAAAGCAGCAAGGAAATGAGAATGGAGTGGGAGGGAAGGAAAGAAAGAGAGAGGCAGAGGAAATGGTGAGACTGTAAAATCATAGGACAGTCACACTCTTGCAGAAATAGTGCTACTGTTAAGTTATAGGCCATTCTTGCTCTTGCTTTTCTCTACAGTACATTATTTTCATAGCAATTATGAAAACATTACTGAATTATTATTTCTTATTAAGGAAATGAGAAGACCCTTGAAAAGAGCAACAATATCCATTTTTGATGACTGATGAGGTAACAGGATCTCAGGACCTCAGGAGGGCCTAAACTACCAAAGCTCTGGCTTTTAAAACCATCAGCAAACCCAAACCTTCCTGTGTTAAGTACATAAATTCCTCAAAATTCCAGAAAAACTCAGCTAAGCTGGATAGATTTCTTTTCTTTTTTTTTTTTTTCTTTTTTTGAGACGGAGTCTTGCTCTGTCACCCAGGCTGGAGTGCAGTGGCAGGATCTTGGCTCACTGCAAGCTCTGCCTCCTGGGTTCATGCCATTCTCCTGCCTCAGCCTCCCAAGTAGCTGGGACTACAGCACCTGCCACCACGCTCGGCTATTTTCTATTTTTAGTAGAGATGGGGTTTCACCGTGTTAACCAGGACGGTCTTGATCTCCAGACCTCACGATCCACCCACCTCGGCCTCCCAAAGTGCTGGGATTACAGGCGTGAGCCACCGCGCCCAGCCAGATTTCTTTTTAAGTGGAAAAATAGAGTGTTTCAACATGAGCAGCGTGCTATGCTAGCAAGAGTAAAAAATGTGGACTGAAGGTGGCTGTGATCTTCAGCAAGACTCAGAAGTGAGAGACTCAGTTTCCACCTAGGGTTGACTGATGACTTCAAAGGTCTTTACCACTTATTGTATTCTGTAATTTCTGTATCTCACCATAATGTGTGAAATACCCACACAAATCATGGCCATAATACAGGTTTACAACTTAGTACATTTCTTCCATTCTTAGCTTCCCTTTTAACAAGGGAAACAGAGACCTCGATGCTCATAAGCAAATCACTGTTTTGCTTGGTCTCAAGTCAGATGGGAGGCCTCCAAGGAAAACTCCCTTTTAGCCTTTTCCAATTAGAAAGTGCTGCACACTGCACTAAGAAACCGTGTTCTTTCCCACTTTCCATTTACTTTTATTGCCATTATTTATCTGAGAGGATCATATTTCAAGAAAGACTTTTTCTCTAACCAAAAAGGAAAACATACATTTCTTCTTTAAAATTAGAAAAAAAGAAAATCCAGAAAATTCAGATTCAATAGATGTCTATCATTTTTTAAGAAGTTTTGAATAAGTAGATATTAGGAAGAGTGGTAGCTTATAAAAGCCGCTTGCTGGATAAAGACCTATTTGGAAAGGCTTTTAAAAAGTGCATTATTTACCCACTGGAGCTGTCAGGTTACCGTGTTTACTCAAGGGAAGGCAGATTTTTTTTTTTTTAAATCTGGCCTAAGCTTTTCTTAAAACAGGCTATTGACCGGAATCAACGCAGAAAATAACCTAAAAAGGCATAGGACGGCCTGGCCTTGCTGGTTCCTAAATAAATTGTCAGCCCAAGGTCGTGCCTTCCATTGGTAGCTATTTTTGAGTGGCGTAGATCGAATGTGAACATTTGGAGGGCCAAAGTATAGCTACAAAAACATCTCTGGGATGAGAAGTCACTCCAAGAAGCCCCTGAATTCACCTGGCGTCCCCCCAGTAAGCACTTAAAGAAACAGGAGCACATTTTGAATGACCATTGGCGCAGACTTTAATTATCAAAACGTTTGTCATTGCAATTCCATATATGTGAGTAACTGATTGTTTATATAATTTAAGCACAATTCGATATGAAATATAATCAATCTGCACTCTTCTCTTTTCCTTCTTAATTACAGACCATTGCTGTGGTCTATGACTTGCTTTTCTGTGAGAACGATTCAGAAAATATTCTGGAGTGCTTATATGCAACTTAGAACCTTGTTTTCTCAGTGGATGCACTGGTTAGAGTAAACCTGGGCATGCTGTTGTAACAAACACATCCACAATCTCAGTGGCTTGACACCACAAAGGTTTATTTCTCACTCAGGCCAAGTCTGCCACAGCTTTAAGAAACTCCTCAAGGCAACTTTCTTCCAAGCAACCTAGTAATACAGGTTGCTTCGATCTTGGGGCTTGGCCATGTCAACACAAAACCTTTTGTATAACTGCTACAGCAAGGGATTGGAAGGACTAGCCTCATGGCTCCAACCCACTGGAAATGGCAAGAAAGTGGAATTCACCACGTGCCTGGGAGGGCAGGAGAGCCCTGGAAGATTAACTACAGTGAGCAAAAGGAAGCAATCTAAGTATTCTCCTTCTAGGAGTGCAGGCTGCTGGGCTTAAGGGCTCATCGTGGACTGATTGGTGGAAACTTCCATCTGATGACTTGGTTTCCTTGAGTCTTGCCAACTTTGCCTTGAGTGCCCCACCCACCACTGTACTCCCAGCTCCTGGCACAGTGCCTGGCACATAACCAGTGCTCAGTACGTATTAGTTGAATGAAGGAGGGGATGAGTGGATGGATCTCAGTGCAAGGAGGTCAGGGGCTTAACAGGCCTGGGAGGTTTGGTGAAGGCAGGAGGAAAGGCAGATAGTAGGAATAACCACACTTGTCGAGGACGTGGACTCAGCCTGTTGCCTCAGGGAAGAGGGTAAAATAAGGAAGGAGGGTTGACTTCCACAAGCTCCTGAGATCCTCATAAACTGGAGCGCTCAGAGAGATGAGAGTAGAGGGAGAGGATGGAGGGGACTCCGCAGGTTCTGAGAACAGAGGTGATCTGGTTGAACTTAGATTATGGGTCTTTGTGCTGAGGAAGCTCAGAACTTAAGTAAACTGTGACTGGCTTCAAACTAGGGTCCTTGATACCCCTAAACCCCCAACTGCCACAAAACATAGAACAGGAATTTGAATCTGGTTTTACAATACCCAAGGATGTGTCTCCTCCTCAGAAGAAAAGATACTCATGTAAATCAGCTTTAACTCCAGTGGTAAATCTACCATTAAAATTTTAGGAAGGTTTTTGTGAAACTTACGAGACAGTGTTCTACTATGGTTGTCCCCAAAATGAGAGTAGGAGCCATTACCCTGGGACACAGAATCATCCCCTGCTTTTTGATTTATTGAGATAGAATTCACATTCCATAAATTTATCCTTATATAATCCAGGGTTTTTTAGTATATTTTCAAAGTTGTTCAATGACCCCAATTATTGAATTCCAGAATATTTTTGTCACCTTTCAAACAGACTCCATATCATGAGCGGTCACTTCCCACCCCTGCCTTGCATCTGATAAGCATTGATCTACTTCCTTTTTCTATAGGTTGGCCTATTCTAGACATTTCACATGCATGGAATTATATAATATGCAAATCCTTTGTTTCTGATTTCTTTCATTTAGCATCACATTTTCCAGATTTATCCATGTAGTAGCATAAAATAGTCCTACTTTCCTTTATTGCTAAATACTATTCCATTGCATTGATAGACTGCATTTGTGTGTTCATTCATCAATTGATAAACATTTGAGGATCAGATGCTTTTTTCAGGTGTATTCCATTAGATTCTGATCTGCCAGCTCCATTTCAGTGTGTCTTAAGGGAAGCCCTCTATGTTGGACCAGGGTCTGCAGGACATCCTAGGGTGTATCAGTATGGTGGTCTGGTTTCTAATCCTGCTTTCTCCAAGATCAAAGTATCTTGACTGGCCATGAGAGTGGTTACCGTGATTTCCAGGCCCTGGAAGTCCCACTTGCACACAAGTATTTTTCTCACTGCCTTGGCAAGGTGAAACGTACATTCTTGACTGTAATTTCCCCCCCAGAAAAGGCTCTGATAAAGAGTTATGCCTGGGATTTGCATGGGTTTATAGAAAACCTCCCGAAAAGCACATGTTAGCACCTGCCCTGAGACTGTGTTCTGGGGTGAGTTCAGGGTCTCTTCCCAGCACAGATCACAGTCAAGCTGATTACCAGATGGGAAGGTTTGCCTGGTCTAGCCAAGGTAAGATAAGCCAGAAGGCTGACCTTGGGGAGGTCATGGCACTTGGAGTTAGGGACTTGGGCTCAGGGCACTGAAGTGGGCACCAGGAGGTTTAGTATGGAGGAGGGCAGCCAGGTCAGCTCAGACCTGATGAGTAGAGCAAGAAACTACAATGTCAGATTCTCAGCTACAGCTTCATGATTTGCTTTTGTGATTTACATACTGTGTCTACACACATGCAAGAGCATATCTAGGACTGAACATGGACAGTAAAGTGTATTGTGCTCATTCTCAATTTAAAGAAACAGTGAGGGGAAAAAAGGCATCCAGATTGTAAAGGGATTTTCTCCTGTTCTCTTGATCTGAGATAAAAACCAAGTTCCCCAGGCTTCAATACAATGATGCCAGCTGCTTACACTCCTTATATTGTTAAAGTTCTTCTATGAGTAAACTCCCCTAGGCCACTAAGTGATGGAGAAAGTGCAAGCATCTCTGTTTAGGGCTGTGACTCTGTACTTCTTGGCAGGCCAGTCTAGACTTAGAACCATTGCCAGGTGGAAGGGCAACAGGTAAGGTCACAATCGCACTGTTCACATTGGGATGTGGAAATCATACGTGCTCAGCCTATCCTGCACTTCCACCCCAGCCACTCTTTTATGGGATCTTGGATACTCAGGGCTGTTTGTGTAATTGCTTCTTGTAAATGAGCTCCTACTCTGTAACACTTTACAGTAAACCACTCTCCTTTGCCATCTGGTATCCAGTTGTTTTAACTGGGTTTCCAGTATTTGCATCAGTCATTTACAAGAACCTTTTCAACCTTTACAAAATAAAATAATTGAAGTCTATCCTTTCAACTTCACATTTGTTTCAGAAAGGCTTTGAAATCAAGGCACGGAGGGGCTGAAAGACAGGAGGATGTGAAAAGAAAAGGGCTTGGCTTTTCTCCCTCTGAGATGATCAGAAGGGCTGCCTTGGAGGTGCGGGGTCCTGCGCTGAAGGGGGTTATTGCCTCCATTACGGGTGCGTCTGTATGGAAAAACTCTCCCCTGCCATGGTGAGTGGAGAGGCAGAAGAGCCGGGGAAAGACGTGCTCTTCCTTGATCCTGGGTCCGGGGTCCACAAATCTTCTCTGGGTATAACCTGCCTCCCTCCACGCCTGCCCCGCACTGCCCATGATTCTTCATTTCTCACCTTTTTTCTTTCTCCTGCTTAAACTATGAGTTCCTGCCTTGCTCTGAAGGACAGGAAAGGAAGAGAAATCCACACATGTGTATGGTGCTGATTCTCTTCAGCAATGCCTGGGTTACTAAGGGGACTGGGGCCTTGTACCAGATAAGGTGGGTGGATTTTATCTGCATCCTCCAAGCAGCACAGAAGTGAAAACATCTCAGTTGCAGATAAGAGCATAGTTCAAAAGAATTTGACATTTTGACCATCTGGCCACCTTGTGTCTCTCTCTCCGGTTCTAATCCCTTTAAATGACATGGAGGCTTCCAGAAGCCTAAGTAAAGGGGAGTTTTAATTTAAAAAGTCCTCTCCATGGCTTCCCTTGCTCCTGTCTCCATATGCAGTTTCCCATCCTCCACTCTCTTCACCTTGAGTGGTTCTGTCTCCCATTCACCCCCTACCCACTCCCTTTTTTCTGACCAAAACTTGGGAGCTCCACCAGCCCCCTCCCCACACCTCATGATGAAGGTCTAGTGGCTGGCTCAGCAGATCAAGTGTCCCACCTCCTTAGAAGGCTGGGGTAGGGGTAGTGATGCAGATACTTAGAACTGAATACTCTTCAACCTAGTGGAAGAGAGAGGGACCAAGACAAAGATCTGGTTGTTGTGAGGGGTCTGTGGTCTAGCGGGGTGCTGCCGGAATTCTACCTGGGGCATGTATGGTCACGTTCACATCATACTATATTTGAGACTTTGGTTCAGAGCTGCCCTGTAACTTTCTCAGTGCCTGATGGGCCACTCGTTAACCCCATTCCATTAGGTGAGAGGTGAGGATACGCTTCCTCGAAAACCTTGGTTTTCTTTCCTTTTTTTTTTTTTTTTTTTAATTTAAGTTCTAGGGTACATGTGCACAGCCTGCAGGTTTGTTACATATGTATACACGTGCCATGTTGGTGTGGTTTTCCATTTGTTTCCTCATCTCTTGCTTTTCAATGTCTTTCTTTGTCATATACATATTCCTGGCTTTTTTAAGCCACACAAGAAAATATGTCTTTATGCCAAAAGAGAAACTTTGGGTGGGAACCGTTGATGGTTTTGAGTAAGAGTTTGTGTTGTTGTGGTGCTGTTGTTTTCTGTTAACATAACTAAACAAGGCTTCACTCACTCACAGTATTTCCTAGTGGTATTTTCTAAATCAAGAAGGCAGAGACTGATTCTTAAGTTTGAAACCATGGGTTTCATGGAACCTGCTGAGGGTTAACTAAATATGGTATTCTAAAGAAAACATGGGGTTCATGTAGGAAGTGGATTCTATCACTGAAGCAAACACAGAGAAGATCCACCCAGGAGGACTGGGTCCCCTCAGAGACTGCGGTTTAAGCCAATAGTCTCTGGCAAATGCATTCCTAAGTAATGAGTTTCATCCACATTAGTGCCCAGAACATTCAGAATATTCTGTGAGGCAGGCAAGGCAGTTCTGGAAGGAAAGTTTCGTAGCTTTCATCAGCTCACCAAAGGGGCCTGTAAGAATGACTATGGCACGAAAGAGTTTCATTTGTTCTCAGTTTGAGTCACATAATCATAAAATGGCATCAGGGAAAAAATTAGGATTAGTAGCCCTGATGGCAAAGACTGATCTAGAAAAACTGTGTTTACGGAAGAGTCGTAGGATTCGACAGCATATTCATCTGGCACGTTCACAGGGTGCCATATCTTTATTTAGTCAAGCACCTAGTGTGTTATAGCCATGCACTTATTTGAGGAAATGGCTTTCTGTGCACATGCTTGGCGGTTCGCCCACTGAGGCACCTTCCTGCTGCAGGCTGGGTGTGACTCCCCTTTAAGGAGGGAATAGACCTGAAATGAATCGGAGCCTGTGCTGAAGCCGATGTCCAGTGTAAGCAGAGCAGGCCTGGATTTTTACCGCTTGGTGTTCCAAGGCAACGTTTTGCTGAGAAATATTAAGTGTAACCAAATATTACAGGGAACACACTGTTCCTGCTGTATTTCCAGGGCATCTGATCAATGGGAAAAATGAGAAGTAGAAATAAACAGAAGGGACAGAGAACGGAGCCGGCAATTGGGCTCAAAGGCAAACCGAGTAAAACAGAGGAAATGATTTTCAAAGTAAATACAGATAACTGGGGAAAGAAAGACGAATACTAAGCAGAGAAGAAACGTCGGACTGTCTTGCTCCGGCCTGGGTTGGGCCAGGGAGCATGGTGGGGCCGTGCTGAGAATTTTCATCTGGGGCCCGGTCTCTCAATAAGTCCAGCTGTCAGAGGCAATGCCAGGAACAGGCGAGATGAAACACAGTCACGGCAAGGGGTGCAACCTCCAAGAGAAAACCCAGCACAGTGGGAGCTGAGGAGCTGCTGCCAGCAGCCCAGGCAGCCACGTGGCCCTGCAGGACTTTATTTGAAGAAAACACGGGGTTCGTGGAGGACGTGGATCTTGTCATTGAAGTAAACTCAAAGAAGATCCAGCCAAGAGGATCAGGTCCCCTTGGGAACTTTGCAGTTTTAGCCAATAGTTTCTGCCACGGGAGTTTTTTGCACGTTAGCTCCTGGAACACTTAGAGTAGTCAGTGATGTGGGGGGCATGTGTGTGGCTTAAGCCTCCTCCGTAAAGCAGCTTTTCTCAGCCTCAGCGCTGTTGATATTGGGGGTAAGATCATTCTTTGTGGTGGGGGCCCTGTTGCTGTCCATTGCACAATGTTGAGCAGCATCCCTGGCTTCTACCCACTGGCTGTATAGCACTCCCCCAACCCCACCTCCACTATGTCAATCCAAAATGTATCCTGATATTGCCAAATGTGCCCCGGGGCAGGGGGTGGGGTGCAGTCACTCCCTGTTGAGAAACATGGCTATAGATGAAGAAACTAAAACCCAGAAAGTCTCCGTGGCTCAAGTAATTGATGCAAAGCCAGACCTAGAACCCACTAACTACAGAACTTTGAAGGCATCTTGGCCTTTTTCTGTAACTGCCTTCTCACCTGAAGAGGAATAGCTATGTAGAGTTCAGTTTTCCTAGTCAGATTCCTGGGTTCAAAGCTGGGCTCCACACTTAACTTGCTATCTGCGTGAGCTTGGCTGTTACTCCGTTTTCTTTGTGTGTCAGTGTCTTCATCTGTAAAACAGCTTCAATGCTTACAGTATCCACTTTACAGGGTATGAGATGAGTGAAACAAGATAGGCCAAGCAAAGAGTGTGGTGCCAAGCCTTCTTGCTATGTGGGAAGTTCTTGATAATGGCTTGGGCCTGTCTTGACTACATACTATGTACTCTAATGAACACTTTTTAGTTTCCTTTGCTGATGTGGTTCCCTTTATCTACAATACCCTTCCACCAACTTCTTTATATGGCCAACTTTTTCCTGCCCAGCAAGAAACAGTTTAAATGTCATCTCCTCAAGGCTAAGGGCTCCTATACTCTGTCCCCACAGCAGCCCCCAAAGCACTGTATGCATTCAAATGTCTGTGTTTGTGTCTGTCTTCCCAACTAGAACTGCTATGAGCAAGTAGGCCAAGGACCCTATGTAATAAACTGCTATTCTCCTGTGACACTCAGTGAATGGATAGGATCTTGACAGGTAGAAATGCGAATGGAGGGTAGCCTGCTGGATTGAGAGAGTCTTATGAGGTGAATGGTGGAGACACCAGAGAGCAAAAGAGATGCTCGGAAAATTTCGAGAGCTCAGTATAAGGCATGAGTATCAGTTGAGTCTCCTAGAGCAATCCCGCTCAAGTCACTTACCAGCCATATGCCTTTGATGGGGGTAGGGTGTCAGGAGTGGGATGGGTTGGGGAATGGCTTGATCAGACCTGTCAGGGAGAGAGAGACTGGCAGTAGTTTGCAGTATACATTGGATTAGACAAAGTCCGAGGGCAGGGAACGATTAGCTAAGCAACTTTGGGAGAGAGGTCATGGAAGCAGAACTATAAACACAACTGTAAAACGCCTTCGAGTTAAGAAAAGTGTGAATATCAGAAGAATGGTGGCAAATGATCCATCATTGATTGTTTGGGAGAGATGAAAGAGAGGAAGAGCTCTCAAAAGTGGTATGAGTGTTTAGGGGTATAAGAAGTTTGTGTTGCTGGTGAGGATCATTGCCTAAGGGAGTGGAGATATCAAGGAAAGTTCTTGAGTCTTCTCTGGATATTTTTGAAAATAGAGATGACCCTCCCCAGTCAGAGGTTCCAGGTGACCCAGCTGAAGGTAGGAGTGGGGCATGTAGGGCTGGGGGGTGGAATGGGGGGCGGAGAAGGACAAATATGCCTGTACCTTTATCCTGGGAGTAGGAGCCATTTCTCACAGTTTGAACTAGAAATCCCAAATGTCTCAGACCAGTTAGGTCTTACTTTCAAGGAGACATTTTGAACTTAAGGAGAGATGTTTGAGGACTTCTTGGAGAAACCAGACTCAATTGCAGAACAAAGAGACCCAGCACCTTGAATCATTTCAGGAGGAAGAGGCTTTAAATACCTGTTTACATAGATCCCTGCAGTCCCGAAACGTATACATCTCCCAGATAGAAGACCAGTCTCAGTCTCCTTCCAGACCTTAGATACAAGGAAAGTATAGCTCAGGCTTTAATTCTGCCTCTCTTAAGTCATAGCCACATTTTCATCTTTGAGTCTCATAAAACATTTGTCAAATTAAGGAATAAATTCAAAGCCTCCTTACCTGGTCTGGTTTCAGAGGCCTGGGTCTGAGGCTGGGATCAGAGGCTGCTCTGGGTGGCATGCTGCAGCTCAAAACCGACAGAGAGACCTCACTCCAGAGATGGCCTCTGGCATCCTCACAGGTTCAGGGAAGCTGGTAGGTAGCTAAGGAAAGAAAACAAAGGAGATCTGAACTCTGAAGTCAATGCTTACCGTCTTCAAGTGTGGCTGAGGTCTGGCCAGGCAGGAGCCTGGTGCAATCTCTGTGGAGTTTTGCAGGAGCGAGCAAATGGGCTGCTGGCCTGGTGCTAAGCCCTTTGCCCTTACCTGGGCTTTCAGAAAGGGAGCTGGTATCCTGAATTATTGATGCCTGCTTAAGTAAATAGTTGCAGAAAATAGGAGGAACCCCCTCCCCTCCCGTCACCATGAGGAAAAAAAGAGGAGGAGGGAAGCACTTATTTCAGGGATGGTAGCAAACTTAGAATACTCGTGGAAGACCAGGGCCAAATACGTACTGCACATGGAGCCTCTTTTGCAGCTTCCTGCCTAGAGATCCTCTCATTTTTGCTCCTGAAATTAAGACTATGAGTAATGAACTGGAAGATATCACAAATTAGACACTCTAAGCTAATGCCAAAAAACACACAGTACTAATAATTACAACTAACATGCATGAAAAGTCTTTATGAAAGAAAACAAAGAAGAAAAAGGGAAAAGAGCAAATCATGGTGTCCTCTGGTCTGATCGGATGAGGGAAGGAGGGTGGCCCCTTTCCAGGAACCCTGAAAAATGGCTCTAGGGCAAGGAAAAAGATGAATGAAGGCAGTAGAGAGAAAACGATGACTCTCTGTGGTGGCAGGTGATGGGTAAGACAGAAACAATCGATCAGGTTTATCTTTGCATTTTTATCTACTTGCTGCACACTTTTAACACATAAATTGGGGAAGACTGTGCATAAAATGGTGGTGCTACCTTCTCCATGGTAGTGAGACCTGCCTCTGAGAGGACCCCTAATTCTGGGGTGAGCCACCACCGTGGGGTTTATTGCCTTCCAAGGGGGCCCACCAGAAGGCTCAGTGCTCATGTGATGATTTATCCATTCAACCAGCATGTCTGGAGAGCCTACTGTGCACCAGGCACATGCCATGTTGCACAAACTGAGATGAATAAATCGTGTTTAAGGAGTTCACAGTCTGGTCATAAGAGCAATTGAGAATATATGACTGTTGGCTTAAGTACCTCCATTTACTTTGAGTAACGAGAGTTAATTGAACACTTTTTGCACTTCCCCACAGCTCTTACCAAGCCTTTGGAGGTTTCAGACCATTGCTGCTGCCAAGTGCAGCCCACCAGGGACAGATCCTATGTTTAAAAGAATAGTTTTGTATTTCCTCCATAGAGTTGGTTAGCAAATGATATTCAAAGAAGTGGGGTTATGCAAATAAAAATAAGATGTTAAATGAAGAGGAAGATACACACCAGCAAACACAGAGACAGTCAGTCCTTTGTTCCTTCAACAAATATATTTGAGTACTCATATGTAAGATAGTAGATTAGGTGCTAACCCTGAAAGAGGGTACAGGAAGATGTTTATGAGGCCCCAGTCATCTAGTGGTTCTCCATGCAGTAAGAAGACCAAGCTCAATCAGAGTTCAGGCCGTGTGCTAAATGCTGCATATGCAGATGCCATATAGAGTCAGTGCTGTAACGCTTCCAAGCATAGGCAAATTATATCCGGCCACAACAATCAGGGAAGACTTTGCCAAGGGAGAAGGTAACTTCTGAGAGCATTGAAGGGTAAGGTGGAATTTTGAAAGTGAAAATGAGAGGGAAAAGCATCCCAAGCCAAGGCGGGAGAAGTGGGGAGGGAGGTGGGAAGCAGAACAGAAGGGAGAGCAGGAATAGCCTTGGAGACACTAAGTCCAATTTGACTGACACATAGTGGGGCGTGGCCACATCTTCATGCTGACAGCTCTCAGCCTGCTCCAAGCTGGCATCACCATCATCTCTTCGCTGGGCACTGCCCAAGGTTGCCTGTGGAACTCCCTGCTTCTGTTCTTGCTACCTGTTTCCCATCCCAGTGCAGTCTCTGTGGAGTGGCCAGAGTGGTCTTATTTAAACATACATCACGTCATATACCCCTAAGCAAGAGACCCCCATATTACTTCAAATCCCAACTCACCTCTCTCTCCCACCTGCTGATTCTGCTCCAGGCTTAGTGGTATTCTTTCTGCTATTCACACTGACCAAGTTCAGTCTCACACTAAGGGTTTCAGACGCAATTTGCCAACAATGCCCTTCCCCGATCCTTTGAATACCTGGCTCCTTCTCAGTGATTCATCTAACTACTATTGATTGATTGCTTTTAGGTGCCACCCACTGTGACAGACTGGGAAGAGGGATTCAAGGAGCTTCTGGTCTTGACTGGAGTGTCTCCTGGAAGACACCTTCCCCAACTATTCTATCGGAAGCAGCTATTTGTGGCCTTTTCCATCATGTTTCTTTCCTTTATAGTGTTTTTCTCCAGCTGTAATTATTGGGTGGACCAATTGTCTGGCCGATTTGCTGTCTTCCTAGTAGAAGTGAGCTCTGTGAGGAGGGGGATTATGTCTTATTTTTCATCCTCAGCATCTAGCAGAGCACCTGGCACATCAGTAAATATAAATCTATGTTTAATGAATGAATAAATAATGAGAAACAAAGCCTGGACAGATTGATGAGGACCATATTTTGAAGAGCTGTACTTTAGGAAAAATCTTGACCATATTCATTTATGTGCTGGGCTTTCTCTAGATGCCTACAAATACCATGGTGAATAAGACAGAGAAGAGGCCTGCTCTCCTGGGCTTATGTTTTAGACCAGCATTGTCCAGTGGTTCTTTCTGTGATGATGGAAATGGCCCATGTCTGCTCTGCCTAACATGGTAGCCGAGAGCCACGTGTGGCTACAAGCACTTGAAATGGGATTGCTGCCACTGAGGAACTGAATCTTTTATTTTATTTAGTTTTAGCTGATTGAAATCTAAATTGTCACATGCAGCTATGGGCTGTTATATGGGGCAGCATCATTCTAGATGGCCATAACTGCCTAATAATGTACATCACTTACAACATAGTCTTACTTTGGATTAATGTCACCTCTTTTGGGAAAATGCCGATATTTTTAAGTTCTTTTTTAATTTTTAATTTTTCTAATTCCTTCCCCTTTGCCCCATACCCCTTGGCCAGCCAAGTTTTTCTTTTCAAGACAACGTCTAAACAGAGCGGGTGGCCTATGTTGTCACTAGGGCAGTGGTAGAATGGGGTCCTCATACCTGGATACAGGTACCCTTTTCTTCTCTGGGTCCTCTTGACTTCTTGAACACATCCTTATCCTAATTGATCACAGGATACTCTGTCGGCACTAACTGCTGATGTCCACAGCTGCCAAAGCCTGCCACTGCATGTCCCATGCATAGACAAGACACAGTGACCTTTCCTGGAGCCCTGTTGGATCTCACCGGCAATGCAGCCCTGCTGCTCCTCAGCCTGTAGCCATCCTACCTCTGCCCCAGGATGTCCCTTGTACAGCCTCGCCCACAGCGCACCATTGCTTTGCTCCTCCTGAGTCCCCCATTGGGAGCATAATGTATATGATGTAGGAACCAGGGGTCACTGGGAGTCCTGTCTGCTCTAGGCTTAAACTTAAATCCCACGCTTCTTCTGCTTACCCCTGCATAGGGTGATGGCGCCTGCCTCTAGCTGGCATAGGTGGACTTACGCCCTGAGCAAGTTCCCAATTGTAACATGGTGAGTTTGAACCGCCGTGTATTCTTGCGGAAGCCCCGTTTCCTGATACTTTCACTTCCATAGCATCATCGCCTGTACTTTAGGAATGCTTTGGATGTCTGGCCAAGAGTAGGAGTATCCCCATGGGGCAGTTCTCACTTGGCTCAGCAACTCTTATGGCATGGGTGGGCTTCACTTCCACTGGGTGACACACAAAGGCCAGGCAGCCCAAACCCCATGGACAAGCCCCCCTGGCAGCTGTGCTCTGTGATGTCCTCTAAGCGGTCTGCAGGTGTTGGCTGAACTTCCACATCGGTTGTGGCTGGGTGAGACGATCGATGACTTAAAAAGACCATGTTCTAATGAGCTCTGTTAATTGACTTACTTCTAGTCATCTGTTAATTACCCTTGCAGGCTCTTAGCCCAGCTAGAATTTGCTTCTTAAGACCCATGGACTCCAGAGAAATCAGGAATGGGTTTTCTGTAACAATGCATTGTCCATAAACTCCAGTGAGTGAAGGAAGAATGGGATGGGAGTGGTCTAGACTACTTCAGAGGTGCACACAGAGGTCTTCTGTACAGTCCATGGCAATAAATGCCTGGACACCAAGAACACTGCACAGACAGGTCAAGGAGGCAGAGGACCACAGGGATGCTCCCAGGAGAAGGAAGACTCTGAGGTAAAATGGTCACCTATAGTCCTGGATAATGGCAGCCAAAGTGAGTCTGGGGAGCAGGGGCTCCCAAAACAAGGCCCGCCAGCGGGCTACATCAACAGGCATCGTGTCATCCTAGAATTATAACCCCAAACTGGGGAATACCCCAGATTCCATCTAATCTACTAGACTCTCACCCCTCCTTGACGTATGTTTCTCTGAGTCAGCCGGGTTGATAAGATAACAACATAGCCTTTCAGAGAGTCAGCAGCAAATGTTTGCCAACAATGTTGGTTCTGCTGAATTTCAAAATGTCGGGGATGGGTGGCAGGAACCAGCTTCTTTTGAAAAATAGCATCCCAAAGGCACTGGAACGGTGCAGTTCTTCCTGATGTCTTTGCTTCTTTCAAGCCGTCATCCCTTCCCCCACATTGTGCAGTAAGTGCTTCCTCCTAACCGCATCTGAAGCTCAGCACCGTGGGAGCAGGAGGCTCCTTGCTCTGAAGCCTGGGACAACCCCAGTCCTGCCTACCGCTGCTGCATCTGCGCTCTGCTGACCATTTTCATTCCTGAGATGCACCCAAAACTTGAGGCTCCTAGAAGGAGTTCATACATGAGCTGCACCAGGCTCTGATCCTCATGCTCCTACCTGTGGCCATGATGCTGCTGCCTGTAATGCCCCATGGCTGTGCATCTCTGAGAACTCTGCTTAGCCCTGAAATAATCTCTCTGACCCAACCATTCCAACCAAAGTCAGCTCCTCCACAAAGTGTCTCAAGCCAGAACAAAGAAGCAAGAAATACACAGCTATTGATTCTTGGACCATATCAGAACTCTTCATGCAATAAAAGTTGAGTGTACCTTCCTTGATTATCCCATACAGTTAGGGAGAAGCAGGTTTCTGTGGTTACAGGTGGGCTCTGAAGTTATAGAGAACAAGATTCATGTCCCAGGTTTTCCAAGTACCACAGCTTCTGTGAGCCTCGGTTTCACGATTTGTAATGTAATGATGATGATATTTTCTTCCTGGGCTCTGGTGGAGATGTACAGCCCTTACTAAAGTGCCTCTCCTTTTGATAAGTGCTGCAAATGGGTGCTCTTGCTAGTTTTCTGGCCAGCTTGCACTTCCGGGCACCCTGAGACCCTCTGAAGAATGTGAAAGGCACGGCCTGGGCCTCTCACTCTTCAGCACTCTCTACCACAAAATTATCAGAAAAGAAGTCAAAAATAGCAAAGAACACACAACGGACAACTGATAAGTGGAAATACGGTAGCTGAGATTTCCCGAACCTCCTGCTCTTCTCACTGTCCTCCATCTGCTCCATGGTTGGTTGAGCCATTTGGGTCCAGATATCTCATGGGTCTCTGCAGCTGGTGGCCAGTTTCTAGGGCTCTGACTTTCCCTGAGCCTCAGTCTTGGCCAGCAACTTCAGACTTTCTGAAAGCTCTCCCCCACCACTGGATAGGTCTTAATTTCCTGATTCCATTTCAAATCTGCCCTTATATTCACAGTCCCGATCTAAGGAAAGGCAGAAACCCTCAGTCCTTTTTAAGAGATGCCATCTTTGTGTATTTTCTCAATCAGTGTCACCTTTCCCTCCCCACTCCTTATCCCTCGCTCAGTAACAGGGAGGTATCTCTGGAAAAAGACCCCTGGAATTACTCTCCCTAATCAGTTTGTGGTGCTTCCCTCTCTGGTGTCATTTCTGTCATCCTTGCTTGTGCAAGCTAAGGATGGACCATCACATTTTTTTTTATTATTTTACTTTAAGTTCTGGGATACATGTGCAGAACGTGCGGCTTCGTTACATAGGTATACATGTGCCATGGTGGTTTGCTGCACCCATCAACCTGTCATCTGGGTTTTAAGCCCCACATGCATTAGGTATTTGTCCTAATACTCTCCCTCCCTGTGCCCCCCACCGTCTGACAGGCCCCAGTGTGTGATGTTCCCCTCCCTGTGTCCACATGTTCTCATTGTTCAACTCACACTCATGAGTGAAAACATGTGGTGTTTGGTTTTCTGTCCCTGTGTTAGTTTGCTGAGAAGGGCCATCACATGTTACGTTAACAATTTTTCATTGCAACCATCTCATCCTTGTTATCATCCTCAGTTATCTGGCACCAGCCATTCAATAGAAATTACTTACTGAAAATGACAGTTTGTGTCTCTGAAAAGGGAACACTAAGTGTATTGGGAAACAGCAGTTCATACTCTTCTGAGAGATAAACAGCTTCTGCTGATTGGCCCCTAATGTAGCAAAGCAATCCAGCTGGGGAGTTGGAAGCAGATTCCCACTGAGACTAAAGTATAAAACCATTCCAACAGGGAGCTTGAGAGTAAACCCGGGAGATATTCACTTTCCAAAGCTTACAACATAGCATTGTTCCGCATGAAGACAACAACAGTGCGTTGCAAACACTCTGCATGAATCCTATTACCTAGAAGTAATGAGATAGGTTTCTGACAAATGGTTCTTGTCTGAACGTCAAGGCCACTAGGAAATTTCAAGTATTTCAATGAGACGTTCCACCATGTATCTGAGTGAGGTTCAACAGCACAAAACTAAAATTTGTTAATGGATGATATAGTGATAAATATTGCTTCAACAGCCTAGAATATAACATCTTAATGATTTAGATACAATTCCAAGGGATATCAAGGGTACACCCTTGTGTAAGCTATGAACTTTGGGTGATAATAATATGCCAAGTTAGATTCACCAGTTGTAACAAATGTACCACTTTGGTAGGGGATATTGATAAAGTGGAATGCTATGCGCGTTGTAGGGTAGGGAGTATATGGAAAATCTCCGTCCCCTCCCCTCAATTTTGCTGTGAAGCTAATACTATTCTAAAAAAATAAAATCTATTTAAAAAATACAATATAGTCTTAATTATAACAGACAAGTAAAGGGAAGACTCTTCCAATAAATTTTTTTTTAATCAATTGATGGGCAAGTTGTAAAAACAAAGGACTACTTACAAAGTAAAATGGGAAGTGTTGGTCTCGCGGACACCTACCCTGGAGAGTTAAATAGGAGTTCTGTCTTATCGCACTAATGTTCCTAGGGACACTTTTGGGGTCCTCTTCTTTGTTTTTGTTTTGTTTTGTTTGCTTGCTTTTTGAGACGGAGTCTCACTCTGTCGCCCAAGCTGGAGTGCAGTGGCGCGATCTCCGCTCACTGCAAGCTCCGCCTCCTGGATTCACGCCATTCTCCTGCCTCAGCCTCCCAAGTAGCTGGGACTACAGGCGCCCGCCACTACACACGGCTAATTTTTTTTTTTTTTAAGTAGAAACGGGGTTTCACCATGTTAGCCAGGATGGTCTTGATCTCCTGACCTTATGATCCGCCTACCTTGGCCTCCCAAAGTGCTGGGATTACAGGCGTGAGCCACCATGCCCGGCCAAGGGGGGTTCACCTTCTTTCTATGGGAACTGACTGTTGTGTAAGGTGACTCTGCCCTTTAGTCACAGCTGGTTGGACCAGGGAGTACATTTTGGCCCAGCTTGAGCCAATCATCTTCTCTAAGAGGGTCTCTAGCGCAACCTGAGAAGGAAAGCAAGCCAATCTGTAGACAGAAAGAGAGAGAGAGAGAGACAGAGAGACAGAGAGAGAGAGAGAGAGACAGAGACAGAGACAGAGAGACAGAGAGAGAGAGAACCAGAAATAAGCCTCCATGTACTGCCAGGAAGACGGAAGGAGTAACTTTTGTTGATAGGTTTACAGTTTGTGGTTCCTGTCTGTTATAAAAACTGACTGTGCCTTGTTCCTAGGATTCTTGAGATACATACTTCCAACTATATTGCCCAAATCTTTGATAATTCAAGTGAGTTTGTTTCTTTAGAAAAAAATGACCAAGAAAGTTTCTTTAAGATTCCATTTTAATGTCTGTATTAATTAGGATGTATATCATTTGTCCCTCAAACAACAAAACTCTCGACATCTCAGTGATTTAAAATAATAAAAATATAATTCTGGCTCATGCACTCGATGTGGATGGTCAGTGAATGGCCTTCCACAGGTATACACAGAGACCCAGGACCTTTCCAATTTGTGGCTCCTGATTCCTTAGGGTCCCCAGGTTCTCTTTAGATGTTTGTGTCATCCAGCTGGCAGACCAAGAAGGAGAAAAAGTGTAGAGAAGATCACAGAGACGTTTTCCTGGGTCAGGTTTACAAACGATTTGTCATTTCTTCTCACATTCCTTCAGCCAGAAGTCAGTCACATGATCACACCTAACCTCATTGCTGGGAAGGGATGTGTTAGATTTAATAATAATGCTAAAAGTAACAACAACAACAATACTCATTGTAGTAGCTGATGGTTTTTGAGACTTTCCACTTGCCAGGTATTGCATTACGTAGTTTGTATCTGTTCTCCTTTCATCATCATAGCAAAGGTTTAGAGCAGTGAAGTTACTTGTCCAAAAGCACGAGCCTCTATGTGACTTGTGGCCTGAATCCAGAGATGAAAAACACTGGCCCTGAAAGCACAAAACTCAAAAGTTAAATATATACTGGGGGCAAGAAACTGGCCTCTTGAGGATGAGAGACCATGTGGGAGGAGGCCTCCCTGACAGTCACAGCAGCAGACAGGTGCGTGAGGCAAGACCAGGCTGCTGCACTCCGCTTACCTACAAGCTGACTGCTGTCATGCCGCCGAGCCCAGGAGAGACCAGCAGAAGAACCTCCCAGCGGAGGCCCGCCCAGATTGCCGACAGATAGAACTGTGAATCAATAAGTGATTGCTGTTTTCATTTCCTTAACAGATTGGGTGACGCCAGGGAGACAGCGTCCAATGCCACCTCTGCTGGATGAGCAGAATTGTGTTTTATTATTTGAAAGCACCGAGATGTCGAGTTTTGTTATTAGAAGGACAAATAATACATATTCTAAATAATACTGACTTTAAAATAGAATCTTAAAGAAACTTTTTTGGTCATTGTTTTGTCTAAAGGAGCAGAAACTCACTTGAATTATCAAAGATTCAGGCAATATCGTTGGAAGTATACAGATGTATTTCAAGAATCTTCCTAGGAACAAGGTCTGGTCAGTTCTTATAACAGACTGGAAACACAAACTGTAAAGCTATCAACACAAGTTACTCCCTCCATCTCCTTGGCACTGGATGATCACACGGCTGAGCCCAGGAGACACCAGCAGAAGAACCTCCCAATGGAGGTCCGCCCAGATTGCCAACATACTGTGACAACAACTGTGACTCGATAAGTGATTGTTGTTTTCAGTTCCTTAACAGATTGAATGATGCTCACTTGTATTGGGGAGGGCAATTGACTTCACTGAGTCCGAGTCAAATGCTAATCTCATCCTGAAACACCCTCACAGACATAACCCAACTGATATTTCAACTGAAACCCCTTTCATTCCAGACTCAACATAAATTTCTCTCTGGTAGGAGCTATCCCAGCTGAGACCTATTCTTCGGTCTGGCAGGAGAACACCTAATTTCACCTACATATAAATGCAGATGCTTTGGCTAGAAGTTTGTCACTAAAATATTCGGAGTTGCAAAAATGGATCAATCATCCTACCAGATTCTAAATTTTAATGACACCTATAATATCTAATATCATTAGTTCCATTAGGAGAGCTAATGCCTCTTCAAAAAAAATGCTCCTCAAAATAGCCACTTCATTGATCTCTAACAAATCTAAACACAAGTTATATTTTGAGATATCTGTGAATTTGCCCATTTTTAGGTTAAAGGGAATAATTTTCTTTCATTCTTAAAAATAGATAAAAACATGATAGATTCTAGGACTGGGACAGGGAAAATTCAAGATGCTCCTGGAGTACTTTGTAATTGCAGAAAGTAAGGAAGTGCCAGAAAAACAAAAGGTTGAGGGCACAGAAAAGGGCCTAGGAACCAACCTGAACAAACTCTCCATGGCCAAAGCTGGAGCAATTTCAGCAAGAAAATAAATAACATAGAATTGGACTATAACCCAAAGCATACATTTCATGATCCATACTGATATAAATTATGAGTCTATATTGATATAAACAAACAATTGAATAAATAAATACACAAATGAGAAACTGGGAATCTCCCTTCCGGAAGAGTTGTAAATAGATGTCTCTATCTCCAGGAGGTGGAGCCAAATCTTCTCCCTGCCCCTTTGAGTGTGGGCTGCGCTTAGTGACTTGCTTCTAAAGAGTCGATTATGGAAAGACGGGGAAAAGTCACTGCTGTTCTACCTTAAAGTGGAGAAACCTGGAAAAACTGGCCAGGTGATCAAGATTGACAACATTGGTGATAAGCCGTGTTGATACCATGTGCTCCAGATATGGTGTGGTGAGAAGGGCACTTCCTCTCTGTGACATTTTTTCCCAAGACCCATAACTCCCATCCAGTTGTGAGAAAAGCGTGAGGCAAAGCTAATAGAGGGGTTTTTACAAAACACTTTAGTGGTGCTTCTCAAAACTGTCAAGGTCATGAAGGCAAGGAATGTCTTAGAAAAGTAACAGACCAGAGGAGACTAAGGAGCAATGATGACCAAATGGAATGTGGGATGGTATCCTGGAACAGAAAGAGGATGTCAGGAAGAAAACTGATTAAGTTCAAATAAAAGGTAGGACTCAGTTCCTAGAAACTACCAATGCTGCATTCTTAGTTGTAACAAACGTACCATAGTTATGTAAGATATTAACAACAGAAGAAAGTGGGTAAGGGTGTAGGAAACTATATATTATCTTTGCAACTTTTCTGTAAATCAAAATTATTCTAAAATACAAAGTTTGTTTTTTAGAAAGTATGCTCTCATGGTCATTAACAATCTGAGCAGGCCACTGGAATCCTTCGGATAAATCTAAGTTGACATAGTTGGATGGGTTTGGTCTGTCTGATGCTGTTTCGCTCAGTCTGTCCATTGCATATGGCAAATAGTAAATTATTCCTGTTCTTTGTCCATTTGAGCTATTGCATAACTTGAAATTATTTGCAATATCACTTTGAGAGCACTCCTATTTGAGTGATCTTGGTTTGAAATTAATATTTATAGCCTCTTCGAATCTTCATGTTACATATAAAAGGATTTTGCTGGCTTCTTTTTAGATGGTTTCTTTCTTTCCAAATGAGACAGTGAATATTTTAGTTTCTCCTAACAGGAACTGAGAATATGTGCAGTAAACTATTAGAAGATAAATAAAACCAAACAATTCTCATTGATTATTTTTTAAAACTCGTTTCCATACGTTGAAAGCTCATTAATTTCAGCTTAAGAAATAATGTTTTACTAAATTCCGCTAATTAAGTACTTGTGTCACCGTATACACGATGATAATGGTTTTCTTTTTATTACAGGGCTTTAAAACAAACAAAAAATCTATATGATTATTCCATCTAAAGTTTTACAATTAAGTGTTGATCTTGAAATTCTTCTAGGTCTGGCTAGGTGGCTAGGATAAAAAAATAATATAATCAGAATACATATTGCCTGAATAAAATCATCTCCCAAACTTTCAGATCTAGAGAAAGCTTTAGGTGAATTTATCAGGACAGAAGGATAAACTAAACCCATTCTTGCTTTTCTCTCAGAATTTCCCTGTTGACTCAGAATAATACAAATAAAGTCCATTTTGTGCCTGAATCTGTGCTATATCAGTTATATTCCATGAAAAGTTCTCATATCACCTTCCCAAGGCAGGCTTATTCTCATAGATGAGAAACAGAGACTCAGAGTTACTTGCCCATAACCACACAGCTAAGAATTGGTTGAGCTCTGATTTGTACTCAGAGCTGTTTCCAAAGCCTATACTGTTTTCTGATGGACAAAAATTGGTCTCATTGTGCTCCTTAGTGGTCCATTTTTCTTAGGGCTCAACCTTTGGCCACAGGCCTGGACCACAAAAATCCTGCTCCCCTGGAGCTCCTTCTGTGGACTGGCTAGCTTGAGCATGAGATGAGTGGGAGGGGAAGATTTCCAGAGAAATCCTGGCCTCAGATCAGCCCAGGAAAGAACAATAGCCTTTGACCAAGATGATCCTCTTCACTTAAAGAATTGTTTAAAATAGGTCTACGTGTCTCAGTTGTCAACATTTTTCATTGTTATTGTTATGTGTTTTCTTGTTTTTGCTTATGTATCATTCAATGCCATTCAAAATGTATTGTTTTAGGCTCTCTATTAACGGTTGGGGATTTAAAGGCAAGAGAGACACTATTTCTGCAAATGCATACGAATTATATTTATTGGAACGGAAAGTCCAGCTAGTCCAGCCTTGTAGTTTAGCTATAAAGCTGAAACAAAAGTGAACAAATTCTGAACCATCACCATGTTAGTTAGAATGATTGATGGTAGCGGTCACACAGAATAACACCCAAATCTCACAGCATGGACATTTTAAAAAAGTTTATGCTTGTTGTTCAGAGTTGAACATGGGTGCATAATGGCTGTTCTCCATGTGGTGATTCAGGGATCCAGGCCCCCTTTATCTTGCATCCCAGCATCTTCCCATATGGCTTCTGTGGAGGCAGAATAAGGGTCCTGAAAGATGGCCACTCTTCCTTCCCAGAACCTGTGTGTATATTACCTTACATGGCAAAATGGACATTGTAGATGTGATTAAGTTTACAAACATTGAGATGGTAATCAGCCTGCATTATCCAGGTGAGCCCAATCCTATCATATAAATCCTTGAAAACAGAAACTGTCCCAGATGCATCAGAGAGAGCAGTGACTACAGAAGAAAGGTCAGAAAGATGTGATGTGAGAAGTACTTGATCTGCCATTACTGGCTTTGAAGATGGAGGAAGGGGCCACAAGCCAAGGAAAGCATATGTCCACTAGAGGCTGAAAACAATGGAGGAAATAGATTCTCTTTAGAGCCTTCAGAAGGAGCACAACCTTGCTACCACTTTGATTTTAGCTGGGGGAGTCCCATGTTGAACTTCTGACCTCCAGAACTGTAAGATAATAAGTTTGCATTGTTTAAGATAGTAAGCTGGTAATAATTTGTTATAGCAGCAATAGAAAAAACATGGAATTTCCAAGTCTCCCTGGCAGGGAAATTAGGGATGGAGGAGGCACACTGACTACTAAGTGCCCCAGAACACAAGTGCTCACATTTTCTTTTGACAGACCTTGAAGAACTCAGACACTTCAAGGAATGGTGGAACTACTGGGAAATATGGAAGAGTTATGGATATTCAGTGGGCACCAATGGTCTCTGCCAAAAACATTTCTAATGCCATTTTTGGCACTTAGTGGACATTAATATTGAATAAAAGAATAAACAATGATGAAATGAACTGGATCTCAATTGCTTATGTTTACTTGGAAGAGCTTATCTGGATTACGAGTAGTGCACACACATACACACACACACGTATGAGTACTGCTTCTCTTTCTGTTTGCTTGTCTTTGGTCCCAGGCCTGGAGTAACTAAGGGAAGAATGCATGATTGGGTTCACAGCCATGTATATATTTCTCAAACCTACTGTTTCTGGCCCCTAATATTTTCTACCCTCTGCAGCCAAATTTAAACTATTCATTATTCACACACTATAATTTAGATAAATGGCGATTCTAGAATGTGATTATTTGAACCATGCATGTATATATATGTTGCTAGTTTAGACCTGCTTTGAAGGAGCTCTAACAATTGGCTATATAATTGAGTTTCCTTGAACTTGACTTTGCACTAAGTAAAATGGGAAAATGAAAATGTAATTGCATTAATGGATCAGATTGAAGAAGTCCATTTGAAAGTTTCTGAGGAAGATATAAGAATCCACTTTGGAAAAAATATCTTCCGGCATCTGGGAGGTGCTTGGTTAATGCTCACAAATAACTCATATATTCTTTGTTCTGCTACAATTACAGATTCTAGATATATTCATCCAAACAATTACAACTTGGTATTTAACGTCACTTATTTCAAAAAAATTGAATGACAAAAGAGCGCCATGCACTAACTTTTTTTTTGTTTTTTTTTTGAGACAGAGTCTAACTCTGTCACCCAGCATGGAGTGCAATGGTGTGATCTTGGCTCGCCGCAACCTTCACTTCCTGGGTTCAAGTGAATCTCATGCCTCAGCCTCCCAAGTAGCTGGGACAGTTGTGCACCACCATGCCCAGCTAATTTTTGTATTTTTAGTGGGAACAGGGTTTCACCATGTTGGGCAGGCTGGTCTCAAACTCCTGACTTCAGGTGATCTGCCTGCCTCTGTCTCCCAAAGTGCTGGGATTACAGACGTGAGCCACCACACCCAGCCAACACTAACAGTTTTAAATTAGATTTTTTTTCTCTTATGTTTTAAATTGTTAAGACTCCAAGGTTTCAAAATCATATCTGAAAAGTTTTATTTTATGATTTAATATTTCACTTCACTTTCTCTATTTTTTGTGTCCTTTCTTTGTTGGAAGTTAGCCAATGCAGTATCTGATTTGTGTTCATTTTACAGAATCTGTTCCTGTTATACTTTGAAATATTGATTTTTTTCATCCCAAATTTAAATCTGTAATGCAGTTTGTCCCTGGTACTTATACATGCCCCAGGATATTTGCTAAAGATAAAAATAAGATCCTGTTGTTAAGTGACATTTAGCAACAGATTCAGGTTTTTGGGAACCCAAAGCTTTAATTGTTTAAAAGCATCATTATTATTTCATAGTCTGAGCAGGAGAAGGGTCTTGCCAGCATCAGAATGGGCCTGAGATTTGAAGATTTCATCCTTTGAACCACATTTAAAACTCTGTATTCAAGTTCATTTATTCTTGGCAAAAGTCAACTTCCTGTTTTTGACAGAAATAGAATTGAGAGACTCAGAAGTCTTTTGAATATCAAGCAACTCATTACAAAAGAACCTTTTGCTGAGTAAAGTGAAAATGAATTATACATGCGTGGATTTTTGTTAAGAATAAATGAAAAGAGTCTAAGGGAATAAATGTTGGGTTAAAAGCCTTGGAGTTTAATTAAATATTTGGAGTCTAGTTTGATGAGAATAACTATTTATCCCTCCTTTAATTTCATTTTGATCATAATCAAATTTTGGCTGGTTTGGTCTTCAGATTAATAATATCACCCAATTTCAAATTTATAAAAACTATATTATAGGATGGATGTTTAAACAAAAATAAGCTCTGAAAAAAGTAACTTCTATCTGCATTTTCAACACAAACTCCATGTATATAGTTTGAAAAGTTTGGGCCACAGTTAGATATATTTTCACTGCTGCATTTTTCTGCCTAGAAGAATTGCATTAAGCATACAAGACATAATATTTATATTGGCATGATTAAATTATTTACCCATTTAAAATAAGGACTGTTAATAGCAGACATACCACATCACTGAAAATATTTCTCCTAATTTCTTTCTTCGTTAATTAATTAATTGAATGAATCTACAAAAATATATGAAGCATTTGCTATTTGCCCAACCCTGATTCAGCAAATATACCCAAGTGTTTTAAAAGAGAGAACTTATTCCTATGTCTTCTTTATGAGTCTTGTGGCAGATTAAAGATGGCCAGAAATTTTCTAACCTGTCTTCCATGGAGAGTGTTATGTTCCCAACCCTTAAGTCAGGGTGGGCTCTGTGACTTGCTTGGCCAATAGAAGGTGTTAAAAGTGGCGCACAGTGTAGTTCTCATGTGAGGTTACAACATCCTTGCAGCTTCTGCCTGAGTGTCTTGGAAAACTTGCTCTTAGAGTCCTAAATTCCTGTCTGAGAAGTTCAGGAATGCACAAACTGAGGCTTCCATGCTGTGAGAAGCCCAACTCAGAAGGAGAGACTCTGTAGAATGAAATGTCACAAGGAGAGGGAGAAAAAGGAGAGGAGAAGAGAGGGGTGGAGAAGAAAGGCGAGGAGAAGAGAGGAGAGCCAAGAGCACAAGGAGTAGACATGTGAGTAAAGAGACCATCTCAGAAGTGACCCCTCCAGCCCCAGCGTCCCCGTGGCTAAAGCTACATGGAGAAGAGATGGATCCTCTAGCCAAGACCTTATCAAATTCTTGACTCCCCAAAATTATGAGAAAAATAAAATGGTTGATTTAAGTTACTAAGCTCTGGTGTACTTTGTTACACATCAGTAGATAACAGAAACGGTGCAATCATACTACGTTATTAAAGGAATAAAGACTTACTAGTAGAAGAAAAAGCATTTTCCCTGGGCATGTCAAGAAAACCAGGAAGAGCTTTAGTATTTTTATCTTCTGAATGCAAACAGTTTAAAGTTTTAAACCATGAAGACATCCTTCAAAACCCCGAATCCTGTGATTGTATCCTATGTAAGTGTATATGGCATATGCTTTATTATGTCAAAGACTAAAAACATGTTGATACTGAAGTTCCTAAGTGCCTTTCTAGCTTGTGAAATTGTAAATTAGCAGAACCTCCTGCTAGTGCTTGCCCCCAGGCAATATTCCTGTGAATAGCTACAGACACACACACACAGTTTGGAGGCTGTGCACACTTTTTTAGATGTGCAGAATCATTAAAGTGGGCAAAATCCTATGTGATTCAGGGTTTTGAATCATTGTATGATTCAATAATCAGTGTATGATTACTGATAAATCTGGAATCACTCCGTGCTTCTTTTCCAAACACTTGATCCACACTTACTGGATATGAGGCACTGTATCAATAATTGGGGATTCAACAGTCAAAGAAATCACAGGTTCTGTTTTCATGGAATAAGCAGTCAAGGGAGAAAGACAAATATTTAAAAAGAAAGTGGTAGTACAATACAGTCAGAGCTAATGTAATGGTATACAGAAGATGCTATGGGATCCCAGAAGAGGGAATTGGTGGATATATAGATCTAGATATAATTATAAATATGTCCAATACCCATTTAATATAAAACAATGATACATATGTATATTTTATGTTTATATTACATACACATACATTCAAGTATGTGACCGATTATAAAGATATTTGAAGATTCCCTTAAAAACTATCTCTTTGATATTACATATTATTATTTAAATTTAATACAATAGTCATCCCATGCTTACTTTAAAAATTATTATATTGTAACATAATATCTAATGTTTAGTAACAAGGAAGCAAAATGTGTGATTTTTAAACATTTCTTGACTCAATACCTACTTTTTCTGATAAATGACACACAAAGGTATTACCTATTAAAAAAAAAAAAAACTATTCACCTTATTCCCAAAACATGGCATATCCCTGATTCTTTTTTAGATTTGGAAAGAGCTGATAGATTTGTCAAGAAGCAGACAGAAGTAATCACCTTAGAGCCTTGAGAGCAAATTCTGTGTTCCTTCCCCACATCACCAGCTTCAAACTTCACTCCCTGGAGGAGTTGAAAACCATGACCCAGGAGGGCTACACGGAGCTGCAGAATATTAATGGAAACATAATAAATACTAAGACCTACGCCCTTCCCACCTCATCCCTATTATTTTTATGGGGGTGTCAATTGTTAAACGGGTTGACCTCACTTTGGACTTTATTGCATATTGATTTAAGAAACATGCCTGATGAAATCACCCTTTCTAATAATATGTAGGAAGATTTTTAGCTGATTTGAGTGCTAAACTTCATTTGTATATGGCATATGTTTTATTATGTCAAAGACTAAAAACATGTTAAAACTGAAGTTCCTAAGTGCCTTTCCAGCTTGTGAAATTGTAAGTTAGGAGAAAACACACACGTATTTTGGTGGCCATGCACACTTTTTTAGATGTGCAGGATAATTAAAGTGGGCAAAAAGGTATAGAAATATAAAAACAGGCAACCCAGAAGGAAGTTAGGTTTGGGCAAGGACCGATTGTTAAAAAGGAATTATGGAAGAGAAATGGCAAGACTTGTCCCATGTACCAGGCTGATATGGTTAGGCTTTGTGTCCCCACCCAAATCTCATCTTGAATTATAATCTCCATAATCCCCACGTGTCAAAGGAGACACCATGGGGAGGTAATTGAATCATGGGGGCGGTTTCCCCCCTGCTGTTCTCGCGATAGTGAGTGAGTTCTCATGAGATCTGATGGTTTTATAAGGGGTTCTTCCCCCTTCGCTCTGCACTTCTCCTTCCTTCCACCATGTGAAGGAGATGCCTTGTTTCCCCTTTGCCTTCCACCATGATTGTAAGTTTCTTGAGGCCTCCCCAGCCATACTGAACTGTGAGTCAATATAAACCTTTTTCCTTTATAAATTACCCTGTCTGGGGCAGTTCTTTATGGCAGTATGAAAACGGACTAATACACTGGCAAAGTGCCTGGGCTTATTCTGGGAAATGCCTCACAAGGAGTTATATGAAGAGGACTGAACTCATCTATGGAGTGCCTGCTCAATGAGCTGGCAATGTAGTGGAATGTGGAGATCCCCATCTCTACTCTCTGACCAGATACAATTTGGGAACATCATTCAGGCAGCAGTGGCCAAAATCTCAAGGTCCAAGTTTCATAAAACAGTTCATGAACAATGCAGCGTGTGCCCAGTTCCCTTCTAGGGGCTATCTCAACACCCCAAACAGCATCAGGAGCTGATCAAACTGTGGCTCGTGGGTTAATTTTTGCAGGTTATTTATTGAACGCGTTCAAATGGCTGGTTTCTTTATGTCTCCTTAACCACCCAGTCATTGACTCTATTGTTCTTTTTTTCATTGGCCTTGAGCTCCACCAGTCGGGCACATCTTGACTTTTGCTGTCAAGTTGTTTCTCAAGGTCGGCAATGAGGTTGTGATGTTATTCACACCTTATGTTTGCTAGCCATTGGAATATAATGACATTGAAGGAATAGTTATGGGAAAATTTTCCTACGTATAATTTTTCTTACCTCTCAATTCTGTTCCGTACTCAGACATGAAAATTAAGAAAACAAACTGAATTACTCCATTCTCACACTGCTACAAAGAAAAACCTGAGACTGGGTAATTTACAAAGAAAGGAGATTTAATTGACTCACAGTTCTGCATGGCTGGGGATGCCTCAGGAAACTTACAATCGTGGCAGAAGGGGAAGCAGGCACGTCTTACATGGTGGCAGGTGAGAGAGAGCATTCAAGAGCAGGGAAAACTGCCTTGTAGAACCTTCAGATCTTCTGAGAACTCACCCACTAGCACGAGAACAGCATGGGGGGAACCTCCAATCACCTCCCACCGGGTCCCTCCCTTGACATCTAAGGTTTATAGGGATTACAATTCGAGATGAGAGTTGGGTGGGGACACAGCCAAACTATATCACAAACACTACAAGTTCTAAGAAAATTGGGGAAGGATGTGCTTTCAGAACTGCCCTGGCTGTTACCAAGGAGGAAATGGCCAGAGGACATTTGATATTGGAGTCCAAAGTGACAGCAACAACAAAATCAGCAAGATTTGGGGTTCTGTGTATTACTGCGTGGGTAGTTTAAAATAGTTAACTTAAATATTTAGCCTAAGAAGCTGCGTTTTACTTACCTGTATTACCTGATGAATAAATTGCTGGCAATTTTGCCTCTTAGGACGTTAACACATAGATACTGTGGCTGTATGATTTAAATGTGACAATGACTTGAGTGAACTTCTATTTTTATTGCTTTTAATTCAATCAAACCAAAAATACTCATTAAATTTTTTTTGTAGTTTGTCCCCTTTTTTCAAAATTATTTATAATTATTATTATTTGTATAGAAGTAAAATATTTGACAGTTGGGGCAAAAGCTTTTATACAATCATTGTTCTTTTTCCCTTCCATTTGTGAACATAGGAGGGATTCAAATTTAAAAGTGATACGGCTTTGTGTACATGAATCATACGTCAGTATAGTAGCTTTTTTTTTTTTTTTTGAAATGGTATCTCGCTCTGTCACACAGGTTAGAGTGCAGTGGTGCGATCTCGGCTCACTGCAAGCTCCACCTCCCGGGTTCACGCCATTCTCCTGCCTCAGCCTCCCAAGTAGCCAGGACCACAGGCTCCCGCCACCACACCTGGCTAATTTTTTTTGTTTTTAGTAGAGACAGAGTTTCACCGTGTTAGCCAGGATGGTCTCGATCTCCCAACCTCGTGATCCACCCGCCTCAGCCTCCCAAAGTGCTGGGATTACAGGCGTGAGCCACTGCACCTGGCCTCAGTACAGTAGTTTTTAAAAAATCAATGGGCTTCGTCATTCATGTGTTGGTTGGAGAAGTGATTCCCAGTCACTCCTATGCAACAGTTTGCTGTCATTTCCCAGGCATTTCTTGACATCGTCGTTAGGTTTGGTAGTTCAGCAGCACAGCCCTTCTTCACTTATACCGACTCTCCTGGAAGCCACTCCATCCTGAGGTTGTGGCATCTCACACCTGCACAAGCCTCCATATTTGGGCGCTACACACTCATTGCATTGAGGGAAAAGGTAGTTTTTGAGAGAGCTTTCACAGGGACATGGGTTCTATTAGGGCATGAGACAAGGACCAGAGTGGGGCATTTGTAGGAAAGAAGCATCATCTGCTTTATCAACAGGTAGCATCTAGCTAGACCTCTGCAGAACGCAGGACTAAGGGGCAACGAGAGTGAGAATACCAAACTTTTATCTGAAAGTATGTGTGTAACAAAAAGGAGTATAACTGTTCATTGTTGCCACCTGGAAGGGTTAGAATAAAAATAGTAGAGAATGCCTGCATGAAATGTATTGATCTGCATTAGTTAACTATTGCTACTCAAGGAATTATGCTAAAACTGACTGTCTTCATACAATAATGTTTATTATCTCTGAGTCTCTGAAGGTCAGGAATCCAGATGCCTTAGTGGGGTGCCTCTGGCTCAGGGTCTTCCACAAAGATGCGATCAGGGTATAAGCCGAAGTTGCAGTTCTCTGAAGGCTCGGCTCCGGAGGGATCCACTTCAAGCTCGTTTACATGGTTGTCGACAAGAGACCACGCTCCGTTCCCTGCCATGTGGACCTTCCCATGGAGCAGCTCACAGTGTGGTGGCTGAACAAGTAAAAAGTGAGAGAGAAAGAGAGGCTGTGCAAAATGAAAGCCATAGTCTTTTTGTAACCCAACCTCAGAGTGAACTCCCATCCCTTGTGCTGAATTCTATTCCTTAGGAGCAAGTCACCAGGGCCAGTGCACACCCAAGGGAAGAGAATTGCATAAGACTGTGACTGCCAGAAGGCAGGGTTCACTGGGAGACATTTCAGAAGCTGCCTTCCACATGATTCAGGAAAAACAAAACAAAACAGAACAGATAACATTACCAACAAGCAAATCCTGTGTTTTTTCTTGAATTCATGGAAATTTATTCAAAAGTTACGAGAAATGTAAAGGGAGAAGTGGGAAGCTAGGCACTTACTTCATGAAAAACCCTGTGATAGGCCCTTAGAGGATATCCAGTTTCCACAATAGTCCTGAGAGGTACACCCTTGTTAGCATCATTTGCAAATAAGGAAACCGAGGCTTATCTAGAAACAGATTGTGGGCACAGCATTTTGTAGCTTAATACTACGCTCCTACAAATATACATCAGAAATATCATTGTGATTTTTCCTTTATATTTTTCTATCAGTCTCTACTTGAAAGTAGCATTGAATATTAAAACACGTATCTTATGTGTTTAAATTATTAAAATAATGCATGTTTATTTTAGAAAATTTAAAAATCATAGAGAATAAGAAGCATAGGGAAGGAAACATTATATTCTATCCATTAAACATGTTAGATCTGGGGTTGTCAGAGCAACCATGGTTACAGAATCCAGAGAAATGGGAAGGCAGCAGATCTTACAGGAGGCTCAGGTCTTGCTAATCAAGGAAGGTTCCCTTTAACAATTTTCTGGCTAGTGAAGAGGATATCAAGGTGTAATGCCCAATGCTCAGATTAATAGCTCATTCCTTACAATTCAATGTTTTTTTATAACTATTTATGGCAAGTTTCTTATGAAATGTTTATAGCCCTAAATTAATAAGTGCAAAATTAGAATCCGTTGTCTAGCTAGAGATATTAAAGTAGACAAGTTCTAGAAGTGGTTGAAATCTTGGGTGGATGGATGAGACGTAACATTATAACTACCTGGAGTGCAGGGACCTCAGCTGTTTATGTCTGATAATAACAAACATTTGTTAATAAAACCAACATGTCCTGAGCATCTGATCCACAAAGATGCAATCAAGGTATAAGCTGAAGCTGCAGTTCTCTGAAGGCTCAGCTAGGGAGGGATCCACTTCAAGCTCGTTTACATGGTTGTCAACAAGAGGCCACGCTCCATTGCCGGCCATGTGGGCCTTTCTGTGGGGAAGGACGTGAATCCCATTCATTAGGGCTCCACCTTCATGAGCTCATCTATTCCTAATTACCTCCTGAAGACCCCACCTCCTAATACTGTCACATTAGTGGGTAGGGTTTTTAACATGATTTTGAGGGAGACACAAGCATTCAGTCCATAATTCGTGTGTGTGTGTGTGTGTTTATGTGTGTATGTATATGTGTGTGTATGTATGTGTGTGTATACAGTGTGTGTGTGTACAGTGTGTGTGTGTGTGTGTGTGTGCCAGATACTGTGCAAAGAATGTGACATATGTCTGCCTCAGGAATCCTCATAATAAACTCATTAGGGAAGGACTACTATTAGTATTGTGATTTGCATTTTACACAGATGGAGATTACGAGATTTACAGTATTAGTTTCCTGGAACTGCCATACCACAGCACAAACGGGGTGCAGTGATGTCCCAGAGTACCATAAACTGGGTGAAATGTATTCTGTTATAGTTCTGGAAACTAGATACCCTAAGGTGAGGTGTTAGCAAGGCCATGCTCCCGCTGAGAATTTGGGAAGAATCTTCTCTTGCCTCTTCCTAGCTCCTGGTGTGGCCAGCAACACGTGGCCTTCCTTGGTTTGTGCTACGTCGCTCCAGGCTCTGCCTCTGTGGTCACTGAGACTTCTTCTATATGTGCACGTCGCTGTTCAAACTTCCCTCTTCTTATAAGGACGTTCGTCACCTTGAATGAGGGCCCACCCAAATGACCTCATCTTAATTTCATGGTGTCTACAAATATTTTATTTCCAAATAAAGTCACAGTCACAGGGGCTGTCACAGGGGTTAGGACTTCAGTATATCTTTTTGGGGGGGGACACAGTTCAACCCATAACGGTTGCACAGGTAGTAAGTAACCAGGCTAAGATCCACACCCACGTTTGCTGGACTTACCAGCCCAGCCTATGTGATAACCACCATGCTACATTGCCTAGCTAGCCTAAGACAGCCAGGGTATGAGTTATGATTTTGACATGTCCTCTTTGGTAAGCATCTTAGCTAAAATTGAGAGAAAATATCACTTGAATTAACTGCTAAGTGATGGAAAGGGACTGAAAAGTATTATCCAAAAAGTTTCCAAGTTTTGAAAGTTGCTAACAAGCTGATTATCTTATCTTCTATCTATTTAGGCTAATGTTGTAGATGAAACCATAATACAGTTTCACCTGACCAGATTGGATCAAGCTGCAAGCTCACTAAAGATTCTTTGATAGGATAAAGAACCACTTATTTTTTTTTCTAGAATCATCTACATATTTGCATTTATAATTAATTCTAATTATCAAGATTGCAGATTGGTTTGATATCATTGTACTATGTTTTATAATTGTGCAAGTTCTTTTTATTTTTTCAAAATGTGAATATAAATGAAACTTCATACTTCCTAAAGCTGCCAGGAATGAAAGGGAAGACGCTGGAAGCAGAAGACAGAGGAACAAAAAGCCAACTAGCCGCTCTCTGCTGGATACAAAGCGGGTATTAAGGGAGGTGAGGGAGTAAAGAAGAGAAAGGAAGGAAGAGAGGGAGAGCTTGGAAGAATCACAGAAAGTCCAAAAGACTTTTACAAATGAGAATCTAACATTTACATATAAGTAGTTATGGGTGTGACATAAAATACTCTTCAACTTCCCCAAAGTTGTATCTGTTGTATATAAGGATGTCATATAAAGGGTGTTTTGTGTCTGTAGGTTTCTCAAATGCATGTGTGAAAGAGAAAGAGGAAGGGTGTGTGTGTGTAAGAGTGAGAGAGAATGCATATGTTTGAGAATGTGTCTGTGTGAACGTGTGTCTGTGAATGTGTATGAGAATGAAACCGAATATGTATCCAAGAAAGCCAGAGAAAGAGAGGACAGAGAGGTGAACCTATATGTGTGTCTGTGTGTGTGCATGTGTGTCAGGGGGATGATTGTGTGTCTGTGTGTGTGTGTGTGTGTGTGTGTGTGGTGAGGGGTGAGCATGTGTGTCCCTGTCTGAGTGAGCTCTGGCTGCCACAACAAAATACTATAAACCGGGTGGCTCACACAACAAACACTCATTTCTCCCAGTTCTGATGCCTGGTGAAGGCCCAGTTCCTGGTTCATTGCTGTCTTTTTGCTGTGTCCTCACCTGGTAAGGAGGGGAAGCAAGCTCTCTCAGGACTTATAAAGACGTGAATCCCATTCATGAGGGCTCCACCTTCATGAGCTCATCTATTCCTAATTACCTGCCAAAGACCCCACCTCCTAATACTGTCACATTAGTGGGTTGGGTTTTTAACATATGATTTTGAGGGAGACACAAGCATTCAGTCCATAATTCATGTGTGTGTGTGGGGTGGGGGGCTAGGGGCTAATGAGAGCTAAAGTCCTCTGTCTGGACCCAAGGAGCATGAAAGGAACAACATGGATGGGGTGGCAGGAAAACATGTGACCCACAACTGTTTCAGCGAAAGCAGGAAGCAGGAGATGGAGGGAACCAGAGAAGACCTGGTGCCTTGACCACCTGCTCCAGGGCCCCCATCCCACCCTGTCCCTATCCTTCCTGTATTAGTTCGTTCTCATGCTGCTATAAGGACATACCCAAGACTGGGTTATTTATAAAGGAAAAATGTTTAATGGACTCACAGTTCCACATGGCTGGGGAGGCCTCACAATCATGGCAGAAGGCAAAGGAGGAGGAAGGGAACATCTTACATGGTGGCAGGCAAGAGAGAGTGTGTAGGGGAACTGCCTTTTATAAAACTGTCAGATCTCCTGAGACTTATTCACTGTCACGAGAACCACTCGGGAAAAACCCGCTCCCGCGATTCAATTACCTCCCACTGGGTCCTTCCATGACACATGGGGATTATGGGAGCTACAAACAATTCAAGATGAGATTTGGGTGGGGACACAGCCAAACCATATCACCTCCCAAACCAGAAGAGTCTGAAAAACTCCTGGGGACTGGTCTATTCTACTTTACACAAGTCACAGAAAGGGCACTGGAGTTCATCTGTGGATCGTCAGTGACTGCGGAACTCCAGTTGTCACCAGAGTTGAACACACAAAAAATGAATTTATACACTTAGTTTTCAGCAAAATAAAAAGACCATCTGCACCTGCAGAAGCTGCAGAAGCAGTGTTCAAATATGGGAACAGGCCTCCTGACACGTCCATATGGTTTGGAGTTTGTAAACCATGAAGGTTATGTGACCCTATCTACTAGATCCCAGAGACTAGCTAAAAGAAGTGGGTGTACTCATAACAATTTCTAGCCATCTGCAGGTTAATACTACTGGCTAGCAAAGTTTTGTGCTTGAAACACCTGGTGTATTAGAGTTCTCCCAAAGGAACAGAACCGATAGGACATATGTACAGATACCAAGATGTGTGAGTGTATATATAGGGGTGTGTGTGTGTGTATATATATATGTAAAAAATATATATGAAAGGAAATTTATTAGGAGGAATTGGTTCATGTGATTATGGAGGCTAAGACCCATGATCTGCTGTCAAGAAGCTGGAGACCAAGGAAGTCTGTTGGTTTAATTTAGTCCAAGTCTCAGGACTTGAGAGGCAGGGGAGCTGATGGTATAAATTTCAGTACAAGAACTGGAGAAGATGAGGTGAGAGGTACCAGCTCAAGCAGGCAGGAAGTAGAAGAATGAATTCCTCCTCCCTCTGCCTTTTGTTTCATTCAGTCTCTCGGTGGGTTGGGTGATGCCTAACCATCCTGGGGAGGGAATTCTATTTTACTGAGTCTATCAGTTCAAATACGAATCTTACCCTGAAATGCCCACACAGACACACCCTGAAATCACGTTTCATTTGGGCTTCCTGTGGCTCGTCTAGTTGACACACAAAACTAACACATGTGATAAAATAGTGGCACTCTCAAAAACTAAGGTTGCTTTATGCTCGACCAGGCAAGTAAAGCAATAGAGATCCTGTGGTAAGGATGTGATTGGAGTTCCTGGACCCTCATCAATGTGCATTTGTTTTCTGAAGTGCTTTGTTGCTGTCAGTAGCCCAGTGGAGGTGAGCGGCTCCCCTTACAGCAGTGTACTTGAGATTTGAGCTTTGGTATGAAATAGACCTATCTTCTGTCACTTCTTAGCTTTGTAACACTGTAATGTTCATCTTTCCAAGCTTCAAGATCACCTTCTATATAAGGGAAAGTAAAATACTGCCTTGTTAGAGTTGTAGAGGTAACGGAGGAGAAAGCATATGCGCTTAAGAAGATGTCTGGCAGGCCGGGCACGGTGGCTCACGCCTGTAATCCCAGCACTTTGGGAGGTCGAGGCGGGCGGATCATGAGGTCAGGAGATCGAGACCATCCTGGCTAACACGGTGAAACCCCGTCTCTACTAAAAAATACAAAAGAAATTAGCTGGGTGTGGTGGCGGGCGCCTGTAGTCCCAGCTACTTGGGAGGCTGAAGCAGGAGAATGGTGTGAACCCGGGAGGCGGAGCGTGCAGTAAGCTGAGTTCGCGCCACTGCACTCCAGCCTGGGCTACAGAGTGAGACTCTGTAGTCTCACTCTCAAAAAAAAGATGTCTGGCATATTAAAGGTATTTCTGAAATGTTGGTTATAATTATTAGCATCAGCTGCAAATAAAAGCATATGGGGCGTGGTGGATAAACATTTCACAGCACACATCTGTCCCCAGACAAGAAGTACTATTCTGTAGCCAGGACTTAATGCCATTCACTTGTGTATTGCTTGTTTGTTTGTTTCCTTGATAGGTTTTTACTGAACTAATGGAGAAGGCCAGTGGGGGGGTTTCCAGATGTGTCACTCAAAAGATAAAACGCTCCATTACTGTCCTCACTTTCTTCTTAAAATCACGCTCACCTTCTCCAAGGCAATCAGTTCTCTTTATAGTCACTATCACTCCATCTCAGCCGATCAGGGATGAAAACAGTTTGGGTTTGGTTGGATAAATGGAAACTGTGGGCGGCAGCTCCCTCTTTTCTGAAGCTGATTTGCCCTTGCTCATTGGCTCTGATAAGGAGATACAAATATAATGAGATGCCAGGTTGGGAGAGAGTGAAAGACAATGGAACCCAAGTTCAAAACAAAGCTAGATGCCCTGGGTCGATAGCAGGGCTCAGGGCCAGTGTCTGGCAACATGACAGTAAAGGCTTAAAAAAAAAAAAAAACACAACACGGATTTTAAAAACAGAGCTTCAGCCGTTTTACCACCACACGGTAATTGGACACAAGGAAACTTGCTCCTGGCACCTGGCGGTGGAGGTAATTATCGTTCTTCTCCCAGGAGCATAATAACCGCATTGTTTGACTGGTGAGTTGTGCAGGGGTGCAATCTGAAAGGGAGAGAAGGCCGACTGAGAGCATGAAAAGAAGGAAAGGTGTGGCCTTTGATGTGTTTCCAGGCCTGGGTCGGGGACCTGAACTGTGAGAAATAAGCATGTCAGAGATCTTTGTCTTCTCACCTGTGAAGACACTTTTACCATTGCAAATCCCTGCCTTTATCTGCACAGAACCCATTAAATCAACTCGGCGCAGCTGTCATCAGCTGAGGCCCGAAACCAAAGCTCACACTTGGGTTTGACTTTATTGACACGCCTCACTAGCAAAAGCGAGATCGGATAACTTTAGGCTGAGATAATTCAGGTAGATCCGGGGTTTGTGTGTTGTTTCTTACCGTGGCTTATCAGACGTTTTCCAGACAAGCTCTTCTGGCGCAAGTGAAACAATACTGAACATTTTTTTGATGCAGAGGATGCCAAGCAAGTTATGCTCAAAGGCCTGAGTTCCAAGAAGCAGCAGCATTCATTCACCCATCTGTCCCACACACATTCCCTAGGTGTTGATCCTTGCTGGGACAGGGGAGTGTTGAAGATGACCTAAAAGTGTAAAATGAATGTCAAGGAACACACTGTCTAGTCTGGGAACAGAATCTCATATATACAATAATATAGCCAGGGTAGAAATAGTGCATGCCTTAAAATAAATAGAAGTTAGATGTGAAGGAACTATGAAAGAGATTTGATTTTTCTTTTCTTGGAGAAGATCGAACAAGCCACGATAAAGGAGGATCCATTAGAAATGGACCTTAAAAAATGGGATGGGGTTTGAAATTCTGGTGAAGAGGTGAATGTCATTAAAGGTAAAGATATGCAACGTTTTTATCTGTGTTTTTTTTATTGAACTATAATTCAGGTTTATTTGTATTGTAATAGTACATTCTAAATTCTGAGTGTGGAATTCAGGACGCCTTCATATTTAGAGGATAGAAAAGCAATTCTTTTTCGTGTATCCACTTGGGCATTAGTGTTTACAGTCATAAAACATAATCGACATTTACAATTATTTTTAACTTTTAGAAGTCTTATTAGGTTCTTAACACCACATTTGATATTGAGAGATGAACAGAACAATATGTAAATATAGCAGAAAACTTCAAGACATTAATAGGAGTCTAAAACTTCCAGGCGTTATTTTTGATACTCTTCAAAATTAGGTGGAGAAGGAGAAAGTTCCATTTTCAGGATTTTTTTTTCATTTCCAATTTACTTTTGAGTTATTTGTTATATCCCCTACTCCACATGTTACACAATCTTCTAAATCAATTTTCTCACTGAATAGGGTCTACTTATCAGATGGGTTTAAGTGTATGCTGATTAAGTGTAAAAACTAGAGTACCCTGCCTGGGTCAAAAAAGCTGTATTATTTTTGTCTTAATTGTTTTGTGTTCACCTACAATTAAGTTCAGCAGACACCGGGGTACTGATTAATAGTCTCTTTAAAGTCACTATAATATAGTTTCATAATTGATTCTGTTATTCGAATGCAAGCTTTTATGCTCAATCATTGTGTGTTAAATACACCACTCTGGTTTCTTCTCTTTCAACTACTTACCCTGAGCAGGTGGTGGAAACAAACTCAAATGCTACCATTTTGGTGACCAAGTGGTTACACAAATAAACAATATGAGTAACATCTGGTGAATGTGATGGTACAATAAATGTGGAAGTCAAATGATCTCATTTAGCAGATCCTTTGTAAAAATTAACTTTTTAATTTGGAATAATTTTATAGGTAAGCAAACGTTTCAAAGACAGTTCAGAGAGTTCTCCTGTATCTTTCACCCAGATTCCTCCATTGTCAACATCTTGCATTACGATGGTGCCTTTGTCACAGCTAAGAAAACAACTTTGAGGCATTACTGTTAGCTAAACTGCAGATACTGATTGTATTTCACCCACTTTCCCATTACATCCTCATCCGGCTCCAAGATCTAATCCAAGGCACCACATTGCATTTAATTGTCGTATCTCTCTGGTCTCCTACAGTTTGTGAGAATTTCTTGGTCTTTCCTTGTTTTTAATGATCTTGAGAGCCTTGAAGAGTCCTGGGCAAGTATCCTGTAGGATGAGCCCCCGATCTGTTTTTATCTGTTGCTTTCCTCATATGTCAGAAAGAATAGGACAGAGAGGTTAAGTGCCCTTCTCCTCGCATTGTATTAGGAGAGACATGCTATCCACATGACATCACTTGGTTAGAGTGGTAAGCATTGTGGTTACGCACGGCTTAACTGCTCAGTCAAAGGAGTGTTTGTTAGATTTCTACACGGTAAAAAATTATTAAATTGCTAATATTTTCTTTTGCTTTTCCATACTCTATTCTTGGAAAGTGAGTCACCAAGTCTGTCCCACCCTCAAGTGGGAGGGTGGCGGTTGAGGAGGGTGGCAATTGAGGCCAACCTCCCGGAAGGGGAAGTATCTACACATATTACTCAAAATTCTTGTAGAAGAAAGATTTGTTCCTTTTTCTCCAGTGGTGTGTGTATGCATGCATGCATGTATGAACTCATGGGCGTTTATCTGGTTCTTCAGTTTATGGTTAGTAATAATTTTTTTTGGCTGTAACGACATTAGACACAGCCATTGGAACTGCTTTTAGGTTTGCTCTTTATCCCTTTGATATGTCCCTTTTAATGTATTTATTTCAACACTTCCTTACCTTTGGGCACTGCAAAATGACACACTTTGTACTTTCACTGCCTTAGCCCTAAATTCATCAGTTTTCCCAAGATGCTGTGATTCTTTTAAACATATTTATGGAAGTAAAAGTAGATTCTCCTTTCAGTAAATATGGTACCATCATTTGATAGGCATATTATTATTATTTTATTAATTAATTAATTTATTTATTTTTGAGACAGAGTCTTGCTCTCACCCAGGCTGGAGTGCAGTGGCGCAATCTTGGCTCACTGCAAGCTCCACCTCCCGAGTTCACGCCATTCTCCTGCCTCAGCCTCCCGAGTAGCTGGGACCACAGACGTCCGCCACCACGCCTGGCTAATTTTTTGTATTTTTAGTAGAGATGGGGTTTCACCATGTTAGCCAGGATGGTCTCAATCTCCTGACCTCGTGATCTGCCCACCTTGGCCTCCCAAAGTGCTGGAATTACAGGCGTGAGCCACCGCGCCCGGTCGATAAGCATATTATTTTAAAACTTAAATTTTAGTTAAAGGATTTTCCAAGATGTGTAAAGGTTAATTTGCATTTGTTGAGATACTATAACATTTTATCAATACACACATATATTAGGACATAATGATTTAAATTATAAAACATTTTTTAACTTCTGAAGGGATTTTTTGGGCAATTTGTTCTTCTGAAGAATTTATTAAAGAATGCATATATTTGGCTTGCCATATTTTAGTTTCTGTCTGTACAGTTTTTTCTTAATACATCTATCTCAAAAGGTTAATGTATCAGCCAGGATACAGGTTAGGCTGCAGTAACACAAACCCCCAAATGTCACTGGCTTCAGGCATTTAGTCTTACTCAGGCTCCATGTCCACCTTGGGTGAGCAAGAGGCATCACTTAGGCCTCCAGGCTGAACAAGCCTCCACCCTGGATTAAGATTTGTCATCTTGACAGGAGGAAAAAGACATGCTTGTGACTAGAAGTGTGGCATTTTACTTCTCAAAACAAGTCACATGGCCATCCCTGACTGCAAGGTTTACCATCCTGCTAGGTGCCCTAATGCAGGAGAGCTAGAAACATGGATGGACAGCTCTAATGGTTAACACACTTGGACATGTGTCTATCATTAGGGAACCTGGCTCTCCCCAAGTTTTCCAGCCTTCAGATAGCTCTTTCCTTGAATGCACAAGCAAAATTCATGAAGAGTTTCCATACTGCAAGATGGAAAGGAGCCCTGTATCTTTTTCCAGTATTTCTAAAGCCCCCCAAGAGGTCTCCAAGAAGCTTCTTTAACTCCACAGTCACTACTTGCCTTTAAAATTCCCCTACCATCCATACAACAATCTCTGAGAAGAGTGTAGCCCAGGAAAGGCCTCACTGCCCTTATTAACTTTTCCTGGGTCTAGACACTGGCCAGAACCTAATTCTTCAAAGTAAATTTATGACTGAGTTAAAGTGATTAGAAACCCATCATTTTTGATTACCCATGATTTTTCCAAAGGATAAGCACTATTAACATGCTACTGTATTTCCTTTTCGTATTTTTTCATTCAGTAATTATTTTAATAAGAATTTCAGATTCAACTTTCCTCCTAGCAATAAAATATTTTGTCATCACGTAATTTTCAAAAATTTCACTTTAATAATTGCATAATATCCTATCATATGGAGGTTCCACTACTTCTTTTCTAAAATGCTGATATCCTATACTATCAATTTCTATCTTTATAAAAAAAAAAAAGTACTCTGCAGTGGACACTTTTGTGTATATGTCTTTTTTTATCACTCAATCCCATATCATAAATTCCTGGAAGAACTACTGAGTCAAAGAGAATCAGTGTTTTATACTATTAATTCTTGCTATTAAATTGTTTATCAAAGAGATTAATTTCAATGTGAGCGATCCCTTGAACAACAAATTAATAAGCCCTATTAAGAGAAATAAAAATATAGAAACAGGAATAGATTTTGAATTAACATGATATCATCATATGTTTTAATTGGAGAACAGTAGTACATCTATTTAACTAAGAAATAACTGATTATAGGTTAAACACATTTTGGTTATAATAGGCTCAATGTGAAAACAGCAATCTATGGTTATAGACTCCATAATCTCATCCCCTGTTCACTCGCTTGCTAGTTTTAACACCTACCTTTTCTCACACCCACAAAAATCTTATTTGTATGATTTTATTTGAAGAAGAGACTATACTTTTATGAAACCCCAAACTTGGAAACATACAACAAAATAACATAAAAACAACATAAATTAGTAATGTAGAACCACATAAAAAGTTTTGGATTTTGAAAAATAATGTTTAGGATAATGGAACTGCGCTTCTCCGTTTTCTTGAAAACATATATTCTTATTAATGCATGAAAAAACATCAGAGTTAATGTAGAAGAGTTAAATTTTATTATTTCTATGGAGGAGGGGAATTCTACTCTACAATTGTTATCAAGGAAGCCATCTCTAAAAAATTAAAAGGATTTCACTCTCTGCTTAGGAGACTTGGAAGCAATTTCAAATTCCTTATGAATGGTTATGATTTGCAGGACAACATTAAGAACAGAAGTCGGAAATGACTTGTGAGGTCATTCCACACAAAGGGTAGTATCATAGGTTTCTGTGGCTTAGTTACAATGACCTATAACTTGTGTAAAAATCACCTACAAATATACAAACACATATATATACACTCAGAGTTGTTAAAACTAGACAACATAATTTAACCACAAAATCCACAGTTGCTTCAAACCAAGACAGCTCCAATTATTTAGCCACAGAAATGCAGAATCATTTAACCACCGTATACAACGCGTATTGCCAGAAATACTAATTTCATATTCATATCTGGAATAGTTTCTATCATTAAAAATATTTTTCATATCTCCAACCTGGCTCTCTGGAAGATTACAAGCTACCTTGACCCCAAAACTGATGAACAACAGCATAGTTTGCTGTAGTTGCATAGGTCTAGCCTGCTTGGTTGGTCCCTATTCCTGTTCTTCTATAATATGACAGTTTTCAAACTTCTTGCAGAAATTTTGATAATTTAATACTTTTATTAAAATATAATAATTTCATTGTGAAATACCAAATAAGCTTGTTTTGCCATGAGCATTTAACCTTGCCTAAAGGGAAATAATGGGGGAAAACACTAAGTAAGGTCAGTAGTGCCAGTGTTGTGTTACCTCAGATTGTTGTTGTATCATTGTTTTGGGGTTTATAAAACAACTGCATATAGAATTAGAATGGCTTTCAGGCTGATCACATTTGATTAAATAATAACTAAATGATGTCCTATATCTGGTGTCCAATATTGTGCTTGGCATACAATATGCTTTTTAGGGTTATTATTATATTTTAGTCATTCCTTTTTCTTTTTATTTTTAGTCGACGCTTAATTGTGCATATTTGTGGGTTACACTGTGATGTGTTGATATACGTATACCTTGTGTAATGATCAAATCAGGATAATTAGCATTTCCATCACCTCAAACATTTACCAGTTCTCTGTGGTAGGAACATACAATTTTCTGTCTTCTAGCTATTTTGATATGTATAATATCTTATTGTTGACTACGATAACCCTGCTGTGCAATAGAATATCAGCACTTGTTCTTCCTAACTGTGACTTTTTATCCATTGACCTATCTCTCTCCTTGCTCCTCTTCTGCCCACCCTCTTCAGCTGCTTGGAACCACTGTTCTATTCACTACTTCTATGAGATCAACTTTTTAACATTCTGCATGTAAATGGGAACATGTAATATTTGTCCTTCTGTGGCTTATTTCACTTAATTTCATTCAGATTCGTCCATGTTGTTGTGAATGACATGATTTTATTGTTTTTATGGCTGAATAGTATTCCATTGTATATATACATCACATTTTCTTTTTCTATTTGTTATTGAACACTTAAGTTAATTCCATATCTTGGCTATTATGAATAGTGCCGCAATAAACATGGGAGTGAAGATATCTCTTTGACATACAGATTTTATTTTCTTCAAATTTATACCCACTAACAGGATTGCTGGATCAAACTAAAGAGCTTCTACACAGCAAAGAAAACAATCAACAAAGTATAGAAACAACCTACAAAATGGGAGAAAATATTTGCAAACTATACCTCTGACAAGGGGTGAATATCCAGAATATATAAGAAACTCACACAACTCAACAGCAAAAAAAAAAAAAATCTTATTTAAAAATGGGCAAAATACCTTAATAGGCATTTCTCCACATAAAACACACAAATGAGCAACAGGTATATGAAAAACTACTCACCTAATCTCATATACCCTGTCTTTTTGCCATATTCTATTATTTAGCAGCAAGTCACAGGTGCTGCTCACACTGAAGAGGAGATCACACCAGGGTGTGAATACTAGGAGGTGGGGGTGAGGAGGGCCACTTTTAGTCTGTCCATTACAGATGGATATTTAAATATAAAATGTTGAGTTTTAACACAAATGACTCTGCCCCTTTCCTAAAAGAAATTAGAATGTATGTACCTCAAATGACGCATTCTTGTTTACTGCATAAAGTGGCTAACAGTTTCCTTTTATTAAGACTTTTGTGTTTTGTAATCTACAGATCTGAAACAACATTGGACATGTAGAAATTAGAGCCTAATGCTCCCAAACTGTGGTTCGCTTTTTAAGGAATAGCTGATAGTCTAACCTGGTGAAGGCCAATTATGGACTATGATATCAATAGGAGGAGGAGTAGAAGTTTTGGTAATAATGGAAATACATAATAGTAGTTTGTTTGCTGAGTATACCTTTATGTCAGGCATTGTGCTAAGTACATACATGTGCCAGTCAGGACAAATGTTAAAATTCCAGCCACAGTTGAATCATGTGAGATGCTGCACAGAGGTGAGCATGGGTTGGCCATGCCACTCTACTCCTCAGCCACACTTGTTAGGCCTAGGGTGGCCCCAAGCCCAAGGGGGCCAGTATTGAGTCTACTCACAACAGTGTGGGGCTGGCTGAAAAGCCTGGGCTGATTCCTCAGGTTCTGTGTGGAATTTGCAGTAGCACAAAGAGAATACGGCACTTAACAATGAAAACTGATGCTTAAAATGCACCATGACTGGATATGACGAGCTGGAGAGGCACGAACCGAAATGAAGGATCACAGACAGAATGAGCTCTTTGGGAGGTCAAGGCAGTGGATCACCTGAGGTCAGGAGTACAACACCAGACTGACCAATATGGTGAAACTCTGTCTCTACTAAAAATACAAAATTAGCCAGGAATGATGGTGCATGCCTTGTAATCCCAGCTACTTGGGAGGCTGACACAGGAGAATCACTTGAACCTGGGAGGGGGAGGTTGCAGCGAGCCGAGATCATGCCACTGACCTCCAGCCTGGCAACAAGAGTGAAACTCCATCTCAAAAACAAACAAACAAACAAACAAAATCATATACCTATTGTTTCAACAAATATTAACTGAGTGTTTAAAATGTGCTGCACACTGTACTGGGTGTTAGGGTGTAGAGGTAGACGAGGTAAATAGGTTCTAGCCTTCACAGAGATGAATTCCACAAGGGAAGACACAAATCAAAATTAAAATTAAAACTAATACTATAACCTATTAAATCAAAACATAGGTCTGCCGTCGGACCCAGAAATTCCCTATCTGGCATATATCCAACAACAGAGGTGCATTCTTATGTCCACCAAATGGCTTGTGCACGATGTCTTTAGCAGTTTCATTTATAATAGCTAAAAATTAAAAATGGTTCAAATATCTATCAGCAAAAGGATGAATAAATTAGTTATAATCCTAGAGCTGAATGTTATACAGTCATAAAAAAGGACAAATTACACATGACTACATGATGAATCTCAAAGCATTCTGCTCAGTAAAAGAAGACACACACAACAGAGTATTTGCTATGTGATTACATATCTATGAAGTTCAAGAACAGGCTTAACTAATCAATGGTGAGAGAAGTCAGAATAGTGCTTCTCTCTGGAAATAGGGAGGAAGGCACTATGAGGACCAACTTGGAAAGGATGCAGGGCAATCTTCTGGGTTTGTAGTAATATTCCACTTCTTGATTTGGGTGGTAGTTACACAGGTTTAGATATGTAACAATTCATCAAGCTCCGCATTAAAATTAAGCCACCTTATTGTATTACATCATACTGCAATACAAATAAAACACAAAAGTACTCAGAAATTGTGTTTTCTGAAGGATAAGACAGTAAGGCTGAATTGGGGACCGTGTGGAGCAATGGCCTGCTTTAGGTAGAGTGTAGGTCTATGCGGTTCTTTGTGGGGGCACCATTTCTGCTGAGACCTGAGGGATTCGAAGGAGCTTGCCTGGGGAAGATCACGGGGAGAGCAGTCCAGTCCAAGGGCACTGCAGGGCCAAAGACCTTGAGGTGGGAATGAGCTCTGAGATGAGAAACGCGGCTCCAAATTAATGAGCTAGACGCGGCCTGGCATGGAGCCAGAGAAGCTGGCAGGGATAGGGTCATTCAGGGCCTTGGAAGCTGCAGTAAGAAGTTTAGGGATTACTCTAAGTGCCTTGAGAAACCACGGGAGGGCTTTAAGCGGGAAAGTGAAACGAGCCGGAGAAGCAGCCACTCTGTCTGCAGGGCGGAACATGGATGGCAGACTCTAAGGCTGCAGAGAGGCGGCGGGGGAACAGGGTCCCAGGCGGGGCAGGGGAAGTGACAGATTTGAACTGCAGTCTTCACATGGCATCAACAGCACCTGTTGGTGAATCCAGCAGGCGGTGATGGTCTGGCTGGATTGGCTAGGAAGCCCATTGCCCAACCTTCTAAAATGTGGAAAATCAAGAAGGGATAGAGGCGGGGGTTGGGAAAGAAGAAATAAGGCTGCTTTGGACATTTTAACTTTGAGACATCTGTGTTCCAAGTGGAGGAGGAATTGCATGCATTAGCCAGGTGCTCGGCAGAGAAGCATCACCTTGAAGATGGCATGTGCCTCCGCAGAAAGGGACGTGCTCACCTACAGATGTTCGTGGAGAGAGGGAGAGAGGAAATGAGGCCCAAGCAGAGGAGGACAAGTGTGGTCATTCCATCGTGACAGCATGAATCTGTGTCATCTAAAGGGGAACTGGGACGAACCTCCCTGTGCTCACTCTGAGAGGGTCCTGGGACCTTCCTGGGACCTCCTTATCACTCTGGATGTAGCTCACCACTACCCATCCCTCTAACAATGTTAGTGTGAATGAGTTTCTCATTCCTAAAATAAAAGAGGACAACTTTTAAAAATGGCCACAATGGACATTTACTAAAGTTTTGAGATATTAACATGCCCATTTAGAAATGTATTTAGTGTCACTTATTTGATGGCATGGCTGCAACTTGCCATCAGGTTAATTCCCAAGGGAGTGCACTGAACCATAGAAATGAAGGCAGAATTTGGTGACAGTTTTATCACAAGTAAAATAAAAAAGACTATCTCCCGCAAATGGGAATACAAAAATACCCCTGCATTGTCATCGCTGGTGAAACAGACCACCAGCTCCTCAGAGAGCACAGGTAGGGTTTGCTCCAGTCTTTCCGGGGTTAAAATAACTGAAGAGTCTTTGAGCTTGGGAGGAAGCAAAGGCAAACCCTGGTAACAAATTCCTGACAGGAAGCAGGTCTGTGGGTGCAGGCCAGTTGTCCAGTTCGAGGACAAAATGGGAAAAGCAGCAGAGGCCCCAGACAAGCCTCCACCCAGAGTGTCCCATGGGCCACCCTGATAAGGCGTCTCTCCCATTCCTTCCTGGGACAAACTGATGACTCACTTCAGAACCTGCCCCATGCCCTTTATAGATGAGTGTATGTAAATCTGTATGGAGAATAATACACACTTCCTCTTGTGGTGTATCCAGTAATAATTATCTAATTCTTCTACGATCATCATACATTTCTGATGTAAAGAACTCTGAGGATTGTTTTATTAAGAGAGTTGGAAGCAACATTGTCAACATATGAGATCTGAAGTAGAAAAGAATCGGTAAGAAATTTCCTAAAACATGTTCTTTTCTTTTCTTTCTTTCTTTCTTTTTCTTGATACAGGCTGCTCTGTCACCCAGGCTGGAGTGCAGTGGTGCAATCTCGGCTCACTGCAACCTCCGCCTCCCAGACTCAAGTGATTCTTGTGCCTCAGCCTCCCAAGTAGCTGAGATTACAGGTGCATGCCACCATGCCCGGCGAATTTTTGTATTTTTTAGTAGACACAGGGTTTCTCTGTGTTGGCTAGGCTGGTCTCAATTTCCTGGCCTCAAATGATCTGCCTACCTAGGCCTCCCAAAGTGCTGGGATTACAGGCGTGAGCCACCCCACCCAGCCAACATGTTCTTTTTTTAATGAGATTCAGTGCTATTGAGTTCACTACATTTTACACACACACACACACACGCGCGCGTGCACACATTATGTAATATTCTTTTTAGTAACTATGACAAATGGTTGGTTCTGTTTTGTGAAATCTACCATCCATTTTGATTAAACTTTACACATAGGTGCGGCAAGACTTGTGGCTGGCATTCCTTCATTATGTCTGCAGTATCCAATTCACATGAATCCTTTTCTGCATACTTATTTTGAATTCTAAGAAAATCAAAACAAGAAAGTAGGTACATCAAAACTTCCTCTTTTTCCAGAACACATCACCTCTTTCCCATGTCATCGTTATTCCTCTTCTCCTTTTCTCTAGGACATGATCATCTTCCTACCACACCCACCCCTTCCTGCCTGAACCCCCTGGGTGCCAGTTTCCTAGGTCTGCCATAACAGAATACCACAATCTGAGTGGCTTAAAATAACAAAAATGTATTTATTCTCTTGGGATTCTAGAGGCCAGAATTTCTAGATCAAGGTGTCAGCAGGGCCATGCCCCCTCTGAAACCCTGAGTAGAATCCCTCCTTTCCTCTTCCAGCTTCTGACAGGGATTGTCAGTCTCTGGCATTTCTTGCCTTGCAGCTGCCTCACCCCACTCTCAGCCTCTACTGTCGCATGGCATTTTTGCATTTTCCTCTTCTTATAAGGACATCAGTCATATTTTGATTAAACTTCAAATACCTCATGTTAACTAGATTACATTTGTGAAGACCCTATTTCCAAATATAATCACATTTTAAGGTACTGCGGGGGTTGTACTTCCACCTATCTTTTTTGTGAGCATACAATTCAACCTTTAACCCACTGTGTTACTTACATTTGGTTATAGTGTAGTTTAAATCTCAAAAGAAACAAGGCTTAAATTTTTTTCATAATCTACGTATTAAAAGTTCTATCACTAATATTTCTCCAAGGGCAGTTAGTCACAAAAATTATCTTTTCAAAATAAAATAATACGTCAGTGCTTTGAGGAAACTTCAGCAGGCACCTGCAAGTTTGTGCATGTATACACACATAGAGACACACACACTTTCTCTCTTTCATGTACTACCTTTTTAGGAACTTAATAATAAATAGGCCGGGCATGATGGCTCATGCCTATTACCCCAGCACTTTGGGAGGCCGAGGCGGGTGGATCACCTGAGGTCAGGAGTTCGAGACCAGCCTGTCCAACATAGTGAAACCCCATCTGTACTAAAAATAAAAATTAGCTGGGCCTGGTGGTACATACCTGTAATCCCAGCTACTCAGGAGGCTGAGGCAGGAGATTAGCTTCAACCTGGGAGACAGAGGTTGCAGTGAGCCAAGATCGTACCGTTGTACTCCAGCCTGGGCGACAGAGCAAGACTCCGTCTCAAAAAACAAACAAACAATAAAAAGAGCGTAGGCTCCAGAGACCAGAGGGACTTGAAGTTGGCTCTGTCACTGACTCAGGGTGTGTCCTGGGTTCTGCTACTCAGCCTTCCTCAAAAGTCAGTCAAGAAACTGGAATGAGATGATGCATGGAAATTGCTTAGCCTAGGGATGGGCACCGAGTAGATGTTCAATAAGTACCACCCAGTATTAAGCAGCATGTAAGTAATATGCTAGTTGACTACTGATTGTAATTTTTTTAATGCTATCCTTTTTTTTTTTTTTTAAAGCATGTTTTAAGTTTTGAGTAGTAAGAAGGTTGGGGGGCTTATATAAAAGAGTTTCTGAAAATTAGAAAGTTCTGTTTTGTTTTGCCTTGCTTTATAAGTTCTCAAAAATTGTAGACCTTGATTTGGGTGAGATGTTACAGTATATGACCCTTCTTAGTTAGAGTTTATGAAAAGCATCTAGCTTTGATATTAATCTTATTAGCAAAAGTCAATCTTTGCTTAAAAAATGGATTTGAAAGCAGACAGACTTGAATTTGCATGTGATATTGGGCAGTCTCTCAATGTTTCTTAGCCTCAGTTTCCTCATCTTGAAACTAGGATTGTTAGGAGCTGAGAAGATGGGAACTTAAATGCTATGACTCAGATCCTAAAAAAAAATTAGAATGTTCCTTATTTTCCAAAACTGATCTCATTTTGGAGCTTCTGTGTTCCCCTATAAAAAGGGAAGAAAAGTCAAATTGGTCAGTATGAGTATCTTAGTTTTAACTGATTTAAAACACTCTTTCAGATTAACTCAGTCACTTTTGCATAAATGGGTCGTCCTTTGAGGATTTGAGTTTAGTCAGTTTGGGATTTCTTTCCAGGGGAATCAAAACAAATATAAACAGAATTTATACATCATCCTGGTTTGAAGGTGGAAGTTGTAGGTGCTAGAACCACATTGGGTCTAGGGGCTGTCTCCTGGGTTCATTCTGGTCTGTGAAATGGGCCAGACACAAAAAACCACTTACTGTATGATTCCATTTATATAAAATGCCCAGAGTAGTTAACTCTATGGAGAGGAACTAGATTAATGGTTGAGAGTTCGGTGAGGAGGAAATGAAGTGTGATTGCTAATGGATACAGGGTTTCTGTTTGGGGTGATGGAAGTGTCCTGGAATTAGGTAGTGGTAACAATGGAAAAGTTTATGAATATAATAAAAGCTGCTGAATTGCATGCTTTAAAGGGCGAATTTTGGGGGTATATGAGTTATACTTAAATTTTTGTTGTTGTTGTTTTAGACAGAGCCTCACTCTGTCACCCAGTCTGGAGTGCAATGGCACAATCTCAGCTCACTGCAACCTCTGCCTCCGGGGTTCAAGTGATTCTCCCGCCTCAGCCTCCTGAGTAGCTGGGACTACAGGCTCCCACCACCACGACCAGCTAATTTTTTGTATTTTTAATAGAGACGGGGTTTCACCATGTTAGCCGGGATGGTCTCGATCTCCTGACCTCATGATCCGCCTGCCTTAGCCTCCCAAAGTGCTGGGATTACAGGCGTGAGCCACCATGCCTGGACTTATACTTAAAATTTTTTAAAATCACTCATGGTCAGAATTAAAATTATTGTATTTCACTATGTTCTTAGTTCTTTTGTTCATACTTTATCACAATTGGAATTTACTTTCTAAGAGAAAAAAAATCAGTTGCACATATTTGTGTAGGTTTATTTCTAGGCTCTCTGTTCTGTTCCACTGTCTATTCCTCACTGTCTTGATATTACAGCTATGTAGAATTAATAACTATTAATAGCAAGTGCTAATTATGCACACTTTATTCATTTTTTTGGTCAAGATTGTTTTTGCTATTCTAGGGCCAGTGCCTTTCCATATAAAGTTTGGAATAAGCTTATCTGTGCCTACAGAAATCTTGCTGATATTTTGATAGAAGTTTTATCTAATCTGTAGGCCAAGTTGGAAAGAACTGATGTATTTACTATGTTGACTCTTCCAATCCACGAACATGGTATGTCTCTCTCTATTAATTTAAGCATTGTTTGATTTCTTTATCAGCATCTTGTAATTTTTAGCATATAGATCTTATACATGTTTTGTTAAGTTTATTTAACCAAAATATTTAAATTTCTCTGGCATGATTATAAATAGTACTGTTTTTAAGTTCAGTTTTCACATGTCTATTCTTAGTAGATATAAATACAAGTGATTTTTGTCTGTTAATTATGTATCTGGCAACTTTGTTTAATTCACTTCTAGGAAATTTTTGTTGTTTGATAGATTCCTTGGGCTTTCTTATTCAGACATTTATGTTATCTGCAAATAGGGACAGTTTTTATTTCTTCCTTTCCAATTTGCATACATTCTGTTAATTTTCCTTGCCTTATTGCAGTGCCTAGAACTTTTAGTATTATGTTGAATTACAGTGTTTTGAGTAGATGTCCTTTCCTTGTTCCCAATCTTAGAAAAAAATAATTCAGTCTCTCACTATTAAGTATGATGTCAGGTACTGGCCATTTTCAGTCTGCATCTTGGGCAGCACCATGTAGGACCCATGCCATACTGAATAGCAGGCTGTTCTCAGGAGGTTGTTGTTCTTCTGGGCTATACCCTGGGAAGTGAGAAACAAGCCTTCCTTGGGAAACTTCTCTGAAATCTTTCTTATTTTTTTACACAAAAAATAAGTCAACCCAGGCTGGAGTGCAATGGTATGATACTAGCTCACAGCAGTCTCAAACTCCTGGGCTCAAGCAACCCTGTCGTCTTAGCCTCCCAAGTAGCTGGAACTACAGGTGTATGCCATGACACCAGGCTAATTTTTATTTTTATTTGTCGTAGAAATGGGTGTCTCACTATGTTACCCGGCTGATCTCAAACTCCTGGGCTCAAGCAATCCTCCCACTTCAGCCTCCCAAAGTGCTGGGATTACTGGCATGATCCACTACACCCAGCCATGCCCTCAAATCTTTCTGGTTGTTTCAAACTCTATGCCTCTGCCCATGTCTCCACCCTGCCAGTTGTGTCCTCTCCAGTTTTCAACCCATGCTTAAGGGACGAGAAGTGCTTCCCTCCTTCCTGAAACCTTTAAGAAATGGGGCTTCCTTTATATCATATCCTCTGTGATTAGTCTAGGGCAGGAGTCTTGAAAGTGTGGTATGTCAACAGCTGGGCAACTCCAAGACCCTAGCAGGGGGGGTCTATGAGGCACAAAATGATTTTGATAAATACAAAGATATTATTTGCTTTTAAAAAGTGTATTGACATTCTTCATTAATGTTGTAAAAATATTGGTGTTAAAATTATTAGCACCATAACAACAATCAAGACAGTAGTATTAGGCCAGGCTCAGTGACTCACACCTGTAATCCCAGCACTTTGGGAGACCAAGGCAGACAGTTCACTTGGGTCAGGAATTCAAGACCAACCTGGCCAACATGGCAAAACCCCGTCTCTACTAAAAATACAAAAATTAGCCAGGCGTGGTGGTGCGTGTCTGTAGTCCCAGTGACTTGGGAGTCTGAGGCGTGAGAATCACTCGAACCCAGGAGGCGGATGTTGCAGTGAGCTGAGATTGCACCGCTATACTTCAACCTAGGCAACAGAGTGAGGCTCCGTCTCAAAAAAAAAAAAAAAGACAGTGCTGTTAAACACAACTAGTAGTCATCGCATTTTTTACCGCCATCTATGAACAGTTAAAACAAAAATCAGCTTCATTAAATTATGTCCTCCATGAAGCAATAAAAAATATTAATGCTATTAAATCTCATCCCTTGAGTACACATCTTTTTAATATTTTGTATAACCAGATAGGAAGTATGCATAAACCACCTCTGCTACATACTGTACCACAGTAGTTGTCTGAAGAAGCAGAAGCAAGTTGTGAGTATTCTGAACTAGCCTCTTTTTCATAAAACACCACTCTTATTTGAAAAATAACTGACATACAAACTATAGTGATTCAAATTTAGGTGTTATGGATATATTTTCTTGAAAATGATTAAAGCAAACCTGTCACTTCGAGAAAAACAGCTGAGAGCATTTGCTGCTAATGATAAAATTTGAATTTTCCATGAAAATAAGAATTTTAGAAATTTGTTTCCACCCCTGTGAACTTACTTCCGAGTGCTTACAGACATTTCTGATGACATGGATAGTGATATTAACAAATGTGATTTTTTAAAATATTGAGTAATGAAATGTGTCAACATTTGAAAGATCTGTATAACTTAGTGAACCGATATTTTCCAAGTGGCCAGTACATAATGTTACAAAAACATACATGAGTGAAAGATCTATTCAAAGCATGAGTTGGATAAATTAAGTTTAATATATCAAAGTATGAAAATTCATTGCTATAGTTTGAAATTCCATATGGCAACTAAACGTTAAGAAGTAGGATTTTTTCAAAGAATAATTTCACAATAATCTGAAATAGCTATTAATATACCTTGCCTTTTTGAACTATTAATAAATATGTGTGTGAAGCTAGATTTTCTTCATGTACTTCAACCAAAACAGCAGATTGAAACAGACTGAATGCAGACGCAGATATAAAATTTTAACTTTCTATGAAACTAGACATTGAAGAGATTTCCAAAAAATATTCTTTTAAAAAGTCACTCCTTACATATTGTTTTGGAAAATGTAATTATTTCCCAAAAAATGTATCCCTTAAGGTAACATGTAGTGGATTTAACATTGCTCTTTTAAGAATGAATTAATAAATATTTTTAAATGTCTCAATTTTAATTTATAAATATAGTAACTACTGATATATTTATATAACCCACATAAACCAACAAAAGTTATCTGGGGCCTTAATAATTCTTAATATTGCAAGGTGTCCTGAAATAAAAGGAAGTTTTAGAACTTACTCGTCACTCCCACAAGTTTTCTCATTTATGATTAAAGGGAAGCTTTGAGTATTTATCAAATTCTTTTCTCTCTCCACAAGCTTAGCTTTCAAGACTGTTGTCTCGTCTGAGCTTAACAAATCTAGTTTGCGCCTCAAAGCTGAACAAAGTTGTCTTTGTTTTAGGCAGTATCTGCCTTCCCCTGAAGCAATAAATGCCTCTGATTCAATCTGTGGGGAGCCACAGGGCAAAATGATTTGCAAGGAATAAAAAAAAAAAAATACATTGGTTTACCATATGAAAAATATTATCATCATTACATGGGTATTAAATGGGATTTGTATCTTTAGTAACTGGCAGAGTACCTTGCAGAGAATAGCTACTCAATTCTTGTGGTTCCAATTCCCAAATAAGATACAGATCTAAATCTAACCAAGTAAAATAGTTTTGAGGTTTTCCCAGTGCACAAACTATTCTATGCATTAAAAGTGGTCATTTTTAAAAACAACTAATCAAGAAGTATTTATTAAGTAACTGAAATGTACAAGGCACTTAGCTAGCAAGGTGCTAGCTGGGAACGCAAACCCTGTTAGAAACAAATACTGTTTTATATGCTCGAGAGCAATAGGTCTCAATCTTGGTTATACATTGGAAACATCTAGGGAGCTTTTTAAAAGTACCAATACCTGGGCTTCAGTCCAATAGATTTTGATTTAAATGGTTTAGGGTGTGTTCTGAACATCAGTATTCTTTAAAATTCCTCAGTGGAGCTTAATGCACAACCAAGGTAGAAAACAGTGGATTAAAACTGTAGAGTTTCAAATAAACTCATTATATTCATTCAGTCACTTGTTCATTTATTTTATACGTATTTATTGAGCACCTACTATGTTCCGGGAACTCTCAAGGTGCTGGGGATATGGCAGTAAACAAAAGGAGGCATCTGCTCTCACAAGGCTAATGTTCTAGCAGGCAGACGGAAACTACAGACATAAGCACACAAATATATGTTACGTCATTGTGGATAAGAACTCTGAAGAGGAAGAAAGCGTGTTCGGGGAGTAGGTGGGTTAAGGTGTTTTTCAAGGGGCCATTCAGAGTCTTCTGTCAAAGTGGCCTGAAGACGCAGAGGGTGGTGCTGAAAGGAAATCAAGCAGCTACTGGGGGAGGTTCATGCCAGGCCAAGCAAAAGTCAGTCAGAACTCAGCTCTTCTGATGTTCCAGATGCAAGAGGAGGCAATTGCTGGAGTGGTGGTTGAGAGGCAGAGCAGAAGGAGATGGGCTGAGAGGCACCCTGGTCAGGACTTTGCACTTCATCCCGAGCTAGACCACAGGGCACTAGAGAGTTCTGAGCAGAGCAGTGATGTTCTGACACTGGCTTTGAAACATCACGTGAAAGAGATGGCAGGGAGGGTAGAAGCAGAAAGATGAGTTAGGAGGGGATTGCGGCAATCCAGTTGAGAAGGGATAGGGTGAGGGCCAGGGGAACATTGAAGGTGGTGAGAAGTGGTTTCAGCCAAGATAGGCTGTGGTGGAAGAGCCAGCAGAATTCACTGATGATTTGGATTTGAGAGTAGAAGATAGTGGAGAAGCAAGGCAACTCCAAGGCCTTCTGCCTGAGCAACATGTCTGCTCCTTGCAGCAATGTAGTCAGGTTGTTGGAAAAGGCATTTTCTCCAATTTATGAATGAGAAACTGAGGCCAAGAGAAGGGTAAGTGGCAAATGCAGGACCATAGAGCTGATAAATCGCTGGAACTATTTATTACCTGCCAACTCTTCAAATTCCAGGTCTAGGGATTCTTTCCTTTGTCAAAGTTTGAACCCACAATAACATAGGAGCAAACTCCACTTCCTTGACGTTTGTAATCTAGCTGTGAAGTTAGGAACTAGAGATAAACACCAAGTCTTAAATTAGTGCTAAACTCTGTGTACTAGTGCCACGTGGGTGGGAGAGGCCATAGGCATTTTCAAGATCCTATGGCCTTGGCAGAGTGAGCAAGAGTAGAGTGAACAAGGCAGGCTGGAGGGGCTGGGTAGGAAGAGGACAGAGAAAGGAAGGGAGAGGCCATTGCTGGCAGGGTAAAGGAAAGACGCTGATATCTGTACATATCGTGTGTTCAGACATCAAAGTATAAAGCTATATATTTGGTTGGACAAGAAAATGCAAGTGCATTGAGGAGGAGGGGGGAACAGGTGGGCGGAGGTGGGGGAATCAGGGAGTTGAAATGAATTTGATAATTTAGGGCCAGATTATAGGAGACATTAAATGCCCATCTAATAGCGAGTGAGCCCATGGACTCCTAATAGAGATAATAAAGATTAGAAAAATATTGAAGTGATTTCAAGGTGATAGTTAAGCTTATTAGGAAAGCAATAATAAAACCTCCATTAAAACAGGTCAAGAATATAGTTCTAATTTAATAACAAGCTGGATTAATCGGCTAGTCTTTAGAAGAAGTTTCATAATCGCAGAAGCCTTTGAACTTGATGGGGGAGTTAACAGTAATTATTGTCAATAAGAACAGAGATCCCTTTGAAATAATAAGGCATTAAAATAAGGTGTAAAAGCAGTTGAGTGGCTTCCATTTGTACAAAACAGCAAAACAGCTTCAGGCCAAATGTATGCCTGGCCTGGGAGGGGCTGGAAGCAGAGCTCTATTTGCCCACCCGGCTGGCTCTAGAGAGCAGTTGCCTTTGTTTTGTGGGTGTGGCTAAGAGAGGACAACTGGGAAGGCATTTGAATGGCAAAACTCTTTCAATAAGGCCTAACTGGTTTGGGGAGTTCGGAGGGTGTGTACTCAAGGTAAGTTGGGGGTATTTAGTTAGGCCTACAATCCCTCATAATACTAGGTGGGGTATTGTGCAAAGAGAGGGCCAGGAAAATGTTCTAGATATGTTAGTGTGGATGTTTGTTTCTCTCAAGGGGGAAAAATGTTCTTAAATCAAACTGTGGTCTACTTGAGAAACCCATGGCCATATTGAGTGTATTTTAAAAAGGAGCAATTTTTGAGCCAATCCTCTTTGGCCTTTAAAATATGTGAATCTATTTGATATCACTTCTGTTACTTTGGTGGAACAGTCAACGCGAATAACAGAATTTAGAGTTGCAAGTATCTTCGGCAGTTTAGAAGCTCCCAGAGACAAAGAAGGTGAAGTTCAATAGGGTAAAGAGTAGGTGTCAAATGAAAAAGAACTGGTCCAACGATTTCGACACCTGCTTTTTCCAATACACTTGAGTAATATTATTGCATGTTAAATTATGAGTACATCAGTTATCCAAAGAGAGTCTTGAAATTTTGAAACGTTATCATCAACAACAAAAATACAGCACTCCTTAAATGCTGTAAATATTAATTTTCAGCCATTATATTTACACCAAATAATTATGTCTGGAGAATTTCACCAGGAATCATATAGGCAAGGCATGGAAACATCAGGCAAACAGAACCAGGCAAAAGAAAAAGAGAATAAAAAATTATCATCAGACTAAATAAACATGAGATGCCACAGAAATATGTAGATGTTAGTGTATGAGACAAAGTGAGGGACCAACGTGGATTACACATTTTTTGTGAATCCAGGAAGCATTTTAAGTGAAAAGGAAGGAGGCACAGAAGTTCCTGGACCCATGCAGGATGAAGGAATGGGAATGAACTGCTTTGCTTTTCATCTCAGTGCAATCCAGCACAGCCTTTCCAGATGGCTTTGAGAAAGAGCAGCTGATTGAATGATGTGTTTCTTTCCTGCAAACCCATTGCATCTGGGGGTGGTCAGGTGAAAATGAACTACATTGCAGCCTCGATGGAGGAGGAGCGGTGAATAAGAAAAGAGGGTACAGTCCCACCCAACTCCTCTTGTGGCTGCTGTGAAATTTGGACCAAAGGTTGCTCAAGGTGGAAGAGGATCTGTTTTCAAACCCAGTTCTGCCACGTATTTGTGATGTGATCGTGGGCAACTTACTAATTCCCCTTTTCCTTTTAGCCACAGTCCTCCTATTTCTAAAATGTGAATGATGACTACTTCATGCTTGGGTATGTTTTGCTTTGTTTGATTGTATAGGTGTGTAAGTGTTCAAGAACTTTATGGAAGACAGTGTGAGTTAAGCTTATTGAAAATTGAAGTGCCGTACAGGTGAGACGTATGGTTAGGATTATTCCTACTGGTGGCGGTTTGGGTGGGTGCAGTGAGGGCTAACAGTGTGATCTCCAGAACTGGTTTGGCTCTCACTGCTAGAACCCTCCCCTTTCCTCACATGCACACCCTGGCCATGGTTGTGAGAGGGTGGGGAGGTTTTGTCCTCTGATATTTATTTCGATGGTTGAGTGGCAGAGGGATGTCCAGTGGAGAAAATGTTCTACATCTAGGCTCCAGCACAAATTGCTGTTTACTTCATATTCTTAAAACTTACAGTGTGGTCATGATGTGGAAAAAACAAAAAAGCATTTTGTTTTCTTTCACTGATAAGAGAATAAAATGATGAATTTACTTACATTTCCTAAGAGATTTTGCTTTGACACAAGGAGTAATGAGATGTCCTGGTGTTTTGGTGAAGACAGTACACTGGTTTCCTGAGAAAGGTGGCAGGATATATTGAAGAACAGGGCAAAGACCTGCCCAATGTCAGGGACAGGTTCCATTTTACTTAGGCTTGTTTATTATGCTTGACTTGTGAATCAGTACAGCTGACATATTTTTTGACATAAATGATGCATCCCTAAGTTGCAGCTTCACTAGAACATAACCTGATTCAGACTAAAAGGTATTCTAAGGCCACAGTTCATATGCATGGTGTGGTGGAATACACAAGCCATGCAAAATGGTCTGAGGTCACCAGCTCTCCATGTACCATGGTTGAAGGAAAAAATCCAACCTGTACTGCCCTTGCCAGCATCTGCTAAAAAAGAAAGAATTTGCATAAAGACATCAAGCAGGCTCATGGTTTCCCTAGAGCCTTCTACAGATTGCCACAGATATCTCAAATTTTGTATGATGATCCATCTTCCTTATCAGAACCCACAGTAGTGATGTGAACAAGAATTTGGTTCTAATCCATCTACAGAAAGGTATCACCTGATGTATATGCTGAAGAAGTAATTGGTCACAAGTAATAGCAACTTACTAAAAAATTTGAAATTATTTTCTTGTTCTCATTAAGCACCAAGCATTTTTATGATAGTATTTGTGTTGATTAATTTTATGTGTCAACTTGGAAGGTGTCTTGGGATGAGATTAACATTTACATTGGTAAACTCTAAGTAAGGCAAATTGCCCTCCATAATGTGGTCGGCCTCATCCAATCAGTTGAAGGTCTGAATAAAAGAAACAGACCAGCCTCCCTGAGGAACAGGGAATTTTCCCATAGGTGACCGTCAGGCTTCCTCTGCACAATCAGCTCTCTTGAACCTCCAACAGGCCCATTTTGCAGATTTTGGACTTACCAGCCTCCATAATCATGTGACCTAATTTTCTATAATAAATCTCTGTCTCTTTCTTTTGGATGAACATGTGCTAATTATCAAGCTTGTGAAGGGGTGGGGAAATAAAATTTACCAGCATCCACAATGCAATGTGATGTACATCACATATATTGCTTCCTTTGACCTTTAAGACTATCTATCGCATGATTATCAAGATCTCCATTGAACATATCAGTGCACAGAGGCGGTGTAGCAACTCCTGGGCGAAGTGAACCCAAGTCCATCTGATCCCATAGCTGAGACTCACTGCATTGACCCAGCATTGTTAATTTCCTGATTGTACCTCATCATCTAAAATGCCTTGAGCGTGTTTTCATCGTTGGGAATATCTGCTGGGGCTTGTGAGCTTAGAGGGGTTATTCTTGCCATGGGACTTTGTTTAATGAAAAGAACAGTAGACAGAGAATCCTCACCATGGGGCCTAAACCCCTGTTGCCTCTAATCCCCGTAGGACAAGTCCGTCTCTCAGCACCTGACATCTCTACTGACTATACAGTGGTTTACTTCTTTAGGTACCTATTGCAGAGATTTGCTTTAAGAAACAAACAAAATAATGCATGGGTTAACATTTAAAAAAAAATTAACAGATAAAAAGAGTGTACGGAGAAAAGGATAAAGGAGTTCTAATGAGAACTTCACAGATTCATATAGGTTTAAGATCTTGAAGACATGTAGGCCAGGCGCAGTGGCTCATGCATGTGATCCCAGCACTCTGGAAGGCCGAGGCGGGCAGATCACCTGAGGTCAGGAGTTTGAAACCAGCCCGGCCAACATGGTAAAACCCTGTATCTACTAAAAATACAAAATTAGCCAGGCGTGGTGGCAGGTACCTGCAATCCCAGCTACTCAGGAGGCTGAGGCAGGAGAATCACTTGAACCCGGCAGGCGGAGGTTGCAGTGAGCCGAGATCGTGCCATTGCACTCCAGCCTGGGCAAAAAGAGTGAAACTCCACCCAAAAAATAAAACTTAAAATTAAAAATGACACCTAAGTGTAGCTTGAATGTTTTAGTGTCTAATTCCATGCATCATTGGGCAAAACAGAATTTGGATGGGAATTTTTAAATATTGACTGGTTTAACCCAGTAAATAGTTATCGTTTGGCTCCCATATACTCAGCATCATGCTACAGCCTGAGTGGCTATAGAGAGACAGATAAGGCAGTGACTGCTACCAAAAAATTTATTATCTAGAAAGGAAAGAAGATAAAAAAACATTAAGTTGCTATGTACCAGTCACTTTGTAAGCATTTTACATGCATGTTTTCTTTTAATTATTGCAACAATGCTTGTTAGGCAGTAGGTATCATCACTACCCCAATTTCCAGAGTTTCTAAAAAGAGAGAAAGAGCCTTCGAGGGATTAGTACTAAACCCCTCATGCTATTGGGGTGATCCAGGCTGGGCATTGAGGCTCCTGAGCCCTGACTCACAACCTTGCTGCTTCAACAGTCAGCAATGTCATTCATACCAACTCCCAGCAGAATATGAAAGAGTCTGGGATTTTGCTGAAAGCAAAGTACCATGGAAGCCCCGAGATGCAAGAGATTCCTTAGAAGAAGAAACACTGCTGCCTCAGGGGAAGGCTACATTTGAGCTGGCACTTGCAAAACAAGTCATGTCTTGGCAGATGGATGAAGGGAAGCTTTATAGGCAGAGAGCAAAGGCAAGAAGGTGAGGAAATGCTGGGTGTGTCTGGGGTGAACAGGTGGTTTTTCAAAGATGGTATAGCAGAGAATGGAAGCTGGGGTGGAGGAGGCAAGGCAGGAAAGGAGACAGGCTAATGGCAAATCATTCTCATGTTGTCTTCAGGGTTTGGACTTTATTCCATACACAAGGAAATGCCAGTGGAAGCATTTGGGTAGCAGCATGACCTAATGGAAGAGTCACTTGCCTTTTTTTTTTTCTGGTGGTAACATGGAGAACAGTTTGGAAGCTGTCTCAGTTAGGATTGCAATATCTGCATCCAACAGAACACCACTAAAGACAAATAGTTTATTTTTTAAATGAGACAAGAAGTTAAGGTTGGCATTCTAGGATGGGCACAACAGTCAGAGGAAATATCAAGGACTTGAGTCCACCTCGTTCACTTAGTGGATGATTCAGTCCTCAGGTTTTCGAGAGGGCTGCTCCACCTCCCAACAGTGCATCAGAGTTTCAGGCAAGAAGGGGGAAGGGCAAAGGTCAAACTCATATGTTAATGGAATATCACACTTGTTATGAGAAAAACAATAGTTTTAACAGAAGCGCCTTCCCCCAGATGCCTGCTTAAAATCATTGGCCAGACTGGACGAGAATGCGTCCCCAATTCCAGAAGGAATTGTGGGGAAGTGTTTAGTTTATTTATTTATTTATTTATGTTTGAGATGGAGTCTCACTCTGTCTCCCAGGCTGGAGTACAGTGGTGCGATCTCCGCTCACTGCAACCTCTGCCTCCCAGGTTCAAGCAAGTCTCCCGCCTTGGCCTCCCAAGTAGCTAGGATCACAGGCATGCACCACCATGCCCAGCTAAGTTTTGTATTTTCAGTAGAGACATGGTTTCACTACGTTGGCCAGGCTGGTCTCAAACTCCTGACCTCAGGTGACCCGCCTACCTCAGCCTGCCAAAGTGCTGGGATTATAGGAGTGAGCCACCATGCTCGGCTTGTTTATTTTTAATGAGACATTTGCTATTGCAAGAGTTCTATCAGGAAGAATGGAGGAATGGACACTGCATAGCTGACCACAGTGCTGTTGAAGAGGCAATATAAAGGAAGAGACACCTATTTAGAAGTGTCTTAGTCTTCTCAGGCTGCCATAACAGTATACCACTGACAAAGTGGCTTAAACAGCAGACATTTGTTTCTCACAATTTTGAATACTGGAAATCCAAGATCAGGGTGGCAGCATGGTCAGGATCTGGTGGGGGATCTCTTCCTGGTTTGTAGACGGCTGCCTTCTCATTGGTGCTCACTTGGCTTTTCCTCAGTGCATGCATGCAGAGAGAGAGATCATCTCTGCTGTCTCTTCCTTTTCTTGTAATGATGCTATTGAATTAATGCCCACCCTTATTACCTCCTTTAACCTTAGTTACTTCCTTAAAAACCCCATCTCCAAGTAGTCACATTGAGAGTTAGAAAGTTCCAGCATAGGAAAGTTATGGGGACACCGTGGTCAGTCCATAACAACAAGTGATTAAAAATTGTCTGTGATAGAAGGAAAGATGATCCAAACCAGGCTACTGGCTGGAGTAAAGAAAAGGAAAATTGAGGGTGGGATACTTGAGCGGCAATTAGTTACCACCCGTTGAGTAGTTAGTGTGTGTTAGATGTTCTGCTGTGCTTTATTTAATTCTCACAATAACCTCATGTTATTGTTGTTATTAAACTGAAGAGAAAACAGAAGCTCAGGAAGGGTAAGAAACTTTTCTGAGGTCACACTCTTGATCATGGCCAGAGCAAAGACAATATCCCTGTGAGAGAAGAGGAAGAGAGAAAATCTGCAAATAACCTCAGATTTTGAATCAAGGCATTTGATGGTACATTTAGCAGAGGTATAGATTCCGAGATCTGGGAGAAACAGTGAGTTAAATTGTGGAGAAAATGACTCTGGGGAAGGCTGGCAGAACGGAGGAAGTAACCCAATCCAGAGGTGGAAATAACACTCTTCCACTTGCTATCTAGAGCAAGTTAAACGTTGGAGGTACCAAAACACGGAGAATAGTTGAGCTCTGGCAATGAGTGGAATTTCCAAGCCCAAGTAGAAATGAACAGAGTGGAAGAAGAAGGCTGAAAAGGGAAGCTAGGGCACTGGATGCTTTCAGAAAGCAGGACAGTCTCTCTCTGGTCACAATAAGGACATCTGGACAATCTTCCTGGTCACAGAAAGGACATCTGGACACTCAATGCTGTGTCAGCTCCAATGCCCATGGTATCAGCAGTATCTGACACCACTCCATCAGGTGACCCATTCACCTTTCTTGGGTTTATCACCTGTGGAATGGGATAAATAGCACACACCTGCCATCTCAGTGATGAGCCGTGAGCATTAACAAGGCAATGCTTGTAAAATACTTTGAAGACGAGAAGTGTTGTGCACACGCTGTTTTATTGTCATGTCTTACACTTGATCATATTCTTCCTAAAACATCTCTACAGAAATTGACGCACCTTTTGTGGGTTCAGTGGCTCATTTCTGTGGTAGATTTTATATCTCAATAAGAAACACAATATTATATTTTAAATAGTTTGAGATGCTTTTCTTAGACATCAAAGACATAATTTCTCAAACCTCTAAACTGGTTTCTGTTGATTTCTGTTACAACATGTTAATGTCAACAGCCCGAGTTAAGAATGTAAAGAAGGAAGGAGCAATAGCAGCCCATTTAAAAATCTTCTATATAGGCCAGAGAAACCACCCCTAGCTCAGGGAAGTTATACCTTAACTCTCAGAGCTGCCTGGACCAACTGAAGGCAAAAGATGCCAGGCTTTTCACACTACTGCAGGAGATATTCCCTGATTCAAAACATTCAGTCCATGTTTTCCGCTGTCCTTGGCTCTTCAGTTTTTCTTAAATTATGAAGACTTTCTTCCTCATTCCAGAATCAGAACCGTAGCTGAGAAGCAGGTCACTACCCATCGTAAAAGGGCATAAATCCAAGATCTTTACACATATATGCCAAAAATTCATTTTTCTGAATATAGTTTAATAATCTAAATATGTACATGGCAACTTCTGTTTCCCAAATGCACATTAATTCTTGCCTTTCTTTCTTTCAAAAGGTGCCAGTAAAAAGAAGGGAAAGCTAAATGAATGGGCTCCTTTATGATGAAGAAGATGGGAGGGGTATGAAAACATTTGCAAACTGTTCCCAGATTCTCACATTCCCAGGGGCAAGAATCAATGAAACTTTGGATCAGACAGTCCGATGCAGGCCGCCCAATTCTGAACTCTAACCAGAGCCCAACCCACATCTCAAACCTCTCCCTCATGTTCTGCCTATTATTGTTTTCTTGACACTATCAATTCATATTCTTCATGTTCCTGACATTAGAAAATTTGTCAAAAGACAGAAGTACTAGGGTCAACAAGAAAGCATTAATAGAAATGTCAATCATAAAGTCATGTCCTCTGAATACTGATCTGGCTTCAGGTGAAGATAGAATGTCATCTGAGAGGACCTATTCCTAGGCTGAATTATTTTAAGATAATACTGATTAGGCATCACCTTCTCTGTCACCAAAGACTGGTTCCATTTAAATTGGAAGATGGAAAATGCATAATGTCAGATGTCTGAATGACATAGAATCAAGAAGGAAAGACACTGCAGTAAGTGACTGAATGGGGATTCCAAAATATCTCAGTTGTCCATGATGAAGGGCTGAAAACAGTGAAATGAAATCTACTAGGGATAACTAGGTAAGTCTGCACTGAGATTCACAAAATCATCCAGCTATAAAACGGAAAGACGTATATAAATTGAACTTCCTTTATGAAAAGGGATCTCGTTGACTTCAAACTCAGTTCAGGTCAGCATGACTGGGTTGATAAAAAGCTAATGCATACACAGATTACATTACAAGATTTATAGTGTCCATAACAGGAGATGTAATCATAGAATTCATTCACTTAATTTTTTATCAGAGCTCATCACTGAGTCAAGTGGACAGGTGTCGTACATAAGGAGTGATAGAGATAATAGGATCAGTAAGTTCTCAGACTAAAGAGTAGGGTCGTACTTAGCTTCAACGAATGGTGCTGTTGCAGGAATTCAGGATTTGTATTTCAGATCTTCACTTTTTTCCCAAGAGATTTTGGAAATATAAATTTAAATATAAAAAATATCCGATTTTCCAAAAACCCTAATTTTGTTTAAAAGGCCATATCTATCCATGGGCCCCCCATTTTTACCTCTGTATTAGGTATATTGTCTGGATCTTAGGACAGAGATGTGGGTTATAGAAAGATTTGGGGGTTTTGTCATTTTATAGGTCATCTTATAGGTGGTGGTTGAATCAAGGGTAGTAAATAAAAACATCAGGGAGTGTATATAGAGTAGGAAGGTGGAGCTTTTTAGGCCTGCTTTATTTGGGGCTAACTATATAGATTTTTAGAACTGATTTTATTTAAAGGCTTTTGAGCTTTACTTCTTTGCAATATAATTTTAGTTATTGCTGTAAGGACTACTATAAACATTCTTATATTTTCACAGTCTACTTAGAGTTAATAGTGTGCCACTTCATATATAATATACAAATGTTGTAATTAATTAAATCTGTTTACTGATTCCGTCTTCCTTTATGTTATAGTTGTCATATATATCATTATCTACATGCTTCATAAATCATAATACAAAGTTTTTTTAATTTAAGCAGTCCTTTACCCACATATTTACCATTTCTGGTGTAAATGAGTTGAATTTATTCTGAAGATTCCAATTGCATCTAGTACAAATTCCTATCAGTCTGAAAAACTTCCTGTAGTGTATATTGCAGTGGGGATACACACTGGCAATAAATTATCTTAGTTTGTATTTATTTGCAAATGTCTTTATTTTACCTTGAAGATTATTTCAATCTCTCTTGAAGGTTATTTTCACTGGATATAAAAGGATAACTTAAAATTTTTTCTTTCTTCTTTTATCACATTAATGATATTGATCCACTGTAGTCTAGCTTTCATAGTTCCTGATAAAAAGTTAGCAATTGTTTGTATTGTTTTTATTCTATACCTATTATATGATGTGTTATATTTTTTCTGGCTGCTTTAAGAATTTTTTGTTGTCTGGTTTCCTTTTTTCCTTTTTTGAGACAGGGTCTCACTCTGTCACTCAGGCTGGAGTGTGATGCCATGATCATGGTCACTGCAGCCTCAACCTCCCAGACTCAAATGGTCCTCCTGCCACAGCCTCTTGAGTAGCTGGGACTACAGGCATGAGCCACCCCACTTGGCTAATTTTTTTTAGAGACATGTCTTCACCATGTTGCCCAGGCTGGCCTTGAACTCCTAGCCTCAAGCAATCTGCCTGCCTCAGCTTCCCACAGTGCTGGGATTACAGGTGTGGACCACCACAACCCGCCATCTGGTTTACTTTCAATAATCATAATGGCTCTTACTATGGTTTTCTTTGATTGAATTTTCCAACCTTTATGTTTTTCACCAACTGTGGAGAATTTTAGGCATTGCTACTTCAAAAATATTTTCCCTGTTTGCCTTTTGAAATCTTTCCACAAGCCAATCTGTTTTTCCTTTCTATTTTTAGGATTTTTATGAGTGTATTGATAGATTTTCTACTTCACTGACTTTTTCTTGTGTCATCTCCTAGTTATTAAGCCCATCCAGTTAATTTCTTATTTCAGGCATTGTATTTTTCAATTCTCGGTTCTCATTTGGTTATTATTTATGGTTTCTTTTTTTTTTTAACTGAGATTTAACATTTTTATTTATGAAATACATATTTCTCTTATTTTAGATCATGTTTAAAATATCTGCTTTAAAATCCTTGTCTGCTAATATCTGGGTTGTTTCAGGATCAGATTTTATTAAGTCTTTCTCTTGGTTTTGCGTTGCATTTTCTTTGTTCTTTGCGTATCTAGTAATCCTGGACATGGCAAGTAATACATTTTGGAGACCCTGAATTCAGAAAATTTAAATCACAAAGGGTGTTGGTTATTTGGTTTTAAGCAGACAGTTAACTTGATTAGAATTGAAATCCAAAATTTTTCATTCTTGTGTTGGGCAGCGGCTGAAATCTATGTTCTATTCTTTTAACCTCGGGGGCACTGCTTAGAGTCTACCCTATGCATGCGCAGTTCAGGGTGCATCAGAGATTTGGGCAGAATTTATACATGAAATTTTGGATATCATTCTCTGGCTATCTTCTGTCTGGTTTGGTCTCCTAAAATTGTTTTTCTGGTTCTTCAAGCTTGTAAGACTCTTGCTTTTGATCCAAGTTTTCATTTCCTAGTGTAGCTCTAGCTTGGACCTGCTCTCTGGCTAAAGCCTGTAAAAAGCAGAAAACTTAACATTATTGTGTTCTTCTTCTGAGCATTGGTTGCCTCTCTGTCTTTGCTTGCCTGGTCTCTCTCCAGAGTATTCAGTCATTGGTTTTTAATAATTTGTACAGAGTTCACACTTGTTACCTATGATACAGTTTGTCTGACAGGAGCTATTCTGATATTACCAGAAGCAGAAATTCCAGGCAAATAGGGTAGGGAGATAGGAGCAACCCTGCAATTCAGGATCAGTAGGCACATCAATTACAACTGGGTTAACCATTTACAGTGACCCACCCGGGCTAGGATTCCTCCTTAATAGAGCTCAGATTACCACATACAGGCCAGCGTGTGTATAATAATCCTTTCAACTCAACTGGTAGGTCACAAGCAACCAACTTCCTAACTGAGGCCCCTACCTCCCGAGTTAATCACCCAAAATGTGTTCTCTATACTGCCATGGAAGTGATCTACATAAAAACAGACCATACCATATCCCCTACCTGAGAATCTTTCCATGGCTCCTGACTCGTCTTCAGAAGAAAACCCAAACTTCTTAACAGGGCTTAAAAAAGATCATATGGGACTTGAAATCCAAATATTCTGCCTCCTTTTTAGTCATTTTCTCACCCTTTCTCACCCTCACTCCCAGTAAGCATATTGTGCTGTAAGGACAATCAGATCTTGCTGATTCATAAAAGTCACTTGCATTTTTACCCTTCCACGTTACTGGAAATAACTTCATCTTACCTTACATTATTTTTCTTTTTAGCTCTTGTCACTATTTGACATTATAATACAGAACTATATTTCATTTATTTTTCATTTATCTATTTACTTGCTTTTTCATTCATTAATTTGATTTCACTGTATGTCTTCCCCATAGGAATATAGGCATCATGAATTAGGAACTTGGTTTTGTTCAAAATGGTATCCCCAGTATTCAAAATACTACCTGGCACATAATAGACACTTCAGTAAATACTTGTTGAATAAATATTGCACTTGCTGGTTGAAATTCCCTCTCACTTTTTGCCCAAGGCAGCCTGCTAAAGGCATACTGAGAACCAGCTCAACTGTTTTCTTTGGGAATTCCTCTCAGCATCCTTTCGGCTCCATAGAATGAATTATTGTCTTCATTCATTTTCCCATAGAATCTGTTTTCCTTATTTATCATTTTTGTTTCACTGCCTGTTTCTGTGCTGATCACGGCACCATGGTATTAAAGCAAGACTGCTCATGAATCAACTTGTAATTTCGACCATGGTACGTATTCCCCACACAATTCTTACTTCCCTTCAGAGAGGATTCCCTTTCTGACTTGTCTCTCCTTTTGGAGAAAAACCCTTTTGTTCCATCAAGTCTGCGGATAAGGTCTAAGGCAGACTTGATTATACCAAAATCTGGATACATCACACTCACAATTCAGTGTGATTTTGGTGACTTGAGAAAACCGATGATAGTTTATTATTCAAACAGCCTTAGATATAAATTGGAAAATTATGCTGAAAACTACTAGTTGATTTTAGTGTCCCAAATCAAGGCATTTCCTTTGGATCCTTTGTCTTCTAATATTTGCAAGCTTTTCAGGATTAAAACCTTGAGATTATTTTTTGTATTATATTTGTGGTCCCATCTCATTTGATGACTTTAAGAGTAACTAAGTCTACTCACATATTCTGTAGGAAGCATTATGCAAACACCAGAGACCATGCTGTCTTCAACCTCAGACTGTAGTCAAGTGGAGTAAATAATGCAGAGAGCTAAATTAACTCAAAGCACCAATGATCACGGAATAACATTCCTATGTTTACTGTTCAGGAAAAATCTTTACAAATGCTTTCATGGTGTTAAGAAAATCTATAGTTATATTATTATCATTGTAAAAGTAAGAATTAACCTATCTTTATTGTCCTCTGAAATCTCCTTTCAAGAAATAAAAACAGCAGGTAGAAGATACAGTCAAAACGGAAGAAGCCTTATGCTAGTTCATCTGTTTGTCTTTCTTTGGGTTAAAACTCCAGAAACCTGGCTTGGTGCTTGTTCACTGTCCCCACAATAGTAAGTAAGTAATCCCAGGAGAACAAGTCCATGATCACCTCCTCAGTGTCTCTGGCAATGTAAGAGTTTTAAAAACATGTATACATGTGCCTGTGCATACAACAATACACATATAAATCATGAATTTTCCCTGAAATGAAATACTGAGGCCATGTGAGCATTTTTCAGTCTTCAACTTAGACACTTGGGCTGCATGCCCAGCTATGACACATCGTCCATGTTTATAAAGTCAATTTCATTTCAGTTGTTAGTATCAGTTACCGTCATTCCGGATTTAAAGCCACCAGCCCAGAACCTTTCTCTGAGCTCTCGCAGATTCTAGTAGCTGTAGCAGGCATGTGACACTTCTACGCATACTGTCTCATCTTGTTCCTGGGCCATCTGTTTGAACAAGGCCTTTTCTCTTCATTTTATTATAAATTCTTGAATCCAGGAAGCATGTCTGATATTTCTCAGAATCCTTTTTAATGTCTACCCCAGAAGTCTGTTCTAACAAGTACTCCAAAAATGTTGATTGATTCTAAATGGATTCTCAATATTATGAACAATATTTTTAGAATAAAAGAAATATTCACTTTTGTGTTTGGAAAATTCAGTGGATATGTTAAAAACAAAATGTGGAAATGGGGTGAGCTCTTAAGGACTATGAATTTCCACAGCAGCGTATAATTTCAATAGAAGATCCAATCCAACTTCATGAGGAAAATATTAAGAGACAAAATAGAGAAACTATGACAAACTGGGTTTAGTATTGCCACCTCGTCAACAATTATTTCCACCACAATCAATGAGACAAAAACAAAGTTGTCAATCTTGATTGAGAGTGGGCATGTGTGTTTTCTCTCCTTCCTTCTCCCTCCCCCTTTTTCTCTTCTGAACCTGAGTCAGACGAGGCCATATTTCCAGTTAGAAGTCGACATCAGAGCCAAGCAGCTGTTCAGAAATGTCCAAATAGACAGCAAGTGGCACTGATGGAGTTAACGGCAGTGACTCACTTAGGGCATTCGCAGCAGGTCAGCTGAAACTCTCCCTTGCTGTACAGAGAATGTAGTCCTGCTGGGCATGCACCCAAGACTGTGAGCTGAGGTTGATAACGCAGAGTGCCTCTTAGTTGCCACTGGTTGCTTTGCTGTTCTTGGTTTTCACAGTTTTTTTAAAGGTGGATTTTTGTCTAACACAATCATGAACGGTGATGGGAAGAACAGGCTGAGCAGCTGTTGACTGAAATAACAGGGGAGGACGGGTATCTGGAAATGCTCAACACAAGTTGCCCTGCAAGCTTTGATGATGACTTTTGCGTAGAAAATTATTGGTCAGAACCAGGAAGTGGAGCAGGCTTCATGCCAGTAAGCCTAGCTTGGCAAAGGTAAGATTTTTAGGATTTCAGAAAGATTTCATTCATCTAGGAATCCTTTTCTACAAAAGGTTATGATGTTATAAAGTTACTCAATAGAGCAACAATAAAAACAAATCTAAACCATCCAAAGGAAAAAATATATTAGAAGCAGAGCATACTTAACATTTTGTGAGCTTATACAACTTTCTCAATAACACAGAAGGGAATGTATAAAAATACAATGAAAGGCTGTTGTGAGTTTTTAAATTATAAAATAGGATTATTTTTGGAGAAAGAAACATAATTACCTAAACTAACTCAACACTGACACAAGACTTATTTTTCTTTTTTTTTTCTTTTCTTCAAATTATTTTTTAAACTTTTTAAAGACCAGTGTGTTAGATTTATTCCTTACAGGTAGACATTTCAACAAATAAGAAATAATATTTCCTGATATGAATAGTCATTAGGTTCAAGCTTTATTTCCCTAAAATTGTGGCATGAGATCATGGTTTCTGTATGTAGAAGAGATCTTGTTTCCATTGCACTTATTTGGTAGAAAAATCTGATTTGACGATTTGTGTTTGCTATCATCAAGTTAATTCTGTGATTAGATCCAAAACCTAATTCTGATAGTCAGACCAGGCTGAAAGCCACAATAAAAAAGGAATGAGTTTCCTTTCCCAAGAATAAAAATCCTTGCATTAAATAGAGTTTAGTAAATTAAATGGCTATTTTTGACCAGAAGAGTTTACTAAGGTACTTTAATGCATTAAACAGTTTTTTAGATCTGAACCTTTGACAATTATATTCTAGGTTCAAAAGAGAATGATTGTGCCATCTGCATTTGCACAGAATGATAGAGGACTGTGGTCGTGGCAGTTTCTCCAGGGCAGAGACTGTGTTGGTGTTGCCTGCCATTGTCTACCCCATGGTAGATACTTAATGAATGTTGGTTGAATGAATTAATTTTGACCACAGGAAGGGGAGGGCTGACAAGGAGTGTCATCTCTTCTTGGCAGAAGAACAGATTAGTCATTAGGATCAAGTAGAAGAGAGGATGGGATTTAGGGCGATTTAAATCAAGATTACAGAAGCCATTAGAAGCCACTGCTGGGGGAGGAGGGTTTGGGAAAGTGGGAGAGAGTTGTAGGAAAACGTTTGCATTGGCCTGGACTGAGTTCGTTTCTTCTCATGGTGTCAGAAGCCAACTGAAATTCTACAACTAGGGAGAATGAAGAGGACATTGGGATATCAATGGGGTATAAAAAAGAAATAAGAATAGCCCCAGTAACAGAAACAAGTGGGTTTTGAGAATGTGTCTCTGTTTCTATTGCTCCTGCCCTGTTATTCCCCATCTTGGTGTCTTCCTTCCTCATCTCTCCTCTGTTTTCATCTAAAATCTAAAGCTGCTAAGTAAAAACGACTGGTGAAATGTTAGAAACACTTCCCAAGCCCTTCAGTATTCTCACTGGGTGCTTGTTTTCTCTCCCTTGATCCTGCTGGTCAGTTAGGGCCATTCCTGGCTACCACCCTAACCATCTCATGACTAGAGTAGTTAAATGGTGTTGCCTTTCCAAGTGAGAAAGAATTTCTGTGTGTATCTGTCTATATCTCTAGAGAGAGAAAGAAATGAACTGATTTTTCTCAAAAGATGAAATAAACTGCTGAAGTTTTTGCTTTGTACTTTGTAACAATTCTATGTACAGTTTCATTTCTTTTCTTCAAGTATCTTTTTAAATTGTTACCACTTGACTTGGGGTTAGGAATTAATATCAATGACATCTGTTTTCATTCTATTAAGAAAAAAAAATCACACAATAATACTTATCATGATGGAGTAGCCACTGAGGAGACCTTTCTGGTATTGTCAGGCTGTTAAGAAATCCAACTTTTATACTGATGGGTAGAGAGGGATCTCTCTGTCCCTACACACACACGCGCGCACACACGCACACACGCACGCACACACGCACACACACAGTAAAAAATGACTGCACTGTATGGGGGGTGATTCATAGGATTTCAGTATGGCTATGTTGTTTTTTAAAAAAAACAGCTAAAATTGGAGTCCTATAGCTCTTTTTGTCTTATTACCTTATTTTCACATAAAATGAGACAGAATTCCCTGCATGAAAATCAGCTTGGTGTTTGTCACGTCTGTAGCAAGCGTCTGAACTCATTTTTATGAGCAGCCTGCTTCCCCATTGCACTTCCTGTGTTTAGTAATGCAAACAGGCAGAACATTGTGTCATTGTGCGGGTGACACTCCTTACGAAAGGCAGGGAGTACCGAAAGCTGGAACCAGAGTTAATGGGACTTACTAATAAAAGAAAAAAAAATGTTTTGCTCCCACTCCCTGATCAGGAGCGCCTGCTAATTTCAAGGTATGAGGTAATTTAGACTCCACGGCCTGCAGCTCCCTCCAGGCATTTGCCATTTCAAGATCGTCCTGAGTTTGATGTCGCATCTTGTGTAAAATCCACAATCAGAATATTAAGCTATTGATGAACTGATTTGTGAAATGGTTGAAATTTGCTGAAAGTGTTCTTCTTTCTCATGCAAGAAGCCAGTGGATTCATAACACTTATAAAATGAAAAGACATCATCGAATCCGATTTCAAGTCATTATTTCCAAACTTGTTCTTAGTCCCAAAGTGTGGCCTTGCAGCTGCATTGTGCATTTTCAAGACCTTAAAATGAGTTTGGAGGGAACAAGTCAAATCAAAGAGATTAAGCCAAGGCTTAAGGTGACATAGGGTGTCGTTTGTGAGTGGATGCAGTATACTCTCCATTTCTAGTATGCATGAAGTCTTTCCAGCTAATGTGGTTACTTCAGAATCTAGAGTCCTCACTCACACCAAATACTAGCTTCATCTCTCAACATTGTGCCATTGTACCATGGCAGCATTTAAAATGAGGTTCTGGCTGCCCTTGTGAAATGCTCCTACGGGTTTGTCTTATAAGAAAGAGTCCATTTTTGTATGAAGATTATCTGACCTATTGATGATGATTATTTTTTTTTTTTAACCAGGTAGATTTGGAATTAGAATCTGCTAAATGGCTTTCCTTAAAGCTAGTAAAAATCACCTGAGGTCATACAGCTCAGATATGGAGCTCTCCAGGGTTTGGACACCCACACTGAGAATGCAGTGGTGCAAGACAAACCAAGAGGGACAGCTGGGCAGAGGTTCTTGACCCCAAGGGTTACTTGATCAATGAGAGTCATAAAATTAAGTCCCAGCAGGGATTAAGGCTTCAATAACCTAGTTAGACTGTCTATGTCTACACTGCTTAAATCAGAGAGGGTCAACTAGCAATTGGTTCCCTGACTTGAATCTCAGCACTGTCATTTACCAGCTGTGTGATTTGGGCAATGCTGCTATATTTAGCAGTAAATGAAATGCATCATTTTCTAACTGGATGCCCTAGGATTGTGGTTCTTAAACTGGATGACTAAAGGTATCAAAATCACCAGAGGGACTTATTAAAATAAAGATTTGGGGCCTCTAACCACAGAGTTTCTGATTCACTAGGTCTGAAGTGGGCCTAATAATTTGTATTTTCAGTAATACTGATGCTGCCAGAGAGATCAAACTTTGAGAACCACCAACCTAGGACAAGTGACTCAACTTTTGATTTTTGAGGGTTTTTTTTTCTCTGTAACATGAAAAGTATAATAACAGTATCTACCTCACATACAATAATACAGGAAAAGGTGTTAGGATCCTATGTGGTATATTGTGTTTAGTAAGCAGTAGTGATTGTCATTGATAATAACAATGATTGAAAATTCTGCCTCTCAGACTGTTTTATGTATATAGACATAAACTAGCTGTGCATTGGCCAAACTAGATGCAAAAATACTATTAAATAAAACTTTTCACCAGCACTGAATATGCAGGCTTAGGAAAAAATACTTGTGCCTTTTAGGATCTTTAATAAAAGCACTTTGCTATCATAAAAATATTTGGGAGTCAGAGTCCCGTTGAGAGCTATGGAAATACAATACACTTAAGAACGCACTGAATCTTTTTCCTGCAAAAGCCACGCACACATGCATGCCCAGGAATGTGTATGTGCTCAGTGGCTGCTCTGGCAAGGGAGCACTGATGGAGGTAGGAGCTGCCTGTGTCAGAGGGGAAGTGGGCCATGCTAGCAGCATACAGCTAAGCCTTCTCTGCACTATCCTTTATTGTTTAAATTAAGCCAAATGATTTCTATTCTGTCTGATGATTTACCTCCAAGTGGGACAAAATGAAAAAGAGACCTGCTCTGGGGCCAATCACCCTGTGTTCCAGGTCCAGGTCAGGACCACTTAGGCAGCCACTAGGAACTATAATAAGTCACTGACCCTCTCCAAGGCTTAGATTCTTCAGCTAAATGCAAGGATCACAGTAGATAATGTCCAATCCACTTCTAGAATGAATGGTGACAATTATCTCAGGAGATGAACGCATCTCATGGTCTTAACAGCAGGGCCTTCTTTTTCTCCCATTTCCTGTAATGAGTTTCTCTCACGTCATCGTTCCAACTGTATGCACTTTTCGTATTGAAATTCCAGTGAATTCAGGTTCTATAAACTCAATGTGCTCTCTTTTCCATAGATCCCCTAACATGTTCATTTCGACACTTTGCCATTCCTACCTGAGCCAGTTGGGGTCATCTCATGATCTCACCTGGATCACCAGCCCATTCTGGGTCACCTCCAGGCCTTTGCACATCCTCTTCCTCCAACCTGAGACACTCTTTCCTTCCTGTGTTGCCTCATCTCTAGTGCCCCCTCCCTCCCTCAGCACCCCTCTCTGACCTTTCCAGCTTGCCTTCGTCTTATCCTCCAGGTTACAACTAAGATTTGCTTCCTCTGGAAAGCCAGGATTAGGCTGATTTTCCTGACCCTATGCATTTCCACAGTACTCACCCCCTGTATTACAATTCTATTGATGCATTGACTTTGGAATCTGCCCCACATGCATTTGCATCTTAGTTCTGTTACTGACTATATGGTCTTGAGCAAGTTTTTTCTCTAATCCTAAGTTCTTTGTTGTTGTTGTTGTTTTGTTTTGTTTTTTAGACAGAGTCTCAATCTGTCGCCCAGGCTAGAGTGCAGTGGTACGATCTTGGCTCACTGCAAGCTCCACCTCCTGGGTTCATGCCATTCTCCTGCCTCAGCCTCCCGAGTAGCTGGGACTACAGGCACCCGCCACCACGCCCAGCTAATTTTTTTTTTTTTCTGTATTTGTAGTAGAGACGGGTTTCACCGTATTAGCCAGGATGGTCTTGATCTCCTGACCTCATGATCCACCCGTCTCGGCCTCCCAAAGTCCTGGGATTATGCCCGGCCCTCTGACCCTAAGTTTTTAAGCCATAGAATCAGGATAGTAAATAGCTACCTTGCTAGGCTGCTGGAGGATTAAACCAGAAAACGTACAATGCCCTGTTCAGTGGTTGTAAGTGGTGGCTTCTATCATGACCAATTCATCATCTTTATTACAGTCTTTATTAAATGTAAGATATCTAAAGTAAACTCTTGGGAAGTCATGGATCACAGGCAAATCATGGTTTAAGCCATGGGCAAATGTTGACCAAAACAGGAGCTCCATATGTTTATGTTACTAGTACTCAGCCCTCTCATGCTTTAGAATCACGTGGAGAGTTCAATCCTGCCCTCTCCTCCAACCTCTGTGTGTCAGACTCAACTGGCCAGAGGAAGGTGGAGCCTTTGATGTTCTACAGTTGCTCCCAGAGGAGTCTAAGCAGCAACAAGGTTGAGAACCACTGCCTAGGATAAGGCCCACATGGGTAGACCAAAGGTCATTCTTTGGCGGAAAGCCTAATTTGCATCTTAGAAAGTGAACCTTGTCCCCTTTATTTAGAAGTGGGCAGTCTTGGTCTGATCAGGCTGTTGTAAAAGAATTCTCGGTAGCTTCAAAACAACACAAGATTATTTCTCACAGTTCTAGAGGCTGGGAAGTTCATGATCAAGGCACTGGCAGATTTGATGTTGGGTGGGGTCTGGTTCCTCATCTTTTCAATGTAATCCCACATTGAAAGCGGCAGAAAGGGGGCAAGGGAGCTTTCTTGGGCAGCTTTTATAAGGGCACTAATTCCATTCATGAGGTCTCTTCCTCATGACCTAAGGCCCTCCTAAATGCCCCATCTCTTAATACCATCACATTGAAGGTTAGAATTTCAATAGATGAATTTTGTAGGGGGAGGGGGGTTGCGGCAGTCAGCACAGTCATTGTATTAGTCTGTTCTCACGCTGCTGATAAAGGCATACCCAAGACTGGATAATTTATTTAAAAAAAAAAGAGGTTTAATGAACTTACAGTTCCACATAGCTGGGGAGGCCTCAAAATCGTGGTGGAAGGCAAAAGGCACATCTTACATGGTGGCAGACAAGAGAGAACTTGTGCAGGGAAAGTCCCCTTTATAAAACCATCAGATCTAGTGAGACTTATTCACTATCACGAGAACAGCACAGGAAAGATCTACCCCCATGATTCAATTACCTCCCACCAGGTCCCTCCCACTACACATGAGAATTATGGGAGCTACAATTAAAGATGAGATTTGGGTGGGGACACAGACAAACCCTATCAGTAACGAACCATGAAGCATGGTGGCACTTTGAGAGAGGCTGGGATGAGGGAAATGGGAAGGGACCACAATCTTTAAATAGACTGTCATACATGTACATAACTATGGCCTCCACCTTATACATTGTGGAGAAGGTGAACTTTGTCTGAAAGTTTTTAATGATGAGAATTTCCAAGTGGCCATGTTAGCCATGGAAGTGTGGCCAATATGAGGCCAATTATGCATCTGGAGAGAAATCAGCTACAAATTCTATGCTCACACAGCCAAGTGATTTGACTGACTAGGAAAAGTCAGTTTGCAGTTTCCATTAAATGTTGAAAATTTTTTACCAGGTACAATGACTTTCTGTTTTGGCATGACTGACGTGTAACTGTTGTTTCTGGACATAGTCACCCAACAGGTTTGGCTACTCCTTTAGCATGGCTCTGGTTCTTAATACTAAAGCTGAGGCTTCAATTTACTGGAGATGTGTCTTCTTGCTGGTTATGGTATCTAATAGCTGCATCAGATTAGTTAAATTTATTTTATTTGCCTAGGGCACAGGACTTGATATTGGAACTTAATCTGTCAAAAGACAGCTCTGATCCATTGTGAATTAAGCAGTAGCATTAAAATGTAGAGTTTAGGGTGATATCAGAAGACTGTGATGGTTATCAGATTTATATAAAATAATTCACTGAATGCCCAGAGCTAACAGAAGGTGATTAATATTTATAAGAAATCAACCATCATACTCCAATTTGTTACAGCAGTCAAGAGGTAACTAATACACATAGTAATTATTACCTTTTTAGTGCTATAAAACTTGCTTTTTCTTCATGTTTATTGTACATTGCTGGTCTCTCTTCCCTAAAATGAAAGCTCTGTGAGGCAGATATTTTTGTTCATTTAGTCTCTGATGAATCTCAAGTGCCTGGAACAGTACCTGCATGTAATGGGTACTACAGTCTTCATTGGGTGAGGGATGAATGAGCTGCCTCCACCTGTCTGCGATCCCCACAAGCCTGTTTTCTCCTAAGTTGCCTGTTTTGTTAATGTTATCTCCATCTTTTCATGCTCCTCAAATCTCTCCTCTCTCTTACGTTTTACGTCCAGCCAGTGGCCACGCCCTGTCCATACTACCTCTTAACTGTCTCTCAGTTCTTCTCTCTTCTAATCAAAGTCCCTGGTCTCAGCCTTGATTCAGTCACTTATTTCTCTCTTGGACTGCATCAGATCCTTCATAGTTCACTGTGATCTGCACCTTCAGGTCTTGTTGCCAGGAACCACATTCTGACTCCTGTTCACCCCCAAGCCTTGTGAGTCTCCATATCATGTGGCTGTGTTTCTGTGAGACAGAGGCAGTAGAGAATCCTTGCGGCCCCACTCTGCCCGTAAGCTGTGTGCACACAGGCTGCTGCCCTTACAGGTTCTGGCATCAAGGGGCTCCTGGTGTTGGTGCTAGCTCCACTGTTTACTCAGCTAGCAAGTGAGTACCGTCAGCTCTCTGAGGGCTGATTTTTAAAAGAGACATGAGCATCCACAGGTTTGGGTTTCTGAGAGGGATCCCGGAAGCAATTACCCCACGGATACCAAGGGATGACTATACAATGATGTTATCTAGGTTAGAGGTTTGCTGTGAGGTTAAAATGAACAAATAGAGGTTGTGGTCAATTGATAACTAAAACGTTCCCGATTCTCTGCCCTTCCTGTGTCCCAGAACCTTTACATTATGACTTCTTGTCTTTTTTCCATCAAAAGGTAGACTCTACTTTTCCTTGAATCTTTCCCCTTTGATTCCTATTGAATTCTCTGTGTCTTGCATAGCCCAGTAGAATGCAGTAGAAGTAATGCCTGGCCAGCTTGCAATACAAGTCATGTCCGGCCAGTTTGCAGTAGAAGTCATGCCTGGCCAATTGGCTGCCTCTGAGGGAAGCCTGCCAGTGTGTGGTAAACCTGGGCTAGCATGCTGGAGGATGAGTGCATGTGAGTGTGACTGAGGCAGCACAACCCATAGCCAGGCAACCCCCAGACATGTGGGGGAGTCCAGGCTCAATCAGCAGAGCTGCCCACCTGAATTGAAATGGACCACAGATGCACAATTGAGCCTAGCCTCTTCCAGGAAATCCATCCGATATCCTCCTCTCTAATGAGTATCAATCAATGCTTATTGTTTCAAGCCATTAAGTTTTGGATTGTTTTGCAACCAGAGATAACATACGTAGGGAGATTGTAAATGTTAGCTATTATTATTAATATAAACTAAGATAAAATATTACCGAATCAGCAAGCACTTTCCATCCCATTCAAAGGAGACTATCACTTTGATGTTTGCACGGCACCCTGTGCATGATGCCCTCCCTCTCATCTCTGTTGTTTTACTGATCACCTTGCCATTGATATTATTTGTTTGTGAGGCTGTGTGTTGTAATAGTCAGCGCCACAGGATCTGGAGCCAGGCTGTGTGGGATCATATTCTGACTCCACCATTTATTAGCAAATGACCTTGGCAAGTGTTTCATCTATCTGTGTTTCAGTTTTCTCACCTGTAAGACAGGGATAGTGATAATATTACCTACTTCCTGGAATCATTGCAAGAATTGGTTAAATTGATGCCTAAGAAATGCTAGGAATATTCATTTAGCCCACTGAATAAGGAAGATGAAGGAGAAGAAAGAGGAAGAGGAATTTGTCTTGTTCCCTCCAGAAAGTTGACTTCACAGGAGAGGACTTCCAGTTCTTTTCATCCCTGTATTCTTAGGTTTGACATAGTATCTATCACCCAGTAGGTTTTGAAAAAGACAGCAAATATTTTACTTTTTTGGATGAATGATTATATATATACATTCTAGTCAGGTCCAATTTGTCAATAAAGATGTGAGATGATGATGATGATGATGATGATGATTACAGTTAGAGAAAATCACTAAAGAATGGTTACTATCTTGATAAACATTCTATATAGTTGCTATAGGTAATAAATTTTTATTGCTGCTGTAACAAATTATCACAATATTAGTGCCTGAAAACGACTCAAATTTATTATCTTACAGTTCTGGAATTAGAAGTCCAGCTCGTCTCACTGGGCTGAAACCAAGGTGTCAGCAGGACTGCTTCTTCCTGGAGGCTCTAGGGGCACATTTGCTGACTTACATATTCCAGGTTCTAGAAGCTGCCTCATTCCTTGACTCATGATCCCCCTTCTCCATCTTCAGCCATCAACATCTCACCTCTCTGACTTTTCTTTCAGGCATATCTTCTTTTCATCACAATGGGAAAGGTTCTCCCTTTTTAAGGATCCCTAAGATACAATTGGGCCCATGTAGATAATCTAGGATCCTCTCCTCATCTTACGGTCCTTTGCTTTATCACCTTTGCAAAGTCCCTTTTGCCATGCAAGGCAATATATTCATATATTTGCACATTCTGAGGATTAGGATGTGGAAATCTTTGAGGGGCAATGCATTATTCTTCTTACCACAGGAGATAATAATATTGGTCAAAGTCTTCAAGGACAACTCTAGAATCACCAGTGAAGCAAGCAAACGGATAAAGTTCTGAAGATCGTTTGTCCAGCTACCTTGGGGGCATTGTTTACATCCATGCAGCATAAACGCAGGCCCTGGAGCTGTGCAGTCAGCAGGGTCACCAGAAACAGAAACAGTAACTCAGAGAGGATTTCTCCAATCTTCCAAACTCCAATTTGTAGTTCTCAAAATAAGCTTTTTTTCTTTTCTTTTCTTTTTTTGTAACTCCAATTAGAATTAAAAGCTCCATTTAGCAAGTCATTCTAAGTCCTGCCTTGTTGGCAGGAAAGATGTTTAATCAGGTGTAGTCACGAATACCGGGGCTCTATGCTCCAAGAATATTCTTTAGGATTTTCATATTTAATTGAATTTCCATTTAAAAGCATTTCAAACACTTAAAACTCTGTAATAAATGGGAACACTCAGATATGTTACCTACTGAATTTTGCTACACTTGTTATGATTTTATTCTGCGACATTAATTGGTTTGGAGCTGACCTCAGATTCAGACTGAAGTATTTCCCCTCATCTTGGTTTAATGATAAAGGGTCTTGACATTTCAAGGCTGATTTTTTTTAAATGATGAAAAAAATTATCTAAATATGACAATTTCTGCAGTGACTCAAGAATTGTTTTTTTTATATTGTGCAACTAAACAACGTCACCATAAAATGAAATACATAATAATATTAGCAAGCACACATGGGGTACTTATTACATGCCAGGTGCTGTTAAAATGTTGTAACTATTTTCCTCAAGTACCAATATCAATTTGTGTAAACTTCACAGTTATCCTATAAAGAAGGTACCACTTTCCAGATCAGGCAACTGAAGTATGAGGAGGTTAAGTGGTTCCCTGAGGTCCAATCGCTGATAAATGGCAAAGACCATAAAGTTCCACTCTGTGCCTTGAACCACAACACTGCCAAGGTTTAGTTACAATTGTGATCCCAGGATATCATATCAGCCTGTACCGGTCTCACAAATTGACCTTGTGATAAGTAAATATTATTGTTGAGGCTTGGAGGAAGGTCAGAAAGTATGCTTGTTTACTCTGCCTCATTCAGTGAGAGGCAAGAAGAGAAGTCAGACCTATGGAGAAGTCAGACCTATGAAGAAGTCAGACCTATGGAGCTTCATTCTTTACTGATGGACAAAAGTGAAATGGGAAGAGGAAGTGGAAGCTTAGATAACGACAAAGGTCTCTTAATAACCCCAGAATTAGAATTACCTACTCATCAGAGAAGGCACGGGCAGCCGGGGCAGGTCTTCCCTGTTGGACTTAGCTGATGAGAAATTAGAGCCTGAAGAATAAAGAAAGGATGAGGCCAGCCATGCCCATTCTCCAGCTCCCCCAACTGATCTGGAAGGAGTGAGAAGAGACCCTCAGAGTGGAGCCCAAGGGACATCTGGACATCTGTCCATGTTGAAACACGTGGAGGGGAACGAAGAGTCCTCCAAGCAATTATAAACTAGAATTTATTAAATACAGTTGTGGTCATAAAACACCACATAGGTCTAGTAGATATCAGAGTTCTAGTATATAATATACTTCATCAGCATGTGATCTATGGATACCATATTCTTACCATCTGCTTAGATCTGGTGTATATCAAAGTTCTAGTAACATTTTTGTTTGAAAGAAAGAAACATGGTTTCATTGCCAAACATGTTTCTTAGCCATTCCTCTGAAAAGATGCAAATAAGTTATCCTTTTTCAACATCCCTTTTCAAAACGTTCAACTTGTTCCCATTTCCAAAGGATCACTTAGAAATTTTGAGACAGGCTTGTTCTGTTCATGAAATGTAACTACACTGGTTGATTGAAGGCACACTGTCTAAAGTTTTTCTACCTGTGTGCTTCCAGCCCATAGTATTTTATCTCTGTTCCAGGGCCAAGCAGTAACTGATAAATATTTATGTTCTCAGTAAATATTGGAATTACAAATGACTGATGAGGAAGCTTGCCTTGTGCCAGAAAATTACATAAGACAAAGACTGTGTTTTCCCACTCTTTGAGACTGAGCGACCAGTGGTGGTTGTGAAACTCAGCAGCCTATAAGAATCACTCAGGCTGCTTTTTAATTAGTGAGGAAGTCTGGGGCCCAGCCCAGACTCACCTCATCCAAATCCCTGGAGGTAGGATCTATGCATCCTTTATTTTACATGCTCCTAAAAAATCACAGGAAATGAAGTAAATAAGGAGAGGAGCTATTAAGGAAATATTGTTTTATGAAAAATATTTCTAGATTTAAAAGAAAAATCATCAAAATTAAAACAGTCTAAGGCAGTTATCAAAAAGCCTCTGTGCTCTTGAGGCAACAAAAGGAAACAAAAGTTAGGCCCCAGGGGCTGTGCCAGAGACAGAACCTCCTGGGTTGGTCTAGACTTGTCGCTTCCTGAGAAGGTCCAAGCTTGGGTTCTTGCCTGCTGAAGAGGACCCCTGACAAATGCAAGTCAGAAAAGGGCACCTGCAGCTGATTCTCCTGCCAGGCCACCCATTGGCAAAGCCCTATGTGAACCAGTCATCCGTGTTCCTCTCTAAAACGCCTGTCACCCACAAGCGTCTATCAACAGTTATTGGAGGCACAGTGTTGTCCGAGGAACTGTGGGTGAACAAATAGCAGCCTCTGTCATTCACATGTACATCATGAAGGGAGGACTCCAGAGTGCAAGATGCCGAGCAGCTGGGATTCCAAGATGCGGTCCTGCTTCTTCCCTTCCAGAACCCAAAATATAGTAAATGATTCCATCGAACTGGAGGGAAAAAAGATATGGGCTTGAGAAGAGACTACTTACAAAGCATGTAGTGAATTGTTGATATGACATCAAGAGAGAAAGGGATGTTTTATTAATCAAAATTTTCCATCACTACCATGTATAAATGGTACCAATTAGCAGAAAATTAGAATACAATGCAATTAGTTGATGGGCATCATTTAATTTTTTGATGAATCAGAAGGTACATATGCTTCTGAGCCATCAGTAAGGCAATCATCAGTGTTACCGCAGTGAATCTCTGACAAGCTTGTTTGTTATTTAGCAGATCAATCTAATTAATTAATCTATTAAGCTAATTAATAGACTGACAGAGTACGCTTTATCAGCATATGATCTGTAGTTTGCATATTCTCACCATATATTATTGGATATATTGCATAAAATATTTGAAACCAGCGCATCCACTAATAAAGTAAGCCCTACCTGCAGTAAAGTATGATAGGACAAGGAATGATCCTCAAATGAACCGAGCAGATACTGGGAGGAGATGGAGAAGGAAGAGGGAAGTTTAGAGATTCACAGGGGAACGTTCTCCTGATACTGATCTTATTCTCTATGCCCCAAATGCCAGTCTTTTAATGACTCACTCGTCCCCTGAGCAAACCAAGAACAAGTTTTTTGGGTTAGATGATTGGCACATTGGGGACACCAGGTGAGCCTGCTGACAATATGTAGAAAGACAGAAAGTGTCCTCAAATTTTGGGGACATTATTTGTTGCTCGCATGACTGTAAAGGTTTGACACATCTTCCTCCATTCCAAAGCAAAATAGCCAAAACCTTTTGTATCAATAGGGTGGAAATACACCCTGAGTCATATAATTATGGTGTGTTGTTATAACAAATAGCACACCCAGGCTAAACCCGGTAAGATGGGGGTTACCCACAGGTTTTGGCCTGATCTGGGAACTAGAACTGATCTTCCTCAAAATGGAAATAACTTTACTATTTTTTTCAGGTAGTAAAAATGATAGTATGACTTATAAAATCCCAAATGATACATAAATACATAGAGAAAAAAATTTCCTGACACATTGCTGCTTAGAGATGAGTGCTGTTAAAAATGTGGTAAATATCTGTGCAGACACTTCTCTGCACATCTATAATTTTATATAAATGGACTCATTTGTTTATTAACTCTGTTACTTTAAAATATTATGGTTATGTTTCTATGTCAATGTGTACATGTTTTGCCATAATTTTTTATAACTTCCTAGGATTTCATTTTCTGGCTATACCAAACTTTTAACTACTCCTCAAATAATAAGTTTAACACTTATTGTAAATTTCACAATGTTATTAACAATGTTTCAGTGGCTGTTCTTATATATATATATATTATATCTTTGTGATGTATCTCCTTTTCACTTTAGCATCAGTTCTTACAAGTGGAATTGCTGGGTCAAGGCCATATACATTTTTAAGGCTTTGGTTCCTGTTGTCACTTGCCCTCCTCCAGAAAGGTCATCCCAATTTACTCTTCCACCAGCTGTATTTGATGAACTCAAAAACATTATTTCTAATAATTAGGCAGAGTCCACCTTACTCAGGTACTATTTTAATAACCTGGGAAGCATAGGTTAATGCCAGTCTTCATGAAACTAACAAAATGTTTGGTTGAGAATGGCTGAATCTGAACGCTGATGAGGTCTGCATATCCCTCACCATATCTGAGGAGCATAAAGGCCCAGGGCTCAAGTTCCAATGTGTCCTCACTGAGAAGCCGAGCTTCTCTCTATCAGTCTGGATGAGAGAAGAACTTCCGGTCACCTTGGACCCTTCTTGTGATTCCACTTGGTTCTTGCCTTCTCCATCCTGAGGTAACAGTTCTTGACCCTGGTCCCCATTTCTGGTCCCATGTGGTTCCCATCTTTGTGTGTGAGCCGCAGGAGAGCCTCTGTATCCCGCATCTCTGTCTCGCTGGGCTGAACTCTCCTTGCTGATCTTTGGCATCTGCTGTCTTTGTGAGACAAGATAGTTTGAGAATTTCTGAAGCTGTGTTGATTGGAAAAGATTTGTTGTGAGAAGTTCCATACAGACGTAGATCTGCCATGTCCTGTAAGTGTCCACCAAGCATGTAAATTAGGATACCCTTTATGAGACACCCCTCACGCCGACATTTGACTCCAGCCATGCATTGCAACAAGCATCTTCCCATCCACAACCTCATGGCCTCTGGCCTGGGCTGCACTGGCTAGCTTGTGCTTTCTGGATTTCACTCAATAATGCACCTTTGGATGGAAGTTCCATCCTTCCATTTGTGTCTGTCCAGTCTCCCACTCCTGTTCTTTGGAGATATTTTCCCAAAGTAAACTATATGCAAGCCCTTGTCTCAAGCTTTACTTTTTGGTAGAACCAAGGCTAAGATACTGCCCAAAATGAAACCTTGTGATAAAGAGAAGTGGCTTTCATTAGTAGCAAACATTTTCTTCTGAACTAACTAGTTGATGTTAGATATGCCAAGTAGCTCTTAAAACAAAATGTTAGCATTAACTTGCCATAAAGATGGCAGGTGTTCTAGAGTTAAGATCTTAAGGCTCTATTGAGAAAGGCAATGGTAAAATTGAACCAATAGTTAAAATTCAATTTTGAGAAAATAGAGGGAGAATAATACATCCAAAAATTATTTCAGTGTCCTTATACCAAATAGGTTCATATCCTAAAATATGTAATAAAAGCCCTCATCACCTATGCATACATATTGATAATTTTTAAGTAGCTGCCTTGGCTAAATAAATTTGAATCCTTCATACAGATATTCACTAAATATAAATATCATTTCAGAGAGTAAAATTTTATTAAAATATGTTTGTTTGTAGTCTTTTTTTCAAGACACTTTACAAGAAACAGATTTTTTTAAGGACAAAGATACACAGTCTTGAATTTAAAAGGCTCCACAATAAACACTCAAAATGCAAATGAAAATATTTTCTAAAAATATTTTTGCTGTGCTAGTCTATAAAAATGCTTTCCACAAACTAAACACAGCCTAAGTTTCTATGATGAATTTTACTAAGTCTAATATTGAAAGAATAAGAAAAGAAAGAGGTAAGCCAATGCACTCATGACAATCTTCGTTCTGCACTATGATCAGCTTTTGAAGTCCTAATTCAAACTGGAACTCCAGAGAATAGTTATGGACTCCAGATTAATTCCACCCCCACCCAAGTTTTACTGTTACTCTTTTAATACTTGCCAACTCTAATCCATATTAATACTTATAAACTCTTTAATCAAAAATCTTTCTAGAAATATCCAGAAAAAGCAAATCCATAGAGTCGAAAAGTAGATGAACGGTTACCAGTGGCTGGGCGCAGGGAATGGGTGACTGCTAATGGGCCCTCGGTTTTGGGGTGATGAAAGCATTCTGAAATTAAACAGTGCTGATGGTTGCACAACTTTGTAAATATACTAGAACCACTAACTTGTACATTTTATAATGGTGAATTTATTACGTGTGACTTTATCTCAATTTTTAAAGGCCTTTAAAACAAGCAAAAACAACCTTTCTAGAAGCAGTTGATTTTTTTCCCCCTTGGGAAAATATTTATAAGCACTTGTGCTCACCCCTTTTCTTTTGCTTTTTCTGCTAGAGAAAGGAAGGAGCAGCAGGAAGCTCCCACGTGACCTCCTGACAGTCTGGGTCAATTCCGGCCCTTTGCCATGTCATATTGCAGGAGGGCAAAGCATCCCTTTGGCCCCCAGGCTGAAGTTTAACCCCTGTGATCCTACCCAGTTGGACACCTCTATGGTACACTGCACATTTTATCCGTTTGACTATCAGGAAGCTTGACCGCATTATTCCCTTGATCAGGACTGTCGATTTCATGCTGTCATCAACGGCAGGGCTGCAAAGAGGACAGCTGTAACAATCACCCGGACCTAATTCCTCCCACGAGCCGCTGAGCACCAGAGGCACACGTTAATATTCAGTAGAGGAGTCGTGGAGGCTTGGCTTTTCATTCACAGGGAAAAAAACAATCCCTATTGGCAGCTGAGGAGACAGCCCCTCTGGGGACCAATTATTCTATTTTGTGCTGTACATACTGCAGCAGGCTGCTGCCAGCCCCCCTGGGAGCCGCTCCCCTGGGTTTCCCTAACGGAGGCCAGGCTGGTGCTCTAGACACAAGTTGTTCTTCATGTCAAAACTCCTGCTAATGACACAATTAAGTAACTGGGGACCACGGAGAAGCTCTTAATTAGGTAAATACTGCTCTCTGAGAAATGATTGCCCAGTTTTAGGCAAGTCATTGCTGTCAGATTGCTAGAAGATGCGTGCTCTGTGGACAAAAGAAGCAGCACTTTAAGATCCCGATTTCTCTCTGATTCTTTTTATTTCGTAGTGGAGAATATTTATCATTTTATTAGAAATAGTGCAGGTTGCTCTATTTTAAGAATTCGTGTCCTTTAGGTTTGCAAAAGGAAAGGGATCACACAGGGAGGAAAGGATGGCTAAATATTCTCTCAGGTATAGACACTTTGATTGCGTATGACCGTGTTTTGGAATCTCTCAGCAACTGATGTCATCTTACATTGGCCAAATTAAATTTACACATGCTTGGATTAATTTTTTTATTTGGAACCTCCCTGCCCTTCTTGCATTTCAGTATGAATCATACATTTCAATATTGTTTTCCTGTTCTTCATTCAGATTATTTTTTAAATCAGGTTATATTTGTGGACTGTTGGAGATATGCTACAAACATGATTTCTACTGTCTATCAGCTATATTTTTATGAGCTCCATTTTAGCCAAGAGGCTGGAAAAGTCACATCCCACCGGCAGATTTGAGCAAGGAGGGGAGGTCATACATGATTTTGCAAAGTAGTTCTTACTTGCATTTCTTTTAGTTCACGTTGTTTGGATTTGGGTTTTTTAAAATATATTTTTCATATGGAAACCATGTGTCTCAGTTTAGAGAACTGAGTACATGCTTTCTGAGAACTCCTCTGCTTGTCAATGATATTTTCCTTGATAAAGAAACTTGGAAGTTTCATCAATTTACCTTTTTGTATTACAAAATGACAAGCTAAGGAAGCTTCTCCCAATTACATATTGATCTAATTATTTATTATGAATATCTATTGTGGCATAATAATGTTTATAGGGACAGCAGGCATGTCCATTTTTATCATTCTTTATATTTTTGGTTTATGCTTATGTAAGATTAGCTGAATCTGTGCTAAAATTGAAATTCAGTTGATCATATCAACCATGGGAAAAAGTCAGCACAATTCGATTGCTTGTGGATTGGGAAATTAAGTGGTGAAGACCACATTCAGTGGTGAAGACATCTGATTGGCCACTTTACCATGGTTCTCATTGTATGGTTTTCAACTGCATTCAGTTACTTATTCTTAGTACTCATTCTTTACTACTTTTGTTAACCTGAGTTGCTACCTATACAGTTAAGATCACTGGTGGGAGACAGAAAGAGGAGTCTGCCTTCCCTTCACTTCACACTGGTCTGTGCACCTTGCTCCATTTCCCTTCTTATTGTCCCTGCTGTCTGGCCACTTCCTGTGACCCTCCGCCGCATCGTCTCTGCTCCTCTTCTCTACTTCTTCCGATCATCTCTACTCTCTCGTCTTTTCTACTTCCCTTCTGACTCAACTGCTATCCATCTACCTTCACAGGTAGTCCGCCAGCGCTCCCGCATCCCTGCTGTTCATGCTTCTGACTCAACTGCTATCCATCTACCTTCACAGGTAGTCCGCCAGCGCTCCTGCATCCCTGCTGTTCATGCCCTTTGTCTCCAGGGAGGCCTCCAAAATCTTCTCCTTCCTGCTTCACTTCGTTTTCCCACTTGATAGTCCTGAGCCCTGCCCAGCTGAAATTCCTTGGTCAAACATTTCAGCTGTGCTCTCCCACTCACTGGGGACCCTCGAAGTCCTTGTGACCTACTCTTAGGCCTGCTGAGCCAACCACAACCCCAGATTACTCTCAAAGGCTGCTTTTCAGTTTTTGGGTTTTTTTTTTTGAGACAGTCTCGCTCTGTCACCTAGGCTGGAGTGCAGTGGCGTGATCTCGGCTCACTTGCAAGCTCCGCCTCCCAGGTTCACACCATTCTCCTGCCTCAGCCTCCCGAGTAGCTGGGACTACAGGCGCCCGCCACCACGCCCAGCTAATTTTTTTTGTATTTTTAGTAGAGACGGGGTTTCACCGTGTTAGCCAGGATGGTCTCGATCTCCTGACCTCGTGATCTGTCTGCCTCGGCCTCCCAAAGTGCTGGGATTACAGGTGTGAGCCATTGCGCCCGGCCTGCTTTTCAGTTCTTGATTTTAGACTTTGGAGAGTCACTGAGGAAAGTCTTGGTCATGGGCAGACCTGATCCATGTGTGGAGCGACTTCAGTTTCAATCCATAAATCTTTCATTCCTTTAGGCTGTAGAGCCTAAAACGCTCCCTACAGCAGTTGTACAATGCCTTCCCTCTCTTGAAGTACACGGTCTTAATTCTGCCTCTTGACTTTTGCTTAGCAACTGTTTTTTGATCATCTCCTTCCTACTCTAAATGGTAGCTAAATGCTGAAGATAAAAGGGTAAAGAAAGCAGGTGCTGCACCTCCCTGCAAAGAGTTTATCATCTAGTGGTTATTGTGAGAAAGTTGGCTGGAGGACAGATAAGTAAATAGAAGATCATGTAACAGTTCCATGAAAGAGCACAAAGAAGGAGAAGAAACTGGAAACTTTGGGCCAGGAAAAGCTTTGGCAGGTCATTCACCTTCTTCATTTGCTGAAATCAATGACATTCAGTTTGAACTTCTTTAGCTAACTTCCTCTGAACATGCAAGAATTTTGCTCTCTCTGATTCTGTCTTTAATGTCATTTTAGCCTCAGAGGAAATGCTGTCATTCTCCACTAGAAGTCTACTCTTCCATCTGCTCTCTTGATGCCATTCTCTCCAGCCTGGTCAGGAACACCATCACCTAAGTTGGTGATCCCCATCGTTTTTGGCACCGGGGACCAGTTTTGTGGAAGACAATTTTTCCATGGACCAGGGGAGTTGGGGGAGATGGTTTCAGAGGCATTAGATTCTCACATGGAGTGCACAACCTAGATCCCTCACATGCCCTATTCACAATAGGGTTCATGATCCCATGAGAAATGAATGCTACCATTTATCTGACAGAAAGCAGAATGCAGGCAGTAGTGCTCACTCGCCCTCTGCTCACCTCCTGCTGTGTGGCCTGGTTCTGGTCCATGGCCCAGGGGTTGGGGACCTCTGACCTAAATCATCACTCTTTATAGAATGTTACATCTCTCTTTTCCCAGGGGCATCCTTCTTGTTGCCTTCAAAACTGCACACCTTTGTCTGAATAATGATTAAACTCTGCTGCTCACCATTAAAATGGGCTGACTGCTCCAACCAGTATCTAGAAAGAAACTGTTTCCAGTTCTTTACCCCAATCATTTTTCTAGATTTTTGCAAAGAATAATCATTAAATATTTCATATGTACAAAAAAATAAAGAATAGTGTAATATCGTATACTTTATGTCAGAGTTTGTTTCCTGTTGTTTTAATAGAACACCTGGGCTGGGCGTGGTGACTCACACCCATAATCCCGACAGTTTGAGAGCCCAAGGCAGGCAGATCACCTGAGGTCAGGAGTTTGAGACCAGCCTGGCCAACATGGTAGAACTCCGCCTCTACTAAAAATACAAACACACACACGCGCACACACACACACACACAGAAAGACAATTAGCCGGGCGTGGTGGCGGGCACCTGTAATCCCAGCTACTTGGGGATTCTCCAGCCGAGGCAGGAGAATTGCTTGAACCTGGGAGGCGGAGGTTGCATTCAGCAGAGATTGCGCCATTGCACTCCAGCCTGGACAACAAGAGCAAGACTCTGTCAAAAACAAACAAACAAAAACAACAACAACAAAAACACTTGACACTGGGTAGTTTATAAAGAAGACAGGTTTATTTGGCTCATGCTTCTGCAGTCTGAGAAGTCCAAGAAGCATAGCACTGGCATCTGCTTGGCTTTGGTGAGGACCTCATGCTAAATCAAAATATAATGGAGAAGAGGAAGGGGAAGTGGGAACATGTAAAGGGCATGAGAGGCAGCCTCACTTTATAACAACTTGTTCTCAGGGAACTAGTCCATTCCCAAGAAAACTAACCCAGTCTCTTGAGAAAGACAATCTATCTTTTCGACCTAATCACGTCTTAAAGGTGCCACCTTCCAACACTGTTACATTGGCAATTAAATTTCCACATGAGTTTTGTAAGGAATAAACCACATCTAAGCCATAGCACTCTGTTAATTGATTAACTGAATTAATTCACTCACTTATTCATTCATTCAAAGGTTTAATAAAGATTCTTGTGCTTACTAAATAAAGTATTAGAAATCAAACATTATTCAATCAGTTGTGGCTCTCAATATCATTCTCCTCCTTGCCACATGGAATGGAAAGAACAATTCTCTTGATTTGGTGTTTCTCATTCCTATACATTGCCTCATATATTTGCTACATATTCTAAAACACAACAAATTATGAATTTGCCTATGTAAACTTCAAATAAATAGGACTATGCCTATATAGCCTTCTGCAAATTATTTTTATGTAATACTTTGTATCTTGAGATATACCCATGTTGATATGTGTATTTTTCTCCTGAATTGCATTCCATTTTTTTTTGTGTGTGTATCTGCTCATGCACACAAACACACACACACACACACACACACATATACATAGGTCCCATTTATAATCCATTCTTCTGGGGTTATAAATTTAGATATTGTAAAAAAAAAAAAAAGTGTGCAGTTTTTGTTTTTGTTTTTTTGCTGTGAATATTCTTGTTTGTTCTTTCTTGTGAACACATGTGACAGCTACTCCAGGGTAGAGGTATGGAGTGGAATTGCTGGGTTGCTTGAACAAATGAATGTGGACAACACTGTGATTGCCACCTTGGTCTACAGAACCACCTTGGAAATACAGAGCCCACTTTGTGGCTGTAAAATAAAAAATAAAGCAAGAGGAGATAATATGTCATGATGGTATAATTATGGTGAGAAACAAATCTTAATTTCCAATCTGTGTGGTAATCATTCTACCCAGCTTCCGTTGGTATATTGAAAGACATTGAAATCCAAAAGCTAGATTTCAAGATTTAGGCTTCCAACTAAGGTATTCTAAATTAGAAAACATGGTTTGTGCATCTTTTTTTTTTTTTTTTTTTTTTTGAGACGGAGTCTGGCTCTGTTGCCCAGGCTGGAGTGCAGTGGCACCATCTCGGCTCACTGCAATCTCCGCCTCCCGGGTTCACACCATTCTCCTGCCTCAGCCTCCCAAGTAGCTGGGACTACAGGTGCCCACCGCCACACCTGGCTAAGTTTTTGCATTTTTAGTACAGACGGGGTTTCACTGTGTTAGCCAGAATGGTCTCGATCTCCTGACCTCGTGATCCGCCCACCTCGGCCTCCCGAAGTGCTGGGATTACAGGCATGAGCCACAGCGCCCGGCCCACTCTCTGTCCTTTTTATTTTAAAACCCAGCGAACTCTTTTCTTGTTAACATAACCAGCACAAGCTTGGCCAAATAATTCCAGAAGACATGTGTGACTCTCATGATTGGGGTCCAAATTAGTCTAAATTAACCTGCTGTGGCAGTTTGCAAATTCCTTTCCCTACCCTGAACAGTTTTTTTCCTCTGCTCAACTATGGTAGCTAACAACTGTGCAATGGTTCTGAAACCAAAACCACAATTACAGTGCTTATATTTAGACCATTGCCTTGTGTTGCCAATTTAGAAAAGATGTGGTTAAACCAACAGTCGCTTCGACTGCTGGCATTTCTCATGTTTTAAATTAAAAATAAAAGTCGATTATTATTCTGTAACAAAATTAATTTGCCATTGACACAGGAGTTAAATGACACATTCATCAAGATGCTTCTCACCAATATAACAAATTGAGCATCTTACCCCAAAAGCCTCATGGGAGAGTAATTTGCCAATATTTAGAAGTTATTCTGTTTCAATGATTCCAGCAAATATAAATAAACTGTTTTAAAGTTTTACAAAAATTTGCTGATGGTAAGATTAATTATATAACTGGCATTAATATTAACAGTTTTCATATGTTCTGATGACACTCTAACCAAAGGAGAAAAGTCAAAACACGTTGAGATGCCTAGTGGAAATGAGATTTCCTATGAAAAATAAATAACACTGATTTATTTTTGTCTTGCCTATCAGTATGTATTAATGGACACAGGAAGGTATCAGGGGAAATGTTGGCACATCCATAAACAAAGATATGAAGATTTTTCTGTCTAGAACCTTCTGAAGAATGGATAGATGTGTTGCTGTTATTCCCACCACAGTACACGAAAACGTTGGAAATGTACCTTTTCCTTAGAATTGTTCTGGATAAATTTTTCAGAAGAAGCCTACACTCTGTGGAGACACACAATCGCTCGCATGGCATAAGCCATATGATAAGTTTAATGTCCTATGGATGTAATAGAGACAATCTATATATTAGCCAGTTGGTGACAGAAAATAATAGCAATTGATTTGCAGCAAGAAACAGGAGGTATTTTTAGAAGAAACTTTTCTCTATGTTAAGAAATACAGCCAAGCAGTTGAGAAAATATTTTTAATAAAGATCTGTTGAAGTCACTTTGCATGTGAGTGGCCTCTTGATTCTTATCTGATTATTAGGACTAAATGCACAGTCACTCATGTCAATGAAGGTAATTATGAAACCAAACCAAAGTTTCATTCATCAGCATTGTGTTCTGGCCACCAATGTCATTTCTTCTTTTTGTGACTTGAAAGTCATATATGAATTTGACGCCCTCTTTAGCTGGTTTTCATTCTTTCCATGGTGGTAGATGATACAACTAGTTACATGTCTTATTAGGAGCAGGTATAACATAATCTACTGGAGACCTTTTCCACACCCTATATTATCAATAAAAATGATTAAATTGGGCCTATAAAATGATAGGATATATATCCACATGACTTTGTTTTTTGTTTGTTTTGCTTATAAAACGTAGGTGAGACAGAGTCAGATACTTATACGTATTCTCAGCAGTAAATTTTCCTCCAAAGCTTTAGACGATAGGAATGTATTTTGAAAAAGTCTGCAACTGAATGATTGAAAATAAGAAAGGATAAATAAGTTGGACGAAAAAATAAGTCTGGGTAAATAATACTTTAGTTTCAGTGGAAGACAGAAGCAATAAGGGATTACATTTACAGGATATAAGCCAATTAGGAGAGGTTTTGCTTGTAGATGGAATTATTGAAAAAGACTTAGTTTCCTTTAATGAAAATCATCATCATCATTTTTTTTTTTTTTTTTTTTTTTTTGAGACGGAGTCTGGCTCTGTCGCCCAGGCTGGGGTGCAGTGGCCGGATCTCAGCTCACTGCAAGCTCTGCCTCCCGGGTTTACGCCATTCTCCTGCCTCAGCCTCCCAAGTAGCTGAGACTACAGGCGCCCGCCATCTCGCCCGGCTAGTTTTTTGTATTTTTTTTTAGTAGAGATGGGGTTTCACCGTGTTATCCAGGATGGTCTCGATCTCCTGACCTCGTGATCCGCCCGTCTCGGCCTCCCAAAGTGCTGGGATTACAGGCTTGAGCCACCGCGCCCGGCCATCATCATCATTTTTAAGAGATTACAGGCTATGGAAAGATTGACAGTTAAGCAAAGTGTATTAATGTGAATAAATAGGTCACTGACTAACCATTACTGAGCCACTCTGAGCAGCAATACTTTGTAAACCGATATCTTAAATAGACCCATATTGGTTAAAAAAAGTATTTGGGTAGAATGATTAACAACCAGATATTAATGATTCAATAGATGTCATTCTTATCATTATTGCTAGAGAAGGGTCTAAGCTCTATCTTAGGAAGCAACAACCTTTGAAGTGGTCTTTTTCTTCCAGTCTTAAAACCATTGCCTTTACCTGGTTGGGCCATTGGAGAGAATGCCATGAAAACCTTAGATGTGCCAGATCCCTGACACCAATGTCCTGACCACTTCCTAACTCAGAAAATTACATTCTGATTATCGACGTTCTCTTCTTGTGGCTGTATTTTTACAAGATTAATGACTCTGGTTGGAATCTCATTTCCTCTTAGAATTAATGCTTCCAAATTAATGAGCCACCTGGTCACGTTTCAAAGGGTAAATAAATGACCATTCTTGTTATGGGTCAGGGTCAGGGATGACTCCTCTGTGACTCACAAGCCAGGAATGAACAAAAGTGATTAGACTTGTGGGCCGAGAAGCCAACGGCTTCTGAGGGTGTCATGAGGGTGCCCGGCAAGAGTAGCTGAAGAAGGAGCTTATCATCTTTCTCCAATCTAGTCAATAGGCTGGGTTTTCCAGGACTCTTTAGAGTTAAAGTTGCTAAGAAAAGGCAGCACACATAGCTCTGTGAGCCTCCTTGCTTTCTCAGGATGTATGCTGTTGTGTGCATGTACACACACACACACACACACACACACACACACAATATACATTCCATTCATGCAGGAGGTGTATTTTCCAAACTTAGCACAAGACCTAGCACCTGCTATGTGTTCAATATATGTTTGTGGAAAGAGGGGAAAAGGGAAGGAAAGAAGGAAGGGGGGAGGTAAAAACAAAGAAAGGAAAAAAGAGGACAATTTTCTCATTCATGAGGACTTGACCTTAAAAATCAAAACAAGGAAGCAAAGTTTTCACATCCTAATACTTTTGCAGGTTATTGTTCTCAACCCCAAGATCATCCAAAAGTGAGAAAATCTCTAAGAGGTGTTTTGGTGCCCTGAATGAAGTTCCCTGAGAGATTGGATCCAGAAATCTGTATTTTTATGAAGTTCTCAGGTGAATCTAGCATTTCTCTTTGGGAACTATGGGAACCTGTAGCTGAATTCATGCCTGACTTAACCTGTATTGTGGGTGCCCCATTTTTAATTTGACTCTTCAACTGGGACAGAGATAGGAAAAGGCAGAAAATTCCACAGAGACTATTGTTATACAGATTTGCAAATGGAAGTCCAGAGATGCAAAAGCAATGTGATAAACCTCAAACAACACGGTCTAACCTAGGACCCTTGCTTTCCCATAGTCGTCCTGAGATTTGTCAATAATGCTATATCATGTACCCAAGCCTGTTTTCCAGGCTCGAGGTTGCATTCAGAACAGCTCAGTTTGTCCTACTTGTCAGGAGACAGCAGTGCCTCATACTTAAAGGCAATGGCCCCAGAATCAGTTGGCCCATGTTTAAATCCTGCCTCCACATTTAAAACCAATAGCTATTAATGTCTTGAGCAAATGCTTAACCCTATGCCTGGGTTTTCTTACTTGTAAAATGGGCTACAAGTGTGATACTTGTACAGTGAGAGAGAAGGAGGTAGAATCTGTCTCATAATACAGATTAACCAGTTACTCTATTAAGTACTTAGTAGAGCCTTCAAAATGGAGCTATTCTTATATATCTAATTTCTTATATATTTTACTATGTATAGAATATCTTATATTTATATATTTCTTAAATTCGGTATTTCTTAGCAACTTTAGCACAAAACTTGCAGACTGTGATGACTCATTTGGCACTGAGATGAATACAGGTCACACCTGGACAGCAGAGCTGCAGATGGAGCTGGCCGGCTATCTATAGCCTTCTTCTCAGTCCTTAAACTTTCCAGTGAAGAAGACTCACCCAGAGAGCTTGTTAAATATGCACACCCCTGGGCCTCATTCTCTGGAGTATCTCATTCGATATATCTAGGGTGGGGTCCATCACCTGCTTTTTGAAGCAGAGCCCGGATTACACACATCATGGGCCAGGCTTTGAGACATGGCTTTATCCCACATAGAACCACGTCTGAGTCCTTTCATCATGCTGCCTTCATCTCCCTGAGAGCATGCGGGTGGAACATCAGGAACCAAATCAGAGGTCTCTTGCAAGGTTTGCAGGTCCTAAAGGCAACCACACCTGCCTCTGACCTTCCAGTGCAGAGCCTGACTTGTCTGCACAGGGCCCCTTCTTGATTGATCTGGAGGAATATTCTCTTGTGGCAAAGTCTAGACTGAGAAGGCAGCTATCCTCATACCGTTAATATATCTCTCTGGATTGAAAGCAAATGTGTCAGGGGAGGTTGGAAAGCCTTTCCTTCTGATTTTCCCTTCCCTTGCCCCTGGTGCAATCCTGACAATTATCTGGAGTCTCGTGCACGGGGCTGGAGTTGAAGAACCCACACCAAGTTCTCCGTATGTTTCGCATGGGGGGAAGTGAGGTCGCTCTGCTTGCATGCTCATCCTTGCTGGTGCACAAGCACAAACACACACACACGCATCCTCATGGGCATCACAGCAGTTCTCAGGAGCATTTCCTCCAAACGGGACACACTCTGACTGACTTCCTCCATTTGGAAGGACCTCGTCCTCTGAAACCTCTGTGACACTCTGTCATGGCACATCTCTCATGACCCTAGGCCCTTCTTCCTGATGCAGTCACTCTTTAAGGATCATTTACATTTGGAGGTGTAATGCATTTGACACTCCCTCTTCTATGTGAGAAATTACTTTTTTTTTTTTTTTTTTTTTGAGACGGAGTCTCAGTCTGTCGTCGAGGCTGGAGTGCAGTGGCACCGTATCGGCTCACTGCAACCTCCGTGTCCTGGGTTCAAGCAATTCTCCTGCCTCAGCCTCCCAAGTTGCTGGGATTACAGACACACACCACCATGCCCGGCTACTTTTCATATTTTTAGTAGAGACGGGGTTTCACCATGTTGGCCAGGCTGGTCTCAAACTCCTGACCTCAGGTGATCCACCCACCTCGGCCTCCCAAAGTGCTGGGATTACAGGCGTGAGCCACCATGTCCAGCCACAAATTACTTTTAGCAATACTCATATAATAATTGTGATTTACAACGTTAATTTCAATTTTTAAAATACTGCTTAAATTCTGTACCCACACCATGTGGGAACTAATATTTGCGCCTGCCAAGGAAAATTATCACACCTTGTAGTTTACACTCAGTTTCATTATTTTAAGTTTTCAGTTTCATTGTTTTAAGTTTTAAACATAAATTAAAAATCCAAAGGGACACATAGAACAAAAAACTATACAATTCAAGCTCTATTTTTTGGACTTTATAATCAGGGTGTTATCATCAACTATTTTGAATCTACCCTTTAAATCCAAGAATATTATATGGATTGGAGATAAGAATAGACCTCGATTAGTGACAAACTCAGACTGTCCAAACAAATACATGCAGCTGAGTCCTTAGGGGACACTATATGACTGGAGTTCTAGAATTAACTTCCCTACAGAACACAATGTTTATTAAAGCACAACTAATAAAAATGTGCTAATTGAAGTTGACATATATATTATCATCAAAACTCAACAGTAATTGCAGCAGTTGTTTATAACTCAGACCAGAGGTCAGCAAACATTTTCTGTTAAGGGCTAGATAGTAAATAGTTTATTCTCTGTGGCCATCTGGCCTCTGTCACGACTACACAACTTTGCCATTGCAGCATGAAAGAAAGCTGCCATAGATAATATAATATGTAAATGAATAAGAGTGACTGGTTCCAATAAAACTTTATCACAGAAACAGACAGCCAGCTGCACGGAGCCAAGCCCTCAGTTTTTTGGAGAAGTATTTTATCACAGATATTGTTTAGAATAACGGGCTTTTTGTCAGTTTTGTTATTGTTTTTAAATTCTCTACAGAAAATGCACCTCCTACTGCCAAAGCTGGACTGTCACCCACTGTCTGCTCTTGATACTCTGTTATCTGCTTCTCACTGTGGCGTGGGCTCCTGAAGGCAGGCTTGATGTCCAATGCATCTTTGTGGCCCCAGGTCCCACCAGAGGCCCTTGAACACTGGGTGTGCTTAATGGACATTTCTGAAATACATGAACCCAAATGTACCTTAGATTTAAACCAAGCTTTACATTTGCTAATTACTTTCGTATAACTTATTCAATGTTCTGCTAGCAGACTTTTAAAAAAATGTATTGTGTATACAGTAAACATATCATCTTCACACCACTAAACAACCGTCTCCTAATGTTTCTCGAAGACAATACATATTTGTATAAATAAATGGTATATAAATTATCATTTATTTGTATAAATAGTATTTGTTGTATACTGTTTGTTTATATTTAGTGTTTAAATAAATAACAGATTTAGTGTTTAAACTTAGTAATTAGTATTATTAGTATTATTTAGTAATAAATAATATCAAATATAAATAAATAGTATATAACAAATACTATTTACATAATAGTAACTAAAAAATAGTTATATATTTTAAACAACTACTTATATATTTTAAATAACTAAATATTTATATAAATACTTAGTATTGAAATAATATATATTTATATAAGATATATCTTTTTATTTAGTAACTAGATAAATACTTATATATTTTAAGTAACTAAATACTTATATAAATACTTAGTATTTATTTCATATATATTTATATACCATATATTTTGTCTTTTTTTTTTTTTTTTTTGAGTTGGAGTTCTCTCTTGTTGCCCAGGCTGGAGTGCAATGGCACAATCTCAGCTCACCACAGCCTCCGCCTCCTGGGTTCAAGTGATTTTCCTGCCTCAACCTCCCCAGTAGCTGTGATTACAGGCATGTGCCACCATGTCCAGCTAATTTTGTATTTTTAGTAGAGATGGGCTTTCTCCATGTTGGCCAGGCTGGTCTCGAACTCCTGATCTCAGGTGATCTGCCCCCCTTTGTTCTCCTAAAGTGCTGGGATTACAGGGGTGAGCCACCACACCCGGCCTCTTTCTTGTTTCTTTTGCAAACTTAAGGGCGTCAGCACTTCTTACTTCGACAAATGTTTTATGCCTGATCAGAATTCTTTGTTCTGTCTTCTTTATCTGCTTCACAGACCAGTTCTCTGAGGCCAGGGCTGCCCATCCTCCTATCTTGTAATTTCAGCCAACTGTGAAGAAGCCTTTGGCCATGTCACATTAAGAGAACAGGTGCTGCTGTGTCACCCTCTCCTCAGCCACCACGTTCCCCACACTGGCAGGTGCTCCCTCTCCTAAAACAGACACCTGTTGGCATTTGCCATCAATTTGCTGTGTGCCATGTTCCAGGAGACATCTGCCCTTTGTCTGAAATCTCCCGTTTTCTGAAGCCTATTAATTCCTTCTCCTGGGATATGTTTCCTCTTGGCCATCAGTTTCTTTTGCAGGGTGTGTGCAGACATTCGTTTGCGTTTGCTTTCCTGAGACCTAGCAGAGTGTAGGTTAGAAGCAGACCGTCCAGAGCCAGCACAGTGGAATCGAAGGCTAACTTCTCCTTTTTAGTGGGGTGCCCTTGAGAAAATACCCTTTTTAAGTCTCAGTTTAGTTTGTCTTTAAAAGGAAGACACTAGTCCCTGTTTCATAGAGTCAATCTGGAGATTCAATGAAATCGCATATGCAAAACACCTGATCTGGCACCTGCACTTAAAAGGAGTTCAGCACATGATATGTTAATGTTATTCTTAGGGCTGCCATGTCTGGCTGTGCGGTTTGTGTACTGCACAAAAGCACCCATCCAAAGGAAGTGGGCAGAGGGTGAAAGGGTTGGTTTCTGTCATTAATCTACCTAGAGGATTCTCCTTTTTAAGTTTGTCTTCCTGGATGGTTATCTTTTGTTTAATTAATCTGCCAGGAAGCATGGCCTTTGTGACTATAGGGAGGTGCTCCCAACCTCCCTATAGGCCTTTTATTTCTCCTCTCACTCCCAGGCCCCTCCTTTCATTCTCTCTTTCAAAAGCTTTATCCTCACCGGTGAAAGAGAAGCCCTACATGAAACCCAGACATGGTGGTTAGCCCCTGTTCCTCCTCAGGCGGAGAGGGGCTGTCCACAGTTCAGGCAGGTCTCAGCTGTCAACCGTGCCACTCTGGGCCGGGGAGGAGTCCCAGCGTCTTTCTCTAGCTCGTGGTTGGGTGGAAGAGTGAGATGTGAAAAAGAAACAACATCCTTGAAGTGGGGAGTTTAAGGAGGACTTGGGGAGTCACACACAATGTTCTCAGAGCCAGCAGAAGGGCCCCTGCGAGGCCAGGATGTGGATATACCTTCAGGGAGGAAGCCACACTTGTTTTGAACCTTAGCCCATGCGGAAGAAATGCCCAGATGTAGTCAGATTGAAGAAAGCACTCCGGGCAGAGAGAATTTGGGATATTTTTTAAAAGTCTAGATCAGCAGGGTTATGCACCTGGCTAAGGAAGGGGTCCCATAGATAGTTTTACCAGAACTTTTGAACTCTTAAGCCTCCCTTGTTTTCACCGTGTTCCCTGAAGTGGGCAGGACTGGTGTTGCAGAAGCCCCCCACTCAGAGGTGAGCAAAGTGGGCTCTGGGACCTGCCTCTCGGGCTGAGGGCTGAGTCAGTTCCCGAACAGTTCTCAGGCCTTGCTTGACCCCAGGCCTGGTCTTGACTCCAGCTCAGCACTGCTGTAACCCGATCTCTGTGGCCACTTGCAGAAGGGCCAAAACCCTGTTCCCAGAAGAGATGCCAGTGCCCAGAGGGCAGCTTCTCTCTGGTCAGTACCTTTACCCCAGTTCACGTAGGAAAACACTTCTGAGTTCAGCAGAAGCTGCCTCTCGGCTTTCTCCAGGAACTGGGGTCAGGAAGCCATTGTGTTGTATGGATTACTTTTCCCCCTAAGTGAAAGCTCAGAGAGAGTCAAGGGAAACTCTTCCTTAGGTTTCTCTTCACTGAATTGCAGGCCCATGCCAAAAAATCACCCCCAGAGCAGCAGCTGGGAACAAAATCCACTCAGCACAGTGTGATACCATGTCACTTAGAAAGAACTCCAGCCCCTCCGCACTGGAGCAGATCCCATCTGCTGGCCCCACACTCAGAATCTGTAATGGCCCCTCACACATGACTGGGTACAGGCCTCTGCCTCGAAGAGCGGCAGAGCCAGGGGTTAAGTGTCTGAGTCCTCTTCTCCGGAGACGTTCTGCCTTCACTAGCTGTGTAACCTGGGGCGAGTTATTTAGTCTTTCTGATTCTTACTTTTCTCTTTCATAAGATGGGCTGATACTACCACCTGCCCCTCAGGGCCACTGTGAGTAAGCTGCGAGAACATGCATGGAAGAGATTTAGCATTCTGTGTCACATACGGCAAGCCCAACATACATGTTGGCTGTTTCTTCCTTAAATATGTATTGATATTTCAGGTTCTGAAAGTAGTACTGGCACAATACAAAGCAACTGAAAAATACGAGACTGTGTATAAGAGGAAAAGAGGCAAACACGTCCTCGTCCCATTCTCTCCCCAAAGAGCTAAGTTTTCAAAGCTTCATGTATCTCCTTCTAGTCCATTATCCTTGCACGTGAAGTCTTTTACAGGTGTATGCACGTTTTTCTCTTTTCCACAAAATAAAAATATAACATACGAATTATCCTGTAATTTGCTCTTTCTGCTTTATGTATAGTAGAGACAACTTCATAGTGGTACTAGTAATTCTATCTGTATTTCTTTATTAACCAAAAAATGTTCTACTACATAACTGGACAGCAGTTTATCCACCCCATTGCCCACTGAGTAACATACAAGTTGTTACTTGAATGTTAATTGTTGACTGTTACAAATGCTGCTAAAATAAACATCCTTGAGTGGACCTCTCCGTGCTTATAAATTCTTAAAGAAGGAATTTCTGGCTCAAAAGATAGGTATATTTAGGTTTTATGGAAATTGCTTAATTTTGTCTTCCAATGTATTTAATTGTTTGCACACCAAACAATAGTATATGAGAGAACATTCTCCCCAGACCTACATGAAATGAGGCATCAGAATTTTACAATACTTCAGAACCATCACACAGATAGACTGCATTTAAAGGGCGTTTGCTTACTGATCCTTAATTTTAGAAGCCTTTCAGACTCCTCTGAATGGCACTGAGCCGCTCCAGTCAGACAAGCTCTCATTTTCATGGAGGGTACATAAAGGAGGGCAAATGTGACTTCCTGGGCTTATAGATTAGGTGTTTCTTTTGTGAAAAGGTCACACCTGAGCCCTAGGCCAGAACTTTTTTTTTTTTTTTTTGAGACAGAGTCTTGCTCTGTCACCCAGGCTGGAGTGCAGTGGCACAATCTCGGTTCACTGCAACCTCCACCTCCCAGGTTCAAGCAATTCTCCTGCCTCAGCCTCCTGAGTAGCGGAGATTACAGGTGCACGCCACCACGCCTGGCTAATTTTTATATTTTTAGTAGAGACGGGGTTTCGCCATGTTGGTCAGGCTGGTCTTAAACTTCTGACCTTGTGATCTGCCCGCCTTGGCTTCCTAGTGCTGAGATTACAGGCATGAGCCACTGTGCCCAGCCCAGAACTTCTTTAATAAATAAAGCCAAGCAATTCTTGGAAGCATTTGGCTTCCAAAAGGATCCAGCCTACATCACATTCGCAGGAAAGGAAGACAAGACTCAGGGTTTCTGGGTCACACTTCCATGTCCACCTTTGAGTAGAGTCTTTCATAAGTTTGGACAATGTACCACCCTCTCTAGAACTTGATTTGTTTCTCTACTGGATGGATTGGCCCTAAAGAAAGCAGAGGCTTGAACCGACTATCCCAGAGAGTTTGACAAAACAGATCTCTTTCTATAGCATTTCCTTAGAATTATCTAGAAGACATATTTTTTTTCAATCCAGAATTTCTGGGATTTTCAACTTTCAGGGATATTGACTCATTTAAATAATGGTCAACTGTATTGAGAAGGGAATTGTATTGGGAAGAGAGCCCTTCAGGAAAAATTGTCGATGAGGAAATTATTTGTACTCTTGTAACAGTACCATAGTTAAATCTCCATCAGTAGTAGATGGACAGAACCAAACTGCTGGTGTAAAAAGAAGATCTGAATTCTTGTCCAGATTCTTTCACTTAGTAACTATGTGACCTGGAGCAAATTACTTAACCTCTCTGATTTGCAGTTTACTTATGTGAAAAATGAGCATAAGTCCCCGCATAATTCATACAGAGGTAGTGAGGAGAAATGTAATAATAGATGTAAAAATTTTGCAGTCCACTGGGAAATAGTAATACATGAAAGGTATGGTTAATATTTGGTTTTAAAATATAGCCTTTATTCTATGATGTCCGATTTTCTTGGCATTCACAGCATTTAGAACCCACTAATAAAGCCATGCTAGCAAGAGTACAATTAAGGACAAGTTGGAAAACTGCCCAGTTCCCATGCATTTGATCTTAGTGAAGCATAGCACATTTGAAAGGACTGTAGATACAGGAGCTGCATTTCTGGGGAAGTCCCTCCATGAGGCCCTCTCCATCTACCCACCTGAACTCTTATCCTTCTACCCACTCCTGAACAATTTGCTTGGCTCAGCCCCCTCCAATCCAAAGCCTCTGTGATTCTAAGACCCAGGTGTGTTCTGAGGAAGATTAGACGCAGGCAGACACAATTTTGCATTTCTTCCTTTCCCACCCACCTAACTGTTATTTCTACAAAAAAAAAGTATTGCTAAGAAGAGCCTTGAAGCAGGCTGGCAGAAGATAAGAGGGTCTCCAGTTTAGGTAGATATGCAAGAAGTGGAGAGCTGTTTGTACAAACATCAGATCTTTCTTCGCTATGACTGGGCATCACTTTGCCCCATCTCCCATCTTTCCATAGCTAGAAGGAAGGATTCTCCTGGATACCCTCAAGGTTCATTTAAGTAGGACACAGAACTCATTGGCTCCCTTGTTCCTGGACTTCCCCTGCTAGTGGTGTGGTCTTTTCCCGACTAATCAAATTCCAGGAAACAAACTACAGAACAAGATATAATTTTGCAGGTGATTCAGCAGCTCTCAGATTTCTGTTCACCTAGAAGGCAAATTTATCTTTCAAAACAAATATACTCATTTCTTCACATCTCCTGGGTCCCAGCAGTTAGATAAACTCTCCATGTAATGGTGAATTAAGAAAGGGTCATCTGACAAGCTCACTGAGTGAAAATGGCCCATCCCACTTTGCTGAGGTCACATCACAGGCTTGCTGTCACTGAAGGTCATTGCCGTACCACTTCCGACAGATCTTTGACCTCAAGGGCCGGAAGAACTCTTTTTCTCGGGCTCCTTTCTCCCCACTGCTGTGGTCCGCAAATGTATTCACTGAAACAAGTAATTCTGCTTAGTTCTGAAATAAAGAAACTTAGGTCAGAGTTCTAACCAGAAACAGGAAATTTAGCCAGAGGAGGACAGAGTCAGAGGAAATGAGACAGGGTGAATAGAAGGTTTTCAGAAATGCTCTCTGAACCTCCTCCAGCACTCTGCCTCTCTGGGAGGCTGTAAAATCCATGTAGTTTATCCCAAATTTCCCACATACAACACCAGACTCCTGCCTGGCATTAACACTGCTTTCCCATCGGTACAACCTCTGCTCTCTGTTACTAATTCAGTTTCAATGTCTCATTTCTCATGAACTCATACTCTCATGACCTGCAGCATGTGCAAAAGTAATTTAACACATTTCACCTGATATTCTCTTTGGAATTCTCAGATGGTGGCATGAAAGTATTGTGGAACTTCTGCATGTAAATGATAGATGCGTGAGTTTGTACGTATATGGGGGGTGCACACACATTTGTGTTCACTCACCCGCCTGCGAGCCCATGTGCTCTAGCAATAGGATAGGAAGAGAGCTGTCCATGGTATATCATTCATTCATTCATTTGATACATATTTATAGATCTACTATGAACCAAGCACCACTGTACCTATATGACCGGCTACAAGATGAAGAACAATTGCAGTGAGGTCCTTGTCTTCAAGGAGCTTACAGTCCCGTGGGAGAGAAAGGCCACGACAGTAGAGCTCAGGACATGCTGATAGCATAAATACAGATAACTCTACCCATCCTTTACTTTAATATCCCTTTCAGGTTTACCCTCCACCCGAGTGCCAGACTCCCTTCCATACCCAAACATACCAGCCTCAAATATGCCTCAGCCTTGGAGTGCCATAGGGAGCCATCAGGAGAGGGAATCAATGCTAAGCCCCCACCATGAAGAAAGCCAGAGCATCTGAAAACACAACTGGGATTTGAGCTTCCTGTAGGTCACTGCAAAAAAGGGGGAAAAAAAGACCACGTGACCAAACTTTCTCATGAAATAATACGGCAGATTATACCCTCAAATGGTACAAAATTTTCCTATGTAGTTTATCTATTATCTAATTGTTGATTTCAAGAGATGCCAGATAGGGAAGAGTCTTCTCTAAATTTACATGTTTTATCCTTTTCCACTTCCATTCTTACCTTCCCAGCTTTTTGCAGAGACAAATACATATTAGACTAAGGCACATTTTTAAATTTCTGTTAAAAATATATTATTATCTGCAACTCTAAAGGTGGATTCTGAAAGATGATTTAAATATTTTATATCATTAAATGTTTCAAATACACCAAAGAATATGTGTGCTTATGATTTATATGCAAGATATACAGAATATAAAATAAGCAGTCCTCTACTCATTCATTTATTCATTCATTTGATGCATATGGTATGTTTGGGTATTGAAGTGGCACTCAGGTTGAGGGTCAACCAGAAAGGGTTATCAAAGTAAAGTATGGGTGGAGTTATCTGTATTTATGCTATCAGCATGTCCTGAGCTATAGAATCATGGCTTTTCTCTCCCACTAGACTGTAAGCTCCTTGAAGACAAGCACCTCATTGCAATTGTTCTTGTCCTGTAGCCAGTCATACAGGCACAGTGGTTCTTGGTCCATGGTAGATCTATAAATATGCTCCAGAAGAACATAAAAATGCAGCGACACTCTCTGCTTTCTCCTTCAACAGGTGAACACGATCTGAAATTCAGTGTATTTATTACCTGCTTTTCCTTATAGGTTTCCTCCTATGTATGTGCCCCCAGTCAAGATAAGTTTGAGTATTTGAACTTTTTTTTTTTTTTTTGAGACGGAGTCTCGCTCTGCTGTCGCCCAGGCTGGAGTGCAGTGGCCGGATCTCAGCTCACTGCAAGCTCCGCCTCGCCGGTTAACGCCATTCTCCCTCCTCAGCCTCCTGAGTAGCTGGGACTACAGACGCCCGCCACCTCGCCCGGCTAATTTTTTTGTATTTTTTTAGTAGAGACGGGGTTTCACCGTGTTAGCCAGGATGGTGTCGATCTCCTGACCTCGTGATCCGCCCGTCTCGGCCTCCCAAAGTGCTGGGATTACAGGCTTGAGCCACCGCGCCCGGCCGAGTATTTGAACTTTTTATACATGGTTCTCTGATGAACGAATAATCTGTCAGTGCAGTTTTTGCTTCACATTTCATTTGTGAGATCCATGTATTTTCTTTGCTCATCAATCCTTTATCTGTATCTGGATTCTGGGGCTATCTTCCTTTCCTTTGAACATACATCCTAAAGAAGTTCTATTAGTGAGGACCTGCTGGTAATAGATTCTCTTGCTGTTGCTTGTGTGAAAATATCTTTATTTCGCTGAAAGACTTTTCCATTATCTATAAAATGAAAGATATTTAACATATACCTCTTGAATGAACAATTTGCCTTTATTCATTATTACAGAACCAAAATGTGTCTGCAAATATCAATGTTCTGGATAATTCAAAAAGGCAGAGTCTGTCATCCCTACAGAGACACTTGTCTCTTAGATTAGGGCTGGGACATTCCAATCTACCCCATGCTGTTTTTGAACACAGTTCTCTTCCCTGAGTCAGTTTGCAGTTTGATGGCTACTTTCTCTCAGCCCTCTGAAGATGTGATTGTACTGCATTCTTTTATTATTTTACTTTAAGTTCTGGGATACATGTGCAGAAAGTGCAGGTTTGTTAACATAGGTGTACGTGTGCCATGGTGGTTTGCTGCACCTAATAACCCGTTATCTAGACTTTAGGCCCCTCATGCATTAGGTATTTGTCCTAATGCTCTCCCTCCCTTTGCCCCCCACCTCCCAATAGACCCCAGTGTGTGATGTTCCCCTCCCTGTGTCCATGTCTTCTCATTGTTCAACTCCCACATATGAGTGAGAACATGCAGTGTTTGGTTTTCTGTTCCTGTGTTAGTTTGCTGAGGATGATGGCTTCCAGCTTAATACATGCCCCTGCAAAGGACATGATTTCATTCTTTTGTATGGCTTGATTGCACTGCATTTTAGCTCCGGCTGCCCCTGTGACGGCATCGATTACCTACCGAACTGTGGCTCCTTTTGAGCTATATATCTTTTCTCTCTGGCTACTTTTCAGATAGTCATGTTTATCTTTGGTGGTCAGCTGTTTTGAAAAATATAGGGTAGATTTCTTTTATCCTGCTTGTGATTCATTGAAGTTCCCAAATCTGAGGATTCATGGGTTTCATCTACTCAAGAGAATTCTCCACCATCACCTCTTCCGTATTGTTGCTTTCTCTGTTCTCTTTATTGTGTCTTTCCAATGATCACTTTCCACAAGTCTGACTGAATGTGTGTTACAGCTTTTCACTGTATGTAAATTTTCAACCTTCCTTTTGTTGTTTCCTCTTTTGTCACTCAGTACTGCATTCAGGATCATTTCATAAGGTTAGCTTGCATTTCACCATTTCCCTCCCAGTTGCTTCTAATCTGTCTTTAATATCTGCACTGAATTTCAAATTGTGTATATTATACATTTATTCCTAGAGGATAAATGTATTACTTTTTCAAATCTGACTCATCATTTTTATACTCTCTTTTTCCTTCCTCATGTTTTCAAGTCAACCTTTTCATCTTCTTTTTAAAAACATATTAAATACATTTGTTTTATATGTTTATCTAATAATTTCAGTATCTGTTATGCTCTGGTTTTGATCTGCTGGGTGTTGTTTCTGCAGACTGTCACTCATGGTACTTTGTTCACTTATGTATTCTATGATTTTTCTTCAACTCATGAATTTTCGGCCTTTCTTTGAAACCCGAATTGAAGGAGCCTTACTCTTGAGAAGATTTGCATTTACTTCTGCCAGTTACCGGGAACCATCACCAGTGTGGTACCAGAATGTGAAATCTTGGCTTGATGTTTTCCAGACCACAATGCATACCGTGAATTGGACCACAAACCTGTGTGAAGGAGGGTAACAAATCCTCAAAGAATAGTTCTTTCCCCTTTTCCCAGAATCAAAACTGGTACCTGTACTGGATACACTTTCTGGACATTTGAATTTGTGGGGAAATATATTTTGGTTTATCCTTTTCCCTAAGGGTGCTGATCTTCGAAGACCCTAGTTTTATGTGAAGTCACCTAACCTGTCGGTTCACCAATAAAATAAACCCGAAGCTCTAGTTTACAAGAGGAGCCAGACAGCTTTAGGCTGCTGCCAGATTTACCAGTCTCTTATCTGGATTTATGCTCCTGCTCAGCTTTTTTGCCTCTGAGCATTTCCTTAAGCCATGCACTTAGAAAGTATTCAACATTTTATCTGGTATTTTTGTGTACTTTGAAGGGGGATGGCTTTAGGATTCCTTGGGTACCATGTTGCCAGAGAAGTCTAACCATCTTGCAGAGACTTTCACAGTTGGCACTGTCGGATCTCCCATTTAAGTAAACTCATTGTGTGTGAATCCAGTGGGTTGAAATGTAAGAATAAAGAAAAGAACTAGCATTGACAGAGTGTCTACAATGGGTCAGTCATTTGTAAATGGAACCCTCACCCAACCCTTAGAAGGAAATAATAAAAATATTATTCTAAGGATAAAAACCTTACAACCTGAGCCTCTAGTGGTTAAGAAACCTGTCCACAATAACACAGGGGTGAAGCTAGCATTTAAAATCCTATTTTGCTGTTGTATATATTTAGTTCTTGATTGATGGCTCTTTCCTACCCACGGAAATGTTTTTCTATGGTACATAGAAATTTGTCTAGTGTCTCTTTGAAAAGCAGAGGACTATGACAATTGATGCCAAGCGACCTTAGGCAAGTTCTAGAATTCTAGCCAATTTTTTGAAAATATCCTTACCAATATCTATCTGTCTATTTATCTATGTATCCATCTATTATCTTTAAAAATAGAGAATAAACCCTTTAAGTAACATGACAGAAGAGACTATGTCCTTGCACATGTTTGTGGCATTCACAAAGCCCTGAACAATGCTATAAAATGAAAGATATTCAACAAATTACCTCTTGAATGAAAAATTTGCCTTTATTCATTATTACAGAACAGAACCAAAATGTGTCTGCAAATATCAATGCTCTGGGTAATTCAAAATGTGTTGAGGCAGAGTCTGTCATCCCTACAGAGACACATGTCTCTTAGATTAGGGCTGGGACATTCCAATCTACCCCATGCTGTTTTTGAACACATTTCTCTTCTCTGAGTCAGTTTGCATCAGCTCCTTCATGCGTCGTGGTCTGTTTTAGCACCTCGCACCCTCCTCTGATATGTCAGAGAGTTTGAGTCACAGATTTCAGTGACTCTGAAAGAAGACCTCACATTCTTTCTTTCAGTTGCCATCATTGACCCAGGTAAGTAGGTTCCTGCCCTGGCATACCTCATCCCACCTGCATCTGTGCTTGAGGGCATTGTTTGCCCTGGACACTCTAGTGTGCAGAGCTATTATCATGTAAGTCACTGTTATCTTGCAGACCCATGATGCTTACTGATGCATTACTGTATTTGCTATTAGAGGGCTCTGAGTTCATAGGTAGCCCATTTCAATGTGCTCACTTAAGAAGGACAATATTTTACCCCTTTTGAGTTGGTGGAGTCATCCTGTCTCATTCCGAGGATTACCTTACATTAGTGGCTTTGAGAAACTCAAACTCTATGCCTGGCTACTTCATCTTTGGAAAGAAGTTACTGTTGAACAAGGGAACCCACGAGGGCTCTTGCTGTGCTTGCCTATGCTAAAGGGACGAGAAAGCAAATAACTCTTTCAATCTCACTTTAAATTGAAGCACAGGACTGGCTCTTTGAACTGGAAAATGTTTATTTATGAATGCAGAGCTCCTTGCAGCTTTGCATCAAAAGGATCTGTGTCCAGGAAAGAAGGTGGAGACAGGTTAATGGCCTTGAGAAGAACAGCTTGTAACATTAGCCTCTTCTATCCACCCTTCTTCCAGCAGTAAGTGCAAGAGCTCGGCTTAGAACTGCAGGCCCTTACTTGAATACTAGGAAGCTTTCATTTGACTGCACATCCATGGTGTAAGGATATTGGTCTCTAAACATTTGAATGCCAAGGAGCAGCTTTTCATGTAGCCTACCCTAGCTCATTAGAGAGTTTGCTTAAAAGAAAATGAATGCACTTTTATTTAATTTCCTTCTCTAAAAATTTGCTACTGGCCAGGCATGGTGGCTTACCTCTGTAATCCCAGCACTTTGGGAGGCCATGGCAAGTGGATCACCTGAGGTCAGGAGTTCAAGACTAGCCTAGCCAAGATGGAGAAACTCCATCTCTACTAAAAAATACAAAAATTAGCTGGGCATGGTGGTGCATGCCTGTAATCCTAGCTATTCAGGAAACTGAGTCAGCAAAATGGCTTGAACCTGGGAGGTGGAGGTTGCAGTGAGCCAAGATTTCACCATTGCACTCCAGCCTGGGTGACAAGAGTGAAACTCCATCTAAAAAAAAAAAAAAAAAGTTTGCTACTAACTGTAGTGTCCAATGCCAACAGATTTAGTACCTCAGAAAAGGAAATATTCTTCAAAAGGTGACTTCAGTAAAATGTTTCTTAATTACAAAAAAAGTTAAACTTGTATCCATCAAAGCACAAAAGCAATTTAAATTAACTCAGATTATAGAAAATAAATAAATATTTTTCAAATTGGTAGCTGAGACAATTAAAAATTATTTGGCTATATAACAATATTTAATGCATACTAGTGTTTTCAATTAAGTGACCAATGCCTGTGAATGAGCTGTAAATAAATTTAGATTTATTATGATGAATAAAATCAGATTTTTATTTTGGGAGAAAGGAAACTTCAAATGTTCCAAATTTCTATGTGTGACATTAGAAGCACAGCAGAAAAATGAGACACATTAGGATGAAATAATTACCTCCTTCAATTCTGTGCCTTTTTTCTTGAGGAAAAGGCACCATCATTTGTCCCTCACCCCTTAATCCTAGCCTCTTCACACTCTTGTCCTGGCTTGAAATTCAATACATTCTTGCTGGTGAGCTCAAGTCCCATTTCTGAGAATCCTTTTGCTTTCATCCTAGTCCGGGCTGACCTCTCTGTGGCTGCCTAAGGCCATGAACCAGTCCTGGCCTCCCGAGAGAAAGGCATAATCGAAATACAGGATGAATGCCACTGTAGGGGCAATTTTAGAGGATACTGGGAACCAAGGACTGAGCATTACCAAGGGTGAGGATGGAAACACCTAGAAGAGAGGCGTGGACCTGCAAGACCCTGTACCTTAGCTGCTCTGGGCAGTTGCCTCAAGCTGCCATGGAACTTAAGGGAAACAACCTTTGCATGGTGCCCGTTCCAGTGACTGGCACTTCTTTACACTCAATGCATCCCTTCTATGGGGAGATTGTTCTAAGGGCTATCCACATCCAGAAAGCAGAAAATAGGCTAACAACTTCTCAAAGCAAAAGTTTTATAACCATGAAATAGTGTCGTTGACATTAAGTAACGTCTGCTTCAGATTATATTAAAAAGTCAGCATAACCCCAAACAACCTAAATGAGAGGAATGTCATTTTTATTGCCACCAATTCAAGCGCTAACATCTGCTGCCTCTTTCCAGAGGTGCACGTATTGCTTCAATTCTCTCCATTCAGCTTATTTTTCAAAGATGTTTGAAACTGAACTAAAACATAAATAGATTCCTCTGTATACGGGCCACCATTCCAATGGTGGGAAGTTATTTTTATATAGACATTTTTGGTTAAGTGTAAATGTGGCACCTGGCAGTAAACTCAATAGACATTTCTGTCAAGCTGGGTATTAAAAATAGTGATCCCTTTAGGACATTTATTTGCTATTTGGAAGCCATCAGTTTATGATTTGGAAGCATTTAATAGTTTTTACTTGACACAAGATTGTCAAGTATGCCTTTCAAATCCAGTGGTGACAAACATTTAAGGAGACACAAAGGTGACCCTCCTTATCGGCTATGGTGATTGGTGAGTTCATGGGAGGTAGAAGAAGGGCTGGTCTACAAACTGCCACAACATTCCTACATGCCGAAGTTGGTGGAAGCAGAATTTTGCCCCTGGCGCTGCTGCCTGGCCTGACCCTCTTGTCTGCTTCTCTCTGCTTCTGGGGTCCTACTCGCCTTCATTCTCTGGTTATAGCTCAACGAATAGGTGACCGGGAAACCCAAAGCTTGGATATACAATAAAAATAATTTTAAACTTGATTTTAGGGAATCTTAAAGATTTGATATACCCAATTGAGTGTGGAATTCTTTAGGATATATATATATATATATATATATATATATATATATATATATCTCCACACACACACACATATATATATATTTTTCTTTTTTTAAATAAAACTAGTACTACCATAAATTTACCATCCTTCTTTTTCACCATTAGCCATTTGCAAAGTTCCAGCTTATCTTCCAAGAATCTGAACCTCCAAGCGTTAGGATACTGGAATATTTTTAAAGTTGCAGCAAAGTCACCGAAGCTAATCAAAGTAAAAGGTCTTCCCTATGCGAAGTAAAAGAGGCCAACTTGAAAAAAAAAATCCACTGAAACAAAAAAAAATCTAAATTTACTCATATTTAAACATTTTCCTTTTCTTAAACTTGGAAAACCTTTTGCTAAATAATTCCCTTACAGAGTTACTGGAGGAACAGATTCAATGAATGAGGAAAGCCAAACAAATACAGACATGTAAGCAAATACTTCAAAAATAATGAGGATAGTGAAATTCTAGTTCCTGATATGGATGTAGACTATCCCAGAAGACTAGAAGCCTGAGCTCCCAAATGAAATAACCAATTTCAAGACTGCTTGAAGGACCTCTCTGGACTTTGAACATGTTGATTCCTCAGCCCGGAAGACTCGTCCATCCCTTGTCTGTCTGTCCTCATCAAAAAGGAATTTATTCTTCAAAACCTAGATCTGTCACTCACTGTTTTATCAACACTTTCTTGAACTCATCACTTCCCACCTGTCCTTGGAATCTTATAAAAGCATCCCTTCAGGAACATGTGCTGTTTCTCATGCATTCTTCTCACATCTGTATTTCACAGTAGACTGAAGCCACCATATTCTTCTTTGTGTTAACAACACCTCACACAATAACCAGGGCACAATAGATGCCTCATGGTGTTTTTTACATTGAATTGCGCTCACCTTGAACTTACATTACTGTAATAGTTCATTCTCCTTCCATCGACTCTTTCTTATGTTGACCCCAATTCTACCTCCCTTTATCCTCCACTCACTGGTCCTATTTTTGTCCCTTTGGGACAACACAGAATAAGCCTATTTCCTCTTCAAATAAGGCCCTATGCAAAATGCAGGCACCTTTTATGACATGCATAGTGAAACACCCTTCAACCTGTTCTCATATGACATGCTTCTGGGACCATTCACCCGTCCGTGGACGCACACTCTGGTGCATCACTGGGACCATTCTCGTGCTGTGTTGCACCGCTTCCTCCACAAGCGTGGCGGCCAGAACAAGAGCCCATAGGGTAGTCGACTGACCATTGAGTAGCACAAGACATTACACTTCTGTTAGAACAGGCTATGATTGGGCAACCCACTTGGGTCCCCTTCCATACTGTGGAAGCTTTGTTCTTTCACTCTTTACAATAAATCTTGCTGCTGCTCAAAACAAACAAACAGAAAAGAACAAGCTATGATTATATCAGGGTCTTTTTAGCAAACCATATCACACTACTCACTACGATCAGGCTCAGTTTATCCTAAATCATGGATAGTCATTGTGTTACTATACTGTCTCATAAGTACACGTTACACATTTGAGAGATTTAAAAAAATTATCTCACATCATTCTCCAGATATGGCTGAAGGTCATCTGGCTGTGGCAAATAGGGCTACACTGGCAATGGTTATCAGTCTTGAAAAGTGTTCTAATCATGAATTATCACATATGCAAGGTTGATAATATACCATAAGGACAGCTTATAATATACTATAAGGCTGAGGCTGGGGATTCTCCACAGAAACACACTGGGTCAGATCTGTCCATGATTAAGAGAAGGAAATATGTCCCAGACCAACTGGCAAATGGTTGCTTCCCTCATCCTCCAAGTCTCTAAACAAAGAGCCTCCAAGAACCTGCTCAATCTCTATGGCCAGAGTCCATGCTGACTGGATAATGCTGGTGCCTTTACAGTTCTTCAGTCTTACCAGTTGTTAAATATTTTGATCACCCTCTTTTCTTCTGAACCCAGAGGGGATTTTACTAATGGCCTTCAAGTACACAAATGACTGTTTGAGTGAATCATGGCCAATTAATCTCCAAATCCACAGGGAAGAAAACAAAAGGAAATGAGTATAACTGTAGCGAGGACTTAGCATGGACTGACGGGGTGTGGGAGAGTGACACCGGGTGCTCCTATTGTCCCATTTGGACAGACTTCATAAGCCAGATGGAGCCCCACAGATCTGGAGGCTAAAGCCCAAGCCTGTCTGAGAATGTCTTTGCATGATTTCTCAGGGTCTGGGATCCTCTAGGCAAAAAGTCAGAGGGAAAGGGCCATGTGTGGGAGGAACCATTATCTAATATTAGTCTCTTGACTCTTGTAAGAACTGAAACAAATGATCATTTACTGGTATCTTGCACCAAATCAGTCTGGAGAAGAGAAACTATCAGATGTTTCAACTCAACAGCTGCACATCAAAAATAGTATTTGAGACACCAGGAGCCCTGTGGCATGAATGCCAGAAGCAAGTCTAGTATGTTGGGGGTTCTGAAGTTTCTTGTTCCTGGAATGAAAGGAGACAGTATTGCTGGCCACAGGCACAATGTCAATGTACTCCTGGTTTCAATCACACTACTTTTGTGTGTTTTGTTTGTACGTGTATATACACACATGCATGCATACAGGCACTCCAACACAAACGATGGTTAAGAAAAATATATGCTAAATAGCTAGTCATCCACCTTTCAAAAATCTCTCCAACAGGATCCTTTTGGTCTCATTCTTTTCTAAACCAACTCATTAGGAAACTCACACATACACACACAAAACAAGAACTGCTTCTATGGACGTCTAATTTTGCATATGATATAGGCATTTCTATCATGTGTTATGCCATAAATTAGACAAAATGTGGTTGATAATTTAAGAAATGTGATTTCAGTACACATGCTACTATTGGTATCCCTAGGCTGAAATCATGTTACCATGAGCCAGGATGGATATACTAGTTGTTCTATAGCCAGCATCTGTTCTGATTGGACGACATCCAAATTGTGCAGATTGATAAATATTTTGAACATCGTTCCCAGTTATCATGGGCTTTTGGTTGAGACATACCACCATAAACACAAGGAGAAAGGTTGTTATGTTCTCTGCCTTGGAAAACACAGTTGCTTTCTGGAGTGACTGGCTGCTCAGTTGATATTATTTTCTTCTGCTCACCAGTGACTGTTGTAAAATATTGTGCTGTGTGATTAGAATCTAGAAAGCTATTGATTTTTGTCTGGTCTTTCATGATATTTATAATTTCCTCAGTTATGTTTAAGATTAAACAGTCTTTAGCTAACATCAATAAAATACATTATTGCTATTAAAATACTACTGTGAAAATATTGAAATAAAAATAACTTTGAAACTCTCTTAAGTCCTTTTTTCAAACATACATCATTGTTTTCACAATGCAATTCCTGATAATTAAGAGATTTCTTTGAAACTGAACTACAAGTAACAGAGGATAAAAATAATAGTTGGTAAAGCAAATGAGAAGTCAGAAGGCAAGCAGCAAGGGGCTGGTATGGTGGTTACATTTTCCAAAATACTCAGGGATCCAGCTTCATCCAGCTCTGTCCTTTGCCAGCACTAACATACAACCCTATTCCTCAACATCCAGTTTGGCAGTCAGCGCTCCAGCCATTACATATTTATTCTAGGTATCAAAGAGGAGATAGAAGAAAAGGATATAAAAAGAGTGCGTGCCAGCTGTCAATCAAGAGAGTGTGCCAGTCTGTTACACAGCATACATTTAGTACGTGGAGGTTTATGGCTTTGACTAGGCACTTATAGCCTGGATTTTGAAGAGAATGGTTTGAAGAGAGGCAGCATTCAGCCTGCATTTCCTTGGTCAGAACTTCTCCAAAATCTGGTCACACCTGCAAGGGATGTTAGGAAATGTAGTTTTTTGTTTGTTTTTTGTTTTTTTGTGTGTGACTTGGGCACAGCTAAAAATTAAGACTTCTATTACTATGAAAGGAGAGGGGAACAGATGTTAGAAGTCATCTAGCCTTTTTTTTTTTTCAGCAAAAGCCATTCTTTTAGAGCAGACCAGATTATATCCTATTCGCTTCTGAATCATATATTCACTTTCTATTCCTATCTTATTGAGTTCTGTTCACTTCTGAATCAAGCCACCTAGATTGATAATATCAGTAATTTTGAATTCCTAAATAGTTTTATAATTTATTTATTCACCGAATAAGTATTAGTGGAATGCCTACTGTGGGATAAGAACTCTGCTAAGGTTTAGGAATAGCAACATGAACAAAACATGGCTCCTGATTTCATGGAGTCACATGGAGAAGGACAGTACTGGGCAAGTGAGTATAACAGCACAGGCACTCTAGAGAGAATGGGGCAGGGAGACACAGCTTAGCACTGAAGTGGAGGAAGGCACTTAAGATGATAGGTGAATGATGAGTGGGAGGTGTTGATAGCATACTCCAAGGCAAGGGAGCTCATGTTCCAAGGCCTGGGAGTTAGAAATAATGCTGAACTTCAAGGCACTGAACAATTTGCAACATCTCTGGAGTGCTGATTTCAGAGGGGAAAGTGTTGCTAGATAAAGCTGGTGAGAGGTAAGACCTATAAGCCATGTTAGACTTCATGCTTTTCTTACAGGGAGCTATTGAATTCAAGGCTCATTTCGACTCCTTTATAATAGCCATACCTATCATCTATTGAGTGTCGACTATGTGTTTGACATTGTGGTAAGTATATGACATCATTAAGTGTATTACATGCATTGACAAACTCTAAGGGACAGATTTCCCCTACTCTATAAATGAGAAATGTGAAGTCCAAGGCATTTTAAAGACCTTCTCAAGGTCATTCAGTTAACAAGAGTTTGAGCTAAGATCAACCCAGAAACAGTCTGATGCCGTATTCATTTCATAGTCTAGACCACACGGAGCCTAGATTGAATGGGATCAGGGCTGCAGAAAGCAATCATACGTGGCTAGGTGTATAGATAATTTTTAAAACTTTAACCTTCATTTCTACTACTGATCGTTTAAGATGTCCTGGCTCTGAAACTGCTTCTGACTCTGGTTCTGTGGCAGTCTAACTTCTCTAAACCCCACTTGTTCATTTTTAACTGGAGATTGCTCCCTTTACTGATAAACAGCCCTCTTGTGAGACCCTATAGACGTGACTTGTCTGACCTGTGGGTCACAGAAGTCTCCAGCTGACTCCAGGAGCACGCTGGCCCTCTGACACACTGAGCATCCATGATACCTAATTATCCAGAAAAGGGGTAAACAGGGATATGGGAAGAGGAAGGGTCCCCAGTGCTGGTACTTTGGTAAAATCCCTTTTGCTCTTGTTTTAGATTGGTTAGTGTTCATTTGCTTCCCTCAGCACAATTAATGTTACTGACTGCTATGGGTCAAACATGAGTGGGTACTGGAAGCAACATGCACTGGTTTTCTTTGCTGTGGTGGAAATTACAACAGGGCTGGCTCTGGATGCACAGGTGGAGTCTGTGCTCCAGGGGCTCCTAATTCTCCCTTTCACGTGCACGCTGCCTCCTCTCCAGTGGCTACTGTGCCTTGAGCTTAGCCATTGCCAGGCAGCATTGTGTCAAGATGCCAAATCCTGTTGTTACTATTTTTGACAGCAGCTGTAACTTACCACCCAACCTTGGAATTGGAGGTCCAGGAAGGCCCATGTCCTCAGACACATCTGGTGCTGTTGCTAAAACGAGCTCTGTTTTGTCTGTATTGACAGCATACTGAAAATATCCAAGCTCCTATGAAACAGAAAATCTGACAAGTTAAAATACCTCCGTAATGGTATTGAGTAAAGGAGTTGAGGTAATGGGTTTATTCATTGTAAAAGCAGCTGGTTTTCCTTGTGAATGTTTGTTTGGTTTAAAACAAGGGAAGATCCCAATTGCAAAAGGAACGAATGGCATATACTCTAGTTTCTTCTCTTTGAGCTTTTTGGGCTTCTAATGGAAGTACAGGATGCTGCCAAAAGCCCCAAGCCCCTTTGTCTGGATAATTTATTAGATAAGGTTTAACATTCTAGGATACAATCTTTTGTTTATCACATGCCTCACTTTGTGAGTGAATCATCACTCACACCCGCCTCCCCAACATGAATTCTATGACAGGGAAAAAACCTCCAGCTCAGTTTATCCTGGTGGAATACTGTGTTATGTTAAACATCTTCTTCTTACCTGGTGAGATCAGAATATATTTTAAGTTCACTTGATGTTCGCTGAGCCACAGAATATTCTTGGTGATGGGGTGTTGACACTTACCTATGCTACAAGATGAAGGGAGTATCGTTTGTGTGGTAGGAAGGATAAAAGAGAGTATCAGTTTGGCTTTTTATTACGAAACTAGTGGGAAATGAGGTCTTTGGTGACTTTTGTCTTTACTTGCCAAGTTTGTATATATGCCACAAAACGCAAAACTATTTACCGTGAAAATGCACAGCACGGTTTAAGCTCCAAAGAAGGGCATGCAGATTTAATCAGCCTTCGGGGCTGGTTGTAATATCATCACTGGTGTTTTGTATTTGGCAACGGGTGTTCTGAGGAAGAAGGTAAAGAGGGATACAGTGACCCCAAGGACGAGGAGGACCTCAAAGACCCAGCAGCAACGTGGATCCCATGGGACAAAGCATTCATGATCACGGACAGCCTCTCCAAACACAACACAACTTCATTTTTGATCTACGTTTTTCATATTTCCCAGAACCGTGGGCTGTTTACAGAGTCAGGAGAATTTTTGCTTTGACATGAAGTAATCCTGTCCTTTGGGAGCCCCCAAAAGTTAGCCAAGGTTTAAAAGAGTTCCAGAAACCACTTTTCAGCCCACTGTGAATTTGTTGGCTTTACTGTTGTGGGTGCTTGTGTTGGAGGAGCTAAACAACACTGCCAGCATTTTTAAAGTTTTTTTTTCTTCTTATAAAAATCTGTTGTGCTGTGAAAAATCATAAAACTACTTCAAAATGTTCTTCACTGTCATCAAAATCAGCTTGGCTCAAGATATTATAACATCTAAAGTTAATTATACATCAGTAGTTTATTTTAACATTGTCTGGAGCTAAAGGAAATAAATGAGAACAAAAATGGAAATAATTTGATAAAGCAAATTGTTTTTATTAAATGTATTCATGTCTATTCAAATTATTTAAGCCCACATAGCACAACAATTTCTGAGTGCCCCACAGCTAAAGCTGCAGGAACTGAGCAAATCTATTACTAGTTCTGAGTCCATAGTAGGCTCCAGAACCTGTACAAGGCTCTAGAACCTTCCAGAAAGTTCCAGCTCTCAGGTGAAGGGGTCATATTAGACAGAAAGGTAGATCTGGTCCTGTCAGGGTGTTAGGGGTGTGGTTATCCTTTCCCTGAGATGGAAACTAGTAACAGTTCTCACATGATGATACACCAGGCTCAGGAAACAGGGCAGCCAAAGCCACACCTGGACACCTGCAGAGGTCCTGGAGAGACTCTATTCCCTATTATAAGGTTCTATTATTCTTAGAAGCAGGGGACAGAAGGAGGGGAGGGGAGAGAAGAGAGTCAGGGACACAGAGACAGGAGGGGAAGGAGGGCTGAAGAGCACAGGCATTCAGACCTCTTCAGGCTTTGATCAGTCTGAGCATCCATCCACAATCTCATGGTCACCTCCTCCCCGACCTTCCTTCTTCCCACTTGTCTGGACATGCGAAAGTCTCCTAGCCGAGGCAGATAAGAGAGGAGAAGTCATCATTCATATGCTGCCAACACCTTTGAGTTAGACACGGCCGAATTTTCTGTAGGTCTGCCTCTTCCTACATGCGACCCGGTGGACACCAGCTCTCCCCACCGGCAGGCAGCAGGGCCCTCCCTCTCTTGGGCTCCACCTCCTCACTGTCCCCAAGGCAAATGAAAAGCCAGGTGTGTGTATGAATTCCAGCAAGGCAAAAGAAGCAAGAAAGAGAGCAACTGAGATGTGGAGATTAAAAATAGGATAAACAGGAACTGAGAAGTCTGGGTTTCTATTTTTTTGGTTCACTTTGTTTTCATGTTTCCCTCAGTGAACTCTTGTAATTGTAGTTTCTCCCAATTAAGCAGTCATTTGTAGTTCAGGATAAGAAAATAAAACTCCTGAGTTCCCTCCATGTAGAATTCCCCACCCCTCATCCTCAGAATGCGTTCATTCCCAGCACACATGAAAACAATTGTCTGTATGAAAAGAAAAATCAACTTCAGGCTTTGCCCAGAAATGCCAACACACTTCCTTCCATGGCTGTGGATGGCCTCAAATTGGAAATGTGATAAATATATAAGAATATCTATACCACATAAAAAACCAACAAGTTCCACACTTTGATTTTGCCCTATTCAGGGCGAGCTCTGAAGTAAGAGGATGTTGGATGCACATGGAAGCCCACATGGCTTCCCTAGGCCAGGGTTAAATCCCCAGGCGCTGAAAGCCTCTGTGCTACAGGGGAAAAGGTGTGTAGGCCGTGTGTGTGTGTGTGTGTGTGTGTGTGTCTGTCTGTCTGTGTGTGTCTGTGTGTCTGTGTATCCAGGAGATCAGAGCTTCATTTATCACGGGTTTGCTTCCTAAAATTGTAACTAGAGGCACACAGAACTCTTTATAAATCAAAAGGCCCCCAGCTTCCACTAGCCTGAAACAGTAGAGACGGTGGGAGCTGCCTGTGTTGAGTCTGAATGAAACACCCACTCAGCCCAGCTGCAAGCTATCTAAAGCAAATATCCCGGCAATGGCCTCTTGCCCAGAAACGGCCTCAGCAGCCTGCCTCCCTGGACAGGAAGGAAGGAGCTCTGGAACAGAACAGAACCACTGCCCACGTGGTGGTGGGGGTGCGGGGAGCTCTCTCCTGGCCCCATCTCGCATTTGCCCCAAATCAAAGTAGAGGCTGCTCAACGGCTGATAGAGAAAGATGGACCATCTAACTGCTAGTCAATGTTTATTGCATTCTTAGAAGCAGCGACTCTTCTCAACTTCCTGGGATCAAAAACGCTTGTTAATCGTTCTTATTAAAAGCCAGATCTCCCAACATACAACTTTGTTGCACATGGACTGAATTAAAAGCAGGAGATTGTTTTCATCTCTAGAATTCAGCAAATGCAAGGCTCAGATGTTCAAATTACCAGTCTTTCTTTCTTTCTTTTTCTTTCTTTTCTTTCTTTTCTTTCTTTTCTTTCTTTCTTTCTTTCCTTTCTCTTTCTCTCTCTCTCTCTCTCTCTCTCTCTCTCTCCTGTCTCTTTTTTCCTCTCTTTCTCCTCTCTCTCTTTCTCTCTTTCTCTCTTTCTCTCGCCCTCCTCTCTCTCTCTCTCTCTCTCTCTCTCTTTCTCTCTTTTCTCTCTTTCTCTCTTTTGTCTCGCGCCATGGCCCTGGGAGGCAGCCAGAACCCTGAGTAAAGGCAAGGAGAGCTGGACCTGAAGCTCAAAATTACTGGCAGGGAACTTGAATTCTGTCTGGGTGGAAGTATTAGGTCACAACAGGATTCATTCAACCGTCATGTTGCTTTTACTTTTCTTTCCTGCTGGTTTTCTGGGGGATACAGGTTTACAGTATATGTCAATGACTGAGACAGGCCCCTCCAGAGTAGCTGTATTCTTGCTAATGTTAAATATTTTTGATGCATTTTCTCTAGATTCCCCAGTTCTTGCAGGAAAACATTCAGAATGTGTTTTGATAAAATAGTAGCTCAGAAAAGCTCGTGCATCTTAGAAGCTTGCCATTTAAAATACAGAGGTCCAGTTAAATTGAAATTTCTGAGAAGCAACTAATTTTGCTTAATGTTCAGGTAAACAATGAATGATAAATATTACATGGAGTACATGTATGCTAAAAATGTATTCATGTTTATCTAAAATGTATATTTAACTGGGTATCCTGTAGTTTTTAAATCTGACAACCCAGAACAAGTCAGCTCATCTGACCACATGTCCACTGCACATATAGAGAGTTGAACACGTTCTAGGTAGTAATTATTCCCTGATACAATCGTTTCATTTCCATACCGCTACTCAATACCATTACCCAGAAATGGTTGAGTCACCTAATGTAATTTTGCCAATCTGTTATCAGGTCATAGGAGACCATCATTGGTAAGCTGCATAGAGAATCTAGGAATTGTTCTAACTGTGGTTCCTGACAAGCTCAAGCCCTCTAGACTTTACTTTTCCAGTCCTCTAGCTTGGCTGAAAAGGCTCTAGCCACTTTCTGACTTTCTAGTCAGAGAGCCTTGAATATGAAGAAAGGCGGCCACATTTCCATCTACGAGGCTGAGAGTCAAGGGCAGGAGTGTCTACCATTTGCACAGTAGTTCTGACAAAGGATTTCTCCCCAGTTGATTTCAAACTCATAATTTTCTGGAGTATAAGGGACTGAACAGCATGTAGGTAGTCTAAGACATATGACCTTCCTTTCAAAACTCAACTGCCAAAGTCAATGGAGCTTGCTCCCACTTTAAACACATTCCCAGGTCCAGCACACACGATCTAAAATTAAATTTAATTATCATCACTTTGAGATGCTCTATTAGAGGAAAGTCTGTGAGTCAACATGAAACATCCTGCTAAACCTCTGATCATCATCTGCAAAGTGGCCTAGCCAAGAACTGCTGGGGTGCTCTGGCCACCTATAGAACAGGACACGGTATACATGATCTGATACTCTCATCTTAGACATACATTTTCTTAAACATCCAAAACAACAGAACGATTCTCTTGAGTGACTATTGGATGTACCTTTTTGTATTTTAAAAATGTGCTTGCTCCACTCACAGGGGACCCTGCTGCCTGATCACTCAAATCACCTCATGGGAAACTCTGAGAAATGCTTTATTTAGAAGCAGTTCGGACTGTGAGTCATGCAACGTTTTGCTGTGTTTTTCTTCTTCAGTTCTCCTGCTCCCATAAACATTTATAGGAAGACAGGATATTTCACTGCGTTTCAAGAGTCCATCTGTCACAGATGCTTGTTCCCCCACCTGAAGTCATCAACTTTCAGGAAAGAAAATATCTGGTTTTCTTTCAAATGCTGATAAAGAAAAAAAAAAAAAATTGGCAAGGAGAAAAGATGACCCTTGAGTAGAATTACCTCTTCCCTGCGTGTTTCTCACGATTCTCTCTAAAGTGTTGGTAGTTTAATGCTGGAATCCACCCTGTAGTCAGAGGCGCAGTTTTATAAGATTAATAGTATTCTAAAGGAACACAACAACAAAAGATTAATAGTATTCTAAGGCAAAGAAGTTACAAAGGACTTTGTCCCCTTCATGAAGCAATGGAAAAAATTATTCCTTTCTTTTTGAGGGGAGGGTGTCTGTGGGGAGTGGGGAGTGGCAGGCAGTGTCAAAAGCATACGTTGACTTCCTGATCACATTTTCCTTCCAATTTTTTCACATTTCATTTAAACGTGCAAGTATCCACTTACTGAAAATGATCTTCTTTGGATCTAAGAATTCTGATATAATTTAATTGATTCCTTCTTGATTCTAGGGTAGGTTTATGGGCTTTCTTGACTTTGGATTAAAAGGCAAATTTCCTTTGAGATCCAGAATATCTCTCCCTTTGTGCCAACCTTGATCTTCTTTCAGTAGCAGTTTCCAAATATTTTCTTGCTTTAAAACAAATAAACAACAACAACAAAAACTTCTTTATTTTTGTTTTTCGCCAACACATAGTTATCTACTTTCTTTTTGGGTACTTTTCCTTTTATGTTTTTATTACCCTTTGCCTTCAGTACGTTAGGAGGATGTTGCCAAATTTCCCCCGGATATTTGCTTAGTCACTAAGAGTACTGGATTTAAGAGGTTGCCTTTCTCTACTAAGCAATACAAAGTAGATGTTCTTGATTATGTCTCTTTTTAGTGGTAGAAAACAGTTCATAGTCATCACTGAACATCATTCGCTGGGCCTGGAACCTGAGTCTGAAGGGCTGAGGAAGGCAATGTGATGCAGTCTTGGAGAGCAGAGGCTCTCTAGAGCCAAGACACCTGAGTTCAAACCCCAATTCCGTCACCTGCTAGCTGTATGAGCTTCAAAAATTGAACTAACTAATGGAAGCCTTGGTTTCTCCATCTGTAAAATGGAGAAAAAAGTGGTACCTACCTCATTGGGTTGTGAAGATCAAAAAAGTTGGTATTTGTACTTATAACAATACCTGGTACATGGTAAATGCTATGAAAATATTGCTATTATTGCTATTGAAAGGTTGGGCCTATGGGGACACACTTAGGAGGCTAGAGATAGAAATCTTGCACATCATTAATAATGAATGAATGAATGAATAGTATTAAAATATATTTGTTCGATAAATATTTATGGAGCAATTACTCTGTACTGAACACTGTGCTAGGTGCAAGACACAAAAACTCAAAGCCATAGAATGTACCCTAAGGGAGCTTAGGCTTTGGGGAGAAAGCTATGGGCATTGTGGGCAGACCAAGCCTGTGGGGTCAGATAACTTTCAGCTCAAGCCCAGCCCCATTAGTGGAAAGGGACTGGGTAAGTGAATTTTCTCACTTGTGAAATGGGGATAATTCTACCTTACTCGGTTGTTACAAAAAGTAATGGAGAATACAGAACATGTACACATGTATTTTAAAAATGTACTTACCCCAGTAGGAACTCAGTGAATAAGATGTGTTATATGTTATGTATGGACATGTCTATGTCTGCACATAGGTATTTAGAGAGGGAAAGAGAACTATGATATGAGTTGATAGTCACTCTAGCAGGTTTCCAGGCAAAGTCAAAGCCCAGAGGGAGGGTCCTGAGCCTGCCTGGAGAATCCCAGGAAGAGAAGAGGGGCAGAGACAAGAAAAGACAACTAAGAGTCCACCTTTGCGGAGAAAAGGCAACCTGGGGCCAATCAACCATGCATGCAGAGGCCTGGAGGCTGGAAGGACTGGTAGGTTTGAGACAGCTAAGAGTTCAGTATTGTGAAACAGAATATGCAAGGCAGAGAGGTGGTAAAAAATCATGTTGCACAAACAAGCACAGACTAACTCCCATCTTTGTCAAAATGTCACTTTCTTACTGATTTCTTCTCGGATTATCCTATTTAAAATGAACCCCTCCTCCAGCATTCCCTAGAATCCTACCCTGCTTTGTTTTCCTTTGTCACCTTCTACACAAGTCACCTTCTAAATATAAGTATAAATATACATGTGTGTATACAAATATACATATACATGTGTGTGCATGTCATACAAACACACACACACACGTGAGTTATTTTGTTTATTATCTGTCTCCTCTCAGTAGAGTGGAAGCTCTACCAGAACAGGGATTCTGTTCACTGCTGTTTCCTCAGCACCTAAGTCAATGCCTGGCACACAGTAAGTGCTCAATAAAAATAGGTTGAACTGAATAAATGACTGCATAGCCTCCTCTGGCAGGCAACAAAGGTGAGCTTATTCTTTGGTCAGAAGAAACTTGAAAAATCCTAAGCAAGGGAAGATGTGATCATGTTTTCCTGTTCTAGAGGCATTGTTCGTGGTGGACTGTCATGGAGTCCTTTCAATGATTTGAGCTAGCTGCATGAGGGCCAGATCCAGAGAGTGAGAAAACTGGGAACAGCTGGCAGAACTGGATGGCAGATTGGAGGGGACATAGGGAGAGTGGGCAGGTAGGATTCCCTCAGGTGTCTGGCTTGAGCAAACAAGTGTTATTCATGGAGAAAGGATAGGAACATGAGTCAATGAAGCCAAGAAAACTTTTAAAAAGTAATGCTTTTATTGCCAGGAGGATGAAAGATATCACAGATGCTCAATAGCTAATGACTGATTGAGGGAAAATGTAAGGAGAGAAATGGTCCAGTAGAATATTATAAATATTAATAAATCTATAGCTTTCTGAATTACCTGCAGCCTAAGAAAGGTGATGAGACTTGGGCAATGTCTTGTGTAAAATAAATGGGAAGGATTCACTGAAAAAAAAATCTGTGAAGAGCAAATAACTTCTTGAAAGACAGCATTTCACTTCACATTATTGTTATTTGCTTTAACGGGGAATCCTGTGCAAGCACAAAACGTGTCTTCTCAGCTTTGGGTACTGCATTCTGTCCCTGTAGACAGGCATCCACAGGAGAAGCTAAAGAACCTGTAAAGGACTGGGTGTGGTGGTTCAAATCTGTAATCCCAGCCCTTGGGGAGGCTGAGGCAGGAGGATCGCTTAAAGCCAGAAGTTTGAGATGAGCCTGGGCAACATAGTTAGACCCCACTTCTACAAAAAATATTTAAAATATTAGAAGGCATGGGGGTGCACAGCTGTAGTCCCAGCTACTCAGAAGCGGAGGCAGAAGGATTGCTTGAGCTCTGGAAGTCAAGGCTGCAATGAGCTATGATCGTGGCACTGCTCTCCAATCTGGGCAACACAGTGAGACCCCATATCTGCAAAAAAATTTAAAAAATTATTTGGGCATAGTGGCATGCACCTATAGTCCCAGCTACTCAGAAGACTGAGCCAGGATGATTGCTTGAACCTAGGAAGTTGAGGCTGCAGTAAGCTTTGATTGCATCACTGCACTCCAGCCTGGGTAACAGAATGTGCACAGAAGTAAAACTCGATGAATTTCCACCAGAATTCCTGGAACTCCCTCAGGGGCAGATGTGGCATTGAGGAGTCGCCAACCCTACATTACTACCCAGCTACAATAAATTTACTGAGCAGCTTTCATAAGTAAACCCATGGACAAGCTATCATCTCCCTGACCTGGTTTGTGTGAAATTGCTGATTAGGTTGCTGAGTTGCTTCCAGTTTTTGAAGAGGGGTGGTGTCCCTCAAAGTCATGCATTTGGTGTGACTGGATGAAGTGGCCATCAATGGTCTTCCAAACACTGGGATCCAATAGCCCTAGACAATGGCAGGCCTGGCAGCCCGCCCTGGACTGGACTGGCAAATGCTGATGGGATGAGCCCTGCATGTGGCATAACCAGTGGATGAGCCTTCTCAGAGCCTAACTGTTGTTTAGAGCAAACGAGAGTATGGACATTTTAGTCTTTACTGGAACATGAGAATAAGAACACCCATAGTGCATTGCATTTATGAATTAAATGTCATAAGACCATCAAGTGCTTAGCACAATACTGAATTAGAGGATGCAGTCAATGAGCATTAGTTTCGCCGTCCTGGGGGTGTTCGACCCTCCCTATTCACGTCAGGGATGCTGAAATGTGTACATGTGCTAAAAGAGATACGTAGAAAGAAGTTCTTAAGTGAAGAAAGTAGAAAAAATGGGAAAGTACTATGCTGAACATGAAGGTTACTGAGTTTCATGAGATGACTTGGTCAATTTTCTACATTTAGGTCTTTAGCTGAAATGTACAAACAAGTTTAAACCAATTCAACATTTGTATGATATATACACACAAACGTGTGTGTGTGTGTGTGTGTGTATTCTTTTACTGTTAATATTTTGAAAACGGTGTTTTGTTGGGGGTGGTTCTTTTTCTTTAAGCTGTGCTTTTAGAAGTTTACTATGTTCTTAAATATATCTTTTACATGTAAGTGAAATCTTTGTTTCCTAAAAAAAAAAAAAAAACACACATCCTTGATTTTGCAGTGGAAATCAATGAAGCAACTGGCTATCCTCAGAAATTCACTTTATAATCTTAGAGAAACTCCAAATTTAGTGGGAAGTAGCACTAAACCAAACATATCAATATCTAGTGTCACTTTGGCTTTTCTCTCAAGGCAACTTTGGCAAGACTCAGTATTTTGAAACAACCCATACATGTGAATCCCCATTTGTAGTTTTTTTTTAAGCTATCTAATTTTGAGTTAATTATTTACCCCTTCCAAAGCCTATCTTCCCTCCCATCAGTTTCTCCAGGTTGTTTTCTTTTATGTTACTTTTCCTTTGTACTATAATTTGCCTTATATAAGTCAATTCAACATCACACATCAAACACTGGTTATGTGTTTGTGTACTATGTATTGTCACATCACATAAATTTAGAATCTGCTGGGATAAGAACAACATTTTATTCCTCTCTTTTCTTCCTTCCTTCAGTTCCCAAAGTAGAGAATTCAGAAGAGTGGTGCTTGCCAGCAATTTTTGATGAGAGATCAAGCTGTTGGGGAATGTGCTTCTCCTCTTATTTCATTCCATTTGAATCTGTGACTGTTGAAGTTTTCCACGTTCTTATACTGACTCAACAAATGTCCCCAGGGGTATTTCCATCTTCTAACCATTAGTTCACTTTCTTTGCTTATTCACTCCCAGTTGCTTGGTGAACTGAGCCAGGATATCAGTGATTAATGACTCAGTACTATTTCAGGAATCCCCAGCATTTTCCATATGCTGACTCACCTACAGTTTTCTATGTTCACCTGTTGGGAGCATGGCTGTGGCATAGGACATGTGGCTTTGGATGGCCAGAAGGCTCTGAAAAGTTATATGCAATTACAAAACTACAATCCGAACAAAGCCCTTTTGCCTGTTTTTCTTTGGCACTTTTCTTCCCTTGAGCAAGTTCCTTGAGAACAGAGATGGATTTCTCTTAGTCATCTTTGAATTACCAGTGACTACCTCAGTACTTAGGGTTACAATGAGATATCTGTACTCAGTAACTATTCATTGAATGATGGAGTAATGTAATCTTGAGGAGTCTCAAAGACAGTTAATTTATGTTTGGTGAATTGTAATGGTTGTAAACATGGAAGAACCATTTTAAGAAGATAAAGACTTAGGCCAATATCCAGGAATGACTTAAATGTCTAAAGTCTTGGGGTTACTTAGAAAGAATGATATGATGAGAAAATCATAAAAAGACCAAAAATGAGTTGAAGCAGTTGAATGAAACCTGCCAAAGGTTTCATTACTGTGCAGCCTTATTGGTGTTGATTCTCTTAAGCTGGTCTTTCCTGCAAAACACATCGCTTGTTTTTGTCTGTCTTTAGCACTAAACCCAACTCTTGTTCACACTAACCCCTCTCTTTAAATATATGACATGAATTACATGAAATAAGTATACCGTTAGGGATCCCCACAACCATCCTCAGATTCAATGACTCACTAGAAAGACTTACAGGATTCCGCATATGGTCATATTCACAGCTACAGTGAATTACAGTGAAAAGATACCAAAGGAGATCAACAAAGTGAAAAGGCACATGAGTTCAAGTCCAGAGGAAACAAGAAACAAGCTTCTATGAGTCCTGTCTCCCAGTGCAGTCGTACAGGACATGCTTAATTCCTTCAGTGTCGAATTGTGACACATGTTGTCTACCAGGGAAGACTGTTAGAGATTCAGTATCCAGAGTTTTTATTTGGGGCTGCTCACATAGGCACTCTTACCCTAACACACACCAACATTCCAGACTCTCCAAGAAAAGCAGGTGTTCAGCATAAGTCACATTGTGTTTATAAACACTTTAGGTTTAGTAAACCAACTTTATCAATTAGTTAAAGCTTATCAATTAATTAAGCCACTTTCCAGTGGTGGAAACACTACTGACATCCAAATTTTCAGATGTCAACCAGCGACCAACCTTGCAAGTAGGTTTTCGTCAGGCTAGCAGTCTCAAGACTGCTATATTTACAGTAAAAACCAAGCTCATCATCTTTCCCTATCTTGGAATATTCCACCCTCTCAATGCCAGCTCTGTGCATTGCTGATTTTATCATTCAAACTTGAACACTAACAGTGTCTCCTAAAGGAGCCCTAGCTGGCCATACTACTGAAAGCAGCTCCTATACCAAGTCTCCCTCTACTGTTGTACAGCTCCCTTTGAATTTCATCTGTGTGTTCCATGTTGGAAGGGATCTTTGTTTTGTTTCTTTCTCTATGCTCTGGACCCAGAAGGGTGTCAGACCCTTACACAGGATTTCAATAAATATTTCTAAAATTAATTGAATGACTTAGCCCTTTCAGAAGTCCTTTTGTTCATTTATGTGTTGACTTTTATGTTAGTATATTTGGCATCCTGGAATGTAAGCTCTGCTAAGTTGGACTTCTCTTATCTTGTTTTCTGCTGTATCTCTAGCAGCTGGAAGAGCACTGAGCACATAGAAAGTTCTCCATGAATACTTATGGAGGCTGCATAATTTATGAGGAAAAGAGGTTTATTTGGTTTACAGTTCTGCAGGCTGTACAAGAAGCATGACACCAACATCTGCTTCTGATAAGAGCTTCAGGAAGCTTCCACTCATTGGGGAAGGTGAAGAGGAGCAGGCTTGTGCAAGTCACATAGTGAGAGAAGAAGCAAGAGAGAGGGGAGGGAGATACCAGGGTCTTTTAACAACTGGCTGGGGGGTGAATTTTTGAGGGAACGAATAGAGTGAGCACTCACTCACTCCTGCAAGGGCAGCACCAAGCCATTCATGAGGGATCCACCCCCATAACCCAAACACTTTCTACTAGGCCCAACATCTAACAATGGGGATCAAATTTCAACATGAGGCTTAGAGGGGACAGATATCCAAATTATGCAAGATAGTTATTATTCCATACATTCTGATCTGTTTGTGGGAGAGATGGAACTGTGTTTCTTCATGATTTCCTTCCAAAAGTATTGATGGAATACAGACTTTGTTTAGTCCATGTACCAAAATAGTCACTGGAGATTCATAGGTGACTGAACAGGTTCATTACTGGGTTTAAGGTGTCCATAGATGAATAGGGTTAGACAAACTCATGTGAATCATTGTAAAGCAAGTGTAATAGCTGGAGAGATAGATGATAGATTAGATAGAGGTATATAGATATACATAAATACATATATATGCATATACATATATATACATATGTATATTACACAAAAATGAATGCATTATAAAGTAAATGCAATAATAGATGTGGATATAAGATTTTATTCATACAGAAGGGAGAGGGCTTAGGCTAGCCTAAGGTGTCATAAGAGGAATCAGAAAGAGATAGTCCCTGAGCTGAATCACATACTCTTCGAGGAGAATTGTGACAAAGTGGGTTTGGAAGGAGCCCTCCAGGCAGGGCACATCGAGAACTTTAGGAGTTCCATATTGACGGCACGTGTGAGTCAGGAGGAGTGAGAGTATTTCCTGGGAAAGTGGCCAAAGTTCTTGCTAAGGCACTTGGGCTTTGCTTTGGAGATGATAGCAGCCACTGAAGGGCTCATTCAAGGAACCCTTGAATGTTCTGGTTTGATTTGGGACCAGATAATTCTGGTGACTTCAGGGAGTGGCTTTCAGGACAACAATGTTCATGGTGGAAAGAGTGATTAGAGGCTCTTGCACTAATCAAGGCAAGAAGTGACTAGGGGCCTGCAGAAACCAGAGTAGAAATGCATGAGAGGTGGAGAGGAGGTGGAGATAGGAAGAGTCAAGAACTAACTAGGAATAAAGTAAAAAGAAGTTGTAGTGTGACTGGTTAAGGGCAAAGGCACAATGATGCCTGCAAGTTCCGTTTCTCTAGATTTATATGAGTGACTCGATAGAGAACACATAGGAAGATAGAAATTTGAAGGAAAGATTTTGAGTTCTGTGTAGTACAGAGAAAGTATGAAATACCTGTGGGTTGTATGGTGTGCAATAAACAGCTGGATATGTGCATCTGAAGCATGCTGTGGTGGAGGCCAACATGAAAGTTGTCCACAGGGGAATCTATGCCCTATACCAGGCATTGGAAAGCATGGGCGTGGACAGCATCACCCAGGAAGTAACCAGGTGGAGTAAGAAGACAGCAAGCTGAGGTAGACTTCTGAGCAAAAACATTTCACTGATGAGCAGGAGAAAATGTGTCTGAGAAAGAGCCAGAAAGGGTGAAAGGAGAGTCATGAGAGTGCAAAATCACAAAAGCAAAAAAGGTAAAAAGCTTCATGAAAGTAAACTTTCAAGATCTCTTCAAAATCTGGCTGGAGAAGTCCAAGCTCTTTAGTTTGCCATACCGGGCCTTCCATCTGGCTTGGGGCGTGTCTGTCCAGTCTCTCCTCAAAAGAGTCTAGCACACCAAGAGACATGGAAATTAAAAAATGAACTTTTTATTAGAATCTTCAGTAAAATTATTATTGATTTCCCACTGAGAAAGCTATTATAATTGAGTACTAAGATGAAAGTCAGATTGCAAAAGACCAAGGAAGAAATGAGAAAAAAGTAAAGTGCATATAGGAAATATGTATTGCTGTTTTGAAGACCTGTAGATAACATGGTGATATGATTTGGCTCTGCATCCCCACCCAAATCCTGTCCTGAATTCTAATCCCCAGGTGTCAATGGAAGGAGCTGGCATGAGGTGATTGGATCATGGGGGCAATTTTCCCCATGCTTTTCTCATGATAGTCAGTGAGTTCTTATGAGATCTGACGGCTGAAAAGTGCTATGTCCCCTTTCGCACACTCTCTATCTCTCTGTCTCTCATTCTCTCGTGCCACCATGTAAGACGTGCCTTCCTTCCTGTTTGCCTTCTGCTATGATTGTAAGTTTCTGGAGGCCTCCCCAGCCATGTGGAACTGTGAGTCAATTAAACCTCTTTTCTTTAGAAATTACCCAATCTCAGGTATTTCTTTATAGCAGTGTGAAAATGGACTAATATAGATGGGAATATGTAGAACAAGTTGGTGGTGAGTTCACCAAAACTAACCACCTGGAAAGTTCAATGCAGGAAGGAATGTTTAAATTGGGAAAACCTGGATGTATTAGTAGTCCGAAGTGCAGGTTCTAGCTGAGATTGGAATGTTGGAGACACTGAAGATATGGGAGAGAGTAGGGATGATGAATGAGAAAGACTCAATGAGAAGGAAAGAAATGCAAAGGCATAACTTGCAGACTTCAACAACAAAAACAGAGATGCCTTATGGACTGAAATGGGACTCATAGATATTCAGGATTTGTACATATATTAAAATAAATACACTTGCAACAAAGTTGTGGAAGACACTGCCTGTTTACTTTAATTTTTTATTAAAATGGCAAGTTTGTCTGCCAAAATTAACGAGCTTGTATGAGATGGAGTTCTTGAAAAGACTGACAGAGTTTTTTCATAGACATTGAAGGGTATTGGAAAATGAGTCCCTGAATAGGAAGTAAATACATTTATGGGAGAGGTTGGGAACCTAGCTGATACATCAAATAATATATTTTTTCTAACAATGTTTAACCACTTTGGTATAGGAACTAAGAATGTGGCTTGAAGCATTGATCCAATTTTGTAGTTTTGTTGAGGGGGTGTTACAGAATGATGGAGGGCAAGGAAATTGAGGGTCCTCGTTTTTTTAATAATGGGATCCAAGGGAGGAAAAGAGACCAGGAGAGGCTGATTCTGAAAGAACATTAGGTATCAAGGGACCTGGTAAATCTAAAAACCACATGGTTTTAGGAGTAACAGTAAGACCCAATGAATGAAATTTTTTTTTATCAAAAAGTAGAACATTTGTATTTGAGAATTCAAGGATGGAAAAATTCCAGAATTTAACCTTAAGAGGAAGTGCCTGAAATGGAGCAGAGATGAAGGCCATTGGAGATGGGGAAGTTAAGAGGAAGGACAAAGAAAGACATCAGAGGGGTCATCCATCTGAACTCCCAAGTCACTGGAGATTATGGTGGATCAGTGGAATTCGGGTGGAGAGAAAACTTTGCCTCAGAGGCCAGATTTTTCGATAAATGTATAGGATTGGCTTGGAAGACAGCAGACAGTTGAGACAAGTGGAAAAGATGATATGCAGAGACATTAACCTCAGTGGAGCAATGATATTTAGAAGGCAGAGAGGATAAGGATTTGGAAGCCTGTATGGGAAGTGAGGAGAGTACTTAATCCAACCTCAGGTGCCTAAGACCTAGAAAGATGATCTGAAGGGGCTTCAGGGAGGAGGTATAATGCTCAAAGAGAAAACAAACCACTCAACCAAACTGAAGTCATATTTTACCCCTAAAATCCTTATCATTGGCTTCATTATCAGATGTGTTAACCATCTATGGGTATCTCGCCCTCTGTTTAGCAGGTTTAGTAACTACAACAGACACTCTTTAAAAACAATGCATATATTTGTATTTAAGCCAAAGTGATCAGGCAAGCTCACATTTATGTTTATGAAATAAATTATGACATTCCATTAAGTAATTTTCTGCCAATTATTTTCCAGAAAGGATTTCAAACTGCTTTTTGGTACATACATATATTTCATAAATTTTTCTTGAAGTTAAGAATATCTGGTTGTCATTGTTTTGAGATAAGCTGTTTGGGGTGTAGGAAACTTTATTATGGGGAAAAATGCAGATACTGTAAATAGCATAAAGTCTGCATTGACAATAGCACATTAATAAATATTACTATCTGGTTGTCATATAAGATTAATGAGTGATTATTTAGGGTTGAATACATATTAAAACCATTGGGCCACAAGGTAGCCTGTTAAAATAGTGCAGGTGTGAAACTGCAATAGAATCCAGGAGCTGATAAAATATGGAAATATTTAATCTATCATTTAAAAATTATTATTCAGTATTCATAATTTTAACTTCTCATGTTTTATGCGGAAGTCAGCATTTTGGCAGATCCTGTGTGAGAGAACTAAACGCTTTCATAAGCTATCCAGGTGTCTTTCTCAGAATTACTCCTCAAAATATTTTTTAAAGACATTATTCTGGAAAAGCATTGATTGTGTAAGAAATGTACTGACTGACAGATATTTTACTCCTGATAGCATTATGATTTTTGTGGAATGGATGAAGGCTTTTAGGAACTATTTCAATTTCTCTGAAAACATAGTATCATGTAGTTGTAAGTGATAATAAAAATAATGACAGAAGCTAAAAACAAGCATGCATTATGTGCTTGGCATAATATCAAGTAGATTTATTTGCATTATTTTATTTAATTCTCAGACCCCCCAAAAAAATCAAAAAACGTAAGACAAATACTTTTATTCTTTCCATTTTAATGATGAAGAAATTGAAGCTCAGAGGTAAGTGAGTAGGGGGTCAATTTGATGGCTCGTAGATGTCATCAAAAATCTATGCTGTGTCTCTTGTTCTGCACAGAATCCTCAGGTCACAAGATAGAATTAATTTTTACGGAGGTCACTTGTAGGCACAGCAACAGCTGGCCAGAGAAGAGAGACACGTCCTCCCAGGCAGAGCTTTGTAATTAGAGAAGAAAACCTTTCCGAAGTGCTCGAGATGCCTGCCTTCAGGTCCCAGTCCACAGCCAATACTCATAGTCCAGCTGCATGGGGACTGATGCATCGACTCTCTGATATTTTGGGATGCTGGTAGAGGGGAACTTTCTGAACAAGGAGACGTATGGAGGGAGAAAAGCGTTGAGTGTAGACAACCCGCATGGCTTGCCACCCTACTAACTCCTTCATGCTTATACAGTTTAATAGAAATCAAAATTTCATGAGTACTTATGTTTCCTGAACCACAATATGTAAGGCAAGTAAAGCAAACATTGGCTCCAATTTAAATGAATTATACCCAGGCAGACATATTTATTTATTTGACTCTAAATAAGCAATGCTAAAGAATTTTAATTGAGAGATTGATGAAACGAGAAAGTATCCCTAGATAGAACAAAGCCAAATATGTTTCGTATTTGTCAAAACTAATTGGCATTAAGATATTTACCTGTCTGGTGAAACTGTGTTTGGACTTGGACTTCTTTTAATCTAATTTCTATCTTCCCTTACCTTCCTGTGGGCCAGAAGTCCCATGGTTGTCTGGTAAAAGTTTAACTGGACAAAGATAACTACATTAGCAATGTTGCTGAGCTCTTCCAAATCCAATGAATTCAAAGACTCCCCAGTGATGCTGAAAACTCAGCATAGAACGTCTTTATGTGAACCAGAACTTCATTTGACCTTTGCTAGCTCTAGATCAGCAGCAGCAGCCAGGAGACAATGACTCATTTCTGAATCAACCAGGATAATTTTCACACCTGTCTTTAAAAAGCTTTGCCCCAGGAGTCCAGAGTCCCAGGGAAAAGACAATCTGTCTATTTCTAAAAGCCCTTCAAAGGAAACAGGGGCCACACTTAGAGCCCAAAGGGCATTTGTTCTATTGAAAGAATGGGGTTACAGCATTGTGCCAGACCCCATGGCTACCATTGTTGGCAAAAATGTATTAACACATCTGAACCCCAAAATCACCTCCGGGTAGTAGACAGGGCTATGCTGAAACCAAACTTTAAAAAGGAAATTTGGGCAGTGCACTGTAGCTCACACCTGTAATTACAGCTACCTGGGAGGCTGGGGCACCAGTTGCAGCAGCTGAGATCGTGCCACTGCACTTCAGCCTGGGTGATGGAATGAGACTCTGTCTCAAAAAAACAAAATTGCTCCAAATATAATTTGAAACACTAAGTCTTTCTATCTAGCTATCTACCCATCTGTCATCTATGTTTCCATGAATGTAGCTATGTACTATTTGTATGTATCTGCACTTTCCTATAATACAGATATATCATGATAGCTGTTTTAGAAAGGGTATTGTGTTTATGAAATATTTTATACCTAAAAATATCTTTTAAAAGTTTAGGGTATATATGAACACATAGACAGGTTATTTTTTACGCCCTCATAATGCCGATTTGTCTTCCAGAAACTGTGAACAGCAATTCATTTTAAAGTTACTTTGGTATTTGGAGATAAACAGTTTGGTTATTCTTTGTTCCCTGTCAAGCATCTGTCAAACCTAAAGATGAAATAGAGTGTTTTGTGTGTTTGTGAGCAGTTCTCCTGAAGTCACATGAATTTTTTTTTTCTTTTGGTAGCCCTTTCTGTATTAGTAAATATTTAAATGTATCCCCCACATGGAGCTTTCGACTGTGAAATTAACCTATCCCCAAGGCTTCTTTGAGTAAGACCAGGTGTTTCATACTATTTCCCTTCTACCTACAGCAAGAATCCCCTAGGGAAGAAGAGAGGAAGTGAGATTTTTGACATTTGTGCCCTGAAAAAGTGTCAATAGGTAATCTGAAAATGTCCAGAGGCATTCTACCAAAAGCCAGTGAAAATGATCTAATAAGTACTAACTTTTTAACGGTTAGTTTGTGTAATACAAGACTCATCTCTCTTTCTTGCTTAAAACAGAAAGCTCCCCCACTCCCTTCTTGCATTTAAACTACAGCTATCAAAGATTTAACGATTTCACCATTGGACATAGTTCAAACAGTACAGGCAGGAAAGAATGTTCAGCTGTCAGGGAACCAGCCCAGCCAGGGTGCTCCAGACAAATCGCTGTACATCATCAGCTGGTTTTAATTAACAGCAGACTCTGTGCTGGTTTTTCTTCCCCCCACTCTTTCTTTGGTGAGTTTACACAAAGTGATTTGTAGTGTTCTGTCTTATACGGTATCTACTCCATTGGAAATAGAGGATGTTCGTGAAAATAACTTAGGCCAAAGTTTAAAGCAGATTAGAGTATCTAAAGGATACCTTGAGATTTTTATCTTGGCCCTCGAAGAAGAATGAGTTAAGTTTATTTTCCCTTCTAAAGGGCTGAGTCTTTTGCAAAGTAGGGTTACATGGTTATTATTATGCTAGATTGTTATTAATGCTGATCTAATATTAAGGATCTTTTATCTTGTAGTTAATGAAAAAAATACTTTATGCTGCAAACAGCTACAGTCAATAGAGATTTTTAGAGCTTTATTTAATGAAAGCTTCCCGTAGTGAGTAAAGACATTTCTCAGCAAGACTTCCCTCAATGAGTAAACGCTTTTGTAGTCATCAAACAATAAAAATGTAATTATTGGAAGACACTTGAGAGATCTGCAGTCTGACCCTTTGATTATGTAGATGAGAATTTATTGCTCTTCTGAAGAATGAATGAATGAAACTAAATACCCAGGATTAGAGTTTTCCCCGAGGCCATGGGGCTTGGCGCTCAGAGTGTGGCAGGCTGCATGTATCTGACTGACTCCTTGGAAAAAGGGCGCTCAAAATGTTTTAAAAACATTTAACATATTAATACAAAAGATTATGTTAAATACTAACACTTCTGTTTTACATGAAAACTGACAAGCATAACACTCCATTTGACTCATTGGCCATAGTGACCAATTAGCTGATTGGTAGAAGTAGAATTAGAACCCAGTATCCCCTAGTTGCCTTGAATAACATCAGTCTTTTAATTTAATGTACTTCATTCAGAAGTTAAATATTGTTCATCACACAGTGGTTATTTTCCTCCATAGTCCTAGCCATTTTCCGGCCCATGGAAAGACAGTGCAGTAGAGTGGCCATGATCATGGACTCAAGCCAGTCTCCCTGGGTCCCAGTCTTCCACCTATCATTTACTCACTGGGGAATCTAGCTTTCTCTGCCTTGGCTTTCCTATCTGAAAAGTAGGCGTAAAACTATTACCTCCTTTCTGAAGTGGTTGTGGGTAGTAACTGTTAATATGTGTAAAGCTTAGCACTGTGCCTGGTACACAGTTCTATAGACACGCTGGCTTAGTAATATGGATCTTCACCCTTCCTGATCTGACTTCCAACAACGTAACATCAAAAACTAAAGGCATCCTCTGTGGGCCTTTATTATTCTGTGAATTATCTTGGATCCAACACTTTTTTGCTGTGATTTTGATGTCTTTTGAGAAAGAGGAGGCTTGTAAATGGTCTTTCGATTTCAGTAAAACCTAGTGGTATTTTTAGGTGAAATCGTCAAGAGCAATGACATGCATATTACAAAGTGTCACTTGATACCACCTCCAGGAGTACAACGGGGGCTGAACAGGTCACTGCCTTGCTACACGGAGATATCTGAGATGTCCTCACGTGAGTCTGACTCCACACTGAGGTTACTCAAGAGCACCAGTTTATGAAGTTATAGAGAGACAAACCCAAACTCACCGTCTAGTTTTAGTAAATCCCCACTGTGTCAGAATAGTTGTAAATGGCATATTCTGGTTAATCACGTAATTGGCAGAGGGGTTACACATATATCATACCCAGTGTATCAAGCTTTGATGAATTAGTAGAGGTTGGCAAATGGTGACTTGGGGAACAAATCTGGCCCATATCTTGTTTTTTGTATGGTATCATGGAATAAGCATAGTGTTTCCTTTATTAAAGCATTATAGGGCCTGGCACAGTGGCTCACGCCTATAATTCCAGCACTTTGGGAGGCCGAGGCAGGCGGATTAACTGAGGTCAGGAGTTCGAGACCAGCCTGGTCAATGTGGTGAAACCCTGTCTCTTCTAAAATACAAAAATTAGCCTGGCGTGGTAGTGGTCCTGTAATCCCAGCTACATGAGAGACTGAGACAGGAGAATCACTTGAACCTGGGAGCTGGAGGTTGCAGTGAGTTGAGGGTGTGCCTTTGCACTCCAGCCTGGGTGACAGAGTAAGACTCCATCTCCAAAAAAAAAAAAACATTGTAAAAATAACAAAGAATATAAAACAGAGCTGCTTTTAGCCACAAAATTTAAAAGATTCACTATTTGGTCCTTTATAGAAAAAATGCATTGACCTCTGAGTTAGGGTTTAACAAAATGAATCTAACATAAAAGCCATGTGGAACATAATCTTTTGTGATTCCAAAGGCACTTCTGACTCTTACAATATCCCAGGTTCAAGATTACAAACATCAATTAGGATTGGACTACACAATGGTTAAAAGTAGGAATTTCTGAAATCAGACTGCCTTGGATCAAATCTAGACTCTACCACTTATTAAGTGTGTGATCTTTATCAAGTTACTTAATCTTCCTAAGCCTTGGTTCCCTCACCTGTAAAAAATGAGCATTGTAAAAGCCACCTCATCCGGCTGATGTGAGGATCAAAGGAGATAATGCACACAAAGCACTTTGCACATGGAAAGTGTTCATTAAATGTTAGTTGCTGTCATACTTCCCAGAAAATTGGTCTGGTTTCTTTGAACTTCCTGGTTATTTACACGTTGTGTGATTCCAAGTAGACAACACTGTCATCCTGGCCAGAATGACCTATCCAGTTTCCTGATTCTAAGTGGGATATCTAATTGATGATATGTGCATTACAATGCATCAGATTTAGAGGTTCTACATGTGGCTTTCACCAGTAGCTGGAGCATGAAAAGACTGAGGGAGGAGGTTAATTCCTGGTGTATTCTACACTCACATTTACTTGGCCCTGCCATTCACCCATTTTGGTGCTGGTAGCCACATGTGAAGTGTGCACAATTCTATACCTTCTAGCATCCTTAGAGCCTTTGGTGGCTTCAAAATGGCTGTCTTGCCCCTAAGCGTTGACCTGCAGTCACAAAGGCAGGATGGGTCTAAGTTCACATTGACAGCAACTCCTGGCTGACACTCTCAGCAAAAGGTTGCTCCTTTAATTCAGATATTGGCATGGAAGAGGCAATGTACAACACATAAGATGAGTGGAAAACGAAACTTCATTTTTATAAGCCTCTCAGATTTGGGGGTATTTGTGATATATTACTATAACATCACCCTGCAAAGTCTGATTCTTGCAATAACCTAACAGGAAAGGTCTACTCCTGTGGGACTTTCTAGTAAATCCAGGTTACTCAAATAAGGAGAATCACCTGTCCCCATTTCTAAATACAAAATTTGAAGAAGGGAGATCTTTGAGATTTGTGATTTGAAGGCATGAAGGCATGAAGGCAAAAGGTAAATGGCAGGCTGTACATTGTACTGGGAAGTATTTTATCCACGTCCGAATGTTCTTACCTGCTTATATCTGTTTTTATGGGTCAAAAAAGTTTGAATTTTCCTTTAGGCTTACATGACAAGTATTTCCTTTTAATACTTTGATTAAAAATATATATAGAAATTTTCAGCGGTAAATAATAGCCCACCAATAAAACAAAGCCTAGGACCAGACGAATTCATAGCCAAATTCTACCAGAGGCACAAAAAGAAGCTGGTACCATTCCTTCTGAAACTATTCCAAACACTAGAAAAACAGGGACTCCTCCCTAACTCATTTTATGAGGCCAGGATCATCCTGATTCCAAAACCTGGCAGAGACACAACAACAACAAAAAATTTCAGGCCAATATACCTGATGAACATTGATACAAAAATCCTCAATAAAATACTGGCAAACCAAATCCAGCAGCACATCAAAAAGCTTATCCACCACGATCAAGTTGCCTTCATCCCTGGGATGCAATGCTGGTTCAACATATGCAAATCAATAAACGTAATCCATCACATAAACAGAACCAATGACAAAAAACACATAATTATCTCAATAGATGCAGAAAAGGCCTTCGATAAAATTCAACACCCCTTCGTGCCAGAAACTCTCAACAAACTAGGTACTGATAGAACGTATCTCAAAATAATAAGAGCTATTTATGACAAACCCACAGCCAATATCGTACTGAATGGGCAAAAGCTGGAAGCATCCCCTTAGAAACCGGCACAAGATAAGGATGCCCTCCCTCACCACTCCTATTCAACATAGTATTGGAATTTCTGGCCAGGGCAATCAGGTAAGAGAAGAAAATAAAGGATATTCAAATAGGAAGAGAGGAAGGCCAATTGTCTCTGTTTGCAGATGACATGATTGTATATTTAGAAAACCCCATCGTCTCAGCCCCAAATCTCTTTAAGCTGATAAACAACTTCAGCAAAGTCTCAGGATACAAAATCAATATGCAGCAATCACAAGCATTCCTATACACCAATAATAGTCAAACAGAGAGCCAAATCATGAATGAACTCACATTCAGAATTGCTACAAAGAGAATAAAATACCTAGGAATATAACTTACAAGGGATGTGAAGGATCTCTTCAAGGGGAACCACAAACCACTGCTCAAGGAAGTAAGAGAGGACACAAACAAATGGGAAGACATTCCATGCTCATGGGTAGGAAGAATGAATATCGTGAAAATGGCCATACTACCCAAAGCAATTTATAGATTTAATGCTATCCCCATCAAGCTACCATTGAATTTCTTCTCAGATTTAGAAAAAAACTACTTTAAATTTCATATGGAACCAAAAAAGAGCCCATATAGCCAAGACAATCCTAAGCAAAAAGAACAAAGCTGGAGGTATCATGCTACTTGACTTCAAACTATACTACAAGGCTACAGTAACCAAAAGAGCATGGTACTGGTACCAAAACAGATATATAGACCCATGGAACAGAACAGAGGCCTCAGAAATAACCCCACACATCTACAACCATCTGATCTTTGACAAACCTGACAAAAACAAGCAATGGGGAAAGGATTCCCTATTTAATAAATGGTGTTGGGAAAACCAGCTAGCCATATGCAGAAAATTGAAACTGGACTCCTTCCTTACACCTTATAAAAAAATTAACTCAAGATAGATTAAAAGCTTAAATGTAAGACATAAAACCATAAAAACCCTAGAAGAAAACCTAGGCAATGCCATTCAGGACACAGGCGTGAGCAAAAGCTTCATGACTAAAACACGAAAAACAATGGCAACAAAAGCCAAAATTGACAAATAGGATCTAATTAAACTGAAGAGCTACTGCCCAGTAAAAGAAACTATCATCAGAGTAAACAGGCAGCCTACAGAATGGGAGAAAATTTTTGCAATCTATCCATCTGACAAAGGGCTAATATCCAGAATCTACAAGGTACTTAAATTTACAAAAAAAAAACAACCTCATCAAAATGTGGGCGAAGGGTATAAACAGATAGTTCTCAAAAGGAGACATTTATGCAGCCAAAAAAATACGAAAAACAGCTTATTATCTCTGGTCATTAGAGAAATGCAAATCAAAACCACAATGAGATACCATCTCACACCAATTAGACTGGCAGTCATTAAAAAGTCAGGAAACAACAGATGCTGGAGAGGATGTGGAGAAATAGGAACACTTTAACACTGTTTGTGGGAGTGTAAATTAGTTCAACCATTATGGAAGACAGTGTGGCGATTCCTCAAGGATCTAAACCAGAAATACCGTTTGACCCAGCGGTCCCATTACTGGGTATATACCCAAAGGATTATAAATCATTCTACTATAAAGACATATGCACATGTATGTTTACTGCAGCACTGTTCACAATAGCAAAGACTTGGAACCAACCCAATGCCCATTAATGATAGACTGGATAAAGAAAATGTAGCATTTATACACTATGGAATTCTATGCAGCCATAAGAGAGGATGAGTTCATGTCCTTTGCAGGGACGTGGATGAAGCTGGAAGCCATCATTCTCAGCAAACTAACACAGAAATAGAAAACAAAACACCGTATGTTCTCACTCATAAGTGGGAATTGAACAATGAGAACACATGGACACAGGAAGGCGAGGGTCACACACTGGGGCCTGTTGGAGGGTTGGGGGCTAGGAGAGGGATAACATTAGGAGAAATACCTAAAGTAGATGACAGGTTGATGAGTGCAGCAAACCACCATTGCACATGTATATCTACGTAACAAACCTGCACGTTTTGCACATGTATCCCAGAACTTAAAGTATAATAATAATAATAAAAATCTGAAAACAAAAAAAAAGAAAAGAAATTTTCCACATATCTGAAAGGCTGACAAGCAAGATGAAATTTCCAGCAAATATTAGAGGTAGATCCCCCAGATGGAACACGCAGGTGGGGTGAAGAAAGCAAACTTTTTTTTACAAGGTTCCGTAGACAAAATTTCTCCATCTCTCAAAACAGTCTTTGACCAATGGCAAAAATGTCCCCGTACTATTGAAGAAAAATGTAGCCCGTGACTTACAGAAATATTGCAGTAAACTATTTGGGCCTGTTTCAGCCTCAAGTACAACATCAAAGGACTTTTATATGTTGGGAAAGATAAACCAACTTTTCCGTCTTTTTGCTTTATCAAAGAAAACATAAGTATATCCTATAATATTTCTGCTATGTAACTTTAGTTAATATGCAAAAATCTTAGTGGGAAACTGCTTTTAAATTCTTTCTAATTAACCAAAAACTGTCTTCTTTGATGTTTGAGAAATCTAGGCTCAGACAATGAATGCGGGCTTTCTTAAGAATTTGATTGATTTTTTTCTTAGTAAGTCTTCCCACTAGCAGTATTTTTCTCCATGCAGTCCTAAGAAGGTGTTAAGGAGGAATTCTGTTGTACATTGCATGTTGTTTTGTATATACTGTGAGTGCAATAAAATACTTGTTTTCCATTTCTTTAAGGAGTTATTTCTATTTGCAGTACTGCCTTCTACTGCCATTAAAAAATTTCATCTTTGTTCATAGAATAAGTTACTAAAATAATCTAAATTTCTCCTGTTTGAAGACCAACTCTTCATACTCAACTAGAGTGGGAAACACTATTCTTGAGGGTTCTGTGCAATTTTCACTAGAATTCTGGCCTGATTGCCTGATTTCCATATACGTCATCAAATGTATGAGTTAGTTCTGCTGTTGTTTTTCTTGAAGCGCTCTTCTTTGACCTAGCAGTGAAATATATCCATAACCCTCATCTCTTCTATTTTATCCTTTGTTCAGAATTACAGATATGAGACACAATTAATAATGATGAAAATTTAAAATATTTTTTTAATGATCAGTGTTGGTGTTGTGCAAATGGTAGCTTAAATAGAAAAAGCATTTAATCCTGAAGCCCTTGGCGTCCCTAATGTTCCATCTGTCCCATGGTGATTACCATCAACTGACATTTTTTTTCAACTCTACCTCCCCAGGAATGTATTTATCCTCCTCAAATATATCTCCTAGTGGGATTATTCCCAAGAAATGCCTAAGCACTGTGGCCAGTTCTCTGATTCTCCCACTTCAGCAACCTCTTCCATTGTCTTCTTAGGACCCAGCAATGGCGACTTTCCATCCCAACAGGAATTGTGGTATTTTTCTCCTTTTCAACTGTGAGCCAGCCCAACAGGCTAGGCCAGCAGATGAAGCTCCTTTTTTGTTTTGGGTCTCCTGTAGCCTCCACCAGGAACTTTACATCTTATTTAATATTTCTCATAATGACTCTAAAAGTAAGTGCTATAATTATTGTTGTTTTGAACAGATAAGGAAACTAAGGCTCAGAGAGGTTTAGCATTTGTCCAAAGGTCACACACCCAGGCTACAGAAAAACTGTATTATTCCAAAGCCATCACGTTACATTGCATCTTTCTCCAGCTCCTTCTGGGTTAATCATTTTCTTCAGTGTTTTTCTTTACATTATTTTGATCCATGTCCAATCTTCTATCTGTTTGAATGAATCACATCCCTTCCCTGTCTTCCAAAGCCTCTCTGATAAATCTTGCCCCCATCCATGCATTCATTCTTTCATGAACCAGTGTTTCCCAATCATCTCCTTTGCACAAGGTACTCACTGCATAGCCTTCTATTATGCAAGTCAAACATTGACATAAAAATAGAGTCATCTTGTTGCCACTCACTCCAAAAAGAGAGTCAAGATATGAACCTTGGGGTAATGTTGGTCAAAGTATGTGGACTTTCATTTATAGGATGAGTAAGTTCTGGATGATCTAATGCACAGCTTGGTGACCATTGTTAATAATAATTTATTGAATACTTGAAATTTACTGAGAGAGTAGATCTTAATTATTCTCACTATACACACACAAAAAGGTAATTAGAGGTGATAAATATGTTAATTATCTTGATTATGATAATCATTTCACAATGTTACATGGATTAAACCATCACATTGTATACCTTAAATACCTACTTTTTGGCCAATTATACATCAATAAAGCTGGAAGAAAAATGATACAATATTAAATTATAGAAAAAGATGTGGACCTTTCAAACTGTGTACTTTATACAAAAGATAAGAGCCAAAGGGCTCCGATTTTAACCATGTTCTTAAGCAGCTGCAAGTACGAGTCTGTAATTGTCTTCAACCATGTAACAGGATTCCCAGTAGTTGCCCATAGCCCATAAACGAGTCACATCTCTTGACCTCTGTGAAGTTAGTGGTTTAGAGGTGGGGGGACAGCAGGTGGATATGCTGGGGGTAGGGACTGAATCAGTCTTCAGCCCTAAAATGTTTTTTTCAGAAATGTCCTCTTCAACATCATGCACTTCTTATAATCTTGCAACCTTCATGTTGTTTCCTACGTAAATACCTGTTTATCTCCCTAGGGACCAGCTTTTATGACCAGGTTTAGTTTGAGGGGAATTGGATTACTTGTGTCATGGACTGCATTTCTAAAAGAAATATTTTGATAATTTTACAGACTAATGGCATTTATGTTGAAATATTTTCAACTCTGTGAGAAGCCCTAGGATTTCTCTTATCAGTTTCTTTTAGTTTTTTTTCCAACATTTTTAAATGAAAAATTTCAAACATAAAAATGAAAAGAATTATACAGAAAAATACCCACACCCACCACCTAGAATCTACAATAATTAGTTTGTTATATGCTTTATTATTATCTAACTGTTCTCTATCTATCTCTAGCCATCCATCAGCCCATTTTATTTGTGTTGTATTTTGAAGCAAGTTGCAGGCATGAGTATATGTCATCTGTAAACAGTTCTATGTGCATATCACTAGCAAGAGTTCAATATTTCTTTGTGTATGTTTTTAGGAAAAAAATTGCCTGGAGTGAAATGCAAAAGTTTTTACAGGTATCATTCTAAACTTTTGACAAATGCATACATATGTACAATGCAACCCTTATCAGGATATAGAACAAGTCCATAACTCCAGGTAGTTATCTCATGCTCCTTCCCAGTCAATTCCCACCCACTTCAAGGTAACCATTTATTCCTTTATTTTTAATTATTCATGAAAGGCTCTTTTCCAAATGAAGATTAATTCAGGGTTTACGTATATTCTGCTGTTGGAATTTGGAGACAAATCATCTATTACTACCTAGAGTATAGAATCTCAAATAGGAGTCTCACACTTGCCTCTTGTCACAGTTGACTCCATTTGTCCTTTCTCTGAGTGTTTCCTCCATGATGGGCCAATGGTTAATTTGTCTTTTTTGTGATGTCCAAAGCTGCTGAACAGATTTCAGGGAAGTTAAGACCAGCACTCTGTGCTTCCCCTGTTTGACCTTCACAGCTTCCGTTTTGCAATTGGTGTTCCGCCATTTGGCTTTGGACATGGTCTCATTCTTGGGTACTGCAGTGTACCGGGTGCAGAGACCACTTGTAACAGGCAGACACTGGAGATTTTTCTGCACTCACTCACTGGGGTTTCTTGGCATCATCTGGCATTGCCCATTTGACACGGGGTACTGTAGAGTGATAGGAGCACCTGCTGAAGCTATACTGCACAATGCTCAATTCAGGTCCAAATGTTACTCATATGACACAGGCTTCTGACTAAGCTGATTTTCTGTATGTGTCACAGGATGTCATGCAATGGATTTTCCAACATGAGCTGGTCATTCCATTGTAATGAGAGGGTTTTTGTTGGATTTTCTACTTCAGGAATATGCCAAAGAAAAGTTGTAAGGGTTAAAAAATAAATACATAAAAATAAAAATAAAAAACTATCTGTTGGAGACTGCTCCAAGCTCAGTGGAGAAGAAAGATGACTGAGAAGCTGCAAACTTGGGCACAAGGTATGTATTTGCCATTGAAATGTCCTTGGGCAAAAGTATGAGAAGTGGGGTAGGGCATTCATAACCTATGACTTGCTTCAAAACAAGCCTCAGGAGTTTCATCAGCAGATATAGAAGAACTCTTTGAAAAAAGTAAAAAACATAACACAAAGCAAGGTATTCTCAGGCTCCTGTGGAGGCACATTTTCCACAATGGTGGCTCACACACAAAATAATCTCATCCTGTAGTTCCCACCTATAGACTGATAGGTCTCTTGGTTCTTGTTGGATCTTCTTGTTGGATAACCTCTAGGTTCTTGTTGGCTATTGCAGGGTATAGGCCAATAATGGTAAAAGACGTTTACTAATATTTCTTGGTTCTTATCACAGTTGTGTGACTCCTAGTAGAAAACATGTACAGCCAACATATTGTGGAAATTGGGGAGAATATAACTAAAGTAAATATTTACAGATATGTAAGCTTGGGAAACTACTAATAAGGAATTATGAAGCAGCCAGCCCAGGAGCGAGCAATCTCTAGGCCTGAAAACGCGAGGGGGAAACAGTGGGTCCTCCAAGTCTCTGGAGAGGTAGAACTGCAGAGGAGGGAGTCAACTAAGAGCTCGCCACACGTCTTCCCACACAACCCAATCCCTAGGGAACTACAGCAAGGCAGGAGGGAGAGAAATTCTTGTTTGAGTTAACAGTGCTAATGGGACACCCAAGAAGATGCTTTTCAGATAATTGGAACAAAGGTCCAGAGCTCTTTGCAAAAGTTAGAGATCAGAGTTTGAGAGGCATCATATGTAAGGGGAGTGACTGTTGAAGTCATTGGAACGGATGACATTGTCCAGGGAGATGGTAAAGACAAGAGAACAGAGGCCAGAAATGTGGACGGGCAGGAAAAGGGTGGGCAATGTGGGGGAGCTGAGGCCTCAGAAAAGAAGTGCTCCAGAATTTAAGATGTCAAAGGAGAGGCTTCATTAAGGAAAGAAGAAGGAAAGAAATAAACATCTCCTGAGCTGTTAGCTTGCACAGGCTTGGAGCTGAGACAGCTCATTTAATCTTATTAACATTCATATGAAGGGAGTTGATATTCACATTTTGCAGAAATTAATAAAAACAATTTAGTTGAGATAATTTTTACAAAAAGTACATACACCATATTTCTAGTACTGGTAAAGACAAAAGCCAAATTCCACTCCTACTAATTACTTTTTCTTCTCCATGAGTTAGGGGACAAAGAGGGTGGAGTGAAAGTGATCAGGGGTGGTGAAGAGAGAGGTGCATGGACAGGAGGTTGTGGTCTGAGAGTTGACTTTCAGAGTATATATAAGCTCCAGGAGGACAGTGGCTCCAGAGGATCACATTGCACTTTGCACGTGCTTGCCTGTACAAGGTAGAGATGTGTGTGGTAGATGAAATAATATCCTCCATCTCCCCAAGATGTCCACACCCTAATCCCTGGAACCTGTGAAAATGTTACCTGACACAGCAAAAGAGACCTTGCAGATGTGATTAAAAGGTAAAGGTCTTGAGATGAGGGATAATCCTGGATGGGCCTCATCTCATCACAAGGGTCCTTACAAAAGCAAAGCAGGAGGGTCTGAGGCACAGAAGTTGTCCCAATGGAAGCAGAGATGGAAATGAGTGTGGCCCTGAACCGAGGAGTGAGAAGGGCAGCCTCTAGAAGCTGGAAAAGGCGAGGAAATTGTTTCTCCACCAGAGCCTCTGGAAGACATGGTCTGCTGATACCTTGATTCTAGAAGATCCATTTGGGGAGCTCCAACTTGGTAAGATCATAAATCTGTGATGTTTCAAGTCACCAAGTTTGTGGGAATTGGTTACAACAGTGATAGGGTTTGGCTGTGTCCTCACACAAATCTCATCTTGAATTGTAGCTCCCATAATTCCTATGTGTTGTGGGAGGGATCCAGTGGGAGACCACTGAATCATGAGTGTAGTTTTCCCCTACTGTTCTCCTGGTGGTGAAAAAGTCTTATGTGATCTGATGGTTTTATAGGGGGAAACCCCTTTCGCTTGGTCCTCGATTCTCTCTTGTCTGCTTCCATGTAAGATGTGCCTTTCACCTTCTGCCATGATTGTTAGGCCTCCCCAGCCACATGCAACTATGAGTACATTAAGGCTCTTTTTCTTTACAAATTATCCAGTCTCAGGTATGCCTTTATGAGCAGTGTGAAAACGGACTAATACAAGCAGCAACGGAAGGCTAGCACAACATGCCCTAAAGGCCATATGCAAGCCATCTGTTCATTTGGACAGCCACTCTGTCTTCCTGTCAGTACCCCCAATTCCCCCTCAACATGTCCCACTGCCACCACCAGAGGAAAACTTACTCTTACCTGTGAGAACTGTTCCTTCTTATGCTATACACCCAAGCTCCAGCACAACCTCTGTATCTTTTGTTCTTGATGAATCCCTGTTTACTCCTACCTCCTTGTGTGATGAGTGCTTCCTGCTGAACAAAGAGGAGGAAATCTTACCTTGGGGGTGTGCCCCAGATGCCCCAGTGGGAGCTTGGTTTCTGAGTCCCCATAGTATCCTGGACCCAGGGGTGACGTTCTATAGTGCCACTGATGGTTTAGTTTGATGCTGGGTAGAGAGGGCTGGCATAAGGATATTAAGTAGCAGATAACTAGAATAGTCACCCAATTTTGAGACACAACTTATATCTGAGTGTCTGTAAACCAAAATGTTATTTCATATTTTCGTAGTCACCATGACTGCATGCCAACTACAGAGCAACTGTACCTTCCAACTGAAGTAAGAGATAAATCATACATATTAATTAGAGCATGCTAGAAAACTCCAACAGCCAATCAGAGCAAGCACAGCTGGTCATTTCACCAGGGGAATATGGTCCATAAAGGTGATGGGCCTGAACAGCAGAGTCTCACCTAACTCCTCAATGCAAGCCAAGGGAAAAGAAGGGCTGAGACTTGCCGAAAACGTTCCCAGAGCGACAGTTCTCAACTGATGGTTACCCATAGCAGTCCAAGAACCAAACTTTGAGAATAGTTTACTGAAATGAAAAGTCCATAAGGCAGAATCAAGAGTAATAACTTTTCCAAACCTTTGCATAGTAGTATCTTTTCCAAATATTTGCACTCTAGCAGGCTTTCCTCAATAAATGGATATGTTTATTTCCTCGGGCTCTTATAACAAACTTACAAAAACTTGATGGCTTAACCAACAGAAATGTATTCTCTCATAGTTTTGGAGACTAGAAGTTCAAAATTAAGGTGTCAGTAGCACCATACTGTCTCTGAAACCTCTAAGAATGAATGCTTCTCTGCATCTTCCAGCTGCTGGTAGCTCCTGGCATTTCTTGGCTTGTGGATGCCTCACTTCCGTCTCTGCCTCCATCTTCCCATGGCCATTCTCCCTGTGTGTCTTGGCTTGGTCCTCCCTTTGTGCACGTCTGTCTGTGCATCTCTTCTCTTGGATTAGGACCCACCTTAATGACCTCATTTTAACAACTCAATGACATCTGCAAAAGAACCTTGAGTTAGTATTCTCAGGTTGTCATAACCAGATACCGTAGACTTGGTGGTTTAAACAACAGAAATGTATTTCTCAAGTTCTGGAGGCTGAAAGTTCCAGATCAAGGTACACAAATTCAGTTCTCAGTGAGGTCTGTCTTCCTGGCTTGTAGATATCTGCCTTCTTTCTGTGTCCTTTTATACTAGTAGAGGGAAAACGCTCTCTCTCTTCCTTTTCTAATGAGGCCACAGTTCTGTTGGTTTAGGGCCCCACCCTCCTGACCTCATTGAACCTGAATTACCTCCTAAAGATCTCTGTCTCTAGGTATATTCACACTGGGAGCTAGGGTTTCAAAATATGAATTTGGGAGGGACAAAACTTAGTCCATAGAAACGCCATTTTCAAATAAAATCACATTTATAGATACCAGAGGTTTGGACTTCAACATATCTTTTTTGGGGACACAATTCAACCCTCAACAAAAGGTCATGAGTGTAGGGGTTCCAGGAAGTGTGTCTGGAATTGGCATCGCCCCCTGGAGGGTGACTCCAGAGAACCCACTTCCCACGCATGCCCTGGTGACAACCCTGCTGAGAACAGAGACTCTCCTGCCAGCCCCCTCGGGAGTCCTGAATCCCAGAGCACAGAGGCAGCTGTGGCTGGGATGAGCTTGGGAAGGGGGGCACTCTCCCTGCCTACACTTCCCACACAGGCCCAGGAAGGACCCCCACAAGCCCAAGGCTGCAGCAGCTCATCACTTTGGCAGGGGCAAGCAAACCCTGCCACATGGGCCCAAGCTGCTGCCTCTGGCCTGGGGCACTGGGGGCTTTCACACTTCTTCCTTCTACTGCACAGGTACCTTCCGCATTTTGAGCACAAAGAGGGCCCAAGTCATTTCCTTCTTTTTTTACGACACTGATTGGTTGCATATGCCCATTCTGTGTGGATTTATACTGTCTCAGGCATTTGACACACCCGAAGCCCATCCTAGTGAAAGGGCAGAGACCTGAAAGTCAGACACAAGCAGAACCACATTATCTCCGGGAAGCTAGAATGTCTCCCTGCTCCCTGGGCAGGAAATAGCCTCAACTACAAACCCCACCTCTCACTGAGGGGTGTGCCTGTGGAATGATTGGGAGTCTGGAATATCTGCTTTTCAGTATTGGTATTTACATGAGTCTGGACAAGTTGGTTAAGCTCCCCAAGCCTAGCTTCCTCATCTGTAGAATGAAGCTGATACTGTGTCTGTGGTGAGCAGGTCTATGCAAACCTACCCCAAAAGTCCAAGGAAGCTGAGAAGTGAAGAAAGAGGCTGACAAATCAGTTTCTTAGAAAGAAAAACTTAATACGGACTTAGGAACAGAAGCCATATCTGTATTTCGGGCAGTGGCAAGATGAGATGGTCGATCCCTGTGCTGTTACTCCCCAGACCAAGGGCTTGAAGACCACAGGGAAAGGGGGATTCCTAAGGGATGTATAGGACAACGGAAGTATGATAACACCAAGGTTGTTTAATCTGGGGCAGGATTTACGATAAGTACCTGCTCTTACCTAAGAAATAATAGACAAACAGGAAATCTTAAAGGCCTTCCCAGAACTGGTGTTAATCAGAAGCCAACACGGTAGATTAGCTTCCAAGATGGAGTTGCTTCAGCCTCCATATACCAGCACCTACCACAAAAGATGGTTGTAAAGACCAAGTGAGATGATGATTTTAAAATGCTTTGTGTATTATGCTTGGTACTGGTTAGTGATTAATTGTCCCCAAAATTAATAGTATTGCTTGCCATTTTTCTACACACATGCCTAGCAATATGTGTGCATCCAATGAAGACTTTTATTGAACACCCAGGGAAGAAGAGAAGGAAGGAAGGGCTGTAAGATCCCCTTATCCACTGTGTTTGAAGCTACCTGCGCAGTTCCCACCAGCTCTCCCACCCACTAGGTTGAGCTGGGGTGGAGAGAAGGAAACGTCAGATCTCTGGGGCATGTCAAGCTCCATCACCACCCAGGAAGCCCCGTCCTGAGCTGATTTAGGGAATGTCTTTAATGTGGCCTCCAGGATCTCTAAACCCTTTACAAAGTAGATTTATGCATGTCTCTGCTCTCATGACTCTTTTAACTCCAAGCTTGAGTTTTATTTGTTTCCCTGGTCTTGCCAACTTAGTCAGCCTTGTGATGGGGAAGGAAGCTTCTACTGAAGTGAGCTGTCACCGGTGTAAAAGGAGTCTGCTATGATTTGCATATGTGACGCAGCTGGTCCCAAAGCCAGGATTAATAAAATACAGAGCAGAGCACTCAGCTAGGACTTAATTATACAACAGGGATAAATGTTACCTACACATCATTTTGTTCTTAGAAGTATTCCTATCACTTATAATTTGGAAGAAAGCTTGTAAATTGAAGAAAGGTAGGTAACTGTTTGCTTTTGATAGGTGAAGAAACTGAGGTTCATGGAGTTTTAATGACACTGAAGTTGAGAAAATGGGTGTTTAAATACTATCGCTACCTGTCTACTCATTCTATGATTTAGACAGGCTTATTATTTTCTCTGAACTTGCCTTTGTTGGGATAACAATATATATTTTTCAAGGTCATTGAACAGAAGAATTGGGTGGCATATACAAACCACTTAATTTACGGCTTGGTACATAGTAGGTGATCTTACCTAAAGCAATGAAAAGTGATGCAAGTCTACAGGACAAGCATTCAGTAAAGGTCCCTGTACTTCATAACCCCAGGACCTAGACAGGGATCAGCAATTTTTTTTTCTGCCAAGGCCCGGATAGTAAATAGTTTGATATCACAGGTCATATAGACTCTGTCATAATTATTCAACTCTGCTGTTGTAGCAGGAAAGCCGCCACAGACAAATACATAATGAATATGATTGTGTTCCAATAAAACTTTATTTATAAAAACAGACAGTGGGCCTGATTTGGCCCTTGGCTCATACTCTGATGACCCCAGGTGTGTATAAAACTATGTTTAAAAGCTTGAGATAATACAAATGACAGTATCTATTAGATAAACCCTATTTATCTTTTCATATTTTAGTTTCAACTCTTTCCTGTCAGAGAATTTTTTTCTTTCTGAGGATGCGGGGCAGACTGAAGGCTTCTGAGACCTCTGCCCTTCAAAGACATGACATGACAGCTACCTCCCCGTTGTGGGGAGAAGACAGGCCCATTTCCTAGTGGTCTGTGAGCTCCCAGAAGTCAGTGACTGTGTCTTTTGATCTTTCTCAAATGTGTATATGGTGAACAATAATACTTCCTCATCTCCCCAGAGGACAGAAAAATAGTAAAAGGGCTTAAGCAGTAGTTGGGGGAATTTAGACTCACTGGTGATTCTCAATGAGGGGTGACTTTTCCCCTAGGAGGGCATTTGGCAATGACTGGATGTATTTTGAGGCTTCACAACTGGGGGGTGGTATATTGGCATTTATTGTGTAGAGACCAGAGATGCTGTTAAGCATCCTACAATGCACAGGACAGCCCCCCACAGGATAATTATCCAGCCCCAAATGTCAATTGTGCTGACATTAAGAACCCTGGACTAGTGAAAATGAAGCATTGTATAGGCTAAGAGCATCAATCACTGCATTTTGCAGTTTGTACAATGTGACTTACCCTATCCTTTCAAAGGAGTGTCAGGAGAATCAAATGAGACAAGTAAGTAAAGAGACTCTGCATAAGTCATTAAGTGTTGTGCAAAAGCAAAGTGTTTACCGTGACTTAACCAATCCTGGAGTGCCCATGCCATGTAGGCTAACTCTGAACATTCTTCAGTTCATCCCGCCTAAATCTCCCCTTCAATTTAAGCCTTTTTCCCATCACGCTCTTCTCAGCAGGAATGGGAGTGCCTCTGGCCACCTTTCAAATGCGGGGGAACTGTGAACCACACCTCAGTCTGCTTCTCTGCAGGCAAAATTATCAAATTCCTTTTTCCTTTTTCCCAAGGTCCTATTTTTGAAGACTTTAATTACTTGAGTTTTGACAAAGACTGTCCTGTGGACTTGCTCCTAGCTTGCCACATACCTCCCACGATATTCAGTCTTAGCCTAAAAGAGCTTCCAATTAATCTTCCACTTGGACAGAATTACCCACTGGTTTTCGTGAGCCACGGTGGCTTTTATCTCATGTTCTTACGTGCATGTACCATGGGTGATCGTCTGTCTTCCTGCTGAAAGAGTTGGGCCCACTTTTCTCTTCAATGTGAGCGAGCAAAGTGAAACATTACAGTGGTGGTTGGTTTGAGGACCTGCTCTAAAACACCTAGGTAAATGAGGTGTGCAATTCCTTGTTAGGTGTTCACCCATTTAGGGCCACTGTGTGGGGCATGGTGGTAATTTCTGTCATTTGGTCATAGTGGGTTGAATTGTATCCCTCTCCCCTAAAAGCCATGTTGAAGACCCAAACCTCCAGTACCCCAGAAACGTGACCGCATTTGGAAAGACGGTCTTTACGAAGGTAATCATATTAAAATAAGGTCATCAGGGTGGACCCTAATCCCGCATGACTGGTGTTCTTATGACAAGGGAAAAATGTGGACAAAGAGGAACATATGGAGGAAAGCTGATGTGAAGATACAGGGAGACAACAGCCACCTATAAGCCCGGGAATGCCTGGGGCTACAGAAGACGAGAGAGAAATCTAGAACAGATCCAGGAGTCCAATACCTCAATATTGGTCTCCTGACCTCCAGAACTGCAAGACAGTAAATGACTCAGTTTGTGGCACTTTGTTACAGTGGCCCTAAGAAATTAGTACAGTCATTGATGCACTGGCTAAGTTTCATGATCCAAGCAGAACATATTTGCCAAGGATTGTTAACTGCCATTCCTCCTTGTAACAGATGCCATCAGTGGCCCACCCATTTCCCCACAGTCCATCTCAGTGGCTGCCGGCAGCCATGTTGATGGCCTCTTGCATCTCCTGGCTGGGGGATTCTCTGACCACGGACACGCACCCAGGAATAAAACAGACTGGAAGTGCCAGTAAGTTCCCAGAATGGTCTAGTGACCTGCCATCAATGAGAGGCAGCAGTTGCAAATAAATACCCCAGTTTCTTCACCCCTGGTTAGGACCACTTGGAGCTGGGTTCACCAAAAATTTTCAGAGGGTCCCCAGCAGGCCTGAGTCCTATTTGCCTAAAATGGAACCTATTAATCAAGGTGTCTCTTTGTAGCTTTCCACCCTCTACTTTTTCAGTTCCCTGCTCCCTCACAGTGCTTCCTGGCATTACCTCCCAAGTAAAATATTTGGCCCAAATATTTTTCTTAGGGTCTGCTTTTGGAGGAACTCAAATTAAGTCACTCAACAATGGGCATGTGAATGCCTAGAGGTGAGATCTGAGAGGCACTATCATCCCTGCAGCTTAAAAGCAAGTGAAAGGGTGAGGAATTAGGTAAGGAGCCACACAACATCAGAGGCAAGGTTAGGACAATCGATAGACTGAAGAGGTTCTGGCCAGGATCATCTCTGAGTGTGAATGGTCCAAGCTGCTGCCATTCAGGCAGCAGTCAGCCCTACACTCATTCATGAACTCAGACACCAGACACTGGGTGAGAGAAGGCCAGGGCCACAGAAGGGAGAGGACATTCCCTGAACTCAAGGAGCTCATCTTCTTATAGGAAGAGACCAAGGTATAAAAATCTGGTTTAAGTGCCATGAGACAAATGCTTAGTGGGGACCCTAGGGAACCAGATTCTGCCTAAGGAGTGTGGGGGCAGGGAGTGGAGCAAGATGGATTAAGGATTTGGAGGAGCTGGGTGGGTGTGGAGGGTGTGATGATGGAACAGAGAGGTTGCACACCCCTGACCCTGAGAGGGGCATGTGCAAAGGCCCTCAGGTAGGGAAAGGTTATAGAAGCTGTGAAGTGTTCACTCTGCCTGGAGCCCTGGGAGAGGGGCTGGGGTCCCCTTCTGAAGAGCCTTGGACGTCGTGCTAAGGAATTTGTATCTCTCACCTGTAGGGAGTATTCGGGGCTGGCTTCATGAATAGGTGACCTGATCAGTCACAGAAGACCCCATGCATAGAAGGGTCCACACTCAGGTTAATGTTCACCTGTCACAACCTTGAGATCCTTAATTCTTTTTTGACAAGGGGCCTGAAAATTATGTGTCCAGTCCTGGCCATAAGGAGCCAAGAAATGAATACCCTTAAGAGTGGTTTTGAGCCAAGTCTATGGTGTATGTGTTGGAGATTTCTGAGGATGGCAGGGTGCTGTTGGAGCTGGGCAGGGAACCAACAGTGCTTGCTCCATTTGGGGGAATTTTGAGGAACTCAGTGTCCAATCAGAATTCCTGCTTCCAATTATGTTGGGTGTGAAGGTAGTCAGGCATTCAAGGGATTGTTCCTTTTCCTTCCTTCCTTCATTCCTTCTTTCTTTCTTTCCTTCCTCCTTCCCTCTCTCCCTCCTTTCCTCCTTCTCTCTCTCTCTTTCTCTCTCACTCTTTTTCTTTCTTTCTTTTCTTTTATTCTTTCAATATATTTGAACTGTTTTCAAGCCCTTCGGTATATTAATCTATTACTAAACAGTATTTATTATAAAGTAAAAACCCATGTGTGATCATGTCATTTTGGGATGACAGTCAACACTAGACACTAAACAGTCTCTAATCTTACCACAAATTAGGCAGCATTTTTTTTCCATCTTCGAGTATAATTCTTTCAGTGTCTCTGTGAGGAAGGCATCTCTACCATTGTTTCACAGATGAGAAAAATGAAGCGCGGGGAGACTTCAGTTCATTCAGGGTAAATCCAGACTTTTCCAGGGTCACCTCCAGAGTAGGACTTGCAAGCCAGGACTTCCCAGGTGTTTTCTCCCCAAGGACCCGCCGTGGTCACCACCCGCTTCTCTCCCTAAATCATTCTCCTACTCTCATCTCTTCTATAAAGCTGTCTCCGATGTGAGGTCTTCTTAACGCAGTCACCATATTTTGTATCCAGTTTTGTGTCTGTTTTACGTCCCCTTCTTGACTGTCCTTTAGGTTTGTCAAGTGTTTCTGAGTCTTTGTGAGGAAGTTCAGCCTTTTCCCACAGCACAAAATGTGTGCCTCCTAAGTACACACACTTAGCCACCGTATGGGTGCAAAGGGATTAGCCATGAAGACAGCTCTGCTACCAGCATCACTGAGGGTTGCCTAAGTGACCTCCTTATGCCTCTACCTTGTCCTAAGACAACCCTGTTTCTTTTCCATTATCTACACCCCCTCCCCCTACTCCCGATACACAGACACTCATCTCACACATGCAGCCAGAGTTTCCAGGGAAGCTGACCCTCCTCCAAGCTCAACAGAGCCTGACTGCTCTAATGACAATCCTCTCCATTTGTCTGTCATGACTGATTTAGGAATAGTCATGTGACCTCGTTTTGGCCAGTGAGACATGAAGGAAAATTTGAGGGAGGTTCAGAGAAAAGTTTTTCTCTCTCAAGAAAGAGTTACTAGATGGATATAAAATTAGTATATCAGAGAGATGTCTGCACCCCCATGCTCATTGCAGCATTATTTACAATGGCCAAGTTAGGAGGTCGACCTGAAGATTCATCAATGGATAAAGAAAATGTGGTGTATGTTCCCAATGGGATACTATGCAGCTTTAAAAAAGAAAGGGCATTGTGTTAAGTGAAATAAGCTAGGCATAGACAGACAAATACCACGTGATCTCACTCATGTGGAATCTGAAAAAGTCAAACTTGTAGAAGCACAGAGTAGAATGGTGGTTACCAGAAAGCTGGGGATGAGGATTGGGAAAGATGGTGGTCAAAGGATACAACATTTCTGTTAGACAGGAGGAATAAATTCTGGAGATCTATTGTGCGGCATGGTGACTCTAGTTAATAATAGTATATTGTATACATAAAAATTGCTAAAAGTGTAGATATTAAGTGTTCTCACTACAAAAATATATAAGTAGGGTGATGCATATGTTAATTAGCTTGATTTAGCCATTCCACAAGGGATATATATATATCAAAACATCACGATGTTCACAAATATATACGTTTATTGCTTGATTATTAATAAATAAATAGAAAGAGTCACTAGTAGATTTAGACTCCCTCTGAGCTCTCTACATAGCCTTTTATCCACCCAGCTTCCAACCACCTGAGTGACCCTGGCTAAGTCACTAAAAACATATATGGAATATTTTCATAGACACTCATTTTTTTCCAACTCAGATGCAATTCAAAAACAGAATCTTTATCATTTTAAAAATGAACGTTTCAGTGGCATTTAGTACATTCACAATGTTGTGCAACCACTAACGCTATCTACTTGCAAAACATTTGCGTCACCTGAAAGGAACTCTGTGGCCATGACAAATCTCTCCTTACTCCCCTCCCTCAGCCTCTGGCAGCCACAGTCTACTCTCTGTTCCTGTGGATTTTCCTATTCTAGATATTTCATATAAATAGAATCATGCAATATGTGGTCTTTTGCATCTGGTTTCTTTTACTTGGTGTAATGTTTTAGAGGTACGTCCGTGTGATGTAGCATGTATCCAAATTTCATTTCTTTTTAGGGCTGAATAAAACACCATTGTCTGTATATAACACATTTTCTTTATCCATTTATCTATTGATGGGCATTTGGGTTGTTTTCATCTTGGCTCTTGTGAATAATGCTGCTATGAACATGGGTATACGTGTATTTGTTTGAGGATCTGTCTTTAATTCTTTTCAGTATGTAGGTAGGAGTGGAATTGCTGGGTCATATGGTAGCTTTAACTTTTGGAAGAACCATCAAACTGTTTTCCACTGTGGCTGTACCACTTTGCATTCCACCAGCAATGTATATACCCTACCTCGTTTTGCCATGACTCCACTTTATAAAGTAACCCAACCTCATCAGGATCCTGAGACTCAAGGATGTAAAACCATTTGCCCAACTCAGTTTGTCAAATGTCAAAGTTTGATTCCACGTCTTCAACTACAGATCCCATTCCTTTCCATTGTATGCACTTCTCCGGTCTTCAGCTTCATCCTTTGGAGAAAGAAAACAGAGATCTATTAGGAATAAGCTTATCCAAATGCTGTCTAAGAATTCTGGTAAAATCCCAGTGCAGGGACCCAGGTGCTGAAAACTGTGTTCACATAAGTATGTATGTTTACTTTGCAGACTCAGCATCTGCAATTATACCTAGCCCCTAGTAAATCCTCAGAAAATATTTGTTGAATGAATGAGCCTTATGCATTTATCTGAAAGCCTTTGATGTCTCTGGTAGTTAGCAAACCATATGCTGCCTTTTCCTTAAGATCTTTCTTTGCAAATGCGGCACTTTCAGAAAAATATAGGACTCGATTGACCAGATGTGATGTGACTCTAACAATGGTAGAATGTCTCTCTCATACTCTAAATTGAAAATATGTTGTTATCAGATGTGTTAGTAGTCTACTTCAAATACAGTGGCAACTGCCTTTCTCCATTTCACTTAATATCATCTGATTATTTAATCTATAGACATACATCACTGATGTATTTCAATTAGTATGTTTGCTATGTATTTATAAATCAGTTTTCATCTTCTAAGACTCTGATGTTTTGCTGCCAAGAGGTCACTAGTACTAACCCCAAATAATGAATATGTTTTATAGTTAATAAAAATTTTCCCAGATCAATAAGGTTAATAAGTGATACTGTCACTTGGGCACGTTAATAAACTTTTTTAAAAATAGGCCGAGCCAGCTGAAAAGTTACGACTGGAAATAGATTATAGCATTTTGCCCCAAGGCTTTGGCAGCAATTGAAACAAAGTATTTTGAAACACAGCAAATTGGCATTTCTCTGACTTCCAATGCTCAGTCTCCCCAAGCGGGACACCTGGTTCAACTACACAAAACAGCTATTCAGAATTAGAGTCTGGGCTTTTGTTATGTGAAAGGTAAATGAGGGTGGCATGAACTTTTCCAGGAAAAGCTGTTTTTACTTTTTACCCCAGGGAGAGCTCTCTTCAGAAAGAAAGAAAAGAAAAGAAAAAAGAAAACTGGTACAGACAGGAGATCAGGAGTTAAGAGGATGGGTGGGTTCGAAAATTACTTATAAAAGGAAACTTTATGCAATACTGTAAAATGTTTCCACTCTAAATGAATTAAATCGAACCCCAGACCTACCCTGCTTAGGAACACTAATTTGCCGTGGGACTTCCTGAAGAGCTTCCACCAGGCTCACCCTTCCCCAACTTTCAGACTGCAGAGACTTGCTTCTATTTGAGTTGCGTTTATGTAGTAATAGAAATAGTTTGACCAACACTGTGGTTGGCCCACTAAAAGAGGACCTATGCCCCATACGATGACATGTCTGTGACCCTGTGTGTGTGCCCTTATGCATGCGTGTGCTTAGCATGATGCAGTCCAGACAAAGTTGGAAACTGCACTTGAATCTAGTGTTTGAGTTGGGTCATGCTACCTGACCTACACATGGGAAAACCCAAAGTCCAGAGTGAAGGAGAATGCAGTGAAGGTTCTTTGACCAAAGCAGGCTCATCCAAGATGCCTGGCATTTGGTCCTATGACTTATAACCCTTTGGATCCAATGGCCTCCCTATGCTATGTCGGGTGGGTGTTAGCAAATGTGAGGCCAAACGGCTTCAAAATCGAATTGAAGAGTCCACATTGGATGAGTATTAGGGAGTCAGAGATCACCTGTCATTGCACCCCAGGATGAGTATCTTAGGGAGCCAGGCCTCAGACAGCCATTCTTCCCTTTACTTAATTGGTAGCTGTCTCTTGAGTGACCAAGTGCTGGCGTTGCTCTGGGGATGGGACAAAGCTGTGCTCTCAGGGAGCTCACCTCACAGCAAAGAAGACAGATGGTAAAGACAAAATGAGGCCATTAAGTCATAGCATTTCAGATGATCAAAGTGCTGTGAAGAAAGCAGGAGGGCAGTGGGAGAAGAGGAACTAGTTTAGATTATAGAATTAGAGAAAGCCTTAAGGAGCAGCATTTTGGCAGAAACCTGCATGGTGAGGGGGGCAAGCCCGGCGAACATTTTGGGGAGGCATCAGAGGAAGTAGGTACAAAATGTCCTAAGGTAACAGTGGAACGTCTGAGGAAAGCACGGCTGGCCAGGATGAGTGTGACCTAGGAGGAATGCATCAGCGAGGATACACAGGATAGGCAGGACCAGAGCATGAGGACCCTGAAGGGCAGGATCTTCCTACCTTGGCACCATTGGTATTTGGGGCTGGATAATTGTTTGTCATTGCAGATGGTGGGTGAGTCCTGTGTACTATAGAATGTTTAGCAGCATCCCTGGCCTCTACCCACTAGATGCTATTAGCAACCTCTCCCCACAAATTGTGACAGCCGAAAATGTCTCCAGAATTGCCAAGTATCTTGGGGGGTAGATGTGAAATCACCCTAAATTGAGATCCACTGCTACAGATTATGGCAAGGACTTTAGGTCATGGCCTTGACCCTCAGTTTTAGCCTAATCATCATGAGAAACCACGATAAGGTTTTAAGCAGGGGAGTGCTGCAATATAACTTACATTTCAAAGGGAACCTGGCTGAGGGGCCGGGTAGAGACTGTGGGGAGCAAGAATGACAGCAGGGACTGGCAAATGTTCACGAGAGAGATAAGAGCAGGACCAGAAGCTTGGCTTCTACAGAAGATGGAACTTGGGAAGAGATTTACCTCTTCATGCATGTCCCTGGATAGCTCACCATCGTACCAAATGATGGGAACAGGCTCTTGACAGGAATGACTTCAGAAGAAGATGGCTTCTTAGGTGGCTGAGAGCTCAGTGGTCAGGAAGTCAAGGCTATGGCTTGGTCCATATCTAACCAAATAGATTTGAGCAAACTCTACCTTGGGTATATGCCCTTTCTCTAGCCTTGACTATCTCACAGTTACATGGAGCACCAACTGTAATATTGCAATAAACCAACCTGAAAACAAACTTTCATGTTGGAGGGTCTTTCTTCATCTTGCCACTCCATTGTGGGGAAAATGCAGGTGCCACCTTGGTCTGCAGGCCTCTAAAAGTGAGTGACTTGTCATCTCATCAATGTGCTCCTCTCAAGCAGTGCATAACTTCCTGTAAACCTATTCTTGGAGGAACTGAATTACCCTTGACTTTGAATTGCTAGATCTTTTCACCTCCATCTCATCTCAACATTTCCCACAACAGCACCCAGATGTTGTCCTCATGTGGACAATGTCACTTCGCCTCCAGAATTCAAATTTCTAACCTCAGCCTCCACGACCCCTTTGGAAGTTCTTATTGCAATTCTCCCACCCACCTTGCTGCTCTGAGTTTGCCTCCTAATTTCTTACAGCATTTCTTGAATCTCTGTAGGATCCTCTGCCTCCTCTCCTTCTGTTTCCCTCACTGACTCATCTTTCTTGGCACCACTCTTACCCGTTAGTGCTTCCCCAGGTTTTGTCCTCAAGGCTCTTCACATCACAAGTCTAGACGTTCTCCCAGGAAAGCTCCTTCATTCCCATAGCTTTATCTATCACTTCCATGTAGATGACTCATACTTTTATTTTCCCAGACTCAAGATCTCTCTTGAGCTCCAGACCTTGACTCTCTGCCTCTAACTTGACCTTTCTCCCATCAGGGATGTCACCACCAAACCTCTCACCTAAGCTAGACATTCAAAAGACATCTTTGATTTGTTTCTTTCTCTCTCTCTTTTTTTGTTTCCCGAAATTCAGATGGGTCCCAGGATACTGTGATTCCATTGTTTTCCTTAAATATGTGGTCTCCTGAGTCATCTTTCTAAAATGCATCTGATCATGTTATTCCCCTGCCTAGAAGTTATTAATGGCTTTCAATTACTGGTTGTCAAATCCCAAGTCCAGTCTCCACAGCATCCTACCTTTCCAGTAACACCTAACTTCTTCTTACCCTGATAATTTTTGTTCTAGCTCCAGACACTGGTTGTGGTCCCTAAAATACACTACATCCCTTCTCCTTTTATTGCCTCCTCTAATTGTAATTGCTTCACCACTAATCCCCTTCTTTTGTATGCAGTCCTTCCCCCTTGTCCCTTTTCTGCTGTGCGAAACCATACTCATTCTTACAGACCAGGTGTAAATGTAACCTCCATCCACAGAGCCACCTTCCTTGTGCCAAACAGAGTCTCCTGCTCCATTTTCTGGGTTCCCAGGGCCTTCCACATGCCTGTCTGTCTTGCTTAAGCTCCTTTACTGTTGTAGTAGCCATGTTTCATCCATTCTTGAAGCCCTAAATTACCTGGTATTACTCCTGACTTCCAGTGTGTGCTCTGGAAAACAGTAGTTGAACTAATGAACAATTAATACATATCTCCTGTGATCACTTCTGATGGAAAGCTCTTCCTTGTTCTACTGTGCCTAAGATGCTGAGATTACAGTCAAGCTTTTGATTGGAATACAGCAACAGAGATGTAATTATTTCAGTAAAACTAGATTCAATAGAACAATCGGGGGGAGTAGAAATAAGGTACATATTTTCATACCTCAGGTCCAAAATATTGGGGACATGGCTGAGTGGAGAGAAAAGAAAAATAAAATAGTCTTGTTAGCACCACTTATAGAAGACTATTCCCAACTGCCTAGCCAGTAAGAAAATACAAAAGATACCTCATTCTAAATTAATCTATAATGGTAATCAAAGACAAGACACATCCAGTATTTTACAATGAATTTGTTCTGTTATTTTGTTGTTGTTGTTGTTGTTTCTTTTATCTTTTTTTTTTTTTTTTTTTTTTTTTTGAGACGGAGTCTCACTCTGTTGTCCAGACTGTCCAGGCTGGAGTGCAATGGTGAGATCTCGGCTCACTGCAACCTCTGCCACTTGGGTTCAAGAAATTCTCCTGTCTCAGCCTCCTGAGTAGCTGGGATTACAGGCACACGCCACCATGCCCAGCTAATTTTTGTATTTTTAGTAGAGACAGGGTTTCCTTATGTTGGTCAGGGTGGTCTCGAACTCCTGACCTCAGGTGATCTGCCTGCCTTGGCCTACCAAAGTGCTAGGATTATAGGCGTGAGCCACCATACCAGTGGATTTGTTCTGTTAAAGGAAATTATATTGAAATATAGTTGTCAAAGTAGTTTCTTAAAATTTATGAATAGTAACAGTTATGTATCTTTATTGACTCATTCAATATTAAGACGTATTGCCGAGTCAAACCAACCAGGTGATTGACCTGGTGGCAGGTTGATTACATTGAACCACTTCCATCATGGAAGGAGTAGTGTTTTTTCTTACTGGAATAGACACCATGGATACAGATTTGTCTTCCTTGCATGCAATGCTTCTGGCCAAAACTACCATCCATGGACTTAAAGAATTGCCTTATCCACCATCATGGTATTCCATAAAAAACTGCTTCTGATGAAGGAACTCACTTCACAGCAAATGAAGTGCTGCAATGGGCCCATGCTCATGGAATTCATTGGTCTTACCATGTTTCCCTCCATCTTGAAACAACTGGTTTGATGAAACAGTGGAATGGCATTTTGAAGACTCAGTTCCAGTGTCAGCTAAGTGGCAATATCTTGTAGGGCTGGGGTAAGATTCTCCAGAAGGCTGTGTAGGCTCTGAATCAGCTACCAATACATGGTCCTGTTTTTCTCATAGCCAGAATTGATGGGCCTGCAAATCAAGGGGAGGAAATGGTACCACTCACTATTATCCTTAGTGACCCACTAGTAAAATCGTGACCTTATGCCCTTTGGCCTAGAGGTCTTAGCTCATTTACTGTATTAATCTGTTTTAACACTGCTAAAAAAGACTGGGTAATTTACAAAAAAAAGGGGTTTAATGGACACACAGTTCCACATGGCTGGGGAGGCCTCACAATCATGGTGGAAGGCAAGGAGGAGCAAATCACATCTTACATGGATGGCAGCAGGCAAAGAGAGAGAGCCTGTGCAGGGAAACTCCCATTTTTAAAATCATATCTCCCGAGACTCATTCACTATCGCAAGAACAGTGTAGGAAAGACCCGCCCCTCATAATTCAATCACCTCCCACCGGATTCCTCCCATGACACATGGGAATTGTATGGGAATTGTGTGCCCACCCAAATCTCATCTTGAGTTACAATTCAGGATAAGATTTGGGTGGGAACACAGCCAAACCATATCAGCTCCTGGGAAGGGAAGAATGCTTCTACCAGGAGACACACAATGATTTCATTGAACTGGAAGTTAAGATTGCCACTGTCCCACTTTGTACTCCTCATCATGCTAAATCAACAGGCAAAGAAGAGAGTTACTTTGCTGGTGGGGGTGATTGATCCTGACAAGTAAGGGGAAATGGGACCACTTGGAGGGAAGGAAGACTATGTCTGGAACATAGGAGATCCCTTGGAGTGTCTTTAGTACTACCATGCCTTGTCATTAAGGTCAATGAGAAACTACAACCACCCACTTCAGGCAGGACTAGTAATGGCCAGACCCTTCAGGAATGAAGGCTTGAATTATTTCACCAAGTAAAGAACCATGACTAGCTGATCTGCTTGCTGAAGGCAGAGAATACATAATGAATAGTGGGAAAAGGGAGTTGTAAATAGCAGTTACAGCTACATAACCTGTTACAGAAATGAAGACTGTAATTGTCATGAATATTTCCTCCTTATTTTGTTCTGAATTTACTTGTGTGTATGTATGTGCACAGAGGTATAGGGCAAATTTCTATGTTTTCTTCCTTCTATTATTCCCTTATCATGAAATATACAATGTATTGATTTTATATCACAGTATTTGAGTACAGACTGTCAAGGAGAAGAGTAAACATTACTCAAGGGCTTTATCTCCTCCTCTTGGGAAAGAGTTAGCACATTTTTTATTGTGAGCAGGAAAGCTGTATCGTGTCAGGCAGAATTATAATCTTGCTACTGTCTTCATGTGGCTATTAATTAAATACATCTTAAGGAGATGTATATGCGTTCCAAGTTAACAACAGGTGGACTTGTAATGGTTAATTTTATGTCAACTTCACTGGATCCCAGAACGCCCAGATATTTAGTCAAACATTATTCTGGGTGTTTCTGTAAAGGTGTTTTTGGGTAGGTTTAATATTTAAACTGATGGACTGAGTAAAGTAGATTGCCCTCCCTGATGTGAATGGGGCCCTCATCCAATCAGTTGAGGCCTGAAGAGAACAAAAGGCTGACCCTACCCCAAGTAAGAAGAAATCTTTCCTGCCTGATTACCTTTGAGCTGGAAAGTCACTTCACCATCAGCTCTTTTAAGTCTCCAGTTTGCCAACCATTCTGTTTCTCTGGAGAATTTTGGCTTATATAGTTATCAAAATACTTCTTTAAAAATTGTAAATGATAACAGTTATGATTCTTTATTAACTCATTAAATAACATTACCTATTTCCAAGCCCAAGGACTGTAATTTCAGGGTAGTGATAAGCATACACATTATTCTGGTACATTCATAAGTACTATTATGTAATTTGAAGATATCCATGATTTCAATCAACTGGTGAGAAAGTTACACCTTTTTTTTTTTTTTTTTTTTTTTTTTTGGAGACAAGCTCTCACTGTGTCACCCAGGCCGGAGTGCAGTGGTGCAATCTTGGCTCACTGCAACCTCTGCCTCCCAGACTCAAGCAATTTTCCTGCCTCAGCTTCCCAAGTAGCTAGGACTACAGGTGCACACCTTGCTAATTTTTTTTTTTTTTTTTTTTTTTTGTAGAGACACTTTTTTGCCATGTTGCCCAGTCTGGTCCCAAACTCCTAAGCTCAGGTGATCTGCCTGCCTCGGCCTCCCAAAATGATAGGATTACAGACGTGAGCCACCATGCCTGGCTGCGAGTTACACATACTTCTAATACTACTGCAATTTGTTTTCTGTATTTATGATAGAAGAAAATGCTATATTTGAATTAGAGGTTTGTAAAAATAAAGATGTATTTTGTCCCAGCCAAGTTCACAATAACCTTAACCATGGACCCCTCAAAGTGTCCAACAGAAGAACCCATGAGATAAAGAAGAGCTACTGTCCCTCAGCTCCTTCCTGCATAGACTACACTTTGAGAAACTACCTTCAGAAAGACATCACTAATTTCCAGTGGGTTCTTGGATTCTCAGGAAAGCCAAACATCTAAATGATATTATGTGTGCAGTAGACGGGGAAACTGAAGTGGACCTTGGTAAACAAAGGGAGTGAAGTCCCCTTTTCCATGATTGATTGGCATCTGGGACAAAATCTGTATCTGTTCCTTAAACTCATTTTCTCCCCTCTGGGCCCCTAGCATAGTGTTTCCATGTGACAGACACTGAATTTTCTGGATGCATGGCTACAGATGGATAGACTAATGATCCCACAAAAACATCACTTGGAGTTGCAAAGAAAGCATCGGCCTCACATAGGATATGTTGATGATGTATTTTTTCTCGAATGTTCTCTTTCCTCTCTACTCATGCCATCCATGAGGCCCCAGAGCAGGTCTTTCCTTAAAGCAGCTGCTTCTGAACACTGCCGAGCTCCATCAGCCTGGAGCCATGTGGCCTCACCTTCAGTTCCTTCCACACTAGAGGCAAAAGGGTGAGATGAATGAGCCTCAGCCATTTGGTGGGGGAAGAGAAGGTTACATCACAGCAGGAGCTCTGCCCTCTTTGGTTAATGAGTCCTTTTCTAAATATACTCAGTGAAAGCACGTCTCCCTCATCAGATAACAGAAAGTGTCATCATTTCAAACAACAACTGTTTTTTTGTTTGTTTGTTTATTATACTTTAAGTTCTAGGGTACATGTGCACAACGTGCAGGTTTGTTACGTATGTATACATGTGCCATGTTGGTGTGCTGCACCCATCAACTCGTCAGCACCCATCAACTCATCGTTTACACAACTGTTTTTTGTTTGTTTGTTTGTTTTTTGTTTTTTTGTTTTTTTGCTGAGACAGACTCTTGCTCTGTTGCCCAGGCTGGAGTGCAATGGTGCGATCTCGGCTCACTACAAGCTCCACCTCCCGGGTTCATGCCATTCTCCTGCCTCAGCCTCCCGAGCAGCTGGGACTACATTTTATTTTATTTTTTTTGTAGAGACGGGGTTTCACCATGTTAGCCAGGATGGTCTCGATCTCCTGACCTCGTGATCTGCCTCCTCAGCCTCCCAAAATGCTGGGATTATAGGCATGAGCCACCATGCCCGGCCAAACAACAACTTTTGTATGAATTAACGTACATGTTAATCCTAATGCAAGCCCCAAGGAGAACTGGGAAATGCAAAAAGAGGTGCAAATGCATATCTGATCCTGCAACCCAAATATACATGTTACAGTTCTAATATTTCAATGTATTTCCTTCAAGAATGTATAACATTTTGCATAGTTCTTTTTCTCCTCTGAGGATTTTTGTCAAGAATACATAGGAATTGGGAATTGTACCAGTTTGTGATAATTCTGGCATATGCTCTCTTGTTTACTCTCCCCTCCACTTAACGTAACTTTTTATTTTATATATATATATAGCTTTTACTTATAATACCCTTTTACTAGCCACGTATTATTTCACTAACTAAATGTGCCATCATTAATGATACATTCACACCGTTCGATCTTTTTACTATCACAGATAAGCCTGCAATGAGCATCTCTGTTCATCAATTTATTTTTCTCTACTTATTTTGTTCTTGGGATGTCTTCATAGAAGTGCAAATACTTTATCCAATGATGAAATTTCTTAAGACTTTTCATATACATGGCAACCAAGCTTCTCTCAATATTTCTTTTTTAAGTTTTAATATATTGGTGGCCTAATTATCTAATCTGAAGGAAATGCCTGAAGTCCGATTTTCTTTCCTGTCAGACAAGTCTAGATCTTTCTTGGTGCTACCACAGGAGAGGCAGGATCATAGAGTACAACATGGTGGTTAGAAGATCACAGTCAAAATTAAACACATGGTTTCAAACTCCAGCTGTGCTCCAGACCTGCTGGGTAATCCTGGGACAGTTATTTAACCTCTCTGTGCCTATGTTTCCTCGTTTTTTAAGTAAAGATAATACCAGTCTTTGCTACATATGAATACTCTGAAGATTAAATGAGTCACTTCATATTAAGTAGTTTTGCAGACAGTATTACTTCTATAAATTAATGGCTATTATTATTGTCAATCCCTAAGAACACAGTTTACAATCACTATGCTACGTTAATACTGATATATTTAGGGCCTAATTTATTATTATATTATTTGCTTTCTACTTCTACCTGTTTCTATATTTCTTTTTTCTTCATCCTTGTATTCTTTTGCTTTTATGGAATATTTAAAATTTATTCTATTTTATTATGAAATAGAATATGAGTGTGGTGGTTAATACTCTTTCAGTATTTTTTTACAACTTACGTAGAGATTGCAGCTGGCTTTCCTGACTTACCCAAATATGATATAAATCAGTACTTCTTGCCTCATCTCAGTTAATGCAAGTACTTCTTTTCACTCCTTTCTAACTTACTGCTGTTGTTGTCATTTATTTTAATTGCATATATATTTCCTTTTTTTTTTTTTTGAGACAGAGTCTTGCTCTGTGGCCTGGGCTAGAGTGCAGTGGTGTAATCTCAGTTCACTACAATCTCTGCCTCCCAAGTTCAAACAACTCTCCTGCCTCAGCCTCCCAAGTAGCTGGGACTACAGGTGCGCACCACCGTGCCCTGCTAATTTATGTATTTTTAGTAGAGATGGGGTTTTGCCAGGCTGGTGTCGAACTCCTGACCTCAAGTGATCCACCCACCTCAACCTCCCAAAGTGCTGGGATTACATGTGTGTGCCACCACACCTGGAATACTTCATATTCTATTCAAGTGTTATTATTATAGATTGCTACAGTCAAGATGCATTTCAATTTACAGACGTATTTGCCTTTTCTTGCTTTTTGCTCCTTCCTGGAATCTGTTCCTTCTTCCTGAAAAATATCTTTAATATCCCCTTTAGTTCAGGTTTACTAGTGACAAATTCCCTGAGTTTTTTGTTTGTTTTGGTGGGGTTCTTGGTCTGAAATTGTCTTTATTTTGTTTTCATGTCTTCATTCTTGAAGAACGTTTTCACCCAATATAGAATTCTAGATTGCAGGATAACTTCCATTATTTCTTTTATTATCTTCTGGTTTCCATTATTTTTATTTTACTTTATCATTTTATTATTTTTTAATTTTCAAGGCAGCAACTGTGAATTTAATGTTCCTTCTCCAAAATTAGTGTTTCTTTTTTCCTGTAGTCTCTTTTAAGATTTTCTCATTGTCTTTGGTTTTCAGCCATTTTCTCTGATGTAGTTTTCTCTGAATTTGTCTTGCTTCTGGGCTGGAAAATGGTCAGTCACGACCTCTGCATGTAGCATATCTACTTCATTCTCATTATGTTGTTCTCTTAAGAGGAACCTCGTGACATCTATGTTAGAACTTCTGTCTCTTACCCTTTCTCCTATATTTTTCATCCTTTTTTTTTCTCTCTATGCCTCCTTCTGAATTTTTTTTAAATCTATCTTTCAATGCACTGACTTTCTCTTACTCTTTGATATGCTTCAGTCCTTCCGCTGTTTCTAATTTTAGTTATTGCACTTTTCAGCTCTACAATTTCCCTTTATTTATCCTTACAGGTCCCAGTTATTCATCAAAAATTCTCGTCTTTTCTTGTAATCTCCTTAACCATTTAAGCATTGTTATTTTAAATCCTGTGGTTGGTAACTATTATCTGGAGCCCCTTTGGGACTGTTTCTATTTTTGTTTTCTTATTCTCCTCTGTGCCTTGATATGTTTGATTGACTGTCTCATGTATATAAAAAAGTATAAAAATGATTTAAGACTTTATCTTTAACCTAGATAAAGAGGGAAGTTTTATTTTTCTTTACAGCAGGTGGCCAGAAGTACCAGCATTCTAGGATCAATTTCAAGGACTGAGATAATCATAAAACAGACTTCAGTTCTTATAAGGCTATTTCACTTTTCATCCACCCTTACTCCCAGGATGTAGTATTTGCCCATCTTAATCTAAAGCATGGAAGGTTATCCAGAAGCTTCTTCTGGGTGGGCCCTGGACTTCCATTTTTCTCCCACTCACTATGTGAAGCTGGCAAAGGCCCTGACTACCTTTTCAAGTTCTCTCTTGAGAACTCTCCTCCCTTTTCCAGTACTGGCCTCTGCCTTAGGGTAAAACTCATCTCTCTGTTTCTGCTGTCTCTTGGATCTTGGCTTTTACTGCATTGAGAATTTTCCAATGCCTTCAATTAGATAATGATGATAATGAAGATGACAGTGATACATGTGTGTATGTTTTGCCTAGATTTCGAGTTGTCTTAGCATAGAGTTGGTCCAAATCATCTGCATCATCCCATCTACTATTTCAGGAAGTAGAAGTCTGGAATCTGTTTTTCAAAGGTATATGTTTTATCATTTTGAAAAGAGAGCCAGGGAAAAAAATTATGTTTAACATTTTCAAACTTACTTTACTACAAATTCTTTGTTTTTGTGAGGCAGCCCATGGAACAAATGTTCCATGGCATCTCAACTTACAAAAGTCTTAGATTTCAAAAGGCTGTCCCTAAGAATTTTGCTTTTAAGTTCAGAGTGGTGTTAAACAAGGAATCTTTGTATTCACTTTTATGCAAAGTTAAGTTACAAGAGGAGAACTGTGTTTAATGCTTTTGTTGTGACTCATTCCACTCTATGTGCCACTCTCTCACCACTTTCTCTTTTTTGAAAAAATTATTTCTACATTTATTTTTATTGTAATTATACACACAGGGAACATGGGATTGGTTAAGAAGCATCCTAAGGTCAGGTACATAACAATATTTTTAAAGTTTTATTTTGAGATAACTATAGATTCCCAGAAAGTTACAAAAATAATACAGAGTCCAGTGTACCCTTCATCCAGCTTCCCCTAATGATAACATTTTGTGTAAACACAGTACAATATCAAGACCAAGAAACTGATGTTGTTAGAACATCAATTGTGTAATTCTTAACTGTACTGCAGATCTTGTTTAATTTTCACCATTTTTTACACGTATTAACTTGTGTGTTTGTGTGCATGCATGTGTGTGTGTGTGAAAGTCTATGCAACTTTATCTAGTGTATTGATTTGGGTAACTATCAGTGCAGTTAAGATGCAGAACTGCTCTGTTACCACAGACGTCTCTCTGTGACCCCCTCAGGTCACCTTCTTATATCCATACCCCACCATCATCAACCCTAGCAACCACCAATTTGTTCTCCATCTCTATAATTTTGTTCTTTTAAGAATGTTATATAAATGGGATCAAACAGCACAAAATCTTTTGCCATTTACTTTTTTTTTCACTAAGCATAATGCCCTTGAGGTCCATCAGTAATGACATTTTTACTCATTTTTCATCTTTTCTAGCATCTTTGATCCTTGGAAGATGCCATTTTTTAAAAATTTCCTTCTTTTTGCAGAATGAGAAAATAAGACACAGGGAAGGGAAATTATCAAAAATCATGAACAGAAGTAAAGAAAGATTTCTTGACACTCCAGTTCGGAGTTACTTACAACAGACTTTGCTTCCCCTAAGACCACTTCTTTCTTCCTGACCAATTTGGAACAGATCAGCTAAAGGTCATGGTAGATAAACACATCCACAGAATAGTTAATCAAAAGTTGGTTCTATGAAAATCAAATACTTGACTTTGCCTGAAGCAAAGTAGTGCATTATTTTACATTAGTCAGAACTGTCGGGCTGGTAACTGGGAAATCAGACACATATGGTTGAAAGAATGTCTAAATCTGAATGGAATTTCTAAGCTCTTAGCTCAAGAGATGATTAATTAAAAAGCAAGAAATGGATGCATTCACTGTGTTTACAAGTGATATGTCTTGGTTTTATTCTTTATCTGTTGTTATCTTTGGGGGTTTCCATTAAGGTAATCAAATTTTGAATAAGCCTGACAAGCATTCAACAGCTTTCAGCAGTGGCAAAGAATGTTTATGGAGGGGGAAGCATGTTTTCAAGTCCAGGAGCAGACCTTGACACTGAGGCCTGCATGAGTACTCTTGAATAGTCTTTTTTTAAAACTTTTATTATTTTTCTTAAAGTACTGGTTACAAAGATGGCTAACATATCTCTGTAACCAAATTTTCATGAGTGGACTCCTCCCAAGGCCATCCAGTGTGGACTGAGGGAGCCATTGACCGCAGTCTTTACCTGCTGCAGACTTTTCTTCCATGAAGCCCAGGAGAACATCCAAGAACCAGTAGACTCTTACTACCTTTATCTAAGTGCTGATCATGCTGTTCCAAAAGGACTTGGAATTGGTAGAATTTAGGGATAAGAAAGAAATAGACATAACTCCACGGTATCTTACATGATTGGGATCCCCAACCAAACATCTCACTGGAGTCATGCTGTTTTCAGAGAGTATGAAACCCTGTTCTTGGCATAGCAAATGTAACCATGCAATTTTAACCTAAGAAACCACAACTTGGTTCTTAAAAACATTAATATCTCAAGCACATTCCCTCCCAAACCACGTTAATCTTCATCTTCAGAGATGTGCTGAATTTTATTGCTGGGATCATGGTTCAATTAATTATCTCCCCTATAGCTATGAGAGTTGATCTTGTATTTGGGAAATTAGTTGACACAATTTATTCACCTCCTTACATGTGTTATATAACAGGTGAACTTCTCTCTCTTTAGAAGGTTTGAAAGTTCATTTAGTCCTTTTCCTTCAATATTTTTCATCATAACTGGATATCTTTTGATTTCAGTTCATTGGGTATTTACCTCGGAAAGTATTTCTTTCTGTTTTAAACATGGTAAGCATTATAGTGGCTTAGAACAGATTTGAAAGCTAGAAAGTGTTTATCTAAATGAGTCAGATTTTGAAGATTTTGCTGTTCTCCCATTAATGCTTAATGATTGTTTTTTCCATCAAATGAGGGAGACTGTGTAAAGTTGCCTAAGCAAGGAATGTCAACTACTAGGAAGGAAGACCTTTTCTAATTCTTCCAATCTGCAGTTCAGAGACCTGAGACAATTTAAGATGTGGAAAATTTAAGTTGCGGAAAACAGGCTAAAAGTGCCAGTTTTTGAAGATAATATGGCCTTGGCAGAAAGGCAACATCTTTTTCCTAGGAAAAGAGCTTAAATAAGTCTTGTAAAAAAAAAAAAAATCACTGGGTATGTTGGACATCAAATACCTCTTAAACAAATAACATTTGGGTAAGCTAACTGCAAAGGTACCAATTGGTTATTAAGTTTTCCTCTAAATAGGAAACTCGTGGACATAAAAAATAAGGGGGAAAATTCACAGCTTTTTCTCACACCATAGGGTGGAGGCCACACACTTAATTTGGGGATCTTGCACTCTTCACATTCAAAGTAGATGAAAGCACTTAGAAACTAAAAGTTGACAATCAAGGGATATTTTTATAACACAAGGAAAAAAAATTATTTTGCAGTTTCCATCACACATGGGAAGGTGATTAATTGTATTGGAAGCAGGGAGGCTTATAATATTCAAAGAAATTATCTTAAGTGCATATCTTCTTCCTCATTTATACATACAGAGAGCTGTATGGCAATGCATAAGAAGGAAATGACAAAATGAACATTTTCAAGAATTTATTATTGAAGTTTATAATTTGTATACATTTATTGTCTTCTCAATGATTACAAAGTCTCTAAAGGTAAATGAATAGTTATCATTTGCACCAAATGACCATCCATGCACTTCAGAAATACCACAAGATAAAATATAAAGTGCTGCTTTAAAAGACCATCCACAGGGAGTCTACCTTGCAAAGCCCCACCCGTCTAACAATGCAATTATTTTATCAACTTTTCTCTTGGAATGTGTTTTCCAAAGATGAGGCTGTCTTGACTTGTAGGAACAATAAATAATCTTGGGAGATTAAAATAAATGACTGCAGGCTTCTTTTAATTTTCAGCAAACCCTTTGTGAGAATAAAAGAATCACTATCCTTAAATAATTGTAGAATTACATCATTGATCAACTATGTCCCCAGCGGATAAGAACTCAAGGTGAGACATAGCATGTGAAAAGAATTGCTTCTTTGGTAAAACCCCTCAGTAATGAAAAGTTCCAGACAAAGGACCTTCTCTCTCCCTCTCTCCATCCTCTGCACCACCCCACCTCTCCCAACCCTAACGGGGGGAAAAGACCAGAAAGTTCGGTTGAGGGAGTGTGACATAGTTCTGCATATATTTTTTTTCTCTCTATGATTAATCATAAAAATATTATTTGTGGGTTGAAAGTGGCTTTGGAGAAGGTGTTTACAGGTATTACACACCTTGAATATTTGGGGAAAAACTTACTTTATTAACAGAAAATTGATTCCAGTGGCATTTTTTTCCTCCAGATATGTTACAGTGGGTTTTAGTTTGTTTTGAAGACATCTCTGGGGTTGCAGTTGTGCTAAGGTTTCTGACGATTGCTCCATAATTGCCATTATGATGGGAAAGGGAGAAAGACATTAAGAACGGGTTCTACTCAGTGGACAGTGATCCTCAAGGGAATCTAAACAGATTTTCTCTGAATACTGGAAAATGTGAAACAACAAATCAATAGGGTTCTTTAAGATTTTCTTTGGGCAAAAAGTGTTTAAAACGGTGCTTCTGAAATAATGTATTACCTATGTTACTTTGGAGGATGATATGACTATTATATATTTGTAGATCAAAAATGTTTTTACCCTTCTGTTAACTAGCCTGGGAGGAAGAGAATGATGATGGTGATATTGACCATGAATAAAAGTGGGAAGTTAGTATATACTGGATTCCTTCATAAGCATTTTTTGTGACTTTACCAGTTTATATTTGTCAACACTTATCTCAGATAAATACAAGTAGTATTCCCCTGAAGAATCAGTTTTCAAAATCTTATAATGCCCATGGTCACAGGACAAGAAAGCGATACAGCCAAGATAGAAGTCCCTCTGTGTGTCTGAGGCCTCACTCACTTTTTGATGCTCTTACACAGCAGTGACAATTTACAGTTGTTACATGAAGGTTTTATACAAATCCTTTCAATCTGAAAAGTGAGTGACATTCAGATTCTGCCAGTTTTCCCTAACCAGATAGATGACTTTTCTTTACTTAATCAGTTGCTTTACCAAAAAAAAGGGGGGCTGGGGAGAAAGAAAAACAAGAAAATAATTTTTTAAAATGCACATAAACACATAAACTGTTGGAAAAGTGACCCTGACATCTTTTGTCTCCTGTTATCCCGTTTAGTGGCAGAACCAAGTCCTTGACTGAGGTCAGGGTTTAATCAATTTTAATATTTTAAATATTCAGTTTGAAAGGGAGTGAAAGGTTGGTTCATTTTTATCATTGTTTGACACCGTTATATTTTGACAAACTAGTTTGGTATAGTAAAGTTAGTTCAAAGCTTTCAATAGGCACCCTATTCCCAAACCATTATCATTGTGTAGCAATGTTTAAGGGAGAGACATTTGCGTTCACACATAATTTTTTAGAGCATCCAGAGAGAATACACACAGTGCTTTTAATTGTCTGTATTTGGAATTGCAAATTGTGTTTTTATCTTTCTGGGTGAAAAGTGCCTTTTAGACAGGAAGGGTCTAGACTTGTACCTTAGCTATCCCGTAGATGTGTTTCCAGCAGCCCAGCCTGGGCTCTAACTCTGCAGCAGTCTGGGCACCCTGCCGGCATGGAGGGACTCTAAATGTGTGGAGGAAATTTTTGCAAACATTTTTTAATCTAAGATTTATTTGGGGACATGAAACTAAATAAGGAAAATATACTGGTTAGTAGTATCACTCAATTGAAGTATTCATGTGAAAACCTATCAGCAGTTGTAGCACGTGAATCAAACCATGGACTCACTCTCATCAGACTTTCTTACCAAAAGCAACACATGATGCTTTGAGATCCAGGTGTAATTTCCAGACACAGAAGGAAGCAAAGTGCCTTTCAAAGGCAGAACTGTCGACCATTTCAGCACTATCTGCCTTTTCCTGACTTGGAGAACACAGCACAAAGAAAGAAGTTAGGAGGGAAATTTCAGAAGTTGTAGCAGTAAAAAATCTATCCAGCGCTGGGGTGAGTTGTTCAGGGGCTTGGCCTGGATTCTGCTGGAGGGATGGTGACCAGGACCCTGCAGGGCAAAGCATGTAGGTTGTCTTGCTTTTTGCAGACCCCTCCAATTTCTATAGCTGCTACAGGACAGGTGAAAAATTGGCAGTGACATCTGTTCTAGAAGCAGTCAGGACTTCAAATGTGTTAAGGGCCTCAGAATTAGCCTTGCATTACAAGCATCCCAAAATGTGCAATTCGGACATTTCTAAGAAGAGTATGTTTTATTCCTAGCCATTTTTGGGGCCATGGTGTATATCATAGAACATATGGTAAATTTTTGCCTACCATCATCTATAATCAAACCATGCAAATTTTAGGCTCAACACAAATCTAAGCCTTTGCCAGAAACCTTCCTCCAGAGAGCCCTCTAGACTGAGTAACACCCTTGTCTGTCAGGCTCTTCTCTTTGTAAACTAATTCCATCATCATACGACTCTTTGAAAGGCATCTATCACTATTTAATCTTACCAAAGCAATGTAAAAGCGATCAACAGAGAAACTTTCAAGGTTGGCGTTTTCAAACAAAATGTACTCATTTCGAAAATGTGTTTATAATTTGTTGCATCCTTCTTACTTTGGGTACAAATAAATTAAATCATTCTAGATTTAAATCTAATCTGCATTGAATCTGTATGTGAGAATTGTTGTAATTTCTGCAAAACAGGAGAGTAAATTTCTGTTCATTTATCATTTTTCACATAAGATATCGTGGCAGTTGAGGGCAAAATTGTCCATGGTACCTTTTGTTTTTGCAAGAATCTCTAGGTTTCCACTCGTGTGCTGTAGGAACTATCTGTGGTTGACATTCTATGGAAACACTTTTTACAGTCGTTACCATAATCTTAGTACTGAAAATAGACCTCAGTTGACCCATAGGAGTATTTTTAATGGAGATGACTTTACTGTTTTTTATATTATGAAAATTATGAATACACCTTCTAAATAAATATTAAAAAAGAAATTTTAAAACACCCAAAATCCCAACACCCAATGGAAACATTGTTAATATAAGAGTGGGGGCCAATTTTCCAGCCACAGCCATTTCAAATTCATTATTTTAGGAAAGTGCTGTGTTTCACAAACAGATGAAAAGCTTTGTCCAAAGTCACACTGCTAGTGACTCAGTGGCAAGATCAGGGTAATCAGCCATCCCAGTTTTCTCAGGATTGTCTCAGGGTTACAATATTAAGTCCTACATCCCAGAAAGCCCCCTAGTCCTGGGAAAACCCAGACAGTTAGTTGGTCACCATAGACAAAATCAGTAGAGGACTCCAAGCCTAGCTAGGTTTTTGTTGTCAATGTAAACCTAGCCACTCCTACATGAGAAATGAACTCCTGTGATCTATAGTTTGGTAACTTTCTCTACTCACTTCTATATATGGAACATATTTCCATGTCAACAAGTATAAATCTGCAATACAGTTTTTAATAGTTGCACGTTATTCCACCATGTGGATCTATAAAAATTTATTTTCCCAAACATTTACTGATGGAGGATTGGATTATTTCCAAAGGTTTGATATGATAGATAATCCTATGATGAATAATTTTCTTACATATATATCTGAACACACTTTTCTCTTAGGAAAATGTGTTTGAGATACAATTACCGGGTTAAACAGTATGCACGTATTTTAGGCCAGATGTGGTGGCTCATGCCTGTAATCCCAGCACTTTGGGAGGCCAAGGTGAGTGGATCACCTGAGTTCAGGAGTTCGAGACCAGCCTAGCCAACATGACAAAACTCTGCCTCAACTAAAATTACAAAATAGACGGGTGTGGTGGTGCAGGCCCGTAATCCCAGCTACTCTGGAGGCTGAGGCAGGAGAATCACTTGAACCTGGGAGGTGGAGGTTGCAGTGAGCCAAGATCGCACCATTGCACTCCAGCCTGGGCGACAGAGTGAGACTCCATCTCAAAAAAGGTAAAAATAAAAATTAAAAATATACACATATTTTAAGGCTTTGGCATATATTGCCAAATGGCTCTCCAGAAATCTTAAGGCAGTTTGCTTCTCACCAGTAGTTACTTTCCCTACCCAAATGGATTTTATCAATCTTTCAATAATTCACAACTTGATGAATGAATGTCAGTGTGTCACTAATATTTTAATTTATATTTATTTAATTATTAAGAATAATAATTAAAGAATAATAAAAACCTAATTTTATGTTTTTGTTGGCCATTTAAATTTTTTTGTGTGTCAATTTTCTATTCATTAGTTTTGACCAGTCTTGTACTGAATTAGTCAGTGGTTTCTAAAGGTTCTCGTATAACCCTTTATAATTTATGTTGCAAGTATTTTTCCAAGTTCATGTTTCTTTCAACTACCTTTGTGCTATCAGTAGTGGTGATGGGGGCTACACAGAAAGTTTTGATTTCTAAATGCTTCATGTGATTCCCAATGTAAAATTTTTTAACATATATTTTTTGACCTAATATAATTTAAAATTTTTCTGCATATAAAAAAAGAAAACTCTTACACTCAGGCATTATGGGAGTCAACATAATGTAGTGGACAGAGTGGGAGGTGGAGTCAGAAGGGGGGCGTCCAGCTCTGCATTGGCCCCCAAGTCAGCAGTGGCTCTGCCCGTGGTTTCTCATGGGTGAGATTAGCTTCATCAAGCCCATTCATTTCATCAGCATCACAAGAGAGCTTGATCTAGGTCTGCAGTTTTCAGCCTTGGGTGCCCTTAGAGTCCCCAGGACGATAATCTCCAGATACCCAGGACATACCTGTGGCCATCTAAATCAAAATATCCAAGATGGGATCCTGGCATCTCCATAGCTCCCTGGTGATTCCAATGTGCAGCCCAGCTTGAGACCACTGATTTGGACTACGTGCTTTCCAGACTTGATGATTTCATTAATTGTTCCTCAGGCCTCTGGCCTATAAATTTGGATAGACAGATGGGGTTGGGTTCCAAGAATCTGTGTCATGAGCAAGCATTCAACAATTCTGAATTTAGGCGTTTTAAGCCACACAGAGCCATCCAAGGGTCCTTCCAACTCCAGGATTCAGCTATTGTCTCCATCTTTCTGGATGGCCTTGTTGCAGAAATGTTATTCTGAAGCTGAAGTTATGAGCGAAGACTTGAATTATGTCCCAGGAATTAGCACTGTGACACTTACCCATTTTCCCTGACACCATCACAGATCCTTCCAATTGTATGAGAAACTGGGAATCATCTATTCCAGATTTCTAAATAAGAACCCAGAGGCATGCAGCCAAAGTCACATAGCTATTGAATGGCAAAGCCAGACCTAGGATCCAGGCACCTCAGCCCCTGATCCAACACTACTCTCCTAGCCCCTGTTACCTTCTCATGCCTCAGTCTTTCCATCTGTGAAATGGGGGCAAGAGTCTCTTACCTTCCTTTAAGGAGTCTTCTGAAAATGGATGAGGTAATGTCTGCAGGGCTTATGAGCAACTTAGATGAAAGGCAGCATAATAAGTACAAAGTACTTATTTTTCACATCATACTTTAAAGCTCTGTAAATGTTGAAAGAACCTTTTTATATAAACAAGCAGAAACAATAGTAAAAAAAAAAAAAGTAGCCCCTTTATCTCACTTTTTATATCTCCAGACTCCCTTTTTCCATTAATTTTGGTTGGTGTTGCATGAACGGCATGTTCACCTGGTTGGGAGCAGGAGGAATCGGGGCTTGTGTTGATGACAAAGCACTGTTCTAACTCACCTCCTCCTGCATTACTTCCCCATACCACTCTGTACTTTGCCTTCATAATAGTAATTTCAACTTGTGCTAAAATCCTTATCTTCACGAACATTTGCTTAATGCCCATCTACCCTGCTAGACCATAAGCAGCATGAGGCCAGGCACAATACATTTCATATCCCCAGATCCTAAGACAGTATATTCCCCAGGTATTTTTTATTATTATTATACTTTATGTTCTAGGGTACATGTGCATTTTTTAATAAATGAATGCATGACTCTGTGAATTACTGATCCTAGTCAAAGTCCAAGACTCATCCCTGAGCGAGCCCATCAGGGATGAGCCTCCTGTGGCCAGGAGCGGTGGCTGACGCCTGTAATCCCAGCACTTTGGGAGGCCGAGGCGGGTGGATCACTTGAGGTCGGGAGTTCAAGACCATCCTGGCCAACATGGTGAAACCCTGTCTCTACTAAAAATACAAAAATTAGCTGGGTGTGGCAGCAGGCACCTGTAATCCCAGCTACTCAGGAGGCTGAGGCAGGAGAATTGCTTCTAGCTGGGAGGCGGAGGTTGCAGTGAGCTCAGATCACTCCAGCCTGGGTGACAGAGTTAGATTACGTCTCAAAAATAATAATAATAATAATAATAATAATAATAATAATTGGTATGTGTGATACTGGCTTTGACTTAAGTCACTGGGGTATATGGGAGGTAGGTGTGGGACTGGAGTAGTCAGCATTTTAGTTGACTTGACTAAATTATAAGTGTAGGTAAGAGAGTTCCCTTTGCAGCTAAGGGCCAGCTATGGGATAATATGCATTATCTCATTCATTATCACCAAAACTCTGGGAAACAGGTGTGCTTGGCCCCATTTTGCATAATCCTCGCCTCAGTGAGGTTGAGTAACTAGTACAAGATCACACAGCTAAGATTTTAACCAGGTGGTTAGGTTTCTTTCTGTAATGTCACACAATCTTCCTGTAGTATGAACTTAGGTCTATTTCTCTATACTGTTCTCCTTGATCATAAATAAGTCAGCTTCATGAAAGACAAAATGGTCCAGTGTTTGCAGAACGATACGGTCAAAATACTTAACAGCTCACATGCCACAGCCTCACCAGTAGGGACAAATGCTGATTATAAAACCCCCAGTTCCCTTCACTGAGATTCCAGATGACATCCAGGACCTCCATGCACTTTGAATTTCAGATGAACAACAAACAATTATTTTAGTATAAGCAATACAAAGAATATACTTATACCGAAAGGAAGTTTATGTGTGAGGTTGGAAGGCCAGAGCTTCTGGTCTGACGTCAGACACATCAGAACAGCACCACTGGGAACAGGTCACTCAACCTTGCTAAGTCTTGGGGATTGATTTCTTGTGAAAATGTATGAGCTTAACCAGGAAATGCTGACTTAGAATCAGGGCTTAAAAATGATTTGTTTTCGGCTGGGTGCGGTGGCTCACGCCTGTAATCCCAGCACTTTGGGAGGACGAAGTGGGCAGATCATGAGGTCAGGAGATCGAGACCATCCTGGCTAATATGGTGAAACCCCGTCTCTACTAAAAAAAACACACACACAAAAATGAGCTGGGCATAGTGGCGGGCACCTGTAGTCCCAGCCACTCAGGAGGCTGAGGCAGGAGAGTGGCGTGAACCCAGGAGGCAGAGCTTGCAGTGAGCCGAGATCGCGCCACTGCACTGCAGCCTGGGAGACAGAGCGAGACTCTATTTCAAAAAAAAAAAATTTGTTTTCTTTTCAAAGCCAGAAGAGTTGTGGTTGGGGCAAGAATCTCACCTCTAGTCTAATCCGTGTCCCGCATCCTATTGTGATTTCTGTGCAGAGTGTTATGAGATAATTTTTATGATTAATGAATTTATATCCCTAGCAAATTCCCTACCCTTTTAGCTGAAGGGCAAAACAATGCAAGTTTGAAAAACAGTTAAGATAAAACAGCAACATTACTAAAGTATACATGTATGTTAAAACATATCAGCACTGATCCATCATCATAATATATTAATATACTATGTATACTATAATATTGATCATTTAATAGTGAATGCATATTAAAGCCATCCAAATGCCCCAAATGAGTTTTCCCTAGATTATGGGCCTAATGGCTAATTTTTCTTTTCTTCACACATATCTACATTCTAACTTTGCTGTAGTAAGCATGTGTGGCTTTAATAATTCAAAAAAAAAAAAAAGAGAAAGAAATTACTTTTATACTTTAGTCACCAACTAAGAACTTGACAGTCTACGAGGTCAGAAAGGCAGACGTGAAGGGCAATAAGGCTAAGCAACAAACCTTCCTCCAGGGCAGCAGATATATTTATGGAAAAATGCAGCAATTCAACTCAGAGTGAAAACGCAACGACCATCACTAGAGAGTGGAAATAATCAGTCAACAAACCCATGTTTTGTCTACATGACATAAATAACTGTTGGGGGTGGGTTGCTTTTTTTTTCTTTTTTTCCATTCCATTGGCCAATTTAGGCATACAGTGAACAGAGTACTTGATTAACTTAGACTGTTTTCAAAGCTCCAATTTAGTGTAAGGGATAGCTTAAAATTTGTTGTTAATATCCTTGAACACTCACCTATCCACAGCATCCACAGGAGCAAAAAGCACCACCTTAATTACTGCCCACATCCTTTCCAACTGCACTCTGTGTTTGTGGATCTGACCTAATGGGTGAAACACTGGGGTGTTTCCTCTGTGAGAGCAATGTCACGAGGCAAGGGTGTGCTGTCTGCCCCTTGAGAACATTTGTTTGTAAAGGGGTTAGAGTTTTTAATATATATGCAAAGAATGATAATGAAATGTGTCTGGCCTGAACATAATCAAGCAAGATTCCATCTAGTTTCAACAATCCAGAGCGCCAGGGTTGAAGACATTTTTACCGTAACTCGTATTTTCAGCCCTGTGAAGTTGCCGCCCACACAGGAAATGACTTGGAACAGGTGGTCCTCAGAGCTTGCTGGTCTTGTCTGGCTCCATGGGTAATGCTTGTGGGCTCCTGAGTCACTGAATAATTATGAGCCTGAACAAAAGGCTCTCAGATAAGCCCTCAGTCAAGACACAGGGAAAGGCAAGGTGCAGAAGATGACTGTCTGAGCGTGCTAACTGTTCAGAGCGAGCTGATGAATGAGGCTGCGGAGGAAACAATGCCTCCTTGGTTATGCTCTTCTTGGCCCCCCTGGCACCTGGTGGCAGAAGGACGAGAAAGCACAGGTGAGGGGAGTGTCGTTGCACACCTTGGCTTTTAATGAACTTAAATGCATTAGAAAACACCCTACTTAGAAACAGTCCTCACAGAGACAATGAGCTCTCATTCCTCCACTGTGTGCCCAGTGCTGTGCTGGGCATGTATAGACTGTATCTCTTCTCATCCCTTCCCAGGCTGGGAGATGGTGATGTAATTCTTCCCGTTTCACAGAGGAAGGAACTGAGGTGCAGGAGCTCACATACCTAGCTTTATCTTTCATGAGGGGAAATGGAAGGGGTTATGGGCTCAATTATGTCGTCATATATATATATACTTCATATATATACTTATATATATACTTCATACACACACACACACACATGCACACATGCACACATATCCATGTATGTATATAGAAGTCCTAACCCCCAGTTTCATGGAACGTATCCTTATTTGGAAATAGGGTCATTGCAGGTGTCATGAGTTAAGATAAAGTCACACTGGAGGAGGGTGAGTCTCTAATCCAATGTGATAGTTGTCCTTGTTTAAAAAAACAAAATGCCTTGTGCAGACACAGAGAGAAGGCCGTGTGCAGAGAATTAGAATAATACATCTGCAAGTCAAGCAATGCCCAATACTGCTGGCAACCACCAGAAGCTACGAGAGAGGTGAGGAAGAAGTCTCTCTCACAGTTTTCAGAGGGAGCACGGCCCGCCGACACCTTGATTTCTGACTTCTAGCCTCCAGAACTGTGAGGCAATACATTTCTGTTATTTTAAGTCACCCAATTTGTGGTACTTTGTTATGGCAGCTCCAGAAAACTAATAGAGATGAGAACTAACATGTATTGGGGGCCTGGTATGTCAATGTTAATAGAACTGAAAAAAAAACACAAAAAAACAAACTTCATCAGCTACAAGAAAGAAGGAATTACTAACATGAGTATGTGATTCAAATAAAAATAATGTGAGTAGATAATGTAAGGTTGAGAGGGTATAAGAATCAGGTTCTGTTAAAAAGCAGAGAAATGAGAAAGAAAGGGGTCCACGTGCAAATTCTAGAATACACCTCTTGAGGAGGGTGAATTAGACCCTACTTTAGGGGAAAAAAAATACAGGTGAACTCTTGCCACCTCTATCCAACTGCAAAGTTAGAGCAACAGTGTCTACAAGACCACCTTCACTTTTGACACCAATTTCAAGTTCAGGGGTTCTCAAAAACACACTCAGTGTCAATAAGTCACTAGAAGGACTACAGGACTCACTAAAGCTATTCACTGGCGATTGCAGTTTATTAATGGGAAGAATGCAACTAACATCAGCCAAGGAAAGAAGCACATAGCGCAGAACCCAGAGAGTACCAAAGGCAGGGCTTCCATTGTCCACCCCCTGTGGACGACAACAGCATCACTTTTCCAGCACTGCTGTGCAGCAACACACCACGCAGGGAAACCCACCCGAACCTTTGTGTCCAGGGGCTCCGCTGGGGTCTTATCACCATCTTATCAGTCAGCATGGCTGGCTGCCCATGTAACTGGGCTCAGTTCCCAGCCCCTCAGACCAAGCTGAGACCACATGACCTAAAGCCGCCATCCTCACTAAGGCATGTTGATGTGACCCAAGGCCCCACCCAAAATCACCTTGTTACTATCTGGCTGGTCCAAGGCCTCCAGGCAAACAAAGCCACTCCTATCAGACATGACATTCCAAAGGCACAGATCACTTCCCAGAAGCTGAGGGTAAAGGCCAGGCCTCTCCTCTCTTTACTTCCCCTTAGGCTAGACACAGTCCTCCATTTTTCCGTCTGACCCAACCCTGCTGAAACAGCTCCACAACCCCAGCTCTGGAGAAGCCTCTCCTCCCCGTAGAGGCTTGGAAGGAGAAGGGATCTCTCTCACCTTCCCACAGGCTCCCTCGTGTGTCTGGAGCAAAGTTTCCTCCAAGTCTCTCACAGGAAGGAGTCTTTGTGCAGCTGGGTCTTCCAATGTCCAGTCTGCCTGTGCTCACCAGGCCGGCTGTGTCTAGGAACAATAAGAGGCTCAGCCCAGGAAAAGCAAGAAAAACCTAGTTTGGCTTTGGTCAACAGGGCTGGATGTGGGACAGATGAGGGTCTTTGAAAGGGTGAGAGGACAACACCCTGGCAGCAGTAGGAGCCCAGGATGAAGGCCACAGCCACTGAGCCAGCAGCTATCCCTGTACCAGAGACACTGATGGATGAGGGTCCTCCCACAGCCCGAGTGGGGGTGGGGGAGGTACTTCTCTTCCTTGCGATTCTGTTTTTAAGCCAAAATACGGTGCATGTGACCCTTTTCTGAAGCTGCCTTCCATAACCAAATTAACCAAAAGGAGCAGCAGAAAGTATTCCTTCAGATGACATTTATATATTCTTCCTCCTGATTCTAGAATCAGTGACTGTTCCGTTTTCTGAAAGTTCAGAGTGTTTTTGGAAAGCAGCTGCTTCTCTTCTGTCCATAAGAGCATTCATGCATCTGTCTAATTTCTTACATTTTACCGCCACACAGTATACGTTATTTCCACATTTTCACGCAGCATGCAAAAGCATTTAAAATATTTTTACAATGCAGACAAAAATTAGTGTGAGCGAACAAGTTGCCTGAGCAATACTCTGTCCCAGCTGCTGGCTGAAAAGGGTCTTCTGTCTTCCATACATTTTTTGATGCAAAATATGCTTCAGGCAAAAGGGGCAATTTTAAAAGGAAAACCAGAAAAGAAATGGAAAGAAAACAGAAAATTAGTGTCATCATTTATAGCCAATTTGAACTTTTTTCCACAACTTTACAGGATTTAAAAGACTCATTGAATGGTAAATGACTGAAATAAAAATATTGTTTAATGGAACTCTATGGACAACATACCTGCAACTGGAAATGGAGTTAAAGTTATCAAAATTATTTCCATGGATCCATGAGACCTACAGGATGGAAGAAATATGTTTCAAATCTTCAGTTGACCCATCATTTGAAATTCATTTTCTCTGACTTTTCCATAAGCTATGCCAAGGAAAATAAAGGAACCAGCCCTTGCCCTAGCCCACGGCTCCCCCCCGGCCCACTAGGCTCACCAGCTTTCTGACGTTGCCATGTGGATTCAGATGAATGTGAGCAAGTCATCCTGGCATCTGTTTTTCATTGACAAGAGCAGAAAATTAGCATCACCTTCGGCCAAATTCTGCCTTGTATTCCATAATGCATTAGGGGGTCCCCTTCCGATTTTATTTCGCGTTTGGCTTGATAGCACAGTTTCCCTTAACTTCAAAGTTTGTTCTCTGCCTGAATAACTTATCCAGCTCAGAGGATAAGAAATAGGCCTTTATTCTAAGTGGGAATTTACCCGCCAAACCTGTAAGAGAACTAAAAGGCAAAAAGTTCTTGATAGTAAAGTAAAGCAAAACCTTAGTAAGACTTTTGATGTACAAATGCTTCCCTTAATTTACAAAAATCCAGATGCAGCCATATTCCTACACGATGACTAATTATCATAGACTTCCTGACATAAGCCACTGCAAACCCTAATAGGCAGAACTAACTGTGAATTTTTGCTTCTAATCCTGATGGGGCATTAGCAGGACTCAGGCTTTGCATGGTGTGTTTGGGCTTTTCCAGTTTTACACGGATTTTTTATAGTGTATTAATATCATGCGTAATGTCAACATTTGGAAAAGGTTCGTGACTGACGGGGCTGAAAAGGCGTATTTCTCCAGCAGCCTGTTTCTATAATTGAAGTCATTCTTCTTCAAGACTCAGACCACCATATGCTTCCACTTTTTCCCCCTCTCTGTTTTATCAAGGGACCTTGGCACATTGGATTTCAGTATAAATTTCAAATATATTAAGACAGTTCCAAAAACTCATGCCAGCTCACCCTCAGCTCCTTGTGGTCCCCTCTCAGGAGACTTTATTGAGGCCTGGACTCCTCTCAGCTGTGGTTGGGGTCAGCCCTAATAACAGTAATCACTGAGGTTTATTGAGTGTTTACTATATGCCAGGTTCTGTGCTAAGTGTTTATGTGTGTTAGGATATTTAGTCCTCCCAAGAACTCTGTAAAGAAAGATGAGAAAGCTGTGGCATGGAGACAAGTTAAGGAGTTTGTCCAAGGTCCTAGGACTAGTGCATTCATACAGGCCTTCAATGCCCAATCCCATGTTCTTCATTTTCACTATATGGACCCAGATCCGCAGACTAATGTCTGCTCCCCACCCCTACACACAAATACATACCCACACACATCCCAACACACATCCCAACACACACACTCATTCTGAATGTCTCCCTTTAGGGACTCTCACTTCTGCTACTAAGGGTGCAATACCTATTTCTACTCCCTGGCTCACTCTAAGCCCTCATAGAGGGAGGAAGATTGTGCTTTTCCTGGGCTGGGGTCCATCATTGTAAAATGCACTTGACTCATAACTAATTTCTTCCTAGAGCCACCCACCCAGGTGACAGAGAAATAACCCAAGACAGTACATACTTGTTAAGCAACAATTATTTATGGAACGTGTTATTGTGATGCAGCAAAACTGTTTACAGACCCCTGCCCTCCAGCTGCACACACACACACACACACACACACAGTTTGACCTGCTGGACTCCTGAGCCTTTGTGGAGTATTCTGAAATCCTGATTGAAGAAGATTAGGAAAAGGAAATTGGAAAAATCCAAAGGAGGATGGGTTGTCTGACCTAGAAAGGACTCTGAGTCATTCCCAAGAGAAAAGAATAAACGTCGAAAACAACAGGAGTGATGAAGGAGGGACTGAAAAGAGAACAGGGGACTTTGAGAAGAATCTTTTCTAAGGAGAAGTCTGACAGCCCTTAACTCTGTCTTTCCACGGATGTAATCCTCCCCATTTTGCCTCTTCAAGAGGCTTCAGTAAGACCTTACTTGGCTCCCTGACGCTCTTGCAATCAGAATCGTATCTCTTTGCGATGTGTGACTTTGCCAAACCAGGACCGATGGTGCAAGTTGAGCATCGGGAGGGGGTTAGACTAGGTACTACCAAGGACATAAGGATGACCTCCGACCTTAGGAAGCTTACACCCTAATATGCTGTTTAAAGAAAATAGCACACAACTTTAGGGCAGCATAAACACATCACCAGCACGAGGTTACAAGAGCAATGAAAAGAGATATAAAGTAGTGTTAGGAATCCAACTGCAGATGGCTTCTGTGTGTTTCCTGGAGAGACAGGTTTGGGACACGAGTGGAGTTTGGAGGGGAGCTGTCTGTGCATGAGGACCCTTTTCTCCTGTCACGCTTCCCACCTAGGGTACCCACCTTGTCCTGTGTCCTGGGAAGCCCACCAGCCCGGGGCAAACCAAGACGGTTGGTCACCAGACTCCCATCATTAGCCAAGAGCAAAAGGGCCTAACACTGCACATGTGTCCCACCTCATGTGTGCTCCTTATGCCTCATTTTTAGACAAGGAAACTGAAGATCAGAGAAATACGAAGATTTGCTCAAGAGGACAAAATTAGCAATGGCTTGGGTTGGAATTTGAGTCTAGACACGATTCTAACATGAAGATACCACATTGTCTTCCACTATTTGTATGTGAAGCCCTCAAAATTTTTCTCCTTATTTAAAAAATTCTGTTTCCTATTATCTCCTACTTATTCTTTGCACTTAGGCACCAGGTCAGCTAAAATGCTGTTAGTGGTAGACTTGTCCTGTTAAATAGACTGATGGCTGTTCATGTGGGTTTTGATTTACTGCTTTACAGATACTTACAAGGTAGACTTAAAATGTACTGGAAGGAAAGAGGATGGCATTAGGGGTGTGGAAAAGGCATAGGGAGCATGAATAATAATGGATAATGTGAAACTTATTTTTAAGATACTGTATAATTCTTTTTTTTTTTTTTTTTTTCCTGAGATTGAGTCTCACTCTGCCACCCAGGCTGGAGTGCAGTGGCATGATCTTGGCTCACTGCTACACCCTGTCCCGGGTTCAAGCAATTCTCCTGCCTCAGTAATCCCAAGTAGCTGGGATCACAGATAATGTGTAATTCTTTTACCAAAGCATTACACTAAATATGTATACTCCAGAACCTTACTACTCACCTTCTTTAGAACTGAAGTTTGTTTATGAAATCTGGAAAATAAGCTCTAAACCAGTTTATGAAATTAATAAAGATGCCAGCCTTACTTTGCTGACGGATAGGTGCCTATGGAAACCAAATAAGACAATGAATGTGAAAGTGCTTTGAAAAATCACAAAGCACTTGATTTCTGTAATGTGCCATTATTATCTCAATGTTATTATTTCATGTGACACATCAATGTTTCCTTTTTTTTTTTTTTGAGACAGAGTCTCACTCTGTCACCCAGGCTGGAGTGCAGTGCTGAGATCTTGGCTCACTGCAACCTCCGCCTCCCGGCTTTGAGCAATTCTCCTGCCTCAGCCTCCGAAGTAGGAGGAATTATAGGCTCCCGCCACCACACTCAGCTAATTTTTTGTATTTTTCATAGAGACAGGGTTTCACCTTGTTGCCCAGTCTGGTCTCGAACTCCTGACCTCTGGTGATCCACCCACCTCAGCCTCCCAAAGTGCTGGGATTACAGGTGTGAGCCACCGCATCCAGCCAATGTTTTCTCTTAATGACCTAGAATTATATTGTTCAAAGTTATTGTTCAGGTTTAAAAGCGAGGGGGAGAGGAGGTGTCGCAATATAAGGGTTTGTGGGATTTGCCTCTTGTTCCAGAAGTACAGATGTGTTAAATATGAATGACATGTGATCCTGGAGATAAGCTCCCTGTCTCCTACATTTATGCACAAAATCACTTATTAAACGCCCTGACTTCAGGAATACTATAGAAAAATAAATGGGTCGATGGAGGGGTGGGATGGGGGTGGGGAATAGGCTGAATGGGAAGGTGGATGGATAGGTGGGAAATGGAGAGATGAATGATGATGGAACCCATCTCTTGGGTGAGTGAGATACTGTTCTGACCCTTGGGCATGATCCATTGAGCTAATTCTGGTCAGGTTAATTGCTGTCAGTCCACAGTGTGCTGATACACATGCATGTGCACACACACACACAGGCATGCACACCCATCTCCTCTCAGGGAAGCCTGCTTTGGCCTCATGCTTATTAGCATGTATCACCTTGAAAGAAAACAACCTCTGGCACATCTGAATATATGCCCCCAATCCCTTTGCCCCTCAGTTCCTTCTTATAATAACACAAGTAAGCAGGCTTACTGTGGAGCTGGAAGGGTATCTGTGGCACTGAGTGTTCCAGGAACTGCAACTGCACAGGGTGGTCCACCTCACCTTCTCTCTGCTTAGTGTCGGCCCTAGGTATGTGCCAGATGTTTACATGATTATTATTATTCTTAGTGGGAGCCAAGGGACCCATGGTATAGTACAGACTGGCCTGTCCTCTACGTCTGAGGCCAATGCCACTGATTTCATGGCTCCCCAAGGAGGCCCAGCCCACAGAGCCCTTAAGTTCTTCTTGCAAAGGATTGTACCTGTCTCTTTGTTGGATGGAGCATGGGATGGCTTCCCAGTGGCCAGCCTGGTGGACACAGGTCAAGGCTCTTTTGTGAGCTGGTTACCCAATGCTTCTGTGGTTGACATGGGCTGCTAGTGTATGCTCCAGAGAGGTCTGGGTGGTCAGGTCTGTCTCTCCCAGACCCCAAACCAGAGTCTGGCCTACCCTCCCCCAACCTCCAGTTTGTCCCTGTTCAAAGGACTCCCAATATCCAGACCTGAATGGGTGCTGGAAAATACACAGCTACAGGTGTGCTAAGAAAAACAAAGAAGATGAAGGGGACACAGTCCTCCAAGGGAGAGACCCCAAGGCCACACCTATCACTGGTGATTCCAACTGAAGAAGAATAAGAGAAAAACTGAAAAGGGATGAGCCTCTCCAGGGATATGCAATTATGGCACCAAAGGTAACTTTGGAGAACTAAGAAGCATGCTTTTGATACTGAAAACATAAAGAAACTGACCAAAAGTGAATTTGTGTTTCAGAAAACCCAAAAGAAATATCTTACAATTTGAATAAATCTCAAAGCAATAAAAATCATTAAAAAAAGAAAACATAAGAGACGTGGAAGATATAACACAAATAGTAGGGATTTCAGAAGGAGAAAACAGTGCCTGGGGAGGGAAAATTAAAAAGCAATGAAAAAACAAGAGAATTAAGGTATCTCTGTGACACTAGGTGAATGCGTTAGCCTTGTCTCTCTGGTACACATTGATTGTGTGAGTTTTTGGGTCATGGTGTGGGTATGATTTTTTAATCCATGCTTGCAAAGGCAAGCTTGCATTCCTTTCGGCAGAAAGTGGGACTTTGCCTGGGCAGAAAGGCCATTTCTGGTTTTAATTCTGGGGGGTGAATGGAAGTAGACAGAAGATAGATCCTAAGAAGGTGGAAAAGATGATACTTTCTCTCTTTCTTGGTCTGAATGTTTAGGCAACTTATAGGGAGCAAATTTCTTCCCAGTGTTACAGTGTAAAGACAAAGTAGGAAAAACACAGGAGAGGTGGAAAAAATACCTGGCAAGCTTGAGTTTTGCTGGTTCCATGGAAAGGATTGAGCCTGCAGTATCCGCAGCCTTCTCATTCATGTTTCCTTCATTTGTGATGTTCACTTTTCTTGTCTCACAAATTTTAGTAAAGCCATTTTGAATATTGCAAACTTGCCTTAGATATTTCAAAATATCTAGTGAGTACCAGTAGCCCCCTGGGTCCACATAGGCATGGCAAAAATTATCAGGACCATTCCCATCACCAACCCCAAGTCAAGCAACTGGGAAACTGCAAGAGCTGAATCTCTCTAGAAGAGGATTCTCTGTTTAGAGTCCAGCTGGGCAGTTCTGGGTTTATTTTGTTGTTTTCTTTTACCAGCTTTGACCCAGTTTCTGGATATCATATCTTTGGATAGATATTTCATCTATGATGGATGTTTGACAAATTGGCTGACTTTAAGTCACTGTATTTCAAATAAGATCTGTGAAGGCTACTCTCCAAAGCAGATGTGGGTGATCTGTGTATAGCTTACTACTTCCTACAGGAGGAATGACAACATCTTTTGGTACTCTGAGCTACTGATCCCCTAACTTCTTAGAGTTAGGCTTCTGATCTTGGCCAGAGCCACCAAGAATTGTACCTCCTTGAGTGATGGTAACATATGAATGGATAATGAATGGATAATGTATGTGCTCTTCCAGGATATTAAACTTAGTGGACTGTACAGTTTGTGTGATATGATGGATTAAATATTTCTACCCCCCCCCCCATTCATATGTTAAAATTCTAACCCCCAAGATGATGGTATTGGATGATGGGGCCTTTTTAAGACAATTAGGTCATGAAGGAGTAGGCCTCATGAATGGGATTGGAGCCCTTATAAATGGGATCCTAGAGAACTCTCCAGCCCTCTTTTCACCCTGTGAGGACCCAGCAAGAAGTCGGCCATCTGTGAACCAGGAAGTGGGCCTTCACCAGACACTGAATCTTCTAGCACCTTTGTTCTTGGACTTCCCAGCCTCCAGAGCTGTGGGAAATGAAATAAATGCTTATTGTTTAAGCCGCCCAGTCTGTGGTATTCCCATACAGCAGCCCAAACTTAGACAAAAAGCAGCCCAAACTTAGACACAAAGCCTCTACCACACTGAGGCCTTCCCTGCTTTATCACGTGAACCTCTATGAAAACACCAGTATTTACAAAGCAGACATGGTTCCTGGTTCTTTCACATAAGCATCTGAAAACCTAGCCTCAAAGAAGAGCATTGTAGTATATTTCATGTCTAGCACCTATGGAACCCCAGAATATTCCAGGACAATATGTCTGGAATTCCTGGTAGAACCAAGAACTGCTGCCTTACACAGCAGAACCTAAAATGCTCCAAACTCCCCAAGTCTTTCTTGGCTTGACTTGTGAAGGGACCCTAGCTGGGAACTTGACCTGAGTCATTAAGACTAGTTTAAAAATCCTTGGCCGACATGCCAAGGCTGCTGCCTTGTGTTCTTTGGGCTCATTGCAGGTCTGAGTCGCTCGCTCCTGCTGGTGCAAGTAGGCCAAGGAGACCTCCTCCTGCCTGGCTCAGTAGGTCTCAGAGAGGTGAACAATAGGGATGCTTCTAGCAGTGAAATAGTCTTAATCACCCTGTCCTCAACTGGGGCACAATCTTGGGCTGCAGAAATTCTTGGAGAATGCCATTCTGTGTGTAAACAGGGCTCTTGTGCAGTGTAGGATTTCCGCAAATATCAAGACAGAACTTAAAAGACACGAGAAGGATTTGAGTTAAACGTTAGGCCAGGGAGTAAATTGCTTCCCAAAGACCTTCAACTCCTTGACTGGAAGTTTGATAAGTCTCTAGGAGAGAAACATGTGAAAAGATTAAGCTTGGTTTAATTAGACAAAAAAGTAGGATATATGTCAATAGAGATAAATCTGTCTAAAGTTTCAGAAATCAGACTTCAGCATCTGCAGCTGCTCATTTTCATGGCCCTTGTAAGATTTATATGCACAATTTTATTGTAATCATTAATCTAGATGATCTAAGATTATGTTATTGCATTAAAGGCTAAAGTGATGAAAAGATCAAGGCGTTTAATGAAGTGCAAAATTCATCCCACTTAAAAAGAGCAATGTTTCCTTCCCAAGGGAAACCCCAACAGAAAATGAGGCTTTTTCATTAAAGTTATTTGTTTTTGTTTAAAATCCTGGATGGCAGGATAAATTTCTGTCATTTTCACACATAAATAGCAACAAGTGGCAATGAGGGAGTTGAATTCCTTGGCAGTGAATCTCACACGCCTTCCTCAGTTTAATGAGACAGATCAATAGAAGGTAGCTTATATAACTGAAGGGCAGAGATAAATAATTTTAACACTCTCCCAGTGTTGGTTTAGGAGGCAAAACACCTATTGAGATCTTAGAAGCTCAGGCCCATCATAATTCTGGCTCCTCTATCTTTCATCTTCTTAAGTTTGCTATTTAGCTGCAGCTAAAATTTTGTTATTTTGAATATCTGTATTCAAATACATATGTACTTGAATATGTATTTGAATTCATATTTCAAATATGTATGTGAATATAGATATCAAAATAGTCTGTTATGAAACTATAATAGATAGTTCTGAAAATATCTATAACTATATATTAATTAGTTTATTCTATCCGAAATTATTTCTTCCTAACAAAGATATAGATGGGACGTCAGAGAGGAAATTAAGAAAGTAAGAAAGCAAATAGATATAGTATGAATGCCATAGGAGAATCTGGCCATCTCCATTTAAATGGGAAGGAATTGTGATAAAATAACTGATTCTTGTTTGCCTTTGGTCATTAAAAATGTTAAGAGAAACACAAAGGAAAGAACACCACATGGAGAAACTGTAAATAACGCACATATGAATAATTCTAAATAAAGAAGTTGATGATGACTGGGGTGGATTCAGAATCTTTCCGAAGTAGGAATTTTGAAACATGTATTCACTTTTTTCTTTCGTATGCAAACAGAAGCAGATTGCAGCACAGCAGACCTTGTGTTGAAGCATGGCTCACAAAGATGCTGTTCACAGATGAGTACTGATGGCTGATGGTCAGCAGATGGAGAGACAGTCGTTGGCACAGGATGTGTTCAGAAACAGTTGTTCATTTAAACCACAGCCAATCAAAGTATTAAATGAACTCCTTCCCAGGTCCTGAAATTCTATATTTTCTGTGAACAAGCACCTGAGGCCAAACACTCATCCTTTCCAAAAATGAGTGCATGCACTATTTTCACCACTCTCTGTTGTGTGACTGGCACCATTCTGCTCATTCTTATGCTTTTTCAGATGTGCCAGTGTTGTTTCATCTTTCTCATCTAATAGCCCACAGAGGGGAGGCTTTATGCTGTGTTACACACATGGTGAGTGACAAATGTGGAGCTCACTAACTGATTCCTCAAACTTTGGGGTCTTGTAAAAACCGCAATGGTGTGCTTCTTTCTTCTTTTTTAAATTTTTTAAATTGTTATATTTCAATAGGTTTTTGAGAAACAGGTGGTGTTTGGTTACATGAGTAAGTTCTTTAGGGGTCATTTCCGAGATAGATTTTGATGCACCCATCACCTGAGCAGTGCACACTGTACCCAATGTCTAGTCTTTTATTCCTCACCACCCCATGCTCTTTTCCCTCGATCCTCAAAGCCCAATCCATCATTCTTAAGTCTTTGTGCCCTCATAGCTTAGCTCCCACATATGAGTGAGAACATACAATATTTGTTTTCCATTTCTGAGTTACTTTACTTAGAATAAGAGCCTCCAGTTCCATCCAGGTGACTGTGAATGCCAATATTTTGTTCCTTTTTATGGCTGAGTAGTATTCCATGATATATATATATATACACCATATTTTCTTTATCCACTCATTGATTGATGGGCATTTGTGCGGTTTCCATATTTTTGCAACTGCAAATTGTGCTACTACAAACATGCATGTGCAAGTATCTTTTTAGTGTAATGACTTATTTTCCTCTGGGTAGATACCTAGTAGTGGAATTGCCGGATCAAACAGTAGATCAATTTTTAGTTTTTTAAGGAATCTCCACACTGTTTTCCATAGTGGTTTTACTAGTTTCCACTCCCACTAACAGTGTAAAAGTGTTCCCTTTTCACTGCATCCCCATCAACATCTATTATTTTTTGATTTTTTTTTATTATGACCATTCTTGCTGGAGTTAGGTGGTATCAGATAATGGTTTTGATTTGTATTTTCCTGATAATTAGTGATATTGAGCATTTTTCCATATTCTTGTTGACCATTTGTATATCTTCTTTTGAGAATTGTCTATATTCATGTCCTTAGCACACTTTTTGATGGGATTTTTGTTTTGTTTGTTTTGTTTGTTTGTTTTTTCTCGCTGATTTGTTTGAGTTCTTTGTAGATTCTGGATATTAGGCCTTTGTCAAATATATAGATTGTGAAGATTTTCTCCCACTCTGTGGGTTGTCTATTAGTTCTGCTGATTATTTCTTTTGCTGTGCAGAAGCTTTTCAAGAGTCCTATCTATTTATCTTTGTTTGTGTTGCATTTGTTTTTGTGTTGTTAATCATAAAGTCTTTGCTTAAGCCAATGTCTAGAAGGATTTTTCCAGTGTTATCTTCTAAAATTTTTATGGTTTCAGGTCTTAGATTTAAGTGTTTGATCCATCTTGAGTTGATATTTGTATAAGGTGGGAGATGAAGATCCAGTTTCATTCTTCTACATGTGACTTGCCAATTATCCCAGCACCATTTGTTGAATAGGGTGTCCTTTCCCCAATTAATGTTTTTGTTTGCTTTGTCAAAGATCAGTTGGCTGCAAGTATTTGGCTTTATTTCTGGGTTCTCTATTCTGTACCTTGCCGTTTTGGTGATTATTACTTTATAGTATAGTTTGAAGTTGGGTAATGTGATGCCTCCAGTTTTGTTGTTTTTGCTAAGTCTTGTTTTGGCTATGCAGGCTCTGTTTTGGTTCTATATTCTTAGGATTGTTTTTTCTGGTTCTGTGAAGAATGATGGTGCTGTTTTGCTGGGAATTGCATTGAATTTGTAGATGGCTTTTGGTAGTATGGTCATTTTCACAATGTTGATTCTACCCATCCATGAGCATGGGATGTGTTTCCATTTTTTGTGTTGTCTATGATTTCTTTCAGCAGTGTTTTGTAGTTTTCCTCATAGAAGTCTTTCATGTCCTTGGTTAGGTAAATTCCTAAGTTTTTTTTTGTTGTTGTTGTTGTTGTCGTTTGTTTGTTTTTGCAGTTATTGTGAAGGGGGTTGAGTTCATGATTTGATTCTCAGCTTGGTCACTGTTAGTGTATAGCAGAGCTACTTACTTGTGTACATTAATTTTTTATATGGCCTGGTTTTCTGTCCCCACCCAAATCTCATCTTGAATTGTTATCTGAATTTTAATGCCCACATTTGGGGGAGGGACCGAGTGGGAAGTGATTGGATCAGAGGGGCAGTTGCCCCATGCTGTTCTCATAATAGTGAGTGAATTCTCACAAGATCTGATGGTTTTATAAGGGTCTCTCCCTCTTTGTTCAGCACTTCTTCCTGCCACCATGTGAAGAAAAACTGTTTTTGCTTCCCCTTCCACCATGATTATAAGTTTCCTGAGGCCTCCCCAGCCATGCTGAACTGTTAAACAATTAATCCTCTTTCCTTTATGAATTAACCAGTCTCAGGTATGTCTTTGTTAACAGTGTGAGAACAGACTAACACAATTTTGTATCCTGAAATTTTGCTGAATTTACGTACCAGTTCTGGGAACTTTTGGGATGAGTCTTTAGGGTTTTCTTGGTATACGATCATATCATCAGCAAACAGCAACAGTTTGACTTCCTTTTTACCAATTTGGATGCCCATTATTTCTTTCTCTTGTCTGATTGCTTTGGCTAGGACTTCCAGTACTATGTTGAATAGAAGTGGTGAAAGTGGGAATCCTTGTCTTGTTCCAGTTCTCAAGGGGAATGCTTTCAACTTTTCCCCATTCAGAATAATGCTGACTGTGGACTTGTCATAGATGGCTTTTATTACCTTAAGTTATATCCCTTTTATGCCTGTTTTGCTGAGGGTTTTAATCATAAAGGGATGAAGGATTTTGTCAAATGCTTTTTCTGCATCTATTGAGATGGTTATGTAATTTTTGGTTTTAATTCTGTTTATGTGGTGTATCACATTTATTGACTTACATATGTTAACCATCCCTGCATCCCTGGTATAAAACCTGCTTGACCATGGTGGGTTATCTTTTCTGCATGCTGTTGGATTTGTTTCACTAGTATTTTGTTGAGAACTTTTGCATCTATGTCCATCAGGGATATTGTTTTCTTTTTTCTTTTTTTTAATGTCCTTCCCTGGTTTTAGTATTAGGGTGATACTGGTTTCATAGAATGATTTAGGGAGGATTCCTTCTTTATCTTTTGGAATAGTGTCAGTGGGATTGGTACCACTTCTTCTTTGAATATCTGATTGAATTCAGCTGTGAATCCATCTGGTTTTGGACTTTTTTGTTGGTAATAATAAAAAATTACCATTGCAATCTCACCACTTGTTATTGATCTGTTCAGAAATTCTATATCTTCCTGGTTAATCTAGGAGGGTTGTACATTTCCAGGAATTTATCCATATCCTCTAACATCTCCTCTAGGTTTTCTAGTTTATGTGCATAAAGATGTTCATAGCAGTCTTATATAATCTTTTGTATTTCTGTGGTATCAGTTGCAATATCTTCCATTTCATTTGTAAATGAGCTTCTTTGGACTTTCTTCTTTTCTTGGTTAATCTTGCTAATGGTCTACCAATTTTATTTATCATTTCGAATAACCTGCCTTTTGTTTTATTTATTTTTTGCATTTCTTTTGTTTCAATCTCATTTAGTCCTGCTCTGATCTTGGTTATTTCTTTTCTTCTGCTGAGTTTGGGTTTGGACTGTTCCTGCTTTCCAATTCCATGAGGTGTGACTTTAGATTGTCTATTTGTGCTCTTTCAAACTTTTTGATGTAAGCATTTAATGCTATGAACTTTCCTCTTAGCACCACTTTTGCTGTATAGCAGAGGTTTTTATAGATTGTGTCACTATTATTGTTCAGTTCAAAGAATTTTTCAATTTCCATCTTGATTTCATTGTTGACCCAATGATCATTCAGGAGCAGGTTACTTAATTTTCATGTATTTGCATGGTTTTGAGGGTTCCTTTTGGAGTTGATTTCCACTTTTATTCCACTATGGCCTGAGAGAGTACCTGATTTTCTTAAATTTCCTGAGATTTGTTTTGTGGCCTATCATATGGTCTGTCTTGGGGAAAGTTCAACATGCTGATGAATAGAAAGTATATTCTGCAGTTGTTGGGTAGAATGTTCTGTAAATACTTGTTAAGTCCATTTGTTGTAGGGTGTAGTTTAAGTCCATTGTTTCTTTGTTGACTTCTGTCTTGATGACTGGTCTAGTGCTGTCAATGGAGTACTAAAGTCCCCCACTATTATGTTTTGCCATTAATCTCATTTCTTAGGTCTAGTAGTAATTGTTTTATAAATTTGGGAGCTCCAGTATTAGGTGTGTATATATTTAGAATCATAACATCCTGTTGGACTAGTCCTTTTATCATTATATAATGTCCCTCTTTGTCTTTTTTTAACTGCTGTTACTTTAAAGTTTGTTTTGTCTGATAGAAGAATAGCTACTCCTGCTCACTTTGGGGGTCCATTTTCATGGAATATCTTTTTCCACCCCTTTACCTTAAGTTTATGTGAGTCCTTATGTGTTAGGTGAGTCTCCTGAAGGCAGCAGAAACTTGATTGGTGAATTCTTACCCATTTTGCCGTTCTGTAACTTTTAATTGGAGCATTTAGTCTATTTATATTCAATGTTAGTATTGAGAGGTGAGGTATTATTCTGTTCATCATGCTATTTGTTGCTTGGATATCTTTTTTTCATTGTGTTATTGTTATATAGGTCCTGTGAGATTTCTGCTTTTAGGGGGTTCTCTTTTGGTGAATCTGAGAATTTTTTTTTCGAGATATAGAGCTCCTTTATAGCAGTTCTTATAGTGCTGGCTTGGGTGGTGAATTATCTCAGCATTTGTTTGTCTGGAAAAGACTGTATCTTTCCATCATTCATGAAGCTTAGTTTCACTGGATTCAAAACTCTTGACAGATAATTGTTTTGTTTAAAGAAGCTCAAAATAGGACCCCAATCCTTTCTAGCATCTAGGGCTTCTGCTGAGAAATCTGCTATTAATCTGATAGGTTTTCCTTTATAGGTTACCTGATGCTTTTGCCTCATAGCTGTTATGATTCTTTCCTTTGTCTTGACTTTAGATAATCTGATGACTGTGTGCCTAGGTGATGATATTTTTGTGATGAATTTCCCAGGTGTTATTTGAGGCTTTTTATTTGGATGTCTAGATCTCTAGCAAGGCTGGGGAAATTTTCCTTGATTATTCCCTCAAATATGTTTTCCAAACTTTTAGATTTATTTTCTTCCTCAGGAATGCCAATTATTCTTAGTTTTAGATGTTTAATGTAGTCCAAAACTTCTTGGAAGCTTTGTTTATTTTTTTAAATTCTTTTTTCTTGGTCTTTGATGGATTGGGTTAATTCAGAAGCCTTGTCTTTGAACTCTGAAGTTCTCTCTTTTGCTCGTTCTGTCCTGTTGCTGAGACTTCCAGTGTATTTTGCATTTCTCTTAAGTGTGTCCTTAATTTCCAGCAGTTGCGATTGTTTTTATTCATGCTATCTATTTCACTGAAGAATTTTCCTTTCCTACCCTATATCGTGTTTTTTATTTCTTTAAATTGGACTTTACCTTTTTCTGGTGCCTCCTTGATTAGTTTAATAATCTACCTTCTGAATTCTTTTTCTGGTAATTCAGAGATTTCCTCTTGGTTTGGATCCCTTGCTTGTGAGCTGGATGATCTTTTGGGGGTGTTAAAGAACCTTGTTTGTCATATTACCAAAATTGTTTTTGTGATTCCTTCTCATTTGGGTAGACTATGTCAGAGGGATGATCTGGGACTCAAGGGCTGCTGTTCCGATTCTTTTGTCCCATGAGGTGCTCCCTGAATGTGGCGTTCTCCCCCTTCCCCTAGGAATGGGGCCTCCTGAAAGCTGAACTGTAGCGATTGTTTTTGCTCTCCTGGGTCTAGCTACACAGCAGAGCTTCAGGGCTGTGTGGCTAGACCCAGGAGAGCAAAAACAAGAAACAATCTGTCTTCAGGTCTTTCAGCCATGGATACCAGCACCTGCTCTGGTGGAGGTAGCAGGGGAGCGAAGTGGACTATGTGAGGGTCCTTGGTTGTGTTTTTGTTTGGTGTGCTGGTTTTATGTTGCTTGGCTTCCAGCCAGATGGTGGTGCTTTCAAGAGTGCATCAGCCGTGGTCCTATAGGGAGGATACAAGCTTGCCTGAGGGACACCTGGTTAAGTGTTCAGGTTTCTCAGGCTGTGGGCAGGGCCACAGAGCTCCCAAAAGATTATGACCTTTGTTTTCAGCTACGAGGGCAGGCAGAGAAAGACCACCAGGTGGGGTTAGGGATAGGTGTGGCTGAGCTCAGCCTCTCCTTTGATGGGTGGGGCTTGTTATGGCTGCTGTGGGGGATGCGGGTGTGGTTCCCAATCCAATGGAGGATTGTATTCCCAGGGGGATCATAGCTGCTTCTGCTGAGTCATGCAGATCACCAGGGAAGTGGGGGAAAGCCGGCAATCAGAGGCCTCACCCCATTCCCACACAGCCCGCAGTCCTAAAGGCTGGTCTCACTCCCACCATCCCCCTCCAACAGCACCGATGACCTGGGCTGATAACTTGCACACACCACAAGCCTCCCTTCTGAGAAAGCAAGCAGACTTGCTTTTCAGCATCTCAGGGAGCCCACAGTGGTGACCCAGTTCCTTCGAAGGGTCTATGACTTCTCTCAGCTTCCCTGGCATGTTTCTGTGGTCATTCTTGGAGCAAAAGTTCAGGATGCAAGTCTCCACACACTGCTCTGTCTGTCCCATGGGAGCTGTAAGCTAGTCCTGACTCCTATCCACCATCTTATATAGGATCCCCACAATGGTGTGTTTCTTGCACTGAATTGTATAGAGAGTTTGACAGCAAAGCTGGGGTTGGGAGAGATGGTCACAAAGAAGGTGAATTGTATGAGCACCTCTTGCATCTCTAGCTTCAAACATGGACTGGGAGAAGAGGAACCTGAGAATTAATTTTTATCCTTTTCCCAAGAGCAGACTGGGAATTCAAATCTCCCATTGGAACTTGCTGGTGTTGAAGATCAGAGTGGATTGAGACAGACATTTGGAAGTATCACACAAGGTTTGAGTTAAAGCAGAGTGGGAAATAAAAACTCATTGGCACAAAGCACAGCACCCTAACATCACAATGGATTCCAGTTTTCAGGCCGTAATAGGTGCTGAAAAATGTCATGTCATTCTTTAGGCATGAATGCTTCAGAGCAGATGTCTCTGCGGGAAGGGACCCACCCAGGGTAGGGGAAGGAGCCCAGAAGTGAGAACCAAAAGCTGCATGATCAAGGCTTGTCCCTGATGCTAATTGGTTTTGGAAGTTCAAACAAGGACATAAATTCAGTGACTCTCAACTCCCCTGTAAAATAAAGCCATGTGGATGTCGAAGGTCATTGCTCGCTCCTTAGAACATTGCAGTGTAAATCACAAAGAAAAAAACAAGGGCCGCGACTCTACTCATTCATATTATTTGTAGCCTAAAAACCTCCCAACTGAAGATACCCTTCCCAAGGCCACAGGGATGAAAGACGTGTGAAGTCATCCTTTTTTTCACACCCAGAGCTATCACTTGTCAACAAAAACCCAGTAGCCATGAGTGTCCTGAGCATTATTTGAATCTTAATAGGCAATAAGAACTCATTTGCAATTCTCTTAGATTGGCCTTTGATTCTAAGCCTAATTCTTAATACTATATTCACTTTCTAGGTTACCAGTTTTAATCAAGCTAGAATTATTAGTGAAACCATCACACACAGTCGATGTCCAGTGTCCACCTTGCTCAACCTAATTTGCCTTATCTTTTTCTAAGAAGCATAATCTCAACAGAAAAACTTGTGGGGGGAAAAATCCCAGCAGGAAAAAAAATTCTGGCATGCATTAGTGAGTGAAATATGTGAAGGCCTCTATGCATATTAATGACTATTAAAAGACCCCTTCCCCTGTACATGTTTAAACTTTAGCAAAACTTTTGAAATAAATCACGCTGATTTATTATACATCTCAGCGTGATTGCTTTTCCCTTTATTTTCTTCATATGTTGGATATAGGGTTTAGGGGCCTTCCTACGTTTGAGGTACAGAGTTGTGTTCAGTGAGTGTGCACATTTGTATCTTGATTAGCTGCACTCAACACAGATGCCAGGATGGCGGTTCACACTACCTTGGTTGTAAATCCCTGCTCTGACCTGCACATTTTGGCATGTTTTGGGAGCAAAACGTTTTTGTGACAAGCACCTAAAGTTGATATGGGAGCAGACTGGACATAGGAAACCTGACCTAAACTATTTCAGCTGAGTGTTGTTTCAGCTCTAGGGTTGGGGAGGACGGAGGAATATATCCTCAGTATTACTCCAGTGCAGTTTTGACCAACACCCCTGACCATAGACTATTCGTTGTGCTATCCCTACAGGAAAATTCTCATAGCCCTGGGAACCTGGAGTGGTGAGAAAAGGACAGCAGAAGCAAAAAACTTTTCTTTTTTTCTTGTTTCAATTTCACAAGATGTTTAATTTTAAGAGGTGGAAAATAAACTAGTATCTATTTTGAGAAACTAAGAAACAGTTATCACATCTCATGTTTACAAGTACTAAAATACATATTCACAAATATTTCATGGGTGGATCTGCAATATATCTATATATATTTTTTTTTTAATAAATATCATACTTGTTACCCTCATCTTTGCAAATAAAGGTATACTGAGGGGATTGGTTCCAGTACCCCCAATATACCAAAATCTGCTCATATTCAAGTTCCACAGTCAAGCTTTCAGAACGTGCTGTACGAAAAGTCACTCCTCAGCATACACAGGTAGTTTCAATTTGTGTTTGCTTGAAAACAATTCACCTATAAGTGGACCCACACAGCCCACACAGTTAAAACCAGTGCTATTCAAGAGTCAGCTGTATTAACTCATTTAACTCTCATTATCTCTATGATATTTTATGTTATTCTATGATATCTCTATGTTATTTTAATATTCTTCTTTATTTTTATTTTATTTTATTTATTTTTTTGAGATGGAGTCTTGCTCTGTTGGCCAGGCTAGAGTGCAATGGCATGGTCTCAGCTCACCTCAACCTCTTCCTCCCACGTTCAAGAGATTCTTCTGCCTCAGCCTCCCGAGTAACTGGGATTACAGGTGCCCACCACTGTGCCTGGCTAATTTTTGTATTTTTAGTAGAGACGGGATTTCACCATGTTGGTCAGGCTGGTTTTGAACTCTTGACCTCGTGATCCACCCGCCTCAGCCTCCCAAAGTGCTGGGATTACAGGCATGAGCCACCACACCAGGGCAATTGTTCTCATTTAACAGATGAGGATATAGAGGCATGAACAATTTAAATAGCTTGCGAGAAGTCACATAGCCAGCAAAGAACAGAGATAGGATCCTAGTCCCAGTGGGCCAGCTGCAGAGCACATGCTGTTTATCACCACAGCCCATTCCTTTCCCAGATAACCTACGCAAGGGGAGGCTGGCTGGAAGGAAAAGGGAAAAGTTCTTCCAGTGTCCCTCCTGGGGAGTCTTTGCATGCTCCTCTCTGGGACTTCAGGCCTCATTGCCATTGCCCATGTCTTCTCTTATGTCCCTTCAATGGGCCTCCCAGTGATGCCCCAGCGTTCACCTTGACCCCAATCGGAGTCATCCCTGCCTGAGGCAGGAGGCACATCCTAAGGTTCATTTTCCTTCTTCATGTCTTGTGGGTCTTCATAAGAAACAACCCCAGACCCAGTCCATGATCATGGCCCCATTGTCAGCACTGGGATCCTGCCACTTGGTGCTCATTCTTGCAAATCAGACCACATGTGGGGCTGCCAGTGGTGGCTCTCAGGGTGATGATCTGCCCCCAGACCCAGCTGTCCTTCCTGCCCTTCCATATTTGCCTCCCCGAGGCTTTGCTGTCCCAATCTAGAAGGTTACCAGAGTTTTTCAACCTCGGTACTATTGATATTTGAGGACAGATCCTTCTTTACTGTAGGATACTATCTTGTGCATTGTAGGATGGTACCTATTAGATGCCAATCATCCCAGTTGTAATGTCCCAAGATGTCTTCAGACATTGCCCAATAGTCCCCAATTGGGAACCACTAGGCTGGATTTAGACCTGAATCCCTGCCATACTATAGTTGAGCCCTTCCCTGGACAGCTGCTTTACCTTTTTCTGTCCCAGCCTTCACCTTGCATTCTACCGTCCATGCACAGCTGTTCCTGGTGACCACAGCCTCACACGCCAGTCCTCAGCCCACTGGATTTTCCACATCTGCGATCTACCTTCAGGTTGGAAAACCAGAACTGGCTGTTTCCAGAGCTGACAAGATGGCTTGGACACTGGGTTAAATCTCTCTACTGGCATGCCCTCTTCTTCAGCCAAGTCACTTCTCTTAGCCCTCGTGTGTGGATGTTATTCCTGGTCCCAATTCTGCCTTGAGAGAACCACCATCCTTCAAACTTGAGACTTGAGCTGGAATAGAACCTTGAATTCAGGACCAAACAACCAACTCTGTACCTTAACATTTATTTATTAATGCCAGAGTTTCTAGGGTGGAACACTCGTGGGGAAAGCAGGTAAATAGCCCCACCCCTCAGCTTTTGGGAATTTGAATCTGAGCAGAATATATATATATATTTAATAATATATATAATATATATAATAATATATAAAAATACAATATATTATATATAACATATAATATTCATATGAATATTATATGTTATATATAATATGTGTGTGTATTTTCAGAAGTTTCTAGATAAGATTAACATTTGAATCTGTAGACTGAGTAGAACAGATTGCCCTCTATAATGTGGGTGTGCTCATCCAATCAATTGAAGACTCGAATAGAATAAAAAATGCCAAGCAAAAGGAAATTCCTCCTACTTGACCATTTGAACTGGGACATTGATCTTTTCTTGTCTTTGGACTGAAACCAAAATATTGGCTCTTCAGGGGTTTCAAGCCTACCAGCTTTTCAACTGCAACCTACACCATCAGCTCTCCTGGTTCTCTAGCCTTCAGGCTAGGACTGGAAATACACATCAGCTTACCAACTGCGTATCTTCAGACTTTTCATCCTTCATAATCATGTGAACCAATTCCTTATAATAAATCTCTTTATACACAAACATTTCACACACACAAACACACATCCTATTCATTCTATTTATCTGGAAAACTCTTACTAATACAGACAAGATACACAGTATCAGTACTGTCAGTGAATATTCCATCAGAGGGGACCTGATAGTTCAGTGAAGCTATTAACCATTAGCTATCCCTGGACATGGTAGAATGTGAGTGATACAATTGTCCAAACTTCCAAGAACCTAATACAAATGACTTTTCTTGTCATCTGAAATTGGGTTAAGGCAAACCGCAGCAAAGAAAGAAAGAATGACAGCCCAGGCTAAATAAGAGAGTGCTTCATGTTCTTAGCAAATATTGGTATTAGCTCTAATAATCCAACAATTCAGAAGACCTGGATGATACATTAAATTAAAAATAATGAGCATGACAATGTTATAGACCTTAACCGGTCAAATCTTTATTAAAAACATTTCTCATTACTAGATTGATAAATATATGTTGTAGGAAGTTTAGAAATTACTATATGGCCAAGCACAGTGGCTCACGCCTGTAATCCCAGCACTTTGGGAGGCCCAGGCGGGTGGATCACGAGGTCAGAAGATCAAGATCATCCTGGCTAACACGGTGAAACCCCATCTCTACTAAAAATACAAAAAATTAGCTGGGGCGTAGTGGCAGGCGCCTGTAGTCCCAGCTACTCAGGAGGCTGAGGCAGGAGAATGGCGTGAACCCGGGAGGTGGAGCTTGCAGTGAGCCGAGATGGCGCCACTGCACTGGGTGACAGAGCAAGACTCTGTCTCAAAAAAAAAAAAAGAAAGAAAGAAATTACTATATAAGCAAAGAAAATGAAAAAAAAAAACCTATCTTTCATGGTTTTATGATACAGGGACAACAATAATCAGCATTTGGTGTGTGTCATTTGAGTCCTGCTACCCCTTATGTGTGTATGAACACATGTAAACATGTCTGTGCATATATGTACATGTATACACATGTGTGTACATGTACATACATACACATACCCATGTCATACTACATACACTATTTTTACTATGTTTTCTATTAGTATTTAACATACGTCATGGACACCATCACATGTTATTAGGCATACATGCACCCATGTCAACGTTCACCATAATTGCCTGACAGTCCTGAGTCTGGGTGCCCAGTGCTTGCACCCTCAAGTCCTAGCTCTCTTCTTCCACCTCACGCTCCTCTTCTGACCACTGAGGTAGATACCTGAGCTGCTCAGGACATTCTCATACACATATTTTCCCCACTTTGGACTGCATTGTTTTGGATAAACCCCTAAAAGTAGAGCTCTGGATCACAGGGTATGGAGGCTCTGGGGACATGCTGCCAAATTGCCTTCTAGAATGTTCTACCAACCTGCAGCCCCCTCCTGCAGCATGTGTGCCCCCTCTCCTCATTATGAGGATAATGAATCTCTTCTTGATGTATTAAAGGGTACTCCTTGGAGCTGCACATTTACCAGTTTGCAAACAGGAGTATTTCACTCAGATTTTTTTTTTCTCTGAAAGATCTGTGTCTTCCTTCATCTTGTGGATTTTGGCCTCAACGATTATCTTTCCAGCCAACTTGGGCTAAATAAGCAAGCAAATGAGATATATTGAGGAGAAAAGAGTTCCCATTGTATTTTCTCCATTCATGGATGGTACCCACATAAAGAGTCCTAACTTTTTCTATTTAGACAGTGTCTCTCTAAGTTCCCAGGAGAGCTGCCTTAACTTTCCCTATTTCTGTTTTTTAAGCATGTATTTTCTGATTATAACAATTACACAAGCTCTTATGATCCTTCACAAGACAACATGAAATAGAAGACAGAGCATGAATTTTGGAAAGAGGCCTCTTATTTGTGACCCAGGTCCGCCCCCAGAACATTGAGTTTGGTCAAATTACATAAGAGCCTACTGTAATGGAGTGTCTAATCCCTGTGAAATTAGGACAGTAATTCCTGCCTTACACAATGTCAGGGTTCAGTAAGATAATGCATACATATAAACATTTACAAAAATGCTACTAACTAGTACTAAATGTGTAATGACACAATTAAACAGAGTAGAATGACAGCACTCTGTATTAGTTTGCTAAGGAAGCTATAACAAAGTGCCACAGAATGGGGGGCTTGAACAAAATGAATATATCGTCTCATAGTGCTTGAGGCTAAAAACCCACGATCAAGATGTCAGCAGGAATCATTTCTTCTGAGGCCTCTCTCCTGGGTTTGCAGATGCTGATCTTTTCCCTGTGTCGTCACATGGTTACATGTCCAAATTCCCCCTTCTTTTTATAAAAACACCAGTCATGTTGGATTAGAGGCCACTCTAATGACCTCATATTAACTTTATTACCTCTGTAAAGGGCCCTATCTCCAAATAAGGCCACATTCTGAAGTACCGGGAGTTATGACTTTAACATATGAATTTGGGAGAGACACAATTCAAGGCATAGTAAACTCTGTAGCTGAAAGGAAATTTAAACCTCCTATATCATAATATATCCTCAATCACTGGAAAGGCAGGTTCCGAGCGGGTGATGTGACCCACCAGAGACCTCCAGAAAAGCAGTGGCAGGTCCAGGAATCAATCTTCCTAGATGATAAACTCAATTGTTAACTTATTTCCTCACATTTCAATTCACTTTTATTCCCTCACATACCCAAGTATACATGGACCATTTTCAAACACAGGTTCTAAATTTTCTCAATAAACAAGCAGAGGAGGACTGCTCTTCCCTTCTTCTAGAGAAGACAAAGGAAGATTGCTCAGCTGCTCAGCTGGAAGGAGAAAATCATTTCAGGTTTAGGTCAAAAAATCACTCTGTGATATTACTGCGTTCAAACTCAAGTATATTAAATTACCCAACCTAAATGTTAATATAAAAATGCACACTCAGGTAAAGATTGGGAAAACAGAAGTTAAATTTTATAGATCATGTTCTACATGGTAGATACAATGTTCAACATTTGCATATAGTTTCTGTCAATTCAGTATATGTGCCTTTTAGGATCATTTAATGTTTTTAATTATCTTCCTCAATGCTTGTGCCCAACCACAGGAAAAGTAGAGGCTTCCTTTTCATCTTAGGTGGTGGGAAAATCAAATTTTTCCCCAGACTTGGCACTAGCTATTGGGCAACCGAGTTAAGTCTTCAAACTCCTTTGTACCTCAGTCTTTTCATCCAAAAAATGGGGATAATTGGCTCTGTGTTCTTTAATCTCCTACTAAATAAGAGATAAGATTGCTAAAGGCACTGAGTTTACTAGATAATCCTGACACAAACACAGCCAGTAAAATTACTGGGATTACTATATATTATTTCCTACAGGCCCAGCCTCAAGGAAAACATTGTTGAAAGTTTACCTTGGATGAAAAGTGTGGGAAGATACTTAGAAGTCAAACAATGTGAAGAAAATGGAGATAAATCCTTTGCTCAATGTTACTATAAAAGCTAACCTTTATTTTAAATGAAGAGACTTGAGAAGTTTTTCCTTGAATGTCATGGAAGCTGCCATGATGGGGATTTATGAATGAAATCGATTAGGCACTAATTTTCCAGGCTTCACTCTCTGGAAATGGATGTACTGTGTTTTCAGAGTGCAGCATCTCCAACAAGGTTACCAGAATCAAAGCGGTGACTTTGGCTTCCAATGTTGTCCTTTTCTCCTTCCAACTGGAGGTCTACCAAGTAAGTGACTAATACAAAAAAATCACAGGTGTGCATCTGCACCCTAGAGGCTCAGGTACCTGGAGATGGAACCTCGGGAATGGTTAAAACATTCTGTGTACATCCAAATACAGACATGGTGAGAGGGAAGCAGTTCCACTATCACTTCTCAAGCACTCCTGATGTTCATCCTCCAAACAAAAGCAACTGTGTCATCCCAACGCCTTCTAGTTTCCATGGCAGGTGCTGAGTATTTTGCCAGAGAGCTGCTGTTCTTGCCAGAGATTTATTAGGCTGAAAATATCCTTCCCACTTTAGGTCAGTTGAGTGGATGGGTGAGTGTGTGGAGCTAGAAATGGAAATTACTAATAAAAAGCAATAGAACTATATCTTTAACCATGCACATGTCTCTCTACAGCTCAATTACTGCTCAACTTTTCCAAATCACCCTCTATTCACTCTTTTAGTATCAAGGTCACAGAGATCCTTAGCTCCCAGATTCTAGATTGGTTTCATCCCTTCACATAGGCCCTCATGCTTATAATTGTCATTTCCAAGGTATATTGAATCTATCTCTGCAAATACTGTAGACATATTATGCCTTTTGTTTTAGTTCAGTCCCTATGTCTTGTCCAACTATATATGTACCATTAAAAACAATGGCAAAACTGCACTTTGCACCAACCTTAGAAATATATATATTCCATGTATATATATTCCAACATATATATGGAATATTAGGTAATATATGTAATATTCCATATATAAACATATATATATGGAATATATGTTTCTTAGTTGTCTCTCTATGTGGCAGATCCTGTAGCCCATTTAGCAAACATCCTTTACTCCTCCTTTTCTCCCTTGTTTAAATTCTGATTTTTGTCAATTATCAACTAGAAAGCTCATAATACCCATAGAAAGTGGGTATGCCCCAGGCCTAGGGAGGAGTAGTGACTCAGAACTGGCCATGAGCTGTGAAGGAACACCTACCAGGAAACTGTGAGAAGAATTTTTGGCCCCCAATTGTAGTGGATTGAATTATGACCCCCCTAACGGTATGTTCAAGTCCTAATCCATGGCACTTATGAATGTGACCTTATTTGGAAATATGGTCTCTGCAGATATAATCAAGTTAAGATGAAGTCATACTAGATTACCATGGACCCTAATTCCAATGGTTGGTATCTTTGTAAGGGTAAGAAGATGTAGATTTGAACATACAGAGACACAGAAGAAACACACAGGGAAGAAGACCATGTGAAGACAGAGGCAGAAATTAGAGTGATGCAGCTACAAGCCAAGGAATGCCAAGGATTGCAGCAACCACCTGAAGCTAGGAGAGATGTAGGAAAGCATCCTTCCCTAGAGCCTTCAGAGGAGCATGGCCCTGCCAAAACCTTGCTTTCCGACTTCTAGCCTCGGGAACACACTTCTGCTGTTTTAAGCCACCAGTTTGTGGTACTTTGTTATGGCAGCCCTGGCAAACTAAGGTACTGATTAAAGATGAGAGGCGCACAAGCAATTTTTTTCTTTGCCATAACAACACCCCTGATTTGAGGCCATGATGCTTGAAGCTACACCAGTCATCTTGTGGCCAGGAAGCACAAAGCCAATAATGTGCTCTCAGCATGGCAGATAATAGCATCAGGAAGACCTGGCGCCCTCTGTAGATATCAGTGAACATCTGAACCCCATCAACAACCGCTGGCTCTCACCATTTGTGTTATACGACAAATATAAACACTCTTTATTAGCTACTGTTTTGAAGTGTTTACTATTACTTGCAGCAGAAAGCATTTTTAACTGACATACACTCTCTATTGCTTTTATTTACATACAACTTTCTCAACTGCACACCTGATCATCAGCTTCCCAGTTACTTTCCTAATCATGTCCAAACACATCATTCATTCAGAACCCATCACAATGGGGTCTAGTTTCATCTACTATTCCCCTATCTAGTTCCTACACACTCCTATACACAAACTTTTCACTTTGGTGAAACTGGAAAGAACCAATGTTCTTGAACACATTCTACCTCTATTTGTCGTGATTTCTATGCCTGAGACGCCCTATCCTGATTGTTCATTTTTCTTCTAAGTATGTAAAATTGCAAAGCGCATGTCAGTACCACTGCAAAAGTAAACAATTAGGAAGAAAATTAGTGTCTGATCATCCAGGATCAGTTCACTACGCTATGACACATTCATACCATGGAACCCTCTAGAGCTTTAAAAATGTTATAAAGGCATCACATTTTATGATGCTATATGCAACATTCACTGTTAGGGTGTTTCATGGAAACAGAAAATCAGAGTTTGAAAAGTCTGATGAGATGCCTAGTAGCCTGTTGTCTGTGATTATTTCTGGATAATAGGATTTGGGAGTAATTTCATTCTTTTTTATACTGTTTTAATTTTTCAGATTTCCTACAGGTATATATTACCATTAAGATAAGAACTATATATTTTTAAATCCTGAAGAATCTTCAGGGCCCTGTTTGACCTTTTCAGAAAATCTTCCCCGGATTTCACTGCAGGATCATCTCCTCCTCCTTTGCTTTTCAAAACAACGTTTGCTCTTCCCTGATGGCATGTGGACCACACTCTGGCTTGAAATAGACTTACTAGTGTGTGTATTTCTCTCACCACATTTTAAGCTTATTCAGTGCTTAGAACATGTTCAGGTCATCTTTGTCTCACCCATGGGGAACAAACAAAACACCCTCTCAGTATTGCGGAAGTAATCATTGCTGGCACATACTGAACACTTAATATAGCAGAATAAAAATAATTCTGTGTCATATCGTGCAATCCATTCATTATTCCGATATGGAACCTGAGGTCTTGAGAAGTTAATTTGCCCCAGAAAAGAACTTTGAGCACCCCTGAATCCTCTCTCTTCTTTACCTTCATCTCCAGTTCCCAGGTTTTATTAATACTTGGGCTGACATGTTTTCTGATGTCCTTCCCTCCTTGTCCATCCTGTAGTACAGGCCATCTTCCTCTCACCTAAACTATTACCATTATTTCATTAGTTAGGTTTTTAGTTCCACAATGTTTTCTATCCTATAATTTGTTATTAATGTGCTATTGGTTTATTCAGTCAAAGTATGTTTGGATTTATCTATGTGGCTACCAATTTTTCTTTGCTCACACTCTTGATCATATCTGACGTTTGAGATATTTCTTCTGTATTTATGTCCTTTTTCCCCAAAGTATGTCCTTTAGAAATTCCTTTCATGAGGATTTTTTTCCAAGGTGAGAGTCCTTACATCTTAGTATATGAAAATGTGTTCAACCTTGTTTTTGAAAGATAGTGTGGCTTGGCAAAGTTATTTCCTCTTAGAATTTTATCGTCTTTGCGTATCCATTGTTGTTGAAACTTCTGTTGATCTGATTATTATTCCTTTTGATGTCTGCCATTTCTCTAGGGCTGCTTTTAAGTTATTTTTATCCTCTCTGTCATTCTATAATGTCACCATAATACAAATATCCCCAGATCCAGAGGGGACAAATGTCCCCTCTGGACCTGAGGCCTTTGTCTTTCCAAATATCTGAAAAATCATCAACCTTTATCCTCAAACATTTCTTCTCTCTCTAGTCTCTCATTTTGAAATTTTAACTAGTCCTTATCATTCTTATGGACCCTTTCATTTTTTCCATCTTGTTGTGTCTGTGTGCAGCATTCCACATTTCTTCAAACCTATATTCTAATTTGATATTTTCATGTTCAGTTGCTCCACAAAAGTAGGGCCCATGTCTCTCTTGTTCACTCTCTTCCACACCTGAAACCTAGGAGGTGCTTCAAAGCATCTCTTGACTGAATGAATTAGTTTTACATTTGGTAGGATATTGAGGCTTAGAGACACCAGAAACTTGCCCAATGGCACACCCCAGGTGCACAGTAGGAAGGATACAGCCCGGGGTCTGATTCCAAAGCCTGTGGATCAGTAAATGAGTAAATGAGCAAATGAAAGTAAAAATAATAATAATAATAATAATAAAACAACTTAAAAATGCAAGTCATGATACTTTATACGTCTTCTCCTGATCACCAAAATGAAGACGTTTTCTCAGAGCTTTTCTCTCTTTCCATTCCCAATATTTAGAATTAATCCCTCAAACTATCTCTTTATATGTCTTCAGGACAGCTGTGGGAATCACTGTAAGATTGCTCTCAAACATACATCAGTAGATGACAATCGGCGGTGGCATTTAGCATCTTCCATTCACTTTAACTCTTGTTTATTGAGCATGACTGTACCGGATGCACTGGCCACCTGGGGAGTTACAGAAAACTTATGATGGGGCTGGGCGTGGTGGTTCACGCCTGTAAATAATCCCAGTACTTTGGAGGGCGAGGCGGGCAGACTGCTTGAGGTCAGGAGTCTGTGACCAGGCTGGCCAACATGGGTAAACCCCGTGTTGACTAAAAATACAAAAAATAGCCGGGCGTCATTGCAGGTGCCTGTAATCCCAGCTACTCAGGAGGCTGAGGCAGGAGAATCACTTGAGCCCAGGAGATGGACATTGCAGTGAGCCGAGATCATGCCACTGCATCCCAGCCTGGGAGACAGAGCGAGACTCCATCTCAAAAAAAAAAAAAAAAAAATTTTGACTTTGCAAAGCTCAAACTACATGGTAGAATTTTCAATATGGTTCAGATTAAGAACCCAATATACTAAGATCAGAATATCTTATAGAACTTTCAGGGTCTTTCTCCATGGCTGAGTGGCCTTTTGTATACTGGCTCTTTAAAGCAAGTAGGCAGAAAATGAAGTTGGGAATCACACGTCAGATACACTCTTAATTTCTCCCCAGTAACATTGCATTAGTCCTGGCACATCTCTGAAAAGCTGAAAATCTTGCCATAGATTGTTCCGAAAGCCTTGGCTGATGGCGCTCGCGTGACCTACTGGGCAGGGCTGGGCTGGGCTGGGTTGGGCTGGCTCTGGCAGGACCTACCCAGGCACAGGCTCCTAATCACCCTTTATCCTTGCCCATTCCTGCTGTGTTGACAACAGCCGGAAACTGCATTGAGAGCCTCAACCCACTCTCACAACTGTTGATGGACTTCAGAAAGAGTTTCTTCCCTGGCAGATAATTCAGACTGAAAGGAACAAACATGTTGAAAACCTCATTCAAGGAAAGTTGTTACTAAGTGTGAACAATGCCGATGATAACAGGGCTTTTCTCGGAAGACCACTTAGAAGAGCATTGTTGTTCCCATTTATTTCAGGCTGCTGGGCTCTTATCTTGCACGTGCCATATGCTCCCACTTATCTGTCAAGCAGTTGGACTCCACTGAAGCTGACAGTGACGTCCAGCTCCACACGGCTGACCACCAAATGAGGGTCAGGTGGCAGGAAAGAGGTTGTTCTCCTCTTTGCATTTATTCTCTGCAGAATTGTGTAAGTGGCTCAACAGCAGTAAGCCAAGAATCTCTCTAAAACTGTCATAGTTATAGTTGTACTTAGATTTTGACTTTACTCAAGTGCCTAAAGCAGCGTCAGGGTCTTGTTTGCAGCAGCACTTGGAGATATCAGATGAGTTTCCAAATGTCCTTTGAATATTGGGGGCACGTATAGTTGAATAGCCACAGGGAGAACTATCTGTACTTCGGATCAAATGGTGTCCACAATCCGTGCAGATGTCCATATAGCTGATGCCGTACAGTGAAGCAAGGTTAAATTTGCAGTATTAAATTGAAGGACTGCCAGGCATGGTGGCTCATGCCTATAATCCTAGCACTTTAGGAGGCTGAGGTGGGTGGCTTGCCTGAGCTCAGGAGTTCAAGACCAGGCTGAGCAATAGAGAAGTCCCATCTCTATGAAAATACTACATATATATATATATAGAGAGAGAGAGAGAGAGAGAGAGAGAGCGCAAACGCCAGGTGTGGTGGTACATGGTTGTAGTCCCAGATACTCAGGACACTGAAGCATGAGAATTGCTTGAACCCTGGAGGCAGAGGTTGCATTGAGTCGAGATAGCACCACTGCACTCCAGCCTGGGAGACAGAGCAAGATCCTGTCTCCAAAAATAAATTAATTAATTAATTAAAGGACCGGTGTTACCGCTGTACACACACATAGTCTACAGGTTTGTGTTTACACATATAAGTTGTATGTACACACACACAAACATATATTGAAAAATCTATGCCTATACATAGACACGGGGAGTCTGGTACCATGGTTAAAAGCCTTGACTCTGAAGCTGGACTGACTGGATTTGTACCCTAGCTTCTTCCCTTAAGAGGTGTGTGACTTTAGGCCAGGCATAGTGGCGCACACCTGTAATCCCAGCACTTTGGGAGGCCAAGACAGGTGGATCATTTGAGGTCAGGAGTTTGAGACCAGCCTGGTCATCATGATGAAATCTTGTCTCTACTAAAAATACAAAAATTAGCCAGGTGTGGTGGGGTGCACCTATAGTCCCAGATACTTGGGAGGCTGAGGCTGGAGAATTTCTTGAACCCAGGAGATGGAGGTGATGGTGAGCCGAGATTATGCCACTGCACTCCAGCCTGAGCAACAGAGTGAGACTTCGTTTCTAAAAAAAAGAGGTGTGTGACTTTAAATATTCAACCTCTCTGCTCCTTTGTTTCCTCATCTGTCTACTTCAAAGTGTTCTCAAGAGGATAAGACAAGCTAGTACCCTTAAAGGACTTAGGACAGTGGCTAGCAGTCAGGGAGTGCAGTAGAAGTGCTTATTAATAGAACACTCCCTCTCAGTTAAGAGGGAGATATGGCCTCTGTCTCTGGCTGAGCAGCCATGAGTCCGGCTACCTCAGAGGTTCTACCACTAATAATCTGCAGAGGGACTGGGTTAGTGGGAGGTGACCAATAGCCTCTGCCATGCCTGTACCATAGGTCTAACTTTTATTTTTATTCATGTGAGTATGTATGCTCCTCAGGAGACAGCAGACTTTGCCGGGTCAGGGACAGTTTTAATATATTCCACTGTTTTCTCCCCTGCATATAGCAGGGTGCTTGGCACATAATAGGTGCTTAATAAATATGTATTGGACATTTAATAGAATAACTACTACTATTGCTCGTGCTGTTGCTACTCATACTATTATTGCTATTATCCTCAGGACGGGTTTTAATTTTCTGCATCATCAATTATTGTACTGAAATATGGGTTCCTGAAAATCATGTATAAATCATGACGATAACTTCCCAAAATGGTCAAATAGTAACAGTAATAAAAATAATGTTCTCTCTTCGGGTATTTACCCAGTAATGGGATTGCTGGGTTGAATGGTATTTCTGTTTTTAAGCCTTTGAGGAAATGTCACACTGTCTTCCACAATGGCTGAACTAAGTTACGCAGCACTATTCACAATAGCAAACACATGGAATCAACCTAAATGTCCATCAGTGATAGACTGGATAAAGAAAATATGGGTAAAGAAATCTAGGAGAGAATTTCTCCCAACACAGCACCTGTAGAAATTGAAGAACATGAAATAGATGTGCACGAGAATAGGAAAGTCCCAGTAATTTAAAGATAGTTTGGGTGGTGTGCTGGACCAGAAACAATATACACCATGGAATACTATGCAGCCATAAAAGAGAACAAGATCATGTCTTTTGCAGGGATGTGGATGGAGCTGGAGGCCATTATCCTTAGCAAACTAACACAGGAATGGAAAACCAAATACCACAAGTTCTCACTTATAAGTGGGAGTTAAGCGATGAGAACACGTGGACACACAGAAAGGAACAACACACACTGGGAGCTTTTGGAGTTTGGAAGGTGGGAGGAGGGAGAGGATCAGGAAAAATAACTGTTGAGTAGTAGGCTTAATACCTAGGTGATGAGATAATCTGAACGACAACCCCTAAGACACAAGTTGACCTATGTAACAAACCTGCACTTGTACCCTTGAACTTAAAAGTTTTTTTTTTTTAGATAGTTAATAGTAATAATTAACTTGGTTGTACAAAACAGTAGAATAATAAATAGAAAATAAGGAACTTTAAAAGTCAAAATTAAAAAATAAAGAATAAAAATAATCAAGCCTTTGTTCTGCAAAATGTGTAGTATCAAAGAAATATTGGGAAAGTTGACAGAGAAAATACTACTGGTGTCAAGTAATTTACTGTCAGGAATAACTTGAAGGAGCGCAAAATGAGTGATCATGTTCATGTACCAAATGGGTAGAGATAAAATATAGTTAACAAAGAAAATGCATGTTGGATTTTAATGCAGGAGGGTAAACACCATTATTTGCCCTCACCAGGATATAAGGAAGCAGGTTTTTAATGGGCCTAGAACACCAAGGTCTAGGAAATGCTGTGTTCAAAAGAAATAGGATCAATAGCTAAGCCAGTCAAAGCCATGTACACCTGAAGTGAAATGTGTGACCGTGATGGAGGAATGTGCAGAGAGTTTGGTTGAAGATTAAAGGAGGGAGGGAGAGTAGGACAATGCTAGAGACCACCCATCCAGATGGAGGAAGCTCTGATGTTTTCTAGCCATGGATCAAACAGCACAGATGCTGCCGGAGAGGTTGGGTGACTACAGAGGGAGGGGCCCGGGTGCAGGGAGCCCAAAGGGACAGCTGCTAGAAATCGACTTCAGTCCAAAGAGGAAGCGAGGCAGAGCTGCTTCTCTGGATCTATTCTAACCAAGGAGGAAGTGACAGGGGCCCTGGAGATAAAAGGAGCAGGTTACCCTAGAGCCTCCACAGCCAACCATGGGTAAGCTGGGTATTGTCAGGTGGGTGACTGCCTTTTGAGGAGGCAGAACTCTAAAGGCTTAGAGCAAAGATTGGTGGAATTCTAAGATTTGAGCATGAAACAAGTCTGGAGAGGGAAGGGTCCTTGTTCATAGCACAATCCCAACTGGGAAGAAAATGGGGAAGTATCTCAAGAGGTAGCCAAACAGGAAATTCTCTGGTAAAGTCAGATGTAGGAACACTTGTGTAAAAAAAAAATAATGAAAGAAGATGAATATAAATTCAAGTAAGAAATAGTGTTGAGAATCCTTGTGGTTCAAAGAAGTTTGCAAAATTTGCTAAGACCTAAAATGAGAGTCAAGGAAAGGAACAAAGGCAGGACAGGTCTTCTGTAAGGACAGCTGATATATAATATAAATAGACAACAGAGAGAAAAGACAACAGCTCAACCGGGTTACATTAAACAAGTACTGACTGGCTGTCTTCCCTGTAAGCCACAACCAGACATTCGGCTATGACCCTGCTCATGAGGAACTCATGGGCCAGATAAGAAAAGTATACAAAGAACAAATGATGATCAGGATGGTAAATTTCCATAGTGTTAAGTACCTCTAAGGAAGAGAGTTCAATTCGTTAAGGGATTCATTTAGGAAACACATCAAGGAGAACGTAGAGGTAGGTTTTGCAGGATTCCGATAGGGCTCTTGGATTGAGAAACACTTTAAAAGAAAAGCAGAGGAAGAGAAACCTGTTGAGGAGCATGAGAAGAAATGCTGGGAGGAGGAGATAGATAACCTGGAGTAAACTATCATAGAAATCTAGGAGAGAATTTCTCCCAACACAGCACCTGTAGAAATTGAAGAACATGAAACAAATGTGCACGAGAATAGGAAAGTCCCAGTAATTTAAAGAGAGTTTGGGTGGTGTGCTGGACCAGAAACAAGGTCCCCAGAAGGTTTATGAGATGAAGGAAAGCATTAATTAATTCCAAAAGTTTGCCTGTGATGGAAGCAAAAGAGGAGGTGGACAGTGTAGAAAGATATAAGATCAAGGATGAATTTTGTGCTTTGTTCTTATTTTTAATTTGGTTTGTGGATGGAGATTTAAACATGGTTATTATATGTGCTTGAGGGAAGAGGCAATAGAACAAAAGCCACGAGAAATGAAAGATAATGAGGTGATTAATAAGGCATGACCCTGAAGGATGCAAGTAGGGGATAGGAACTGGAGTCCATGTGGGAACATTAGCTGTGAGAAGTGGGTATCAGCTTCTCCATGGAAATTTCAGGGCTCTGAGAGTAGGTCCACCTGTAACCAGTGCTTGGGACAGATTTCTGAAGGTGTTACTTTGAGTTAGTTTTCATTAATTGGAGTATTAAGAAGACTTGTCACCCCCTAAAAGAAAGAGAAGAGATAGTTCCAAGGGGGATTTGAAGACTGTAGAGAAACAATGATTTAGGGGAATGGAAGAGGAAGGTATTATGGGATCTGTGGAAGGAGAGTGGCATATAGCTGAGCTCCCATTTCAAGCTGAAGGTTATAGCTGCATAGGACAATAACTCTCATGGTATGTGTGCTTCACCAGTAGTTCAGATGTGGGAAAGGTGGATGGTTGTATTAATCCAGGGATGGAGTCTACCAGTGAGTGTGGTGGAAAAATGAGAATGGGAAAGAAGATGCAGAAAGACAGAGGCTGAAGCCATGAGCTTCATGGCTTCAAGGCATGAGCCATGAGATCCAGGCCACTAAGCAATAGGAATGAAGGCAACAAGGAAATGAAGCAATCAGAGCCTCTAAGAGATCAAAGAACAGGTGTAGTAGGCACACAGAATGATGACAAAGGATAACACAATATATGGGCAGTGAGAGGGATCCCTGGGTATAAGCTGGCAGAGAGGGAAGAATTCCAGGTTATATGCTGGATGTGGCCCTGGGAGAGTGTGCCTGGAGTGGGGGGAAGTGACAATCAGTGGAATTGAGAACGTCAAGAAAAGCGTGTTGAATGGAAACATTTTCTAAAATTCATTGCTGTGTTTATTTGTACACAGGGGAAACACTAAGTGTGCTTCTATGCTAAGGGGAAGGCCTAGTAGAGAGGGAGAGATGAAGATACTGCAGAGAGGGGAGAAGGTTGAGGGAACAAGGTCTGGAGGAAGCAGGAGAGAGAGCAGGTCAGATCGTGGCTGATGGGATCGGCAGGAGAGAGAGGAAATGAGGAGCAGGAATGAAAGATGGGTCTGGGTACAGATGCATTCATCTGGGCATTTGAGGCAGGAAGCTGAGGCCGGACAATCTGCTGTGAGACAGGAGGCCAGTGAGGTAAAGCATGGGAGAGAGGCAAGAGCTTGGAACAGCCGCAGGAGCTTCCTGGTGGGGACTGGCTGAAGGATCTCAGTGATTTTCTCCAGCTAGGCTCACCCCCAGGCTTGAGAGTGGAGAAGGCCAATGATGCATGGGTTCCCAGGTGGAATTTTGCCAGCTCTGAATGACAAGTAGACAAGGAGGGAGGGGGATTACCAGTGAGAACTGACAAACCCTAGCAACCAAGGACACCGGACTGGATAAAGAGGGAAGTAAAGCCAGGTGGATCCAGATGGACTGAAAGCAAATGGAGGAACCGAAGATCTGGGAGGACCGCGGGAAATTAAGAGTGGGTGGAGTGAGAATAAACCTCTGAGGGGGTGTAGAGTAAGATGAGGGAGCTGTGGCTTAACGGAATTTGTGAGGATGATTTGGGCGTTGGACTTAACTGGAAGTGTTCTGAATCAACACTGAGATGAAACGGCAGTGATAGTAGGTGACCTCATTACAGTCGAGCTGAGGCATCACAAGCATCTTTCTCTTGTTTAACAGAGCAGGAGAGCTGGGAGATCTGTTTGTTCTGTTTGTTCCACTTCAACTCTAAGAGTCCATGAGCAACTCCACCCAGCATACATGGAAATACACACCAGTCCATACACGTATTTTGCATAAACTCTTACCTGAACCATCTACAGCTCAGGGAGATGCGTTTTCATTCCCTGTATTCCCTGCACATTCTACATGCATGTGATGCTCCTTTAGAGTACAATGCATGCATGTACAGTGTGTGTTGCATTTGGGGGAAGGGAGGAGCTAATCTCTGGCATCACTAGTTTTATGCTTTGAGACATGGAGATTAAAAGGCCTAAATATACATTTTCCCCAGGTGAGTCCTGTGAGAATGACGAGATTCATTCCTGGAATTAAGCTCTTTGACAGCCCTGGGAAAGGAGGCTATAAAAATAAGGTATTATTTGAGATAGGGGATTACTTACTTTATAATAAAACCACAAGAAAAATAGTAAAAGTGTAATCAGCACACTTTTTTATTTAATGTAACCCAAACATTGGCTACAGTTTTTTCTTTATATCATATTATTGGGTTAAGTTTTTATATTCCTCTATGTAAGAGGAGAGGTTTATTTGCAAACAGAGTGAAACACCCCAGTGGTAACTTGATTTTTCTTTTAAACCTCCATATATTATAGTTTAAACTGCAACTAAATGAAAATGCAAATTATTTATAAAAGCTCAGTTGAGTCTGTGGGACCGCAGTACACACTGTGACATGCCAGGAGTCGCGAGATGGAGTGCCATGATGATGAAGTGCATTTACACCCCTCTGTCCCTCCCTGTCTCCACAGCTGCATGGCCACGCTCAGCACCAGCATAGACCACAGTTCTCAAAGACCAGAGGTCACCCTGAGGGATCCAGAATTAAAACACACCAGAAGGTTTACTTTTTCTACAGCAATGTTAAGAATGACCTAAAATGAGATAAATAATAGATGGGAGGGGTGAGAGGAAGAAAGAGAGAGGAAGGGAGATGGAGGGTAGGGAGCTATAGATGGACAAATAAATATAGTCTCTAAAACACCCAAACATCCATTTCTTACCCCAAAGATGCAGAGCCATCTGAAAATTATGAGTTTCCATTTGCTTCCCACCTCCAGAAATGGCCAACACTTGTTGCCTTTATTCCTAGGCCCAAAACTCTCTGGCAATAAGCAGGCCTGCCAGAGGCATTAAGTATAACTCCGGAGTTGATTATTTTAGGTTGGAGTCAGGTATTGCCTGACGTTCAGATGGCCAGGAAAGAGAAAGTCTCAGTGTTAGCTTTTATTTATGTGATGATCTTATCTCCACCACACCCAGCATATTACTATCTCAAGGTGTTAGAAAATAAATTTCCTTAGGTTTAGAGATGGGTTTTAGGCCAGCAAGAAAAAAGCACTGCAAGCCAAGACTGTAGCAATGAAGAAAGTACCATCATAGTCTATTCTACAGAATAAAGCTCACTAGAAAAGGCTGTATACATGCCTGAACAAATGAACAAATGAATGGACACAGACAATTTCATTTCCTACTTTCCAGGCACATTATATCAAAAATACCATTCAAATAAGATTAAACCGCATCTGCTTCCAAAAATAATAGGCTTTTCTGGAAAAGTCTCAGTAACAGGATGGATTCTACCATCTTGTTTGTGTAGACAAACAATCTGTGTGACTCTGCCATGTTTGTGTATCCTTGTTATGGCCTCAGTTATGTAATTCATGCCACTTACTGACTTGGACAAATTATTTCACGAGGTAATTAAAATATTTTTATTTTAATGTACCTGATGGATATAAACTTGGAGAAAACTTGATGGATATAAACTTGGATAAAATATAACTTGTATGATTACAAGGTGTCGAAGTAAAGGATAAAATCTCACACATTTCTATTTTGAATTAAAGACTGTTGGGCAACCTCTTTAAGTAACAGATGGTATTGCTCTTACACCATGCAAATGAAACACAGATAGATTTGAATATTGAGAATGTTTATGTTAATATGTAACATAACATTTGTGATCATATGTAAAGTTACAAACTCAATGACACAAATATTAACACTAGGCAAACTATCTCCCTGGCGCTGTGAGCTTCAATTCTGTCTTGGCTTCTTTGTGTACGAAACACTTTTCAATATGCTGCCTAAAAATATTAAACTCCCATCACAGCGACTCAAATTGTTACAATGATCTTTGAGGCAAAAAGTCAAAATGTTGAAGTGTATTTTACTAATGTTATTAAACTAATCTCTATGGAGTTCTCAAATAAGACAATAAATGCACTATTCTACTCATCAGTTGTTCCAATGAGGCCACGCATGGTGAAATTTAAAGCTGACCTTGACATTGTTCTCCATGGACAATGGGGAGAAGGGAAGCCCAGTGAGCAGTCTAAACTCATTGGTCTTTTCAGATAATCAGAATAAAGAATCCCCATGGCCCGCAGCTTGCCTTTCTCCCCCACTGCATTCTACAAGATTTAAGAAGGATGGAACAGAGATGTGTGAGCTAGGCTCTGTAGACGGCCTCCCTGGGTTGGAATCCCAGCTCCACCTCTGACAGCTGTGTGATCATGGACAAATGACTCAACATCTCTGAACCTAAGTTTCCTCATCGGTTGAATGGAGACTATAACAGTGCATATCTCACAGGGGTATGCCGAGGATTAACCAAGAAAATATAAACTGCAGCTCCAGAAGTACTGGCTATTACTGTAAACCTTTATGAAACATTGTGAACAAGGGCTGTTTTACCTTTAAAATGGTTCATAGATTTTCTAGGAGATTATTGGGATCCATATGATTCCAAGACATTCTCAACAGTATTTGTAGGGTACTGACCACATGCCCACAATTCTGCTACGTATGGGATTCAAAGATAAAGAAAGATTCACTAAAATTCAAGGTGACAGCATCTAGTTTCTTTCCTCCTGTCTTTTTTCATTTAAAATAATGGTGTAAATAAAGGTCACTGGGGGCAGATGTATGAGAATGACTAAATGTGTCTAGGGAGTCATTTCAGAGAACATTTAACAGAAGTGGGTCACATATGGTTAGGAGCTTCAGAAGGAAATATGAGTTGAAAAGGAGAGAGAGTGAAAATGGCAGGGGAGGAAACTTTATAAGTAGGAAAACCTTTGAGGTAAGACATTTGAGCCATGTGTTTCCAGATAGGGTTGAGACATTAGATGTAACTGATGCTTAAGATGAGGGGGGAGAGTGAATAAACCCAGAAAGCCTCCTGGACCTGTGGCTGTGGATGCCCTTGAATGCTGTGCTAAATTTGTTTTTTACCTGATATGGATGTGGGCAAAGTGTTAACCAACTCAACCTTCTCACCTTCTATGTTAGAATTCATCCTTTGATAGCTGTGTTCTCCTGGTACCTGATATGATGTTAGCTGTGCTCCTGGGTGACATTCATTAGCATAAAAATGACCCTGATGGGTAACTCACATCTGCACTGGGAAAGACTACAAGTGGACCCAATTAGGGTACCCTGTTTTGAGATTTCCCTAAAGAAGAATTATAAGAGTGTGGTAACTCTTATAATCCTTAAGTGGATCCTAGAAGGAGTTATACCTCTGGAGATGTTACAAGATATGCTGGCATAGAGCTTGGAAGCCAGGGTAAATTTCATGGGAGCCAATGTGGATTCACTCCCTGCTGTGTAGACAACTGTTGCAAGAACTCCAACTAACAGGAATACTGAACACCACTAGGCTAGCAAACTGTGACTCCGGTTCTATATCCTCTAAGAGATGAATATCAAGTGATAATTTACGAGCATGAAGATTTAGTTGAACATCAAGAAACTTTGGTAGGCATTGTAATGGGTAACAGAGAACTCAAGGAAGCAGTGAAGTAGGAGTGTAGAAAGATAAGTCTGAAAATGTTATTCAAAATTATATTTATTTTAGCTATGGAGAGGAGTTTTCTAGAATGTAGAATTTATTTTTAGTTTTTTACTGCTCCTTGCAGAGAATGGCTACTAGGCAGTGTGCCCAGATTAGCCAGAATTTCTAAATTAAAGGATTTTACATGATTGCATAAAGCTCTAAAAATAAGACATTTGCTCAAAATAAAATTTGGAGGGCAGCTATCTTGACGTGCCTATGTTGAAGGGTGAGGGAAGGTTTGTATGACTAATGGAAACAATAGAACAAGCTGCAAATGGTTGGGAAATTGTTTCCCTTGTCCAAAAGATACATTGAAATGGGCTATTATGACCTGGTTCACCTCACATTTCTACAGAAATTAGATAATAATCAGCACAGAACCAAGTTCAGGTTTTAAACATTTTTTTCCACCACATCTCTGCATGAAAATACATCAGACTGAAAGGGATTGCATTCACTCAGCAAATATGTGCTAAGATCCTTCTGTGCCAACTCTGAAGATGAAAAGGTATGCGACGTGGTCTCACCCCTAAAAGAACAAACTGTCTGTCTAGTGGGGGAGACAGACACACAGCTAATTACATTCAGTGTGCTAAGTGCCTATAAGGAATATGCCCACATTCTCACAGGAACCCAGAAGGAACTATTAATTGTGCTTAGTGGGACCTTCTCAGAGGGAAGAACATAGTGGTCTGAATTTTCAGGAGTAACATCTTAGTCCAGGATGCTATAGCAAAAGACCACAAACTGGGTAAGTTTTAAACCCCAGAAACTTATTTCTCATGATTCTGGAGGTTGGGAAGTCCAAGATCAAGGCACCAGCATGTTTGTCTGGTGAGGGTCTATTTCCCGGTTCATAGAGGGTGCCTTCTTGCTGTGTCTTCACATGGTCGAAGAAGCAAGGCTCTCTCTGGGATCTCTTTTAAAAGCCCTAACTTAAGAGCTCTTCCTTCATTTCTTGGTGATATAGTTTGGATATCTGTTTCCTCCAAATCTCATGTTGAAATGTGATCCCTGATGTTGGAAGTGGAGCCTGGTGAAAGATGTTTGCATCGTGGGAGTGGATCCTTATAAATGACTTAGCCCCATCCCTTTGGTGATGACTGAGTTCACACAATATCAGGTTGTTTGAAAGTGTGTGGCACCTCCCTCCTCTCTCTTTTGCTCCTGCTCTCATGAGGTGACATGCTGCTCCCACTTCATCTTCCACCATGAATAAAAGCTCTTTGAGGCCTCACCAGAAGCTGGGCAGATGCCAGCACCATGCTTCCTGGCATCTGCAGAACCATAAGCCAATTAAACCTCTTTTCTTTATGAATTACCCAGCCGCAGGTATTTTTTTATAGCAACACAAGAACAGCCTAATACACCGAATCTCTTCCCAAAGGCCCTGCCTCCTAATACCATCACCTTGAGACTTAGGATTTCAACACATGAATTTTGAAGGGACACAAGCATTCAGACCATAGCAAGTAAATAGCAATTTCTAGGCAGAGAAGAGAAAAACTGTGTATGCATGCATGTGTGTGTTTATGTGTGTATATGTGTAGGGGTCCATGGGCAGAGGATGGGGGAAGAAGGTAGATGAAGCAAGAATAGCAAAGAAGCTTCATATGGTATTGACATCACATGCCACACTTTGCTCTGAGCATACAAGCTCTGCAGATATTTCTGTCCACAGCAGCAACCTGTGCTCTGACAATAGAAGGACTGTCCTAAACTCCTTCTGGTGGATGAGCCACTGGCCAACAAGGTTGAGTCTACAAATGGCCTTTTCTTCACTTGGACATACCTTGACATTTCTTACATCGTTATCACTAAACATTCCCTTCTGGTGAGCAGTAGGCTCCTGTTGTATGATGCAAATCATATATGTGTGGAACTGCTATCTGAAGGTAAAAAACAGGAGTTGCAGATGACTCCTGCCCTCATGGAACTAAACCACAGTCTAGAAGAGGAGAGCAAGTTTATGTGGGCTATGCATTACACTAAAGGTAAGAGTATTTCATGGTAGGAGAAGGTGTGCAAAAGAACAATGTAATGGTTGATCTAGAGTTAGATTACTAAGGGCCTTTAGAGGCTTATAAAAATATTTAGATATGATGAATATTGCAAAAGAGAGACACTAACAGGTGTTTTAAGATGTTATATCTGGCAGCAATATTATATCAGTCAGAATTGCAGAATTGCTGGAAGAAGTGGACATTCAAAGGAAAGACTAGACTGCCTAGAGATGAGCATAAAGGAGTCACTCCAGCCTGAGACTGGAGAAGAAAAGGGAAGCAATCTAGTTTATAGGGCCCGTGGATTGGAACCACAGGGTAGATGCAGCCCTGGCTAGAACTGCCACTCAAGTGGAAAGAGAGGGAGAAATACCCAGCCAGCACCTTATCTTCCCATCAAAACTTTAAATTTTTCCTTTTCAGAAGACACCACAAGGAAATAGAAGGGGTCTGAACAATGGTTCATGCCTGTAATCTCAGTGCTTTGGGAGACCAAGGCTGGAGGATCACTTGAGGCCAGGAGTTCAAGACCAGCCTGGTTAACACAGTGAGATCCCATCTCTACAAGAAGTTGAAAAATTAATGAAGTATCAAATGCCCATCAATGATAGACTGGATAAAGAAAATGCAGTACATATACACCGTGGAATACTACGCAGCCATAAAAAGGAACAAGATCATGTCCTTTGCAGGGACATGGATGGAGCTGGAAGCCATTATCCTCAACAAACTAACAGAAGAACAGAAATTAACACTGCATGTTCTCACTTGTAAGTGGGAACTGAACAATGGAGAACACATGGAAACAGGGAGGGGAACAGCACACAGTGGGGCCTGTTGTGGGGGCAGAGGGAGGAAGAACATCAGGATAAATAGCTAATGCATGTGAGGCTTAATACTTAGGTGATGGGTTGATAGGTGCAGCAAACCACCATGGCACATGTTTACCTATGTAACAAACCTATGTGTCCCACACATGTATTTTGGAACTTCATTAAATTAAATTAAATTAAAAAGAAAATACCTACATTAAAGCCATTTAGTTTTAGGGAAAAGGAGTTGAAAATGCAACCAACTCTTGGTGAAATGTACAAATAAATCTTTGTTATACTTTATTTCAAATAAATTATTTTCAAATTAAAAATTTTTCACTGGGTATGGTGGTGCCTTATTATAGTCCTACGTCCTCAGGAAGCTGAGGGAGGAGGATCACGTGAACCCAGAAGGTCGAGGCTGCAGTGAGCTATGATCGTACCACTGCACTCCAGCCTGGAAAACAGAGCAAGACCCTATTTCTGAAAAAAGAGAGAGAGAGAGAGAAAAGAATTTAGAAGGACATGCCACACATTGAAAGAACATATTTTTAAATCACATCTTTGATACAAGAATTGTGTTCAGAATGTATAAGTAATTCTTACAGCTCATAATTAGAAGACAAATCGCCCAATTTAAAAATGGGCAAGAGATTTGAACAGACATTTCACCAAAGAGGATATGCAAGAACGTAAAAAGATGATCAGAATCACTGGGAAAATACAAAATAAAACTGCAATGAAATACATCATATCCAGTACAACAGCTGAAATAAAAAGACAGACAAATACAAGTGGTGAAAAGAATGTAGAAAAACTGGAACCCCCAAATTTTCTGATGGAAATAGAAAATGGAATATTCAGTTTGCAAACAGCTTGACCTCTTCTTAAAAAGGCAAACATAGACTTACCACATGACCCAGCTATTCCACTCTTAGATAGGTACCCAAGAGAAATAAAAATATGTCAACACAAAGACGTGTTGGTAAATGTTCGTAGCACCATTATGTATAATAGCCAAAAACTAGAAATGATACAGATGTCCATCAGCTGGCGAATGAATATACAAGTTGTGGTATATCCATACAGTGGAATACTACGTAATTTAAAAAACCAGTTACTGATACATGTTACAACATTGATGAGTCTCACTGCATTCTGCTGGGTGAAAGAAGGTAGAATTGAAAGGCTCCTTACTGTATTATTTCATTTACATGACATTATGGAAAAGGCAAAGATATGGGAACAGATATCAGATTAGTGGTCCTCAAGTGCCAATGGCAGTAGGAGAGGATTGACTGCCAAGAAGCTGGAGGGAACAAAGAGGGGCTTTGGAGGTGGTGAAGATGATCTGTATCAAGTTTGCAGTGATGATTTCATACCTGTTTGTCAAAGCTCATCCAACTATACACGTCAGTAAGTGTATTTTACCATACTTAAGTTATACTTTGATAAACATGACTTTTAAAAATAAGCATTAAACTAGTGGCAGGCAGAGCAGCTAGGAGAACACTGCTGAGGGGGAGCAGCAGTGAAGAAAGGGAAAGACCTTGATGAGGAGAAGCAGCAGTGAAGAAAGGGAAAGACCTCGATGAGGGGAAGCCTGCCTAAGAAAAAAGAACATGAGAGACAGGCTTTCTGGAAGCGAAAGAGTTTGTGATTATAAATAAAGAAGGCAGAATGATAAAATACATGAGCAGATGTGACAATGAAACTCAAAGTAACTCAGTGAAACTCCATAGAGGGGAATAAACAGGAGGGTTCTGGTAAGTCTGACAAAAGCAAGGGAGAAAGGCGTTCATGCAATCACTCATACACCCATGCATTGACTCACGCATGTATCCATTCATTCATGCATGATGCATGTCTGCATTCCGTGTTTATCTTGTACTTAACAGTGGGAAGTAGCCAAGGGCAAATAAGAACATGGAGAGTTGAACCTACCTTCTAGGAGCAGAGTTCCTGAGTGCAAAGCCCAACTTTAGATTGGTTTAATGGTTCCATGTTTACCTCATAGCTCTTCCCTCCCAATTCTGTATTCCGAATGTTAAAGAGAAGTCCTTTCATCCCCAGGAACTAGGCCCGTCCTAAAGTCAGGATAGATCCTGATTGGCCAGAACCAGCCATGGAAATCCTAATCTCCTTCACCAGTGGTTAACAAGAGATGAGAACATGTCTTAGTTCTCCACAATGAAACAAAAAGGACCTTCACGTTTTGAACCAAAACCCAACTTAGGAAAATGCCTTTTGTGTCCGTTTCTTCCTTCCTGCTTGGACAGCTGGAATAAGAATATGTCATCTGGAGCTACATCAGGCATCTTATGACTGTGAGGTGACAAGTATGAAGAGAAAAAGGCAACTGGTCAAAGATCACAGAGAAAAAAGAATAGAAATGGCCTGGGTCCTTCATGACACAAACCATCTGTTGCACCAAAGGTAAAACCATCTACCCCCAAACTTTATGGAAGATGACAAAATTATAGCAGGACTCTGGCAGAGGATTCCAATGGGAGTCATCTCTGGGTCCACTTATGAGGTCAGAACGCAGCAACAGCTTACATGACTGTGCATACAGTCCTCACCCCTGAGGCTCTTCAGAGAGGTGGAAAGAGAACAGAAGTGAGAAAGAATATGTAGGAGGGAAAAATCGTGGGTTCCAGAGAAAAATTTCAATCCCTGAGATGGAAACTAATGGGAAAATGATAGGTATTAGAGACAGGACAATAGATTAGTTCCGGTCTCTGGAGCAAATGGGTGACAATAAGAACTAAAAATCAGAAAAAAAAAAAAAAAAAAAAAAAAAAAAAGAAAAAAACAATTGGATAAGGAAAAAGGGAAAGAAAGGGCAAACTGGCTCAAAAAAATTTTTGTTCCCACCCGGAATAAAACCAAAAAAATCTCACCAATAAAACGCGACAACATCCCAACCAGTTTATCTTGTGGTCACCAAGTCATCGAATGCAAAGGAGAATGTGATTTACAATCACGTGATTTTCCATCCGTTTTAAAGGGTAGGCAGGGAGCTCTGAAATAGATAGATGGGGAATTAGGAGTTTGGATCTGTGCAAAGACAGTAAGTCAAGGCTCTTCGAGAATAGCCACAGGGGTCATGCAGTTGAGCATCTGAGAGGTCTTTGATTGCGAGCTTGAGCTTCTGTTCAGAGTTGAGGCTTCCTTCATATAATCTTTCTCCTTCTTGTGCTCCTCAGAAAACCAACATTTTCACAAGGCAGCCCTGCTAGTAATATCTCAGAAAAACTGGATTTTAGGAGGGAAGTAGAGAGAGATTAGGAGATTTTAAGTTTTGGTTTTATGAAACAATGAAGCCTTTTAAGAAATAGATGTGCCATCTTGAGACGACATTGTCAGTATCTCGTTCTACCTATTTCTCATTTTCTGTGTTTTAAAAAAATTCAATAAGACTATGGTGGGGTGATTACCTTTTTTCTATTTCTTGCCCTATAGTTTGGTTGTAGACCCAACCCTGCCTGAGTACAGATCTCCAGTCATTTCAGCTCAGCTTTGTCCTATTACACAATTTTCCCTTTTACCCCTCTTCTGGCTCTGCCAGAGTTGACTAGAAATTGACGATCCTAAGTTTTCTTCACCAAAATCAAGGTAGTGGAGGCGAAGGTGAACTTAGTAGAAAAAACAGACCTTAATCAATGTCACAACATGTGCATCTGGCCCTAGGTCTGCACTGCACTAGAAGTGTGATTTTGGAATAGCAGGTTAACGTCCCTGCATCACGGTTTTTTCGCCTTTCAAAAGGAGTCATTCATTCCAATTCCACATTACAGGGTGATTGTGGGGGATGAAAGAACAGTGAATAGCATCAATATTTTTGAATAAAAAGAAAAATAAAGTGAGACTGCGTGCTTTGAGCACTGATATGTTATGAAATTATAAACAAGTAATTTCCTTATTATTTTATTATATAATAAAATACAGAAACATAATGAAAACAATTTTAAGAAATTGATCCCCTTGTTCAAACAAGTTTCCCTTTAAAGGAAATTTATCTTATCTAGTTTTTGTATTTATATGTAACAAAGAGCCAAATCAAAATATAAATGCAAAAGAATCGTAAGTATTGTTTTATAAGGCATGTTTTTCTGACATGTTATTAGTTGCATCATAGAAGACACTTAAGAAAGCATCTTATGCTCTTTACCTTGCAAAAAGGTGTTACCATACTAGAATTGAATTCTCACTCAAGATCCGGCATGGTAAAAAGTATATGACAAGAATAATGCTTTTCAGTTGTTACATAGATTTGTCCTATAGAATTTTTAGTGTTTTTAAATGAGCATTTTTATTGAAATTTAACACTTCTGATTCTAACTGTCAGGCTTGGTTCATTTTCACAAAATGAACAGACTTATGTAACCACCCTACAAATAGGAAATGACGCATTATCAGCACCCCAAAACTCCCCTTGAGTCCCCCCAGCTACCTCCCTCTACTCCCCAAGGATCACAACCAACGTGACTATTCTCACTACAGATTAAGTTTGCCTCTAGTTGAACTTTATATGAATGGAATCACAGAGTCTGTGCTTTTTATTGTAACTGCATTTTTCTCTCAATACTTGATTCATGATATTCATTCAGTTTGTGTGTAGTAAGAATTCATTTATTCATTTTCATTGCTATGTGGCATCCCGTTGTATAGATACACTCTTCATTCTATTCTTCGTGGAGATTTGGGGCTATTCAGAATAGTACTGCTATGAATATTTTACACATGACATTTACTGCACGTATCTGCAATTCAGTAATGTATAAACCGAGAGTGCAATTTCTAGTCAAAGGGTGTGTGTACATGTAACTTCAGTAAATACTCCCACACACTTTGTCAAAAATGAAAGTACTAATTTACACTCCCACCACAATGTAGGAAAGTGACCATTCCGATAACTTCTCATCCTTAGTAACACTGACTAGTATTGTAAGTTTTGTTTCTCTTAGTCATTCTGACAGCTGAGTGATGCTATTCCACTATTAATTTTAATTTGCATGCGCCTTATTCAGTTGACATTGAGCATCTTTGCACCTGCTTCTTGGCCAATTAAATAGCTTCTTTTTCTGAGTGCCTGTTTAATATTTTTGCCCATTTTCCTATTTGGATGTCTGTCTTTTCCTTAGCGATTTGTCATGAGTCCCCTGTCACTCTCACTCTATGACATGTACTTTCACCCCCTTCATGGTGTCAATGTGATAAACAGAAGTTCTTCATTTTAATGTGATTCAATTCATCAAATTTTCTTAATGACTAATGCTTCTTGTGTCCTAGTTAAGGACCTTTGCCCAGCTCATGAAGGCAATGAAGAAACTATCTTGTGTTATCCTCTAGAAGCTTTTTAATTTAACCTTTCACATGTAGATCTACACCCCACCTACGTCTAATTTTGGTGTATGGAGGGAGCTAAGGCTGACGTTCGTTTTTTTCAATGTGGCTGGTGTCCTTGTGAATGTTCAAAAAGCATTCTTTTCCCACTGGATGTTTTTGTTTCTCTCTCTCTTTTTTTTTTTTTTTTTCCTTATCTTTTTTTTTTTCTTTCTTGCCATTGATCTATCTTCCCAAAAGCAGTTATACTCACTTACCCGGTACCTTTGTACTGATATCACAGCTTCGAATCTGGTCATTTAAATCCTCCAACTTTGTTCTTGGAGATAAACAAGGCTCTTATTGATCTTCTGCATCTCTGCATACATTTTAAAATATCAGCTTCTCAATTTCCACACACAAAAATACAAACTTTTAGTGGTTCTCGTTTAGACTTTATTGAATCAAAAGTTCAATTTAGGGAAAATTGCTGTTTTTGTAATATGGAGTTTTCTAATTCATGAAAATTATTTATTTATTTTCTTGTGTTTATTTTTCTTTTTTATGTTCTTTTTACTTTCCCACAAAAACATTTCATAGTTTGTTGCATAGAAGTCTTTCCTCTCTGCCTCAGCTTGAACATTTTTTTACTGACGTATATTCTACATAACAAATCTGCTCTCCAGCTCTGTAATCTCCTAATAATCACATATCTGACACAGTTAAATCAGATATTGTAATTTTAATTTTTTTCCTCTCTCTTGGTCTTGTTTGTTGGTATGCCTGGTACTGTTTATTAAATCCTAAACACTATGAAAAATCATCTAAAATTTCTGAATTATTTTATGTAATTTCAAAAAGAATTTTCTTTGTCTTCTTGAGACAGATCCCTTAATCCAATCAGAAATTGAGCTGGTTTGAAATTGAATTTTAGACTTACAAGGCTTTATCTAATTTCTGGCTTGCCCATACTCCTGAGATATAGTACAATCAGCCCTTAGTAACCACGGAGAATTGGTTCTAGGGTCCCAAGAAAATACCAAAATCCACAGATGCTCAAGTCCCTTTTGTAAAATGGTATAGTGTTTTCATATAACCCACATATATCCTCTTATATATATAATCATCTCTAGATTACTTATAATTCCTAATGCAATGTAAATGGTATGTCATTAGTTGTTACAGCCTTTGTTTAGGAAACAATGACAAGAAAAAAAGTCAGTACAATACAAACAATTACCTTTTTTTCTCCCCTGAATATTTTCAGTCCTAAATTGGTGTAATCCATAGACGCGGAACCCACCATTAGGGAGGGCTGACTGTACTTCATGGGTTTCAACTGGATTAATAACTAGGCTCCTCTGGCAGGCTTTGAACCACATTTTTTTCACTGCAGTATCATGAGATATCCAAGAAGTCTACATCAAGGTTTTGGCCTCTTGGCAACTGATTTCTACTCAGCTTCTCTACCTTTCAGCAGGAACAATTTAATAATCTGCCAAAAACTTGAAGAGAAAAGCAGCTGAGGGTGTTGGTCTCACTTCTCTCTGCTTCCTTTTCCTTTGGAATTTTGGCCCCTCACGTCCTGGTTGCCTTAGTAGGGCTGAACATCAACTTTTGTCTCCCCAGGGCCACAAGACTCGCAAAAGCTCTGCTCAGAGTCTCTTCCTCTTTGCCACTGGGTTATTCTTGACTCACTTGCTCAGCCTCTTTGCCCAGGTTATGGACAGGAAAGAGCCTTAGGGGTAAATCAGCGTAGAATGGCAGGTTTCCCTTTCCCTCAATGAGCAGCCTTTCTCTTTAAGGTACTGGACCCTCAAGTGTAGTCCATTTTAGTAAGTCTTTACTCAGATTGTGTGTGTGTGTGTGTGTGTGTGTGCATACACTACTCAGCTTTTCATTTTGTTATTGACAGCAGGATTTGTCCACCTCTGGCTAGTCCTTCAGAGCTGTTAGCTGAAGCACTGTCTGATAGACTGAAAAAGCAAAGAATAAAGACTCGTAATAACCTTTCTAGTAAATATCCTTTTTCACCCCTTTAACATAGCCTGAAAGAAGGAATGTGAAAAAAAAACCTTGGGATTACCAAATTTCCCCATAGAATTTCATACCACTGATAATTCAGGCACAAAATGTTTTCTGTTTTTAAAATTTTTCCATATATTGGACTATAAATTCTTAAATTATCATATATATGGTAGTAATTAGTGCTGGTTTCCAGATATTCTGTTTCTTCCTTCTTCTGGCACTTCCATCTTCTAGAGGATTCCCCATCCTGGCTCCTCTGTGGTAGGATACAGCTTGCTCTGGCCAATGCATTGTGGGTATAAGTAAAGTGCCTGTATTAGCAGTTATCTCATTGCTATAAAGAAATACCTGAGACTTGGTCATTGATAAAGAAAAGAGATTTAATTGGCTCATGGTTCTGCAAGCTGTACAGGAAGCGTAGCGGTTTCTGCTTCTGGAGGGGCCTCAGGAAACTTACAATCTTGGTGAAAGGCAGAGGGGCGGCAGGAGCCAGAGCAGGAGAAAGATAGAGTGGGGAGGTACTACACACTTTTAAACAACCAGAGCTCATGAGAACTCACTCACAAAAATAGTACTAGAGGGATGGTGGTAAATCAACTCATGAGGAACCACCCCCACGACCCAATCACCTCCCACCCAGGCCCCACCTCTAGCATTGGGGATTACATTTCAACATGAGATTTGGGTGGGGACACAAATCCAAACCATATCAATGCCCCGATGAGACCCCCAGAGTTATTTTCTTCTGCCGCTGTGACCATTACTGGTCTAAACTGTGCTGCACTTCAGGGTGAAAAATGAGAACAACGTGGAACAGAATTCCTTCCTAAGCCTCAGGAGAGAAATAGCATGGGCAATAAATTAACCTTGTTTTAAATCATTGAAATCATGAGGTTGCTTGTTACTGCATCACAACACAGCTTATCCTGATTCATACATTAAAGATTGCAAGAAATATATAGAATCCCATTTTATTGATAAAATTAAACGTGGCTCAGATTCTTGCCCAGAAAAGCTCCTTGCGAACATGAACATGTCTTATTTATTTGTATTGGCCCTTCATCTAATATAGCTTAGCTAAACTATGCAATACAGAAGATGTCTGAGGAATTTCTGAGACAACTGAATGAATGACTAAATAAATTCCTTTGTGTGAATCAGTATAAACAAGAAGACAGGAAGGCAGGATATTATGATCTCACAAGATAAATCTGGATTCAAATCCTGGTTCTAACATTATCTATGTGACCCTGAGCAAGTATCTGAATTTCTCTTAAGTCTCAGCTTCCTGAACTGTAAAATGAGAAAAATAATATCTGCCTCTAAGAGTTGTTAGGAGAATTAAAAGGGATAACTTTGTGATGCCATTAGCCTATGTTCTGGCACATACTACTACTAAAAAATGGCAGGCATTATCATTATCCCTCAAAAACTAGTGGGAAGAAAGAAAAGTGTAAGAATCAATGTAGGTGGGGGATGTCAATATTTAATAAGTCACTGGTACATTTTCTCTAGACCTATGTCAAAGTCAAAGAAAAGGAATCTGGAGAACAAAACAAAGCTAGTTTCCAAAAAAATTAATGAAAGGCAAAAATATCTGAATCCATGAATCCATTCAAGAAACTATGAAATTAAAATATGAGGTGTGAATATATCCATGTGTATATTATATATGTAGGAGATGTATTTGAAATTTGAGACATGAGATGGATACATAAGCAGGTAGACAGATACATCATAGTTAGATATTAAGTGTAAGAGTTATATTAAAATATATTGGCAAAGCCCTCTTGAATAGAATCACTTTAGTGCAAATGAGAAGAGTTTCTAAGAAGAGAATGATTGTCACTTGGACATGGAGTCATTAAAAGGAAAGGCCGGGCGCGGTGGCTCACGCCTGTAATCCCAGCAGTTTGGGAGGCCGAGGCGGGTGGATCACGAGGTCAGGAGATGGAGACCATCCTGGCTAACACGGTGAAACCCTGTCTCTACTAAAAATACAAAAAAAATTAGCCGGGCGTGGTCGCGGGTGCCTGTAGTCCCAGCTACTCGGGAGGCTGAGGCAGGAGAATGGCGTGAACCTGAGAGGCAGAGCTTACAGTGAGCCGAGATCGCGCCACTGCACTCCAGACTGGGAGAGAGAGCGAGACTCTGTCTCAAAAAAAAAAAAAAAAAGGAAAAGACTAACAGCCTGGAAAAATGTACGTAATTTATGCATGCCAATGATAACATAAAACTCCCGAAGGTTCATTTTAAGAACTCCAGGCTATAAGCAAAATACTTCTGATCACTCATGTTACAAAGGTTTTCCAGAAAAGCAATGTTTGAGTTTCAGAGAAGTGGGTAATAAGATGCTAATGCAGTCTCTACATCTTAAGGCTTGAATGGGCTTGACATCCAATATGGAGCAGTCACAAAGCTGGCAACTGATGCTGACTGTCATCTGGAAGTATAGATGGGCTTGTTGACGAGGCCTACACATGGCCTCAGCATGGCAGCCTGATTCAGAGGCCAAAGCCCAAGCAAAAGGTGCCAGTCCTCTTAAAGACTAAGTCCAGAATGGCATAGCATCACTTTCACCAAACTCCGTTGGTCAAAGTAGCCCCAGGTTGGCTTAGATTCAAGTGGAGGAGAAATAGGATAGTGTCTTAGTGCATTTTGTGTTGCTATAAAGGTATACCTGAGGCTGGGTAATTTATCAAGAGAAAGGTTTTATTTGGGTCACAACTCTGACTGGCTGGAAAGTTCACAATCGGGCATCTGCATCTGGTGAGGGCCTCAGGCTTCTACTCATGGGTCAAGGTGAAGGAGAGCCATTGTGTGCAGAGATCACATGGCAAGAGAAGAAGAATGGTGGGGAGGCATCAGGTTCTTTTTATAACCATCTCTTGAGGGAACTGATAAAGTGAGGACTCACTCACCCCTGAAGAAAGAGGGTGTTAATCTATACATGAATGATCTGCCCTCACGATGCAGACATCTCCTGTTAGGCCCCACCGCATCCAACATTGGAGACTGAATTTCAAGATGAGGTTTGAGGGGAAACATTTCCAAGCCATAGTAGACAGCCATCAAAAGACTCTCAGATAATTTGCATCCGTCTTTCTTGTGCCACACTCTGGTACGTAGATGTCACTATGCAAATATCTTTCTAATGAGTGGGTGATTAAATACTTGGCCACCTTATGCTCTTCCTGACAAGGATGTTTTCTTTTCCTCTACCTTTGAATATATCAATTTTCTACATGTTTCAAAATTTTTAATTCTTCTCTTCCACTTTCCATTGTTACTTAGAAACATTGTTACTATCTTCCTTCCTTTTCCTCCCTCTTATCAATTTCTTCCTTTTCCTCTCCCTTTCTCTATCCTGCTCTCCCCAACACACACATGCTGATATGGTCTGGCTCTGTGTCCCCAGCCAAATCTCATCTTGAATTTTATTTTTCTTTGAGACAGAGTCTCGCTCTGTTGCCCAGGCTGGAACGATCTTGGCACACTGCAACATCCATCTCCTGGGTTCAAGCAACTCTTTTGCCTCAGCCTCCCAAGTAGCTGGGACCACAGGCATGCACCACCATGCTGAGCTAATTTTTGTATTTTTAATTTGCTGTAGAGACGAGGTTCTGCCATGTTGGCCAGGCTGGTCTCAAACTCCTGACCTCAGGTGATCCACCTGCCTCAGCCTCCCAAAGTGCTGGGATTACAGGCATGAGCCCCAATGCCCAGACTCATCTTGAATTTTAATACGAATTTAATGCCCACGTGTTGGGTAAGGGACCTTGTGGGAGGTGATTGGAGCATGGGGGCAGTTCCCTCATGCTTTTCTTATGATAGTGAGTGAGTCTCACAAGATCTAATGGTTTTAAGGGGGTTTCCTCCCCTTTGCTCTGCACTTCTTTCTTCTGCTACCTTGTGAAGAAGGACATATTTGCTCCCCTTCCACCATTATTGTAAGTCTCCTGAGGCCTCCCCAGCCATGCAGATCTGTGAGTCAATTAAACCTCGTTCCTTTATAAATTACCCAGTCTTGGGTATTTCTTCATAGCAGAGTGAAAACAAACTAATATACACACACACACATCTCCCATGACATGGGACAATGGCAGTAATAAGACAGAGCTGGAGACTCAGGCCCACACGGCTGGCATGGATGCTTCTGGTAAGTCATGTGTTTGCAAGTTGGCAGTACCCCCTTTGAAGCTTGGAAGCAAAAAGAAAGAAAACAGCAGATGCATATTTTTCTTTTGTACAAATTTGTGGTTTCAAGTCTACACTTTACAAAATATGATTTTCCTTTTTCAAATAAAAAAAAAGACTGAAAGATCTATAAATCACAGGGCATCACTGAGTAACATCTTGATGATTTAAGTGTAAATGGATAAGAAACATATGGATCCCATTTCATACAAAGCACACACATTGGGAGTGAGTGGGGGAAGCATCTGGCAAATCATGTTTCTGGTTTGGTAGAATTCGCAGAACTGGGAGGTGTAGTTCAGGACATGAGCAGCCCAAATGCCAAGTGTGGGCTGAGTTCATTTCAACCTGATGCCAAGGCAAAGCTGGAGTTTTCATTCACGTTCAAATACACCTCACTTAGGTCTTTTTTTCTTTTTTCTTCACATTATAGACTTGGCAAAATTTAAAGATTCCTTCCACTTTGGATTCATATGAGCTCTAGGTCCTGGCATGAGGAAAGTAATCTAATACAAAATGACATAAAGTTTGGGAAAAATGACAATTCAATCTCATGTTCACTTTAATATGGAAAGGTTGAATAACATTCAATTACAATTCATTCCAATTTTCATCTTCTCAATGAAAGACGAGGGTGAAGAGAGGTAGGCAGGGAAGATTCTAGCATCTGTGGGTGGGGTGAGGTGGGGAAGGGGTGTTCCTGGAGCTGTGAGCAGCCTTGCAAAGATTCAAGAATGCAGAACAGTTTGTATTGACATGACCAGCTACCTTTCCTCCCTTTTGGTGAGCAACTAATTCACAAGAAGTGCTTAAAAAGAACAGAACTATTTACTCTGGATTAGACATCAAGCATTTGAGAAATGATGATCACTAAGTCTAACCAGAACTATAGATGGGGAGAAGAGAAGGAAGGCTGGTAGAAAGACAATCAGAGATGCTACATACGTGTAAGGGTGTCAAATTCCATCCCCAGGTAGGATGACAAATTTGAAAGTTTGTTTCTGCCTGTTGATCTACACAGACCGCAGCAGTGATCCGTAAATGGAATGAAGACCATCTGCACTGATTTGCACTCTTAAGTATATTGTGCTTTCTGCCCCTCTCGTTATCCCAACTCTGGCCATTCTCACAGGGATTCTTCAACCGCCCAGGGCCTGACCTCCACCTCCAATAGCAGAACTGCACAAAATAGCAGAGGTCTCTTCTGAAAAGGCAAGGCTGATCATGCCACTCTCCAGCTCAACAGCCTTTAGTGGCTCCCCGGTGCTCTCAAACTGAGGTCTGACTTCCGCAACATCTCAGAGGAGGCACAGGACAGTCAGCACCCAAGCACAGCCCTCTAGCCACATCTCTTCACACCCATAACCCTCACATTCTAACATTCTATTTTCTACCCATCAGGAATTTATTTCAGCTTCTTAAGCTCATGGGGGTTTGTTGTTGTGGTGGTGGTGGTTGTTGTTTTACTCTAGGCTTCCTCTCTGCCTGGGATGCTCCTCCTTCCCCTGCCCCCCCACTTTCTCTGGCTCTCGCCTATCTTCCTCCAGATCTGGGGAATTTATCCCAGATTCTTCGGGCTGACAATTGAAGCCTTTCTTCATGTTCTTTCGACAGCCTTTACTCACTTAGAGATGCTGTGACCTCCTCTGTGATTTGGTCCAACCGAAGGCTCCTTGCTGACAGAGGCAAGGCATCCACCCTCACGTCTCCAGCACACACAGCACCATGCTTGGCACTCATTAGGTGCTCAGAAACAAGTCTGAATTTAAACCCCATTATGCACTGCAGTGTGCAGGTGTGACAACTTTGTGTGTCATCTTGGCTAGACTACTGTGCCCAGTTGTTTGGTCAAACACCAGTCTAGATGTTGCTGTGAAGAAGGTATTATATAGATGTCATTAACACTTACAATCAGTAGACTTTAAGTCGATTATCCTCCATAATATGGGTGGGTGCCAATCTCTTCTAAGATGAAGGCCTTAGAGAGAAGCCTGAGGTTCCCGAAGGGGAAGGAATTATCCTTTAGACCACACCTTAGAAGCCCTGCTTGAGTTTCCATCCTGCTGCATTGTAGAAGCGGATTCAAGACCGCAACCTCAACGCCCACCTGAATTTACAGCCTCAGAGCTGGACCTACAGACTTCAGAGCTGCCAGGTCCACAAGAGAGTTAGTTGTAGGTCTGACAAGTCTGTAGATACATAGTCACGTGTGGCCTAATGAGAGGGATACTTTCCAAGGAATGTGTCATTAGGTGATTTTCTCATCACATTAACACCATGAAGTGTTGTAGATGGCAGAGCCCGCGACACACCTAGGCTCTGTTGCTCCTGGGGGACAAACCTGTACAGCATGTTACACTACTGAATACTAGAGGCAATTGCAGCACAATGGTAAGTGTTTAATCCCAGCGCATTGGGAGGCCGAGGCGGGCAGATCATGAGGTCAGGAGATCAAGACCATCCTGGCTCATGTGGTAAGACCCTGTCTCTAATAAAAATACAAACAAAAAAAAAATTAGCCAGACATGGTGGCAAGCACCTGTAGACCCAGCTACTTGGGAGGCTGAGGCAGGAGAATCACTTGAACCTGGGAAGCAGAGGTTACAGTGAGCCGAGATCACACCACTACACTCCAGCCTGGGCAACAGAGCGAGACTCTGTCTCAAAAACAGGGAAAAAAGGGTACACCGGTATAGGGCAGTTACTATGAATGGTGCTAGTAGAACTGGCAGTTTCTCTGCGTCAATCAGTGAGGGGTGAGTGAAGGGGAACGCCTAGGACATTACTGTGCATTACTATAGACTTTACAAACACTGTGCACTTGGCCTACACTACAGTTCTTAAAAATATTCGTTTACACCAGCATCACCACAAACATGTGAGTAATACGTTCTGCTATGATGCTACGGTGGCTATGGTGTCACTAGATGATAGGAATTTTTCAGCTCCACGGTAATTTTATGGGGCCACTGTTGTATATGAGACGCATCACTGACCAAATTGTCATGTCAATGATGCATTGCTCTGTGCATATGTGATTTTCTTATGGTTCTGTTTCTCTGAAGAACTCTAGTATAGTTAGAAAGGTAACATCACCAATTTCTATTTTGACTCTCTATTCTTTCCATGAAACCCAAAACTCATCTCCTCCAGTTCGGCAATGCCCTCCAGCCCAGAGTAGAAGCCCAGTCCCAAGGCTATGCCATGCCAAGACATGGGCTGGGAAAGTGAGGCCCAGGTCTTCAGTAACCTTCTATTTCCAGGCAGAAACCTGCTGAGGGGGGCATTCACGCCACCTGACCCTACATCTTCTTTGCCGCACCAGTGAGTGGTCCCATCTGCCAGGCCCCTTGAGGCCTGGATTTCTCTCCCTTAACTACATTGATGTGCCTCTGGAGCTGGAAGATGTCATTCTGCTGAATAGAGAACTGAGAAACACTCAGACCTGTCTACCTTTGTAACCCAAACAGCCCTGAGTGTAAGCTCTTTCTTCCTTTCCGGAGCTTTATCCAGGAAAGAAGGCCCTGCCCAGGGTCTGCACCCAGCAGGTCTCAGCAGCGTTTCTCTGGGACACATCAGCTTCTAAATTTCCCACCCTCTAATGGGTTGAATAGCGGGCACGGAAAAGATACGTTTGTGCCCTAAGCCCCAGAACCTGTGAATGTGACTTTATTTGGGAAGAAGGTCTTTGCAGGTATCACTATGTTAAGGACCTCTAGATGAGATCATTGTGGATTATCCAGGGGGCCCCTAAATCCACTGACAAGTGTCCTAATAAGCAAGGGAAGAGGAAAAGACACAGACCCAGAGGAGAAGGCCACATGAAGAGGCAGAGATTGGAGTGATGCAGCCAAAAGCCAAGGGACACTTGGAGCCACCGGAGCCTGGAAGAGGGAAGAAGCCTTCTGCCCTTGAGCCTTTTAGGAGAGAACAGCTCTGCCAACACCTTGATTTCAGACATCTGGTCTCCAGGACTGTGAGGGAATAAATATCTGTTGTTGTGAGCAACCGAGTTTGTGTAATTGGTCACAGTACCTACAGGAAATGTAGACACCCCTGATTGCCTTCCCTTTTAAGGGATTCTTTAGTAGTCAAGATGAGGGGTGGTAGGCTACCCTTACTCATCATAAAATTCTCCTGGTCTAATGCCTGTGCCAGGAGTCTTTTCCATTCCCCCTTTGTACTAGGGTCCTGGTACTCAGGATATCAATAAAAAACTAGCTGATTAAACGGGAGGGGGATGAACACGGGAGGTGAAAAATATTACACCAGGGAAATCCCTTTCAAGTGATCTTTCCTGAAAATATTAAGAAAAAGACTATTTTCTTTAAATTTGTCCTGAATTCTCACTTGGAGGGTAAGATCACAGTCCAATAGACACATGACTTGGGACTTCATCACAGACGCTGCTTTTTAAAAGACAGAAGTCAATCCATCCCCATTCTTGCATTTGCTTTTATAAGTGTACAAGCATCTTTGCTAGATTTCCCTAATGTGTGAATTCAACGCTCTGTGACCAAAAGAATTCCCATCACTAGGAAATGATTTCTGGAGTGAAATTTCTTTGGCCCAGCAGTGGTTCCTGACTATTACTTGTCATCACTATGCATCTGTGACTCTGACTTCTCTCTCAGTTCCATAGGTTTTCCTGGATGCCTTTTCCCAATAACAGGGAAACTGCCAGGCCTTGAAAATCTCCAAGCCTCTGCATGCTATGCTGACCCCAGAGCCTTTCTGCTGAGTAAAGTTATAAATTACATGTCACTGTCATCACACAATGATTCTGCCCTGGCTTTGCCATCATGCAGACCTGGGTTCAAATTCTCTCTTTGTTTTAATGGCTGTGTGTCTTGTAGCAAATTATTTAAACTCTTGGAGCCTCAGTTTCTTTCTCTTTACTTAAAGTAAGAGAGTTATGATATGAAAAGGAATTAGTACTAATTGTGTCATCTTTTCTCTAAGAATTTTTACTTGTTCCTAAACGGATTCTTTACCAACCATACTAGAATATAAGGTAGCTATTAACCATAGTGCTCTATACGAATGTTTAATAATATGGAAAAGGTCTGTGTGGTATTACTACATGAAAAAAGGATATTAAGCGGTATATGCAATATTATTTCAATTTATATCTAAAAAAGAAAGAATCTGTAGAAATTATTGCATAAAAACTTATAGAGGAATAGAAGATATATACTGAAACAAATAGTGGTCATCTGTTATTGGTGGTATTTTGTGTGTTGTAAATGTGTCTTTTTCTTTATACTTTTCAAATTTGCTATGTTATAATCAGAAAAAAATCCTGAATCCAAAATAAAAGTTAAAAAATGAAAGAAAAACATATTTGGTACAAGTTTGGATAAGTCACTTAACCTCTTTGCTTATTGGAAAATAAGAGCTTATCGCTATCAAAGAACTATATGTGTGTGGGGGGGGGGGGGCATTGGACTAAAAGGGAAGTTTTAGCAACAAGTAAAAGCTCAGTTGCTCTAGGAATGCTGTTTGCTGTGCACCTGTGGGTGGGTGCATGTGTGTAGCTGTGACTACTAATCTACTAATGCAGTCAGGGCGTGGACTTCATGGGCATGGACCTTGCAAGGGCCAGCAGGTCTCTTGCACTCAGAAGGGCCTTGAGCTTGGTTCAATGTGTTCTGGCCACCATCTTCAAATTCTCAATAAGTTTTGGACCAGAAACCCACATCTTTATTCTATACAAAACCTCAAAAATGATATAGCTTGTCCTGAGTGTAGGTGACTGTATGCATGTGAGAGTGTATGAGGTCTTGTGTATATTTTAAGAAATTGAATACAGTGAGAATGATGGATGCTAGATGAGGGAAGGAAGTGTGTACAAACATGGCCAAGCCCGGAAGAAGCTAAGGCAGAAATGAAGTCAGAGTCTACTGGGAACTGACCAAATGGGAATGGTAGTCAGTTTCCTTTAGAAATATATCATAAATATATATACTTAAACATATCTTATATGTTATTTTTGAAATATATAATTTGCTTGCAAACAAAACCAATTAATTCTACAGATTAAACTGAACTCTGTTTAAGGGGCTTTCTCCTTGGCCCATATTAAACACTTGAGAATTTGTTCTCACTTTAGATAAGATTCTAACTGAAATGGAAGAAAGCTCTATAAAAGTAAAAAGGCTTGTTCTAAATGAATCAGTTGGCTGTATGAGGGAAAAGTGTTAGCTAGAAACACACAGAGATAAATTGTCCATAGGATCCGTTTCTGCCACTGAAGTCCTTAACATGATCTATTAACCTGGAGATAAAAGATATCTTAAGGATTTGTGTAAGACTTGGCTGGATGCCCCCGGCTTTGCTCATCCTGACACTGAAGGCTAAGGTAATGAGGCGGGATAATGGAGGATGGGTGATCACGGTTGGCTGCAGGGACTGCATTTCAGTGAATGTGATTGCCTATTTTGAAGTTGTATTTAGCATACTGTCTGGGACTTTGGGGTGATGTCATCTTATCTCTGGGAGGAAGCTGGTTGCTGCCTGTTTCTGAATTAATCAGTTCCTTTCTTAGAGAAGTACCAGATTTTACACCAAGTAATTGAAAAACCAAACATTTGAAATCAGGGTCACCACCCCAAGAATTACTCAATCTCTTTTTGGACCAGAGAGTCCTTTATCTTACGTGTTCATTTATAAGTGCTACAGATTTATTTTTTAATCATAGTAGCTAATTTTTACTATGGAAAAGTAATATGAAACATAGAAAAATTTTTGACACCCCTGTGTTTGTCTTTTTCAAACTGCCTCAGCATTCCAGGAGCTATTTTAAATGTTGGATACAACGTGCTCTGTTATTTGACATTTACATCCTTTGTTACTTTTAGAAATTGGGCACATCCAAGCTCACAGCTAAAAATGGGAATTTTCAAAAAAAATAACGGGTAGGTGTGTTGGTTATTTAATGGTTAACTTTGCCCCTTGCTCCCTACAGAAAAGATGCCCATGTCTATATTAGGCAGACAAACTTTTAATGTTATAACTTTCATTCAAATTTCACACTTACAAATGCTAATTTCATGCCCTGGCATGGTGCAGAAGTTAAAAATCTTTTCTCGGCTGGGTGTGGTGGCTCACGCCTGTAATCTCAGCACTTTGAGAGGCCGAGGCAGTTGGATCACAAGGTCAGGAGATTGAGACCATCCTGGCTAACATGGTGAAACCCCGTCTCTACAGAAAAATACAAAAAAATTAGCTGGGTGTGGTGGCGGGCGCCTGTAGTCCCAGCTACTTGGGAGGCTGAGGCAGGAGAATGGTGTGAACCCGGGAGGTGGGGCTTGCAGTGAGCCAAGATTGCACCACTGCACTCCAGCCTAGGCAACACGGCGAGGCTCTGTCTCAAAAAAAAAAAAAAATATTTTCTCCTTTGTAAGTGAATGTATCAACCAATTATCCTTCTTATCATGAAGAGTTCAGTAACTCCAAATTCAGAAATTTAAGAACTTTAGGATAGGTCACTAATTTTCTTTAGCTAAAAGCTATAAAATAAGCACAGTGTATTTATCTAGGACAGTGGTTTTACAAATACAGTTATAATTTTCTTAAAACTAGATATGGGTATGTTCTAAAAGGTTGCACTCAAAAATCAAATTTTTTTTTTGATCTATTGGTAGAGGTGATTTCTTTTATTTTGATATTCCTTGCTATGCTACCAAGTTCCATATGCTCAAAATGGTTGAGACATTACTCGTATTTTCTGGATATTTTTAAAGGCTCAAGCAGTCAGATTCCACAACATTTTGTACTCCTTAAGAAGACTGGAAAATGCAAAGTGCCATTTAGCCAGTTTGCACACATTCCAAAAAATAAACCAGATAAATTTCCTTGTATAATTCCCACTGTATTAGACTGTCTATTGCTGCTGTAACAAATAACCACAAATTTAGTAGCTTAAAACAAAACAAATTTATTCTCTTACAGTTCCACAGATTAGAAATTTGACATGAATCTCATGGGGCTAAAGTCAAGGTGTCAGCAGAGCTGCATTCCTTTCCAGAGACTCTAAGGCAGAATCCATTTTCTTGTTTTTTTCAGCCTCTAGAAGCCCCTGCATTATTTGGCTTGTGGACTCCTCCTCCATCTTCAAAGCGAGCAAAGGGTGGTTGAGTCTTTCTCATGTGATGCCACTCTGACACTGATGCTTCTGTCTCTCGAGTCCATTTTTAAAGATGCTTGTGATTACACTGGGCCCATCCAGAGATTCCAAGCCAATCTCCCCATTTCAAGGTTCTTATCACATCCATGAAGCTCTTTTGCCATGCAAGGCTACTTACTCACAGGATGGCCACTCGTGGGTACCATCCAGTTTAAGTCTTCCTTCTTCCAGTGCCTTGTATGAATTTGACCTCAGTCCATCCAATTCAGAACTTGATTATAAGTTATTAGTTCTGATATGCCATATAGCTACTATTTTATTGAGCTTTGGGAACATTAAGGATTTCTTTGACCTCTTCACTGTATCACTGGTTCACATGAGACAAATGGACTGTCAGTCTTTGCCCATAACTTCAGTGCCCAGCAGGGGAGTCCCAAGGACCCTCTCCAAGCCCTTCCGTGCCATGTTAATGAGGAGTCAAGAAGGGAAGGGAGGCTCATTCCTTTCTGCTCTGCTAAAAAAAGCATCCATTAGATCTCTGCCTATTTTAATAAGAAAACAAATAAAAGGTAATTCTCTCAATTCACTTTTAAAAGTTCTTGAATCTATTTGAGAAGTCAAAGTCTCTTCTCTCCTCCAATATTCAAACTAATTCCTTGAAAGGTGATGGTTGGAGATCAGGAAAATTGTTTTCTACCCTCTGAGGGTCTTAACCCTCATGTCTATAAACAGTTCTGCACTGAAAACCACAAAGAGAGAGATGTCCACAAGTGAGCAAAATTATCCCATGGTTTAGGTGAGATAAACCTCACCAAAAAGGTGGCCTTTCAAAGTGATACTACATTTGTAACACAAAGATCTGAGTTACGTATGTCCAAAGAACCCCATCAAAAGAAGGAATCAGGCATGTATCTACTGTCTGTGTTTCTCTCCCAATAGGTCAACCCTTCTTCCTTACCTAATCCCCTTGCTTTTCTCTGCACAACCATTAGAAGCTTATAATAGAAATAGTTTTGTCTGTATGTAGTGGAAAACACCAGTTTAAACAGGATGTTGGAGATCACAACAGCTGACCCAGAACACAGGCCAGAGCAGACATGAAAGCACGAGCGTTTCATTCACAAAGGTTTTCTGGGACCAGCTCTTTCTCAGCCTAAACAGAGTCACGCACAGGCTGGCCCCAATGCTCTCACACTGCTTCCAGAGTGGAGGCGATTGCTTTGAAAGCTCTGCAGAGCTGCAGCCTCCGTGGATGGCAGCCATGAGCGGGACTGGGAGCAATTAGGAGTTGAAGGGCTTGTTCCTCTCCAAAGCGAGCCCTTCTGCCAGCGACTCCCCTTGAAGAGTATGAGGGAGGGAGCACAGGCGTCCCACGCCTACTTGTTTTCTTTCCTTTCAGTGGGACAGTTTCAACTGATTTTGATTACCCTGGCGCCAAATAAATGAAAACATTTCATAGACATATAATCATCCATCACTGTGAAGAAAGGAAAAATGTTTCATGTTCAGTATGTTTATAAATATACTTAATGAAAAAAGGACAGTGCTGTCTTTCCTACCACCACACTGCTGCTGCTGTTGGCCAGATAGTCCTGCTTTCGGATCACCCCAGATCCCCCGCCAACCTGGCCTCAGCCATTCTGCTCTGATAGCCTGATGGCGCCCAAGTCGGTCAAGAGGAAAGGCCTGCCCCTCCAAGGCCACCTTCTAATCTCTAGCCCCTTTTCTGAGCAAGATGAGACAGTGTGCAGAGCCAGGAAAAAAGGTATGTGGCTTGCAAATTAGAAAAGCAAAAGCCAACCATTTTTTTCCAACTGACTTAAGGCAGGGCAAGTGAAACAGCACCATTTCAAAGGAATAACAGTTGCATGTGCAGAATCAGCACAGTCCTCACCTGGAGTTTCCATTTTTATTCATATATACAAATATATATATATATGTAGAGAGAGAATTCTAGTCATATATATGAATTTATGAATATATATGAATTTTATTCATAGAGAGAGAGAGAGAGAGAGAGAGAGAAAGAGAGAGAGAGAGTCTCACTGTCTCACCCAGGTAGAGTGCAGCTGGTGCAATCAGCACACTGCAGTCTCCACCTCCTGGGCTCAAACAATCCTCCTGCCTTAACCTCCCAACTACCAAGGCCACAGGTACACACCATCATGCAAGCTAAATTTTAAATGTTTTTGTAGAGGTGGCGGGCTCACTTTATTGCCCAGATTGGTCTCCAACTCCTGGCTCAAGCAATTCTCCCTCCTTGACTTCCCAAAGTATTGGGATTACAGGTATGAGTCTGTATCCCCACGTGCATGCACCTGGTCAGGGTTTGGTTTTAAATTAATGCCACGTTGAGTTTCATACAGCATGTGGGTTGTTAGCACCAAGAAAGACCTACGTTGTTGGTCTGAGTATCCCATTTGTGTACATACAATGTGCAATAACATTGAAGGTAATTTTGAATTTAGGATTTATACTTGCAGTGATAAATCTTTGAAAGAATAAAATCTGAAGCAACAAATTCTCTCAGACGTCTTTCTTGTCCTGGCTAGGTCTTTTCATTTTAGATCCCACATGTTCATGGGCATAGTAAATGCCCACAGATCTGTCTCAGAGGCATCAGTTGATAACTAGTAGTATACATGGTCAAACAATGTGGGCTGTCTCCTACACATATATAATTAATTTGGGTCTCTTTTTTCCGAAATGTCATTTCTCACAATATGTTAAATATTTGCATTCACATTTGACTCATAAGCAGAGCCAGACCACTGGGGTTTGCAAGAAACTCTTTACAAGCCATTTATGCAAAAGACATCTCCATTTTAATCACAGGGAGCACCACAAGACTGGGAAAATGCGTCCATTCGAGTACTCCAAATTGTGCTCTTTTCAATGTCATAGGAGCCTATTTCTCACTTCCACAGAGCAGGGAAAGCAGCCCAGGTAGCAGTAAAGGGGGAAGGCCCCAAAGCACTGTGACATCACAAAAGCTGGAAGGGGAGAACCTGGGACTGTATTTACTTTAAGAGCTTATTAATTCTTCAAGCAGAAATAAATGCAGAAGTTCAGATTCTCAGTGTGCCACCTTCCTCTGGTATGGGAATCACCTAGAGCAGGAATAAATGTCTGTTCTTTCAGAAGGTGGTGTCACAGCAGCATGTTTAAAACCTCTTCATCTTTCCAGCAGGCTCCCGTGATGTCTTGCAGCCCCACACCACTATGTACAACCTTCTCTGACTCTCAGGATGCAATTCTCAGACCCAATCTCAGAGCGGAGTGAAAGAAATGTTGTTTATTGGGATTTACACATTCTCTGCGGATGCTGTTCAGAATCTGTCAAATTAGTGGAATTGCAGGCAGGCTCCCCAGCCTCAAATGAAATAACAGCAGTGATAGTTCACAGATGCTTTTTTATAATTTGCAAAGCAATTCAATGTGCATTGTCCTATTGAATTCTCATGACCATCCTAGGGAGGTGAGAAGCTGTGATTAAGGACATAACATGACTACTTCATGGTCAAGCAACCATGAAAAGACTGGGAACTCTTAGCCAAACAATGCCAGCCCCTCCCACTTTCCACTCCACAACGCCACTTCTGGTGCCTACAGTAAGGAAACGAGGGACAATCTAAGGTCACCTGGTGGGGTTTGGTCATCTTTATTTATGTATTCTACCTGTGGCAGGTTGACTCCAAAATTAACCCCAACTCTTCAGTCCTCCTTGTACGCACACTCTGTGTAATGTGAGTTTGAATCTCTTCCAGTTAAGAGACAAAGTCTATTTCCCACCCTTTGAATCAGGTCTGGCCTTATGACTTGCTTTGGCCAATAGGATGTAGTTAATATAGCAATATGCCAGTTCCAAACTTTAAGACCTGCAGAGGCTGTATACATTTCTGCTTACTTTCTCTGTCACTTCCATGTGAACCTGACTGTTCTAGCATCCTGGAGAATGAGACACCTCATGGAGGTGAGTCCAAGTGTCCCTGCTGAGGCTGTCCTAAGCTAACTGGCCCCAACACGTGAGAGAGCCCAACCAAGATCAACAGAATTGCTTACCCACCTTCAGCTGGCCATAGATGCATGAGTGAGCTCTGCTGAGACCAGAAAATTCGCCCAGCTGAGGCATAAGGTGTGAACAATGATAAACATTGATTGTTGAATGCACTTAGGTTTTTGGGATGTTTGTTCTGCAGCGTGATTGTAGCAATAGATAACTGATACACCACTTCAACAAAAACGTGATGGGCTCCTACAGTTTTCCACTTTCAAAAGGCGCCAGAGCAATGAATTAGATATCCCCTTTACCCTCCAAATTTTACAGTCTGTCGGGGAAGATAAGACTATAGCTCTATAGTCTAGGGTGGTACACGATATTAATTTAATGAGTGATAAAAAGTGCTCAGAGTGTTTTGAGAAAGGAAAGATTTATTGATCATTTTGAATTACTGCACAATCTAGAACTGCTAACTCACACCCTCTTTCATAGAATAAAATCTAAAATAACCTAACTGTACTCTTTTATAAAGACGTGAACAAAAGTAGGCCTGGACATGGTCAACTTATATTATCTGTCAACAATAATTTTAAATCTCCAAAAGAAACGTATGGCCCCTTTGTAGTATAATTGAACACCTTATAAACAATGTAAATCGTGGAGACAAGAAAGACAAGAAAATTTGGAAGCTACCTCCTACAAAACCTCTGAACTTCAGAGAAAATATTTCTATTAATCTGAAGCAAATGATCCTTGTGTTCATCTACAAAGCATGTGAAATTTGAATTCCTATTGAAACAAATCGCTTCTTTCCTATCTTAATTGACTCTTGGATTAAGAATAAAAACAAAAAGGAAAGGTAAAGAATAGTTTGGGCACTATTAGGCCATGGTGACTTGTGCAAAATTTGGAGCCAGCCTGCCTAGGTTTGAAGCCATGGCCCCCACACTTTCTATCTATGTGGACTTGGAAAGTATCTAGTCTCTTTTTTTTTTTTTTTTGAGACAGAGTCTCACTCTGTTGCCCAGGCTGGAGTGCAGTGATGCAATCTTGGCTCACTGCAACCTCCGCCTCCTGGGTTCAAGCCGATTCTCCTGTCTCAGCCTCCTGAGTAGCTAGGATTACAGGTGTGTGCCACCACACCTGGCTGATTTTTGTATTTTTAGTAGAGATGGGATTTCACCACGTTGGCCAGGATGGTCTCGAACTCCTGACCTCAGGTGATCCACCCACCTCGGCCTCCCAAAGTGCTGGGATTACAGGCATGAGCCACTGCACCCAGCCTATCTAGCCTCTTTATGCTATGGTTTTCTCATCTGCAATGAGAATGAGGATAAAAACAGGGTTACGAAGATTAAATCAGGTAATCCATGTAAGGTGCTTAGCAAGAGAGTCAATCTATGGCAGCTAATACATAATTAGCAAATTCTTAATGCATTTCATAGCTGAAGACATCAACATTAAATATTTTTCTATCTTTCATTAATTTTTAATTTTCTTTTTTAAAACAGCAGTACTTTATAAGTTATCAAAGATGGTTAATTTGACAATTAAAATAAATAAGATTATTATTTTCCTTTTCTGTTCATATAAAAAATGTTTCCAAGTGAAAATATGATCACTAGAGGAAGCAAAAAATTTCCTGTTATTATTATTATTTTATATCTGTTTTAAAGACTATTCTCTTACTTTGGTTGAAATGCAAAACTTCATTTGTCCATGTCTACAAGAAATGTTGGGTTTATTTGTTTAAGCGCTTAGATCTACCAAAAGATTTGAGACCTTATTAAAAGAGGAGTCATTTGGTAATTAATATGATATGTAATATACCCAAGATGCTGGAAAAAGTGATAATGTGCTCAAAGTTAAGTAAATTTTACTCCCTTATCCCAGACCCCAGTGCATATAAAATCCCAAGCATGAGTGAATGACAAGGGGAAAAATAACAGAAGACAGAAGTTATTATCTAGAAAATTCTGGCCAGAAATTAACATAAATCAAAAATACATTGACAGTGTTTATCATCTGGATTTAAAAATAAAAAATAAAAAATCTACAGAGAAAACTCACCAACAAAGTCATAGGGTGTCAAAATCTGGAGAGATTTGCTTAAGCTAGATATCTGCCTAAAAGAGAAAAAAAACTACTGAAGTTTAAATAGCCAAATAAGGGGCAACTAACATTATGAAGATAGTGAGGACAGTCAATGAGAGACTAATTTAAATAAACACACATGTTTAGCCTGGAAAGTCAAGGTGCAAAGGATCTGATTTACATTTTTAACCCTTAGGAAGACTACAGATTAGAGTAACCACTAAGTCAACGCCAACTCATAAAATATTGGTAGCTAGGGGGAAGGACTTGAAGTTTAAACAGAGTGGTATTGGCCGGGCGCAGTGGCTCATGCCTGTAACTCAGTACTTTGGGAGGCCAAGGCGGGTGGATCACAAGGTCAGGAGATCGAGACCATCCTGCCCAACATGGTGAAACCCCGTCTCTACTAAAAATACAAAAATTAGCTGGGCGTGGTGGTGGGCGCCTGTAATCCCAGCTACTCAGGAGGCTGAGGCAGGAGAATCGTCTGAACCCAGGAGGTGGAGGTTGCAGTGAGCCGAGATCAGGGCCATTGCACTCCAGCCTGGGTCACAGGGCAAGACTCCATCTCAAAAAAAAAAAAAACAAAAAACAAAAAACAGAGTGGTACAAGTAGGACACAATTTTACTTTGCACAGCAAGTAAGTGTCTAGAACTTTGTGTCCTAAAACAGATTTTTGCACTTTTGATAAACACGCTGAGGACAGGAACTCTGTTTTACGCATTTCTGAACCACCTATCTGCTTCCCCCAGAACCAAGACCCAAATCCAATATAAACTAGTTACTAACAGAAGGTCTGTTAAATAAGTGAATAGGTAAAAGGATGGTGAACTTAGATGAATGAATGGGTAGCGGATCCATAGTAACTTACTAAGGAAACAAAAATTATTTGGGATGTAAGCCTTACTTTTTTTTTTTTTTTTTTTTTTTTCTGAGACAGACTCTCACTCTATCACCATGGCTGGAGTGCTGTGGCACTATCTCAGCTCACTGCAACCTCTGCCTCCCAGGTTCAAGCAATCCTCCTGCCTCAGCCTTTTGAGTAGCTAGAATTACAGGTGTGCGCCACCATGCCCAGCTAATTTTTGCATTTTTAGTAGAGACAGAGTTTCACCATGTTGGCCAGGCTGATCTTGAACTCCTGACCTCGTGATCTGCCCATCTCGACCTCCCACAGTACTGGGATTACAGGCGTGAGCCACCGCATCCGGCCAACCCTTACTTTTTAATACATGAACATCTACTGTTCCTGTAATAATCAACCAACTAACAAAAAAGCAATCCTGGCATCAAATAAAGATAAAACCATGGGTTAGGTGGTCATTGGTTAGGGCCAATGTATCAGTCAGGATGGGCTAGATTAAGGCCACAAACTACCCGGTCTCAGTAGTTTACAATCACAGAGATTGATGTCTTCCCCAGTTGACTGATTGCTGGCTTCAGGTGAGCGGTGTCAAGACATTGCTGGTCTCATGACAGGAAGATAAGCAAAAGATACAGAATGTATGATGGCGAGCCACAGTGGGACACAGAGAATATTTTGAATGGTAGCTCAGTCGCACTACCTGTTCAAAGAGAAACTTTAGACACGTTGCATTTAACAGAATGTAGGACCAAAGAACGACTCATGAATCAGGCAGCCCCCCCGCCCCGCCCCGCCCCCAAACCAGAATAGAGTCAGAGCAACCCCAGGACTGTTGCATGGATAATGTTTACAGACAGAAAAAGAAAAATGGCATACACAAAATAGAAGTGGATACAGAAACAGCTGAATTGGTGATAGCTCAGTGTTTGCCTTCTAGGAACACAGGTTGAACGGTTGGTCCCCATGACTGGCTGAAATTCAACTGCTCAGATTGGCTGAGACTCGGCTACTTGTTACAATTGTAGGCTGCTGTCTGTTTAACCATCAAGTTAGGTTACAGTTCGCTAGGCATGGAGAAACTGTTAGGCCAGCCTTAAAATATGGATGGAGGCAACTTTAGGCCAAACTTAATTCAATGTAACATACCCAAGATGATCATTCTAATTTTCAGTTAGGCGATGGCAAACATGCGTTCTACATGTTCCTACAGTTAGCGCATATCATTGTTGTTCTAACAATTTTTAAAGAATTATTTAAAGAAACCATGTTCTTGATGTTTGAGGACCAAAGCAGAAAGTGACAGAAACAACTTCCTAAGTAATTTACTGTCTGCAGGAGGGAGCATGAATAAAAATCATGTCTACCCAGTCTTTCACTAATAGGTTTGGGGTAGTGTTTCTTCCCTTTCATCATCGTTTACGCAAAATGTCACACGGCACATTCCTTCATGTTAAACAGCAACGCGACATCACCACCAAATAAGAGCTAATATGTACCTGGTAGTTAATATGTGCCAAGAATTTTTCTAAGTGCTTCACAGGCATTAACCAATTTAATCCTCGCAATGACCCTATGGGGTAAGAAATACTATTATTTCCATTTCACAGAGATCTTATGAAGGACTTAATCGTATTATTTCCATTCAACAAGTGAGAGAAAGGAGGCACAGATAGATTAGGTAGATGGCTCAAGGACACGTTAACTAGTAGGTGGCTGAGCTGGGATTACAAGCCCAGGTAGCTCCAAATTCATGTTCATAACCTCATTCTAAATTGTCTTGCTCAGTAAAAGGGTGCCCAATACATAGAATGTGCTCAAGAAATGCTTGTTGAATGACTGAACAACTCAGTCCCAAAGGTATGAAATGATGGTTGTGTTTTTGAATGTCTCTCCCTATCTTCACCCTTAATCTCCACTTTCTAATGTTCCTTTGGGAGTTTTCTGCCAAAGCCATACCTGGGGGGGAGAAAAAAGAGAGAGAGAGAGATCGAGCTAATTTTCCTTTTAACAATGTCGCAATTAAATGTTTCACAGATGACAACCAAACTAGTTATGTCCCACCTCTTTCTCTGCATTAGTTTTCCCAGCACTATACATAACCTGTACCAGTTGTTTACTCAAAATAAATCGGGAGAGAACCTTCTTCAGAAAAGTTCCACGTCTTTGGCAGTATTGAAATCAGCTTTCCCAGGACAGAAGTGGAAGGGAGTCCTAGACCCAGATCTGGGACCCCCATCCCCATGAAGAAATCAGAAGCCAGCAACCGCCCATCCTTGGGTGTTTTGTTGTTTGAGCGTTTGCTGCTCGCCCATGGTGGTTGGTAATTGCTGGATTCATTGTATGCATTTGGTCTCTCAGGTGTATTTCCTAAACCAACATAAAAAGAAAATGATAAGGGCAGGCGCGTGGAGGTGTTTATGTTTTCAGCTCCAGCCAATTACTTGAGACCTAAAACAACAGTTAGTGCAGATGGAAGGGTACGGATTATGACGCAGACTACAATGGAAACCCAAATCTCCTCTTGCAGAGCGAGCCCGGCACCCAGCTGTCGTCCACTTGCATTTAGTGTGGCTGCCACCCAGCAATTAGCACGCCTGGGCTGTCCTTTGGAAAAGGAGCAGAGAAGAACAATACCACAGCGAGTTCTCCTGGACCCGAAAGCAGGTGAGTCCTGCATGGAGAAAGCAAGGTAAATGATCCCTTTTGCCATTGTTTCTTACTGGTGGCCAAACCATTAGCAAGGTGAGTCTGGTATTTAACACTTCTCCAGGTCCTTGAAAAGGTTGCAAGAAAAAAGGAAGAAAAAAAAAATCCACAGCAGCCCGCAGTGATTGAAGTTCGATGGCGTACTCTATTATCTTCTCCTGTATATTTAAATAAACCCCCAAAGCTTTCTGTTTCTTAGGTGATATGTGTACACATACATATCTCACATCTTGGCTGTCAACAGGGATTGCCAGATTAAATGAATGAAAGTAAATGAATTAAATTTACCCAGTTAAATTTGAATTATAAACAAACAATGAATAATTCTTTATTATACCCGTGTCCCATGCTGTACTTGGGACATGCTAAAAACTCGTTCATTGTTTCTCAAAACTTTAAAGTTAACAATACATGCTTTTTGTTTGTTTGTTTTTCTGTTTTGTTTTGCTAAGTCTGGCAAGCCTACCCTCAGTACATCAAAGAAATATGTCCTTGGTAGGGATAAACTTGAAATTCAAAGGAAGCGATGGGCCAAGAATATGTTCCTCCTTAAGGTGAGGGTTTGAAGTACAGTGAAATCACCTAATTGTTCCAAATGTTTTCAGTCCACTCAGAAAGAGAGGGTAAGCTGAAGCTCCCTAGATTGGATAAGTGATAGGAATAAAAATGGAAGTCTTGGAGTTAAAAAGTGCGTATGTTGTGTATCTTAATAGGTGAAGGGTTCTGACTCTAAAAGAATTCATGGTTGAGTCTGCTTCTCACTACCTTCAGAAGCAGGTCCTAGGTAGTCCATGATCCACACTGTCCTGAATACAGCAGAACACAGAGACATAGTTGTCATCCCCGAGTCATGACTCCATCTCTTATTTTGAATTTCCTTTAGCTTCTCTGAAAAGGGTGCACTGCGAGGTACACGATTCCAAACAGGATGAAACTATTTTATCAGCATGATTTCCTGGTTTCATCTGAATTACCTGGGAGACAGAAACCTAGAAGGCTGTTGTTGAACACTTGAGTAGATTCAAGGAAAAGATAGGTGCTGTGTGGGATTAAACACGAGTGGCAATATATTTATAACTCAGGCATCAGACAAGATAATCTCTGCATATTAAGATGCTGCAGAAAAAGGATTAATCATTTAAGTTATCATTAAATCAATTATCTCCTCTAGATCTGCCCTCTGTGTGGTTGACTAACTACAGGACCGGGGAATACCCAAAGATAATATGTTAGGGCTTGCCCAAACATTCGTTCCAAGTGAGGCCAGAGTTTAAAGTGAAATCAATATCCTGGACTAAAGTGTGTGTGTGTGTGTGTGTGTGTGTTTGTGTTTGTGTTTCTGTGTATGTGTTTTTGTGTGTGTCTGAGTCTGTGGGTCTGTAGAGTTTTTGCAGTCAACCCTAATAACAGTAATTTATATTCTAGACAAAAATGATTTTAAGTTTTATTTTTCTCAATTAAGCCACAACTCTACGTTCTTCTATAGGTAGAAAACAGGTGTAGAGTGCCATGGAGAATACAGCTAAATCAGAAACTTTCTGAAGAATCATTTTGCTGGACAGTCCTCTAATTGCTTCCTCTAATTATCATAAAAATAATAAAGATTTAGTAAGTGCCTATGAGTTAAGAAGTATTATATTAACTGTGTTGCACGCTGAATTAAACAAACCTTCTTGAGGGTCTCATGATGAAAGATAGACTACACTAACCCAATTACCTAAAGCCAAGAGCCGGATCTTGGCCATATCTATATCCAACTGTCCAACCCAGCATTGATAAGGGGAAGGGGATGAGTAATAATTAATAAATAAATCCACTGCTACTCACCCAGAAGATGTACGTACCATTATATAAGAGTCTCATCATGGATATAAACAGTTATTTTAAACACAAAGAATTCTAATCAAAAAAGCCACTTAATTTTTTATGGTGGTAAAATATACATAATATTTATCATTTTAACTGTTCATTAGTGTGCAATTCGGTGCCATTAATTACATTCACCTTGTTAAGCGACTATCACTGCTATCCATCTCCAGAATGTTTTATCTTTCCAATCTGAAATTCTATGCTCATCCAACAATGGTTTGCCTTTCTCTCATTCTGTCAGTCCCTAGTGGCCTCTATTGTACCTTCTGTTTCTATGAATTTGTCTGTTTTGGCTACCTCATATAAGTAGAATCATACAATATTTGTCCTTCTGTGTCTGGATGATTTCACTAAATATAATGCTTTTAAGGCCTGCCCATGTTGTAGTGCACATCACAATTTCACTTCTTAGGGCAGAATAATATTTCACTTTACGCATATGCCACATTTTTTCTATCCACTCATCCATTTGACTCAATGGACACATTGTGTTGTTTCCACTTTTTGAAAACTCACTTGATTTTTGTCTTCCACTATTCTTGTAAATATATTCAATGTGCGTGATCCTTTCTCTGGCCTCGCACTTAGGTAAGAAAATCCTATGGTCACTCTAAATCACAGAATCTCAAATCATCAAAACTGAAAATTTGATTTGACTCCCATAGCCACAGTTGGCGCCTACTGGGACGACTGCTTGGTTGGGTTAATGGAATGTGGCCAAGCTCCTTTTTTCCAACAGCCTAGATTCCTCCATCAACCCCTACACCTTGCTAACCAAGACATCTCACCCTGCCATGCTGGAGGGGGTGAAGGGAGACAGGGAGGAGGATGAGGAGGCTGCTTGTCTGCTGCTAGTATCAGATGGCTCGGCTCTCTGGGCCTCATAGGTGTTTATTGCCAATTGCTTCTGCCCTGTGCACTCTCATGGGTTCCACACTGATTGGCACTCCCATTAGGGTCCTTCTGCTGAAACAGCCCATACAGAAGCTGTGCCCTCTCTAGGCTATTGGCACCTCCTCCCTTCCTTCTCGGCTGCTGCTCCCAGTGGTCTATATCATAACCTCTTTAGGCTAAAATCTCCTTGCCTGAAAAGTCCACCTTCTTAGGCAAAATCCCTTTTAAAACAATGCCTAGCCAACATCTCGTTTAGGGATTCCATATTTGAGGATTCCTAAAGGGGCATGTGGGAAGTTCCTAATGCTACCCCTGTCTATCCTACTTTACAGGAGGCCACTTCCACTCTCCCAGGGGATGAGTCAGGCTTCGGCTGAGGGACACATGCTCCCTGCATGATCCGATTCAAGCCCCTTTTGCTAGATTTCATGTGACAGACAGGCTCCCCTCTATGCTTTGGTCACTAAGGTCGGAGAAGATAAGTGGATCAGTTACATTTCAATCACTGTCTTCAAAAACTTCCTTCTTCAGTGCCGACTCTTGACCTTTTTATATCTTCCCTGAGGATCAGGTGTCCAAATAGTTCTTGAACACTCTTTGGAAATCCCTGGACTCTGGCTCACACCTCACTCTGTTATCCCATATTCATCATATCTTAATAGCACAGGTAGCCACAGCATCCTGCCAAGACTCATCACCTACAGCTGCCGTGAACTGTTCTTCATTTTAAAGGATCATCCCTATTTACCCCACAACAACCCATCTCAAACAAGTTTTCAAAATCTAGTTGTTGGAAGTCCTAGGCAGAGCAATCAGGCAAAAGAAAGAAGGCATCCAAATAGGAAAAGAAGAAGACAAACTCTCTCTCTTCACTAGTGATATGATTTTATACAGAGAAACCCTTAAGACTCTGCCAAACGACTACTAACTGATAGACCATTTTAGTAAGGTTTCAGGATACAAAACCAGTGTACAAAAATCAGTAACATATCTCTACACCAATAATGTCCAGGCTAAGAGTCAAATCAGGAGCACAATCCCATGTGCAATAGCCACAAAGGAAATGAAACACCTAGGAATACAGCTAACCAAGGAGGTGAAAGATCTGTACTAGGAGAACTTCAAAATACCACTGAAAAAAATCATAGATGACACAAATAAATGGAAAAACATTCCATGCTCATGGGTTGGAAGAGTCAATATTGTTAAAATGGCCATACTGCCCAAAGAAATTTACACTACTCCTATCGAACTACCAATGTCATTCTTCACAGAATTAGAGAAAACTCTTCTAAAATTTATATAGAACCAAAAAAGAGCCCAAATAGCCAAAGCAATCCTAAGGAAAAAGAAGAAAGCCAAAGACATCGCTCTACCCAGCTTCAAGTTGGGTATAGCCTTCAGTATAAGGGTATAGTAACCAAATCATCATGGTACTGGCACAAAAACAGACATGTGGACCAATGGAACAGAATAGAAAACTCAGAAATAAAGCTGCACACTTGCAACCATCTGATCTCTGACAAAGCCAACTGAAGTAAGCAATGGGGAAGGACTCCCTATTCAATGAATGATGCTGGGATTTCTGGCTAGCCATATGCAGAAGAATGAAACTGGGCCTTTAACTCTCACCATATACAAAAACTAACTCAAGATGGGGTGGAGATTTAAATGTAAGATATCAAACTATAAAAATCCTAGAAGAAAACGTAGGAAGTACCCTTCTCAGCATTGGTCTTGGCAAATAATTTTTGGCTAAGTCCCCAAAAGCAATTGCAACAACAACAAAAAAATCGACAAGTGGGTCCTAATTAAACTAAACAGCTTCTGCACAGCAAAAGAAACTATCAACAGATTAAGCAGACAGCCTGCAGAATGGGAGAAATTATTTGCAAACTATGCATCTGACAAAAATCTAATACCCAGAATCTATAAGGAACATAAACAAATCAACAAATCAAAAAACAACCCATTAAAAAGTGGGCAAAGGACATAAACAGACACTACTCAAAAGAAGACATATCTGTGGCCAAAAAACATATAACAAAATTGCTCACCATAACTAATCATCAGAGAAATGCAAATCAAAACCACAATGAGATACCATCTCACGCTAGTCAGAATGGTTATTATTAAAAAGTCAAAAAACAACAGATGTTGGCGAGGCTGTGGGAAAAAGAGAATGCTTGTAAACTATTGATAGGAATGCAAGTTAGGTCAGCCACTATGGAAAGCAGTTTGGAGATTTCTCAAAGAACTTGAAACAGAGCTACTATCATTATACCCAAAAAACACATGCACTCATATGTTCATCACTGCACCGTTCACAACAGCAAAGATATGGAATCAACCTAGGTGCCCATCAATGGTAGACTGGATAAAGAATCTATGGTACACATATACCATGGAATACTACACAGCCATAAATGAATGAAATCATGTCCTTTACAGAAACATGGATAGAGCTAGAGGCCATAATCGTAAGTGAATTAATGCAGGAACAGAAAACTAAATACCACATGCTCTTGCTTACAAATGGGAGCTAAATGTTGGACACACATGGACATAAACTTGGGAATAATAGATACTGCAGACTACCGGAGAGGGAAAGGAGGTGGGCTGTGGGTTGGAAAACTGCATATTAGGTACTATGCTCACTAGCTGGGTACAACACACCCATGTAACAAATCTGCACATGTACCCTCTATACCTAAAATAAAAATTGAATTAAAAATAAGAATTTAAAAATTTAAAAAAATAAAAGCGGCAACAAGGAGTACTCAAAATCTTTCTTTACATGTAATTTATCTCTGTTCTATTAAGTACATGCTCTATTAATATTTTTGAATTTAATTGAAACAGAAAAGCCATATAATCAACATATATATTCGAACAGCATCAAAAGAGTAATCATTAACTTCATATGAACTTTCTATTCAAGCACAGGAGGAACTGCTTGTCTGCATGTCAGCAAAATTTGATGTCACCCTTCTGTTTAGTCTGATGAGGTGTCATGAAGGAACAGACCTCAAGTAACTCTTTCTTATCAAATCTGTTGACCTTTCCATAGTCTTTGTTTTTCATGCCTCTCTCTTTTCAGCACCTAATTCTGTTTCCCTTCCCTCCCTTGACACTTCTTCCTCCGTTGGCTTGCACTATGCTCCCTTTATCTTTGTCCTACTTCACTTGCCAGCCTTTCTCTGGCTCCTTTCTCCTCCCACTCCTTTCTTATATTCATTCCCCACCTTCAGTTTTATATTCTCGTTCACTTTGCAAATTAACTCACTCAGTGCAGCCACAGCTGCAGCTCCATTCTGATGCTTTCAGAATCTCTGCCTCTTCCCCTGCAAGAACTATTGCCACAATAATTCAGTCTTACAAGCCCCCCTAAAACTCTATGGCTTAAAACAACAATCCTGTATTATTGCTCGTGTTTCTATGAGAAAGCAAGGCAGTCTGCTGGTCATGGCTGGGTTTGGCTGGCCAGTTCTTCTACATTGGGCTGGAGCTCACTTAAGTGGCCAGTGGTCAGCTAGCTATCAGCTGGTCTAGGATGGCCTCAGCTGGGAAGACTGGCTCTCTTCTATGTGTCTCACCTTCCCATATACCAGCCCAGACAGCCCAAGCATATTCTGATGTGGAAGCACTTTTCCATTTTAAGCCTCTGGTTACATCAAGTTTGTGACTGTCCCATTGGCCAAAGTAAGTCATAAGGCCAAGCTCAGGGTCAGAGTGGGATGAGACCACAGTTACAAAGGGCAAAGGGAAAGATTACAAGGAGGTCCGAAAAACTGAGGCTCTTAATGCAGTCAGCTATCACAGTTCCATTGCTTTCCATTCCTGCTACCCACATCCTTAGTTAAGGAGCTTGTTACTCCATAGCTGACATACTACAACCTCTGATCCCCCAGGCTCTAGTCCTAATAAAGCCTCACCCATCCATTTATCCATTAATTCATTCATCAAAAAGTTTCTACATATCAAATACAGTGATAGATGCTGGAGATACAGTAATGAACAAAAATAGCCAAGACCTCTGCTCTCAAGAGTCAATAGATTAATAAAATAATCATATAAATATTTAATTCTTAGAATTATATAATTCAAAAGAATTATAGGAGGCCAGGCACAGTGGCTCATGCCTGTAATCCCAGCAATTTGGGAGGTCGAGGCAGGTGGATAGCTTGAGGTCAGGAGTTCGAGACCAGCCTGGCCAACATGGTGAAACCCTGTCTCCACTAAAAATACAAAAAATTAGCTGGGTGTAGTGGCACATGCCTGTAATCCCCACTACTTGGGAGGCTGAGGCAGGAGAATCACTTGAACCCGGGAAGTGAAGGTTACAGTGAGCCAAGATCGCACCACTACACTCCAGACTGGGTGACAGAGCAAGGCTCCATCTCAAAAAAAGAAAAAAAAAGAATTACAGGATTACAGGAAAGCAATGTTGCTATGATCCTTGGAGCATACTACACACTAATTATAAAGAAGGACAAAAATCATGATCCCAAGCAGGGTGTGGGGGGACAGACCCAAATGTAAACTCTAATAGATAAGGAAATAGAGGAAGAACTCTTAGAGTTAGGTTTTGAGGAGAAGATAAAGCTGAATACACACATACATACATATGTTTATGTATACACATATACACGTGTGTGTGTGTGTGTATACACACATAAATAGTTATGACCATAGCCAATTATAGAGGGGTAGATAGAAAAGAGGTCCATCAATTATGGAAATGTGATTTAACAGTAGCAGAAATTGGCAAGTGAGACCAATCAAAAGGACAATGATGGGATTCTTTGTTTAAAGACAAAAGCACCACAGGAATAGGTTAAAGATCATCTGCAAAATTTGACAGTGCATCCTCCGTGAACTTCTGTTCATTGATAATTGATAATAATACTAATGCAGACATAAGAAATAAAATTTCCAAGTAGCTCAGAATTTCTTTAAGAGTCCCAGGTGATTTCTGAAACCCCCTAATGTCTGTTCAACATCAACTCCGAGTCTGAGTAAGGTCTGGAGGCTCAGTTCACACACTGTGCAGTCCATGTGGGCATAAGACCATATCCTTGAGACTCCATTTTCATTAGAAAGTTAGAGAATTATAATATGAGCAATGCTAAAATGTGAAAAAGGATAGGGAGACCAACTAAGAGTAATATTCCACAATAATCAAAGGCCTTTACAGCTCTGATGTGTCTGTCATACAAATATCATTGCCCTCTGACTATGGAAACCAGAAGAATACTCTTCCTTTTCACTCCCAGTAATGCTTTAGTTCTGCTAATGTTTGCTAATTCTCCAAATTATCTTATCCTAGAAGGTTTAGTATCTCAGATATAAGCCTTGTGTGTGAAATAGTATCTTCAATTAATATATATTTGATTTCATATGTGTGTATATACATACATATACATACACAAACATACACACACATCTTATACTTGTTAGTGGGAATGAAAAATGGTACAACTGCTATGGACAACAATGTGAAGGTTCCCCAAAAATTAAAAATAAAACTACTATATGATCCAGGAATCCCACTTCTGGGTATTTATTCGAAAGAATTCAAATCAGGATCTCAAAGAGGTATTTCTTTATACTCCCACATTCATCGCAGCACTATTCACAATAGGCAAAGTGCGGAAAAAACCTAAATGTCCATTGGCAGATGAGTGGATACAGAAAATATGGTTATATGCATATAGTGGAATTATTCAGCCTTAAAAAACGAGGAAGTATAGCCATATGCAACAACATAGATGAACCCGGAGAACATTATGCTAAGTGAAATAAGCCAGCCACAGAATGATAAATACTGCATGATATTACTTAATATGAGGTATCTAAAATAGTCAAACTCATGGAATTAGAAAGTAGAACAGAAGTTACCAGGAGAGGAGGGAGAAATCTGAAATTGCTCAATTGGCATAGTTTTAATTAGGCGTGATGACTAAGTTCTAGAGATGTGATGTGTGGCATAATGCCTATATAAAAGTATTTTTAACAATACTGTATTGTACACCTGAAAATTTGTTGAGGATATATCTCATGTTAAATATTCTTACCAAAATAAATAAATACATATATAGTATACATTATATATAATACATACATGTGTAATATCATATATAATATACAATACATATACATACATCCACATATATTTCAAGAGCCAGTGATGGCTTTATGTGATGGATCATTCACAACCAGCCCCAAATGCTTGAAAGATCATATCCTGGTAGTTGTAGTTACGTTAATGTGGGGGTACAAGGTGATTTCTTCCTTCTACTTTGAATAAACTAAAAACTTGAGAAAGAGATGAAATCAGAACCAGAACGTAGACAAGATCATTCTTCCTGCTGTCCTTGCAAACATCCAGCCAGTTTCTGTACTGGCAAGAGGAAGAAAAGGGAATTTAGAGAGGAGAAAATTAAAATGCACACCACACAATTTTAAGTACAATATTTTGTTTCTCAGTTGAGTGGATATTTTTATTTGATTTGGACATTTTGAGGATCTGAAATAATTTTAGCCTGGATCTGTAGAGCTGAATATTACTTTTTCAAAAGAGCATTTAATTCAAAAATTAAGGGGTGAATACTAAAGATCTCTGTAGCGTCAACTACAGAGGGTATTTTCAACTCGATCCTACTGGGTCCTCTCAGTTAGGGCCCTAAAGCCATGCCTTTATAATCCCTGGCAAGTGCAAATATTAAAATTCACATATTGGATGTTTCCATATTGAAATATCAACCACAGATCTCTTTCTTATTCCATTCAAAACCACTTTGCATAGTCCAGTTACTGATCCTCACAGCATCCCAGTGAAAAAGGCAGTATTATGCTTTAGTTTCTAAATAGTCATGTGAAAGTTTGGTAATTTGCCTACCCCAGGGAAAAGAAGCAGCATTTCAATAAGAGTCCAAAGTTCCTGAATCCAGATGCTTTGATCAGACTTGGGACATTAACCATTATTTGCCACATAAACCGAAGTATTGAATTGCACACTATCTAACCAATATGAATTCTGGCTTCTCTAACTCCAAGTAATTTTAGTTTCCTCATTTCCCTTTGCTTTCCCTGCCTGGATCTCAGGCTATAATTAGCCTCAGGTTGGAGGAACTGGCTGGAAAGTTCAGTACCAACTCGGAATGTTTTCCATCATTTGACCAAACCTCGAATGCTGAACATTTCTAACATTCAAAGAGGGTTTGTTTAAGTTTTCCAGTTTTACCCTCCTGGTTTCAAATGCCACCAGAAGCAGAAGGGCCAAAACTCTGTAAGGAGAAGCTATTTTAAACAAGCTTTCTGGCCCAGAGCAGCCTGAAAGGACCCAGATGGATCTGAGAGAAGTAGCCAAACCCCTGGGTGCCTGCGCAAATGGAGCCTCTGGAACCTGGGAGGCTTGGCTCTTCTAAGGAAGCACAATTCAAGAGTGGGCCCCTTCTTTTGCAGCAAAGCAGGGCATGACCTCGGCAAGGCAGTGGCTGGAGAGAGGGGCCAGGCAACCCTCGGGGAGGGGGACAGCCCATGGCGGGACTGCAAGGCCACCTGCGACGCTGCCTGCCACGTGGACACGTGCTGGGTGTCTGGAAGAACTCACAGGATTAATGTGTTTCCACACTGCAGACTAGGTGAAAACTGAGAGTCTGGTGCCCCCGGAGGAAAAAGCCCTCTGTTTATATACACATGGCCACCAGCTAGGCAGATGGAGCACACAGGGAGCCTCCCTACATTGTGTGTCAAACCTCAGACTGTAAACTTGACCCAAACACGGCACTTGAGATGAGAGGTCCGAGTGACAATCCAAGAAAATGCTACCTTAGAGGACATGAGCCTTGCCTCTTGTGGGTTTCTGCTGTCTAGAAACATTCAGGGCTTACAAAATTATGTCAGAGCAACCAAGTAGAAAAGTTTCAGAAAGCTCAAAGGAAGAAAAAGACATCTCAAAGAATATAAACACTTACCATGTTATTATTTCTTTACTAAATTCCAATAGATGCAAGGCTTTCCTCAGCAGTGCTTCTCAAACTTTAATGGGTATAGGAATCACCCGAGGAACTGTAAAAATACAGATTCTCATTCAGTAGGCCTGGGATACAGCCCACAATGCAGAGTCCCAAGAAGCTCCTGGGTGCCATCGACACTGCTAACCCACAGTCCGCTAGTAGAGGAGGAAGCCGTTGAAACTCTTTCCTTTGAAATAATTCTCACTAGCTGCTCTTCATATCATTACATAACATTCAAGTGACAGGTTGGTTTCAATGTCTGCCTTTTTTCTTTCTTTTGTCCTTTTGGAATCATATTTCCCCAACAATATATCTTCATCTAGGAAAGGTTAAGAAGTAAATACTGAGGCCGGGCGCGGTGGCTCACGCCTGCAATCCCAGCACTTTGGGAGGCTGAGGCGGGCAGATCACAAGGTCAGGAAATCAAGACCATCCTGGCTAACGAAACTCTCCCTCTACTGAAAATACAAAAAATTAGCCGGGCGTGGTGGTGAGCACCTGTAGTCCCAGCTACTCGGGAGGCTGAGGCAGGAGAATGGCGTGAACCCAGGAGGTGGAGCTTGCAGTGAGCCGAGATCGCACCACTGCACTTTAGTCTGGGTGACAGAGCAAGACTCTGCCTCAAAAAAAAAAAAAAAAAAAAAAAAGAAGTAAATACTGAAACTCTTGCTTGACTGTAAAATAAAGTCTTGGGTAGCTTAAATTTGAATTGTACCTTTATCTAAAGAAGTGAGAGGCTTGTGTGGAAGAGAGATGTGTCCTGTGTGGGCACCATCAGGAGTGTCCAGGAAAGAACATCTGTAACAGCTGGGCCTCTAGGACTCCCTAGCTATCTCAAACCATTGGATTTGCCAAAAGCAGGTTATAGTCATCCCATGAAGCTTCAATATCTACGTCCCAATTTAAAAATCATCCCTGACCTCATTGTCATCATAGCATGGAAGTTTCTGGCTAGGACCTCTGTTAGAAAACAGATTTAGAAAATAAGGAAAATCCACGCTACAGAGAAAAAATTCAGTAGCATTGTCCTCCTGGGATTTTAGACTCCATCCAATTTGGGTGGTCCATCTCTGCCTCCATTTTCTGGCCATAGAATCTACTTTATAATAGACACGTGGAGTTCAGAGACAGCGTGCGGCAATCATGTAATGAAAATCCCTAACAGAGGGTACTTTAATTGGATTGGACTGCACACGGAAGTCTATATGTTAATTACAGGGTTATGCAGCAGAACATCTTTCAACCCTTGCTGGTATTTTCACAGGGCCATTAAAAAAGACACCTGAGCATTTTCTCCCCCCCCCCCCCCCCCACCCATGGTGGCATTTAGAAGCTACAACCAATCTAAGCAAGAATGAAAACTGTCATCTGATTCCTTGGCAAAGCCACAGTCCACTGCAGCCACTTGGGTACAATTCCCAAGCCAGAAGCCCAGGGTCTGAGTCATTTGCAGGAACTAGGACAGAGGGTGTGGGTCAATACACAAACTTAGAGAATCCTAACCAGTTCTAGTGAAGATAGGATGAAGCATTTTTCCAGGCGGTTCATTGATGACAAACATGCCCTTTTGTCTTGGGCTCCTAGGGAAGTGGTAAGGCCAAGTTCACCAGCAGCTGGCTGAGGCTTTACTTATTGTCGTGACCTGGAGGGTGCCCAGAAAAGCTCCAACTGTTGCCTCACCAAGCAGCGAAGTTATGCTGCGGCTGCCGTGGCTGTTAACCCCGCCCGGGGAAGGCCGTGCCGGGCCAGTGTGCAGGCCTTTGTATTCTGCCCCCTGGTGCCCCGTTGAAACCTCAGCCCCGAAAATGACAGCATATAGTGAGGCTTCAACCAGCCCCCAGCCTTGGAGTGTCTTTACACTCTAACCTGTCCTACGAAGACCGCACTGGAAGATGTGGATATCTGGCTAGAGCTAGGCCCAAAGAGAAAAGTTGAGAATTCGGGCCGTTCACTGCCACATCCAAGCCCTCCTCCCAAGCATCTGCACGCCTAAGGCTGAAAGCATCTGGGGAGTTTCTAATATTAAATCTCCCAAGGATATTCTGCACAGCCCCTTGAATTGCTAAGTCATTATGAAGTGTGTGTCGACTCTGCAGTGGCAGCTGCACGTTACAACCGTCAGCTCTTAGGTCCCTTCCAGGGAATATTAAGTGTGGGAGAGAAAAATGAACCTGGTTTGGGGTTCAACTCAGGCTTGACTTTATTAGGGAGGGTAACAACACAGGCCCATTATGTTCATTATGTTCACAAGGGATTTGCACTGAGAAGCAATATGAAACACGCATCACATTTAAAGATTCATGAGCCTCATAAAGGACATGTAGCATTATTATTCTTTTTTAGATGTTAGCAAAGTGTCAACATGTGGCCAGCTAACTTCTCACAAGTGTAAGAGAAAGCGGTCTGTTGAGTTTCAATTCCTGCTTTAGTCAAAACAGGAGTAAGTAAAAATTGTGCCTGTTCCTTTTGAAAGGCTTCTGCCATGGAAGCTGCTATCATTGTGTGTCTTTGTGTGTGTGAGATTAAGTGGATGAGGGAAAACCGAGGGAGTGTTGTGGGAGTTCGGCTTTTCTGAAGTCCTGTGCTGGCTACTGCAGCTTAGAATCCAGGACTGGCATTTACAGCCCATCATCACACAGGTTCTCTTGACCCTGTGTGTCAAAATTTCACGTGCACAGAGTGCTATGGCGGATGTAGGCAGAGCAGAGCAGAATGAATAAGGTAGTTAATTAGGAAAATAAGTCTTTCTTCATCTTGGAACTACAAAACAAAATGACATTTTATTTGTCAGCAAGTAAAGCCAGTGGGGCCTGAAAATGAACTATGTGTGACCACAGTGGTTTGCCCACTTACAAAATTATCCCATTTTTAGCATCTTTAAACAGGCATGTCTTTCTAAGGTAGAGGACGCGCTATATAATATTCATTAGTCAGCCCCAGGAGAAGCGTCTTCTCCTGGTTCCCCTTCTATTGTGAGATCCTCATGTGCACAAAGTGTAGTTTTACCTACAGGTGTAAATTAGCCTATTCATTTGAATTGAACTAGAGAAAGGCAATGCAGGGAGCCTTCCCAAGTGACAACACAGATAAACAGCTGCAGATAACCACTGCTTTGTCCCAAATACAGAAATTCTCTTTGCTTTGTTTTCCCTTAGCTTCCTAATTTGCGTGTGTGTGTGTGTGTGTGTGTGTGTGTGTGTGTGTGTGTGTGAAGAGTGTACTATGATTTTATCTCTTTACTGAAAGAGATACATACTAAAGTTGTCCATTTAGGGGGAATAAAACCCCATAATTTTAGTGTCATTAAAATAGTCTTTTAATTTCAAAAGTAAAATTCTTTTCCTTTCCCGGGCTTTAAAATACCTGCGAGTTGCCAGCCCGTTGTAGGGGTCAGACTCTCACGAAAATATTTCTTTTTATTTATTTTTCCCTTTTATAGTTTCACTTATGCCATGATAGACTTTACCAAGCACTTAACTCTCCCGGAGCTGATGCCTAGCATTTTAAATGATGGGATCCACATCCTGTCGGAGCAGCGGCTTGATGCCAGCGTTGAATTACTATTGAATAAGCAGCAATGAAATCTTTATCAAAATAATCAGTAGTTCCAAAAACCACAAATAACAACAGGAGCCGAGTTGTACTAAATCAGCAAAGACCATTGAGATATAATAAGTGACTGAGTCACTTTTTTCTACATCCCCCCTCTTGCAAAGTCTACTCGGCTATTTTCTTGCACAGCCTGGGGGAGGGCAGGTGGAGGGAAGGAAGGGCATTGCTCAGAAAGGAAAAAAAAAAAAATTGACATCACTGAAGTCACGTGATCGGCAAGAACCAATTGAGATGGGCTGTGGAAAGGGGAACAGTTAAATTTGTAATTTGGGTTGTGTGAAAACTTCTTTGGGCCTCATAAACAACCACAGAACCACAAGTTGGGTAGCCTGGCAGTGTCAGAAGTCTGAACCCAGCACAGTGGTCAGCAGGCAGGACGAATCACACTGAATGCAAACCACAGGGTTTCGCAGCGTGGTAAGCATCACCAACCCACAGCCAAGGCGGCGCTGGCTTTTTTTTTTTTTTTTTAATCTTTAACAATTTGAATATTTGTTTTTACAAAGGTGCATTTTTTAATAGGGCTTGGGGAGTCCCAGAGGTATCCAGCAGGGGGGAAAAGAAAGAGAGATGTAGGGCTAGAAGGGTGAGGGTGAAACAGTGACCTGTCTTGGTTTTCGCTCCGAAGGTAAAAGAAATCATTGAGTCCCCCGCCTTCAGAAGAGGGTGCATTTTCAGGAGGAAGCGATGGCTTCAGACAGCATATTTGAGTCATTTCCTTCATACCCACAGTGCTTCATGAGAGGTGAGTACATGCTGGTCTTGTAATACCTCCTTTTGCTCAGCTTTGCCTGTAATGAAATGGCAGCCTACTTCACCTCGGTGCAGAGATACCTCGGTGCCTGCCGGGTCCCTGTCTGGTTTGTGGGAGGAATTCAAACTGAGGCATATGATTACAAGGCTATTGGATTACTTACTCATCAGATGGAAGCTCTTCAGAAATGTTTTAATAAATACTTAGTTATGCTGTTGGAGTGTTCAGTCGGTGCGTGAGAACTTTGTCAAGTGTGAGTAAGTTGTGCTGGTCTTGTTTAAAGGCTTAGAGATTACGAAGCTTGCACGAAGCTCCCTGGGTTTTATTTTGCTGTCCCTTGCCCAGAATGACTGTGTCTGAGTTATCCTGAACTCGGCATGCTGTGTGGCCCAGAATGCAGCCTGCCCTGGGGCTTAGCAGGCACATGCACAGAGCCAGCCAGGAGGGCTGGTGCCAGTGTGGGGCAGGAGGTGGAGGCTCTCAGATAGCCTTGCACCAGCCTGGGGACTTCAGGGCCAAAGTGGCAAGGCAGCTGTCTCTACAAGGCAGAGAGTACAGGAGCCTGACAGACTTGGTTAGGTGAAAATCACCAGCACGGGGCTGTGCTGTGTTTTTCCTTGTCGCCTCAATGCAAACAGACGGCAAGCATCTTTCCAGAGAGAAAGGAAGCAGACTGTGGCATACCGAGGTCTCTCTGGAAAACGGCAATGAAGAAGGTTCCCAAGTTAAGCATTCTCACAGCTGAAGTCGTTAGATTACAGGCTTATGAATAGGAACAGCCAGGGTGGAAAACCTGTCTCCATTTTTGAAACCAGCCTCTTGAAATGCACAAAGCTGTGGTTGAGCTGTGAGTGTGTGAGTGTGTGTGTGCCTGTGTGTCTTGTGTATCTTTCGTGGTAAAAGAGGGCTGTGCTTAAACAAACAAAAATAATAACATAAAATGTCACAAAGGCATTGCCGTGTGCGTCGGGGCACGCACTCTGACCAGTGCCTGCAAAGTGTTTCTTGATGGTTTGGCAAAGCCGAGATGGAGTGGGCTGGGATAGGAGAATAATTAATTTTCTGGCTACAGACTCTCTTGAGCACCCAAATAGTATCTGTGACTCATTATTTATTCATACAGCTAAGTGAGCAGGGGAATGCAGAGGGCTTGCCAGTCACTTTATCACAGCAAATGCTATTGTGAATGCACAGGGCTCTATGTTTCCGGGTCCCTGATATTAAAAAACTTGACGAGAGAGAGAGAGAGAGAGAGAGAGAGAGAGAGAGTGTGTGTGTGTGTGTGTGTGTGTTGGGGATGGCAAGAGAGAAGTTAAAGGGAAAGAGAAGAAAGCAAGTCATTAACCAAGCTCAAGTTTCAAATTAAAGAGTTTTCAAGTGCTTCTTTACTGGCAGCAGAGGGAATTTTAGTGAAGTTGAATCATGCAGACATGCATTAGTCACTAGTCTTGCAGCGTCGTTCGGTTGGTAACACAGACACACCGGCCACTGGTAAAGCGCTGCAAACGGCTCCCTGGCTGCATTTCCTCTGGGCTGCTAACAAGCAGAGGAAGCAATATTTGTTGAATAACAGAAAGAAAGATCTTCCTGACTTTACTCCACTTTCAATACCCCCTCGGAACGTGTATTGTTTCCTATTTTATCAACTCAGGAAGGCAGATTCAGGAAATTTTTAAGCATTCCATTGAGCAATAGGTTGGATTTCAGTGTGCAGTGCTGGCCCCTGGGCTCTCCTTACTGGCCAACAGCAAAGATGGTGAGGGACACGGTGACCTGTGCAGACATCAGGAAATAGCAGGAGTGCCGCTGTCTCCCGGACAAGCCCAGGGCTCCTGTGCCCAGTGGACACTCCGCTGACCTGCCCTTGATTAGGAACGAAGGTCGGTTATTTTTCACGGGGGCAGTGTAGGGAGGGCCTGAGCTCACACCAAGACTCAAAAGGGCTAATCTGGAAAGGTTTTTCCACTCCTTCCTTTCAGTGAAAGGAACTCAGGGTTCTTTAGAATCTCTAATTTGATAATATAATATTGAGATTTGCTATCAGAGGGCCGGGTGAAATCTTGGCAATTTCCTGGTTAATTTCATCCAAGTGATCCATCAACAGAAAGGTTTAAATTGTCCAGGTTAGCTGTCCACATCATTCACCGGAGCCAGAGAGGTGGCAAAATATCATTTCTTTTGGTACCGTTTGGTCATCATCTTAGAGCCTGATGCTAGAAGAACCACCATCCCTGCCAACAAATGGCTCTCCCCCAGAGTTCTCAGCCTGTTGCCATAGCTGGGCCACTCGCAGTGGTCAATGCGGTCACTTCTGGCTGCCTATAATTTACAACGTGTGTTCCCTCCCCAGCGGCAACTGTGAGCCGAAAGGGAAGACAGCATCTTTGTTTTCTTCCCGGGATGGTCCTTTATCAGCCCATGCAATTCTCACAGAAGGAAACCTGTAACTCATTTTTAACCAGATACCCATGTGGAAATGGGGGGAAAGAGAAGAGTGAACCCCAGCAAACCATTGTTCCCTTCCTTGAGAGAGGCGAGCCGGAGTCTAAGAGGCTGGCACATGAAATTGATGTGGTCTACCACAGAAAACTCGGGGCTTTTTCTATCACACCACACCAGGTTCCCACCGAATTTGCTTAGGAAAGAAGACAAGATGCGATTGAAATTTCCTGGAATTATCACACATGGCGTGCCATGTAAAATGCTTGCTGAACCCAAACTTGGGTTCCCTTGAAAAGTGCAGTGTGTCGGCAGAAAGAGTTGAGGTAGGTGTGGAGAGGAAAAGCCTCAGCATGTACATATTTTTGCAAAATGGCTCAGGTAGCCTTGTTCTTAGAAGTGGCTTAGTGGTCTATGCAAAGCCTGAACACTCACATGCCTCTGCGTTCCTAGAACCACAGGTAAAAATCTCAGCGAGACCGACTCCCTGCTTGTCTTCTCAGTGGTTCAAATTTACCCCACTGAAGCAGTCTTTCAAAGGGAATTGCCAAGTACAAAGCTGCATATATAAAGTATGTTCTTCTCTAAGCATCAGCTTGCCGCTCTTTTCAGAAGAATATTTATTAAGACACTTCTTCTGGCTTGCCTGAACACTTAAGATCTGAAGATCTTAAGAGTTCAGGCTTAAGCCACAGAAATTTATTTTCGCACCGTTCTGGAGGGAGGCTGGAGGTCTGAGATCAAGGTGTGGGCAAGGCTGGTTTCTGGTGAGGCCTCTCTCCTTGGTTTTGCAGAAAGCTGCCTTCTCCCTGTTTCATCACATGGTTATCCCTCTGTGTGTGCTGTATCCTAATCTCTTCTTATAAGGATACCAATTGCATTGTCTTGGGGCTAGCCTAATGACATCATTGTAAAACCCTATGTCCAAATAGAGTCAAATTATGAGCACTTTGGGGTTAGGACTTCAATATATTAATTCTGGGGAGACATAGTGCAGTCCCTAACAGTGGGTCTTAGCAAATCTGACTCACCCTGGCCCACAAGGAAACTGTGGGATGGGGCATCCTGGCTGCTCTCCTGGATGTTGAAGAATCAGACTCTGGTTCCTCATTTGTGAGATGGAGTTTCACATCTGAAACTGCCCACACATTTTGAAACTATAAAAAAAAAAGGTGTGATAAAACTATCTAAACTCACAATCATGCCTTTGCCATTTAGACTTTTTGCACGCTAAGAAGCTTCAGAAAATGACAAGTAATTTTGAAATGTTTAAGTGTTAAAAGAGCAAATGGCGGTTCCCCCAAAGAAACCATCTCTTGGCTCTGCTTTCTTAAGGAGGATTGTCTTTGTACTTCAGACTCACTTTACTAGTGGGGTTTAGGGGGTTGTAGGAGGCCCCACAGCTGCTCACACACTGAGTACAGGGGCACGGAGCAACCCGTAGCAGAAGCACCTTTGGAAGCAGCAGCTGACCTGATTCCGAATGGCAAGGAGCTTTTTTGAGCTTTTGAAAGCAAATGAGTAGCTGAGACGTTCCTACATTCTCTCAAAATAGATCCGAAAGGTGTGCTCAGAAAAGATGTAGCCCTTCACTGAGAAATCAAGCGTGGTGAGATGCTGGGACAGAGGAGGGCTGCACGGCTGCTGTGCACACACAGACTTGTATAAGGAGCCCAAGGCCTAGAGGGAAGAGTCTGGAGGAATAAGAGCACCTGATAGTAGAGAAAGCAATGGCAGGAGGTCCGTGCGGGGAATGTACTCAGATGACACAGTGATGGCCTTTTCTTTCTTTACTTTTTTCTGACTTTCATCAAATAGCATATAGAGCTTCTCTCTTGAGCCTCAGTTTCCTCATCTGCAGAGTAAGGGTAGCAATAGTACCTGTTATTAAGGTAGCTGTGTGGACCAAATTAATCTGTGTAAGGTGCTTTGCCCAGCCATATAAAGTAAGCAATAAATCTGAACGGTGGCTATCAATGTTCAGTTATCTAAGATGGCAGCCAGTCAACCCCTGTCTGCTCTAGGGAGGGAGAGGTCACAACGCCCTGGAGGACATTATGGGAGGCTCGCTGGAGAGAGGGGCACAGGAGTTGGAGGAGGGGAAGGTGCGAACAAAGAAAAGAAGGAAGAGTGATCTAGGCTGAGAGTACAACCTGGGCAAACTTAGAGCTGCAGGATCCCACATGGGCATGGATGGTGGTGGGTAACTCACCCTAAGGGCTTTTCAACAGCAGGTCAGCCTTCCTTCCTTGTGGAAAAAGAGCAAGAGCCCTTTATGAAATTCAACTTAACAAGTTTTGATTTTAAATACGGAGGCTACTTGGGGCACGATGTCATGCTAAGTCTTTGGTCCGAACACACAAGGACAACAGAGATGTCTCTCTTCATTGAGACTGCTGGTGTAGCTTTATTTTCTCCAAGGCTATTCTTAAGGAAAAAGCCATTTTTCCTGTGTAACTATGAGCAGGTTCTCTGGGCCTCTGAGAGACTCCCGTTTCCCCTGCTCCTTGGGGACACTTTTGATCATGTTCTTTGTCAAAGCCCAGACATGAAAGTAGCTTTGATGGCTTGTCTTGTTGGAGGCAGCAGAGGAGGCCCACACAGGAAACTCAAGCAAATTTTCAGTTTCTCAGGTAACTTCCTAGTGACCTAGATGAGTCAATAGATGTCTTTGTGTCTCATTTGAGTTCTGCAAAATGGGCTAATAATATTCTAGACAAGCTTGCATCCAAATTACCAAGTTCCTGTTGGAAATCTTTACATGCATCGGAAAGAGGTACCATAAAACACATCACAAATCTTCTTAACTTAACAACACAAAGCCACTTAAAAATATTTTATTTTTTGTTTGAAAATAGTTCTCCTATCATTTCACACATACAAGATACTTTCCCTCATTTTTGCAATTGTTTTCTCCAACTCCCATTTTTCAAGAAATCTTCAGAAGCTACTCTGGTGCCTGAATAGACCTTACAATGTACAAAACACTTTTTCTGCAACTCTTGTTTCTCGGCCTGCTCTGCTCCTCCCCGTCAGATGCCACTAGTCCCCTTCTTTAGCCTTTTCGCTAAGCCTCCAGCCAAGCCGAAGAGTTCTGTCTTTTTTGGCCTTTTCCTCCTCAAAAAATATAATAACTAGGATGTCCTGGAGGGGTAAAAAGGGAGCATTTCCTTTGAGATCTTTGCTGACCATGAACGCAATCAGCAAGTGCTTTAAGAGACCACAGGCTGGCTCCTGAACACAAAACAGGGCTCAAAACCTCCTGTCGTCTTCAACATGCTGGGAGAATAAGCTCAGACACACTCCTCTCTCTTGCATAGGCTTCACTCTTTGCTGGGGAGACACGTCCTGTGCTCTCTTGGCTCTCTGAATCTCTCTCTTTCTCTCCCTCCCCCATCTTGCAATGACACTGAGTAATGATGCCAGAAAGGAGCCAAGGTGGAGGAATAAACACTAAATCCGAAACATGACAGAAATGATGTATTTTATTGCAATGACAGAAAGAGACTAAAGCTCTTGCTCAGGTTTACCCATGAAAATTATGTTTGACTGCACACAGGGAAAAGCTGAGCACAGTGGCTTGAGCAGACGGGCACTGGTCTGTGTGGTGCACAGGAGTTCTGAAGTGAGCAGTCCAGGCTGATACAGTGGGGTGCAGGACACTCCTATGTTTTGGGCCCACCATGCTGAGGCCAGGGAGCGATGGCCTGCACCTCTGATCTGTCCAGGCAGAAAGGACATGGGAGGCCTCAACTCCTTTTTGTGGGGCCTGGTATTGTTATTCAGGAAGGGAAGCCCTTCTCTGCTAACTTTTGCTGATATATTGCTTAGGCCACAACGAGGTCACAAGCCTCTGGCTGGAGGGAACTGAGGACAATGGAATTGTCACTTTCCAGCCTGGAGAGTGGAGGGAAGCAAAGAGGAAGGTGGCTGGGAGCAGATGTCTTGTGAGCCCAGAGCCGTATCTGCCAGACCTGGTGACAAAGATAGGCTGTGCTTTCTCAGCCATATTTTGTATCATTTGTTTTCTGTGCCAGCTGGGCTTTGGAAACACATGCAGAGGAACTTTAAGTTCTTCCTTCAGTCCCTCTTGGAATTTGCAGATGGATGCCAAGGGTGAATATTTATTCTTGACCCACTGAAAGCAAACTGGATAGGAGAAGGGATGAGGTGGGGCAGGGGGCTGGTTAAATGGATCGAAGTTCACACCTTTTTTCAGTGTCAAAGCCCCAAATCAGACTTGAGCCTCTCCTCACCTTAGAATGAGCAACAGAAAACCAGGCAGCCTGTATCTATGGGAATGTTGCTTGCATCAGGGCCACCGCACCTTGCTGTGAGGGTGATAGATTTCTCGCAGCTGGAAATAGTTGCTTCCCAGCGCCCCCCCGCCCCCATCTTCCTCACTCTTTTAAATTCTCAAAACTCCATCACCCAGCCTCCCAAACTTGTTTTAATTTTTAAGAGAATTCTTTTCTACAAAAGAGGAAAACTTTCTTTCAAATGGCCCTCCACAAATTTCCCTAAAGATGATTTTTATCTCTGATAGAAATATGAAAAACAGATAACCAGATAATTGCCCTCTATCTGGCTATAAACACTTATTCATACACTGGCTTTCTGCAAGTTACAGATGCTTTTTGCTTTGTAATTACTGGCCCTGTCTATTTCCTCTGCATGGATGCAAATCTTTCTGCCTGAGAAAGTCATTGGTTCATTAAAAAAAAAAAAAAAAGAAAAAGAAAGAAAGGATAAATGAAAAGAAAGTCGTTATTCAGTTTTTCTCTTGAAATTAGAAATTTCTTTTTGTTTTGCTTTCATTTTGTTTTTCTGCAAGGTCGGTGTTCATTTAGAGAATTGTTGATTTTGTATGCAGCACTGCCCTCCCATTCCATGGTCCATATGTGTCTGTGTTTTGATGGACTTCTTTTTAAGCAGTGAGTTCCCCAAGACATTTTTGGGGCCCCAAATGGAAAAAGTCATCACAAATAGAAATCTGTTTGCTAGTTGGGCTTGCTCGATGGCTCTGCTGATTTCAAGACTGATGCTGCTTTGCGTAAATGCGAAGTTCATGTTAAATTGATTCTAAATCAAATACTCAACGTGTTCAGTCTTGAAACATGTCCATTGGGAAAGAGAACTATGCAGCTCCAACATGTGGCAAAGATTCTACTTTTACTTTCTTTGCCAACATCCAACTTTTGCTCCTGGGCGTTCGAATACCCTCTGCAGAGACTGTGACTTCTCAAAAGAAACTTTGCTAGTCTTGGATGGAGAATGAAATAATAAGATTTGAGCAATAAATCAAATATAGCCTGAGAGCAACACCACAGAACAGCCTCTGTCATCTCCTCTCCTTGGGAGGTACATTGGTCTTCATCAGCTCTCATATACTTCTGAAAGAAAATGTGTAGGTTTTCATATATATGTTTTTCATTGTTAGTAGATCCTAAAGAAAGACCCAAAAAATCTTGCAGCAGTTAGCTTGCCAGATGGGGGGTATGTTAAAAAGAGCAAACAGAAGTCAGAACTCTGAACACACCGCTGGGTATTCCATAGTCACATTCCATCGTGGGTGAGTTTTTGTTGTTGGGTTTTGTTTTTGTTTTTGTTTTAGATGGAGTCTAACTCTGTCACCAGGCTGGAGTGCAGTGGCCCTACCTCAGCTCACTGCAATCTCCACCTCCCGGGTTCAGCCATTCTCCTGCCTCAGCCTCCTGAGTAGCTGGGATTACAGGCACGTGCCACCACGCCCAGCCAGTTTTGTATTTTTAGTAGACATGGGGTTTCACCATGTTAGCCAGGATGGTCTCAATCTCCTGACCTTGTGATCCGCCCGCCTCGGCCTCCCAAAGTGCTGGGATAACAGGTGTGAGCCACTGCGCCTGGCCCATCATGGGTAAGTTTTTTAAGGAAGACTAAAAATGTCAGAGTGGCACTCATTGCTCAAGAGAGAAGCACTTTCCCTTTTTCTGTGCAAAATTTTGTAATATATATAGCTATTAACGTTTGTTTCTTATTAATGCCCCCAGAATGTGCAAAAGATAATTTAGGTTAACTAAGATACATTGGTTTCAGTACCATTTTTTCCAGGAGCAGTTTTAACACCAACCACAGTTTGCTGCATTTTCTTACACAGCTTCTGTTTGCCCTTTGAACTCTGTGCACCGAGCCCCTCATTCCATACCATCTGCAGGTTGCATCTGGGCAGCTTCATCCAGCTCACTAACAGTCACAGCTGAACTTGACATTCACCCACTTTGAAAGCATAGAATTCATAAAATCTGAAACCACATATGTGTATAAAACCCATGCAAGAGTGGGGAGGAACTAAAAGGAGGAGAAAAAGTAGTTCTCCCCTTCAGGAGTGTTCTCTCTTATCCCAGCCCCTTTCATGTAATGAATGGGTAAATGGGTGAAAATGAAATTATTTAGGCATCGACAGGTAGGAACAGAAACTCAGGCTGCTATTTTATTATTATTTATTGTTATTGATTCTACTGTTTCTAAAGATCAGAATGGCTTTTACTTCCGAAGTTCTAGAGGAGAGGAACAACGTTAAGCAACCTTAAACAAATATTAGCACTGTGAAAGGTGCAGGGTCATATAAAGAAGTAAAAGTGCCGACAATGAAAATTCTATCCAACTGTCAATCATTCCATATCATTACTTCATTTTTTTTTTTTTTTAAACACTGTGTCTCCCATATGCTTCCCTCCAGGTTGTATTCTAAACAAAGAAATAATTGTATTACAAATGTGAATAAATCTGTTAAAAAAATAAATGAACCATGAGACATATGAACTATAAGACATTGGTCTACATGATGCTTTGTAAGTTTTATGTGCTGTGTTATAGAGTTATATAGAGAGTTATATATATGTAGTTCTATATCGTTTCAGTTGGCATCTAAAAATTATATATTTATTTTTTTAAACTATAATTATAAATATTTTTAAACTGCTAGAAAGGAAGAGCAGAATATTTGGCTGGAGTGATTTTTAGACCTCTGTCTACCTTAGGACACCAGAGAGGTTCACTTGCCCAGGGTTCCGTAGCTGGTTGGTGCCTGAGTCAGAATGAGAAACCAGGTCTTCTCAGCTCCTGTTACCCACAGTTTTGCAGACACTGAATTTATGAGGTGGATTCCATTCAAGCATCCACATAACTAGCAGACACTTCTCCTAATCCTCCTCAATTCCCCTTTGCATTGCTCAGATACCACAATCCTTTGCAGGTTAAATCCCTTCACCTTGTGAACTCATTAGGCAGGGCAATGTGATGAATGCCCAAGTCCTTAAGAACGGCCTGAGGCTGAGTTAGAAATGCAGTTGCCATAGGAGTAACTGGCCCCTGCTGCCCTTTGGATGCTCTCTTACCCCAAATCCAGCACCACCTTGGTTAAGCACCCGCCATGTGCCTGTGCACCTGGCTCCGTAGGCAATGTTGCAATTAACCAGGTTGGTTTTGATGAGCGTCTAGGGCAAAATCTGGACGAACACAACAGCCAATGTGCACATCCATGCAGAGGGTTCAGAGATGGCCTTGGTCAAGGCTGCCAGGCTTCAGCTCTGGAAGGAGCCCTTGGAAGTGGGAGATTTCATCTTTGTATAAAAATTGGAACCCAAACTGTAATTCCCATCAGGGATATATATGCTCACATCACTCCTGGTTCAAAGCTCAGAAGTGGCCTCAGGAGAAATAAAGGTCTCTCACTCTCACACACACACACACATGCACACACACATACACACACACACACGCACACACACATACACAGAGGCCAGCATTCAAAATTCACATGCTTAGGGAATCCATTGGGACTTCTCCCCAGGATGTGCTGAATTCAGGGAAACTTTCTCTAGGTGTAGCAGAAACTGCTGAAATGCTCAACATCAGCCATTTCCAGACTCTTGATCTTGCCACCTATCAGTAAATATGGTTTCACATGCCCCACTATCTATGCATGGTTATTTACTTATAAATTATATGCTGTACTCCTGTATTGATATAATTACAGTATGTGTATTATGAAATACATCCTCCAAATAGAAATTAAAATGAAATTTTAACAGCACTAGTTGTTTTTCCTACCCCTCCATGGGCACCCCAATTTGAATCAAAAAATTCCTAGATACCAACAAATGTCATGTCTCTGCTCACCAGGACGTAGCTTCTCTCTGCAGACCTTTATTTCTTCCCCTGGAGGCTTCAGTCCATGTTGAAGTGTAAACTCCACTCAGCTCCTGGAGGAATCGTGTTTTCTTTATCACCAGGGTCATCTTCTATGAGTTGCCTTTGATAGGGAGTCCGGGAGGAAGACAGGCCTAAGCACAGGGGTGGGGTGGGGGAGCAGGAAGCCTGTGGGCTTTAGAATTGAGGAGTTGGTTTCTCCCTGTCCCCAGCATCCACCACCTGTGTGAACTTCAGCCATTTATCGAACCTCACAGAGCCTCGAGTTTCTCATCTGTAAACAAGGGGAATGAGCCCTACTTTTCATGGTTGTCAAGAGGATTTGAGATAATACGTATAAAGCAATGGACACACAGAGGAAGTCAATAAGTAAAACGTAACTCTGAAAATGCCACTGAAGGGAGGCTAGGGACAGGAAAGCTATCTCCACCAACCTCAAGAACATGGCCCCAAAGCTGTTCCAGGAACCGGGCATGTATGAAGATAAAAAAAAAAAAAAAAGAAATATCTGCCTCTCTCATCGTGTAGCAGTGTAGAAATGATCTTGGTGCTCTTTGGCAGAAGGTTGAGTTTATGAACATTAAAATTGATAGTAATAACAGCTAGCATTTATTGAGCATATGCTATGTGCAAGGCATTTGCACCGTTCCAAGCATTTTCTTGCCTTACTGCATTAAAATTTTGGCACAACCCTGTGAGTAGTTGCTCTCGTTATTAATCCCACTTAATGGAGGGGAAGCGTGGCCTGCCAAGGTTGGGTGACCTGCTTGTGGCTATGCTACTGGGAAAGGTGCAGGTGGGGTCCAAACGGAGGCGGTTCCTGCAGCAGAGCCCACTGTCTGTCTGCCCGTGGAGGGGACAGGTGGGTGTTGAGAATATCTGTTTGGCACATGAGGGAGCTTAGCCTTACAGAGTGAAAGCCTTGCCAAGGCCGCCTGGACAGGGGGTGATGCTGTGGGGTGGCACCAAGCTGGGGCACTGGCCACCATCCTGGTCTGCTTTTCTGACTCTGGATGCATTCGGTGGTTTTATGGCCCCACCATTGGTATCCAGACCTCTCCTGCCCACATGTTTCTCCCGTCAGAGCTGAGAGAGATGTTCAGGTGGTTCCCAGACAGCCCAAAAGAAACACGCCTTTAAGCCAGGGGCGCTCAAACTTGTTCCCAACATGATGGTGACACGCAGGGGTGGGGAGAAACCGCTGCTGTGCCTTCTTCCTGACCGACCAGTTGTTTTCATTTATCAATCTGAGGATCCATCAGAGGTGACATCAGGGTGACGTAAATTAGGCACTTCTCATGAAAAACTTAAGGTGACATTTGCTCCCATTGTTGTACAAGGCTGACCTTGCATTTACATGGGCTTGAGAGAGCACCACCTTGAATTTTGTGTCCCAAGTGCATCTCTTGCCCTATCCCAGTCCAGGCCATGGAACACATGTACAGAAGAAACCACAGAATGATGTGCCCAGCGGTCAGGGGCCTGCCATCTGAGTCCCTCCTTCAGGAGTGGATCACCCTAACCCTGACTGACCCTGGCCAGGGTTTTCCATGAGGCTTGCCCCAAGCACTTCCCATCCACTTATTCCTGAGGTTAAAATAAACATTGTACCCAGAAGCAGTTGTTTCAGCCGTGACAGCAAGCAGTGGCCTCAGTCACTCCTGTAAACAGGACCTCATACCACGAAGCGTCAGTGGCATAACAAGAGTTGAGATGCACACGCCTACTGGTTGGCCTTTGAGAACGGCCTTTCTGCAGAGACATTTGTCATTTCAAAAAGTCCATGTCACCAGTCCTCTGACATCATGACAATTCCTTTGTCAAGAAGTTGGGGGGCGGTTTCCCCTTTTTTTCCCGCTTCACCTTTATTGTATAAAAGGCATTTCTCCTCTGATTATACTAAAACAAGATACTGAGTCACAGAAAGTTCCTTCCCTTTCTGGAGGGGTTCGGCATCCTGAAGGATGCAATCATAAATGACTTTCTCCCCCAAAAGCCTGCTCACAGCCAGCCATGTGAGTGCCCTGATCAATGGAAATGCAGGGGGCTGGCCAGCCTCTCACGGCTGCCGTGCAAACATCTTAACAGGACAAATTAAAAGATGTGCAAGCTAATTATTCTCCCCAGTAAAAAATAATAATAAAATAAAATCATAAAGCTCCTTAGGAAAGGAATCTGCTTTTCTTATACAGAATGTACAATTAACAGGAAAGTAAAAATTTCATGCTATAAACTAGAGATCATATTCTGGGCATCCTTGTGATTTGTTGTGCTTCTTCAGGCTTACTTAGCACTGTGTGCACACACAGCAGGGCTCGGCGGCCCAGCCGCTCCCTGCTCCCTCTTCTGTCTTCTCTCAGGGATAGTGGCCTCCACTGTCACCTTCAGACCCAACTTGGGTTCTTCCTGAGGATTCCTGGCCCCCAGACCCACAGCAGCCTCTGGGGAGGCCCAGGGTTCCCGACCATCAACCCTCTCAGTTTAGGATCAGACACATCATTTACACAGAAGCAGTTGGAGTTGTTTTAAACAGCCACTTCACATCTCTCTATTCCTCTTTTCAATCACAACCACGTGACCTGAAGGAGCAGAAAGTAGAGAGAGACCTGCAATGAGCCTGGACAGCCCCCACCTGTGCCCCACATGGGTTCTCAATCTGGAGTCCACGTCAAACAAGAGGGAGAGGGAGGAACCCTCAGTGCCGTCCCGTGTCCTCCACACTGTTGTCGTGAACAATTCTGGCTGACCCCCTAAAGTTATGAGATGATTCCATTTCATTGTGGCTTATGAATAATGAGAACAAATAACATTCACGTGCAGTAGTGTCAGGCACGCTGCCTCCATCGTCTCTTTTAATCAAAAACCTTACGATAGTGGCACAGCTGCTAATTCCCACTGGCTAAAAATGAAAAATAAAATGAAGCAAAAACCAGGTTACAAAAGCAGCCCCGGCCACATGGCTTGTAGGAGGCAGAACCCGGTTGGAGTCCAGATTCTCATTGGCTTTCCCGCTCCCATCTGGCCTCTCTGTGATGTGATGGAGTGGGGGGAGGGGAGTTTTACAGGTGCAGCCTGTGCAGTCTGAGAGCCTGTGTTGAAATGCCAGCCCTGTCCTTTCCCACTGAGTCACCTTCAACAGGCTACTCACCCTTTCTGTTCCTCCCTTTCCTCATCTATACGGTGTGACGATGATGATGATTACCCGTGCGGTTCTTGCGAACGCTGAATCAGAAATACACAGAATCCTGTCTGATACATGGTCGCTATCATCATGGGCTTTTCCTTTCTACCCTGATTTGCATTTTAAATTAGACACTATTTGACTGGATTTTCCCATTTTCTTCCTTACACACTATGCACACCAAATCTAACAAGTGAATTCCAAGTGTGTCATCCCAGTGAGTGCGCATGGTCACTAATGCATCCTTGTACATTGGATCTGTTCACTCCTGGCAGCAAACGGCTGAAGCTGGAGATGAGGTGGGGAGTATAACAGGAACAGACTCAGGCTGAGTGGGGGTCTCGGCCCTGGTCAATGTTCCATTGTACCCTGATCTTCCTCCTGTACATCTCTCTGGTAAAATGAGAGAGCTTGTGGCTGAGGTTACTCAGCTCCCATGTTCAAGGTAAAAGGCATCATGCAGGCTGAGGATCTGGCCTCTGCTCGTTGGGTTTCCTGACCTCGCCACAGTTGACGTTTGCAACCAAATCATTCTCTGTTGAGGGGACTGCCCTGTGTGCTGTAGGTGGCTAAGCAGTATCCCTGACCCACACCCACTAGATACTAGTGACAACCCTTCCCTCCTCATGTTGCCACAACCAAATGTATCTCCAGACATTGCCAGATGACCCCTGAGGCGTAAAATCTGGAGTGTTTTTTAGAGAACCACAGCTCCAGAAAGACCTTAGAAACCAATGTACTGTTGCTGCTTCCCACAAATAAATGAAATGATGTGGCAGGTTTGACCATCTTTAGCATGTTTGCCTCACGCACACCTAATCTGATCTCTACCCGACCCCAGCCCCCTAACGCTGGCTACAGATGTCCACAAAAACTGATAGGGTGCAAGGGCGTGAAATTAAGACCATCAGCCATGTCCCCAAAGCAAAGAGCAGAGAAGAAAAGGCAGCCATGAACTCTGGCCTGCTGGTGCAACAAAGGCTTGCCATCTCTGTTATCTACACAGTGGAGACAATCACTCTCCCTAATTTTACAGACTGATGACTGGGCTATAGAGTGGCCAGGTAATTCATCCAAGGTCACACAGCTAGGAAATGGCAGGGCTGCACTCAGTCCTAGTCTGGTTTTGAAGTCTGGGTGCCTGACCAATAAGCTGTGCATTTTTCAAGAGAAGGCCTTCTAGAAAGGGTGTGACTTTGGTACTCTTGTCCTGTGAAATAAACTTAAAATGAGTTATCTTGGTCTCTAGTTATAGATGTCATAGGAAGTAGGACAATGATTTCGTACTCAAAGAGCCCTTAACTCTTTTAAAATTATTGTCAGTACATAGTGCTGTAATTCTGAGTCCTCCCAGTACCTGATTTTGAATAACTCATTTTCCTTCTCTTTTCCTAGTGGGGATCATCAGTATTTCTTTGATGACTTTAAATATCTAGGAGGAAAGTAACCTACAAGACAAGATAATGATAGATTTCAAGGACCTATAGATAATACATTTAGTCAAAAGTTTCAGAAATCCCAATGCATATTTAGTTTCATTTTTCTATGTGTTATTTTCAAATCCTCTCTGGGAGGTCACTTCTCCATGCTTATTTGAACAACTTGAATTTCTCCCGAAATTTCTGGTAGTAGTCATTAAAGGCAGCCGGCAGGGCTGCTGTTCAGCAAGAGAAGTCATTGCACAGGTTATGAGAGTTGGGATACGTGTCTGCATGAGGTTTTAGAGGGACAGAGAACAGGAATCCCACATCCCCATCACAGACATGGATGGACACACTCCATCCACGTTTGCTCCCTGAAGCAGTAGTACTTCCAGGCTGACACTCTGATGACCATGTCTTCTAGGATGCCCATTGGGAGCTCATGCAAAGGATCACATTCTTCTTCTTGCTCTAGTTTATTTCGTTTGTGTGTCCATGAAAGCTTTGACCAAAGCTTAATTCCAGCTTTTCTGTTTATGAGTGTATTCTTTCAGAGTCTCTGAGCAATTTGAGAGATGGCCCATATGTCACTTACTTCTCCAAACACAGAAACTGGCAGATTTTGGGCACCCAAGAAATGTTGGATGGATAGATGAATGGGCAAATGCATGGATGGACAGATAGATGAATGAATGAATGAATGAATGAGTCAGCAGATGGACAGATGGACAAATTGATGGATAGATAGAAGGATGAATGGAAATGAATGGATGGATAGGCAGGTAGTTGAATGAATGGATGGATAGATGGATGGATGAATGATAGAGGAAGGGAGGGAGGGATGGATGGATGGATGGATGGATGGACAGATAGATAGATGGACCAATGGATGGATGGAGCTTCACCAGTCCTGTGCTTATGGCTTGCTTACGTGTAAAAACCCCAGTGGGTACAAGCGGAAGAGGCCACATTGCTCTCCTCTCACATACAACCACAGCAGGAAGCAAGTAACTGGGATTTCCACCCAAACTTGGTTCCCCTTAACTCCTGTGATCAGCTAAGAGTAAGAAGCTGTATGTGGGAGTATTAGAGCAGAGAGGAGCAGGCAACATGGAGCTGGTTCCAGTTCTGTCCAAAGGGTGCCAGGCTGGAAGTCATGTAGGTGTCCCTTGTGGGAAGCTGGATGAGTGTGCAAGGAGAAGCATGTGAGAAACACCACAGTCAAGGGACTTCTTAGTGCCCATGAGCTGATTGGCTCATGCTTTAAATTGAATACCTGTGTGGAAAACAAATGTCTACAACCAAGAGGATTCATAGTCACAGGACTGATCATAAAGTCTGGTCCATTTCCCATTGGGTTACTTATAGGACATCAATCAGAACAGAAAGGATGCCCTCTTTTCCACTTTATCAGCTTAAATAGATTTTCTTAATGGAAAAACTCAACTCCTATTTTTCCTCTTCAAAAAAGGTAACTAGTGGGATAACAGAAGAGGTTTGGTAAATAACTTACAGTAGACTTCATTCAGTTCTAAGTCTCACCTATTTCAGTGACACTTCAGGAAACTGAGTGAGGGCACGGACTGTCCCGCTTATCCAGCCTTGTTCTCAGTACCGTTTCTCCATATCTTTCTATTTAGGGGAAAATCTCCTTCAGTGAAATGTTTAGAGGTGATATGATGTATGTGTATGTGTTCCTTTTCCATTTCAAGGCTGCTGGCATCTGTCAAACAATCTGTAAGCGCTGGTGCTCCTGATCACCCCTGATCATTCCCCAAAAGCCCCTCTGTACCCAAATGCTTCTCAGCCAGGCTTGGCCCCCAGTCACTTAGAAGCACCCATCTGTGCCCATAGCCACATCCACATCTAAGACAGATTCCATCTGTGTTGAGGTTCATTCTCTGTTCCATTCAGGAATGTTCCTTAGTGGATCCTCCACCCAAATAATAACTTATCTTTTTAAAAATGTTTTCATGGACAGATAAAAGTGGTAGGTACTTTTAATGTACAGCCTTTTTAGATTTAACTTTTTAGGATTCCACATATAAATAAGACGATGCAGTGTTTGTCCTTCTGTGCCTGGCTTATTTTATTTAGTGTAATGTACTCCAAATTCATCCATGTTGCTGCAAATGACAGGGTTTCTATCTTTTTTAAGGCTGAATAGTACTCCACTGTGTATATGTTCATCACAGTTTCTTTATTCAATCATCTGTCAGTGGACACTTTGGCTGATTCTTTATCTTGGCTATTATGAATAGTGCCACCATGAACATGACAGTGCAGGTATCTCTTCGACATACTGACTTCATTTCCTTTGGGTATATACCAAGAAATAAGATTTCTGGATCATAAGGTAGTTCTATTTTTAATTTTGGGGGAAACCTCTATACAGTTTTCCATAATGGCTGTACTATTTTACATTCCCACCAAGAGAGCTCCCTTTCTCCGCAACCTCACGAATACTTGTTATCTTTTGACCTTTTTTTTTTTTTTTGAGACGGAGTTTCACTCTTGTTGCCCAGGCTGGAGTGCAATGGCACGATCTTGGCTCACTGCAACCTCCGCCTCCTAGGTTCAAGCGATTCTCCTGCCTCAGCCTCCGGAGTACCTGGGATGACAGGTGTGCGCCACCATGCCCAGCTAATTTTGTATTTTTAGTAGAGACGCGGTCTCTCCATGTTGATCAGGCTGGTCTTGAACTCCCGACCTCAGGTGATCTGCCTGCCACGGCCTCCCAAAGTGCTGGGATTAAAGGCGTGAGCCACCGCACCTGGCCATCTCTTGACTTTTTGATAAAAGCTTTCCTAACAGGTGTGAGGTGATAGCTCACTGTGGTTTTAATTTGTATGATAAGGAGTGATGTTGAGTATTTTTTTATACTTACTGGCCATGTGTGTACCTTCTTCTGAGAAACGTTTTTTTCAAGTCCTCTGCCCAGTTTTTAAATCACGTTATTTGTTTTCTTTCTATTGAGTTGTTTGAGTTATTTATGTAGTTTGGCAATTAATACCTTATCAAATGCTATGATTTGCCAGTATTCTTTCCCATTCTGTAGGCTGTGTCTTTATTCTGTTCAGTGTTTCCTTTTCTGTGCAGAAGCTTTTTATTTTGAAACAATCCCACTTGTCTACTGTTGTTTTTGTTGCGTATGCTTTGAGATCATATTCCAAAAAATCTTTGCCCAGACCAATGGCAAGAAGCTTGTGCCCTATGTTTTCTTCCGGTAGTTTTATAGTTTCAGGTTTTAGGTTTAAGTCTTTAATCCATTTTGAGCTGATTTTATGCCCTCTTCTCTTTGCAATTTTTATACTTTTCTTTGAGATTTTATCTCCTGGTTTCATTTCCCATGGGTCTATTTAGTCAATCTCCTTTTTCATTTATTTAGACCATATTTATTGGTCTTGCCAGTTTAGTTTTTCCTCATTACTTTTCTCTTCTTCTCCGTGCTTGTCACTTTGAAATATCTTATACCAGTGGTTTTTTTTTTGTTGTTTTGTTTTGAGACAGAGTGTCACTCTGTCGCCCAGGCTGGAGTGCAGTGGCGCGATCTTGGCTCACTGCAAGCTCCGCCTCCCGGGTTCATGCCATTCTCCTGCCTCAGCCTCCGAGTAGCTGGGACTACAGGCACCCGCCACCGCTCCTGGCTAATTTTTTGTATTTTTAGTAGAGACAGGGTTTCACCGTGTTAGCCAGGATGGTCTCGATCTTCTGACCTTGTGACCTGCCCGCCTCAGCCTCCCAAAGTGCTGGGATTACAGGCGAGAGCCACCGCGCCCGGCCTCACCAGTGGTTTTAACTGGAAGAAGGAGGCAGTGTGAGGAGGAAGGGGGTCATTTGGCACAGTCTGGAGACATTTCTAGTTGTCACAACTCAGGGGGTAGAGGGGACTGTACTAGCATCCAGTAGGCAGATGCCAAAGATGCTACCAAACAGCCCACAATGCACGGAACAGAAATGTGATCGTGACAAGGCTGACAAATGCAATCTCGTACTATGACCAGGATTGTGGTTGTAGAGATGTGTTTCTGTCCTTCTACTTTTGGTGTTTTACTTTCTGGAAAGTACCCCCCACCCCCCGCCACCACCAACAACAACAGCAAAAAAAAAATGAGAAAGCAATTGTGCAGGTCTTCAGAGCAGAACACAAGTACATGTCAAATAGGAGACAGAGGATCTGAAGGGCCTGAGAAGCTAAGGTGGCCATAATCACTTGGGGATCTTCAAGGCCTTTCATGGTCCGGTATCTATGATGGGTAACTTAGCATGATAAAAGGGGATACTAATTGCTGTATCATTCGAAGGAGGAAGCTATCACCTTAAATCTACGGTATGAAGACTCTACGGATTTTGAGTGTCAGAGGAAAAGGAAGAAGACTGATAGAGCACAAGAGAACCCAGCCTAAAGAGTCAGGGCTGGAGACAGACCTACCATATCACAGGTTAAAGGTTGAGGAGAGGAGAGTAGGAAGCAGAGTCCTAGAAGCAGAGTTGGGGGCACCACTGAAGTGGTGAGGAGGGTGCCAGGTGACCAATAGAAATATGCCTGAAGCCCAAGAGGGAAGAAATTCCTACAGAGGTCAAAAGATCCCCTTAAGAGAGAAGCTAAGCACTAGGACCAGCAAGCTGGACCAGGAAGAGCAGTAGGCCTGTGACTGGGAAGGTAGTGAAGGTGCCTGAGGCAGGGAATGGCTGGGAACACTAGGAAGCATTTCTCCAAAAAGAAACCTCGCCAAGGGCTGGGGCCCTGTAGGTTGCCAGCACCAACTGTGTGCCAGGCTCTCTCAGGTGGTCTCCATTCCTACCCCACTCACCTGCCCAATGCCTTAGAAGCCAACATTGTTATGCTGGTTCTGTTAATGAAAACAATGAGGCTCAGGCTCAGAGTTTAGATAACAAAAATTCTGAAGCTCGGAAAGGCTAAGCAAGAAAACCAAGGTGACATGGCCAATGATGCTAGCTGTGTCAGGATCAGAACTGAGGTATATTGATTGCTTTCCACTAAACCATGTTAAGCTAACTTACTAGTATACTACCGTTCTTTCAATCTGCTTCATTATATGTAATACACTTGAAATTTCCTTTAACTTGAGCTGAGAGTTGGGCGTTTGAGTTGACAACCCATCAGGCAGAAAGGAAGAAGGGAAGCCAGCCAGAGCGGAGAGAAGCCACCAAGAGCTCCATCACTAGGCAGTGAGAGTGAAAGGCAAGCATCCATCGTCTGGTTCATAGGTTTGGTGACCTCAATTTCAAGTGAAAAATTAACTATATTAAACAAAAAGGAACATCCTCTCCAATTCACACTGCAGACAGACGAGCGGGGGGTCTACGTTCCCTTTTTCCCACTTCCTCTGTGTCTTTGATGACCGTATAACCAGATTCTCATGACACTCTCACCACTACCCCATTTCCCTTCCCAGCTTCTTCTGATTCTAGACCCACAGAGAGTGTCCCTGCTTAATAACACTCTGTAAAACATGTTGGTGATAGATAAGCCATCGGTAAATTTACTGAATGATCCATGTGGACGTGACACTGTGTTAGAAAGCAGTCTTGACCATAAAGATTATATAGCATGAAATGGTTTCAGAGAACTTACTGTCTGGTCAGGGAGGCAAAGCCTAAGCATGAGAAATATTCAGTCAACAAAATGAGAATCGAGTAGGCTATCATCAATACCACAGCAGTGGTGGACCAGGAAAGTAACTGCTTGCTGAATGGGAAGCCGTGATCTGAAGAGGGTTCGGAGAGGAAGATGGAAGTCATTTTATTCCAGGGCTGGGGAAGACAAAGGAGAAGAAGTGAATGAGGCAGCCAGGTGGCTCCAGGAATGTTCAGGGGCAGTAAAGAAGTCACTGAGGCTCGCCTGTGAACAGCAAAATTGAAGTCAGGTCTTTGAATGCTGCAGTGAGAAGGCTGAACTTAAACCTGCAGACCAGGGGCTCCTAAACTTGGCAGTACATAAGAATCCTCACAGCGTTTGTTAAAATGTAGGTTCCTGGCACCCACCCTGAGAAACCATGATGAGTCAGGCAGAGAGGCCCAAGAATCTGCATCTTAATAGCCCTGTAGTCCCAGCCATACTTTGAGAACCTTTCTGTAACAGGAAGTCTTTGACTGGTTTTGATGAAGTCTAAATGAAATCTTCAGGAAACTTCAGGCCTAAGCAAAACTGAGCAGAACCTATTTTTACAGCTGACAACTAGCACTGCCTCTGGAGGGACCTCTGTGTTCTAGCTACTGTCTGGAGATTTTATTCACATACCATGGATTTCTTAGTCTCTCAGTTCTCAGATACTATTACTAATTAAACATGACTCAAAAACATACATTTTTAAATGTAGGCCACAAGATCTTAAAGCCAGTCTGAGATCACATTGGGTGTAGAATATTCAAATATGGGCTCCAGATTCTGTACCATTACACAAAACTATCCAACTTCTGAAAAATGTGGACACGTGTGAGTTGTACCTGCAAGTTGCAAATGTTTCATTGATAGGAAAGAACCTGTGGTCGGGCTGGGGTTTTTGTGTGTGTGTTTACATTTATTTGCCACATCTCACCCTTCCTCCCCCATCTCTTGGCTCAGAACCTAACCTAAACTCTCCTGAATCCCCAAGGCCACTCCCAGCTGGGAATTTTTTAAATACCTTAACCATTTCAAACTTTCCTTCCCTTTGGAACCTAAAGGAATTTCATTTTCCATTTTCCATTAGCAAGGTGGCTCCTGTTAAACCAGGGCCTCAGGAATAAATACAGCTTGGTTTAAATATTTGCACATCTATTAGGTTTTACTCTAAAGCAGACTGTCCCGACGCCTTGCTATTCACAGTGTGGTCTTTGGACTGGCAGCATCACCACCACCTGGGAACTTGTTAGAAGTGCAGAATCTTAGGCCCCAGCCCAGACCTGCTGAATCATCGTCCCCATTTGCTCAAGAGCCCCGTGATTTGCCTGATTTTCATACACATTAAAGTTTAAGGAGCCCTGTCCTAAATCTCCCACCTCCAAGCTGTCCCCGAAATGTTGGCCTCTCTGCCTCAGAACGCCTGCAGAGATGGGGCAGTGGAATCAGTTTCATGTGGGGGTAGGGTGCGGGCTTCACCCCCTCCCGTCGCCCCCTGCCCCTCCACCCTGCCCTTCTTGATGCTGTCCCAGCGGCTGCACCTGCAGAGTTTTCACTTCTCTGGGAAGCCTCTTGACACAGACCCCGGTCCTTGCCTCTAGGGTGGGGCCGCTCTACCTCTTTTCTTTCAAAGAGCCTGGGATGCTGACAGCCTCAGATGGAGGCATCCTGTTTGTCGAAAAATAAACCGGCAGTTAAAGCAGGGTTGCGAGAGCGAGAAAACCACAGGCCTGCGCGCCGCTGATAACGCGCGCGGGCAGGCAGCTTTTGCAGAAGTTCCGTCGCTGCGGCGCACTGCGCACCAGAGCTGCGCCACCGCCTCCCTTCCTGTCTGGGCCGCTCGCGTCCCCGCCGTTTCTGGCTGTTGCTTTCTGCGTCGCTCTTTCAGTTACTTCGCCCATTGCTTTTTCTAAAGGATCCCCTTGCTACTGCGCCATGAGGGATGGATCCACCAACAACTCCCCGGGCGGATGCGCGCAGACCGTGGACCCATAGGGGACCAAAATTTACGAGCTGTCATGAAAATGACACCGTTTAAGAGAAGTTGAAGTTGCTTTCTCTTCTGCAGTATGTAATGCTTTGACCTGGTTAAAAAATAAATAATTTTTTTTTTTTAAAAAAAGAAGAAATATAGAAAGAATACATCCTCATGAGGCCTGTAATGCCCAAATGAAAAGGGAGCCCAAAGTCCAATACCCAGATTGCTTTTATTCTTGGAGCGACTTGACCTGGCCTGATTCTATGCGGTGAATAACTAATTATCAATCTTCCCCTTTTGAGGGGTATTAAAGACTCTTTCCCCATTTGCCTGTTATCAGATAAGCTAGGCAGATGCGAAGTCAGTGGGTAACCACAGGTACAACCACAATATTCACTGGAAACCAAAAGATTTGACCCCCCGAGGTAAAGAATATACTTGAAAATAAACCTAAAAATAGTTTTGCAGGAGCCGAAAAACTCAGCATTCCCGAATCAGTAATACAAACTTCTCTGAGCATTAAAAAGTACAAGCACTCCTAAAAAGGACATCTTGAGTCACAGAAAATGATGCCTATTGGGGTTGATTGAGTCCCTTTGGAAGAGACCCCTGTGCTATGGCGCACCAAAAAGTCTCCATCATTGTTGGGGCCTCTGCAGTTGTTCCAGCTACCCAGTGTTTTTTTTGGGGGGGGTTATTCTTCATGTCCAAAAACATAGAGTAGAAACAGGCCATACTCATTCCTTAATCTTCCTGTGTTCATAATGAGTAAGCACCTAGATGAGTAAGAATCTACCTTATTTTTAAGAATTTGCAGAGAACCATACGATTTTCCCTTTTCTTCCCCTAGAAATGTCCTCAGGTTGGCTAACTTTCCTATTGAGCAATTCCTCGCGGCAATCACTCGGCACACCTCTCATCTGAAAGGCTGTCTGCCCATTCCTGTGAGCTTTTCTTCCTCTGTCTCATGGCCTCACTCCTAATTATTCATGTTCTCCTGCTGAAGGCTCCTTGACCTAAATATAGAGAGACCCATCTATTTGGCTACTTATGTAGAGACCCTAATAATGAATAACGCAACTTTATGATGACATAAAGGAGTAAAAACTCAGGACAAAGAAAGTTTAATTCTTAGGGAAGGAGGAGAGGGCTGCCCAGGGATAGCATGTGATAGCATGTGCTGGGTGTTAATAGCCACGTGCATAGCCTGTTGGGGAAATTGGCTCTCTCTTGAATCTGGTGCAGGGCATGGGAACGTCTGGGGGAGGAGCGGATAGGATCCTGCTCAGGTTGAATAGGGCTGGACCGTGAGAGCTTTGAATGCACTCAAGAAGGAACTTTCTTCAGTGGACCAGGGCCAGGCCAGATTGATGAATGATCGATTCCTATTATTTACCTTGAGGTCCTCATGGGGACATTTTAAATGGACTTCTTTCTCATTTATAAACTGTCATAAACAAATGACTAAAAGATGTCTAAGTGGTGACTAGAAAATAATAAACCTCATTAGCCATATATTTCGGAATTTACACATCTGTTATTGTAGCATCCTTCAAAGTCATCCCGTGGGAGGGAGAGGGAGCACCATTCTAACAGCACCATTATTACTTTAAACATCTTCGGATCTGCTTTTTTAAAGTGACTTTCAGAGTTAGTGTATTGGCTAAACAAGTAAATCCTCCTTACTTTTACATCACACCTCATTTTTGAACAAGACAGGTGTTGTCAAGCTTCCTTGGTCACCTTATTTGTCAACAGTCTTGATCTTAAATGGCTTCTGGCTGCTTCTAAAAATCAGACCCATCACTTATATTCCAGACACTGAGGTTATTCTAAAGCATATGCATCACTGTATGAATTCCAACTGGATGCTGAGAATTTCGTCATCACTAGAAAAGAATGTCAAGCTGCAAAGTGACTAGGTTGGAAGAGGCAGTATTAACTACAACATCTTAGGTATGTTTTAAAAAGTCATCTCCAACTTACAGTCACACCTAGTTAAAAAGAAGAAAAAAAAAAAAACCTGGTGCTATCATAATGTAGTACTTTCAAGGCAGGAACCTAACAATATAACTGATCCTCACTTTCTGAGAAGTTAAAAGGATAGGATGCAGAAAGTGAGTTAAAAGTCAGTGAAGTCCTTTGGAGAATGCCCGAAGATCTACTTTTACCACAGACATGCTCTGATTATTAATAGCACACGGATAAAGACGTTGTATTGTATTAGGGTATTGGTTAGGTTGCTATGATAGAGAGACTTCAAATTATCAGGGCTTAAACAAGATAGAAGTGTGTTTCTCTCTCTTGTAGAAGTCTTAGTAGATTGGCATGGCATCTTCACAAAGAACCATGTTTCTTCTACCCTGATGAGCTGCCTTCTGCAATGGCTGGCATTTATCTCATGGCTCAAAATGGCTGCTCCAGCCCGCAACATCACATCCACATTCCAGCCAGCGGCAAGAGAGAATATGGAAGGAGAAGATCTACTCCTTCCCTTGAAGAGCAGGATCTGAAATTTGCCCAGACACTCCTGCTGACAAATCATTGACCAGAACGTAAAGAAACATATGGAGGCACCTAGGTGTAAAGTAGGCTGGGAAATACAGTCTTTTGCTGTGCAGATATGTGCCAGGCTAAATATTTGTTTATTGATTTATATTTATTTAATATGTTGATATATATTTACAATTAGTATAAATATAGTGCATATGTAAACTATATAAATATAATATATAGTAATTTAATACATGCATATGATAAAATATATTTCATTTAATATTTAATTTATGTATTTAGTTTTACCAAACAAATCTGTGACACCCTAAAACTCCTGGTACCCACAGATGCTCTCCTTATTCTCACTTTCATCCATCCTCAATTGAGCCATCACCCCTGTGAATCAGACAATGTTGACTGGATTTATGTGCCCCCCCTTTCTTTCCCCACATTCAGGCTCCAGTCCTGTCTTTATCCAGATTCATTTACAGCTGGAGACTAGCCAGGAGAGAAAGCAAACCACTGGCCTCAACTGGGCAGGGCTGGAGCCCAAAGTGCAGGGAAGCCCTGCCCTGCCCTGCTAACCCCGCAGGTCAGCTTGAACCACCTGAGTGCCTGTGGCCTCTCTGCTAGGGAGGAGACAGTCATCACCAGCCCAGCCCCCTGCCATGAGCTGCAGCCTCAGCCTGATCCACCCACCTGCCTGGGACAGGGAGAGAGTGACAGAGGAGAAGGGAAGTGCTTGCAGGTGAAAATCTGCCTGCTCTTCCTGCAGCAATGACATGTGGGCTTCGAGTAGTTTCTGTTTGCATCATCTCACAAGGCTTGATTGCTAATTTTCAGGAGTCTTGCAGGCTGGCAGTTAAGCAAAGACATTATACAAAATTAAATTATGCAAACTTAAGAGTTAAACAAAGGCCAGGTGTGGTGGCTCACACCTGTAATCCCAGCACTTCGGGAGGCCAAGGTGGGCTGGTCACTTGAACCCAGGAGTTTGAGACCAGACTCGGCAACGTAGCAAAACCCTGTCTCTACAAAAAAAAAAATACAAAAATTTTCCAGGCATGGTGGCATATGCCTGTAGTCCTAGCTACTGAAGAGGCTGAGGCTGGAAGATCGCTGGCCCTGGAGGCTGAGGCTGCAGTGAGCTGTCATCATGCTACTGTACTCCAGCCTAGTCAACAGAGCAAGACCTTGTCTCAAAAAAAAAAGGTCAAAAACACTAAAAAATCATCTCTGCCTTATTATTATTATTATTGAGACAGAGTCTCATTCTTGTTGCCAGGCTGGAGTGCAGTGACGCGATCTCGGCTCACTGCAACCTCCGCCTCCCGGTTCAAGCAATTCTCCTGCCTCAGCTTCCTGAGTGGCTGGGATTATGGGCACCCGCCACCACACCCGACTAATTTTTGTACTTTTAGTAGAAATGAGATCTCACCATGTTGGCTGGGCTGGTCTCGAACTCCTGACCTCAGGTGATCCGCCTGCCTCGGCCTCCCAAAGTGCTGGCATTACAAGCGTGAGCTACCACGCCCAGCCCCTGCCTTACTATTTTACTGCGGTTTACAAAGATCTATATGCACTTGGGAGTATTTGTCTCTTATCTCTAAATGGTGGAAATGCTCTATCATAGGGTGTTGCTGTGATAGGAACTATAATGATCAGCAGTGATTGCTAAAATCTGCAAATGTTATAACTCAAGGCTGTTTATCCTGAAGAGCTGATTGTTAAATGTTCCCAGCTCCTGCTGGTTTAGGGATAGGAGATTACTGATACCAGACACTCTTCAGGCTCTCCTGCCGGGGGCAGGCTAGAAAACCAGTGGGCTCCATCAAGAGTAAAACCAAAAAGGAACCGCTCTTTACCCCCCAGCCTATCTCTCAACATGCCCTTGCCTTCACACACCTGGTGCAGACGCTTCCACTTTCTTTCGTCTGTTCAAAGGTAAGCCACATTCCTTTGCCCGGTGCTGCTGGTAAACCACGGAACCGCCAATCAGCTCCTTCAAGGCTATTGTCTACACCCTCTCTCAGCTACCCGTTAGCCCGTGTTCAGTCTGGAGGGGACAATGATCCCCAGCAAGCTGCTTCTGAAGCTTGAGTTGACTGTTTCACAATATAAACACATGTATTTCACGTTGATATGTGTCTTGGGGATCATTCTCGCCTGCACCTGGAGTTCTTGCCAGCCTCTTAAACAGGAACTCCTACCCTTTTGGAAGCATTGAGAGAATGGCTCTGAGCTTCTTTCTGCCTCTGCCTTCTTCTGTCTTATGAGAGGAGAGGCACATCCAATGGGAGAGATTGGGAGAGGCCTTCTGGGGACAGCCTGCCTGATATGGTGCCTTCTACTCTGCCTCTGTCTCTCTGGATGAGGCCTGAGGCAGGGCCCGCTCCCACCCCAACTATGCCCTGATCTCAGGGCTCAGCAGAGATGAGGCCAGAGCAGGCCCCTGTGGCTGGCTGGGTGGGTCCCTGCAGGTACTTCTCCTGGTCCACACTCAGATAGAGACTGGAAGAAACCCCAGATGGGCTCTTTCTCCAACTCAACTCCAAGCAAAATTCTGATATTTACTTCTAGGTCTGATTTCAGGGTTTTCTCAGTTGCTTCAGAGCTTGACATGGGGAAGATAGTAATGTTTAGCTCAGTGTATTTATATATTATGTGTATGTGCACACACATAGTGCCCATAGTGTATTTAAGTTACTATGTTTGGAGCTTCTGTCATTATTGCTTATTACACAAACAGCACACAGAAAACTTTTCCCTGATAGAGAAAAGAAATCAGCACCTAGAAAGTTAAGACCATTTATTTAGTTAGTTCATAAACACGTAGTGCTTGCTATGTGCCAGGAATTGTTCTAGGTGCTTTGCAGATCGTAACTCACGTAATCCTCAGAACAATCTTTACACAACAGCTATTTGCCCCATTTTGCAGATGAGAAACTGAGGCACAGATTGGTGCACAGGGTTACAGGGCCTGACTCAGACTTTCTGGCTCCATGGTTCAATGTGACTTTGCCAGTCATGGGGAATGAGCGTACTCCAAAACCTAGGGACGGAGTACCAACCTGGTGGACACTGCCAAAATGGAATTTTCTCTTAAGACTAAAGCTAAACATGTTATTATCTCCCCAAAGTCATTACCCAAGTGTCTCAGCCAGCCAGCCTGAAGGTAAGCGGGCATGATAGGAAGCCCCAGATTCTTTGTGGGGGCCTCATTCCCCTTCTGAAAGGCTACTGACAAGGACTTAGGTCAGAACGTTCCATAAGTCCCCATAGAAGCAAAGTGCACTTTGAAAGGTGGTAAATACATTTTATAAATGAGTCACTATTTAAGGGCATTAAGCAACCCACAGGCTTCATTTATTTAATGATTTAGGGGTTTTCTAATCAAGATTCTCACTTGCATGTCAGCCTAGACCACAGAGAATCAGTCCTGGCTTAAATCTAAAACTGAGATGGATGATGAGGCAAGAGGAGGAAGTCGATGCAGCAGCCAGGTGACGTTGGCAGCTTCCTCTTCCCCATCCTTGAGGGGACAGTGACTAAGAAAGCACCTGGACCAATGCTCGTGGGTGTTCATTGAAATTCTTTTGCATAAGCCAAACTGTTTTGGGTCTCACTGCCTTTTACTTTATCCTCCCAGATCTCACCTCTGCTTGCTTTGCCTTCTCAATAGAAAGCTTCAGGAACAGCCCCAAAGGCCTCAGAAATTAAAACTAATTACATCTGTCTTCAGGAGCCACTTTCTCCATGAGGGTGATCAAACCCAAACACAGAAGCACTGTGTTTTCTACCCGTGGGCCACAGCAGCCCGGGATTCATCTCTGCTCCATTAAAAGCATGATGCTGTGATGAAAAATGCTCAAGGGACCATTCTTTTGTTTATTACCAGGTCCTCTGGAAAGTAAGGTTGGGGAGGAACTAATGAAAACTTTCTATAAAGAAGGGGAACATTTATGCTATTTCTGTTTAAAAATAAAATCTGATTGCAACTCTTAAAGATTTAGAAAATAATACTTTTTCAGTTTTCTTTATTGCTATATATACAGTATTAAATCATTTTGACTTGTGTTGCTGTTTTCCATGTTTGAAATATCTGGAATTGGGAAACCCTAGGACCCAAGATGAATCCTGTCCGCCTAAGACTACGTAAACAGCCCATTATCTGCTTCCCCGTTACCAAATTTGTCATGAAATTGACAGTTTCCTGATAAGGCTTTCTATTTCTACAACAAAGCAGCCCTTCGCTAGAATCTTCTGGGTGCAGGAGAAAGTTGAAGCCGTGTGCACTGATCAGCGCGCGATTTTCCCAGCAAGTAGCTGTGTGGAAAGGGCAGTGTAATTGTCCCCTTGTTCTGGCGATGGACCTGGCTTCTGCTGGTTTGGGTTTATGATTAACTAGGCAGAAGGCTGACTGCGGTTGTCAATCCCTTCCCTGGAAGGTTGTTTGCATAGATCTTACTCAGCTTTCTGGGGTGTGTGGGTATAATCCTGTATGAGGTGCAGAGGCTCAAGGGCTCAGGGACGTTTGCCACATTTTCTTGCTGTGATTCCAGAATGCTTTGTCCGAATATAGATAACCATTGAATTATTTTAATTTTTTAAGCGTTAGCATTTTCTATGAGGTTGTTGCTAACTTGCTCAGTGCACTGGCAGTATTATGCCAGGCCTCTTACAGACATAAAAGAGAGCTATGTATCTTTGTCTCCCAGCAGTTTGAGGACAGAAGACATATACATATATGGAATAGGTGGGTAGAATCCTAAAGCTGCACAGGACTAAGCAGGGCATGCAGTAATACCATAGCCATTCAGACGACTAGAAGGCTAGAAGGTGTCTGGAGCCATTACAGAAGCCTCAGGCCAACTCAGGATTTTGCCATTAAAGGAGAACAGGGAAAGGTATCCAGGAGAAGAAAGCAGCACCTGTAAGGCAGGAAGTGCCATGTGTGGTTGAGGACGATGAGTGGATCACTTCAAATGAAGGGGATGCAGTGTTAGAAGGTAATGATGGGATAGTTGACCAGTTCAGGTTAGCCCAGGCCAATCTAAGCCAGATGGTAAGACTTCCTCCTGAAGACATTAGAGACCTATGGAGACTTTTGAGCTGAAAGTGTGGTGAGATTATTCCCTGTTTCCCTTCAAACCCCAAAGAAAACCAAGCTGCCTTTGCTGAAAACAACTAACATTGGCTGAGGGTGCTTGGAGAGTCAGCCCTGAGCTAAGTCTTAGGCCTCCAGAAAGATTAAGATAATCCCTATTCCTGAGGGGTTCCTGATCTCATGCAGGTTCACCGCAGACTGTTGGGCAGGTTGGATACTGTAAAAAGGCACCCCACTGAGGGGGTCTGTGGGAGGTGAAATCCAGCCTGGGCTCTGCTTGCCAAATCAAGGGTCCCAGGGTGAGGTGTGACTGCATAGAGGAAGGGGCATCTTTTTCAAACAAAAGGGTGATCCACTCACCAAGCTGTGTCCCTGAGGGGCTGCATATGTCCAGAGTGCCTTATTTAATTCCCCCAAGTTAAGTGGTAATTCAAACAATATCAGATCACACTAAGAAATCAAATTACTTGGCAGGCCTACAGAGGAAAGATTTCTCATGAAAGGTTTGTAAGATATATGCATTCGTCTGCTCGGGCTGCTGGAACAAAGTACCACCGACTGAGGGACTCAAGCAACAGAAATTTATTTTCTGCAAATTCTGGAGACTGGAAGTCTGGGATCAAAGTGTTGGCAGGGTTGGTTCCTTCTGAGACCCATGAGGGAAGGGTCTGTTCCAGGTGCATCTTTTGAGATACTAGGGGCTGGGCCTTGGAAATATGAATTTGGGGCCAGGCGCAGTGGCTCATGCCTATAATCCCAGCACTTTGGGAGGCCAAGACAGGCAGATCACTTGAGGTGAGGAGTCTGAGACCAGTCTGGCCAACATGGTGAAACCCTAAAAATACTAAAAATACAAAAATTATCTGGACGTGGTGGCATGTGCCTGTAGTCCCAGCTACTCCAGAGGCTGAGGCAGGAGAATGGCTTGAACCAGAGAGGTGGAGGTTGACGTGAGCTAAGATTGCAGCAGTGCACTCCAACCTGGGTGACAGAGTGAGACTCCATCTCAAAAAAAAAAAAAAAACACAGGAACTATAAATTTTGGGGTATGGGCACAATTCAGCCAGTAATACTATAATATATATATATATTTTGTATATAAAATATATATTATATAATATATATTTGTATATAAAATATATATGTATTATATAATATATATAATATATATAATATACTATAGTCTCCATATTATTTATTGATTTTATATTTGGGATGCCCTTGCTGGCCCCAAAGCTACCAGCCCTTCCAATTCAAGTGGACAGTTCCACTGTTAAATCTTCATTGTTTAGCTAAAGACTTTACTTCTTTCTCTGAAAGGACTGCTGGTCGTTCGTATCCAGGGTGAATGCCCCGCAGATCCTTTCCTGAAGACGGCGATGATAAAAAGCCCATTGGAGAACACAGAGCTATGAGAAAGATGGCGAACACAGACTCCCCAGTGCTCAGTCCCCCAAAACATAGACCCGGAGTGATTCACAGCAGGGCAAACTTGGAGCGCCCAAGTTCCCTGCTCATTTTATAGATCAGCACTTTCTGGCCCAGGGAGGTAAAGTAACTTATCTAAAGTCACACAGGATAGCCTGAAAACTAGACCTCAGGTGTCCTCATTTCAGTATCCTCGGACCCTATCACAACTGGCCCCAATACTCCCTCGTGTTTTCCAATTGACTATGCATGTGTGAAATGAGGCTGATCCCTAACCAAAATGTGACACTCTGACATCTGCAAAGTGATGATACAATTGTCCCACCCCTCTCCTTTCAGCACTCTTTGTTCACTTGGAGCTCCCCCAGCACAATAAGCTTTAGATTCTTCATTCCTGACAAGCCAGATAGGTTGTGAGAATTATTTAAATATAAAAAGCACGTGTGCTGATGTGTCAGCGTACCCCAAGACTTTGTGTATTGAAGTCTCTGATCTCAAACTCTGGAAAGAAAGGTTTTATCCTATCAAAGACATTTCTTACCCTAAGAAAGTAGAGGAGGTCTGGGTGCAGGGAACGGAAGGTAGACAAAGACTGATTCCCCACTTCATGCGTCCTAAATCACAAGTGATCCCTGCTTGATTCTGAGGGAGGCCAGCTCCACCCACTCCTTCCCACCCCCTCCCACTGTTGCCTCTTTTCCATTTAAAACCTCACCCCCTTCGCATTACTGCACTTTGGGCCCCCACTCTGCACTTTATGAGCTTCTCTGCCTGACACCCACCCCTAGGCAACGGCTACTCTGTATCAGCTACACACACACACACACACACACACAATGTGCACACATTGCAAGGCTCAGAGATTCTACAGATTCTGATACAACAGGCTCTTGTAGTCGGCTAATGTAGAGCCTCTTGGGTGGGAAGGACATGAAACAGCCCTGGATGGAAGGGGGCCTGCGGCAAGTGCTAGGAGGTCCCCAGAATTCCCGTCTTGGTCCCTTTATACCTGTACCCTTCAGTCCCCAGAAATGGGGTATCAAATGATTACACTAGCCCCTGGACCATGGGTCTGGATAGATTAAGGCTGTTTTATCCCCTCAGGCAGAAGAAGGAGCAGGATGAGGGAATTGAACTCTATCTATTTTATAATTTGCCTGAGTTCAAGAAAGGGAGAGGATGCTGATTCTTCCTCCTCCAATGTGTAGTCCCTCATTTTAGGACCCAGATCTCCAATTACTTCTGCAGCTGACATATGGCAGGCAAAACAAACTCCAGTGGGCCTGGGCCATTCCATAAGCCTAATTCCCACTGGTAACTTTCTTTCTTTCTTTCCTTCCTTCCTTCCTTCCTTCCTTCCTTCCTTCCTTCTTTCTTTCTTTCTTTCCTTCCTTCCTTCCTTCCTTCCTTCCTTCCTTCCTTCCTTCCTTCCTTCCTTCTTTCTTTCTTTCCTTTCTTTCTTTCTTTCTTTCTTTTTTTTTTTTTGAGACGGAGTCTCGCTCTGTCGGCCGGGCTGGAGTGCTGTGGCCAGATCTCAGCTCACTACAAGCTCCACCTCCCGGATTCCCGCCATTCTCCTGCCTCAGCCTCCTGAGTAGCTGGGACTACAGGCACCCGCCACCTCACCCGGCTAGTTTTTTGTATTTTTTAGTAGAGACGGGGTTTCATCGTGTTAGCCAGGATGGTCTCGATCTCCTGACCTCGTGATCTGCCCGTCTCGGCCTCCCAAAGTGCTGGGATTACAGGCTTGAGCCACCGCACCCGGCCAATAACTTTATTTTAATAGAAAGGTTTACTCAAGCCCCAAACAACGGACTCACCAGTGCTCTTTAGGAGAGAAGTCTACAAGAAGCTGTGTATATCCTGCAGCATTTTTTCTAGATCAGCCACTTCACCTTGTAGTCACACCCCACGCACAAGGGAAGCAGAGAGCACTGAAGACAATGGCACATCTGTTGCAAACAGACAGCAATGGAAATACAGCTAACCATACCCAAGGCCTGACTTAGGCAAAATTGCAAAACAAGCATTGTTTCCATTATGCCCAGCATCCCAGTTTGGTCTCTTTCCCATTGACAGGCTCTTCAGAGTTTTCCAAAGCTGTTATTAGGTGACCAGGCTACTTGAGTAGTTCTGAAGCCTAAACTAACATGCATCAAGTGTACTATCATAATGAAATAAAACTCACAACAAAGGTCACCCAACACACATTTGATAATTTCTGTAATTGCTCTTGGGCTGCAGAGTGTGGTGCAGGACAGCTTGTACACTGGAGTCATGAAGACTGAAGCTTAACTCTCTGCCCTATCATTAACTAGCTCTTGACCTTGAGTGACCTGTCTACCTCTCTGAATCTCAGTTTTGTTGTCTGTAAAACAGGGACAACGCTTACTCCATAGGGTTCTTGTGAAGTTAATGGGAGATGATGCAAGTAAAGTTCTCTTCTAGTTCAGGGCCTAGAACACAGTAAGCGCTCAATAGAGGCCCCTTTGCTTCCTCCTTCCTAGATGATCACTAAGTATGCCTAGTAGGCAATTGACTTTCACATAATCAAAGCCTGCGATGAGTTTTCTAGTACTTGTTATGAGTGTCTGTGTTTGATGTTTGCACCTCAGCCACCACCACTTCCACCACTGGCATCATTGTATCTCATTATTGGTGAGTAGGATGAGTTTCTTTTACCATAAAGCACCTTCTGTGATAAAGCAGCCTTAATCCTCCCAAACCCATTATCCCATGGTAAACCTTCTCTTGTCTTCTAAATATGCGCAAGAGCTTCTCATAACAAAACCAAGGGGAAGAAAGCCAACACCTAAATATCCTCCCTTGGCTTCCCCTAGCAACAACAATCAGAAGAATTATTAATTATTATGTGGTGTCTAGTCTAAGCACTTCCCATCCATTAACAAGTTTAACCCTCACAGCAACCCTCTGAGTTAGGTAGGATTGTGATCGCCACTTCACAGATGTGGAAATTGAAATGCAAAGGGATTTAGGAACATGCCCAGGATCTGACAGCCAGGAAAAGGCAGAGCTGGTGAACAAGCCTGGGCAATTTGGCTTCAGCATCTCTGTGCTTACTCCATGTTGCTACCTCTTCTCCATCGGCTGTTTTCTCTCCCTCTTCTCCAAATCTGTCGAGTTGAGTGCACTCCCTTCCTTGTTTCCTCAGTTCCTACCAGGACAGCTGTGTGGGCTGTGCAGCGCATGCTCTGCTACCCAGACCTTGTGGGAAACCCAGGGAGGGAAGACCAGGCTCCGATTGGAGTATCACCACGTGCTGTTGAGCGAGACGCACAGACAAGTCACAATAGTGCAGCAGCGAGTGCTGTGATGGATGTTCACAGGGAGCTGAGGGCTCCACAGCACACAAGAGTAAACGGCTGCCTCAGCAGAGAGGCCTCAGCCCTGTCTGTGGCTGGAAAGCGAGCTCTGAGGACGCCCTGGCAGTGTCTGTGGAGGAAGCTCCGATTTGCTAACATGGGTGCTGTTACCAAAAGCACACATTATAAAAAGTATGGGGCAGTGGTTTCTATTGGCTCTCCTGGCTTAACATGTTATGGTTCTGGGTTTTCAGAACCACTGATAAGGAGAAAGCCATATCATGCTTGACCTTCCCAGGAACTCTTTGGAGATAAGCTGAGCACGGATGATTATCTCCTTTCTGTATGTGTGGAAACGGAGACTCATGCGTTATGAAATGTACCCAGGGCTCGAGATGACTAAGTATCGATCCTGGACTGGAAGGAAGGTCACCAGATTCCTAATCAAGTGTGTCTATGCCACTACTCCTCACCTGAGCAACTATACCACCTAGGCAGGATGTATCATTGTTTAATTCAGTCGCTGCAGGAGATTGAAATATTAGACTGATTATGTATGGCACACAACATGACAACTGAACTCTTAGATACCAGCTGAAATTGTTCATTTCCTTTAAAAATCAAATTAATTAAAGTACAGCTGATTCCAGTTAACTAAGATATTAATTTTTTAAATTCTGTGTACTTTTGTCTTATTTCAAAAGTTCATTGGAGCAATCTTAAAACATCAGACATGTTTAAAGAAGTGAAAATGACGTATAATCCTAGTAATTATTCCAAGTCTCCTGTTATCATTTTGGTATCCTTTTTTCCATAATGTTAAAATGTATTTTTATTTGGCATCATACTCAAAGTACGGCTTTGTGAACTACCTTTGTCTCTTTTAAAATGCTATGAATGAATATATTTTATTCATTAAAAATTCTTCTAAACTATCGCCTTAATTTTTGCATGGATTTCCATAACACAGTAGTTAACTGGCCTTAAACTGTTGATAATTTAGATTGTTTCTAATGTTTCACTATAATAATGTTGCAATGAACACCTCTGAGCATAATCTTTGGGTGCATTTCTGATTATTGCCTTACGATAAGTTCCTAGAAACAGACATCTGTTTCAAAGGCACAAGGATTTTTAAGGGTTTGGGTACTGACGCATTGCCCTTTCAGGAAAGGCTGTACCAACTTACATTCCACCCCACAGTGCATAAAGGTGGCTATTTCGCCTCTGCTCTTATCATCACTGGACATTATCTCCACTCTGTTTTATTTTTTTCATTGTAACTCCTCTCCAATTTGGGGATGAGGGTCTTTAATAAACTCAACTTTGCAAAGACCTTCACCTCTTGTAATAACTTCTCAGAGTTGCTCTGTTATTGTGGTAGCCATTTCTTCCTGTCTGCAGAGCTATGAAAAGCGAATAATGAACAAACTCAGTTGATATTCAGTTATAAACTAGATTGATATGTACAAAGGTACCTATGTGTTGGTCTCATTTAGAGTAGATTTTATGATATGCAAGTGTCAGCTGTCAAATGTGTTGCCTCAGACTTTTTCTGGGCTGCAAGGCAAGGGTGACAATTCAGCTAAATCTATAGACCCCCAATATAATCTTATTTACTTACAAGTACCAATGGCTTAAAAAAGGCAGGACATTTTAAAAGGTAAATGATGCAGATGTGTGTATTCATACTGGGATAGTATGTTTGTAAACATGCAGTAACATGGACATTCACATTGTTCTGTCACGGCAAGAACTAGTGTTTAAATCAGGGCTCAGCAAACTGAAGTCTGTGGGCCAAATCTGGCCTGAGCCTGATTTTCTAAATAATGCCTTATTGGAATACAGTCATGCCCATTCATTTATGTATTATCTATGGCTGCTTTCTTGCTATGACAGAGTTGAGTAGTTTTGATAAAAACCTTATGCACAAAGCCTAAAATATTTAATGTCTGACATTTTACCATAAAAGTTTACTGACGCCTGATTTCTACTCTAGAGTATCTAAAGGGTTTTCACCAGGGACACTTTCCTTTCTCTTTACCATGTTGTGAGAGCAAGTGTTGTTATTCATCTCAATGTATAGATGTGTAAATGAATCTCTTCAAGGTTAAATTACTGTCCAAGGTCATGTTCAGAGATTTTGTCCTATATCTATGTCCATATAGATGTCAAACCTGTGGGTCACTAATTCTTATTAATTCGAGTATTTTGTACATTAAGAGAGAGTCCGCACCTCTAAAAGTGGATACCATTCCAGTCAATCTTGCCTTAATGATTCAGAAACCTGAAGCATCTTCAGAAATATCTGAGAGTTATACAAAAATCTATTAATTTATCATGGCTCAGAATTATAGATGTGAGAAATAGTCTGGAATCCCCTATAAACCTTGTAAAAGTGACTGTAACAAAAGTAATTTCCCACTGTAAATTTATTAATATTCTACTTGTTTTTCTCTCATAATCCTAGCAAAGGAGGTCATGTGGGTATTTGGGCTTTTGGACTGCTGGGCCTGATAAACAGGAAGGTCCTGGAAATTTCACCATGAGCAACTAACATGTACTCTCAGAGCAAGGCATCAAGACACATACAGAAATAATAGATACACATGCCAGCTAATTTTTAAACTTCCCTATTAAATTTGAACCTCACATTAGATACGGAGGATTAAGCTAACGATCATATTTACTTTAGGCAACTTATTTTTTTAAAAATCACCCTAATTCAAAGTTTGTTTCTGACCAGCTACCTTCTTAATCCTGTAGCACCTGCCAGAGGACATCCAATAACCCACTCTTTAGGTCAGAGAAAAACATACAAAAGAGAAAGCTTTGGCTGGAATGACTCATGTTACAAGCCAGCTGCTTTCCAGAATCCGTTAAGCTTCAGGGTCCAGATCTCTTTTTGTGGCTTTCTACAGACTTTATTTGAACAGAGAAATTATAACAACACTGCCCACATAAAAGTCAAGGAAAGAAGCTAGTTGGGGTAGCAAGGGTGCCCCAAATCTTACTATACTTTAAAACAAAATGGTAATTAACAAGAATTCTTGTCTGTTTCGTGGTGATAAATGCTCTTCTGCTTCCACTCGCTGTTGAAGTGATGAAACTTGGATGGGATCGATTCCGCCTGACAGTCAGCAGAGCGCCTGTCCACAGGCAGTGGCCACGGAGGGCACTGAAACCCCTCCTGGCATTTTTTATTAATGTAGATTTATTACTTACTTATCTTCTTTACTTACAAGTACCAATGGCTTAAAAAAGGCAGGACATTTTAAAAGGTAAATGATGCAGATGTGTGTATTCAGCCTCCTCTGTTTCCTATGGCCAATGCCAAGTTGTTTTAAGTTCTTCTTTTCTGTTTCAGCCCGCAGAGGGATCCACCTGATCCCCGTACATTAACATATGAATTGACAGCAAAGAGCAATGTCTATTCCAGGGATGGAATCTTGACTTTATCCCAAGTGACAACTCTTATGAATTAGTAGTGGCTGTCTCAGTGCCCCAGAGCTGGGGCTTGAGAAGGAGTCTCGGTAGCAAAGTTGCCTGGATCAATCGTCATGTGTGTCATGGGCTTGGGATCAGGAAAAGTCCTGAGAAGGTGAAGCATCTTCACTGTTCCTGAACTGCTTAACCTTTTCCCCGTTTGCCCCAAGAATACTCACCAGCAGGGCTTGCAGGTGTACCATTTATCCCCAGTTAACTTTACCATGAAATATCTCACTTTCATTGTTATTTGCATCACTCTATTAGTTTGGTGCAGAAATAACTGCATTACTGACATTACTTTTAATGGCAGAAATAACTGCCATTACTTTTAATGGCAAAAACCACAATTATTTCTACACCAACCTAATAGCAAATCGACTTTGGAAACAAAAGATATCATTCTATTTACAGCATTCTGATTTTGGTAGTGGCATCTTCATTTACAAAATATAGTAATTCTCAGTCACTGAAAATGTGAATCCTAGAAAACATAGCATTCCTGCTTGTGATGTTCACATCATTCTCAAACAGTTGTTGGCTAAAGATTCATTTGATGAGTCTGATTTTTCCAAAATAGATGATTCTGATGTTTCAAATGATCCTAATGATAGTTCTGTTTGGGAATAACTCCAAAAACAGTTTTAGATTTTATTTTCACATTGAAAATCAGATAGATTTGCTTCAGCCTCAGTGAATGTGTTTATGTAAAATTACATGAGTGCTGGCAGTGAGCTGCACATTTTTTTTTCTGAATGGGAATGGCCTGGGGTAGTTTCCTATGTAGAACTTTGTGAATGAGTGTATGTGTGTGTGTGTGTGTGTGTGTGTGTACTCAAGGTGGTGTGACTGACCATATTTTATGTTTACCTGTTGATTCATTTAACAACTATTATTAAATCTTACTCTCTACCAAGTAGCATCGCAGAAGCTAGGAACGGAGAGAAATGCAACAGACAGTCAGGCAAAAACATTCTTGTCAACAAAGGACATGTCTTAATGTGAAGTGCCTATTAAGAAGGCACAGAGCACCTAACTGTCAGGTGCTTTGAACTGCTGCTTATTTAAACATTAAGGTAGAAGACCTGATTTTTTTTTTAAAAAGGAGCTTAATCGATGGATTAAATTCCTAGCAGTTGTTGTTACTACCCCAAATCTGTGGTATTGGATATGTTTTTTAAAATAATGTTTCTGGAGCTTATGGAGTAATAATGCCTTGCTGTTGGTATAAGTGTAGGGAGGAAAAAAAACACCTTGAAACTAAAACATGCAGTATGGTTTTCGTATGCCTTAAAGCCAGAGATGAAATGGAACCCAACTTAATACTGCCACACAATATTCGGCTGTCATAGACTTCCATGCTTTCTCTGAATGGTTCTAACCTAGGCCCTCATTACCAATATCAACTTTTTATTCAGTTCTGTGTGAACACCCAGGATAGACTTTCATCCAGTCTAGTTATACCAGGGTGTGATTTGTCTAATACAGCTTCAGCATCAACTGATAGGTCCTTAATGCTTGGAAGTGGCATATGGCCATCTGCTCATCTTTTACACATGAGAAAACTAAAGCATAAAAATGTTGAAGTATTGGGCCCATGCTCTGTGTTTGGTTCGTCAAAATTTTAAACTCTCCTGGAAAAAAAACTAGAGTCACCCTTTAAGCATTTAGCTTCCATATTTTTCACTCAATCATCTTCATTCCATCTAAATCAGAAGCATGGTGTGTCCCTGTTGTCCCTTAAGGGCTGGCGACAGGAATGAGCAAGGCCAACTCTGGCCAGTCCAGGTCATGCTGCATAAATGGGAGAAGTGCCCATTGTCCTCTCAGGGCTGGCTCCGTGAAGCCTTTGAACCATCTCGGTCTCCGTTTTTGAGTGGTGCATGCTTAGGTGGCTGCGATGCTCATATAAATGTGTCTTATCCCAGGAATATCATTATGTGTAATTAACACTAAAATTGCATTGACGAGAGTGTAATTATTCTTTGGAGAATCCGCCCAAACTTCATGGTCTTGTAGTGCCTCAAGATTATATTGGTGAACAACACTCACTCAGTGGGGTTTGTGCGAAAATGTTGGTTCCTTCCTTGTGGATAAACTGCTAGAAAGCGGAGAAGACAGAAGACATCGGGCAGGATTTATTTCGGTCTTCAAAATCATGTAACATTTTCATAATCCCAATTTGGGTCCCTAAAAAACACATGACCTAGTAGAGAGTTTTATCCTCACATCAAATACTAACAGTAGTTTTACCAACATTTGTGAGATTTTAAGAATAGGATACATCATGGAAGGTTTCGAGTGCCATGGAGTTGGCACAGGGTTAAAAGATGCAGCGGGACCTCCCTCCTGACAGATCGGATTTCCTTTTGACGCAGTTCTAAATTCTTTAGGGCCAACAGGGAGAACACCGATAATTGCCTGTAATTCAACACACACACACCCCGCTCTCCTAAAGCCAAGCGTCAACCTCTCCATGACAGTCAGGGGACTCCGTTTTTTGTTGTTGCTATTTTTCTTTTCTTTTCTTCTCTTTACCTTTCTTCCCTTTGGATCAATGACTCTTTTCATTCAAGGTCCTACTTGATGTTCTAATAGAAGTGTAATTTTATCTTCTTCCAAAAGCCTACCTTCTTCAAAGCCTCTAATGATCATTCCATAATCAGTATGGTTAGAAGCACTGAGTCCACCACTAGGTATCTGCCATATCGGTGATGAAGGAGGAGAGGGTGAAAGTGGCAGCATTAACTGTACTTGAGCGTGTCCTGGACTCATCGCGATAGAAGTTTGATCTTGACATTAAATATTCTCGCAGTGCCCATTCAACAAATAGGCTGATGTAACAAAATTAGAAAGTCTGCCTATGCAGATGTGCACAGCCTACCTTTTCCCTTTTTCTTTTTAAATGCTACTGTGGTCTGCCCCATCCTCATCAGACCTCAAGGAATTCTCCCAGCCCAAAGCTGAGACAAGCCTGAGCGTTGATCCAAGGACATGTTAGGTTGACCCTCGTCTTTGACTCAAGTCACCTTCACGTATCGAACACCTTCCAAACGGTGGCTGGAAGTTGATGCTAGTTGTTATGGAGGAGGGAGGATCAGAATGTGAAGAAATAACCTCCAAATACTAAAGAAGTCCTCCTCTAGATGGGAATGAAAACACTCACATACATTCCCCTACTATGCAGCCAACTTGAATGTGTACATGGCACCACCGTGAAAGTGCCATTGGTTGTAGGGAGATGAACGGATTCTGTCTGAGAGAGGTGCAGGGAAAGTTTTTGGAGAATGCGAGTTTTAAGTGAGCCCTCAGGTTAGATGGAACTCCCCAAAGCAGATGAGGGAGTGAAGAGGACATTGGTACCAAGGAGCACCACGGATCAGACAGTTAGAGCTAAAATAGTACAGCATGCGTTTGTGGAAAATAGCATGGCCCAGTGGTGGTGGCAGTGGGTAGATGGGAGGAGGCAATGGAAATAACAGGGAATAAACCTGTATCCATAAAATGGGGCCAAGTTCTAAAGGGCTGTGAATGCCAGGCTGAAGAGCTTGGGTACCAGGGAGGATCGGGACATATTTTAGAACTGGAACATGAAGTAGTTCTGGATTATAAAAGGATCTCATCCACGTTTGGGGGTGATAGGAAGATAAGTAAGCTGATCAGTTTGGAGGATGTTGAAACAATAAATATCACAAAATAAAAGGGCCTGAACTAGGGTGGTGGCAGTGAGAGTGGAGAAGAGGTAGGAGAGAGGCCACCAAGGAGGTTGACAGATGATTTGCTCCTGAAGAGCAAGGAGTAGAGACCAGCAAGAGGTGACGTGAAGGTCTGGACTCTGGTAGCCAAAAGGGCTGTCATCCAGGAGGAGAAGCACTGCAGGGAGACCAAGGTGGAGCCAGGGAAGGGGAGGTGGTGGCACATGTCTGAACATACTGAATGTGGTGGCTTTAGCACATCCAGAGGACGGCAGGCCACCTGGAGAGCAGGGCTAGCTGCAGGGATGCAGGAGTGGAGACCCAACTGGGCCAGGGCATTAGGGCACAGTTCTGAGGTGGGGCTGGGGGAGGGCTTTTCCCCCAAAGCCTGAGAGAAAATGTGGTGGCAGCCACAGCATCTGTCCAGAGCACAGCTACATGTCCACTGCCCACAGGGCTCAACCTCCAGGACAGCCCTGCCCCACTGCATAGGACAAAAGCCCACAGATGAATGTTCTGTAGCCACAATCAAGTAAGTGAAAAGAAACACATGAGATTAATTTACTAATATTTTTAACCCACTATAGCCAAATGTTACATTTCAATATGCATTCTATATAAAAATTATTAATGCCCTAGCTTACGCTCTTTCTCTTTCCCAAGTCTTTGAGATCTGGTGTGCAGGTTACACTTTCGAGCTGTCTCAGCCACGTGTTTATTGCCCACATGGGGCTGGTGACACCAATACTGAGCAGTGCAGCTGTAGAAGTCACCTAAGGTACCTCCTAGACAGGGTGACAGTGTCATTTGTCCTCCTTAACTGGGTACTTCCCAGAGTGGAAAAGGAGGTGGCAAGTACAGTAAATGGGGACTGTCCTGGGTGAATCAGGAGCTCCTGTCTTCTATCTTTCCAGCACGTTCTGCCTGGTAGAGAAAGACTCTGGACAGGCCTTGATTCAGGCTCAGCCTTCACCCACTCTAAAGCACCACTGAGCCCCAGGATCAAAAGATGTGGTGACACCACTTCTCCATGCTCCTCATTCACCACTCAAAGGAAATATTAATAACGATAATATTGACCAGCATATACTGAGTACCCCTTATGTGCCTGGTGCTGTGTCCCGCACTTCCTGTGTGACAGCCATGATACTGGTATTATTTGCTGTCCTCTTCAGATCCAGAGAGGTTGCCTAACTTTCCCAAAGTCACCCAGCAGAACAGGAACTCCTACCCATGTCTGCCTGAGGCTCGTTCCCAGGCCCTTAACCTCTGAACCATGTGGGTAGTTCTCCTCCATGTCTGCTAGAGGAAGGGTGCTTTGGAAGGCTTGAAAGAGAGAGATGGGGAGAGAGAGTAGTGTGACTTTATTATGTCAAGCAGAGGACGTATCCTTCTCGTTGTGTTTCCTGAAAAGGACACTTAGTTCAGTTTGCCTACTTGAGGCTTTTATGGAGGCAATGCAGATTTTCAATAAAAACATTGAGGTTGTTTCGTGTTTAAATCTCCAATCTTCGATGTGTGGGTGCCTCCATCTCCTTCACTGTAGCCTTTCTCTCAAAGACAATGCATACAATGACTCCACAATCCAGCACCTGGATGCAACGCTTTAGTTTAGCTCCTCAGCACTCAAAGGGTTGGTGACCTTAGTAGACGAGAGTTTTTGTCTGCCTTGTCTTAGAGAATGACTTAAAATTGGGATGAGCCTGCCAACAATGATGTGAGCAACTTACTCACTGTCAGGGACCCTGGAGAGATGCTTCCCAGCTGTGAAGATATCATCCATGAAAACACCATCCCAGTCATTCCAGCTAGAGTGGACGTACCGGTCGCCACACATCCCAGTTGAAAGAAAGTGACATTAAGTGTGTCAAGGCCATGAGGCACACCTGCAAATGTGGCAGGAAAATCACATAATAGTGCCATGCCATACTCACCTGATACTGGCATGAAATTCAAAGGGTACTTAAAAAAGGTAAGAGATGGAGGGGAGGAGACTTCCAGCTGCAGCCAAAGGCCGTGTTCTTCCTCCATGTGCAGCATTTATAGCATGAGGGAAGGCACCTAGCTGGCGAGTGCTGAGCGGGTATTTCAGAGTCGGTCCAGCAGAGTCTGAGCTGTAAGAAAGAAGCTAAGGAATAGCTAGAATCATGAATGTCCTTTACGGGATGACAATTAGGTGCCAGGGATGAGGATGGAACTGTGGAGCCTGTCTTTTAAGTCATAGAGTATGTCTGGAAAACTGATAGTTCCTAGGCTTAAAAATAGAGAAGATGTAATATGAAGGTTCTTGGTATAGATTAATTAAATTATTGGTGGGGTATGGGGCGGGGCCATTGGTCTGATATGACTCCAGTTTGACTCGTGTGGAATTTAAATGTGGTGCTTTAGAAGACAGAAGAGGCTATTTCCTTGCATATACAATGAGTCACACAATCCTGATGGTGTTTATAAGACTATAGACAAATTGTGGGGTCAGTGGGGGTCTTTACTGAGTAAAATGCAGGCTCTCTCATCTCTGTCTATATCTCTGTCTTCATCTCTCCCGTTTCCTCATCACTCCATCACATTGGGTCAGCATATTGGTATGAAGAGGAAATCTAACTCTAATAAAAATCATCATTTCTGGAGACTCAGAATAGATCAATAAAATCTACCTATGTCTTCTCTTTCAACAACTCAGTGGTGACAGCAGGTTTTGAGGTTTATGCTGTGGATGGAGAAAAACAGAGGTGGTTAGTCTTAAAACGATGGCACAGAAATTGAAGCTGATAATAAGAATTTTTTTAACTGTATCTTAGGAAAAGCCAAATCAAAGTCGCCCAGTGATAAGGAAGTGAGATGAATTTGAAACATGGGCACCACATCCAAGCTGTGCTCTTGGAGGCCTGGTGTGTGGTCCAGGGCCAAGTGTAAGCTGGGATCACAAGACAGACACTTCTCCAGCAAGCAGACAACAAGGGAAGGCCTGAACCTAAAGCTGCCTGTCTTGTGAGCCTGAAAGTTGAATGTCTCTGTTTCCCCAAAGACATGATTCCATGTCATGTAATAAAATCTTCAGGTACAGAAGCATTAGAGATGGGGTAGAATCAGGTAAGATCCTGCTTCAAACAATCCATTGACCATCTGGGAAAACGGAATGATGACTTCAACAATGGACAGGGTGATACAAACAGGGTCAGAGTTCCTGGGTTCTAGTGTAAGCTTTATCTGTGACTTTACTCAAGACACGCCCTCAGTTAGGCCCTGAAATTGTCATGCTGTTCTGTGGAACACAGATGAGGAGCTGATTTTATTCATGGTCCCTTAAGATGTGCCATAATACTAAGGTCTACAACTCAGAAGCCATGATGGGAGCCACTATGACCAAGTAATTGAGGTCTTGTTAATTCATACAAAAGGAATGTCTTGGTTCTAGCTTCTGGGCTTCTTGTTTTCTAGAATTATTTGATGCAAGAAAATTCTGGCATAATCACAGGCACTTTGCCATCCCGTGGAATGTCACCATCGTGGGTGTGACTGCTATCAAACCAGTCTCTTGGTCCAAGTGTATGCAAGTAGTCAATGGCTGGCAGAGTCACGATGAATAACCACAGTTCTGTATTTCCAAGTTCTCCCTTCTTTGACTGTACCGTGTCTAGAACACAGTTAATAGCTTTCTCATCCCTTTATTTTCTCAACAGTAAATGGTGGTGGAAAAAGGTTTACCACTTTAAAGAAATCTTATATGGGTGGGATTATAGAATATGTGTGGATTATTTTGAAAATATGTTGGATCAATAGATAAATAGAATTGGAAGGTACCCGCCTGTGCTCTAGCCAAAGAGTGTATTTGAAATAAATGAAGCTAAAGAATATGTGTTTTCTTTTCTTTTCTTTTCTTTTTCTTAATGAGTATATTAAAGATACAGTTTCTCCAGGTTGCATCACAGTGGTCATTTTAGGTCCTGCAGCCCTTTCAGTCTCGGGGTAAGAAGCATCCGTTTCTCATCTCAGGGAGACAGTGGGCTTCTCTTCCTAAGGGAAGCATCTGCCCCTGAGAATGGAAACACAGGAACTAAGCCTTGAAGAGGTGCCATTACAAAGTGTTGAGCTTGGAGATAAAGCTGTGGCTTTGTGGTGTTCTGTGGGAGATTTCATTGCTTCATGAGGTCAGTGATGTAATTCAGGCAAATGTTCCCAATATCTATTTAATATAAGACATGGTTGAGTCATCTTTTTTTTTAAAAAAAAAAAGGCAGCTTTTCTCCTTCTTGTTCACTCATCATCATCAAAGTAAAAATCATAAGTTAAGTATGTGCAATTGTACATTTGTTTGGCATGTAGTCATGTCTACATGTACCGTTTCCCACTTCTGGGAGTCTCCCATTACCGTTCATCCTTGTTACTCACATGCAGGCGAACCCATGATTTTCCTACCAGCTGTCTACTTGCTCCCTTGCTATTGAGACTCACTCTCACCCAGCCAAAGTCAAGTTCTTGGCATCCCACATTTAGCCATAACTGCATCTCCACTCATACGGGGTCCTTTGCCATTACGGATTAAGATGGATTAAGATACTGTGATGACTTTTTCAGACTGGGAAATGATTTCAAATGTACTCTGATTCAGGGAGCAGAACATTGGAAGGAGAGTTGATGATGTGAAAACAGCCCAAAGTGAATTTGCTTTTCAAGTGGGAGGAAATAGATTAACTCACCACTTCTTTGGGTGTATAATGAAGTCGTATTGTTCTTGCACCACCATGTTTAGCCACAATTTTAAATTCTGTTAAGGGAAGTGTGAGGCAAAAATCCCACTAGTAATCACTTATTGGTCTTGTCTCATTACAAAAATAATAAATGTTGATGTACTTGTTTTTCTCATACGTTTTACACTCATGCTTGCATTTGATAAATATTTATCTTGAGTGCCTACTATGTGCCTGACATGTGTTAGATGCTGGAAATACAGCAGTGAACAAACATAAAAATTCCTGACCTCATGAAATTTGGATTTAAAATCGGAATTAAAAGAATAAATAAGTAGGCCAGGCGTGGTGGCTCACACTTGTAATCCCAGCACTTTGGGAGGCCAAGACAGGTGGATCACCTGAGATCAGGAGTTCAAGACCAGCCTGGCCAATAAGGTGAAACCCCATCTCTATTGAAAATATAAAAATTAGCTGGGAGAGGTGGCATGTGCCTGTAGTCCCAGCTACTTGGGAGGCTGAGGCAGGAGAATGGCTTGAGCCTGGGAGGTGGAGGTTGCAGTGAGCCAAGATCATACCACTGCACTCCAGCCTGGGCGACAGAGAGAGACACCATCTCAAAATAAATAAATAAAATGCACTGTGTGGGAAAATGATACTAAGGGCAATGGAAAAGCATAAGACAAATAGGGGGCAGCTGGGGGTGCAAAACTGGTGAAGGAGGGGCACGTCGAGCAGTGACGAGTGTCATGTGCCATACTCACGTGAAGGAGGTGACAGTGGGAGCCATGCTGATGTCTGACTCAGGAGCACACCAGGAAGGAGAAACAGCAAGTGCAAAAAGCCAGTTAGCATTTCAGGATGGGTCTTATTATTCCTGTAAAAATAATAACAATAATAATAATAATATTGGGATTTTGATGGGGGATTGCATTGAATCTTTAGTTTGCTTTGGGTAGTGTGGTTATCTTAACAGTAAGTCTTCCAATCCATGAACATGAGGTACCTTTTCATTTATCTCATTCTTTAATTTCTTTAAGTAATATTTTGTGGTTTTCAGTAATGAGTCTTTTGCCTCCTTGTTTAAATTTATTTGTAAGTATTTTGCTCTTTTCAACGTTATTTTGAATGAAATTGTTTTCAATTTCCTTTTTGAATTGGTCATTGCAAGTATATAGAAGCACAACTGATCTTTTTATCCTACAAGCTTGCAGAATTCACTTATTAGACCTAATGGGTTTTTATTTCAGGATTCTTTAGGATTTTCTACATACAATATCATGGCATCTGCAAAGAGATAATTTGACTCCTTACTTTCCAATTTGGATATCTTTTATATGTTGTTTTCTTAATTGCTGTCACTAGAATTTCCAGTACTGTGTTGAATAGAAGTGACAAGAGTGAACATCCTTGTCTTGTTCCTGATCTTAGGCGAAAAGCTTTCAGTAGTTTATCATTGGGTATTATGTTAGTTGTGGGTTTCTATATATGAGCTTTATCACGTCGAAGTTTTCTTCTACTCCTAATGTATATTGAGTGTTTATTTGGGTAATGGAAAAGTTTTGGGAAAAATGAATAATAATTATTATTGCCAACGTTGTGAATGTAATTAGTGCCATAGAACTATAGTTAAAAATTGTTAAAATGCCAAATTGTATGTTATATATGTGTGTATATATAAAAAACCATAACTCAAAAAAATATAATAGACCAAAAACCTATTGAATTGTACATTTGAAATAGGTGAACTATATGATATGGGAATTATATCTCAATAAGGCTATTTTAAAAAGTTTTTAAAAATACAAATAAGAAACTATTGCAAATGGAGATTTTAAAAAATTATCGACATGGTAAAGAAAGTGACTGTTTTGAAGGTAAAACCAGCATTGGTTGATGACTGGTAGATGGAGGGAACGAGCAAAAGAAAACAGGCATGGAAATATCACATGTTCTTCAGCATAAGAAATCTGGAAACTGCAATTGCCATAGATGACTACGGGAGGAAGAAATTTGGAGGGAAAGACCAAAAGTCTGAATCTAGAGACATTCGAGTCTGCCTTTTGCTTTCTGCTGCCTTATCCTCAGCTCAGCCTGGCACCAGAAGAAGTGGCTCAGGGACAAACTAGTAACCAGGTGTTCCCTGCGTGTGCAGGGCTGTCATTGAGAGTGACTTCCATCCCCATTTTTCCTGGAACAGAACTCAGATTAGGAGGTCATACCAAAAGGCAATGATGTGAGAGATGGTTGAGAGAGATAACAAAGAATTTCCAAGTATTAAGAGTAGTTAATGTTAATTATACAAGTCCAAAGAACATGAAGCACTCCACTGTGGGAAAATGAATAAAATAGCTGTCTGCATGCCCTTCCAGAACCTTCCATACAGTCATGTATGGCAAGCATTTTTTTGCCAGTTGATTGTTAAGCTTTAGTGCCTGATGAAAATTATCTGATTGTCTTCCCTCTAGATTTAAAAAAATCAGTAGACATAGTTTCCTTTTTGGGAATTATTAAACCTCTACCTTGAGACAAGAATTCTTTAGATACTTTTCAGCCTTGAGTTTTAAGATATTTCAATGCCTTATATCCATAGTTCTAACTTTGGACATCATTTGCTTTTGTTTGGATTGCAATTAAATAACTGTGTAATAGTCAAATATTATAAGTGTGGCTCCAACGTCTTGGGTGAAAGCTCATCTCATTCAGCCCAATAAAGGTGAAGCTTACCCACTAGGTAGAGCCAGCTGAAATCATTTGGAAAATTTCACTTAGCTTTAATCCAGCAGGTTCCTCTTTCTGTTGAATGATATCAGTGGTCAGTTCCTTAGAAAGCTTAGTCTGATACGATAGTCACGCTTTTAAAAGGAGGAAGACCAGGATCTACACGGTCTTGTGCCTAACGGGAGAGAAGAGAGGAGCCAGCTCTTCCACTCATTTTCCATGTGCTTCCCATGGGCTGAAGGCCTAACCATGTGTGGTCACAAAACCCAGCACCGAAACAGCTGTCCCCTTTCATCTCGGTCCTCACATGGCGAACACTAGATTGTGTGTGTGTTTTCAATACTGTCTTCCAGGGAGTTCGGAACACACGTGTTCCTTTTAACTCCTACCAGACCCTGAGATCTGCAGGCCAAAAGGACCATTCTGGAAGGAATTTGGAAAGATCAGGGGTCAGCTGTTGAGCAACAGCCTGAGATTCAGGAAGCACAGGTCTGCCAGGTCAGCCCCTAACTCACTCACCCTCAGCTGGGGGCTCCATGACCTTGATGTATCTTGGTTTTGTCACCCATAAAACACAGATAGCAACCCTTCCAAAACAGACACTAAATGGCATGCATTTTGTGATCTTTGGAGAAAAGGCAGCCTGTTAACATATGCTAACAACGTGTTATTCTGGGCAGGCCTGGAGCCACGGCCTCCCATCGCCACCAGAGTCATTTCATTTCAAGAACCTCTGCCAAGAACAGCCTGATCACCCCAGCCTCCAAGCTCCGGCTCTGGGTCCAGCTGGCATGAGATAAAGGGCCACTCTGCCCAGTTGTGTGTGCTGCCCTGCTCACCCAAAGGCCTTAATTCAGGGCTTCCAGTGCTAATGGCCACTACAACTCACCAATTCCGCCTAAGAACAGACCCCCTTATCACCACGTGCCTGCCTCCCATCAAGTCTATTAACTCTCATTGGTGGGATAGAGCAGTCTAGGCTGGCTCCTTCAGAAAGAATGGTTTTGCTTTGGAACACAGATTTACCAGTTGTACCTCACGAGTGGATATTTAGTAGGGTGAGAGCGTTTATAGATTGTTTTGGTCTTAAGAAAAAAGAGGCCGGGCGCGGTGGCTCATGCCTGTAATCCCAGTACTTTGGGAGGCCGAGGCGGGAGGATCGCAAGATCAGGAGATCGAGACCGTCCTGGCTAACACGGTGAAACCCCATCTCTACTAAAAATACAAAAAATTAGCGGGTGTGGTGGCGGTGCCTATAGTCCCAGCTACTCGGGAGGCTGAGGCAGGAGAATGGCATGAACCTGGGAGGCAGAGCTTGCAGTGAGCCGAGATCGCGCCACTGCACTCCAGGCTGGGCGACAGAGCGAGACTCCATCTCAAAAAAAAAAAAAAAAGAAAAGAAAAGAAAAAGAAAAAAGCTGACCAGATGAGATGAGGACTGGACTCTCTGGCTCTCTCTGCATTCTGTGGAGTTGACTTTCATGTTGCCCAAAACCAGATAAAATCCTCTGAGGAGGAGAACGAAGGATGGAGGTGGGGAGGGAGCAAATGTTGCCAGAAACTGTCGCTGTTATCTCTGAAAGTCACACGGTGGTCTCTGGACGTTGTGTGGTCCCTCTGAGGAAGCCACAGGGGCATTCTCAGGAAAATGAGACTGATCTCTGTGGCCCCTGCTCAGGTCCCCTTTTCCTAAGCCCCCTGCTTTTCCTCTACATCCCCGCTCCCAGCCCTTCTTGCTTCCCTAAATATTTTCTTGAGAGGAAACCAGGGCAGCAAAGATATTAATATTGACAGGCTCAACCCTTTCCTGATGGTCTTAAAGTTTAAAAGAGAAACATAGAAGATGCAATGCTTACCCAAGTCATACATCTTGAGTGGTAGATGTCTAGATAATGTCACCAGGGCAAGGCAGAGCTCTGCAAGGGAGATGGGGGAGGGGAGTAGAGATGGCCCTGGACGTGCCAGGTGACCATACGCTCAGCCCAAGTGAGAGCCTAGCCCGGGTCCTTCCACCCCATCTTGCAGAGCCCTCTTCTCAAATGCACCCCAAATGCACAGAGAAGGCCAAAATGAAGTGCCCAGATTGGGGGTGTTGGGGAGAGAAGGATGATGCGCTTGGGTTATGAAAATCATCTTGGGAAGTTTGCAGGAAAAGAATAGTGCCTGGCAGCTCCCCTTCTGCACTGAGCTCCAAAGCAGGAGGAAGTGGGGTTGAATATTAGCATGAAGAATTTAAGATAGACCTAAGGAAGCATCTCCACACAGAAAGAGCTCTTCAGCCGGGTAAGACGTTCCTGCCTGGGGTGTAAGCCCCTCTCTTTGAAAGTCTCCAAATAAGCAACAGTTCTATCATCTATTGAAGCTGATCGTCAGCAAGACGCCTTCCAGTGCCAAGACTGCTTTACCATCTAATTTTAGCAATTCCTCTTGGCAAAGGAAGGGTTTCCCCTTTCCTCCGGCTATCTGGTGTTCCACACACCATCTCCTACTGCTTCCTTTGATGTTGGGGGGTTCTGTGGACTCAAGGCCAGATACAACACAGGAAGAGACACACTCATAGGCATTACACTGCCCTATCTCACCGCAGCAATAAGAGGCCTGTATTTTTTTTAATTGTAAATTTGAGGCACTCAGTCTGAAAAATATGGGCTGTCAGGTTTGGGATTAAGGCTCAGTATCAATCATTATGTCTACAGCCATGCAAAAGTCTCTTTTTCTTTTAAGTGCTGGGATGTTCAAATCATGACTTTATTTCAGTTGTTCATTTAAAGATTTCATTCATACTTTTAACTCATTGTAAATGAATGCAACTGAAGCCCATCACATAAAGATAGAAAGCGGCTGAAAGCCATGAGAACGTGTTTCTCATTGTGGAAACTACAAGTTAAGTCATTTTCTTCTCCCAACTAAATTTCTTCAGTTTGGCTAAGGGAATTTTTTTTTTAAAGGAATCATAAGTTCCGAATTAGTTTTTCATCTCAAAAGTTAACCCTATGGAAAATGTGGCAATGTTTCTGAGTTTTGCAAAATATTGCGATAGTATCTATGTCTTGTTGCTCAAGATCTAAACTCTTATGTTTGAGAGTAGAGGTTTGCTGTGTATGTGCTTTTTTTTGTTTGTTTGTTTTTTTAACATCTTGGCCTCACAGTGTAAAGTGATAAGCTCAGGAGGAATGTTGAACACCTACGTTACTGGATTACTTACAGCAACACTTTCTGTAACGAGGATCTCTGTAAAACCATCTTTTTTTCCACTTACAGTTTCAATAAGAGGAGATCAGTTATGAAATTAAGTAGGAGAGAACAATAGAGAGAGAGAGAGAGAGAAAAAAAAGAGTTCAGCATTCCTGTTTAAGCTAGCTAATATTTTTTAAATGTCGACACTGTTCCAGGAACTCTGCTTTTTAGGCCAAAGATTCTGCCCTGGTCTTCATCCTCTCCGCACCCCCAGCATCTCGTGGGCTGACACATCCACAGGGTTTGAGAAAGAGACACAAAAGGTCAGACACATGACACAGCAGGAACTCAGGAGGACGTCCCTGCCACTTGCTCTCTTCTGATAGATCTCCCCCAGCCCCCAGTTCCCAGCCTCTGACCCCAGTCCCACCTTAATAATGTCCCTTTCTCTCTATTTTCTTTCCTGTACCACTTTTCCCTCCATTTAACCCTCCTCCTCATCCCCTCTTAGGCAGAATTGTCACACCTGAGCTCCACAACTGAGCTGAACAATATATACAAAACTCAAGCCCGGTTTAGGCAGGCCTGACCCCTGGGATAGCTCAGGGCAGTGGTTCCTTGGGAGAATTCCTGCTTGATGAGATGGAAGGTCCAAATCAATAACCTCATGGTCCCTCCAAGTCTGAGAGTCTGTCATTCTACACACCTGTCCACAGGCTGCAGACATATCAAGGTAAATGTTCAGGTATTAGAAAATATTCAAAGAATTCTCAATGTTCAAAATTCTGAAAAGCAAGTCTATGCTGAATGTGTGGTGGGGGCATTCTAAAAGATAAAAATGATGGATACAAAAAGTCAAATATACAAAGAAACACCTACATATACACACACATACATCTACCCATGTACATTCCAAGAGACAGAGAAAATAATTAAGACAGCATTAGTTCCTGAATAGCCTTTTCTGTAAACTCCATGACAATAAAGGACAACGAGTAAATTGCAGTATCTAAAGATTTAAATCTCAGAATACTTGCCAGAGGCCAGGCATGGTGGTTCACGCCTATAATCCCAGCACTTTGGGAGGCCAAGGCGGGTGAATGGCTTGATCTCAGGAGTTTGAGAACAGCTTGGGCAACATGGCGAAACCCTGTTTCTACAAAAAATACAAAAAGTAGCTAAACATGGTAGTGCACACCTGAAGTCACAGCCACTCGAGAGGCTGAGGCAGGAGCGTCACCTACGCCAGGAAGTCAAGGCTGCAGTGAGCTGTGATCACACCTCTGCACTCCAGCCTAGGTGACAGAGCGAGACCTTGTCTCAAAAAAAAAAAAAAAAAAAGAATAGCTCCCAGAAAGTAACAACCTTTTTTGCAAAGAGGTCAAGTCTCAACAGAGTTGTCATACTTTTTTTTTTTCAGTTAGGAAAAATGATGACTTTAATGCATTACTCATTTTATCACTTTTAATTTACCAAAACCAGTGAGAAATTGGGTTCCCAGCCCATTAAGTTCCACCCTTTGTGGTCAGAGCTGAAAGGGTCAGAGAGTCTGCTGGGAAGGGTGGAGCCTGGTGTGTAGGACCCAGGGGGACACACTGGCCTCACAAGGTGGGGCCTCTGTGGCCACCAGCCATGCTCAGGAGCCAGTCACCACCCCTCAGTCCCCCAGCAGGGCACAGCCTGCTTAGTATCCATTGCTGACTTCGGCTACCGGTCAAGTTTCCTTTCAGGCTTAAATGCCACGGGTGTCCATACGGGTCTGATTCATGTTCTCCTGGACTTCTTGCCACCCTGTTCACGGGCCGGTCTGGAGCTCCAAGACACTTGCCTGCAATGGCGTTGCAGTTCCAGCCAGGAAAGCCAATTAACTGCTTCAGAAGTTGGCTGAAGGCTCTGAGGGTGTACGGGAACAGAAGTGCCCAGTCAGTATTTAGGCTGGAAGTTAATTCCTATTTTCTTAGGTCAGTCCACATCTATTGACCAATTTAACTACAACCACAAAAGTCTGCATATATGTGTATGAGTCTAACATACCAAAACCCTTCATTATGTCCTCATCAGTAGAAGAAGATAATAGATCATTTTGTTTTTATTTTTCTGTTTAATTTTCCATTTTTATGGGAACGTAGTAGGTGTATATGCACCGAGGCATATAGGTGTGTAGTAGGTATATATGCATAGTAGGTGCACACCTGTGGAGCTGTGATCACACCGCTGCATTCCTATGCACACACTGCACCTATACACATCTCGTGTATGGGGTACATGAGATGTTTTGATACAGGGGTGCAATATACAATATACAATAACCACACCATGGAAAATGGGGTATCCATCCTCTCAGCATTTATTCTTTGTGTTATAAACAATCCACTTATACTTTTAGTTACTTTTAAATGTACAATTAAATTATTATTGACTAGGTCACCCTGTTATGCTATCAAGTACCAGGTCTTATAGATTATTTCATTTTACATAGTTTACACCCTGGGTAAATATTTTACCCTTTCTCCAAGTTTATAAAATGTCTTTGAAATTTTTTTTTAAATTTTCTTTAAAAATATATGAATGGCAATGGTCAAAAAAAAATGTTGTTCCATCTAGATGTCCTGGTACTGTTAAATGATCCAATGGTTGTCAAAACTTGCTCTATGTTTACCATCACGACCTTTACTTTCTCCCTCTTCATTCACTAAGGGGGGGGCTGACCTTTCTTCTGTTGCTAACGGGGCTTTTGAGACAATTCCATTTGTTGCCAGCCGGCCCAGAGGGAACAACCCTTTCCCCAAAACCACTTGCTTGACTTCAAAGGATATGAAAAAATCCGCTTTTAGGAAAATTAGTGAGTGGAGAATTTCAATGAGTGATGTGGAATGAATTAGAGCATTGCATTTATGCCAGGTCATCATGCCACATTCCTCAGTCACATGCCCGTGTGTGTGTGTGTGTGTCTGTGTGCCTGTGTGTGTCTGTGTGTGTGCACACGTGTCTGTGTGTGTGCATGTTTGTGTGTGTGTGTGTGCATGTGTGTGTGTGTCCCTGTGTGTGTCTGTGTCTGTGTGTGTGTGCATGTGTGCGTGTGTCTGTGTGTGTGTGTGTGCGTGTGCGTGTGTGTGTGTGTGTGCATGCGTGTGTGCGTGTTTATGTGTGTGCGTGTGTGTGCATGTGCCTGTGTGTGTCTGTGTGTGTATCTGTGTGTCTGTGTGTGCATGTGTGCATGTGTCTGTGTGTGCGTGTGTGTGTCTGCGTGTGTGCGTGTGTGTGTGTGCACATGGGTGTGTGGTGCGTGTGTGTGTGCATGTGTCTGTGTGTGTGTGTGTGTGTGTGTAGGGACAGACAGACATTGTCCTCTGACTCTACTCTGGCTCCTATTAATGGTATTTTACCTGAAAAGGCAAATCAAGTGGAAAGTCCCTGAGGTTCCTAGGAGCCCCTCTGGTAAAGTTTTGTTTGCCTCTAAAACTGCTTTTTTCTCTGAAATTGCTCTTTTTTTAAAACAATAGTTTCTACCCTACATTTTACATTACCCCATCTCATAGCTACATCACTCTGCTTGCATTTAAAATTATCCCTGTCCAGGAGTGACATCGTTAAGGCATATAGATTAGATTGGGAAACTTGGCTTTCTGTTCTGGGACGTTTAAAAGCTTCTGAAATTGCCATGTCTTCCTCAAAGCAGCCACCCTAGAAGTACAGCAGAGGTGAGGGCATCCGCCAGATACGAGGCATGTGAGGCACCCAGCACCTTCCACAAGTGCTTCCCAAAGGCCCCAGATGCCCGTCCTGGCAGAGAGAGAGAGTGGTCCTTTCAGGGAACCGTCCGCCCTGCTGGCAGCTCTGCCCAGAGAACTGTCCAGGCGGAGTCTCCACTCCCCTCCCTGCTGAGGCCCGGGCGGGCTGCCTGCACAGTCATCCTCCTCATTGCTAGCCCTGACATGGAGAAACTGGACTTGGATGGGTCCCTCTGGCCACAAGGTAGCTGCTTTGCAAAGCCCTGCCAGGCCAGCTCGAGGACTGTCTGAGTCTGAGCTTGCTGGGCACTGCCTGGGCTGCCACGAAGGCGTTTGTGTGGATATGCGGTAGTGAACATGCCAAAGGGCATCGCCATCCCATTTGTTGGGCTTTTTTTTTTTTTTTTTAATTTGTAATGTTTAATCTTGTGAAAGAAACCTCATAATCTTTTGAGAGGGGAGTTTTTCTTTATACCTTTTATCAGTCTCTTAAATCACCACTTGCTGATCGATTGGGAGATTCAAGGCTGGTCACCCCTAGAATGTTAATTCCTTGGAGACAGATTCTGGAACCAGTCTTACTGCCTAATCCATCCTCAGTGCCTAGAACAGTGCCTGCCTGACTCATGTTCACTTCAGGGATTCACTTTCTAAAAAGGGAGATTGAAGCCCCAGGTGACTGCCTCCTGCTTCCCCAAGTCTGGCTGCCGGGAATGTGCCCCAGGCTCCTGGCTCGTGCTCCAGCACTGTGTACCTCCCAAAATGCCATCTCGTGAGAGGAACACGCTGGCCTGCCTGTGCAATGTGTGCGCCATCTGGGAGTCCCCTACTGCATCCACCACCGGGCAGAACTGCCAGGGAAGCAGGCCTGCTGGCTCTGTCCCCTGTCCTGGGAAGGGGCAGAAATGCCCAGGTCCCTGGAGACACTACCCGCTTCACCCTCCTGAGAGGGCGTGTGTTACTTTCCCGTGCTTGCCATAACACATTACTACAAACTGGGTGGCTGCAAACAACTGAAATTATTTTCACAGCTTTGGACGCCAGAAGTCCAAAATCAAGGTGTTGGCAGGCCCTTGCTCCCTGTGAAGGCTCTAGGGGGACATCCTTCCTTGCCTCTTGCTACCTTACGGCAGTTGCCAGCACTCCTTAGCTTCTGGGCTACATTAGTCCAGTCTCTGCCTCCAGCATCATATGAGGTCTTCCCTCTGTCTGTCCATTTTCTCTTCTTATAAGGGCATCAGTCATTAGATTTAGAGCCCACCCTAATCCAGGATGACCTTATCTTAATTAGCTACTTCTGCAAAAAAGCTATATCCAAATAAGGTCGCATTCTGAGGTTCTGTGTGGACGTGAACTTTGGGGAGCACTACGCAGCCCAGTTCAGACCATATGGACTGGGGAGCCGTTCCCTTATCTACCACTTTTTAGCTGTGTGACCTCAGGCAAGTCACATCACCGCGTTGTGCCTCTGCTTTTCCATCTGTAAAACAGAAATAACAGTCGTGATCGTCATCATCATCATCGTAATCCCTGCTGGGAATGCTGCCGGGCACACAGTGGCAGCTGTGCAGTTTGGTCAGATAAAGTCAGTCAAGTGCCCGTCGCTGCTATGTAGAGGTAAACTGCATGGACGGCCATGTCATCAAGGACCCCACTGGGGGTGACACAGAAGGGAACAGACTCACAGGGCCAGCCAGGGTGCACAGGGCAGAGCACCCACCCAGGCTGAGGGGACCATGGCAGATGTGAATATTCTTTAACTAGGGGGATCTAGCCAAGAGAAGAGAGGACCAAGGGAATTTCGGGAGGAAGTAAAGGCATGTCCAAGGATCTAGGGGCAGGTAGGGGCCTGGCATGTTCAGAAAACCTGAAGCAGCTGGGATATAGCAAGAGAGGCAGGCAAGGTGGAACCACAGAGGCTGGGTCCCGGTCTTCGCCAGCCCAGCAGTGAAGACAGCCTCCAGCATTGCTGCTGGCTTTAATGATCCATGATTCATCAGCCCAGCAGTGGAGACAGGCCTCCAGCGTTGCTCCTGGCTTTAGTGATCAATGATTCTCTAAACCCTTGGTTGGACAGAATGACCCAGCGTTCCCTTGAACGGTACGGCTCTCTGTGCAAATAAGTGAGTGACCGGTGGCATTCTCCCCATGAACAGAGTACAGATGTTTCTATGAAAAGGTTACTGAGCATTTGTCTGCTTTTATGGAAAATGTGTAGCGAAAATTTATTCCCCAGCCGGGTGCGGTGACTCACTCCTATAATCCCAGCACTTTCGGAGGCTGAGGCAGGTGAATCACCTGAGGCCAGGAGTTCGAGACCATCCTGGCCAACATGGCAAACCCCGTCTCTACTAAAAATACAAAAATTAGCCCAGCATGGTGGCGGGCGCCTGTAATCCCAGCTACTCTGGAGGCTGAGGCAGGAGAATCGCTTGAACCCAGGAGGCGGAACAAAACTCCATCTCAAAAAAAAGTTACTCCCCGTGTCCCAATGTTGTATCTGTTAATGGAAGAGCCTCAGATGTATGGGTGCACATCTCTGTGGTTCCCCATGTAACAGCAGCAGGAAAATGAAGCTCAGCCTCTCAAATGCTTTCAACTAAAGCCCTCCCTCTGATCCACCTTTTTTTTTTTTTTTTTTTTTAAAGTTCTAGGGTACACAACGTGCAGGTTTGTTACATATGTATACATGTGCCATGTTGGTGTGCTTTACCCATTAACTCGTCATTTACATTAGGTATATCTCCTAATGCTATCCCTCTCCCCTACCCCCTCCCCACAATAGGACCTGGTGTGTGATGCTCCCCTTCCTGTGTCCAAGTGATCTCATTGTTCAGTTCCCACCTATGAGTGAGAACATGCGGTATTTGGTTTTCTGTTCTTGCGATAGTTTGCTGAGAATGATGGTTTCCAGCTGCATCCATGTCCCTACAAAGGACACGAACTCATCCTTTTTTATGGCTGCATAGTATTCCATGGTGTATATGTGCCACATTTTCTTAACAGACTGGATCCACCTTTTATGACCAGGCCTATTGTACTGGCTCATTTTTCCCCACTATGGCAAAGATCCATCGCTGATTCTTTTTAGCACCAGGAATGTCACACAGTGGCACACATGCAGCTCTGCCATTCTGAGGGTTCCTGCTCTTCCCTGGGGAAGCTTCCAGAAGAAACTGCGTTGTCTGCAAGTCTTCCATGGCTTGTAGGATCCAGACCCTACTTGCATCACAAGCAAACTCATTGCTGAGATTCTGGTTTTAAAAAGAATCTTCCTATTTTGTCGGATCCAATGCCTCACCCAGCTGCATGAATATATCTGATGCTTACTGGTGGTCAGGGGTCTCTGAATGAAACTGACAGAGACATTCAGGAGGGAAGCAGATCAGTGCAGCAGCAGAGAGATAAAACCTTGCAGCCTCGAGTCAGTCCCTGTGCAGAAAAATGAACGATAGAGTCATAGAAGCTCAGAGTGGGAGGCGAGCCTTGTAATTGTGAAAACAGCTCACATTTACTGTGCATCCACCCCTGAACTAGACGTTCTATGTATACCATTTCATTTCATCCTCCTTCCACCCTGTGAGCATCCTCCCGTCCCCAGCCCATGAGGAGAGAGGTTAAATGACTGGCTACTTGGAGCATAAGAGGTAATCCACCTTCTGCCCAGTGTACAGATGTGGCAGGCGAAGCCCGGGGAGTCTATAGGGCCTGCAGAAGGGAACAAAGCTTTGTAAGAGCTGGATCCCTGTGGTTTATCCTTTGTGCTACTGCTTACAGTGAGCTGAAGGGCTTTGGTGAGAACTCTTACTAGACATTTCAGCTTTTGCAGCACAAAGACATTTAAATTCTACCAGAACAAACACTGTTGTGGCCAGTTTTTCATAGTTTTTTTCAGAAGCTGCTTTGGGTGGATTTGATGTATCAAAAGAGAAAGAATCATCCTCAGAACTTCCCAAGTAGACTAGGAGGAGAGAAACTACTTTAATCAGGGACATGCCATGCCAGGCAGTTGCCCAAGGGAATGATTTCAGAAGCCTGGGAAAGACCCTGGCCTCCAAAAGTAACTTCCTCCCCCACACCTCCTAGCACAGCCTCATGCCTTTGACTTCAAGCTTAGGTAACCTCTGAGAACTCAGCTCTCATAGAAAGGTAAAACTATCAGTCATTTAAGCTGTAGTACAAACTAAGAAGCTACCCCAAGCAGAGTACAGAATGGCAAAGATCAATATAAAGAGATCTGGGGCTGGGCACGGTGGCTCACACCTGTAATCCCAGCACTTTGGGAGGCAGAGACAGGCAGATCACCTGAGGCCAGGAGTTCAAGACCAGCCTGGCCAATATGGAGAAACCCTGTCTCTACTAAAAACACAAAAATTAGCTGGATGTGGTGGCGGGCGCCTGTAATCTCAGCTACTTGGGAGGTCAAGGCAGGAGAATCGCTTGAACACAGAAGGCTAAGGTTGCAGCGAGCTGAGATCATACTACTGCACTCCAGCCTGGTGACAGAGCGAGACTCCGTCGAAAAAAAAAACAGAGAGAGAGAGAGAGATCTGGGCCGGCCAAAGGCTGGATCTCTCCACTTTGCCTGAACCTGCGTCAGTTCTCTTTGAGGATGTAGGGGCCTCAGAGCCTGGAAAGCCACACCCCTATTCTCCTGCCCACTATCAGCTACTGGATCAGAATCCACCAACTGTTGACACGTTCAGCCAGTTTCTCAAACATCCTCATGTCCAGGGTGTTCACTTAGGACAGGATTATGGGTGCTGGAGGAGACCATCCCAGTAATAATCGTAATAAGTTGTTGCACACACTGTCCGGATGTCAGGTGAGGGGATGAGTAGGGAAGAGCCAACCAAAGCCAGAAGCAACTGTAGAAATAACAAACTACTGTTCTCAGGGATGGCTTCATGGTAGAGGCAGCATCTCAGCAGGACCTAGGGCTAAGAATGAGTTTGGCAGATGGAGATGGGAAGGACAGTCGTACAGGAGCCGAGGCGAGTGCCCACAGCACAGTTTTTGAAAGTACTAGGTGATGCTGCTGTGCAGAGCCACAGCAGAACAGCAGGCTGAGCAGCTAAGCCACTGCCATCCCCTTCCCTGGGACCTGCGCCACCCTGGTCCTTCTGGGCTTATGTATGAAAGCAACCCCAGGAATGTTGATGAAACATGAGACTACATGCCTGGTGTCCTCGAAAGTGCAGCAATGCCAGTCTCTCTCGGCAACCATGTTGCCCCTGGCTGTGTCCACAAGTCTCTTGCAGATACAAGGGAAGAAGGACCATACTGACCCCAGGGACCCCAGGAGCTGGGCTTCTCTGATCTTCCTTGGCACCCCTCCTCTACCTTAGCTGGCACCCGATGTGGTGCAGGCAATAGGGATGTCTCAGGTGTTCTAAGCCGAGCCTTGGGGAGGGGCGCATACTGACTTGTCTACAATTATAGGATGTTAGAAATTTACAGAGTGAATTCACAAACAGCAACTCCTCTGAGCCCCACAAAATTCTGCAAGAGAAGAGAGGGGTGGCATGAATTGTCTCGTTCTATAAATAAGAAAGCAAACTGAGGTTCTGAGAGTCTCCGTGACTTCAGGCCACCTGTGCCCTAGGGATGGGAGTCCTTCCTCAGCCTGGGTCTCTGGCATCACACGAGACTCTCCCCTCTGGGGCAAGTCTGCCCACAAAGGCAGAATTTTCCAGACCCTTCAAGAAATCTTGTATTTCGTTTTCTCTTTTCTAAGTGACATGGGGTTCTGCCGAATTCCTGTTTCTGCAGAGAGCTGTAGCCTTTTCTCCTTTCCACATACTTTGGTGCTCTCCTAGCTAGGATAAAATGCTCTTTTTCCCCCTCTTTGGTTTTATGAGAATTTTTTTAGTGATGTCAGACTTCAAAGGAAGCCTCCTAACCATAAAGATCTCAACCAGACTCACATTTGTGACTCTTTCTCATGCCCGCGTGAAAAGGACAGCGGTGCTAACACATGGCTCATCTCCCCCTTGACATTCAGCCTCCTTTAAGTGATTTTACAAAGCCCCCTCACTTTCTCTTTCGGGTCCTAAATTAGTATGTCAGGAATCAACAGCTGGCTTCTCAGCCAAGAAGCTGAGCGCCTGGGGACTTCATTCGTCACTGCTGTCTGGAGCCCCGAAAATCTCGTGCTGCCTGCCTCGTGTCAGCAGCCCGCTCCCCTCAAATGTCTGGCTCTCGTCAGTAACTGGCTACATGCTCCTGTTCTTGCTAAGTCACTGAAACCCTGGCCACAAGGCGGACGAAGTGAGATTTAATTGAATCTTTCGGCAATGATTCACAGAACAAAGCCTGACTGTCTGACCTGGAAACCACACAGTGGGGAGTTTAGAAACCCGAGCGTAGTCAAAACAACGTTCCTCTTTCAGCCATTGATTGAAGTTCAAAGTAACAAAGCCGTAAGTCAGAACAAGCCATTGTCATGGCAAGGGCGGTGCAAGAAACACACTTACCTAGGCGTGCAGCCTTGTGGGGTGAGGCCTCCCTGGCCTGTCAATCATGTCAGTTCCACTGGGACTGGCTTCAGGGGCAACGTGGCCTCCTGGGAGAAGCTTCCCAGCTGGGTAGTGAAGCTCAGTGGTCGAGGTTAGGGGACTGTGTTAGTTTCCTGTGGCTGCCATAATAAATTGTCACAAACTGGGTGGTTTAAAACAACAGAAATGTATTCTCTTACAGCTCTAGAGGCTAGAAGTCCAAGATCAAGGTGTTGGCAGGGCTGAGCTCCCTCTGAGGGCTCTAGGAGAGGAGCCTTCCTTGCTTCCCCCAGTATCTGGTGACTCCTAGCAACCCTTGACATCCCTTGGGTCATCTTTGCATCACTCCAGTTTCTGCCTGTGTCTTCACACAGCATCTCTCTGTGTACCCTGTGTGTCTTCTCCTCTTCTTACAAGGATGCTGATCATTGAATTTAACAGCCATCCTAATCTAGTATGACCTCATCTTAACGAATCACATTTGCATAAAACTGATTTCCTAAAAGCGTGACAGTCTCAGGTTCTAGGTAGATGTGGATGTTTGGGAGACACATAGGGACCATGGCTTATTTGCTAAATGCCACATATCTCTCCTTCCCTGCCCCCATCTTGTGGAGTTAGTTATTCCATCCTCAATTTTGAGACCTCCTCCACAGACTAAACTCTTGGTGCATGATGTTGAATCTTGACTTTTCAACTTTCAGGTCTGAGGAAACAAACAGTGCCAGCCTTTGACATAGGACCCAGTGTGATTTGATGGAAAGAGCATTGAAAGTTAATGCAGGGCAGGCTGGAAGGTGGAACAGTGGACAGTATCCAGGGACATAAATGATCAGCCAAAAGAGTCTGGGCCGGGCGCGGTGGTTCACACCTGCAATCCCAGCGCTTTGGGAGGCTGAGGTAGGAGGATCCCTTGAGCCCAGGAGTTCGAGATCAGTCTGGGCAACATGGTGAAACCCATCTCTACAAAAAATACAAAAATTAGCCCAGTGTGGTGGTGCATCCCTGTAGTACCAGCTACTTGGGAGACTGAGGCAAGGAAGATCTCTGGAGCCTGGGAGATTGAGGCTGCAGTGACCATGATCATGCCATTGTACTCCAGGCTGGGTGACAGAGTGAGACCCTGTATAATATAGGATAATAAAATATGAAGGAATAAAATAAGTGTGTACCCCATTCATAACAGTCCCTGCCTGTCTGTGAGAAGGGAAGACAAATCCACTGAGGAATATTAAAGAAATCCCCCATATGGTAAACCCAAAGGGCTCCACCCTAAACATTTGGAGTAGGGGTCAGTCCAGGGGTTGGTGTGTGGTTGCCCTGGGCTGTTTTAATGCTCACCATGGGCTGAGAGCTTTCAGAGCAAAAATCATGTCATTTCCAAGATCTCACATTCTGGAATGTTCTGGCTACCTCTGCTCTCCAAGCCAGTCAGCAAGCACCCTTTGATAAACCTAGTTCTGCCCTGATGGGCCTGAACCCAAGACTGGGTCACTCCATTGAGGTCCTGCTGGCAGCCTACTACTCCCTGCTCCATCGTCCCTATTGCAAGAGACTGTGATTAGACCATAGGGAAATGAAGGACCCTTCAATCTAATATCGATATTAAATTACTCTACCTTTCAATGGAGTTCTAAGTTCTTTACCTTCATTTATTAACTCAGGATGACCACTTACTTTCTCTGCTCTCGTTCTAAGCCTTCTAAGTAGTATTGGAATCACATAACTACTTTGACACAATTTTTTTCACCCTAACCTGTACACTGAATACTCAATGTATCCATGCACAACCTCTTACCATGCTATATATTTTGGGGCTATTCCAAACCTGGCCTGGGCTACCAGCCCTGACCCCCATACCATGCAGCCTGTCCTCTGGGAAAATCCTGTCACCCCTGTATTCCTGAGAAGAGAAATGAGTACTATGGAAAGTACCTGATCACTTCCTTCCTTCACATGATGAGGTCTGTCTGCATCTTCATGTGTCCCCTCTCTGATGCACATTGTATTTGCCCAGCTACTTTGCAGAGATGTGCCACGTAACTGTATTCTTGCCCTCAAGCCCTCCAGCTTCCTTTAGCACTGTTCCATCAACCCGTCATTCCCTTCTTTTCCTTCCTGCACTTCTCTTCTCTCCACTCCTGGTCTCTCTCTACTGACTGGGCATTCCTCTTGTCTTAAAATACTCTTCTTTTTGACTCTGCTATTTCTGCAAGCCACCAACTTCTTTCTCTTCTTCCTTTTGCCACCACTTCCTCTGAAACAGTGAATCTCAAACCATTTTCCTCCACAGCGCACCAAAGAGCTGTGGCTATTGCAGTGGACTCCCCCACAGATACGTTATGTGGAAGACTGTGTATAGTTCTAGAATTCTTCGTCATCCCCTCCTTTTTTTTTTTTTTTTTTTTTCTGCCCTCATATAGGACCTTCTGGTGTACAATGACATACTGAGATTGGCCACTTTGCTAACTGATTTGCTACTCTGGGGCCTATAGTCTAGACCACTTCATCATCTAAGAACAAATTATCCATCCTTGGCCTTGCTTTTTCACACAGTGATGATTTCTTCTGTCATCTTATTATCACTACTTTTTCCACATTTTTTTTCTCTGGCTACTCTGCCTTCTCTCTTACTCCAAATGCATCCTAGACCCTGTCCTAGGCTCTCTTCTCTCTCTGGTCCACCTTGTCCCCTTTGTGAATCTGGCCACTCTTGTCTTGAACACCATAGACCCATGACTGGCAACTCTAACCCTCCAGCTCAGCCCATCTCTGGGTTCTGGCCTTATTTTCAATTGACTTCTGAACACATCCACTGGGGATGCCCCCCTGAGGAACCTTGAGGCAAATATGTCCCCAATTGAATTAATCATCTTCTCAGATTTTCCAGCTCCCCTATGTCTGGCAGCAGCACCATTGGCCCCTGAGTCAGCAGAGCTAAACTTCAGAGTTAATGGTGATGACCCTACTCCACCCCCACACCAAACCACTAGCTAAGTTCTAGCTACTCCACTCTGCTATTTCTGCAAGCATCCAACTTCATTCTCCTCTTCCTTTTGCCACCACTTCCTCTGAAATAGTGAGTCTCAAACCATTTCCCCCCACAACACACCAAAGAGTTATAGCTATTGCAATGGTCTCCTCTACAGATAAGTTTGATGGCAGACTGTGTGTAATTCTAGGATTCTTAGTAATCCAAACCCCTGCCCCAGGTAGCCAAGAATCAAGTTTGTTGTACTCCCAGCACACAAAAGAGATTGTCTTAGATAAGACAGTAAAGAGATTGTATGTCATTACCATTTCATGTAATTACCATTTATTTGATGTTTAGAGCCTGCTGTTAGATGTTCTGATAACCCAAGAATCAAAATGTTGATAACAACTTATCAAAAAGTGAAAGCTATGTAGTAGAGTAATAAATTATATTATTATGATTGGTAGGAGTCGTAAATTTAAGTAACTTTTCTTCTACCCTCATTTGTAAGTCTTTTAAGAGTTCGAGAGAAATAAGGGCCATTGTCTCTGGAAAAAATGACTCATTCAGTAGTTTAGCTTAGCGCTTCCTATGATTCAATTGCCATTTGAGTTTCTAATGCTTAACCTCCCTAGAAGCTACAACAAAAAAACAAGACAGATGCCTGGAGCATGATTTGGTGGGTTCAATAAAGCCTTCATCCTCCAACATTTCTACCTCATGTACTTGTTGGTTAACAACACATTTAATGCCTTCTCCCTTTATAACCTACCGGACATCATGGATGAGAGAAAGAACTGGAGGATGAAGAACTAGGTGCCTGGAATGTTCCTAAAGATTCACTTGGGAAACAGCTTAATATAGTAGACTTTGGCAACAGACCAACATGGCTTCAAATCTTGGTTCTACCACCTATCAGTTATAAGACCTTGAAAGATGGTTTAACTTCTGAGTTCATTTCCTATTTTAAAAGTAAAGATAGGCTGCGTGCAGTGGTTCATGCCTGTAATCCCAGTACTTTGGGAGACCAAGGTGGGCAGATCACAAGGTCAGGGGTTCAAGACCAGCCTGATCAACATGGTGAAACCCCGTCTCTACTAAAAATACAAAGATTAGCCGGGTGTGGTGGCGGGTGCCTGTAATCCCAGCTACTCAGGAGGCTGAGGCAGGAGAATCACTGGAACCTGGGTGGCGGAGGTTGCAGTAAGCCAAGATCACGCCACTGCACTCCAGCCTGGGTGACAGAGTGAGACTCCGTCTCAAAAAATAGAAAAAGTAAAGATAATAATAATATCACAATTGTTAATGAGGCTATATTTTTTAAACATAAACAGAAAGTTGACAACTAGGTATGCTAAGAGAAGAGTGGATGGTGGCTTTCACAACCTAAACTCTCTCTTCTTTCCCTTTCTTTCTCCCTCTCTCTTTCCCTCACAAACACACACACACAGGCACACAAACACACACACACACACACACACACACACACCCCTTTTGACTTCATAATTGAGCCCTGGACTGACTCTGGGACCCTAGTAAGAGCTACCCCTTCATCAACCACAGTCTTTATTTTACTTAATGAATGATGTAAATGGTAGTTCCCTGGGTAGCTTGGACTTAGAAGTCTATCCCTAGAAGAATTCTCTACACCTTGTATATGGCACAAGAGACTAAATCCTTGATAAGAGGGTAGCGATTTATAGTTACAATGATTTGCGGAGATAAACACTAACATCCATATGATAAAGAAAAGGCAGGAAATGGACAAAGGCATTTAGTGACCTGCGGATGAAATGAAGTGCCTTGTGTCCGCATGGGTCCTCCAGCATTGGAATGCACTAGCCAGCTGGCATTGAGCACTTCTGTCTCACTTTCCAGCTGCATTTTTAGTCGCTGTTCTGAGACTCATCCTTGCAGGTTTTTGTCAGAGCATCAGCCGCATATAAAGAAGAGAGATTTGTTGAGGGGGGCTCCTGACTGCACGGATGGCAATGACCTACAGATACAGAAAGACCGGTCTCAGTACCATTTTGTAGCTAAGGAAACAGATGCAGCCATTGTGAAACTTCAAGCCACATTATTATAGTGAAAAGAGACAAAAAAATAGGTCATCACTGGGTGTTTTGGAACATTTGAATAATCAAGCTAAATGGATTAAATTAACTATCAAGTAAAATCTTCTTTGAAAAATCAGTTACCAATATAGCAGGAAATAATATTATTCTGAATTCCATGCCTCATATGGATCCAAATATTTGTAAATCTAGTCATTATTAATTCCATCAATAATACTTTTTTTTTGGACTTTCAAATAAATTTTCCAGGAGGAAGTTAAATCCATTCCTGGGTGAGCTTAAGTTGATCCGTGCAAAATCTATTCCTTGGCACCAGGCTTCTAGAATAGGTCCAGGGGCTCCATATTTTTATTTGCTCAATGTTTCTTATTTGAAGGGAAGCTTGAATAGTACAGCTACAGATTTTCACATCTAATTTTCACCAAAATTCAGATGAGTATTGCCATGCCTCACTTACCCTAAACAATAACAAATTTGTCATTCTGTCACCAGCAGAATTAAGTGTGTAGCCCATGTTTCCATGGTTGGAACAAGGACTCCAAGAGGAAGCATCTATTTTTCTCACATCAGATTGGTGTGGAAGTTAAGGACTTCAAAACAAACTCCCCAAGAAATGCTATTAAAGCCACTTCCTCATGTTTAGACCCTCAGCTGTTGTGGATCTTAGGAGGGACCCTTCCACAAACTTGTCTTCTCCTTTGATATTTTAGCCTCTTAATAATTTTAAGTCAACCATCCATAGCTGACAGTTTTGCTGATAAAGTACCTTTATAATGACAGACTTGGTGTTTAAATTTCCGCCTACGTCTTCTCTAAGTTGGTGACCTAATTGTAGCTGACGCTTCCAGTAGAAATACTCACTCAGTAACCTCAAGCTATTTATGGGCACAGCTGAAATAAAGCGAATTGCTTTTTAAGCTGATGATTCCAGGTTCTGTGTCTTATTTTCCATTTCTTCTTGTCCATTTTTCCATGTAAGTTTTATCTGCTACCTATAAACCATGAAAAACAAATTATTCCATTCAAATCTTTGGAAACGGCTGCTCACTGGCACACAATCACAGTGTCTGATAGTTTTTCTGGTTTTGAATTTCTGGAAGGGAAATCCTCCTCATGAGGAGACTTCACTTTCCATCAGTAAGGGGGAAAACTGTTTCCCTCGGGATAGCGGAGGTCATTTTAAAAGAGAAAACTCAGCGGAAATGAAAATCCAAGCAACTGATTTTTAATTCATGTCTCTTTGTTCAGTGATGTTGGTCCTCATTCTGCCTATGAGATGGGAATAAAGAGAGATTTCGGGAAAAGTGTGAGGCCAAACATGGGTACTATTTAATACCACCCTCAAAATTTGAAACAAGATCCAACTCCTCCTGTCTTCACAGGCAGAATCCCCCATCCCCAGGCTATGTAGGGCCTGATAAATGTGGGGTGACCCATGCTGGCCTGGCTGATGCCCACTGGCCTGCGTTGGTGAATACGTTGTGTGGTCTCTTCCTTGGTGTGATTTTCCCTGGGTACTTGCAAGATGCCTTATTTAGAAAGAAAACAGCAAGGCTAATGGTTTCAGAGAACTTCATCCACTGTTTATATGAAGAGACTGAGACTCAGAGGGGCTCCACAGCCTGCTCTCCAGTGACAAAGCCAAGACCAAAGTCATAACAGCAGATCCTTATATAACACTTGCTGTCAAGCCAGGTACTTAGACATAAGCACTTTATGTATATTGACTCGTTTAATCCTTCCACCAACCTGCAGGATAGGTGTTGTTTAATCCCATTTTATAGCAAGTAGCTTGCTTTGGGCCATGCACTAGCAGGGGCAGAGCTGTGCTCTGGGGCATGTGAACTGGCTCTGGAGCCCACTGAGCTGAACCCAGCACCCTCTGCCTGGTGGAGCCAGCTCTCCTGCCTCTTGGTCCTACCCTCTGTTCTCTGCTAGGTTGCTTTGGGACCAAGGGGAGAAAAAAACTTGTTAATGAAAACGGAGCCCAACATTTCAATGCTGGTGTTTTTATACTACTATGAATGTCATCAGAGTGCTATCTAATGCACTTACAAACAGATACGACTTTAAACCAGATGTGAAATAGACTTGCCAGATAATATATAGACATGTCTTTAAGCGAAACATTGGTACCTTGCTGGTAAAAAGGTACCTCGCTGGTAACAACCATTCAGAAGGAAAGGCTATCACAAAATGATTAATATAGTCCTCCCCAGCCAGAAAGGCTAAATAGCAGTCTGGTGGTTTTTGTTAGCATTTGTTTGTGAAGGTCTGCCTGAATGAGACTGGAAGTCCCTCCAAACCACATATGTGCCTATGTAATTCTCTTGTAGAGCACCTGATAAAATACCTATGGAAAGATTTTTTTAAATAACTATTGTTTGATGGCAGTTATAGAGAGTCCTTGGCATTGATCTCTGAGTAGCCAACCTATGCAAAAAAAAAAAAAAAAGCATTGGTTGTAAAGACTATGACTTATAAGAAAGAATTATAAGGGTTTATAGCATATAAAGCTTGAGGCATGTCTTGGAGCATATATCTATGAACAAAACCAAATCCAGAAGGAATCTCTCTTATTTCAGGGCCTGTGGGTCACAGATGCTATTCCAGAACCCAGGCATGGGAATATATGCAGCAACCTCCAGACTTGACAGTTCCCAATCAGCTGTGCTTGGCTGGAGCCTTCAGGTCTCAGAGCTGGGGGTGAAAATGGAAATTACAAGAGACCTTTACTCTCTCCAACTCAAGGGACAATGGTCTGTCTCCTAAGAGCCTACCTGGCCCAGGATGGGCAAAGATGCCCTCGCAGGTGTGTGTGTGTGTGTGTGTGTGTGTGTGTGTGTGTGTGTGTTTGTGTGTTTGAGAAGTCTGGCAAGGGAGAGACCCCAAGGTCACCTGAAAATCTCCTCTTTGCATCCACGTGGCTTAGGAAAACATGCGTCAATATCAGAAAAATAAGCCTTCCAGTAGACAGAGGTTTAAACAATACAACAGCCCACAGTTTATCAGTAGAACTGGTAGAAACAGCAGACTATCCCTCAATTACCCTCTACAGCTGTTCATAAATATTGGACTTTCCTTGCCTTGATCTGGCTCACAAAATGAGCAGCAAATGTTGAAAAGTTTAGTGCTTTTTAACCAGGAAACACACAACTATGAAATATGTGAAGCCGTGGTAGACAAGTTTAAAAAAAAACAAGAACTTTCCAATAAAGTAATGGTCTCTCAGTGACATCTTGTTATTCCAGTAAAAATAGATCCCCTAACTTTGACAGTATATTTTTCCTTCTGGGAAAGTACAAATAATAACACATCAAAATTATGCTTTTTGTCACATACCTGAGGACAGTAAAAAGGGAAGGAAAGTTTATTTTTTATTTGTAAAACAACATTTCCATTCATTTACTCCACAAGGACCACTTATTTTTGAGTTCTGTAGAAAACTAACCTAGAATGAGCACCCTCATACATATCAACAGAAAGTAAGTCATCATGGCAGAATTTTTTACAGATTTCTCATTGGTCAAAAAGTACTGTTTATGGGCTGAGCGCGGTGGCTCACGCCTGTAATCCCAGCACTTTGGGAGGCCGAGGTGTGTGGATCACGAGGTCAGGAGATCCAGACCATCCTGGCTAACACGGTGAAACCCCGTCTCTACTAAAAATACAAAAAACTAGCCGGGCGCGGTGGCGGACGCCTGTAGTCCCAGCTACTCGGGAGGCTGAGGCAGGAGAATGGCATGAACCTGGGAGGCGGGGCTTGCAGTGAGCCGAGATTGTGCCACTGCACTCCAGCCTGGGCGACAGAGTGAGACTCCATCTCAAAAAAAAAAAAAAAAAAAAAAGTTTATTTGAAAGACATTGGACATTTTACACATTGCCTCATGAACCCATGATGAAGACTGTGAGGTAGATGGAATAACAGTTACGTTCCTTACATAGCTATGGGTCACACCAGAAGGATGTTGGAAGAAAGACGGAGACAACTTTTTGGCCTCTCCAGCGACATTCTCCTTTCAGGTTTATGGCCAAGTGATTCCAGTGTGTTTCCAAGCTCCAAACATCTTTGTAGAAGCAACTTCTAAAAGTATGTGTGAAGTCACACATAATCCAGTCTGGATCGAATACCTGACTGTCCCCGCTTCCCTGTGTATGTGTTGTGATGACAGTTTAAAGTATGTTTTGGGATTGAAATCCTATCCTTCTCTCTGCAAAAGCAGGCAGTAATAGATTAAAAATGATGAACCATCAAATTACAGTTTTGACTGTTATGGTGGAGTCTTGGAGTGATTTGACCAAATAGAAACTTTAGAATATTGTCAAACTGCTTGGTACCTAAATCCATAGCCCAAGTTCAATGAATCAAGACAACCCTCAAGGGGTAGTCTTCCAGAGCTTGTAAAAGGAATACGTTTTCTCCTCTGAATGGAAGATCATTGAAAAATAACAGCACTCCACCAATGATTATTATATTGGCTCAAAATTCCATTCTTGAGAAGGATGAGCAATTGATCTTTGGACACAGTGAGGAATTCAACACCATGTAGACTACTCTTCGTTTTCAAATGTTTCTTTCCTTTTTAAAGACAAAATTGATCATTTTGATTGATTAAACAGAAATTCACACAATAGCCATAGTCAGTAAAACAGCAACAACAACAAAACACAACATTATATGCTCAAGCACTCTAATTTATTAAATTATACAGAGATTTCTCCAAAGAATATCCATTGAATTGGTGAAGACAAATATGTTCACAGCTATTACTTAATGGAAGGAACATTTCCCCGTGTAAGTGAGGTAATTTGGATAGCAAGAGTAAATTCAAGACTTCAGAGGCATATTATATTGATGTTCCCCCTCATACTTCCACCTCCAGCATTTTTAACTTTTCTACCAATATCACCTAGCAGAATGCATGGCAAAAATTAAGGCAGATTATTTTACAGGAAACACTGGTAGCCTAAGGGACGTATAATAACCAACATGTAACTGATCGTGATGCTCTAGCAATACTGTCTTCCCCAGTAGTTCTCTAGGTTCTCTGCTTGATTTTTGAATCAAATCTTTCACGTAGCCTATTAATTGTCAACCTATTTGGCTAGGAGATTGTATCCATCCTCCCTTCTGTGATGCAGACTTCACCAGACATTAGAGAGCTTCCAGCGTGTTCATCAAAATGTCATAGCAAAGCAAGTTTGGGTTTACACCATACATTCCCAATGGGAGCAATATTGCATCCAAGGGGATGAAAATTAGTACTCAGAGATAGAAAAAGTGTTAGACATTATAATGGCTTGTGGACCTCCAAAGCTCAATCCTACTGGACAAAATATTATTCCTTAGTATTTTGTTTCCCTCATTAGGGGGAATTTAAATTTAATTTCGTTTTTCTCCTGGAAGGATAGTGATCATGCCAAAAGGAGCCCATATATTTGAGGAAATTTTTCAATTTGAGAAAGTAGGCAGTTGATGATGTACTCATGCAAGATATATGCTAATAAATACTAACTTCAAAATTTAAGCAAGGGCTTTGTATTAACCTGTAATCTCAGCTACATCTCATCACTGAGCTTGAACTGTGTGAAAATGATTAGCTTTTCTTCTGTGATTTTTTTTTTTTGGAAAGGCCAATTAATGTATTTTTTTCAATCTCCCTCCAAATTTCCGATAAGGCACAAGTAATTTTCAGAGTTAAACTCTGGCTTTCACCCATATTTTGTCCTGATTTTGTGAATCCTGACTCAAAAATATCGATAGCTTTCTTCTGCAGATAAAACACAACTCAATTGGCCATGAAACCAAGACCTTCCATAATTTAGTCTAAATCCATCTTTCCAAAACTACTTTCCTTAACTCTCCTTTATTAACTCTTCACTCCAACAAATAATCCTGTCTCTTTTATGTTTTCACCCACCCTGTCTCCCCTCCAAAACTATTTCCGCCCCCCACCAGCTACACACCCAACTGCTCTTCTGTGTCACGAATGTCACTGTTTTTACAAAGATTTTTGTAATTGCTACCCTCTCCACCCTCCTTCCCTAGCTAGAAGCTATCTCTCCCCTCTTCTAAACCCACACAGCTCACCATTTGGACAACTTTTAGGATGTTTAGCACTTTCCACCACACACTATTGTTTTAAGTACAGTTATCCCCCAGTATCCATGGGGTATTGGTTTCAGGACACCTGTAGAACACCAGCATCTTCAGATGCTCAAGTCTCTTTTCTAAAATGGTGTAGTATTTGCATATAGCATATGCACATCCTCCCGTATACTTTAAATCAACCCTAGACTACTTATAATACCTAACATAATGTAAATGCTATGTAAATAGTTGTTACACTGTATCATTTAGGGAAGAAAGATAGGAAAAAAGTCTGCACATGTTCAGTACAGACAACCATCCATATATACAGATCTATAGAGAGAGATCCACAGTTGGTTAAATCCATAGAAGCAGAGCAGAGTTTCTTTATGAAGCCAAATATGTATCTTCATAATGCCCCAGAGGGCAGAACTTTGGTCTGATTTGTAGGTAATGAGGTCTAATGAAAATAGCTAGGGAAAAGACCCTGGGGGAAAATCTTTTCCTCTACCACTTACTAGCTGGCTCTGCCTAGTATTACACTTGCTTGCTTTCTCTTTTAGCATATGGGCAATTTATCCAATCACTCTGAGCCTAGTTTCCACATCTATAAAATATGGTGAGAACTTAACAAGTTAAATTTTCTAGCACGTAGTAGATATTTAAAAGCATGTTAAATAAATTCGTGCCATTATAACGTTGGAGTCTGTTACTTAAAATGTTTTCCTCAAAAGTCTCAATGGCTGACTCGCAAAGAAACAGATTTGTTCATGGATCTGTTAAAATAAACAAGAGCAAAATAGCCTTTGCTATTTTTGTATAGTGTTAATCATTCTGTTCCTTAAAGAAAAGTCCCAGGGAACTACGTACTGTGGGGAAGGCCCTTTCTAGAAGGAGTGCCGGCAGAGAGCAGGAGGAGCAGGGGTTGGCCTTCACAAAGCTGGTGCTGTCTCCGTCTGCACCACATTTCATTTTATTCATTTTGTGCCCCTCATCTGAACCCTCAGTTTCAGGTTTGGGAAACAGAACCAAATGGAACATGAAACGTAAAACAAGGTCCAGGCAAACACAGTGAGCTCTCTCTGGCTTGAAGTCAAAACTTGGCTGAACCACAAAGCTTCACCTGGTTTTGAGTAAAAACCACACTGAACCACCTTTTTTTTTTTTTTCATGGTTTCGGTTTGCAAATGGGGTTTCATGCAAAGCTTGCCCTCGTTTCCGTAGACTTCCCTGGCAGAGCACGGGCAAGTCTTCAGCTAATATGGACTCTGCCCTGTCAACACCCCTGGCCAGCCTGTGTGGAGGTGACTGGTGCTTACTTATTGTTCGGACCTCAGAAGGCCTGGGTGTTGAGGAGCAGTCTTGCTCGTGTGATGATTAAGACAATAGAAAACTATCAGGCTTATCAAGAAGAAGTACAATCAATTAGTTTCCCTCTTTGCACTTGGCTTTTACAAACATAGAGAAGAAAATTTTTGAAGAGCAATGAATTTATGAAGGGGCAGGAGGAGCATAGCCTAAAACTCTATCTATGTGTGGAGGCAAAGAGATCTGAAACAATTCTTTGGATAATCCAGGCCAAAATTCTGATTCATCAGAAATATTGAGATAATAAAGGCAAAGTGGGCTAGAAGAGTGCACTTGTGGAAGGTATGAAAAGAGGCTCAATTTTCCCCTCACTGGCTAAATGCAGACAAAGCTATGATATCAGCGATGCATTTCTCCCTGGAGATTTGTAGTGGATTTGGTGTCATTCGTGTGCTATGCTGGCAATAGTAGAAAGGATTAAAGTGTTCCTTAGAAGCTAACAGTGTCAGATGAGACATTTGCCCTGGGTAGTGATGACATCCCTGGGGGAACGAGGTCTAATATAAAGGGTCTCCAAGCTGAGTTTTCTATGACATGAAGGGAGGTTTATGTTGTTCTCTTGGTAAATTAAACTAGTACTTGGGATTTACAAGCGGATTTATAGGAGGATTGTAATGATGAATGCATGAAGAGTGGATTGAATCTGTGATAAAACATTTATTATATCAATACACGCAAAGTTTGGAAAACTATAAGAGAAAATAAATGGCCTGTTAAAAATCACTTATATATGTGTAGTATCATAAAATTCACATACAAAAAATTCCCACACATGATGACACTGGATCCGGGTCCTGGAAAGATTATGTGTCATGTCCAATCCAGGTCAGGAAGCCAGTATGTTGCAGGGATTTGACCTTCCCTTGTTGTTCTCCATTCACAGACAAAAATTGGTCCTCGGCATGATAACTGTGTAGCAAGGGAGACAATCAAATACACCAAACACTACAATATAACAACATCACAGGCACCAAAGTGGGACTATCTTTTAGAGATGTGAAGAGCCTGAGTAAAAGATTCCTACATCTGCCTCCTGTCTTTGTGCATATAAGCATGCAGGACTGAAAACTAGGAGATAGTCTCTAAGAGACAGATGGAGGGAGAAAGAGCCTTAGTACCTATCTCTAGTGATCTGGGAAGTCCATTCAAGTGATTAGTTTGGGATATATTGGTTTTGAGGATTCCATGAAATACACAACAAGAGCTCTCAAGCTTCTCCAGCAATGTCAGTCCAGAATTCCAGGGAAATAGTTCTGGGCTGGAGACATGAACTTGGGAGTCACTCATGTAAAAATAATAGATTAATGATCTCACCCAGAGCAAGATGTTGAGGGAGAAAAGTCAAAGGGAGCATCAGGCTCTCTGCAACCCATGGGTCCTGTTGCATGCAACTGGACAACAGGGGATTATTAGAAAAGAAGATGCCTGCCAAATGATGCGTGCTGTATGGAAGGCTGCACGCCACCAACCTCATCCTTTGTAGAGTTAATCAATGCCAAACCACTTTGTCATTTAAATAGAAAGTCTTGTCTCTCTAAACCTAACATTTCAACACCTGTTTACACAAAAGATCTATCAAGAGAAATGTTTTATTGGATGATAAGATTCACAACAGAATTCTATGAAATAGCAAATGTCTTTAGTGATGGTAACATATGATTCATTTGACAAAGCACAAAGCAAAAATCGCATTTATCCATACTTTTTAGGAACATGAGTTTGCTTTTGGTAATTTTCATTTGTTTGCTGTAGAGGGCAATGTATATTATAAATTTCTTTAAGTAGATAATGAGCAAGTGGACACATGAGGCAAGAGATATAAATAATTTTACTTCCAGAGGTTATTTGTCATGGAAACTAGTAAAACTTGTATTTATTTAATTACCATAGAATTGGAAAATGTTTTGCCATAGAATATTGATATGCAGGCAGAAACCAAATGGACATCTCCCTAGATGAAAAGTATGAATTCAGGGCCCCCAGTGGTCAATGTTGGGCTCCTTAGTTCAATATTTTAGGAGTGATCTGAAAGTCAGAGCAGGGCAGGCAGTGAAATTTCCAGTTTTTCTAGTAAAAATGAGCTTATCCAGGTGCCGTATAAATGGAATGAACTACAGAAAGATTTAGGTAGTGGATATAAAAATGCCATATAAACTTAAAAGTTGGCCTGTTAATGTATTTAAGAGAAAGTGTTCTAAACTATATTTTTAAAATTATGGTCTCTAAGAGATCAGTTGTAACCCTGCAAAGGGTCATTAAAATCGTGCCTGAGATCGTTCCTCCAGTGAAGACATCAATGCAATTCACTGCTTCATCAGGGTAGGCCACAGAAATCCTTTATTAGGCCCTGGTGAACCACACAACATGTTGTTGTGCTTGCTCTGTAAAATATGTGGTGCTTGAGGTTTGATTGTTGCAATTCATGGGCTCCAGAGAAGCCTTTCTGTCCCCTCCGAGCTGCCGGAGTTTACCTCCCTATCTCTCGCCCTCTCGTGGGAACCTGTTCCCTACCTTCTGGTGTAGTTAGGCCTGTATTCCCTCCTTCACTTCAGTGAAGGCTAGATATGCACCTTTCCTTCTTTGACAAAGACCTTGTTCATAGTATGTACACCATACATAACGAATGATGGAAGGATGGGTGGATAAGATAGATGGTGGTTGGATGGATGGATGGATGGATGGGTGGGTGGGTGGATGGATGGATGGATGGATGGAAGGATGGATGATAAAAATTTTAAATGTATCTAGAAGGTGATAAAAGTGATCAAGATAATAAAGTACCTTCTTAAGATAAAGCAAAAGAATTATCATTCTTTTTTTTTTTTTTTTAATTTATTTATTATTATTATACTTTAAGTTGTAGGGTACATGTGCATAACATGCAGGTTTGTTACATATGTATACTTGTGCCATGTTAGTCTGCTGCACCCATCAACTCGTCATTTACATCAGGTATAACTCCCAATGCAATCCCTCCCCCCTCCCCCCTCCCCATGATAGGCCCCGGTGTGTGATGTTCCCCTTCCTGAGTCCAAGTGATCTCGTTGTTCAGTTCCCACCTATGAGTGAGAACATGCGGTGTTTGGTTTTCTGTTCTTGTGATAGTTTGCTAAGAATGATGGTTTCCAGCTGCATCCATGTCCCTACAAAGGACGCAAACTCATCCTTTTTTATGGCTGCATAGTATTCCATGGTGTATATGTGCCACATTTTCTTAATCCAATCTGTCACTGATGGACATTTGGGTTGAAGAGGACATTCATACAGCCAACAGACATATGAAAAAATGCTCATCATCACTGGCCATCAGAGAAATGCAAATCAAAACCACAATGAGATACCATCTCACACCAGTTAGAATGGCGATCATTAAAAAGTCAGGAAACAACAGGTGCTGGAGAGGATGTGGAGAAATAGGAACACTTTTACACTGTTGGTGGGATTGTAAACTAGTTCAACCATTATGGAAAACAGTATGGCGATTCCTCAAGGATCTAGAACTAGATGTACCATATGACCCAGCCATCCCATTACTGGGGATATACCCAAAGGATTATAAATTATGCTGCTAGAATTATCATTCTTTACAGCGATTATAAGGGAGAATTAATATTAACAAAATTCTCAATGTTTGGCCTTTCCCAGGATTTTCCTTATCAATCTATTATTTAGAAATCAATTAAGGGAAGTTAAGAAATTTTAAGTTACATGCTATATCTTTTAAGATCAGAGTCTTCATTGGCAGCTACTGTGTGTCCTCATAAAATCTTCTTTGATAAAAAAAGAACTGATGTAACACTTTATTTCTTCATAGCTCTAGGAGCCTAATACTAGTAAGTCAATTCAAGCTGTAGATAACCACAGCATAGTATACATAATCCCAGGCGTTTTGGACACATTCTTTGACCTCTCTGAGCCTCAGTTACCTCATGGGCACAGCTGAAATTAATATATAATACCTACATAAATGACATACCTACCTAACCTTGTAAGATTATAAGGATCAAATGGGCAATAGATGTAAAACCCTTAGTTTACAAACAACTGGTAAGTAGTTGAGCCATTATTGCAAACCAAAATTATCTAGCTCTGGATACCTTTTACTTTTCTTTTAATTTTGAAACAATTTGAATGTACAGGGAAGTTGCGAGAGTAATACAAAGAATGGCTCTATACTCTTCACCCGGATTGACCAACTATTAACCTCTTGCTACATAAGGCCATGGTTTTCATCAGTGTGCAGTGGGTCCATCATAGTCCATACACGAACACAACCATGGTGCCTGGCTCACAAGGTGAGTGTAGGGATTAAATGAGTTTGCAGATGTACAGAATAATATGCACACATTAAGGGTGCACCAAAGTGGAACAGGACCTCTGACCAACATAGGAGCCCAGTCAGGTAAAAGGTAAAGGGTGAAGGGAAGTAGGGGGCTGAAAAAAAACACTGGAGGATTTTTCTGAAGGCTGAAGGGGACTTTTGAGGGCAAAGGCCAATCTTAAAACCCCAGCCATCCAGGATCTCAATAAAACAGCAGTGCCCTGTTCTGCCACATCTGTCTTCTCCCAGGGAAAGGGCTGAATTTGAACAATCTACAAAGAATATGGACTGATTTAATTTGGAAAAATAAGTACTGCTATTGCCAACCTGATTTCACCACCCTTAATGGTGTTGGAGTCGTCTGTGGTGCTTCCAAAACTAACTGCTGTGGCGAGTAGAATCTCTCTCCACCATGTCTCCTGACATACCCCAAGCCTTGAAGGGGAAGGGTTCCTCTTCCTGATGTTGCCATGATTCTGGGAAGTGAAAAGAGACCTTTCTAAAGCATCTATTTCATGTAGCTGTACAAAGTCTTATCGAAAGGCATGAAAAAGCGTTAAATACCATAGCCCACATAAATTATCTCAATGCATAACAAGTGTGTTCTTAAAGTAATTATCTCCGGAGGCAAACCATAGCTGGGAGAAGGAAGACGTGAACGTCTGCCATCCAGCCCTTCACATCCATGGAGGCTGCACATGGTCACCGCAGAAAATATCAAAATCCCCAGAACAGATACGATCCATACCTTGTAAAACGTTCTGTATCCCACATAAAACAATCCTCAAGATGATCAATTTTGCAAAGTAAGCATGACACCAGCCTTTTGTCTCTCAGTTGTCATTCCACTGTTGACTTACTTGTGGAAAGTTATAATTAGATTCTGCCTGGCCTTTTTTTTTTTTTTTTTTGCTTTAACTGATAAAGCACCGTAAATCCTGGACATCACCCACGAGTGCAGTCACTTATGAATTTTGCTGTTTTTTCACGCATTGCACCATATGCAGACCCGGCTAAGAGGCATGGGTCCGTGTTCCTGGCATGCAGGAGAGTCACTGAGAGATATCATATGGTCTCCTGGCAGAAGTACAAAGTGCCTCTCGCTGTTTGATCTACTGTCTTAAACTTAAATGCAAAATCTGATAATTGGGTCAGGCAGGAGAAGAAACTGAGCAATAAAGTTCTTTTCATTTCCTTTTGCTATTTCTCCACGTTTCATCTTTTCTTCCTTTCTTCTCCTCTCTTTCTCCCATCTCCATTTTCTGTTTTTTTTTTCTTTTGGCCCCTACAGGAGACAGCCTGCCCTGTGAGTAGAATGGATTAGAAGAGATGGGTTTGTGGTTAGACAACCTGTGAAAGGGTCCCCAGTCACCTCTGCCTGCTCCCTGCTCTATGCGCATTTTTGCTCCATTAGCAACCACACTGGGTAACCATCTTCAGCTTGCAAACACCAAAGTCATGGCAGGTTTACTTGTTGAGAAATATTACTGCCTTTTCAGACAGGGGTGTGTTTGATGTAAAAGGAATTCATCCTAGTCGCCCCTGTTTGGGCCATTAAGCAGACAGAGGCCTGTACTTCAAAGGGCGCGAGAGATAAATGAAAACTGAACTTCCTCTTCACACAGAAGGAGACCTGTAATAGGAAAAGCCTGACTTATACCTTTCTGCTCAACAGTTTCTAACTGGAGAGACAGAACTTTTCCTTCTTGATTTCATCACTCCAAGACCTATTGCAGAATTGCCTGTGCGGTTACTGAATTGTTTTAGCTACATGTAGAACCAAGTAGGTCTTCCTAAAATACATGAATTCAGCAGTCGCTGCAGAGAGTACAAAGTTCAGAAATGACAACACCTTCTGTCAGCATCGCTCTTTCAAATCACAAAGGGCAGTTACCCTCAGGTGAATCATAGAAGTTTTCCACAGGTCAGGCTACCCGTTCATGGTAGTAGATGCTGCATGGATACCCTCAAGCAGAGTTGGAATGTTCCAGAAACTCCTGGGGTTTGGGGAGGGGGTGCTTGGGAGCAAGGCACACTGGCTGTCTTCATCTGCACCCCGTACTGATATTAGTATAGACAATCAGCTGGACTCAGGATAAAGAACATTCTAGAGAGTCTTAGTCTTGAATAAGCAGGCAACAGGCAGGCCACCTGAGGAGCTGGTAAGGTAGAGAAAGGTGTTTGCCTCATGAGGATGTGGCAGATAAGTTTTCCCAATGGTAGCAAAGCCACCCTCTTCTGTGCCAGCTGCACCGCTTTCGGGGGTCCTGTCCCCCGTTTGGACTCTTCAGAGGCCACGCCAAAGGACATTTTCTACCAGGACCTTCGTTTCTGAAGCGTCCCAGCATCCTCTCTGATGATCCCAGACTGCCTTGCAGCTCTAAGAGACTCTGCAAAGAGACACATTGCTTTGGAGGAATCGGCCCCAGGCCAAAGCAACAAGCAACACCAGAGTCCTGCAGAGCGCTGAGAAGCAACTCACTTACTCAGACATAGACACACAGATGGACAAAGTGGGGTGCAGTCCCGGATCTAAGCAACTCTGCAACCTGCCCCCTGGGGACATTCACGCCCTTGCGATGGTTGCAGGAAGGTGGATCGGGGGTTTGAGGCTGGTGAGGGAAATACAGCAGCCTGGAAATGTTAATCGGTGTTTTTCTCAGACTTCAAGGCACTGGGGAAGTGGGGCCAGGGAGGTGTCCACTGTTTCTCTGGTTGCCTCAGTCACAGCACCTACATTAAGGAGGCTGCAAAACTGGTCTCCATCTGATGTGGAAAAGATGTTTTTCAGAAATTGGTGATTATATGAATTGCCACTCCCTTCAATGGAAGCCGCCTTGGAAATGAAGGCGGTTGCCCTAGTGAGTTCATGGTTTTGTCAGTCTTCTAGCTGCAGTCTTTCACTCAAACATTTGTGACCCTGCTAGGGAGGGCTCAGAGGATGCCAGTGTTGGGATCAATGAGTCACCCTCACTGTCACAATCACATCAGGCCTCATCATTTTATGTAATGTGACTTTGTGTCACTTCTCACCACTATGGGGCTGGAGAATCCTTTTCTCTTTAAAACACTACGTTAGACCTCTTCATCTTCACACCAGAAATGACTCTTAGATGCCTGCAAAAGGGTTGATTTGAGACAAACTGGGCTCCTGTGTTCAGGGCTGGACGGCGAAGTTCAGTCTCCCCCGTGACCCTGACGTGGCACAGTTGAGTCTCAGTGGCCTGGTGAGGGGTCCATCCATGATTCCATCGGTCCAGGCGAAAGTTCAATGGGAAAGCACTTTTTTTTTTTTTTTTTTGAGACTGAGTCTCACAATGTTGCCCGGGCTGGAGTGCAATGATGCGATCTCAGCTCACTGCAACCTCCGCCTCCCAGGTTCAAGCGATTCTCCTGCCTCAGTCTCCCGAGTAGCTGTGATTACAGGCGCCAGCCACCACGCCTGGCTAATTTTTTGTATTTTTAGTAGCGATAGGGTTTCACGATGTTGGCCAGGTTTGTCTCGATCTCCTGACCTCGTGATCCACACGCCTTGGTCTCCCAAAGTGCTAGGATTACAGGTGTGAGCCACCGCGCCGGCCTGGGAAAAACACTATTCTTAAAAACACGTTTGTGAATGTGTTTTCATTACATCCCTAAGATTTTTTGCCAGTTACTGAAGAAATTGGATAATTGCATGAATAATCTTTTGTTTTTTAAACATGCCCTTACTCTTAGGCCCCTGTGCTCGCCTCCCGTCACCTCATCTGGCACATTTTCATGAAGAGAATGATTTACAGTCACTGCAGGTTTCTCGTTTGTAGCCTCCATCACCATAAAAAGTGAAAATTGAAAACTATTGGATGGAAATTAATGTAGATACAACATTACTGCAAATCTTTTATGGCATATGTAACCATAATAGCATTTTCAGCAGGAAAAGCAAAAATAAATAGAAGGGCAAATGATGTTAATTTCCATTTGCAGCAAACTCATAATCAGATCAATTATCTGATCCTTGGGGAGAAAGTAAGTTGTCATTGATGGGTGGGGTGAAGCCTTCTCTGAATGTCCATGACAGAGTGAGATACTTATGGCGTTGTACTTTGAAAGCAGTCAATGAGGGGGTGCGGGTTGGGGGGTAACTCAGGCCTTCCTCTGGACAGCAGTGCAGTAAACCAAAGCATCTTCTTCTGTCTTCACTGGCCATGTGGCTTTAAGCAAGTGGCTTAACCATTTGGAGCTCGATTTCCACATCTGCTAACTGGGGATAATGAAAGTATCCACCTCATACCTTTGTAAGGTTAAATAAATTGATCCATAGAATGCACTTAAAATGGCGTCAGGCACTTAGTAAACCCTTGAAAAATGTTTGCATATCATTTAATATTATTTTAATTATTCTTTATCATTCATGATGCAAGGTAAAGAACAACATTTGGACTTAGATAATGAAAACCCAAATTTAAGCTCCACTACTTTCTTGCCGTGTGATCTCGGGCAAATTAACCACTGTCAGCCTCAGTTTTCGAATCTGTAAAACAGGGCTCTATCTAATGTATAGAAGTGTGCAGATGAAATCGGGTAAGACATGCGAGGGCACAGTGTAACTGAATGTGAGACCTCAGAATGTGCCTTTCTCCTGGGGACATCAGAGACCCACAGGAGGGGACTGCTCCATCGAGATCACCCTGGGATGTGGCTGGCGCATAGCCATCCCCATCCTGGCATGCAGGAGTGAGGATGCTTCCTTTCTGCATGACTTTCCCAAACTGTTAACCACAGGCCACACAGGTGTCACCAGGTGTGACCCTTAGCAATGTCCTCCTCAGCTTCTCTTTGCAGCTCTGGGGCCAGGTCAGAGAATGGCAAGGCACAAGGAGGTAGATACTTGATCCAGAAATGCCCTAGATTGCAGAGCGTCCGGCTTCACAGGACTCCCCTGCCTGTGTGACTCCCCTGCCTGTGTGACTCCCCTGCCTGTGTGTGTGTGTGTGCTCTGTGTCACAGATTTTCATCTCGAAAGTCCCATAACTGGTGAGTATGACCACCAGGAATTCTAGGGAGGAAATGGGGCTCCACAGAAAGTAAACAAGGACATGCAGTTCTTTATACAAATATCCTGCACAAGCACTCCAAACATCCTTTTTATTTATTTATTTTTTGTTTTGCCATGAACGGGAAAAGCTTTTTTTGTTGTTGCTTTTTTCTTTTTCTTGTTTTTTTCTTCTGTTTTAAATTCTTCCCTTGGTTCATTTCTCTTAATGCTTTGTCTCCCTAAAAGAGGTACCTACGTAAAAACGGAAGTATCTGGCCCTACCCTGTGGAAAAAGAGACTAAACCCGAGGCTGCGAGATCATCAGGATTGCATAAAAACACGCCAGATGATTTTTATTTTCCTTTCCTGACTGGTCTGTTCCTGCTTTCTGAAAATTTGGAAATGAAGTGTGGATTATAGGGCACTCAGATCTGTGTGTGTAGATGTGTGGATGTGCATGGTAGTGCGTGTGCACGTGCGGGAGCATATGCCTGTGTGTGCATGTGTGAGAGTGTGCATGTTGTGGGGGACTGTGTGTGCACATGTGTGAAAGTGCATGTAAAGGAGAGTGTGTGTGTGTGCATGAGCACATATGTGTGGATGTAGCATGTGCGTGGAAGGCTGTGTGTGAGCGTGTGTGTGTGTTCACATCCCTACCTATATTGGTGTGTGCACATATGTGAGTGTGCTGTGTGTGGTAGGGCGCATGTGGGAATGAATATGTGCATGTGTACAAGCACATAGGTGCGAGCATACGTGTGCATGCGTGTGAGTGTGAGCCTGTGTGTCCATGTGTGTAATGAGAGCACTGTGGGTGTTGGTGCTGGTCTAGCCAGCCATCATGCCCTCAGGGCAAGTCAGAAGAGACCATAGTTCTTTTGCATTCAATGCGCAGATGAGGAAGCTGAGGCCCAGAGGACATAATTCACCTGGTCACAAAGCTGGTTTGTGGCAGACACTGGATCAGAAACCATCATACTACTTTTCCTTACTCTTTGCTCCTCTCTGAGACACCACCACCTACGAGGCTGATTCCTCACCTCTGCCTCCCTCAACTTTGTATTTCTTCAACACGAAGGCATACAGCATGTCTGTAAAATGTCCTTACGTGCCGAAAAGCATACAACCTTCCTTTGTCATCTGAACTTCTTTTCTTTTCTTTTTTTTTTTTTTTGAGATGGAGTCTCGCTCTGTTGTTCAGGCTGGAGTGCAGTGGTGCAATCTCGGCTCACTGCAACCTCCGCCTCCCGGGTTCAAGGGGTTCTCCTGCCTCAGCCTCCTGAGTAGCTGGGACTACAGGCGCCCGCCACCACGCCCAGCTAATTTTTTGCATTTTTAGTAGAGACGGCGTTTCACCGTGTTGGCCAGGATGGTCTCGATCTCCTGACCTTGTGATCCGCCCACCTCGGCCTCCCAAAGTGCTGGGATTACAGGTGTGAGCCACTGTGCCCGATCCATCTGAACTTCTTGAGTTCAGCTTCCACGGTGCTGCTGTTGGCATCACATGTTTCAGGTCACTTGGTTGAGTTTGTTGGTTGTTCTCTGTTCCTCCAGTGGTCAGCACGTATCCCCCAACTGGGCTAGACCCTTATTGCAGTGGCTGATACTTTCTCTCTCTCATCAGTTCTGTGAGTACAGGGGTAAAACCTGGAACCAATGAATGAATGAAAGCAGTTCCAATCTCCCATCTACGTGATAAGCTTTATCTGTTGAAATGGAGGCACTCGGGCTCTTAGAACATACAGGGATCAGGTGTGCTGCTTGCTTGTGCCAGGCTCAGCATTCCTTGTACCTGACAGCCCGGCCCAGTGGGTCTCTCCAAAGCCTCCCTTCTGGAGGAATCTGCTCTCCACATTAACTGGACTCTGGATCTCCCTGTTTCAGCATCGTGGTAGAGACAGCTGTGCTGAATCATGCCCCATTGATACACCGTCAATATCCACATGTTGTCTCGCCTCTGGACCTGCCCAGTTCTGATACTTCTTGGGGGTGGTCTGTAGCTTGAACAACTTATAGATCAAGGGAGGGGGAATCGAAGGCCACCCTTGGCTGTCAAAGTTCCTTTATTTCAGGCCTTTTCTTCTCCTCCTCCCATGGTTGCTGGGCAAATGTTGAACATCTGAGTGCAACCAGCTCACATCATTTTTGAAAACATTGAGGTTCAGTGACCAATACTGAGCAGCTGCTCAGTCAGTGGCCAAACTAGGACGAGAGATGACTCTCAGTTCCGGGCTTTTTCATCCTCACTTAGCAGCTCCCCGATCTTACAAGGACTCGTCTCTGCAGGAGCTTTAAAAGGCCACTACTGTCCTGGAAAGCCTCTCTGCAGATGTGCCCCGGGGGGGAAAGGGTGTCATCTTCCACGTGGATTCAGCATCTTTGTCTCAGTTGGCCATAAACACAGAGCAGTGGCTCAGGGTTCAGGGAAGCCAGGACTGGTCTTTGGAAACCAAAGCGTGTGCTCCTTCGCACCCTAGGTGCTTCGTGGGCGTTTCTTCTGTGCTGCCTGCTGGGCTTAGCACTTAAAGATACAAACACCAGAGTCCCAGCCCTGTCCCAAGAGGCCGGCAGTCTAACCTGTGCTCTGTAACAGAGTTCTCAGCCTTGACTGCTCCTCAGAACCGCCGTAGGAGCTTTGAAAACTCATCCAGAACAAAGTGCTGATGTTGGGCAAGGCTGTTTCCTCCTTCCCTCCATTAGCTGCAGGCTCTCTTAGAGGATAATAGGGCAGGCATGTGATTCGACTGGCAAAGTTCAAGAATGCATATTCAAATTTGATTCCCATAGCCAAGCTCACCAAGGTTCTCAGGACAGTGACAACGGTGAGGGGCAGGAAAGTGAGCAGTGTGCGTCAACTTACTCATTTGCTTCTCAGAAGAAACACCATGTTCCCCGTCTCTAAATCACCCTTTGCAAAATGATTGCCACGCGAATGTGTATGTCTGTGAACGAGGGAGGGGGAACTTGCATGGTACATAAATCTGGATTTGATGGCCGAGATCTTTTGGCTTCACTTTTTAAGCCCAAGCACAGCCTCAAAATGCCAGGGTGGCGTGGTAAAGAGAAAACACACAAACAACAATCACATCAATGGTTGAGCAATCTTAAGATTTAACAAAATAGAAGGGAAAAATCTTGCCAGATTACTACAAATTTTTAGAAGTTGTTCCTTTACTGGCTGTCTGTGATATTATCTTTTATATGCTAGCAAAAGGGAAGAGTTAACAGGAGAATGAAAAGCAGAGAAAGAAACTTTCTTTTGGTCAAACAGAACATCCTGTTTTGAGTTCTAAACAAACTCTTCAGTTGTGGAGTTCTCAGTCCTTTGCCTCGGGCGAAACACAGCCTCTTCTTAAATGTTTAAAAATGTTTAGTGGGAGCAAACAGAGCAATGAACTTCTCAAACATCAAAACAATCTATAAATGGGGGGAAAATAAAAGAATTTAAATACAGTTTACGGCTGGGCGCAGTGGCACATGCCTATAATCTCAGCACTTTGGGAGGCTAAGGCAGGAGGATCACTTAAACCCAGGAATTTGAGACCAGCCTGGGTAACATAGCAAATCTCCACAAAAAACGTTTCTAAAAAATTAATCAGGCAAGGTGGCATGCACCTGTAGTCCCAGCTCGTCAGGAGGCCGAAGTGGGAGGATCACTTGAGCCCAGGAGATTGGGGCTACAGTGAGTCATGATTATGCCACTGCACTCCAGCCTGGGTGACAGAGTGAGACTCTGTCTCACAAAAGGAAAAAGAAAAAAAAATTCCACTAAAAAGAACAAGAACTGTTGAATGCATCAGAATGCATACTGGGAGAAGCACACTAATTCAGAGACATAATTTACTGAAAAATAGGAATCAATCCTTCAACACCAAATATGCCTGGTCCTCCCTCTTCTTATGGAAAATTTATTTGGTAAAGAATATTGTCTGTGTGTCATGACTAAAATTGTTGCTCACCTGGGGACTGTAACAGCCTGACTTATGGCCAGTTGTCACTATTAGTAAAACATACGAGCTGCTACTGCTTGCCTTGAAGCCACTTACCTCTGTCCTGCTAATACATTGTTAAAGAAAGTGATAGGATCTTCACAAGCTACCAGGAACTGAAGTTCAGATGATCAGAATCACTAAATTGCAAAGTCTATTGTGGAAATTTTACCCAGCCTTTTCTTCAGATACCACAATTTGTCACTCTCTCATGTGGTGAGTCAAAATATTCAGAAAACATATGAATGTCCTTGTTTCTTTTATTATTATTATTATCATTTTGAGGCGGAGACTTGCTCTGTCACCAGGCTGGAGAGCAGTGGCGCAATCTCGACTCACTGTAACATCTGCCTCCCCTGTCTCAGCCTCCTGAGTAGCTGGGACTACAGGCGCACGCCACCACATCAGGCTAATTTTTTGTATTTTAGTAGAGACGGGGTTTCACCACGTTGGCCAGGATGGTCTCGATCTCCTGACCTCATGATCCACCCACCTCAACTTCCCAAAGTGCTGGGATTACAGGCGTGAGCCACCACGCCCAGCCATGAATGTCCTTGTTTCTTAAAATGTATTTGGTTTTGTTAAAATCTTGTCACTAATGAGGAACTTTTATGGCTACCATACCACCTACAGCTTCTTATGCTACAGGATCATTTTATCTGCACAATTATCTGTTAATTCCAAAGGACTGAGCTGCTGATACAATTCCTGAATAAGAGGGGACGTTTGCAGGCAGCTCCCCAGCAGACTCCTCCTAACCTTCCCATTGTCATTCACCCCAAGATATTTACAAGGCTCTTTGTCCAATCTTCAGGCAGCTTTCCCTTCTCCATATGTTTACAGACACACACATTAAGCACTAAGAGTTTGTTCATCAGTCACAGCCAGCACCATAAGGGATTCTTGGGGTAAAAATTATACCCCAAGAAAATCAGATTCAGTGAGCCAAGCTTCCTATGAATTCAGTGAGCCAAGAATCCTATGAGGTAGGTACATTGTTATCCCCATTTTGAGGTGAAGGAACTGAGGGACAGAGAGCTTGCATACCTTGCCCAGGGTCACACAGCTGGTAGTTTCTCCCAGGAAAGTCACAGTGCTCTTTTTCGTTCCCCTAACAATACCACTGGAGACCTAGCTCAAAAGACATTGAGTCTTTAGAGCATGCATGAAAGGACTTAAAATCATTTGCCTCGCTGGGCTGGTTTCATTTTACAAATGTTCACTGAGCCTCTGTAGGGGAGGGGAAGGGGTTCACCATGAGCACACAGCTGGGTGCTGGCGGGGTTTAGACTTGGAGTCTTATGTTGTCTACTTGCTCAGTAATGGGCACTGTTTCCACTCTGTTTTGTCCTGACCACACCTCAGCCTGTTAGACAGCCCCTTATCTCATAGGAGATAAATAATTGTAATTCTTCTGAGTGCCCCCAAATTCTTCTGTCTTTCAAAAAAGATGAACGAGAAGGAGTTATTATTTTACCACCATCCTTTGCAAGGATGCATTTGATGGGAGACTTGTACAGACAAACCACTGGCAAGAGGAATTCCCATTGGTGGCCTGATGGGCAAAAGGGTTGACTACTGGGACGGACATCCTGCCCCATACCCCTCAAGATGAAGCCGTAGAGTCAACTGCCTACACTACATGTGCCGATAGCCAGACACATCAGCCTAGGGATTCCAGATGACCCTGAAAAGGCTAAAGATTTCTAAGACAAGAACACTTAAGTTTATAAACATAATCAAATGGCCAGAGGAGGTGTGTGCCTCGTTCCAAGATCCTTGCAAAAGCTCAGTGACTATGATGTGTGAATATCATCATGATGTGTGTCTAGAATGTGTGAATATCTGAATGGCCCAAAGGTCTTCAGTCTATCACCCTGTTATCCTCGGATAATAGAGAAAGGATGAGGGAAAAGCCCAGGCCAGACTCCAAGTGGGCCATTTTTGTCATGGCACCCAGGTGGCACTGGAGAGGTGTACAGGCACCCCTTGCCCATAATTCCATGAGTACTCAAGAAGGCAGTCTCTCAGGGGGCCTCCTCATTAGCTCAAGGAAGCATTTACCTTCCAAAGACAAATGAGTTCCTGGCTTGCCCCAGGTAAGGACACTGTGTGTTGAACTTTTCACATTTCACGAGCCGTCCTGGCTCCCGGCTTCCTGTCACAAACATTTATATTTCCTGCTCATTTGCCCCAGTGTTCCAGGGAGTGGTGTGAGGTTTTATAATTGATAATTATCATATTTAGTGCCCCATAATGCTTTTCATCTTCAAAGTAGTTGGCAAACATTACCTAACACACCCACGACGTCAGCCAAGTCAGAGTTTCTCTCCCTATTTGGCAGAGAGGAGACAGCCTGGCCATGGGTCAGGTGAGCATCAGGTCACAAAGCTCAGAGGCTTGGTGGCCAGCTTCTTTCTTGTGTCACCTTTCTCTGCCATCACATCCACTCCTTCCAACAAGAACAATGTGGGTTCCTGTCCTGGGGGCACAGGCTGTGCTCTGTAACCCATGGCCCTGCCACGTGGAAATCGTTAGGTTATTTTGAAGCTCATTCTTTGCAGCAAGCCTGGTGGGTAAATTCAAGACTGAGGAACAAGAGTAAGTTTACCTCACAAATGGAAGTAATTTTGTAAGCTTTGAGGACTGAGATCTATGATGTAGTAGTACTCCCTGCATATCACTGTATATATGGGAGAGAAAAAGAGGAAGAGGAGGAGAAAGAGCAGGACCGGACAAATGGGCTCAAATGTTCTAGCAATTCAGATCCACTTTGCTCAGTAACCAGGGGCCTTAGAACCACAGCCCATGAGCGAGCTAGTCACCCATTCGTGCCCAAGAGCACAAAAACACAAAGTTGTATCTAGGGCGTGGCATCAAAACAGCATTCATCAGGCAATTTGGTGACAAACAAGACTGGCCAAGAATGTGAGGCTGTTTAAACAAAATGGCCCAGTCACTGTGTTTTTTATTTCAGTGGTTGTATCTTTATGGAGCTGTAGACATAAAAGTGGCCTTTCGAAGACCCAAGGGGCTTGAAATTTCACAATAACAACTTGACAAAAAAATGACCATTTTCTGTCTACTTCTATCCTTGTTCTGTGTGTTCACAATTCTCTCCCAGTTCATCTTTCAAATGAGAGACTTTTTTGACTGAATTTTCAGGTAAATTCTGCCGACTGAAACTATTGTAACCAGAAAATGTATCTTTCTGCTTGGACCATGGCAAAATGCACAATGAATCTTCACACAGTTAAAGCTGGGCGTGACGCTGTCTGCCTTAGTCACTGGAAATCCATCTCACTCCACCTCTGTTGCGGCTCATTTTAGGGTTTAAGGTTGTATCCAAACCCACATCTCCACCATCCCTCCCTTAAAAAGAAAAAACAAAAACACATATTTTGCTGAATTTCATTTCAGAAACAGGCAGGATTTATTACAAATGTGCTGTTGTGTTTTGGCTGTTAGCTGACTTTATTTTTATACTTTTGCTTACATATGCATGAGAAAAAAAAAAAAAAAAAAGACGTTAGTTGAACTAAAAGAAATTTGAGCCAAACTCCTCTTGACAGTTAACCTGGTTGAAGTGCAGTTGACTTCTTGCCTATTCCGGAAAAGCAACCAAATGTTCCCAGTAGCTCCTTAATGCAATTACTTGATTAGAGAAAGGCATTTCATTTCCAAACCACTACAGGAATAAGCAATATAGCTGTCAATAATTTTTCAACAGAGCTTCAGGCATGGTGGTCACCATTCGACCACAGGTTTATATGCTCATTAATGCATTTCCATCAATGCTTAAAAATTCACCTTCAGAACGCCTGGGAGCCTTAAGGGATTTTGCTGTTAGGAGAGCAACCTTCTTCATCTGTTTTCAGGTTGTTATTTTGTTGCTGAATACTCAACACATCACAATGATTTGCCTCAATCTTCCATTTAAGTCAAATTGGGTTACATTCAGTGTGCCTGTCCTCTTGGCTTCCTTTGAGGTCAGAGTTATAATCCCGAGAAAGAGTAATGCCGTCTCCCTTTTTTCTCTTCATGAACTTGCCTAGCTTTTCTGACCAAGTTAGTCTACACCGCAGTGTGCTCTAATGATAAAAATAATTGCTTCCATATATGGAGCACTTACCATGGGCCAGATATAGTCCTAAAGTCTTTGTTCATATTATCTCGTGCAATCCTCACAACTGCTTAGAATGATCATCCTCCAACTTTAGTAAGTGTAAGAGTCCTCTGGATAACTTAAAAAAAAAAAAAAACTTCCTCCCACCCACAAAGATCTGGATTCAGTAGCTTCCAGATGGATACACAGTGATTTGCAATGTAATAGTCCTGTGGGTATTTCTGATGCAGGTGGTCTGTGCAACCATACTTTGAAAAATAAAAAACTGCCCTTGGAAGGAGGCACAGCCATTATTCCCATTTTTATAGATAAAAATCTGGGGCTGAAGAGGTTAAGAAACTTGCCCAAACTCACCCAGGAATCAAGCTGAAGGCTGTATTTTCCAACTCCGAATCCCATGCTTCTAATCAAAGGTGCACCACCTCTCACTTATTTTCCTTGCCAAGAAGTAATGTCAAAATCAGAGTAATTAATGCTAGCTGCCATCACAAATATTCCCATGTTTCAATGTCTTCATACCACCAACGCTTATTTCCTGCTCACACAAAGACAGATGCTTTGAAAACACCTCCTCTGCGAGAATCTCTTCCACACAGTAATTCAGGGTCCCAGGCTGCTCCCGCCTTGTAGCTATGGCATCTGTAATTCAAGATCTAATGTTGCTACAGTGAGGGGAGAGAGGGTGGGTGGGATTATAACATAAGACACCTTTAAGTTCTCAACCTGGAAGAGATTAGCTCATTCCCACTTGCATCCCATTAACCACAATCTAATTAGTTGGTCCTGCCCTAACTGTAAGAGAGGCCAAGTAAAGGTTAGGATTGCGTGGATATTGGTTGAACACCAGAGGGAGAAGTCTGGGACATGTCATAAGCTCCTGAAGTTCCCTAGCATCGTTAGCCCCTGGGGTTGGAGCCCTAATTCTTTATCCTCCTGCCTTTGAGGCTCTGCTGCAGCCTGACCCTTGCAATAAAATAATCAGACAATCACTCCTGCCACAAGGAGTCAGATGTAAAAGCTATCCCAGAAGGGATCCCAAATAACTATTTCCCCTCTCCTTTTCTCCTCCCACCTCAAAGACAGCTTTTTAACCCAGGCCTAAAACTGTAGGACTGAATCTTATAAAAGTCATCTCTACTCAATTGTAGTTAAATGTGTAAAGGAAGATGACTCTTTCTGTAGCTTAAGATATCACCACTGAAGTGGTATGTTTAAAGAAAGAGACTTGAATGTGCCGGCAGATCATATCTCAAGTGGCACACACAAACTTGCAGTTTGGTTTAGATCTGGGTCCACAGAGCAAGGTCTAAAAGTCTATAACTAGTCAATGCTTTGCTGAAAACTTAAAGAAAATCATTTCAGAAATATCAAAGTCATTTTTTTGCAACAACCTTGCCATCACTTAAGCTCACCTTCTTGGACTCCAGGCTTTCTTTTGCTGACTGAGTTTTCTGTTCCACTTCTTATCTTCCTCCATCCAAGGTGCAACAAGCCTTTCTTGATACCTTCTTCTTAGCAGAATTAATTTCTTCTCTCTCTGGAATGCTCCCCACTGAGTTTATGTTTTCATCAGATCATTGGATCAAGTCACATTCAGACTATACTGTAGTGAGTTGTAGACTTGTCTTTCCTAAAGACTAATAAATATATCTTTTCCAGCTTTCCTGTAACTCCGTAAGTTAGAAGTTGCATTTAGAGATCGGATGAAAGTAGTCATTTAAACAAAATAAAAGTTTATTTATTTCATGTGATAATTCCAATTGTAAGTAGCCCAAGGTTAACTGGGCAGCTCCACCATGTCATCAAAAATCTAGACTCCTTACTTCTTTCTTCTCCATCATCCCCAACACTTGGCATCCATTCACAATGATGCTTTGTGGCCCAGGATGGCTGCCTGAGCTCCGGACATCATGTCCACATTCCACTCAGAGGGAAAGGGAAGGAAAAGGCCCTTTAGAAAGCTTCCCTGGAGGTTTCATGCAGAAAGTATTCACATGACTGTGCCAAGCTGCCTGCAACGATGGGAAATGGCGTCTCTTACCTAAGCACATTGTTATCCTCAACAAAATCAGGGCTTTGCTTATGGCCACTTTTCAAAAGGAAGAAAAGAAAATGGACATTGGGTATCACACAGAATTTGCACAAAACAGTACTTGTCAATGCTTGTTGCAGCAAATTAAGTTCATGTAGATGCATAATAATGCTATACAATGTAGATTTAAAAAAACTCCCCCAAACAGAGACTTCTTGACTGAGCTATCATAACTGTAGCCATCCCTTAAGTCCATGCTTTGTGCCTGTCAGATTTTTAAAAATGGAAATAGCAATAGCCTTATACTTTAGTTGGAAGGGCAGCTGGATGGTGGCAGGAAGGTCACATCCTCTTGAGTAGCAAGCCCTGCAATTAGATGCCAGCTTGATCAGACATAGCCTGTGTGATTCAGCTCAAATTACATAACCTCATTGAGACTTTATCTGAAAACTGGAGATAAAAAGACCTACCTGCCTCCTGGTGTTAGGAGGTAATTAATGAGGAACAAAAGACCTGCCTAGCACCAGCAGCCAGTATGTTCCCAGCAAACAGTAATTACGACCTGAAAATAAGAAGAAAGACCAGCTGCGCAGGCCTATGCATCTTAGACATATTAAACCTCCCAAACATCAATTTCTTTTTCTGTAAAATGAGAACGTTATTTTTTACTTTCTAGAGAGGTGTTGATGAGATGATTAAATGAAATAATTAAATAAGAGAGCTGTAGAATTACAAAGCCATTGCAAACTTAAATATAAATTCACTCCTTCAAAGCATATGTATTGACTCCATTTCATGCCAGCAATTATCATGTATGAATAAAAAGCACCAAGTGGTGCCAAATTGCCACTTCAGGTCCCCCAGTATAATGACAGGCAAATTCCATACTATTTTTTTTCGAATTTTAATAGCCATTTATATATTCTTTTATTATTGTTATTATACTTTAAGTTCTGGGGTACATGTGCAGAATGTGCAGGTTTGTTACATAGGTATACACATGCCATGGTGGTTTGCTGCATCCATCAACCCACCACCTACATTAGGTATTTCTCCTAATGCGATCCGTCCCCTAGACCCCTATCCCCTGACAGGCCCCAGTGTGTGATGTTCCCCTCCCTACGTCCATGTGTTCTCATTGTTCAACTCTTACTTATGAGTGAGAACATCCAGTGTTTGGTTTTCTGTTCCTGTGTTAGTTTGCTGAGAATGATGGTTTCCAGCTTCATCCATGTCCCTGCAAAGGACATGAACTCATCCTTTTTATGGCTGCATAGTATTCCATGGCATATATGTGCCACATTTTCTTTATCCAGTCTATTATTGATGGACATTTGGGTTGATTCCAAGTCTTTGCTATTGTGAATAGTGCTGCAATAAACATACGTGTGCATGTGTCTTGATAGTAGAAAGATTTATAATCCTTTGGGTATATGCCCAGAAATGGGACTGCTGGGTATTTCTAGAACTAGAAATGGTATTTCTAGTTCTAGATCCTTGAGGAATAGCCACACTCTCTTCCACAATGGTTGAACTAATTTACACTCCCACCAACAGTGTAAACTTGTTTCTGTTTCTCCACATCCTCTCCAGTGTCTGTTGTTTCCTGACTTCTTAATGATCGCCATTCTAACTGGCGTGAGATGGTATCTCGTTGTGGTTTTGATTTGCATTTCTCTAATGACCAGTGATGATGAGCATTTTTTCATATGTCCGTTGGCTGCATAAATGTCTTATTTTGAGAAGTGTCTGTTCATATCCTTTACCCACTTTTTGATGGAGTCGTTTGTTTTTTTCTTGTAAATTTATATAAGTTCTTTGTAGATTCTGGATATTAGCCCTTTGTCAGATGGATAGATTGCAAAAAATTTCTCCCACTTAGGAAATAGGCACAGGCAAAGACTTTATCTCTAAAACACCAAAAGCAATGGCAGCAAAAGCCAAAATTGACAAATGGGATCTAATTAAACTAAAGAACTTCCATACTATTTTTAAAAGAAATTCTCCTATTCAAAAGAATTATAGTTCTTTAGAATGACACAAAAGGAATCACATGCAGCTTCTCAAGTTTGAGTGGCAAAGGCCACTTTGGTGGGATTACTGTCATTCCACCTCTCACGGACTTTTAGAATTCGTTATGGTGTGGCTTCAAAACATCTGAGTCACCCACGGGAACCATCCCTTGGGCAGATGAGGGGATGAAGATTCCCCACCTGCAAGGATATGTCTAACACTGGCAGCACTGTAAAACACGAACACCTTGTCACTTGGCTTCCAGAGGCTGTTGACAAATTGCTGCTAATGTCTCTTCTAACAAACTTCATCATGAGCTATTAAAGAGCAAAGCATCAGTAGCACTACAATCGGTCACTAAATGTCAATAAAGGATTTATAAACAGAACTTTAATTATATTCTCTGGGATTCTGCAGAATGTCAGTGCCTCCCCTAAACCACGCTGGAAGTCAGCACAGAGATGGACACCTGTGGGTCTTACGGTGGGAAATCTTGGGGGTCCATCCACAGGAACTCTTCCTACCACATATCCTCTCTGAAATGTAACTTTTGTGAGACAAAGTCTAGCTGTTGCCCAGGCTGGAGTGCAGTGGCACAATCTCAGCTCACTGCAACCTCTGCCTCCGGTTTCAAGCGATTCTCCTGCCTCAGCATCCTGAATAGCTGGGACTACAGGCACCCGCCCCCACACACAGCTATTTTGAGTAGAGATGGGGTTTCGCCATGTTGGCCAGGCTGGTCTTGAACTCCTGACCTCAAGTGATCCGCCTGCCTTGGCCACCCAAAGTGCTGGGATTACAGGCATGAGCAACTGAGCCCAGCCTATATGTGCAGTTAATTATTACTTAAGCATTTCCTTGTAAGAGTTTGAATCTTTTTGCTTATAGGCTATTCTTGTTCATTATACTCTAGATCAGCAATACAAAATTACTTTCCAATATTTCCTCAATACAGTTTCTTTCTCACAATTTCTGTTATTTATAATATAATTTGAAAAATAAAATATTAGTTATGTGTACTAAACAACAAAATAAGATGCGGGTTATGAATGTTAAACAATACAGCTGTGTAACAATGTGGCTGTACCTGTAACAACGTAGCTAGAAGACCTGTGGCCGTAACTTAATTTTGTATCAGTCTCTCTCCTTCCACAACTGAGGGGCTTCCACCAAATAATAATCATGTTTGTTTAGCATTTGGCAGTTTATAAGGAACTATAACAATCATTTCATTTTAACTCAATTTGGTGAAAGATCTCTAAGGCTGCTTCCTGTTAGAAAATTCTATGATCCTATGATGTCAGTTCAGCAGTGATTCTGTTATCCTCAGCACAAGATGTCAAGGCCATCGTCATCTGCTTTATGCCGGTCAGTTTGGAGGGACATCACCTGGTTTACCTGAAGGATCTATAAATTCCTTGAAGAAAGGCCTCATGTATTATTCATCCTTGTACTCCCAGGGCCTAGATCCTTGCTTGACAGAAAGGATATGACTAGTGAACATTTGCTGTGCATTGACTGACGATGAGAGTAGGAGGCTCCCTTCCCACTCCCACTCCACACTGTGACAGGACGGCAATCTCAGCACAGCCTCCATCAGCCTGCCCTCGCCGGCGCGGGCATCACATCCACGGTGCTTGGGTTTGGAGCTGCCTTCGTGGTTTTACTCTTAATTAACAAGCACACCTAGGGGAGGCCAATGTAGTAAGCAAAGTTCTCTTGCCTTGTTCCACTGGTGGGTTACCTTCTCAAACATCACCTTAACCATTCCTTGGCCAAACAAAGCATTCAACCTGGCCTCACTGGAATGTTTCTCTGCTGAAGGTGGCATCTCTGCTTTTATTACAGAAAAGTGTGTTTTTAAAAAATGACAAACACAATTCACTTTCCAGAAATTAACTTTACAGTTCAGCAGCTGGGGAGCATCTATTCAATAAGACAGAGGTTACTGTTTTTGAATCCTGCCATTAGTAAAACTCCCCAGTAAACCTCAAAAGTGAGCTAATGGCAATATTTAAACTACTTGCTCTACTGACACTGGTTGTTTAGTGAAAAGGACTTTGGTGTGTCATTTAGCTCATTTCCCCCACATTTAGGTCAAATGTAACTACAACATCACAAACATCTGTTCATCCCTTTCTTCCAAATCTCCAGGCAGTGTAGCTGTTTGGGGGGATGGGGTAGGGAAGGAAATAAATGAACTTCTCCAGGCAGGAAATTTTGCACATCCCGGCTGGGCACAGTGGCTCACGCCTGTAATCCCAGCACTTCAGGAGGGCCGAGGCAGGACTACGAGGTCATTGGGGACCCGGACTAGCATGGCCAAGATGGTGAAACCCCATCTCTACTTAAAATAAAATTTTTAAAAAAATTATCTGGGCATGGTGGCAGGCTCCTGTAATCCCAGCTACTCAGGAGGCTGAAGCAGGAGAATTGCTTGAGCCCAGGAGGCGGAGGTTGCAGTGAGCTGAGACCATGCCACTGCACTCTAGTCTGGGTGACAAGAGTGAAACTCCATCTCAAAAAAAAAAAAGAAAAGAAAAAGGAAGAAAAGAAAGAAATTCTGCATATCCCTTGTTTAGGCACCCTGGAGACGGGCCATAAGTGGTCTGCTCTGTACTGTCCCAGCTCTCCAGGTAGTCCCATCCTTGTCAGTCATTCCCAAATTAGGAAATTAGGGAAGGGTAGACCATCACATCCACAAATGATACCACTTCATTCTCATCCCACATTCTCGTAGCCCCAGAGCAAATGCCTGTGAGCCATGGCCCTGTCCCTGAGAGCCTGGACCTTGAGTAATTTAAGCAGAGCGCCTTGGACCTCTTCTGAAAAATTCTCCTCTCAGAGCCTATTCCTAAATAGAACTTTTAAAAAGTTCTTCTGTGGCTGGAAACCCCAAGAGAATGAATACAGAGGAATGAAATGTAAGTCACTCTTGCTTGAGGTGGGGCACAGATGGACTGATCCTCTTCCACAAGGCCCCTGGCATGGCCCCCTGAGGTCAGGTTAGGTGCACATCGGCAGTTTCTGCAGCTGTCGTTGGAGAGGTATTGCTGTTGCTATTGTTGTTTGGTTTATAGAGCCCTTTTTAATGTATATGAAGAAATGGTTTTTAAAAATATTTACCTATTCTAAATCTAGAACTGAAATATGAGCCTTCATTTCGAAAGTGAAACCTCCCCCCTCCAAAAAAAAAAGATTTCTTTTGAATTAATGTCTGAGTGGGAGTGGGGATGGTGAGGGTAATGGGGAGAGAGATGAAACAGCACCCCGGAAAACCCACAGGAGGGGAGCTGACTGGGTGTTGGGGTCTAAGGCTTGTATGTGAGCAAAGAAGGTGAAACGTCCTCAGAGAACTGAACTCAGAGGCCTACAAATGCTTCCTTGCAGTGCAACAGTCAGTTTCCAAATGTTAGCAACGTCCCACATTGTCCAGAGGCACTTCTACAAGGACCTCAGAGGAAACGCTTTGGGGAAAGGTTGGAAGTTAGGAGTAGGTTCGTGGACAGCACAGCTGTGAAGTCCCTTCAGACTGTGGTGGGCCTCTGAGGGAAATACAGGGAGAAAAATAAAGGCTTCTGTGGAGGAAAAGAGTCTTTTGTGCCATTTACCATGATAGATAGGGCTTCTGTGAACATTATGTATACCACCAGTGAAACAGCTGTGCGTTCCTGTCATCCATGGGACATGTTTATGAACACATCAGGGAAGAAAAAAAATGGACAAAAACAAAAGACAGGGGCTTCCTTATAATGATGAGGATTTCTGCTTGCAGGAAATAAATGAAGGTATAGCCTATCCAGATGTATTTCTATAAATAATAAAATGTGAGATTGTTCAGTCATTCATGTGAGAGTGTGGGTGTGGGTGTTCATCTTTATTCTAAAAGCCGCCCCACCTAGAAGCCTTGTAAAAAGTCATCAATTTGAGCAGCTGATTGGTAAATAGATACATGTTTATATGGCACACGTGTATCATTACATCAACATAGCTGAGAGTAATGGTAGCCAAAAAAATCTGTAACTTCATCCTTCAATGTTTATTCAACTAACATGTATTAAATCCCAGCTATGAACACAGGGCTATATTGTGCATTATAATAATAAATAAAATTTAGTCTCTAGACTCAAACGTCTTATAATCCATTTGGTAAGATGACACATGCAAAGCCAGGGAGGACAGTCATTGAGCCACCTGAGGCACAGATAGTCTGCCACGTGCGGTCAGAAGAGGGAGAGAGTGTTATGACCATGGGTTGAAGAACGACCATGGTGGAATTTGCCTTTGAGGTGGTCTGTAAAGAGTGAGACTGCTTAACTAAGGTGAGGAGAAGTAGCTAATTACAGACCCAAGGCAGGACCTAGTGGGATGCAAGTGCATGAGTCTGAAGGTGGACAAGTTCACCTTTTCTCTGGAGTTCAGCGACATGTGATGCCTACATGTAGAGTCACATAGGAATTACCAGTCCCTTTGTGATAAACGAGAAAACCTAGAGAGAGCCAAAATGTCACAGCCCAGACTCACTTATGACTGCCACCCCGTCCATGTCTGTCGGTCACCAGACAGCCCTGACCCGGGAAGCTCTTGTACACTCCACTTGCGGAGCTGTACCCTTTGATAAATAAAGCTCTGCCCCAGCAGCCACTTCCTAAGTTGATTCATCAACCACATGTTACTGTATTGATATGAGACCCTCTACAGTCTTATATAGCACAGGAATCACATCAAGCTGTGGAAAAGCACCTTATTGTAACTTTCCAAACATCACCAAAAGAGGAAGTCTTCCTGGAGAGTGTGGCAACACAACTGAGCCTTAAAGGATGGCAAGTGCAGAGGTGTGAAGGAGAAGAGCCCACCCAGCTCTAGGGGCACATACAAGGCGGGCAGAGGGGAATGTGCTGTGTGATCTGAACCTCCCCCCAAGTATTTGTGGGACCATGGCTACATGCTTGAGAAAGACCAGGAGAAAAGGTTAAAAACATTAATTTGGAGGGTCAGGATAGAATAAGGCATTTTTGAAGACAGAAATGTCACAGTGATATCATTTCTTTGGCAAGGTTCATCTGGAGAATGCATGAGACATGAAATGGAGCATGGAAAGAGACTGGCATGAGGCAGAGCCGGTCAGAGAGGGGATTCATGAAGAGCTGAAGAGAGGAGGTGGCAGGACTAACTAAAAGTGGGACAGTCACTTGTTATAGTGAAGGTAGGATGGATAGAACTGGGCAACTAATTAAGAGGGAGAGCCCATGTTTGTGACTACATGGTGGCTGGAAGAACAGGAGAATATGTCCAAACCTGGAAAACCAGGAAGAGAAGATCCTTGGTGAGAAGCAGTCAATGAGTTTGCTTCGGGATATGTTGAGTTCCCAAACTCATCAAGAGGTGAGGCGTCCAGGTAGCAAATGCAGACATGGGACTGGAGTCCGAAGAGAAGCCAGATCTGGAAGAAGAGCTTTGATAGTTCACATTCATAGACATAATAGTCAAAGCCCAGGAAATGCCCAAGTTCTACAAGAAGGTTGTACACAGACAGCAAAGAAAGCCTTAAAGAATCTTACTTTAGGGAGCAAGAACAAAGAAGATGAAAGGAGCTGTCAGAGAGGTAAAGAAAAGTCTTGAGTTGCCACAGTGTGGAGAACATACCAAGGGTAGAGAGCTTTTCAAGGAAGGCATTTTCAAGGGTGTTGCAGAGAAGTCTGGGAGGGAAGAATTGAATCAACTGGTGGTACCTTGACATTTGAGAAAGCAATTTCAGGAGAGCAGTGGGAGTAAAAAGCAGGTTCCTGGTGCTGAGGAGTGGAAGATAGTGAGAATTTGGAGGTGGAAAATTAGGCTGCTTTCTGTGGGGTATGAGGTATGCAGAGGAGTGGGTAGGGGAAAATGTACTCTCAAAGAAGGTCAGCTGTGAGGCCAAGGTCAAGGGATGATGGGTTCCACTCATTGGGCAAGCCTGAACATGTTTGTAAGCACAGAGAAATGGACCCGAATATGTTTGTGAGATTGTAGAATTGTTTTATTTTTGAAAAAGAAAAATTCTAGGATGGCTTTGGCTGTATTTTATGTAACTATGATGCTATACTCCATCTGAAACCGTAGATGTGTACATACTATAGTTCATATCTGTAAGTGATCAATAAATGTTTAGCAATATATGGCTGGCACATCACAGATACTCAACAAATATTTTTGGCAAATTACACATCTTGATAATATCTATATTGGCATGCCTGTTCTCCATGAAATAACTTAGTTAACTGTGCTCGTATTAATCTTAGTTATGAAACAGATCATTTAGAAGGTAACATTAGAAACAAAAAACTAAACTCAAATACATAATTTGCCAGGCCTCATAAGCTGCACTTTGATGTTCTAACAACTTCCCAATAAGTCAGAAGCCGTCTGTTAAACACACAATTCATTCACAGTGGGAGTATTAACATTGAAAGTATCTGTCTTTCATATAGTTAGTTATTAGTTATTATACTATCTGTCTCTCATATAGTATAGTTAGTAATTACTGAAAATAAGATAATCCTATTAATGGCCACAACATGATTTTGATGGTTAGTATATTCTCTAGCCATGAAAACCCAGACCTAAGCCTCCCCATTCTGCCATTCACACTGCAGCATGTGCCATCTGACCTAAGAGGAGACGACAGCCTCTCCTCTTCCACCATAGACTTCATTTGAACTGTGAGAACCAAGTTTGCCAAATGACATTTGTGCTAGAGGAAGCACTCACATCAGGCCAACCACCCAAAGCAATACAATATTTAACCACATATTTCGGTGCTGGCATTCGTACCCACATAAATATTAACCAATCGAAACTTACAGTCTCCTTGCCAAATTCTCAGAAGAATGGCTGAAGAAGTATCACATGGTGTGAATCTATACAATTTTACACTGATTCCTGTGTAATTCGGGGGAATTATCTAGCTTTGTTTAGTACAGTTGAGAAACTCAAAGAATAAGAAAATTGTTGGGGCCAGGCACAATGGCTTATGCCTGGAATCCCAGCACATTAGGATGCCAGCTGGAGAATTGCTTGAGGCCAGGAGTTTGAGACAAGCCTGGGCAACATAGTGAGACCCCACCTTTACAAAAGACAAAAATAATTAGTAAGGCCCGGAGGCATGCATTTCTAGTCCCAGGTACTTGAGAGGCTAAGGCAGGAGGATCACTTGAGCCCAGGAATTTGAGGCTACAGTGAGCTATGATCACACCACTGCACTCCAGCCTGGGTGACAGAGCAAGACTTCATCTTAAAAAAGTAAAAAAAAAGTCTTGAGGGCTATGGTAAGCACAAGAAATTATTTCCTAAAACTCCTTTTTTTCTTCCTACACTATTCAAAAGGAAAAGATTTGGGGAAAAGAGAAAGGGTGTGATATAAGCAAATGCTCTATTTCAGCAAATCTTTCTGTAACTTCCACCACTACCATCTCTGTCAAGCGACTATAAAGTGAAAATATTTAGCTCAACATTTGTGTAGGAGGATTTGCGAGGGTTCCAAGTTTTCTCCCCACAATTTTGCAAAATCCAGTTGCCAATATACGGGTAATTTTAACTTTAGTGCTTTAGAGCAACCCCAAAGAGTGAATTTTATTTGTCTCTGAGCCTCTTTAAGGGTTTTGTCAACATAAACAACCGAAGGAATCTCACCTGGCAAAATCATTGACCCCACACCGGGATTGACTCCATGTTCCCTCCCCAAGCCATATTGGCTTTCTATAACTTCTCTCTTTTGTATGAAGTAAGATGGATTTTGATCCATTGATCCCCTTATCTTTCTTCGGTGTAACAACTGGAAAACTGGCAATTCATGTAAAGCACTTTGTCAAGATCCTTTTAATGTTTTAAGCATCCTTTGTTGAGTTATTGTGTGCTGGAATGGGCCGAAGGTCCATTGTGTGGTTCATTTTGGAGCCTGGATGGGTACATCTGGTAAAGACAGCAAAGAAGTTAAAGGGGGAAATGTTTCTCAAGACAGACTCTTTTCTGTTTTTCAGTTCCTGGGCAGTTCTTTGTATTTTTCCACACAGGGTGAAAAACACAGTCATAAAACCCCGAACAGTAGAACAGTCAGAATGAAATTAGTTTGTTTTCACTGAAACATTTGTGCTTGTTTCCTTCAGAAGCTGATCTTGATGACATGATTGATTGTCCCTGTGGACCCTGTGCCTTTATGCTTTCCATATCCCCCAACTGCTCAGGGATGGACCGTGTGCCAATGCGGGCAGAAGGGACACGGGTTAAAAGCTGTACTCGCTGCCCTCAGCCCGACACAGGGAGGCAGTCCTAGGAGCTTGACTCGACTTCAGGATTCACAGTTGATACGTGCATCTGGTCCAGGGAGAAAGAGGGAAACTTTCCTTCAACCTGACCCAGGCTCTAAGCTCACTTGCTGCCTCACTCTTTTCCTCTCACAACACAAAGCTGTGCCATGCTGAGTAGAGCCTCCTGGCTCTGAAACCAGTGTGATTTGCCATCTAGATCAATGCAGACTTCAGTGTGCACTGAGTGCCGGCAAGAGAGGGGCATCTGGTGTCATCTCACCCATGGAAAGGGTCCATTAGCCCTGCTAATTGTCCTCACCACTCTGCCTTAAAAATCCCCACTCACCCTTCCCAGGTGGCTGCAAAGGATCACTCATATTCAATTTGTGTCTGATCCTGGTATTTAATGCCATTTGTATTCATCAGACTAATGGAAATATCAATTAAGTCCAGTCAAGACTAGCTCTTAGAGCAATAATGGACACTTGTACCTGAGCTCAGAGCAGAGGGAAGAAAGGCATCTTGAGGTAAATGGTGAATGATGGTCAAGTGACTGTGCAACCTGCAAGTGGACCAATAAAGTTAAAGTATTGGTACAAATTTGTACACATTTGTATAGCCTTACCACATACAGTCATCAGTGTACAGGCAAAGGAGTATTTTTGCTTGAGTGCATTAGAGAAAGTCCAAAAATGCAGTCTTATAAATCTTGGAAAACTGCAATATAAAATAAGCTATGGAAGACCACCTAGCCTAATAATTGAATCAACACTGGGATCTGGCCCCAAATTCCGTCCCTGTGAGCACAGAGGCTCACTCCAACATAGGCGGAGCCTCGGGGAATGATTTCTAAATATCCCATTACCATCAAATCTCTGGTATTCGAATCTCACTAATTCAATCTGGTATTATGGGTGCAGCAGGGGGTGACCAAGACATTCATAAAGTTTGAAGGGATTTTTTCTTCATCGTTTCCTAGTTTTCCTTGAGGAATCAGATGATATTTTGCATAGTTCAGAGGGCCTTCCAAAAGAAAATCAACAGTTTAAGGAGTTTTCCACATTACTGAGATGAAGTAAGCTTACAAGCTTTAACTTGCTGAATATGTCTCTCATTAAAGAATCTTCCAACCTTCAGAAAAAAAAAGGAAGGAATAAAAGAAAAAGAAATCATCATCTATAGCTCAACATCAAACAATAACACCATTTTCAGCCTTCCATACCATTAAGAAATCAGATTCTGCACATTAATCTTCCAGTTATCTGGCTTTAGTAAAATAGCCTTCAAAAAGAATGGAGGTGAATAGAGATGAAACATTTTTTTGCAGAGTATATGGGCTGACATTTAAGTGAGTTCTTTAGTAAGCGTCTTAACATGTCATACATGAGAAGACAAGAATTTTGAAAGACTGATTGGTAGATTATGTTAAGACCCACAAAGCAAAGTATGTTTCTTTGGCCCCACGTTTGTGTAGGTCTTTGTGTCTCCTAGCCAGGCTCTCTGTGTATTGAAGTTAGATGCCCTGCTCAGGATGTGTTGAATTGGGCAAAAATCTGAACCCACGTGGAAGAACAGAGAGCTATTCTCACAAAACAGCAGGTGGATTGTATTCAGGAGGAGTTCCAGGAGTTGCTGCAGGAACAGAGAAGTTCCAGGAGGATAGGAGGAGGGAGACTTTGTACTAGTGTTTTAGAACATGGTTAGCATTAGCAGGGAGCTACTAGCTCCCTCTGCTCCCACCACAGGCACCCTGGAGGCACGGAGGCCAAAGGGAGCCAGAGGGACTCCTGGACATTAGCGGGAACACAGTGATAGTCACAGTGGTGGATGAAGGCTTATCAGAGGATACTCTTGTTGTTCACACACTGGTCAGATGACTGAGGCTAGCGAAAGGGACAGAGTAACTCTGTCCAGACCTTTAGCATACAGGAACCTGAGGAAAGACCATTCCATACTCTGCATGGAAGTGGTAGCCACAATTCTATGGCAGTGACAAGATCCATCATTTCTAGTTCTCTGTGCTGATGTTTTAATAGTACTGGATCATTGCTGCCATCAAGAAGGCAATCTAGACCTGAGTCCAACTTGAAGAGAGCAAATATAGTTTTGAAAGAGCCCAAAACACAAACCAAAGGTTTCTGAGATCAATGGAGGGGATGCCTACTATTCCCTAAGTGTGTCTAAATTCCTGCACCACTTCTGAAAGTTCTAGTTGAAGCATCTTCTTACCTCATGTGGGGAGCAGCACAGTTCAAGGCTAAGTGGAACAGGTTAGAGGAAAGACTTCTGAAGAGTTTCCAAGCCTTTTGCTCCTAGAACAAAACTCAGTGTAGCTGATCTTGTTTCTTCCCTCAACTCTGACTTAGGGCATAAAGCACATAGGATGAAAATTCTCCTTTTAAATCTGTCTCTGGGTTAGAGAATGTATATGTATATATGTATATTCACCTGCACTCATACATATAAGAATGTGCATATTGTGCTATCAAAGAATTGATGTTAAAAACCAGGAGGAAAATTATTCCTGCTGGGTGCCATTTATTATTTTCTGTGTGTTTAGAACTTTGCTTGAGAAATTCTAGATTTTGATGGTTAACATAAAACACTTTTAACCGGGACATTAAAGAACTAATGACTGGGTACCATTTGGGAGACCACATGGAACCCTTTACTTAGGGTCCAAGAGTTCTAGGCTGGGGCTCATGTGGAAACTGCCGTCATTAATTTTCCTCATAAATCATTAATGTTTACCCATCCCATTGACAGCTTCCATTCCACAAGATTCTCAGTAGCCACTTTCTGGCATTTTTTTCTCAACTCACATCACCGATGAGGCATGCACAGCAAAAGCCATAGGAATTTACTGTGTACCAGAAGAAACTAACGTGATTTTTAACAAAAATCTGTCTGGACACGGAAGAGAATCCAGAAAAGTTATGAGGTTGAAATGCTCCAGCCTCGTCATTGCAATCATGAAATGGGTGGTGGCTGTTGATTTCCCTTTAAATTAAAAACAAAAGAAAATAGGAAGGGGAGAGGCAGGCTTGGTTATATGTTGCACAATTGTTGGGCTAACCTGAAAGGTCTTGTCTGGGAGGAAGAAAAAATAAAAACAAAAAAACTGGAAACAAAGTGATACAAAGATCACAGCATTTGAAATGTTCCAGAACTTTCCAAACCACTCTTGTAGAAGCTGGTTGGGATCTTCCCTAACACGTCTTCCCTAAAACAACAGCTTCCACAGGCTATTGTCTTCACAGATATGTTTCGATTCCCTGGATGGAAAGGTTTTTTTTTAGACCCTCTGTTGTGGTGGGGGATTCTTGGTGCTTACGTTCCAAACCTCCCTGGGGCCTGAGTGCTAGTGTGTGTTTAAGGTGCTCAAGACTGAGACCAGAGGGCCCCTCTTTCTTCTCTCATTCTGATATGGCAGGTGGACCCGGATTTGCCTGGGCAAACTCTGTCTTACATGTTTTCTGCTATGAACGTGTAACTTTCCTACATATCACACATGATCATTATATTCTTCTCCAATGGAAGAATCAAAGTCTATTTTAGTAGTAGATAAAGCTACATAGAGGCAAAATGACTGCATCGTCAATAGGCAGCCCAGCAGACATGACCATTTCTGCTATGAAAATAATATTTGTTCATCTGATGCTGTTGTCTGCAGAGGCAGCTGTTAGAATAAGAAAGTGTATCTGTTGAGCCTAGCAAAGTATCACATTCTATTTCTTGAATTGTTTTGTTCCAGAGGATAATTTTTTGTGGAAAACCCAATATTTGATCCATTAGGATTCTCTAATGTAGAAAGCACCTATTAGATACAGCAACCATTTACTTGTTTTTACAAAGTATCAGATACTGGCAGAGTATGTTCATGAACTAGTCGTCTGATTTATTTATGAATTTCATCTATAAAACTTCTGTGAAGGAAATATTTAAAATAAGAAATTTGCCTCTGTTTGAGCCAAATCTAGAAAAATGTTGTAAGTATGAGTTTTGCCAATAGAAGAATAAAATCCCTTGATCTCAACACTTTGACAGTTAGGTAACAAAACCAAGATCACATTTTACCATCAGATTATTCTCAGGAGCCTTTCTGATGAAAAGGTATTATCAGAAAGTTATTCCTTCTGCTACTCTATGTGCAAGCAAAAACATAATAGGGATTGTTATAAATGATTATATCAAGCACAAGAAAATATTGAGAAGAAACAGAATGGTGTTTGTTACAGAGGTTTTAATGAATGGCCAAGTTTCCAGCCTCATTTTTAAACAATGTGTGTTCATCTTTTTTTTTTTTTTTTTTTTTGAGACGGAGTCTCGCTCTGTCGCCCAAGCTGGAGTGCAGTGGCCGGATCTCAGCTCACTGCAAGCTCCGCCGCCCGAGTTTACGCCATTCTCCTGCCTCAGCCTTCCGAGTAGCTGGGACTACAGGCGCCTGCCACCTCGCCCGGCTAGTTTTTTGTATTTTTTTTTTTAGTAGAGACGGGGTTTCACTGTGTTAGCCAGGATGGTCTTGATCTCCTGACCTCGTGATTCGCCCGTCTCGGCCTCCCAAAGTGCTGGGATTACAGGCTTGAGCCACCGCGCCCGACCAGTGTTCATCATTTTCAGACAGATGTGGCATTTGGCAGCTCAGGAAGATCTCCACATACAGCAAAGCATTAATTTCCAAGAATAAAAGAAGGAGGAAGAGTAGGAGAAGGGAGGGAGGAGGAAGAAGAAGGAGAAGGAGGAGGAGGTATGGAGGAGGAGGATTGCAGAGCAGAAAGAAAATGAAAGAACTAGAAAATAAAACTTGTCTACGTTAGACCCTGAGCAAGATATTAGACTAAGAGAATGTCTCTAAGCTTAAGAGAGAATAAAGCCACTCCAATTTTTCATTCTAGTAGGAACCTAATTTAGCCCTAAATTAGTAACTGGAATAGCTTAATTAAATATTAAGTTCTGAGGAGGATTCACTTACTTTTTGTTTTGATGGAGACGACTCAGTGAAAGAAGATAAGCAGAACATCTTTTACTTCTTCTGGGAAGATAATTGGCATGAGACTACTTCAAAAAAGTCATATTCAATACATATAGGCATTGAATATCTCAGTCACCTCATGGTAACGTTGAGGCTTTTCACTGTGTGAATATTATGTAACTCATGATTTATTAATTGTTCCTATTAATCAAAATGTAAACTACAGAACCCATAAATGTCACTAAATAGCATGGCACTATGCATATCTGAAATGCAGGACTGCCTGCATTATCAAAGCCCTCAATGAAGTAAGATTTGGCATGTTGGGGAAAATATGTAAAAGCAGAGATGATAAACTTAACTTCCAATTTCTTCCAGAGATGGGAACCTTTTGTGTTACCATTAAATCCATGAGTCAAAGAGAAAACAATTTTAGGAAAAGAAAGCTCAACCTCACCTGGCATTTTCTGTTGAAAATCTCCAGAAAGGCAGGTGAAAAGGAGGATCACTGAGTCAGCAGGGATGTTCTCTTCCTGCCCCCAGGCAACAGGGTATTGTATCTTTTCTTTCTGTTTTTTTCCCTGGGAAACTGCATCACCTCATAGAAGCAGGTAGAACATAAAAGATGAGCCCAGAACCCCACATTGAGCATCAAAAAATTTTCCGATCCAGTTTCTCAGCATTTTTTTCCAATGGAAAGAAACTATTCCTTGAATATTTAGAGTGACTTCAAATAAAAAGTGACCGTTAATGAGGTAATCTTGCAATATGCTTGATGGTTATTTAATTTATTATTAAGTTGTGCCTTGCAGAGGAGATAAAATGTATAAACTGAGGAATAAAAGAAAACTTCATCGATTAACTTATTGGGATGATTTCAGAGACATTATCCCCAGAGCCTGTGAGTCACTGGAGGAGTTCCAGCTCAACAATAGGTTATTGTACTTTTTTTATTTTTTTGGCTGACGGCTACAGTGTTACAGTGGCATATTCCCAGGTCCATCTGTGTTTTTAAAATATGACAGTAACAACAACAACAATAATAATAGTTTGAGTATTAAGAAAAGACGACATTAAAGAGAGAATGTTGCATAAGTCAGTCCAGCAAAATAAATGATAACCTGGTCTTTGATTCAATAGGCTTTATTAGGTGACAGGTGACAAAGATTGGACCCATGTGTGCATACTCTTGCGTGCTTCAGGCCAGGCCTCTGTCTGTGTAGGGAGCAAAGAGACGTGGCACGCCTAGGTCAGTCACACAATAGAGTCCTTTGTCTCCCCTCTGTCTGTTCTGTGCAGAGTTTTTTAAATAAATACTTTTTAAAAAGCCAAACAGAGAATCATTTTCAGTTTTTAAATCAAATTAACCCCTTTTCCCACTAAACCACCATAAATTCTAGTCTGGATAGGAGGAAAAAAAAGAATTCTTTTCAACTGTCAAGTATTTACACAGAAATCACAGAAGATGTTATATGTTCTGCTAAAACCAGAGATGAATGCTTCGAGAGCTTTAAAACAGAGTCTTTTCTTTTCCACTCCGGCTGGCAATTACAGCAAGCAGACTGCACTCCCGGGGCCTCCCGGCCAGGACCCTGCTAAGCGTTCTATCTGTCAATATTTCTTGCCACGCTGAGACTTTCTTCTCCTTTGCTCATTCGAGTGTTCTTGCAGTCCCATCCCTGGGCAATTAGATGAAATGCCACACCTGTAGCAGCCTCATACATTTACGCAGTTAGCAGCTTTTTATCACAAATGCCTTCTATGTGGACGCCCATCCTGTTTCCATTTAAATTCGTGAACATCTGTTACACAGGAGATGGGTTAGCTACCAAGCACTACTGTTAGATTTCTCGCCAGCAAGTCTCATTCCTTCATGTGGTTTCTGTTTTCTTCTTTAAACAGTTAATTATGTTTTATTCTTTCTTCTATAAAAGCTAAATTTAGCCAAGTTTTATACTAATTTAAAACATTTTCTGGAAATGACAGAGTGCTATTGTTTTTTAAAAAAGCGGGGGGCGTTGAATTCTAAATGGTTATCACAAATGAATATAAGGGGGAAATGAACATGGCAGCTTGTGTCTTTAAGTCTCAAATTTTATTTGATATATGTGGACAAACAGCACTTGAGTCATAAATTCAATTCACAGTCATTACTCACATATGTGTTGTGATTCAAAGCGGGGCTTCTGGGAAGGGGAGTCTCCTGGCTTTTTATCCCACCATGTTAGCCTCCTCTTAGTGTGCACTGAAAGTAAACTCCGAATTCTGTTTGTCACTGGCTGCAGCTGAGTATGGCGATGTGCTCTGTATAAACATTGGCAAATGTACTGTTGTGTATACCAACTGCATTAGCCCATTTGCTGTTTGGAGATACCTATGATGTTTGCTTTTTAAGTTTTAGTCAACACGTTAATAGAAGGAGGAAAACTATAGCTCTAGAGGACATGCTGTATCCCAGTGGTTCTTACCTAGGAGAGATTTTACCCAGGAAGGGACATTTGGCAATGTTAGGAGACGTTTTTGGATGTGACGTCAGGAGTAGGGGAGGCTACTGGCATCTAATAGGTAGGGGTTAGAGATGAGCCGAAACGTCCTACAATACACAGCATAGTCTCCACGGTGATGACTCATCCAGCCTAAAATGTCAAGAGTTCTGAGGTTGAGAAACCCTGTGATAACCAGGTTACAAAAAAAGTGTCTCAACTTGTTCACTGAAGGGCTAGCTCAATTATTATTATCATTCACAGCAATCATATTCTTACCACCAGTACTGAAATTCCTGAACCCGAGAGTTTTGTTGAATATGTTCAAAGTCATATTTAACCATTATTTCATTTCTTTCTTCAGCTTATTTATACCATATGTGTTTGTGAAGGTATTATCTGTGTCAAAAATGAGAAACTAAGAAACCAGGCACTTGACTCTTATGATGTTCGAATATCAGAGTCAGGATTTAAACCAAGGTTTAAGTCCAACCACATCCCAGTTAGGAATCGCCAATGCTGTGACTCCGTTAAGGAAATCAAGGCAGTGGAAGGAGAGCTCAGAGCTGTAGGATCCGTTTCTCGGTTGTCTTCAGGCTCCCCAAGAACACATCAACTAGAATCAGCTAACACATGAGCGACACATTATTTTCAGTACAGAAGTGTATTTCTATTTTCTCTCTAAGCCTCTTTATTAATTTTACTCTTCAAAACATATGCCACTGGGTTAAGAATTCATTAAATGTAAAGATGTCACATTTTGAATCATCAAATGTAGAACAAAGACAGAATCAAAAATATGAAAAAATAATAGCAGTAAGGGAGAGAGAGGGAAAATGAATATAGGAAAGTCTAAAAAATTAAAAAGGGGAAAAATGAAAGAATATGCCTGCTGTTTCCTAATGAGTAGCTGAAAGTCTTCAACCTATGAGGCCTCCTGGATCATCTGCCAATTGTTCAACCCAACTCCCACCCCTGCCTTCATCCTCTTTCCCTGATTCACACCCTCATGGCCTCTTTTCATAATAGTCAGGATCCATCACAGCTTTGACCTCATGAGTCCATTATGCCCTCCTCTGTTACTGCCAGACCGGCAGACCCAGTGTCCACAAAGATGCTCCTATATTCTTCATTCCTGCTTCTCTGGAATGGCTTTAATGCCCCCCCTAAAACACCAGCATGTGAATCGACCTGTGTGTTCATATCATGGAGTCCTCTTAGCTCCTTAGCACCTCCAAGGCTAGCACCTCCAAGATGCTTAGCACCATCATCTGCCAAGACATAGCGAGCTCTCGCAATATTTGTGTGGCAGGTTTGGTGTGACATGAATGTCAAAGCCACCCTGAATTGAGAGATTCTGATCCCCTTTGTTGAACTTCCTTTGGGTGGTCAGCCAGACATTGTCATTCAGCAAACATGGGTTAAATAAATATCTAGATGCAACCAAGAGAAACATGAAAATGACATGGCCTCAGTCCTCCAAGAGTTCAAAGTCTGTAGAATGGACAAAAAAAGTCTTAGCCTAAGATGATAAAGAAAAGAACTTGCCTCAAAAGCTTTTATGCTTTTTGGGGTGGGGCAACAGGGTGTACAGTTCCAAGGAAGTAAAAGTGAAAGCAAAAGAAAAGGCACAGAGCTAGTCATAGCTTATGAGAAACTCAGCTAAGCCCTTGCTCTCTCAGGACATATGCAGAAAAGCTGTGTCTTAGAACAAAGGCATACAAGTTATCTGCTGGATTCTCCCCATCTACTGTCTGTCATTGATCAAAAATTCACCCAATACAGCATTAATCACCCCTGCACTTGCAAGTTGTTACCTGGAACCCCCAGGAAGCCACTGGGAAATCCAAGCATCTGTAAGTTCTGGCCAAGTAGCACACAGGTCCAGCTGACTCCTCTTGTCAGTGAGCATCACACATGGGAATTCTTTGGTCTGTGATGGCAATAGCAGCTGCTGTGGTTTTATGACAGTATCCTTTGCCCCATTTCCAAGGCCACCCAGACCCAGAAGCGAGACAAGCTCCAAGTCACTGAGCCAGGAAAGTCTGGAGTGGTGCATGAACGGGGTCCATCACACCAGTGAGTTCAGTGCAGTGTACTGCATGCCATGCCCAGCCAAACCAAAGACCAAGGCAAGACCTAGGAACTTTTTATTTCGAAAGGAACATAGGTCTTGAAAATACTCTACTTTCGCCTCACTCTACGTCGAACATAGTAAAACAACAGTATTTGTTCTCTTTTCTGGTAATAAATCTTAATGACTCCAACTTGCCAGAAGTCATAAAAAACACATCATAACTTGCTGAAGGATTGATAACATCCCACCGCTCATAAAATGTCAGATGTTGGATTCATTGTTAGTGACCTAAAACATTAGAAACTTAGCTTCAATGGAAAATAAGTGTAAACAGCATCAGAGCAACACAGCCTCGCTCTGGATGTAATTTGACCTAGTTACGTGGACATTTGGAAACACTGGTTCCTACCTGCAGGGCTACTTGTAGCATGTAACAAGGACGCATCTCACAGTACTCATGCATTAACAGCTCTGCAGAAGGGCATTGAAGGTTGGGAAGAGGTGTTTAGTTTGAAACAAGTCCACCATCGAGATGTTCCAACCACTAATTTTCCAAGATAAACAGTTATGTCCTGTGTGTATAGCTTTGCAATCCTGATTAAAGCCAACAGCTTTGGGTGAACACACACCACATTACACCCATATCTGTCCCACATTTTTGGTGCAAACTCTCTTAATACCACTGCAAATGCATGTGATCATTATGCACATGTGCATGTATGTACTAAAATGAGAAATAGGAGTAGAAGTGAATGCATAAAAGAGGACGCATGCACAATAAGAAGAAAGATGGGTATAATGTAGGAAAGACTGGCTAATTGGTCAGAAAATCATGGGTAAGAGAAATGGATAAATGGGAAAGGAGTATAGGAAATGCCGGGGGTGATGAGGTTCCACTAGGCAGCATTGGTTAACATGCAATCAGAAGCATGGCATGAGCATTTTCTAGAATGTGTCACTTAGAAGTGAAAGACTATGTGGGGAAATAAACAGGGGTAAAATTTAGAAGGAAGACAACTTGGATTTGAGTCTCAACTCTACTACTTGAGCTCATAACCTCAGTAGAAGGGGGATAATATTGTCCCCAATATTAGGGAGCCATAAAGATTGAATGATACATTGTACCACAAATGATATCACATAATGGACTCCTCAGTAAATTGCAACTGTTTTTACATAGGTAAAGACCACTGGCATGGTTTTCTAAAAGGAAATCATAAATCAGCTATATGGAAAGTGATATGCAGGAAGTAGTCATTTAGAGGGAAGAACCCACAACCCATCAATGGTATAATGGTAGGTCTGAAGAGGACTGGAAAGCTATGTCTGGACTGTGGACATCTCTACAGAGGGCCCTGCCAATGCCTGAAACTCAGAACGTATAAAATATAACTTGTCCTCTTTTCCTCAAAACCAGCTCCTCCTCCTAACTTTCATTTACTTTTTCATTCATTCATTAATTTATTGTCTTATATATTATTCAGTAAACGTGTTTTTAATGTCTATAGTGTAATAAGCTTTCTACATGAAAACAGATAAAAAGAATAAAACTCTCTATAAGTTAATTACCTTCTTTATAAGTTAAAACACCCTCTCAATCATCCGAAATGGGAATCTCATGGTTATCATTTGCTCCAAGGCAGTTCTAACGTCCCCACATCTGCTCTGTTCTTGCTTTTTCTTATTAAAGCTCCTAGTTTATTGGTTACCTTCCCCCACTTCAGTCCATCTTACATATGGCCAAGTTTGTTTCCTAAAAGTTCAGATCTTGTCATATTGCTGTCATGCTCAAGACTCTTCCATTCCCCACTGCCTAAGGAATTCAGCACAGACTTCTCAAGGCCCTTTGAACAAAAACCCAACCACTCTATAAAGCCCTATCTCCCACTGTCCCCTCCACATGCTTCATTCTGTATTCAAGATGGGGACTATCTGGTATGCAGACAGCCAGCCACATCTTCCCCTCCTGCCTGTTGCAGACATCAATAATTGATCACAGCACTCATTCTTGCTGTGCTCAGTTGTGGTCTCAGAGTCCTTCCTTCAGCCAGTTCCAATCAATCAGAGCTGGGAAACCAGATGAACCTTATTTGGCCATCCCTCCTCTAGTCATCTCATCAGATAAAAGAACCAGAGTCTATTTAGGTACATACTATTCAATGGCTAATGTTAGTTGTAAAGTTATATATATATACACATATATATGTGTGTGTGTATATATATACACATGTATATATATAATGCATGTTGATTAATTTGTTTTCAAATGTAGACAACCCTAGCAAACAAAGATACAACCTTCCAGACACTTAGAAAAATAATAATATTATTGGACGGATTCTAAAGAAGTGAATCACCTCTAGGCAGCACGGGTGTGTAATGATGATTACCACAACCCAAGTCAAAATTCCTTTTATGCATTCATCAGAATGCTGGACTCCAAGAATCACACAGAGGAACTCAGAGGTAAATTAGATAATCCTTCTACTAGACAACAAAACCCATCTGATTCCAGCCCAAATGAGAAGTGGATGGCAGTGTTGGGGCCTCTCTTGCCAATTCTAGCCAGCTTTGTCTGCTACCATTGTGACTGTTTGTGATCTCTTAGGATATTGGATGTGAGTTGCCTGGCAGATTCAACCAAGGAAGTTTGGGAGGTTAGGAGGAGGAACTGTCATCTTCTTTTAAAAAGTCCAGGAAGAAATGAGTGACCTTAGAATTGAGAAACTACTTCTAGATATGGTTCACTTTCAGTTTTTTTCTTGTCTTTTCTCAAGTCTCAAAATTTCATTTCTGAAAGGAATTGGGTAGAGTGAGATTGTGTGTGTGTGTGTGTGTGGCAGTGTGTGTGTGGCAGTGTGTGTGTGGCAGTGTAGCCATCAGTATTCATTCAGATTGAAGAACTCAATATGAAATCTAGAACTTTGGACTCTAAGTAGTGCAACAGAAATTTCCACGATGATGTAAATAGTCCATAATTTAAACTGTCTAACATGGTGGCCACTAGCTACATGTGCCCATTGAGCAGTTGAAATTTGGTTATTGCAGCTCAGAAATTAATATGAAATGACATTAATTTAAATTCAAATATATATTTATTTTTAAATTATATTTTATGAGATATATATCTATATATATATATATAAAGAGAGAGAGGAGAGAGAGAGAAAGATTTTATTCTTAAAGCATATGTCATTCATTTGTCCTTAAAAAATAAAGAGTTGTATCTAATTCTTTTGTATCTACTATAGGGACTAATACTTAAAAGGGGATATATGAATACTTAAATATTAGGAAAGTTTCAGAATTTTCCAGGATAACAACAATTCAAGGAATACATGGATAGAAACTTTAGGAGCCCTGAAGAACTCACTGTAACATAAGGAGTTGTATGTGCGTGTTAAAAAGGATAGACAGTGACAGCAGAAGTGACTTGGGTAAACAGTATTCAAGTAAGGCCTCTCAAGGGGCTGTAAGCTGGTTCTTAGCCTCATCTCTTAAGGAGCCAATTTTTGTTAATGTCACTTGTTATTCTCAGATGAATTATATACTGAGTATTTTAAAAATTTTCCTCACTGGTATTTTATTCAAAATCAGTGCCGGTCTCCAGTGTCATGTTGTTCAGCCAAAAGGTATTCCCTCAAGGTATTGATCTGGGCATCTTGGCAATCATGAAACTCAATGACAAAATCTATAAAAAGTCAAACATTTGAGAATCTCTCTTAGATAAAGAGCAGAGAGATCAGCATCCTCCCTGGATGCCCTCTTTCTCTGCTGTCCCTTACCCACCAACCCTAAAAATGTATTTCTGGGAATAGATCCATTTCTGTGAGTTCATAATGAGTCAAATTATCAAAGCCAGGCTATTTCCAGGTCATAAACCGCTGGCCCCAGCTTTTGTATTTTTCCTTAAGGTGGTCCATTCTATAGTGTTGCTATACAAGTGTTTTATAACCAAATCCCTAAATAAATACACTGTGATTAAGTCAGACAGCCTGTTGAGAGCCCTACTGTGTCTATGATTTTCCAGGGAAAGACTGCATCTAATAATTTGCATTACTGAGTTTGAAAGGTAATCTGCTTCTCGTCTTCCATTTTTTGGTGACAAGTTGCTTCAGGCTGATGTACAGAGTTGAGATAAAGAGGGCATGCCTAGATGCCTTCTACGGGTTCAGGAAATTACAAGAGAGAATGGGGAGTTCTAAAGTGAATTTGCACACAAAGTGAAATCCCCCCCACCCCCCCAGAAAAAACAATCTGTAGAAATAACCTTGCAAGACTCTAGGGCATTTTCTGAGCCCCAGAACTTATCACTGCATTGTGTGGAGACTGTTCTTTTTTAATGAGCTTGGCAATGAGGTGGAAGTAGTCATTATGGGATAACCATGGACACTGACCGCAGCTGTGGGCTCAACAAAAAACACTACTGTTTTGACTTGTGCATCAGATCGTTATCTCAAGAAAGATACAACTTTGGCCAAAAAAATCTAAATCAGCCTTCTAGTTGTAACTTTGTAACTTGGCCCTTTTTTTTTTTTTTTTTTTTTTTTTTTTTTTTTTGAGATGGAGTCACGCTCTGTCATCCAGGCTGGAGTGAAGTGGCGCGATCTCGGCTCACTGCAACCTCTGCCTCCAGGTTCAAGCGGTTCTCCTGCCTCAGCCTCCTTACAGGCTTGCATCACCACGCCCAGCTACTTTTTGTATTTCACCACATTGGCCAGGCTGGTCTTGATCTCCTGACCTCAAGTGATCCATCCACCTCGGCCTCACAAAGTGCTGGGATTACAGGCGTGAGCCACCACACCTGGCCTCGTAACTTGGCCCTTATAGAGATGGGTATCAAGATGAAGAATCTATGGCAAGAATATTTTCCTTCAAATTATTTTTGGTAGTGTAGCCATTCAGTATTCATTCAGCTTGAAGAACTCAATATAAACCTGGAGCTTTAGACTCTTAAGTAGTGCAATAGAAATTTCCACAATGATGTAAGTGTTCCATAACTCTGCTCTCTCCAGTATGGTGGCCACTAGCCACATGTGGCTACTGAGCACTTGAAATTTGCTTATTGCAACTAAGAAACTAATTGTAAGTGATACTAGCTTAAATTTAAATTATCACATGAGACTAGTGGCTATTTATGTACATTGTTACTCTATAGTAATGACTAATTCACAAATGTGGCCGCTTACTGAAGTTACTTGGAGAACTTTTTTTAACACCAAAGACTGGGTCCCACCCCTCAAGGATTCTGATTTAATTTGGTACGATAAATAGCCTGGGCATTATACATTTTTAAAACTCTCCAGGCAATTATAACGTGCAGTATATTTTGAGAACCACTGTTCTAGAAAAGACATTGCCAGAGCTAACTGGCTAGTCCATCCATTAGCTACAGATGCATTCACATCTCTGAATATTATCAACACTATACATAGTTTGATTTGTGTCCCCAAAGCAAGCTCTTTTCAGACAACAGGTTTCAGTAGCCTACTATGTGGCAGGCCCTCTGTCTATACTAACAGCACCATTAATGTGCTCTAAAATATTCGTTGTGTGGTGCTATGCGCTTGCAAGCTTCCATCAATGTCCAAAGTAAATGGCGAATTCCAGGCAAAGGAACGTTATTGAATTCAGAGTCTGAATATACAAGTTAAGTCATCTATAGTCAAAGGAAAAGGCTCAGGAGAAATGAGTTGCCCCTTACCTCCACCCAAGGCACAGAGGAGAAGAGAAACCATTTTTGACCCAGGGCACTTGCATGGCACCCACTACCATCTGTCCAAGACAAAACATAATGTCTGGGTAACTAGTTGCATCATAGGTAAGAGTCCCCAGATGAGAAATCCAATTCACAAATGAACATCAGCTTGCCCTAAACGTGCATGTCCAAAGAAATCACACATGTGGCTTGGTGTCCTGTGCATTCTGTGTTACAGGGAGCATGGCAAGGGAAGAGGAGGCTGAAGCCCAGCCTGTTACTAAATTTGTTAATGGTACTTCCCAAGACTGACTTCTTTTCCTGCTTCACAATCCTGTAAACTCCAACTCTTTAATTGCCTCACTTTCTTTATGAATTTTCCCCCTTGCTCTTATAAAGTAGGAGTCAAACTTTCTGAAATGCTTGAATTCACACTTCTTTTTTTTTCCTACTGCTGGCTGAGCAACTCTTTGGGCAGGCAACTGGTTCCTCAGCACTAAACGACTCATTCCAGCAACTGACCTTTGGACAGCACTTTAGCCAAAGGGACCTCTGGGGAAAGGAAATGCAGTGAGAGAAACCACTCCAGAACTGCTGAGCCACCCTTTGTAGACTCTATCTGCAGCTCTTCCTTGCCTCACACTTTGTTGAGTAGCTTTGATTTTTCTCTCTAAGGTGCTGATGTCTTTCGGGAACGTCTGTTTTATCTGTCTGGCCAATGGTGAAAGCGAAACGCTCCATACAAAGAATGATAAACAACTACCTGATTTTTCCTGCGCTTAGAAAATAAATCCTCTATTAAATCTTCAGTTCTTACTGCATTATGTTAAATCCCACCTGGAGAGACTATTTCACGTACCTTAACCTGATATGTTCAAAACATTGGTTAAAAAGCCTGCTTTATGAGAAACCCCAAAGAGCTTTAGAAAAACATGATTTGTGTTTGTTGTAGATCAAAATGCTGACAGATTTAGTCAATCAATAATAAATATGTGCTGTCTTTTCATCTTTTTTTCTTTTTTGAGACTGGGTCTCACTCTGTCACCCAGGTTGGAATACAGGGGCATGATCATGGCTCACTGCAACCACCGCCTACTGGGTTCAAGGGATCCTGCTGTCTCAGTCTCCTGAGTAGAGCTGACAGTCGTACATGACCACTTGGGCTAATTTTTGTATTTTTTGTAGAGATGGAGTTCCATTACGTTGCCCAGGCTGGTCTCAAACTTTTGGGGTCAGGTGATATGCCCACCTCGACCTCCCAAAATGCCGGGATTACAGGTGTGAGCCACCGCACACAGCCTGTCTTTTCATATTAAGCACATTTGCCTTTTTAAAATATATATTTTTAATTATTAAAGGAATACATAATTTTTTAAATTAGAAAATATAATTAAAGCAAAAGGTTAATAAAAATTACCCAGAATACTACCATTGAGAGATAACTTCTGTTAACAATTGTGTATATGTTCTGCTCTTATTTATGCCTTGAATGACTGTGATGAGGATAAATTAAGTGACAGAGAAGCACAGTTTTTCCATGGCCCAATGAGATGCACAAGGAAAGCACTCTATAGTACTAGCCTTTGGGAAAAACAGGTGACTGTACACCCTTCTGACTATTGTAAACTCCCATCTCCATTTCATGCACCCATTGAACATTTAAGTAGCAATTATTTCTCGAACATCTTTCTGAGCGATGTTGTAATCATGCTAAAATATTTCATCATTTTTCTGCCTCTAAGGATCTTACAATATAGTTAGCTGTATTCGTCCCCTAGGGCTGCCATAACAAAGTACCACAAACTGGGTGACTTAAGCAAACAGAAGTTTATTGCCTCAAAACCTTAGAAGCCAGAAGTCCAAGATGAAGAAGAGCTGGGCTCCCTCTGAAACCCAAAGGGGAGAGTCCTTCCTTACCTCTTCCCAGTTTTTGATGGTTGCCAGCAATCCTTGACATTCCTTGGCTTGTAACTGCATCACTTCAGTCTCTGCCTTTGACATCACATGGCTTTCTCCCATTGTGTCTGTGTCTTCCCACAGCTTTCCTCTTCTTATAAGAACACCAGTCATGTTGGATTAGAACCCTCCGTGATGACACATCTTAACTTGATTATAATTGCAAAGACCCTATTTCAAAAATGGTCACATTCACAAGTACCAGAGATTAGGACTTCAACATGTCTATTTTAGGAGGTACACAATTCAACCCATAACATTGAGGAAGTAAAAAATAAACTCACATGATCCAATTTGAGAGTATTTCATAGCACCATGAAAGACCTGTATAATTATGTTTTCAGGTATGTGACCCAAACTACCAGTGCTATGGAAATTCATACAACTGTTTTAAAGGATAACATAGTTGGGAAAGAGTTTATGGACTTCATTGCACCTGCATAGGACTCACTGGGAAACATAGATTTGGGATGTTAAGGACTGAATGTTTATATCCTCCCAAAATTCATATGTTGAAGCCCTAATGCTCCATGTGATGATATTAGGAGGTGGGGCCTTTGGGAAGTAATTAGGTCATGATGATGAAATCTTCATGAATAGAATTAGTGCCCTTATAACAAGAGACATGAGAGCTTGCCTCCTCTCTCCCACACATACAATATGAGGATACAGTGACAGCGTGGCCATATGCAAACCGGGAAGCAGGCTCCCTCCAGAGCTGAATCTTAATCTTAGACTTCCCAGCCTCCAGAACTATGAGAAATAAATGTTGGTAGTTTAAGCCACCCAGTCTATTGTAATTTGTTATAGCAGCCCAAGCTGACTGAGACAGGGAAGAAATGGAAATTTCAAGAAAGAGATAAAATTGAACTCTTCAGCATAATAAACATAGTACTCCTTCAAATGGCTCCCACGTTCCTCTTTGTTCTCATGCCCAAGGAGACTTTCTCAGTGATACTGAACCACATAGGAATCTCCCAAACACCTTCTTATTTTGTACCACCATGCCTGTGCACACGTTGCTTGTTCCAACTCGAATGTCTCTCCTCTTCTCATCACCAACACACCACAGCCACAGATCAATTTCCTACTGTCCCTTAACAAACTCAACCCTGATATCACTAACTCCAGGAATTTTGTGCCTTCCAAGACAATTAGTCACCAGCCACCCTCTGCCACCACTACACCTTGTAGCTATTGAGTATTAACCTGTAGTACCTTAAGGACAGAGACTATGTCCCATTCATCTCCATATTCTTTTTTTTTTTTTTTTTTTTTTTTTTTTTTGAGACGGAGTCTCGCTCTGTCACCCAGGCTAGAGTGCAGTGGCCGGATCTCTGCTCGCTGCAAGCTCCGCCTCCCGGGTTTACGCCATTCTCCTGGCTCAGCCTCCCGAGTAGCTGGGACTACAGGCGCTCGCCACCTCGCCCGGCTAGTTTTTTGTACTTTTTTTAGTAGAGACGGGGTTTCACCGTGTTAGCCAGGATGGTCTCGATCTCCTGACCTTGTGATCCGCCCGTCTCGGCCTCCCAAAGTGCTAGGATTACAGGCTTGAGCCACCGCGCCCGGCCCATCTCCATATTCTTAACATGGAGCACAGAGCCTAACACTTAGCAAGTAGTCACCAAAGAAATTTAGTTGAACGGAATTGAAGGAAATGAGGAGAGGAGTTGAGTTGGGCCCAGCAAAGGGACAGGATCCCAAGTTGCATTGATGGGTAAGCTGTTGTGAAGAGAAGTTAGCCATCACAGGGGGAAGGGGCAGAACTGCCATGGTGGCGGGGCGGGTCTCTGAGTGAGTAAAGGCCCCGACTTGTGAACTGCCCTGTCATGTAGGAAAACACAAAAGCAACAATACAACAACAGCATTAGATTCAAGAGGGGGAAGACGGGAGATGTGGACAGTGGGCCCAGTGGCCAGGACCTCCTGGCACTGGGGACTATAGAAGGCTTTCAAGCAGGGAAATGTGTTCAGATTTTAATGTGAGAGACATGGCTCAGCAGCAGCATGGAAGATGGCAAGGTGAGAGTCAAGGCCAAAATGAAGGGATCTACTAAGTAAACTCCAGAGACCAGCAGTGGGGAGGAGGTGAGGGACATGAACCAGAGGATGGGGAGGTGGTAATATCAACAGAGTTGCAGTGTTGGGAAAGAAAGACTTGAGCTTTTGCACTTGAATGATGGGTGACAGAATTGCTGGTCATTGAAATGGGAAATATAAGAAGAGCAGAAGGTATGGGGTCAGGTTGGCCTTTGTGCACCTTGAATTCCCGTGGAATGCCTAGACTTTATAAACTAGGTCGACAACTAGGTTACGGTTTTTAGAGTTTGGATTTTTTTTTTTTTAAGTAACAACTATAATTAGAGTTTTGTTTGAAATGAAGTTCTGGCTGTTCAGAAAGGTGCCACAAGTTTTCATGACGTCACAACTTAAAAATGTGCATAACTGTCATCGGGGTGAACGGGGCCGGTCTCATCACTATTCAGTTTCTTCACAAATCCAGTTCTGAACTGGAAAGAAATGAAAACCACAAAGCTAACTGACAGTGACAGCCCACCTCTTAAGGAGCACAATTTAAATATAGATATTTCATTTTTACTGTTGCACAAAGATGAAAGGGAATCAGCAGCCCCTGCATGCTTGATAGTAATTATTTTTACTTTGGGGCACACTGAGCTGTTCAGCCACCTGTCCTAACGGCCAAGGATAAGCCGTACTGTGACAGAGGTAAAGACATAACTGTATCTTGCTAAGGTGAGAAAATTGGTCTTTAGGGTCTAATATATAAATAGGACATTGGTAATGACCATCTGTAGTTTTTTGGGCTTACACATCATTCTAATCATGGTCATGCCAATTGCTAGCTATTTTCTCCCTCTATAAAATAGGATAATCATAGAACCTACATCCAAGGATTGTTGTGAAGATATAGAATGATAATGCAGGTGAAGTACTTAGAATAGTGTCTGGCTTAGTATAAGTGCTCAATCAATGGTAGATATTTACTCAGTAAAAATGATTCTGATGTTTTCCATCTGTTTATGTCAGAAATTTCCAAGCAGCAGAAACCCAAATTGAGCAGAAAATATCCTGTGTTTTCCTAGTACCCAGTCTTTCCAGGTGTCACTGGTGCTATCCTACCAGAAGGACAATGGGGAAGAGACGAGGGAACAGGGGGCTTCCCCAGGCCTCACCACCAGGGGGGACTCCAGCAGGCAATTGTGGTGACCCTACTTGTAAGGACACTTTGCAGTTCTGCAAATTCCCCCATGCTTCTTCATCAGCCCATGTGATCTAGATCACTGTTTCTCTCCTTCTGGAAGACTCTTCACCCCTTCTCTCCCTTACCCTGTTAATACCTGCTTGGAATATCAGTATAACAGAGTAGTTAAGAGCTATAAAATGATGTGCCTCTTACTAGGTGTGTGACCTTCGCCAGACTAATCTCACCAAACCTTAATTCCTTGTCTTTGATATAAAGACAATAAACTACCTACCTCATAAAACTATTAAAAGAATTGCATAAAATAAGAGAGATCAAGTTCCTGGCCCAGGGACAGCACCTTGCATGTATTTCTGTTCAGTTCTGGTCTCACCACAGCTACAAAACCCCTCCTGACAATCCAGGAAGGGCAAAGCACCACTGCTGTCTTCTCCTCTAGGACTGGCGCACACTTTGCTTATGGCACACAGAGCACCAGCCTTGAGCCCCCCACTTACAGGCCTGTCTCCTCTGTTAGAGACACGTGAAGGGTACAGGGGCCCCTCCTGGTACATAGTGGAATCCTCCAGATCCAGCAGGCTGCTCAGTACATGCTGGGCAGTCATCAAATGTCTACTGAAGACATAGATGAATATATCAGGAGGGTTGGAAGTATTCAGGATCAATTAATAAGATTATCCTATCCTGCCACAGATTTTCAAAAAGGATTGATCATAGTTGAGTCTGTCACAATTTTTAAAAATCAATTATATAGGCCCGGCATGGTGGCTCACGCCTGTAATCCCAGCACTTTAGGAGGCTGAGGTGGCTGGATCACTTGAGGTTAGGAGTTCGAGACCAGCCTGGTCAATATAGTGAAGCTCTATCTTCACTAAAAATACAAAAAAATCGCTGGGTATAGTGGTGCGCGCCTGTAATTCTAGCCACTGAGGTAGGAGAATCGCTTGAACCCGGAGGCGAAGGTTGCAGTGAGTCCAGATGGTGCCACTGCCCTCCAGCCTGGGCAGCAGAGAGAGACACTGTTTCAAAAGGAAAAAAAAATGATTATGTCAATAGAGTGAATAAGAATGTTTATATTTGTGCACTCTTGTTCATAGCAACATGGGTCACAATAGCCAAAAGGTGGAAGAAACCCAAGCCCATTGGCACACAAATGGACAAACAAAATGTGGTTTGTACATACTGTGGAATAGTATTTAGCCTTAGAAAGGGGGGACTTACGCTACAATATGGATGAAGCTTGAGGACATTGTAATGAGTGAAATAAGTCAGACACAAACATACTGTACAGTTTCACTGGGTATGATGAGTTTCCTAGGGTAGTCACATTGAGAGAGATAGAAAGAAAAATGATGATTACCAGAGGCTGTAGGGGAGGGGGAAACAGGGAGGTGGTGTTGAATGGGTCAATGGGTACAGAGTTTTCATTTGGGAAGACAAAAGGTGGTGATGGCTGCACTACAGTGTGAATATATTTAGTGCCACGTAACTATGCACTTTAAAATGGTTAAAATGGCTGGGTGCAGTGGCTCACACCTGTAATCCCAACACTTTGGGAGGCCCAGGCGGGGGGATCACTTGAGGTCAGGTATTTGAGACCAGCCTGGCCAACTTGTTGAAACCCTGTCTCTACCAAAAATACCAAAATTAGCAGGGTTGGGTGGCAGGTGCCTATAATCCCAGCTACTCAGGAGGCTGAGGCAAGAGAATTGCTTGAACCCGGGAGGCACAGGTTGCAGCGAGCCAAGATCATGCCACTGCACTCCAGCCTGAGTGATAGAGTGAGACTCAATCTCAAAAACAAATAAAAAAATAAAATAAAATGGTTAAAATGGCAAATTTTATGTTATATATATGTTACCAAAATAAAAGTAGAAAAAAATAAAAAAATGTTTATTTAGCTCCTGGTATTTACACAAAAGGACTTTCTTAGTGAGTATGTGGCTTGCCCATGTGGATGTGTATATAACTTCTTGCCTATGTGGATGTGTATATAACATGTGTATATAACTTCTCAACATATCACATCACAAGAGAAACAGGGATGGCCTCAGAACACAAGTTTTTAACTCTAGGTTTTATGTAAGGAACTGAAAAGTTCCTTAACAATCTAAAAGATTAAGGCCTTCTCCAAAGAGTCATACCAAAAGATCTTTCCAGGTGTTCCCAGGTATGTAAAATATACAGCTTAAGTAAGGAACAAAGGTACAAATATTTATATGGGATTTTTTTAACTGACTATCCAATTTGGTCTGAAACTGGTTAATTTCTTGGTGTGTTTCTGGTTGGAAGCTGCCCCCAGTAGGTGGTACCAAAAGCCACAAGTATTTTATTTCTTGCTTCACCTCATTGTGCAGAAACGGGACAATCACCATCTCTAATGATGGCCATAATTTGCCATCAGGAGGAGGAAAGCCTAGGGTTTTGGGAAAGACTTTGGTTGTGGAATAAGAAAATAGTAAAAGAAACAAATTTAAGGGAGTGGGAGTAAAGCCTCAAAATGTGCCTACGTGCTAAAATGTATCTTTGGGGAAAAAATAATTGAGATCCCCAAAGCTGGTAAAATAGTATGGAGCCAAGTTTCTAAATATGAAGAGTCCTTTTTTCCCTGATGATGGTTATTTTGCTATGTCCACACATCACACATGGAATTAGAATTCCTTTCAGTTTTTCCGTCTGCACCTGGAAGGTCAGCTCCCAAATGGAAGAGGCTTTTGCTGTCTGACTCACTGCCCAAGTCCAAGTACCTAATGCAGAGCCTGGCAAGAAGCATCTGTTCAATGACCGTGAGGAAGGAAGGAATGCTTCAGCCTACTCCAACATGTTTCAAAAATACAGCACTAATTCAGGATGTGCTTGTTCCTTTCACAATTTGAATGACATTGGAAAAGTTTCGTCTAAAATAGTTTGTTCTAATGTCCTACAATCATTATTTTGGGCAAAAACCGAAATCTAATAATACTCAATTATCAAGCATCAGTTACCAAAATGCATGCCACTTCCTGAATCTAATTTTGTTTCAATTCTATAAGGAGACCACTCAATCGAAGAAGAAAGTATTTTTATCTCCATGCTAATTTGGTAAATCATTTTTTCCCCGGAAGAGTCAGGCTCTGCTGGGTGTGAGCCAAATATGTGGTGAGAATAAGCCGCTAAGGAGTGAGTGAAGCCCCCAGACTTATTGCAGCAAGGGGCAGGCCAATGGTGCCTGGTCAAACCCACAGACAGCAGGAGCTTCCATGCAAAATCCATACAGTTATGTAGTAAGTCATTAGTCAAGAAGTCCAACACACGGGATGGGTCCCGTATCTGTTCTCCAATAATAGGGCTCTCTGTTCTCCAATAATAGGGCTCAAACGTAAAATGTGGTCTTGAATGAGGGTAGTTGTCTTGGTTCTTATTGGTCACCAGGTCAGGGATCCCTCACAAAAATCCCTTCTCTCCACAGTCATCACTTTTCAAAGACTATACTTGCAAATCCACCTTATTAAGTTCGAGTACCAAGGGAAACTGCTTAGACTAGTTAAGAGCATGCACTCAGGAGCCAAACTGTCTAGGTTCAATCCCAGCTCTGCCAGCTGTGTGACCTTAGGCAAGTTAGTCAACAACTGTGTGCCTCAGTTTCTTCATCTATAAAATGTGCACAATAAGGGCAATACCTACCTCATAGCATTGATGTGAAAGTGAAAGCCTTTTGTGTGTTCATTTATAATGAATTGATATATTACAACAGTGTCTGGTATATACTAAACATTATGATATATCTCAAAACACACTCTACTGTCATTTCACACATATATTTCATGTATCCTTTTATTTTATTTTATTTTATTTTTTGAGACAGAATCTCACTCTGTTACCAGGCTAGAGTGCAGTGGCATGATCTTGGCTCACTGCAACCTCCACCTGCCGGGTTCAAGCAATTCTCCTGCCTCAGCCTCCTGAGTAGCTGGGACTACAGGCACACTGCTATGCCCAGCTAATTTTGGTATTTTTAGTGGAGACAGGGTTTCCCCATGTTGGCCAGTATGGTCTCGATCTCTTGACCTTGTGATCTACCTGCCTCAGTCTCCCAAAGTGCTGGGATTACAGGCGTGAGCCACCACGCCCAGCCTCATGTATCTTATTTCATGTACTTTATTAAATTTATGAAAGATTTACAGTATAGCCCTCAGGATTTCAAAGCCATGATATTCCTTCTCAACAAAGAATAAAACCAAGGGCATCTATGGCAGCACAATATATAAGATAAGCAAATTTCAAAAATAAAATAATCTGTTAAACATAGATCCTTCCTTCCACATAACCCTTGCAACCGCGGATGACTGTTTCACTGGGTACCAGTGTTAATCTGGCAATGCTGATAATGATCAGCTAAATTTTTTCAACTCATGCCAGGGGACAATTGTCACGAACTATGTTGAGAAGTCTCCCCAAGAGGTTTTCAAGGTGAGGGTATTGTCATGCCACTGCATCTCTCATCTCATGAACAGCCCCAAGGGAAGAACTTGGATTATTACACAGCAATTTATCAGATCAAGTTGACCTTAACACCTTAACACAGAATCATCACTTGGGTAAAAGCCAGGGACTTTTTTTTTTTTTTGAGATGGAGTCTGTCACCCAGGCTGCAGTGCAGTGGCTCGATCTTGGCTCACTGCAACCTCCGCCTCCCAGATTCAAGCAATTATCTGCCTTAGCCTCCCGAGTAGCTGGGACTACAGGCACCCGCCACCAAGACTGGCTAATTTTTGTATTTTTACTAGAGACAGGGTTTCACCGTGTTGGCCAGGCTGGTCTTGAACTCCTGACCTCATGATCCACCTGCCTGGGCCTCCCAAAGTGCTGGGATTACAGACATGAGCCACCGCTCCTGGCCAAGCCAAGAACTTTATAACAGCCTCTCATTCTTCTGTTTATCCATCTAGGGTCCTGACAAGCCATCTTACAAATTGTTTCCAACTTCCAGTGATGATAATTGACTTGCCTTTCATACCCGCCAAGCCCCACATTCATTTCAACACTTGTATGAGGGCTCGATGTTCCAGGCTTTCTCGCTCACTTTCTCTATGTGTCTGCCCACCTTTCCATCTCTCTATCTTCTTTGAGATATTTCTGCCAAGAGTGAGAGAGATATCAAGGGATATTGTCATTTCATTAAATTTGTTACCCAGCATAAATGTCTCTGATTGATGTAGTATTAAAACTCTGGTCAGCATTTCTCTTACTGTCTAATAGCCAATCATGCGTTTAGATGTAGGATGTAGAATGCTAATGCAGAATTCCAATTCTTTTTGTTCAACTGAAAACTGCCTGTCGATTTGCAATCATCCCAGTCACCCAGGCTAAACACCTGGACATCTTCATCTGTGCCCTAGCCTGACCCCAATGTCTAGCTCCAAAGTTCTGAGTGCCCTCTTTCACCCTGTCTCCGTCTGCTTTCTGTTTCCTTGGCTTCCACGGCCCCCTCACAAAGACATGTGCCATATCTCCCAGTTGGCCGATGAGCTTCCAATCTCTACCTACTCATTGTTTTTACTGATTCCTCAGGCTCTACCTGAAGCATAGGTTTCTCTGCTGCTCAGTATCCTTCTGTGATACCCACCTGCCCATGGGAAAGAAGTCTCCAAACCTTAGCCATATACTTAGTTATAGGACCTCTATTGTATCAGAACAGCATGGGGTCACAGCATGACCTTTGCTATTTTCAGTCCTGAATCTAGGTCCTGGCTCTGCCACTTACTGGCTGGGTGTCCTTTGGTATTACTGATCCTCCGTAAATCTGCTATTTTATGCATAAAATTAGAGCAATCATGGTGCCTTTCCCAAAAGGATATTGTGAGCATTAAGTTAGATAACACACGTAAAGACCTGGCAGCTCAGAAAACGCCGCCGTGACCCAGGGCTGGCGTCCCTTCCTGGCCTTCTGTTCTTCCTGGGCCCTCTCTTCCCACGCTCATGTGTCCTGCAGCTGCATCCAACATGTGCCATTCCATGACATCCCCTGTACTTTCCCTCTTCCTTGACTTTGCTTATGTCATGTGCGCTAGCTCAAATTCCTTTCCCATTTTTGCTTGTCTAAACCCTGCACTCTTTCCAGGCTCAATCTAGTCATCGTCTCCTCCTCCGAGCCTCCCTCCTCGGCCCTTTCAGATGGAACTCATTTTTCCCCCTTCCTGTGCTCCCGTAACACTTGCCTTATACCTCTGTGATCTCATTCATTGCATTCTATCTCGAACTCTCAGTATTTGGTGATCAAACTGCCACTTCCACTAGACTGTGCATTTATTAATGGTGAGGGACCATGCCTTCATCAAATATTACCCCCGAAAATTCTCCAGGATAGGACTTTGCCCATGGGAAGGGCCCACATTGTGTTCGTTGAACATGGGGTTCATGTTTGTTGCTTTCTTACAGAACTCTTTAGAGTATATTAATGATCAGGTAACAGAAATTATCCCTTTCTCCCACCCGTGAAACACAAACTTATAGCAGCTGTAATGCAGCCCTGCATTTAACAGGAGATCGTGTGTCTGACATGCAATACCAATGAGCCACTTGAATTTCCTTTCACTTGTTGTGTCAGAAAATCAATCAGTGACTTCAGCAAAATCTTGAGGCTCTCTTCCATCGCTAGAATCACAGTGAATAATTCATGACTCTTCCCCATCTCCCCTTCCCCACACACACAAAAAACTCTTCTATTCTTAACCCAAATAACTTTCAGAATATGCATTACTGAATCTGCTTGGATCTCATTACTGTACTTTTAAAGAGTTAAGAAGACAACCTATATCTCTGGGTAAAAGCTTTTCACTTCCAAAAACGAGGAATGTGAAGAGGCTGTTGACATTCAGCACTTCAGACCCCGGAGAATACATTTTTCATATTTGTATAATGTTAACTTTTGTTCTCTGTCTCAGCAAAATAACACTGACCTAGGAAAAATGGAATTTGCAAGCCTTAAAGTTTGAAGATAATTATAAAATGAGTCACCCAAACATTATTGATCTCTTGCACTTATTCCTCTGGTCTGACAACACCTTCCACTTTGCCAAGAAACAACAAATATGTTAAAATACACGATCAAAGTAGTCATGATTGTTAATAATATTTTACATTTGCATAGAATGCTTCCTCACATGCTTTTAAAATGCTTTTCTCCTTTGAGGCTCATAAAACAACCCTTCTCTGCAATTAAAGCAGATTCCATGAACATGAGTCTTTTTGACCATTTGGGTTTAGGCTAGGCGAGGAAGAATGAATGGTCATGTAAACAATTACCAGAGGAATGTCAAGTATTGTCCTCAGCTCAGCAGGACTAGACCAGTGATGACCTTGACTTTGCCTGTGAAGTCTTCCTACATGTACCTCTTCTTCCTTGTAAAGGGTGCACTGCCTTGTCTCCATATAGTCATTAATTCTTCCCTTAAATTTACCTCCTGTAAGTTCTGGTCAGAACTTAAGATGTTTCCAAAATATCAAAAAATAAAATAGCACAATAGGAAAATATGTTAAGGTTTTTAAACACTTTTTCTACATCTTTCTTCTGGTACTTTGCAATAAAAAAAATAGTTCAAGTCCTATTAACTGGGCAACTGCTACGGTAAACAGTCTACAAGCAGTCTCATTGAATATCTCATTTAGTCCTCATAACGGTGCTGTAAAGGAGGAATCATTATCCTCATTCCATAATTCAGGAAACTGAGCATAAATGACCAGGCCGAGGTAAGGAACACAGCCGAGAAGCAAGGCCTCAGCTCACTGTGCATCAGGTTTAAGTGGGCTCGTACTGCCATCATCACGTGTCCCGGCTTTACGCTCAGATTGAAGGACATGCAATGAATGGCAGCCTTTTTGAGTTTCAAATCGATTAGGACACAGGCAAAAAGAAGTGGGACACATGCAGATCCAAATGCCAGCTCAAGACCAAGTTGCAGAATGGGGCTGCGAAGTGCAACCACACAGGCTTCCCAACGCTGAATTCTCTCACCTGTCTCAGGCGCAGTTGAACCAGTATAAAACATGCCACATGAAGACACTAACCAGAATGTGTGCTTCCTGCAGGCACTAGCTACAAGAGGAGGGAGGGAGGAGGGGACTGAGTTCCCTGAGCTGCCACTTCCTTCTGCCATATGCCCAAGTGACCACATGAAGGGGAGAAAGACCAGAGTGATAGCTCCCAGGAGTGGGGAAGAAAAGCTGCCCTCGTGAAATGACCCTGTCAAGAGTGTCATACTGTGGGTACAGTAGGTGTTGAAATATACATGGTGACTTCCTGGCAGGTACAATATCATCCTCATCACAGCATTGTCCCACAAATCCCTACAGAAGCCAAAATGTCAGGAGGTTCTTGTTCCTAATGCTCCACTGACTCAGTGCATGACCCAGGGCAAGCCACTTAACTAATCTTAGTCTTAACATCCCCATTAATAACGTCTGCGTTGTTGACGGGAATCCTCCCTGTGTATAATTCTTCCATCATGGAGCATCGATGAATGGATCCTGCAAACTCAGCTACAAACAAACTCAGCTCCTGCCACTCTCAGTACAAAGCTCGTATTTGCCTCCTTCCAAGAGTCCTGAGGCAGAAAAAGAATGGCTCCTGGTTCACACTGACTGAGAAACAATTCCCTCGGCACAGCCTGAGTGACTTTAATCCAGAGTGTTGGCCATATTGAGTAACAGTAGGTTATTTTATGCCTCCTGAATGTTCGAAGTCTGAGCAGCTACACACACTGGAACCCATATTTTACCCCATTGACAGCCCGGAAAGGACATATGGTTTAGATTTTTAGACAACACTCCATGTAAAAAGCCTTTCTTTTTATAGAGGCATATTTTTAGAGTCTCCTAAGCTAGACTCTGGGCAGAATTTAATCCATACAACCCTCAGTTCAATCAAGAGCCAAAACACGACTTTGTGTCAGTGTAATACGTTGTTAACTGATATGTCAGAAAATCAATTAATTACTTTTAAGAAGCAGTTAAAAGTAGCCCTAGGATGCTGCCATGTGAATTATTAAAGAATACAATGTAAAGGGTCCCCATGCCCACCCCAGACTGAAACCCTGTGGCACAGGGTAGTGCAAAATATGCATTCTGCCCTGAGTCTCAACTGAAATTAGCATGAGGTTGAAGGCGCAGAAAAGTAAAGAGAAGGTGGCGAGGCTTAAGCTCTGTAGTGTCCGACTGACGCAGGAGGCTGCAGATGCCACCAAGTACTGTTCCCAAAGCTGACACTCCTGGCCTGGGGTGTCCATTCTGTCTCTACACCGTCTCTGCAGGAGATCCACTCCCATCTGCACCTCTCCATGCTTTTGTGGGTGAACAGCCCCACATCAGAACCCAACAGGACTCTTCCTTTCCCGAGCCCTGTTCATCCCAGAGAAAAGTCCATGCAAAGCCACTGCTCCCTCCTTCTCCTGCCATTTCTTCTTCTTCATTTTTTTTTTTTATTTTAATTATTTTTGAGACAGAGTATCCCTCTGTTGCCCAGGCTAAAGTGCAGTAGCGCAGTCTTGACTCACTGCAACCTCCATCTCCCAGGTTCAAGTAATTCTTCCTGCCTCAGCCTCCCAAGTAGCTGGGATTACAGGTATCTGCCACCACCCCCAGCTAATTTTTTGTGTTTTTAATAGAGACAGGGTTTCACCATGTTGGCCAGGCTGGTTTTAAACTCTTGACCTCAAGTGATCCGCCTGTCTCAGCCTCCCAAAGTGTTGGGATTACAGGTGTGAGCCAGCACGCCTGGCCTTTCCTGCCATTTCTATGCCTGCTTCTAGATTAAACTAGACCAGGTGAAGGCTCCCCACCCCCACCCCAGGTGAAAGGCCAGGGGCTTCTCCCCACACCCTGGTTTGCATCGATTTGGAATGTTGAGCCCAGATCCAATCACTACTCATCTGTACATATCCTATCTGTCATCACACATGTCCTATGTATCTGGAAACAATTACATGACTGATCCAGAGTTTCAGGTATGCATCAGATGTGTGCTTTCCAAATGCCTGCATCTCAAAGACTAGGAAGGCAATGAGAACAGTCTTCTGAGGGTGTAAAAAGAGGGACCTAGGCTGGGGCAATGGGCCTGAGGGGACTATATAGATGAGTCTTCCTTGCTGTGTTTCTGTAGTTTTGACTTGGCCAGAAATGTTTTCCATCTGAATGAGAAAAACCATATATTTGCATAACCAAAACATTGGTGCAATATGTTAAGCAGAGGCCTCCTCGACCTACTGGCCAGTTGTGGTTGCCACTATGCCTGAAACTCAGAAGTGGTTGCTTAGGTTGTTGACCACACCAACCTGTGAAGCCCTCAGGGCACCCAAGAGTATTGCAAAACAGAGAGGAGGGGTGATGGAGATTTCCCAGGCTTCTAGCCTTACTGCCACCCAGTGATAGAAGAGTAAGTAGCAAAGGAAAATCTTTTTTCACCACTCAATGCCTGGCAGTCGTCATCTCCTTGCTCTGAGATCTAGGATGCCTCAGGGTACCTAGGCTGGAGGAGGTGGCAGCTACAGTTCATTGTCATCAATTGATTCATTCATTCTTAAGAAGTATCTGTTGACTGTCTACTCAGTTCCAAGCACTTTTCTTGATGCTGGACAGCATCAAGGACAAAACTTCTCCTTCACTCCATCCACTCCCTCTGTCACTTGGAGGATGGACAACAAATACATAAATACAGAAATCGAATAAGACAAATGCAATGGTGAAAAGAAACCCATGCATATGACATGATACTTGTGATGGTTCAGGGGTAGGGAGCAGGGTTACTTTACCCATTACTTTAGTAGATGACAGTTGAGCAGCCATGGGAAAAACTGGGGGAGGTCAGATAGAGGAATGTGGTCCAGGTAGAAGGAAAGCCCATGAAAAGGTCCTGAGGCAGAAAAAGCTTGGCACGTCTGTGGGACAGACAGAGGCTATGACAGAGCAAGCCGAGGAAGACAGGTGCTCCCAGGTCTAGGTGATGGGCTGGGCTGGTTTCCTCCAGGGCCTAGAATTCTGAGTACCCTGGAAAGCCGTCAAAGAGTTTGGGTGAAGGAGAGACACAATCTAATGTGTATCACTCTCTGGCTGCTTTACTGGAGTGGGGCAAGGGCAGAGCTGGAAGGATGGCCAGGGGTTCACAGCAATGTGGGGAGGAGACATTAGCTGCCCAAGAGGGCTGGCTGGAAAGGCTGTCCCTCTTTTCTCCCAGCCACAAACTCCAATCCTGAGCAGACTGCAGAGGGTTCCTCTATCTGAGTAGGGGTTCAAATGCAACTGTCAGGCACCTCCGTGGATCCCCCATTCCTCTGTCCTCATGTATATAAGATCTCCCTCCTAGGGTTGCTATCTATGAGATGTCAGGTAATAGACGCAGGTGGCAGCTGTTGTTAATATTACATTTATTCCTTACTTGATCCCCATAAATGTATTGTCGACATTGATTTTCATCAACCTTTATTCAGCAAATATTTGTTAAGCACCTACTCTTCTTCTCCTGGGTCCTGTGCCACCACTAGGAGCAGCTGTATGATGCAAATCAGGAAGGGACCCCTTCCCACCTAATGGGATAGCTCGGCCTGCCCCCAGTGAACTCCAAAAAAAATGCTTTCTGTGCCTTCTTTGCAGGCCTTTTACTGAAATATTGTGTGATATTTAAATAAAACATCAGCATGAGCTAACTGGAAGGCTGAGGCGGGAGGATCACCTTGAAGCCAGGTGTTCACGGCCAGCCAGGGCAAATAAGGAGACCTCATCTCTAAAACTGTTTAAAAATTAGCGGAGCATGATGGTGTGTGCCTGTAGTCCTAGCTACTTGGGAGGCTGATGTGGGACGAGCCCTTGAACCCAGGAGTTGGAGCCTTCGGTGAGCCACTGCACTCCAGCCTGGGCAACAGAGCGAGACCTTATTTCAAAAAAAGAACAACAATAACGTAACAACAGAAAACCCAAAACACCAGCATTTGCATTCGGAGTCCTGACCGGCAGCATGTGATTAAGGAGTGAGCCCACCTTGGACATGGTCCTGGCCTGGGTGAGGACCGAGGCTGGCATCCACTCACAGGGCAGCACCTGGACCCTGTCCAGCATCTGAAGAGGGCTTCATCTGGCACAGAACAACTGCAGGGTTTTACTGGGAAAGAGTGAGGCTTCCTCTCTCACCCTCACGTCCAGGGCTGGTGACAGAGAGGACAAAGGGCAACAGACAGTGGCTTTTGCCTCTGCATTTAGCTTTCATTATACAGTTCTTGACTTCAGAAAGACAGTTCATTTGTTCTTAGTTCCCAGAAGTCAAAATGAATTCTGTACCAGAAAAAAAAAAAAAAAAAAGGTTCTGAAAATTATCTTCATTACTGAGGATTCTATCAGGAAATTACCCAAAGGAGAAAAATAGGACCTGGGAGAGTCCTGAGTGCTCCAGCCAGTGGGGAGAAGGTGGAGAAAGCAAAAGAAGTGCGAGCCCTTCCCTGGCTTGCCAGAGACTGGGAGCCACATGGATGTGATTTCCCTGCAACAGAAGGCTAAGGGTGAGCTGCGAAGTCTAAGAACCCACTGGGAAGACAGCACTGAACTAAGAATATGGCGAGTGTTCCCGCTGGTTTGTAGAAGCTGACTTCAGAGCCAATTTATGCAAATCTTGATTTGTTTAAAACTACGTTCATCACTGGCTTGTTTCAGTGGCCAAGCTGGCCTGTGGAAGTTCCTCAAGCTGCAAAACACTGGGGGCGGCCCAGGCACAGCTTGGTAGGTAATAGTTGAAGAAGGAGAAGGAGGAAGAGGCGGAAGGAAGCAAGGAGGGAGGAGGAAAAGAAGAAGAAAGGAAAGAAAGAGGAACTGGAGGAGGAGGAGACAACAGAGATCATGGTGTGAGCAGAGAAAATTTGGTGAGAGGACCCAGAACCCTAAAGATTAAGTTTTAATCTTGCTAAAATGTATCAGCTTGGCTATACTTTGCAACAATGAAACAAGCTCATCTTCCATGGAGGATGGCCCGCTGGAGCCAGAGACTCAGGGGACCTGCCTAAGACAAGTCTTCCAGACTCAGCTGGACTCAGGTCACTCTGGAGAAGTGCAGGTTATCAAACAGAACACCATCTTTTTTTTTTTTTTCTTTAAGGAACAGTGACCTGGTCTCTATAAGAAAGTGATACTCTGTGTTTGTAGCCACATGTGAGCTGCATTGAGAAACTGCCTCTGTGCCCAGAGAAGGAAGGAGTACCACCTTCTTCATCTATCCCATCCTGTATTTTCACAGTTGCAGAGTAGGGTCTGATGTGAGACATGCAAAAAATGACAAGGGAGGGACAAAGTAATAAACCTATCTGATGTGCTCCAAGTGGATTCTCTCTGTTTTCCACGTTTAAAAGATATAAGTGATATGAGCAAGCATTAATTCCTCAAGCAAGGTTTGATACTCAGTTCCATATTAAAGGCAAGCAAAGCAAGAGTCTTAGGGTCGGGTGTACTGTCAGGAGCATGGGGACTGCACATGGAACGGACCACAAAGTTGTCCTGGTGTACTGTCAGGAGCACGGGGAGCCACACGGATCAGACCCCGAAATTAGCCCTACCTGCAATGCGGCCTTTAGTACAATCCAAGACAAGTTGAACCTTAAGATTCAGGCTTAATCTGTGCAAAATTAAAAGGCATAAAATATTGGTATAGGATAATCTATTGCATTATTTTCTAAAGGTAAAGAGATTGTACATCTTACCCCTAACACACACACACACACACACACACACACACACACACACACCAGCCCCAAGAAAATATATTATAGAAGAAAGGTCAATGGCTCTGTTCCTCTTTCTTTAGAATTATAAGATAAGCCTGTTACATATCCTGAATCATTCGTCCCATTCTATGTATATGCAAAAGAAGTTCAAAGGCTGACTTTGACAAAGGGTGTTTGGAGAAGGATGATAAAATGTGTCTGATAAAACAAACACAAAAGACTTTAGCAATAAAGACCTACAAATTGGGAAAGCAGGACTTGGGCAGCAGGGTGTGAAACTGTGTTATCTACAGCTTCAGCACAAAAAGATAGTGGCTTGGAGCAGAAGTCTTTATCTGGCCTTCACAAGAATGGAGATTGCACCTCCCCCGACCCCCTGTCCACAAAACCCAGGAAACACCTTGCAGAGTTGATGCAATATTTGCTATCCCAGCCCTTGGTGACAGTTAAAATAGTGTTACAACATAAAATTGAGCAACGACCTTGCTGTATCATCCAAGACTATGTTTTACACTACTTTTTTTCCCCAGGACAATTTTGCACATTTTTTAGTTCTTCCCTTACTTTCAGTTCAGATCATTAATAGGAAGAAACATTGTCTCTTCTTTCTTTCCAATACAATTTAAAAATACCTTCCTGATTGACACTTCAGGAAGATTAATAATATTTAACCTTTTGCATCTTATCGCATTATTTCTTGAGAATTTCAAAGAATTATCTGTATCTCTTCTTGAAGATGTATCATTATTCTATCCGAATGACTTTCCTTAGGGCTGGAGTTTAATTTATGTATCTGTATCTCTTCTTGAAGATGTATCATTACTCTATCCGAATGACTTTCTTAGGGCTGGAGTTTAATTTATGTGATTGCAATCAGGAAACCACTTTGAAAGGGAAGAAATCCATTTTGCTTTGCATGAGTTGTAAATTTTCTGTAAATAAAATTTCACAAGACCCTCCCTTTTTTAAAGAAGTAGCAAAACGGCTGTTGGAGGAGTGGCAGGGCATGGGGGTGGACCACTAATTCACAGGTCAGGGGTCCCAGATCAGCCACTGTTTCGGGAGCTTAGAAAAGTCACTCACTTTTCAGAGCCTCCTTTTCCCTCTGTAAACTAAATGGATTTTACAAAATGTTTGCTAAGAATCTTTTCATCTCTAAACAAAATGACCCAGTGCTGTTTCACAGAAGGATGGCCTTCAAACCAGCTTCACTCTGTTTTATTTCATAATAATCCTTCACCTTTGATGACTGTGTTTAGCTTGACAAGGCACTTCAGCAGTTGTGATTTAATTTGGTTCTCTTGATAACTTTTAAATGGCATGATTTTAGACTTGGCAAAGGAGGAAGCAGAGGCACAGAAAGGTCGGGAGAACTTCAGAGAGTCACAGGGAGCCAAACACCAAGTCAAGTAACAAATTGAGTACTAAGAAAATAAGACATTTTAGGCTAGAGGCTTGCAAACTTTTTGAATAGCAAGAAACAGTAAGAAGTAAATTGTATGCCAGGGCTCGGGGGAGATACGTCAATCAAAAAGAGAGCTTCAGGAAGCAGTATTCACTCTTACTACGGATGAAGCGCTCTATTTTCCAGTTATTCTGTTCTATTTCTTCTTCTTGCCTTTATTTTGTTATTATTATTATTAACAACCAATCTATGGGTCACAACCTATGGTTTAGAAGTCACCGTTTAGAAACTTTTCACATGGCAGCACACTTCTTTTTGCTAAATTCGAAGTCTGGGTCTACTTCTCTGTGCTCCTTACCTGTGGGCAAATGCTAAGTGGGATTCTCCTGTTTAGGTTTTCTTGCTGTCAAGAGCTCCTAAAGGCTGTAGACCAGGAAAGTGCTGTCCTTAGGGTCAAGGTTTTCACTGAAGGGGGCACAGGACGCTCCTGGCTGGCTTTGAATACGCGATCAAGTCCTCATAAATAATGAACGCTAATGACAATATCAAAACACCTATTTGCATTGTACATTCACCAAAGTCAGAGGGAGAATCAGGGCTGCTCCCACAAGAGGGCATGTGACTCTCTAAATAAAGAGCTTTAATGCATTTTATATTTAAACCATAAGGCCATGGGCTCAAACCCAAACTGAGATGGGCTCTGCTCCTTAAGTACTATTCTGGAAAGGCATTGAGATATTTATCCATCTATCTGGGTTCAGTGTTTCTAAAGCAGTTCCTTTCCTTGTACTACACTCCCGAGTGGGTCTGTTTGCAAATCCCCTTTAACTGGAGAGTGGCTGCCCTTCAGAAGCAAAAGGAGTCCTTTAGGAAAGTCATTGTCTATGAAACTTATTCAGTGAGAACTATGAAGAACAGCCTTTTTTAAATTTAAATGCATGTAATTCAAAGATTGTCTACTCTGTGCACTGACTGGGTCAAATTCTCACTTTCACGGCTCCATCTCTATGTGGCCTTGGGCAAGTTGTCTAACCTCTTTAAGCCTTCGGGGATAATGGTTCCTCACTTAATAGTATTAGCAAAAGGATTAAATGAGATAATGCACGAAAAGCCCTTGCCACAATGTCTGAAGCTCAGAATAGCTCAGTAAACGTTAAGGACCTCTACTGTTTGTCCACTAAAATTTGCTCAGTTGTTACAGCCCTATCAGCATAAATAAGGCTTTTGATTTTGAGGAATCAATTCCACAGCTTTCTCTGTCCTCATGGGCTAGCAACACTTCATGGATGTCTAGTGACAAACCAACCCAGTTTCATGTTTTCTTAAACCCCCAAACAGGCTGGGAGCGGTGGCTCATGCCTGTAATCCCAGCACTTTGGGAGGCCGAGGTGGGCGGATCACGAGGTCAGGAGATCGAGACCATCCTGGCTAACACGGTGAAACCCCGTCTCTACTGAAAATACAAAAAATTAGCTGGGCGTGGTGGCGGGTGCCTGTAGTCCCAGCTACTCGGGAGGCTGAGGCAGGAGAATGGCGTGAACCCAGGAGGCGGAGCTTGCAATGAGCCGAGATCACGCCACTGCACTCCAGCCTGGGCGACAGAGCCAGACTCCATCTCAAAAAAAAAACAAAAAAACAAAAAAAACCCTAAACCTGTCAAAACCAAGCATAACCAAAATCTAATGCATTCATAGGCTGCTGTTCTGCTATCCAGTCTCTTCCTGATATAAACTATTTTCTTGACCAACAAAGCCAATAGTATATACACTTACATATTAGTTTAAAAAATAGAAAATACCATATTTACTTTAGAAAATCCAAAACTTTGTCTCAAAGGGGAATTCAGGTTATTTTCAGAAATACCGAATCTCCTTCTCTTTTGTTCACAGCAAAATAAACAGCCCGCCAGGAGACAGGATTCTTGTTTTATAGGTTGCTACAGAGGAGTTATGTGAGGTATACAACTCAGGGCTTCAACATTTAAACATTTTAAAGATCAGTAAAGAGAGGATGCTTTTTTCTAGAGAAGTTTTTATTTTTAGGTTCTGTAGGGGGAAAAGCTACTTCATAAGTTTCAGATGATCCAGCATTTTCTAGATATTTATTCACACTTAAATTTTTTAGAAACAAATATTTCAAGTTTAGTAAAAGCCAAGGAAGTATTAACTTTTGTTGTATCCATTCTCTGTAATTGAAGAACCAATGTGCTTTTATGCTTCTGTTTAACTTACTATTTTTTATCCAAATTTCCTAATTTGATGCATAAGAATTCTAGAACACTTTAAAGATGACAAGTTAACAGAATGACATACTGGCTAAAGAAGTTTTTCTCTTGCTGCTTTACCTTAATGCAGTATCATGTCTTCACTAAAGGAATGTCTTTTGGGGAGAGTGTGATTAATTAAATCTATGTTTACCATGATCAGAAAACAATATCATACACAACGGTGAAAATAAAACTTACATATAACTTTATTTCCTTCTCATTCCCAGTAACAGAGGGGTTAACCTGAAGTCTTAATCCATTTCCACTCTAATTGGGAAAGGTGGGGAGTGGGGAAATCATTTCGGTAGCAAAATGAAAATTGCTAGCCTAGATATGCCTGAGGCAAAAAGAAAAGAAATGAATTCTCTTGTGAGCGTGATTAGTGAGGGGGAAGAAATATCAGCATCTTGCACTTCATTTCATGTCATCGTTCAATTTGCCGGTGTTAAATAATGACCTCCAGAGCAGTGGGTGAATCGGGAGAAGGGGGCATGCAGGTCTCCTAGAGTGAGTTCACTGTGCACCGTGTCTGGGCACTGTGTGTCCATCATTCAGCTCAATCAGGACCCGACTCCATTTGACAGCTCAGCTCCTGGGTGTAGAGGTTTGCAGACTAAAAGTGGAGCCCCCACTAGCATATTTGGTAAACTTTTCTTCTTTCCTTCTCAGAAGTCCACTTCATTATTTGGTATCTTTGGTTAAAGAGAAGGCTAAACAAAATGATTTCTATTTTAGAAACTTTACTGCTTCTGCATTAAGGAAAAAGACTTCATCTAGAATATTTTTCTCTAAAACCTGAGATGCTTCCTAAATCGAGAAGCTGTCAATTACAGAACTTCCTAAAACAGAATACTTTTGAAAAAATCTTAAAGCCCACATTTATATAAATATTTGCTGCAGGCCCCCCTTACCTAAAAGTGCTGTATCGACCAATAATACATTTTAAATTCTCCTCAAAATGGGTATCTTCACATGCATTTGAATCTTTTTTTTTGTTTTTTTGTTTTTTTGTTTTTTTGAGATGGAGTCTCGCTCTGTTGCCCAGGCTGGAGTGCAGTGGGGCGATCTCGGCTCACCGCAACCTCCGCCTCCCGGGTTTACGCCATTCTCCCACCTCAGCCTCCCCAGTAGCTGGGGCTACAGGCTCCCGCCACCACGCCCGGCTAATTTTTTGTATTTTTAGTAGAGACGGGGTTTCACCATTCACAGGATGGTCTCGATCTCCTCACCTCGTGATCTGCCCTCCTTGGCCTCCCAGAGTGCTGGGATTACAGGCTTGAGCCACCGCGCCCGGCACATTTGAATTGTTAAGATAACTAGAAAAGAAAAAAATGGGAGTGTGCTATATAGTCACTTAAGATTAGTGCACTAATTTGTCAGTGGTCAACTAGAAATGACCTATAATTTATTTCTTGGCTCATTTGTGATAATATTTTGGTGATCATCTGTTTCTTTGCTGTTTTCAAAACAACCTACTCTGTAAAAATATGTGATAACATTTTTCAGTGTTGTTTGTATGTTTCTAAAAATTTTTGGGTGATCTCTGAATATAGCTTTCATTGCACATATAAATATAAATTAAAAATTAGCTATCAAGTCATATCTATTTTCAGATGTTTTAGTTTAATTTTATTAAAAAATCTTTCCACTCTTTCTCTATACCTTTCAAAAAGAGAACTCCACAGAAATAGCACCATTTTTTAATTCAAAAATTCTAGCAAAATTTGCCTTACATTTTAGAAAATAGATTTAAATGGTAGTATTTTTCTAAGCAAGTCCAAAACAATCATATAAAAATAGTTTAAATCTCACTTAACTATTGTTTGAGGTAAGTGATGTTTTATGAGAAGTCTCCACAAAAATGTTTACTATTCCATTTCAGTGTATTATCCATAAAAATGGTATCATTTATTGAATATCAGTTGTATAATATTAATAATGTAACCTGAAAATATGTAACCATTACAATACAGATCTTAGCAATTTCATGAAAGTTAGAAAATGTAATTATGTAATTAGAGAATAGGATTATTACTTCTATTGTTGCTTTTTCCAGCTATTTTATATTTCAGACTACATGAAATTTTAAAGTTTTTGTAGACTATGGCAATTTCATGACCCCACAAGAAAGCAGGATAGTGATAGTCTTAGCCAACTATTTCATGTAAAAGTCTGTTTTCCAAATTCTAAGATAGCAGGATTAATATGAAAGTATTTGCCATCTTATCCGAGTCCTATAGAATACTCTAAGGCTGATATTTGGCAATTTATTATTTAATTGACAAATGTAGATATCTCAGCAATTCCTTCACAGATCAAGACCTTGTAAGTAGACTAAGATCAAGAGGAAGACCAAGGTCTTACTCTGGATTCTTCAGTAGACTTTCTATGTCCCAAAACAAATGGGTGATTCAGCATCCAAAATTTAGCTAAAGCTTCTATATTCCCTTTCTAAGGAATTCTGCTATGTTTATGGGAAATTTCTCTATAGTCTATATAGGATCATAAATAGGAAAATTTTTATTTTAGTGAAAAAGTCACAAACTTGAGATAGTAACAGTTGTAATAATAATAATAATAATGAACCTTATCTGTTTATTGCATGGGAATTCAACTATGTTGTACATCCATATTATTTTTAAACTATTATTTTGTAGTATCATACATAGTGAAATTCACTAATTTGGTGGGGATGGAGTAGACGGAATTAATGAAAGAGCTGAATTTTAATATTTTTAATGATTGTAATAATAAATTATTTTGGATAACACTGAGTAACTGTGTCTATTCTCGATCACCATGTAAATTATAGAATACGATAGCGATGTGTCTCTGTGATTTTCTAGAAGATGCAGAATCTCAGAGTTATTTTTATGTGTATACTTGTTTTAAATCATATCTCCTTGAATCTGCTTTTTAAAATAGGCAATACTTCCCTGAAATTAGAGAAACCCTATGTGAAATGGGAACGTCCTTAAAATGTCCTATCTCTAGTTGATTCTGGGTCCTCTTTTTCCTTTCTGGCCCCTTCCCACTTGAAACCCAAGTTCACTCTAGCCATATGCTGACGTGGGTAAGCACCAGACCCAGGCCGATTTCCCACAATTCCAACTGGCATTTGCATAAATGTTCCTGGAGCTGGGAAGCCCACCTTGTCCAAGCCTCTTGTTTTGTGGATGAGGAGGCTGAGGCTGGGACAAGGTAAGTAACTAACTTGCTCGCATGGCTAGTGACAAACTTCCTACAGGTTCCTCTACCTTATGAGATAGTGAGTACTCCTGCACTCAAATATATTGGGGTTCCTGTTAATTGCATGAATGAATCCAATCATCAATAACTCTAAAACTTAACTTTGGAATTTGGAATCTGAGTGAATGATTACCTACCTATAATTTGAAGATAATGTGTGTGTGTGTGTGTGTGTGTGTGTAAAAAAGTCACTCATATAATATCTTCATGTAGAATATATATGTATTTATGTCTTTATAATAATATATATTAATGTCTTTACTCCAAGTATCCAAGAATTAGTTGTCCATGTAGAAATTTGCTGTTTCAGCCAGCTTTGGGGAATTTCCTTTGCCTGTCCTGTACCCACCATTGTCCACATTTAAGTTCTAACATAGACATACCTACTCCTCTACCAGCTCACTAAGGGTTGTCTTATCAAGCTGGTCTGCAGTTAATCCCCTACCCTCCTCCCTTCAAGAACCAATTAAAATGACTCAGTTATTTTTGAAGACAAAAGTTGCATAAGGAAAAAATACTTTCCTATTTCATAATTCTCCTAGTGAAAGAGTAAATTATAAACACAAGGAATCCAAATAAACGATTCCGTTTGGGAAGGAGCATTTGCTGTGGGATGGCATGTGGGACATGAGGAACAGGACCCCTGCCTTTAATTCATACATTCATTCATTTCTTTTTTACTCAACTTAGAAAAATCATGTCATGTTTCTAATTCATTGTGGTGGAAATAGCTTTAAATATATTAACTAACTAAAATGCCTCAAATAAAGCAGATTACGAAAGAAAGCAGACTCTAGAAGTATTAGCAACTTTATAGACTCTGCATCTATCATCCACCAGAAAATCTTATTGGTGTGACATTCACCAATTAGGAAACTGAAGGCTGTGGACAAGTCCCTAAACTCCCCTCCCTGAAGCACAATTTTCAGATGCTCCACTTGGATATTTTCCCACAATGCTTAGCTGAAGGATATCACTCAAAGAGAAGACTGGTTTCATGTGGAGAATGACTTCTCAGTGTATCTCTTAAAACATACCTCTGTCTGTAGCTGATGGAACCAAAGAGAATGTGGAGAAGGGCCCACACCCTTTCCAGGGTTCACACATCGGCCCCTTAACCTGTGTATTCAACCCATAGGACTAACAGATAGAAACTGGTAAATTTTGTTTATTTTTTTATTATTTATTTATTTATTTTTGAGATGGGTCTGGCTCTGTCCCCCAGGTTGGAGTGCAGTGGCGCCATCTCAGTTCACTGCAACCTCCGCCTTCCGAGTTCAAACGATTCTCCTGCCTTAGCCTTCTGAGTAGCTAGGACTACAGGCACGTGCCACCACACCCAGCTACTTTTTGTATTTTCAGTAGAGATGGGGTTTCACCATGTTGGCCAGGCTGGTCTCAAACTCCTGACCTCATGATCCGCCCACCTCTGCCTCCCAAAGTGCTGGGATTACAGGCGTGAGCCACCATGCCCAGCCAGAAACTGGTATCTTTGCCCAAAAGAGATACTTGGACCTTCGAGGGTTCCCAGCAGCTCTTGAGAACCAACGCAGGAAAGTAGGGGCAGTGGTTTCTGTTATGAACCTCTCCCACATTCCCACTCCTTGGTTACTTCTTCTGATGAGGATGGATTCCATAGCTTAGACCAGTAGCTGCCTCACTGAAGTGATCTATTACTGTATGTTAACTGGTAGATTGCTAGCAAACTGAAACACTGAGTGGTTTTTTGAAAAATTTATATGCCATATTTCAAAATAAACCTGTTTATAGGAATTCCTATTTGAGAGTGAGTATCGTTTAAAAAAGAAAAATGTAAAATCATGGCCTATTAAAAATAGAACCTCCAATTTCTGATCCATAATGCTTATATTTAAAAATACATCAGGTGTGTTTCATGGGGAACTAGTTTTGCTGGAAAAGAAAGGGACAGGAGATGCTTTTGTAATATTGTTTTAGAGCTCAAGGAAACCAAAGCACTGTTTTATAGGCTGAGGCATGCATGGCTGGTGAATGTTAAGAGGAAATGAACAATGTATGAGATTAACTTGTGGCTATCCATGGCTGTAAAAATGCATTAGTGGTGTTGACAGTGGTTAGTAGGCCTTTGTAACTCAGTTATTGCTGCTGTGTATGTGTGTTCTTCCACCTTTGAGTCAATCAAGTGATGCTATAATAAAAATTCTGAACTTCGCTTCAGGACAGCTCAGAGGGAAAACATGAGTCAAGAAAGATGCACTATTTAATGGTCCTCACTAACAGCAGTTTAAAAACAGGGCTTGCTCAAGCACTAGCAGACTAGTAGCAAAATTGCTATCCAGGGTTAATTGCATTTTGAGTGGTTCCGGTAGAACTGTACTGTCCCGTATGGTAGCCACTAGCCCCATGTGAGTATTGACCACTTGCAATGTGGCTAAACCAAATTGAGATGCGCTATAAATGTAAAATACACACAGACTTTTGAAGACATAGTACAGAAAAAAAAAAGAAAAATATAAAATAGCTCATTAATAATTTTCATATTGATTACGTGTTCAAATAACAATTTTTCAATAGATTGGGTTAAATAAAACATATTACAATTTATTTTACCCATTTCTTTACTTTTTAAATGTGGCTACTAGAAAATCTTAAATGATGTAAGTGACTCTCATTATATTTCTTCTTTTTTCTTTTTTTTTGAGACCGAGTCTCGCTGTGTCACCCAGGCTGGAGTGCAGTAGCACGGTCTCAGCTCACTGCAACCTCCGCCTCCCGGGTTCACACCATTCTCCTGCCTCAGCCTCCCGAGAGGCTGGGATTACAGGCGCCCGCCACCACGCCCAGCTAATTTTTTTGTGTTTTTAGTAGAGACAGGGTTACATCGTGTTAGCTGGATGGTCTTGATCTCCTGACCTCGTGATCTGCCCGCCTCAGCCTCCCAAAGTGCTGGGATTATAGGCATGAGCCACCGCGCCCGGCCGACTCTCATTGGATGTGCTGCTCTAGAATAAGAAAGAATGTCCGCATAGTTTTTGTTTTTTGTAGAGATGGGGTCTTGCTGTGTTGCCCAGGCTGGTCTCACACTCCTGCGCTCAAGCAATCATCCAGCCTTGGCCTTCCAAAGCACTGGAGTTAGAAGCTTGAGCCTCTGAACTCAGCCTGTCCTCATGGTTTAAAGGCAACTTGTCAGGATCTAATAAGGAAATCTGACTGGTAATATGTTTTGACCATCTTGCAAGCTGCTGGCTACAACTGGGCACTCTGCAGGCAAACTGCATGAGCTTAGAATGGGCCGATTACTAAATCTTAAGTGTCCTCATTTGTAAAGTAAAGGGAGTAATGATGGACCACTCACTGCTCGATAATTAAATGGGATAATTAATGTATATAAAGCGGCTCCTTGTGAGGCCTGATAGAAGATGTACTGGTGACTTCTATTACCATACTTGTCTTGGTCATCTCAGGCTGCTATAACAAAATACCACAGACTGGGTGGCTTAAACAGCAGGCATTTATTGCCTCATAGCTCTGGAGGTTGGGAAGTCTGAGATCAGAGTGCCAGCATGATTGAGTTCAGTGGAGGTAGGGAGAGAGAGAGAGAGAGAGAGAGAGATCAATCTGGTCTTTTCTTATAAGGGCATTAATCCCATCATGAGGACCCCAGCCTTACAACCTCATCTTAATCTAATCACCTCCCACAGACCCTACTCATAGCAGCATATAGAGGATTAGGGCTTCAACGTGAATTTTGGAGGGATACAAACATTCAGGCCATAACAACAACTTAAAAAGTCCAATCTCCACCGGGCATGGTGGCTTACACCTGTAATCTCAACACTTTATGAGGCCGAGGTGTGCAGATCACTTCAGGTCAGGAGTTTGAGACCAGCTTGGACAACATGGTGAAATCCCATCTTTACAAAAAATACAAAAATTACCTGGGCATGGTGGCGCGTGCCAGTAGTTCCAGCTACTCAGGAGGCTGAGGCAGGAGAATCACTTGAACCCAGGAGGTGGAGGTTGCAGTGAGCGGAGATCACGCCACTGCACTCCAGCCTGGGTGACAGCAAGACTGTGTCTCAAAAAAAAACCAAACAAAACAAACAAAAAAAATGTTCTATCTGAGATACTGAATCCTCCAACTCTGAGTGCAAACCTTGAACCAGAGGCAGTGGCATCACTGGGAGCTTATGGGAAACCGAGAATCTCAGGCTTCTTCCCAGACCTGCTGAGGCAGAATCTGTTAACCAGACTCGCAGCGGCTCAGGTACACATTCACTTTCTGCAGTACTGCCTAGGGAATTTAAAGGTGGGTAAAACACAGCCTCGCTGGCAAGGTATTCACAATCCACTGGTGCATTTGTGTGGGAATGAGAGTGAATCTAGAGAGACTAAGGCAATTATCTAGTGGGCTGTTAGGAGGCTCCATAAAAAACACCCCTGCTCTCCAGTGATGCACAATCAACAGTGAGATGACAAAGGAGTCAAGCAGATGGAGATAAAAAATACCAGCTTTGCCACTGATAGAACTTTTGGAGAGCATGGCTTAGGTATGTGACTTCCTGCCACTGAGTTCCAGAAGTAGGGAGACTCACTCACCAATACCTAAGCAGTGTCTCCCCAAAAGAATAAGGAAAGGGAAAGAGCATACCCAGGGTACTTGTTTTTTTTTTTATTGCTATCAAACGAGCAAATTGCCAAGCTTAGCAGTTTAAACAAATTTAGCCCACAGTTCTGCAGGTCAGAAATCTGGTGGTGCTGTACTAGATTCTCTGCTCAGAGCTTCACAAGGCCAAAACTCCAGAGGTTGGCTAACCTGAGGCCTTACTTGAAGGCTTTAGGGAGAAATTCACCTCCAAACTCATGCAGGTGGCTGGCAGAATGCAATTCCATGGGGCTGTAGCATGGTGACCCTCATTTCCTTGCTGGCTGTCAACCAGGGGTCACCCTCAGCATCTAGAGACTGCTCTCTAGTTCTTGCAAGTGCCTGCTCTGTCTTCCAGCTACAACGCTGACTTCACTTCTGTCCCAGCCTGAGAAAACACTGTGTTTGTAATGGTCTCCTGTGATTAGATTAGGGCTACCAGGAAAATCTCTCTGTTGCGTGAGTCAAAGCCAACTGATTAGTAACCTTAATTACATATACATAAAAAAATCTCTTTTTTTTCCATGTAACATAACCAGAGCATGATCCCTCATCATATTCCCAGTCCCAGGGATTAGGGTGGAAAGTTTGAGGGGTTCATTTTATGCTTCTGCCTTCTACAACTGGTTTCTGCTTCCAACGCTACTAACCAGATAATTCAATCTTTTATGGTGGAGGAGGAATGAGGGTGTAAAAAGAGGTCAAGAGTTTTACACTAAGGAATGTTGTTCCACATAGAAACCTGAAGCCAGGGAAGGGGTGGTTCCACTACCTCCTCTCACCCGCCCCACCCCCCGATATATTTAAATAGCTATAACCCAAAACACATTATAATTCAAGTCACACAGGAGATGTGGAGGTGATGATGAAGCATGTGATTGGTCTTTGAGAGGCAATTTCACCTGAGGCAGAAGAATCTGCCCCCCCTTCAAGATGAGGACAGGAAGGGTGGCTCTTAATCCTGCAGGACTGTGCTAAAGACCTTGCATTGAATTCCAGATGCCCAGGAGAACATGGTTGGCAGAACTATGGTGTGGGAGACTAATCTGGAAGTACTGTGTACAATTAGCAGGAACCCCCTTTCTCGGAGATCTTTGTAAGAAATCAGCAGAGAGGTAATGAGAACTTGAACCAGAATGATGTCAATAGGAATTGAAAGGTGGGGGCTGAATTGTTATCAACCAAAGAAACAAAAAAGAGCCCTTGGCAACAGACTGAATGAGGGCAAAGATCAATTCATGGATCCAAATCTGGAACTGGGAGAATGATGGTGCAGTGGGGAAAACAAGAGGAAGACCTGGGTTGAAGTGGAAGCTGATGAATTTTATCTTCAGTAAAATACACATGGCAAACACTAATTTTCTCAGTTTGCTTCCATCTTACACACATGCACACATACACATACACCTCTCAACACTGGTCTTTCCCTCCTCCTGCTACCCCACCAGTTTCCCTCCCTCCTCCAACATGTTTCATTCTCTCCTTCCCTACATCCCATTTGCTTTCTACTCTCTGCTCCATTTCTGCTGCTGCCACTCAACTGAATCTCTTCTGGCAAATGTTACATGGCACTCTCTGTAGACAAATCCAGTGGAATATTTTCAGTCCTTGTTTTCATGGCCCCTTTGTGGGCTTTGGGACATGGCTTTCCTCCAAACCTAGCATTTTCCTTTATTCTTTTCTTACTTTTCTTTTTTTTTCTTAATTTTTAAAATTTATGTATTTATTTATTTATTTATTTATTATTTAGAGACGGAGTCTCACCCTGTCTCCTAGGCTGGAGTGCAACGGTGCAATCTTGGCTCACTGCAACCTCCACCTCCCGGGTTCTAGTGATTCTCCTGCCTCAGCCTCTCGAATAGTTGGGATTACAGGTGTCCACCACCATGTCTGGCTAATTTTTGTATTTTTAGTAGAGATGGGGTTTCACCATGTTGGTGAGGCTGGTCTCGAACTCCTGACCTTAGGTGATCCACTCGCCTTGGCCTCCCAAAGTGCTGGGATTACAGGCATGAGCCACTGCGCCCAGCTGCATTTTCCTTTATTCTTATTCCTTATTCTCTCCTCTTTCTTTTCCTAGCTCTATCTCCTTGATTGCTCCCTCTTCTGCTCACCCCTGGAATGTTGATAATCCCAGAACCTGTGAATGGTCTCTTCTCACTGGAAACAGCCTCTGAAACTATCATAGTTTGACTGTACCATAGATACAATCTGAAACTACTATAGATATTTGAGGATGTTCAGCTCCTTATTTCTAATTGAAACCTCTCCCCAGAATTTCTGTTTTCCCCACCAGCACCTCCTATTCTGTTCTGGGCATCCAAAACTCAGAGAGACATCACGATGTCTCTCTCCAAACCCACTGTTTCTGATCTTCTCTACTGCTATTAATGGACAGATGTTGGGGAGACTCCTCCCCCTCCCTCACCTCAACACCCTCTTTCATCTCCATTGCTTCTACCTTAATCCAGATCCTCATGACCCCTTGTCTGACAACTGCAGTAGCTCCCCACTCCTCATCTCTACCCCCTCCAACTCACCGAGCTGTTGTTGACAGACTTATTTTTCTAAAATATATATTAATGTTGTTATTTCCCAGTTTGGCTTTGATAGATCAATTTCCCTCATGTTGAAGTTCACATTTCCTCAGGTTGCATGTGCTTCCAATGACCTATCTATGCCCATGTATTTGTGAACTGCCACGCTCCCTCCCCACCGCACCAACCTGGTCTCAAACCTATGCCCAACCACACTGGAACTGACACGCTGATGTGTTTCATAAACTCACGCCCTTGCTCATGATGCTTATTCAGCCCAGAGCACCATCTCCCCACCCCACCGTCACCTCCCTAAACCCCTCCTGTAGCTCTTTGAACCACCTACAAATCTACCCAACCTCCAAAAGTCAAGTCCAAAATCACCTCTGCTAGGAAGGAAGCCTTTCCTGAGCCCACCAGGGGCTGCTGGCCCCTCTTCCTCTTACATTCCCTTCCACCAGTTCCTGGGACCCTGGACATGTGTCACCAGCAGCCATGACACTTCTTTTCTCTCATCTGTTTGGCCTTTGTCACCAGTGAGCCTAGCACCTTGCCTGAGACAGAGGTAGCGTTTGAGGAATGCTGAAGGCAAGTGAATCAAATACCTCGTATCTAGAAAAGTCCTAAAGATGCCCTTTTGAACTAATGGAGGTGGGGAAAGACTAAAACACCATTTTATATTATCATCAATGTAAAAGCTTCTCAGCCAAGTGGACCTTGGCTTTCTCCTCAAACTCTGTGGATGACAGAAATGACTTTAAAATCTGACTCCTAAAGATAGGAGGTTTGCATGGTGAAGAATTTCCAAGATACTTTCTGATCCAGACCCTGAGACAGCGGAGGATAAAAGTGAAAGATGAGATCAGAGTTAATTTTTTAGAACTCTACCAAGGATACCCACAAAAATAAATAATCATGATCAAAAAGGAACATAGCTTACTATGCATGTGGTCCTATATGTAGATATGAATGTGTGTGTGTGTGTGTAGGTCAAGAGTAATGTGAATTTGGGCAAGCTCCCTGAACTCTCCAAGGGTGAGGCTTCTTATCTGTAAAATGGGGATAGCAATGATGTTCTTGCAAGGATTAAATCAGGCAAAGTATATAAAAGCACTTCACCCATTGCCTGGCATATAATTACACTCAATAGGGGACGTAGGGAAGAGAGAGAGAGAGCACGCGAGCAAGCACGCTGGAGGATGAGCTACCAGATTCATTGTTCGCTGTCATAAACACACACAACCTTTCCTCTCTTGCAGTTTGGGTTCTGGCATCTTTAACAGCTTCATGGGTAAATCACTTCAAACCTCCACAGGTGCTACTTCACCTGGGCAGCAGTTTCTCACCCCCCCAATCCCTTCCCCCTCCCCAGTTTAACCACATTTGCTGTGTTCTCAAGGCTGCTGATACACAACAAAGTTTTTAAGAGTTACCATAGTTTTCACAATCCCCTCATTTTTGCCCTTGTTTTTGGGTTTAAAAAATCCTGGCTTTTTCCTCAGAATTGCTGAATTATTAGGTGTGTAGATGAACTTGTGTTTTCTTGCTCTCCTACTCCAGTTTCTTAGACTCAGACACGGAAAAGCTTCTCTGGGTCTCAAGAGAGAATTTCCAGGGTGGCGTGGTTCCGCTGGGTGTGCTGTCTGGTCAGTCTTACCGTTGTGGATTCCACACCCCCACCCCACTGCCCCCAACACCTATTAAAACTGAGCTGACATTACTTCAGGATACATTTGCTATTTCTTACCTTATTCACAATCCGTGCAAATGATTATTTCTCTGCCTCGCTCTTTAAAAACAAAAGTCTTCATGGAGTCATTTTATCTACTTGTAAACCACAATCTCGGTTGTTTGTTTTTTTTTTTGGATGCTCCTTCGAGACTATACATATTTAATTCCTTTCATATTTCATCATAGACCAGTCCTTGAGAACCTCTTATTTTAGTTGTTCCTTTAACTTTGGCAAAAATATAAGACCAAAGAAGCTGCAAATCTTGTTTTCCTACCTATTTAAACAGCATCTAGAAATCTGAAGAAATTCTCTCCTTTCTTATTTTAAAAGTTAAAAACACACACACACACACACACACACAGCATACTAAATATTGTGGCATGGAGTTGAAAGCTTTAGGTCTGCAGCATTTGAAATGCTCAAATCCTGTCTTGGAAGAACAGTATTTCCTCTTCGTGACTCAGTGCTGTTACCAATACACAAGGCTGATAGAGTAATTTCAGATTCACAACATTATATGTAGATATTCAAAAGAAGGAAAAAGAGCTTCATGTGACTTAGCTTAATGGGTTTCCCTATAGTTGTAAATGTATAAAGTGATCCATATTTGGGAATTATCATATAACAATTATTTCTAATATTAATTGATATAATCTATTAGAACTTGTGAGAGGTTTTGATGTAAATAATTTGCCTGCCTAGCAGAGAGAAGGAGAGTAAGCAAGGGAAAATGTTTCTAAAATGTCCTATCATTGGAAGTAAATGATCATAAATGTTTTTGCATTAAGTTAGGGTTTGGTTTTAATTTTACCTTGAATTCTAATGTTCCTACACCTTCCAAATATATTTTAAATCTTCATTAAACAAATCACATTTTAATCACACACAGAGCTTAAAAGAGGTGATTCTACAACAGATATTCAGTATTAGCTAGCGAAGGAGAACATTGGTTGAAGGTACCTAAAACCACGTGCATAAGGAACAGTTTATTTCTTATTTGGTGATTTACTATTTTAAGTCATTTTTGTGTCAAAGCTATAAAAATCTCCAGTGCTAAAAAGTGTGAGAAGAAATGAGCTAGCCAAAAAAAAAGAAAAAAAGTCAGGGGAGAGTTAATTTTAAAATTTGCATTATTTTTATTTTCCTACTTTGTTATTTCAGAATGCATACTTGGAATGAATCCTCCTAGAGACGTCCACGGTATGTTACATTCCAAGTTATATTTTTAAATAAAATAAGCACCTTCATATATGTGTATATGATTTTATATCTATGTATCTCTATGTATAACTTGTGATATAATTTAACCAAATAATTAAGGCTGTTTTTGCTGATTCCAATATACTTAAAAGCAGTTCTCCATATTGTAAATGTTATACCATATAAAATATTTCAATGAAAGCTTAAATGATACCCTCAGTTCTACAGCGTTTACCATAGGTGCATTCTGCTGCTATTAAATGTCTCTATACAACTCTCTAAAAACAAAATACAGCGTGGCTTCTCTTACAGCCCAGTTTATTACCTGTGTTATAGCAGTGGTAATGTTATGAGACTAAAATGTTTACTAAGCATTCCTAAATTTTAAAAAGATTAATTTTAAAATGTCCTCAGCTTGCTACTTGTGAGGTACACAATGGATTTATGAAGTGAAAGTGAAATAATCACACATTAACCATAGCATCCCACAGAAACATTCAGATGGGGGAAGGATGTAATGGAAGAACGAAGGGCTCTCCCCCCTCCCATAGTAATTAGATTTGAAAAGTGAAGTAATCTCAAAGCCAATTCAGAAGAAAAAAATGTTTAAATTCCAATGTTCAAAACTGATAGTGTGTATGGCAGGTGATTTGTACACACACGTTACTCCTTATCAAAACTGTTTTCCATCCCTGTGACATCAATACAAACTGCAGCTATTTGGTTCCAAACCATAGCAAGATGCATTCTGTTTTTCAAAATGTAAATGGTCATTTAAAATAGAAATAATTCTTTTAGACGTATGACATTTTTACAAATGTAATTTTAGAAATATATTGCTCGCAAAGGGTAATTTTAAGAGAATTGTTGAGATTCTAATCCCATCTTTATGCATATTTTGGGGAGGCTTTTGTAAGAGCAAAAATGTAAAATATTTAGTTATCTTCTGAGACCACCTATAGTTATTTACCTAAAGTTGCAGAAGAAAAACGTCAATGAACTGTTACTGTTTTCCAATTAAATTATTTCTCTTCCAACTAACCAAGTACTACTTTTAAAATCCACTGCGGAAACTTACATTTCATTCCTGTTGTGAACCTTTTTTAATTCTCCTCCCTCCCTCTCCCCGCAACAAAATGTGGGAAAATCTGTCACGTAGCATCCGCCCAACGTATCGCTTCGTTATATTTTTTAAAAATTTTGCATTATGACAAGGTAAATTCTAGCATTACTCCAGGGAAACACTGGCAATGGACCTGGGACTGTTTCCTTTCCTTTCTCCCTTAGACAGGCAAAGGAAGGGGAATTCTATATTGTCGCTAAAATGAGCGCTCTTGGTGGAAAGGAATTTCCTCACTTCGTACACGCTATGGCTGTTCTTGAGAGTGCAGGCTCCGTAAAATGCCCGGCAGACCAAGGGGTTCCCTGTCCCCCGAGCCAGTGCCTCTTTCCATTCATCTTAGATCCTCAGTGAGGGGCCGAGGTTGGTCTGTTTCTTGTTTTCAAGAGCGCAGTTACAGCCTGCGCCGCTCCCGGGAAACCCAAATGCCCCGCGATCCCATCGAGTCAAGGAGCAAAAGCTTTGATGGCTATCAGCTTTTTGTTGGGCTTCAAACTCGGGATTTATCGGTTGAAACTCCTAGCTGAGCAGCTCCCACAACGCTGCCTCTGAAGGCTAAACTCGGTGCATGCAAGGCTGGGACCAACTTTCCTTACTCGATAAGGGAACTTGACTCCCTCCTGGGAGACTGCAGCCCAGTCCGACTCGCAGCCCCCTCGCAGGGTTCATGGTTTTAGGCAAGTGGCCCGAGACCCAGAGGAGCCTCCCTGGACCTCTCCGAGGGGTAAATCACCCGAGTCTATTATTTCCCCTGGAGTCAAAGTCTACTTTTGGAGCCGCTACAGCCTCATATTCCCTCCCGCATCTCGAGGGTCCCGGAGGATGCACTTGGGGGTGGCCCCAGGAGTCCTGGGTAGGATCTCGGAGAAATGCATTGGAGAGCAGGCGAAAAGATTTCCCTTGCCCACAACTTGACTCTCGAACGGGCGGCGTCCGAACCCCCAGGCAAAGGCGCTGTGGCCCCTGCGGGCGGGCGCGATGCACTCTGCTCAGGGACAGAGTTAGAAAGTGGACGTCTGGGGGATTTTACAACTGTAATTAGACTTAAAAAATCATTTTAAAAGAAAAACATACTACGTTTTCTTTCCGAGACCCCAGGTCCATTGAAACAAACTGCACTCGGGTGCTGGCAGTGCCCGGGGGAGCGGAGGCCGCGGGCCGCCCGCCTTAGTCCCGGAAGCCCGGGCTCCTGGAGCACAGACACCCAAGAACCGGCAGAGGCGGGCCCCAGGCACAGGGACTTCGGGAAGAGACCCCCGACCGGGCTGCACAGCGGGGAGTCCCGGTCCGAGGGTCCCCAGCCCGGCCGGCTGCGACTCCGGATTGGAACCTCGGAGACGCGCCGTGGCCGCTCCAGCTCAAGTGGGCTCTGGCGGCGGCTTCCTGTCTTTCCTCCTCGAACTCCAGTTCTTCCCGGGCGACCTGAAGGCCACGAAGGGGGCCGCAGAGCCCCGCGCCGTCGGGGGCGTTCCGGCGCAGCCGGGGCTGCGCGCGGCGTCCATCGAGGGCGGCTGCTGCCCCCTGGCGACCGCTCGGGCCCGCGGCGCGTCCCGACAGCTCCGCGCAGTCCTGGCCCGCCCGGGAAAGGCCTCCATGCCAGCCAGCCTCGGCCCCCTCCTGCGTCCGGGCCCGCGGCAACGCCCGGGGACAGTCCCTGCGCGGCAGCGGCCCCAGCACCCTAGCCCTGGGGGAGAGAGGAGCGGGTGTCAGGGGCCCCGTGGGGTTGGGCAAGGAACCCCCGCGCGGGTAGCTGAATTGAGGGGCTCCGCGGGAACCGCAAAGAAGCCCGTGGTGGAGCTGGGTCCCAGCCCCTGGACTGGGTCGCAGCCCCGGGGTGAATGAGAGGCCCCGGGAGGTGCAGAGCCCGGCAGGGAGGGCGTGGAGGGCCCCGCCGGGTGGGGTCGGAGTTGGCCGCGCGCGCCGGGCTGGGGGCGGGGCCCTCGGAGCTCCGCGAAAATGCCCGCAGCGCCGCGGGGACCTGCGCAGGGGGAAGCGGCCGCCTGCGCGCGAAGCCGGGGTGGGTTTTCACCTGGGGCCGCTCGCGCGCGGGGGGCGGGGAGAGGAATGGGGGCCGCTTCCGGGGAGCCTGAGGGGAGACGCGGGGCCCGGGCGAGCTGTCCGGCTGCTGCGGGGGCCGGCGCTACGAGGCCCGGGAGCAAGTCGCGCGGCTGCTTTCAACTTTCCTTCCAGTCGCGCGTTCTTGGGGTCTTTCCTGACTAGGAAACTCCTCCCGGGCCGCTGGCGCACACAGCAAGGGTGAGGCGCGCGGCGGGATCGAGCCGCGGCCCAGGCGTAGCGGTAAAAAACACCCATTACAGAAACCGACCCGAGGGAAGACGCTGAGAGCAAACGGCACGCGCGGACGCCGTCCGGCCTCATGCAGTGAATCAGCGCCGCTTCGCCGCAGCTGCCAGCCGGACGGTGCAGGAGCGCGGAGCCGCTCCCCCGGGCCCCGCGGCCGAGTCGCACCCGCGCCCTGGAAGCGGAGGCCTGGACCTGGGCAGCCGCGCAGCATCTGGGGCCGCCCGCGGGCTGCAGCCCCGGTTCGGGAGCCTCGTGGCGGCCACTGCGACTGCCTGCAGCGGGTCGCGGAGCCGGGCCCTCCTCGGGCCGGCGGGGCCTGCTTTCTTTTCCCAGGTCTCCGGACCGTGTCCACTCGCGGAGCCGCACAAGCCCGCGTGTGGCTGCGGGAAGGGGTCCGCACGCGGGCGGGGCCCCGGGCCAGCATGCAGGCGTGGGTGCGGGGGCGCGGGCGGCGCGGGGGTGGCAGCCGACTCCCCTCCCGGGCTGCGTACAGTAGCGCGCGGCGGCGGGGGCGCGCGGGCCAATTCCAGGAGCCGGCGGCCGCGAGCCGCGCCCTGGCTGATACCGGAAAGGCCTGTGATTGGCCGCCGGCCGCCCCTATGCAAACGAGCTGAGGGAATGGAATTCCTCCGGCCGGGCTTACAGTAAAAGCACGTTCATTTCCAGGCACTCTCATTCATAGAGCCAGCGGGCGCGGGCGGGACGGGCGCCCCGCGGCCGGACCCAGCCAGGGCACCACGCTGCCCGGCCCTGCGCCGCCAGGCACTTCTTCCCGGGGCTCCTAGGGACGTCAGAAGGAAGTCAACCTCTGCTGCTTCTCCTTGGCCTGCGTTGGACCTTCCTTTTTTGGTGTTTTTTTGTTTTTCCCCTCTTTCTTCCTTTTGAATTAACTGGCTTCTTGGCTGGATGTTTTCAACTTCTTTCCTGGCTGCGAACTTTTCCCCGATTGTTTTCCTTTTACAACAGCGGGAGAAAGTGCGCTGTTGTCCGAGGCGAGCCGTGAAGTTGCGTGTGCGTGGCAGTGTGCGTGGCGGGGTGTGCGTGCGTGTGTAACCCGAGCCGCCCGATCTGTTTCGATCTGCACCGCGGAGCCCTCCCTCAAGGCCCGCTCCACCTGCTGCGGTTACGCGGCACTCGTGGGTGTTCGTGCCGCGGAGCAGCTAACCGGCGGGCGCTGGGCGACAGTGGAGGAGTATCGTCTCGCTGCTGCCCGAGTCGGGGCTGAGTCACCCAGCTGATGTAGACAGTGGCTGGCTTCCGAAGAGTGCGTGTTTGCGAGTGTGTGACTCTGCGGCTGCTCAACTCCCACCAAACCACAGGACCAGCCACAAACTTAACCAACATCCCCAAACCCGAGTTCACAGATGTGGGAGAGCTGTAGTACCCTGAGTGTAATCGACTGGGCCTTCTTCTTATGATTATTAAGATTAGCTGAAGATCTTTGAAACGCTGAATTTTCTGCACTGAGCGTTTTGACAGAATTCATTGAGTGAACGGAGAACATGACAAGTACTTCTAGTTCAGCACTGCTCCAACTACTGAAGCTGATTTTCAAGGCTACTTAAAAAAATCTGCAGCGTACATTAATGGATTTCTGTTGTGTTTAAATTCTCCACAGATTGTATTGTAAATATTTTATGAAGTAGAGCATATGTATATATTTATATATACGTGCACATACATTAGTAGCACGACCTTTGGAAGTCGCAGCTCTTGCTTTTCGGGACTGAAGCCAGTTTTGCATGATAAAAGCGGCCTTGTTATGGGAGATACTTGTGTTCTGTTGGGACTTTAGACAAAACTCACCTGCAAAAAACTGACAGGCGTTAACTACTGGAACTTCCAAATAATGTGTTTGCTGGTCATTTTACTCTTCGCATAAATATTTTAGGAAGTGTATGAGAATTTTGCCTTCAGGAACTTTTGTAACAGCCAAAGACTGAACTTAACCTCTGCAAGCAAGATTCGAGGAAGATAGTCTCCACTTTTTAATGCACTAAGCAGTCGGTTGCTAGGAGCCCATCCTGGGTCGGAGGCCGATCGGCAGAACCAGAACTTTTCCCCCTCCTGGACTGTTAGTAACTTAGTCTCCCTCCTCCCCTAACCACCCCCGCCCCCCCCGCAGTAATAAAGGCCCCTGAACGTGTATGTTGGTCTCCCGGGAGCTGCTTGCTGAAGATCCGCGCCCCTGTCGCCGTCTGGTAGGAGCTGTTTGCAGGGTCCTAACTCAATCGGCTTGTTGTGATGCGTATCCCCGTAGATGCCAGCACGAGCCGCCGCTTCACGCCGCCTTCCACCGCGCTGAGCCCAGGCAAGATGAGCGAGGCGTTGCCGCTGGGCGCCCCGGACGCCGGCGCTGCCCTGGCGGGCAAGCTGAGGAGCGGCGACCGCAGCATGGTGGAGGTGCTGGCCGACCACCCGGGCGAGCTGGTGCGCACCGACAGCCCCAACTTCCTCTGCTCCGTGCTGCCTACGCACTGGCGCTGCAACAAGACCCTGCCCATCGCTTTCAAGGTACTGGCCCGGAGAGGGTGGTGGGAGGACAGGCGGAGGCCGGCGAGGCCGGGGGAGATCCGCGAGGGCAGCGGCCAGGCGGGCGGGGCCGGATTCTAGAAAGGGGCCCCCGCAGCCCCGGGTCGGTCTTCCTAGCTTGGGATGCGGGGGGATGCTGTGTTGCCGTGGCGACCCTCGGGAGGCACTCGTCTCAGCTTTCTGGGGCGGCCTCCCAGGAGGGCTGAAAACATTAGGGTGCCCCCAAAGACATCCACTGGGGGCCGGTCGGAACCTCCCTGGCAGGGGCCTTAGCTTTGATACAAAGTAGAAAAAGTTATAACCCAGCCCGGCAGAGACAGCCGGTCTGCTAACTTACTGCTGCCCCTACCGCTGGATTAACACCCAAACCATTTTGTCTTCCTCACATGAAGGCATCAGGAAATAAAATCGTGAGACTTTTCTGCCTTCAAGTCAGTGAAAAGAAACTAACAAGGGAAACTGTCAGGGATTTTCTTTCCCCCTTCTCCAACCGCCCTATAGGAATTAGCATGTCCAAAGTCCACAGCGGGCGTAGTTAAGTTTGCAAAAGTTTTCTGAAGAGTTCTCTGAGTTTTTTAGCCTGCTCCTGCCAGAAGCCGCAAGTAGCGAATCCTGTTTCTTTTCCCGGAACCGTTCTGAATGCTATCATCACCTCACCTAGATTAAGCCCGGGGCAGCGAAAGGTGAAGAGGCTGTCTTTGGAGAGCTGGGGGTCCCAGCGGCCCGCTTTCCTGCTAGAGGAGGGGGCGGCGCGTAGCTGGAGACTTCAGCGCAGCGGCTCCAAAGGTCTCCCTTCGCTTTTCACCCCTGATCATCCCAAGAGCTTTCAGCTGCCTTTAAAAACCTTGGCCTTCAACAGGGGTATGAAAACAACCCCAGGCGTTTCTAAACAACCACCCTACTACCCTAGCAGCAAACAGTAGGAATTTAATTTCTGCAGTGGAGATTCTGTTTTGTCTTTGGTGGGTTTGAAAAGATGCGACGAAGTAAAATCAGTGCAGGTCATTTCCTGTTCATTTAAAGGGCTAATCAAGGCAGGTGGTTCCCAGTGTAAAGCTACTTAAAAAAAAAAAAAAAAAAAAAAAAGTTTAAATAATTGTCCCCTTTAAGGGGAGATTAAGTTTTTTATAGATCCAGGCCTCAGCTGGGTCTTGATCTTATTACAACGAATAATATTCACTTTTTTAAAAAGTATTGTTGGGGTTATTTTTAAGCTTTATACAGTTTCCACACTTAGATTGTGATTTCTAAAACAAAACGAAATTTGCAGTTGGCTTTGTCTACAGATTTGCCTCTTTTTCCACTCACTTTTCTAAAAGCAGTTTTTTGTTTTGTTTTGTTTTTTAGTGGGGGTGGAAATGAGGAGAAGGAACGTGGTGGGTTGCTTGACTCTTTTTTCCCTCCCTCCGTTTACTTAGATTTGGGTTTGGGAGACCATTTTACTTTTAAATCATTCTAACCCTTTGCATAAATGGAATCAGCGGTGACTCTTTAGGGCACCCGCATTGAGAGGGGACCCAACAGGGTTGGGCCATGGGGTCACTATCAGATAAAGAGCAGAGGCAAGACGGGCTGATAACCACCAAAGGCCATTAAAACCTGGCTGCCCCAATGCACTAGGGCTCCAAGAGATTTGTGGCTTCCTTTGGGGTGAAAATCAGGGTCTCTTCTGAACTCCCTCCTCTGCCAGGAAATCCACACTCAAATATATTAAAAGACTAAATGATTAATAAAGAATCTTCAGGAATTGGAGCAATTCAGAGTCTCAAGTCATTACATGAAAGTATTTATTTTCTTCTAAAAAATGAAAAATTTTACATATTGCTTTTATGAGCCGTCAGAATTCTTTCTAGCAGAAACCATAATCATAGAGTTTCCTTTTTAAAATGATTTTTGGCAATTCACTTAAAAACAATTTGTTTTATTGAGTGATAATCTATAGGCTACTAAAAATCAAAATACAGATCTCTTGAAAAACATTCAAGCAGGTCCCCTGAGAACATTTGGGGGAAAGGAAAGGATAGCAGAGAAATCAGACCATTTGATTAATATCTGTCACCACCCCAATCCTCATAAAAAGAGGCTTCTTCCTCCAGGAGACCTGCTCACTGCATAACTAGAAGAATAGACAAAACGTTCAGTGAGACAGCAAACGTGAAGGGATAAAACATTAGGGATAAAAGCAAGCAAAACATCAAAACCTGCCTACATCCTGGGCTCATTTACTGTGTGTCCCTGGCTTCACTCTATCCGCCCACCCAACCACCTCCCAAGCAGCTTCAACAGAAATTATTACTTTAAAATTTGGATCTTAAATAAGCCGCAGGCAATCTCCCTAGGAAGTTAACCAGTAAATAATTATTATATTCCCCATGATAAAGAGAAGCAAATGTGAAACAATGATAAGGCCCGATGATATTGATGAAATGATCATTGAAGGGCTTCTTAGGAGTATCCTGAAGTTCTGTAGGAAAATCCTCTATGTCAATCTTCTGAACTAAAGAGAGATTTTAAATTATGAATTTTCTTTAAAATAGATTACAATAACCCTACTTGCTTATTTTGAACCCCAACCTGTTCTCCCCCTACTCCTTCCCTCCCACGGAACACCTTTATTTATAGAGTATGAGAGATACTTGTTTTTTACTACTAAGAAAACCTTACATTTGCTGTGTGTTTTGCTGTATTTACAGAAGTAGCCTAAAGAGCTGTTTTGATGACTTAGGATGTATTTGGTAATACCATGGTATTATAGCTTGTTTAGGCTCTGGTACACCACAGTCCAAAGACGTAAACATGCCTTCAGCAAGGAAATTCAGAGGCCTTGGATTCTGATGGTAATATTCTTTTCATAAAAAGGAAATAAGTAATATATTTGTCGGCAAGATCACGGTCCCTAGCTATGCCTTAAATGTCATCTCAGCTGAATTCTATGTTCCACTCCACAGCCTTCTTTGAAACACTGCAAGGTTAAGGGATTTGAAGTAAATGAATTGTAACTGTAATTTCAACCTAATTAGAACTGGTTTAAAATGCCAGTTTGAACTGTGAACAGGCTAGCCAAGAACAGTATTGGGAGGTCCATGTGGTACAGAAGAGAGTTGATATTTGGCCCAACTTCCTGATACTTTAAAAACAGAGAAGTAAAACAAAATATGAGATCTCTTTGGCCAGCAAGTCCCTTCTTGCCTGTTTGGTCTGTGTTAAAATGTAAATGTTTGTGTTTCCTTACCTATTGTTTATAGCTTTTCATTCCAGTTGTTCCTTTTTTTCAGTTTGAAGTTAGATATTTTTACATTCTCTCCATTTGCCCATCAGTGAAAAAACCTGTATCAAATTAGCACACATGTTAGTTTTAAATTAAAAAAAAAAAAACTTCTTTAACCTGGCTTGAGTATGCTTGTTAACAATTGGGCAATATACGTTATTAATGAAATTGCCCTGGATTTAATAGTTCCCCTTTACCCACCCCCACCCTCGTACCAAAAAAAAAATCCCTCAGAGATCAATACAAGGCCAAGTCAATGATATGTAGGTGCCCAAATATCATTGATTCTGCTGCATTTAAAAAAAAAAAAAAGAGAGAGAGAGGAGTGGGAGTTAAACTTCTAATTTTTTTTCTTCTTAAATCCCAACATCAACAACCTTTTCTTATTTAGCCTCCATGATAATTTTATCCTATGTTTGTTTCGACTTGGCGAAGGTCTCGTGAATTTGCCAAATTACTAATGAGAATAGTATTGGAAAGATGAGAGAGGCACCAGGCTTGGAGCACTGTGAGGGGAACAGCAGTAGGAGGCAGATAATTGAGAATCCATTCCTGTAGTTATAAAACAAGATTTATTTATTTTCACCTTTTTACAGATCCAGACCCAACAATGAGTTATTCAGTTTGAAACCCACGTCGTCGAGGCAGTCTCTGTATACCTTCTGAATACTGAGTTAAAATAGAGAAGCCTGGGTTACCACAGGGAGAGGAGGATGAGGAAGTAAAAATATGTGTTCAAAAAGGGCATTTCAACACCGTGAGCTAACTTTACAAAGGGAAGTGAGAATCATGAAAAAAAAGGGGAAAATTCGTTGTAAGAGACTTAAAAGAGCAAAATAAAGCAAGCCCATTTTTCGGGAATAGAAAAAAAAAAAAAAAGTAACAATAACCAAATAACTGATCAGGGAGATTTATTTTAGTGATATCTTTTTAAAACAAAAAGGGAATTGTCGTATCACTGCTCTTAATTAAATGGCAACAAACACTTATTATGGGAACTAAATAGCTAATTAGAGGGTGCTCGGGGAATAAATAGCAGAGTTTTAAACTCTCCTCTATGGAAAACATGTCCAACAATTGCAATGAAAGGATTAAAAAGAGAGATAAAAGGCCCAGACCTCGTTTGGCAGTGCAAGTTGGATAAAATAGAGGAAAATGCCTCCCTGTTTCTATGAGACTAGATTACCCTGCTGTAGTCTTGGGGTTGGAAGTATGCTCATCTCTCATAGTGAGTTAGTTCATGTTCTGTGCCACAACGACTGAAGCAGTTCTACTGAGTAAAAACAATAGATAGTCATCTGGAGGCCAAGGGAAAGGGTGATGGCTAGGCAGATCATGAAAATGGGGATCTTGAGAAACATGACTTTGATATCATACAAGTGAGTCCATGGCAGCCTTTTTTACATATAGAAAAAGAGTCCTAAAAATATATGCTACAAAAAAATTATATAGCAATTATTAAGGTAAAAATTGGGAAGTAGGAGGCAGAGGAAGGAGTGATAACAGTAGGTTGAAGAATGCTTTACTGTTACCAATTCAAAAACAGCAACCAAAAATGATGATGTAATTGGAATGAGTAATATAAATGTCACTACTGACTTTACCTTAAAGAATGTCAGAAATGATCAGAATAAATACAGCTTGGGGCATTTCAATTTGAAGTTGTATGACTGCTTTGAAAAATAGAAACAAAGGAAATGTAGCCAATAATAAATGTCTAGACCAAGAAAATAGTTTCTAGAAGGCCTAAATGATAACCAAGAAATTGATACTATTGTTCGAAGTATCTTTAGGTCATGCTCTTTAGAGTATTTTACTTTGAAATTCATTTTCTTAACTACCTGAGTATAAAAAATATTTATCTACCAGTTTTCTCCAATATCCCTGATAAGACTTCATGCTTATTCAGTTACATTAAATAAATTCCTGGTCAAGATCAGCTGGGCTAGCAGAAAACCTCAGGCATCTGTGAGGATATGAGTTTACACACCTTGGGACTCACAGATATAAAAATACAACTCAATTCTACCCCTGATTTGAGGGGAGTGCACAGAAGTGAATGTCCCGTCTGTCTGAGGTCTGTTGATTTTATAATTAGTAAACGAAGGGTACATTTCTGATTTTTTTTCCTGTGTGCTGGAATTCATTGCTAGTAAAACTCAAGATAATAGGAGCAAGTAGGAGGTATCAAAGATGAACTATAGAGGGACAGTTTAAGTACTTAAGAATCGTCAGCAAGATGAAATCTACTTTTAGCAGAAATAAGTTTTTTTGTTTTTTTTTTTTTTGTTCTGTTTTATTTTCTAAAAGTAAAGTATGGGCCTTGTTCAACCTGTTAGTGGAGGTCTGAGCAAGTAAAAGATGGGTTAGATTATAAACTTACGAACACAGGATGTTCTGTTTCTCAAATGGGAGGAATTAAGAAGAGATGATTGTATTCAGGAGACGGCATAGCTTCTCAAAATCCTTGACATCTTGCATGGTTCGTCTTGTTCCAACTGTGCTATATGACCTAATCTGGCTTTATTAGGTAAATTTAGTATATGTGTCATTATTTGAAAATTTACATATAGTTATGTATAATGTATTAGGTTGGTGCAAATGTAATTGCAATTTTTGGAATTAAAAATTGCCAACATCGCAATTACTTTTGCACCAACCTAAAATATAATAAAAAAGTGTCTTCCCATTATAACTTTTCTGTTGTTCTGCTTAAGTTATCATTGCTATTCCTCTGCAACCTAAAAAAAATCATTGAATATACAATTAATTTTAGAATAATCACTACACAAATGCCCTAAAAGTGTATGTATAACATTCCTGATGTCTGCATTTGTCCCTTGACTGGTGTTTAGGTGGTGGCCCTAGGGGATGTTCCAGATGGCACTCTGGTCACTGTGATGGCCGGCAATGATGAAAACTACTCGGCTGAGCTTAGAAATGCTACCGCAGCCATGAAGAACCAAGTTGCAAGATTTAATGACCTCAGGTTTGTCGGTCGAAGTGGAAGAGGTACGTTATCTGTCAAAACTATGCTTGAAACACGTTTCATGGCAACAAACCCCTATTTCAAAATTCTAGTGATTTCTGTAATGGAATCCCTAGAAACTCAGTCTGTCTTAATGTTCTTATTGCTATGTCCAGCTCTTAAAAAATATTTATTCGAAGTTTAATATTTTTAGCAGAATCTCTATATTATTGATTTATGTTACTGAGTTGATTTAAGGCTGATTTGGAACATGCAACGTAGGAATTGTGAATTTCAAAGAAACTCTTGAGATTTTTATTAAAATGCAAAAAATATAAAATTTACCTTAATGGAAACTAGGATTATACAATTACAATGAGGGTTCTCTCTTGGATAACAATACAAAAGCTGTTTAATGGAAACTGTTGACTTATGATCTGTGGGCTATCTGTGAAAAGTGACAGAGTTTCGAATGACCATTTCTAATAATTTTAGGGATTTCTAGTGTATGATGTTGAAACATGGTTTCAAGCAAGCTTACCTTTTTAGAAAAAGACATGAAGAAATAATGTTAGTACCATTGATGGCAGTGTGATCTTCCTGTTGTATTTCTTTTGAATGCCTTATTTAGGAGGAGAGGTTGGGCCTGGTTAAAATTTTACATACTAATAATATTAGAGACTGGATTATCCAAGAAATTGTTGCATTAGTTCAGCTCCATGTGTGGTTTTATTTTTCCTTGCCTTTAACCCGTTATCAAAGCATTAGAGCAGAAATAGGAATCTCGGCTTATTGTAATTTTCTCTGGTTTCCAATTATTTTCAAGTATTATGTTTTCTTTACATTGTAAGAACCAAATCATATTTTACAAACAGCAACAAGTACTAAAAGTTTAATTGAAGGAGGTAAGATAGTTTTTTAAACTCATTTTTTGTAATATAGTACCGATTAAGCTTACAAGGTTATTGCAAGTATAATAAAAAGACTTACGGTAAATACCTAAATAACAGTAATAGTTCTTGTATTGAAAAAAATGGAAGCACCAATCAAACAACATTTAAAATAACAGAAATTATTACTCTTTAAAAAGGCGTTTAAAAACAAGAAAATCTCAGTTCTTAGAGAATTTGATTAGTCAGAAAGGAGAAAGGGGTAAATGTGTGTTGATTATTTTGGTGATTATTTTTGCTATCCTAGCTATCTGGAGCACTTTCATAATAGACTCATAGCTGGAGAAAATAAAAAATTTATATAATGTGATTGAAAATTTATATTCATAGTACTATATTAATAATAGGGCAATGCAAAGAAAATTATATCCACTTTTTGAAAGCATGAGTGATGCTATAAGATATAAAAGCATAAGTCATTAAATGGGTTCACTTGTCGTATTAAAAGTCCCCACCTTTCAGTAAATGGAATTTGCGTTATGATTCAGAGATGTGTGTCTAGAAAACATCTTAAAGGCTTTGGATGAGTAACTGGCAGAGCGGGTGAGAAGCCAATAAAAAACAAAGGCCCCACAGCCTGGTCCATGCCCATCAGCCTAGCTAACTCTCTTAATTCAGTTCTTGTGGATTTCTGCTGTTAGGAATCAATAGCTAAGTATCATTGAATTGCTTTTCTAGAGAAAGTATTATCATCATACTATGCGTCTGTGTGGGTCTACATGTAAGGTTTTGATCATAAAAGTTTTAAAAACGTGCCAGTGACATTTTCCCACAAGAAGTTCAGTAGTGGCTTTCCGGCAATGCACAGTAAATCAGTGATAATAAAAAAATGAGATTTTGAAAGCAGCGTGCTTTCTTTTCTGGCGTTGATGGCTGATCTTGCATCCCTCATTGGCCATTTCTGTTTTGAGTGGGTGACTAATAGGTGCTTGTGTTTACTTGGGTAACAGTGCACTGTTTCCCCAAGGTGTGGAGTGTTTGCATTTGGCTGCAGGATTTGTGCCAGTATGCCCTTGAGTTTGCATAAACCCCAAAAAGTAAAATAGCTGCAACCAAGGCTGGGCTGTCTTCCCATACTCTGGAATGAGAAAATTAATTGAAATGCCATAAACGGACAATATTTTGAACAGACTCTCCTTCCCACCAGTGATAATAAGCAATAAAAAATATAGGAACCCTAATGGAACATTTGACCTAATTATAATTACTATGGATATGAATATTGTTGGTCTTGAGAGAGAGAGATATATATATATGTATTTTTCTTTTTTTTGGTCAGCACTACAAAACTAAACGAGCTGTCTGAAGGCCTGATTTGACTCTGTCTCATAATTTCTTTCCATAGTCATAAAATATAATTTGATTTTTCTCTTTCAAGTCTAAGTGTCAACACCACAGCGTGCCAGATTTTTTTCTTTCTTTTTTCTTCTTCTCCTTTTTTTTTTTTTTTTTTTTTTTTTTTGCAATTTGCTTCCCATTAGGAAGACAGCAGATGATTCTGACTAATTTTAACAATTAGTCTTAATCTTCCTCACTGAATCTTATCCTTTAAAAGTTTCATTATGTTTTATTAAGTGATCTTAAGACAACTGTTTCATTTTCTGTTTTTGAAAATGTGCTTGAAAATATACCCTTGGCATGGACACACCACGCCATGGCTCAGAAGGCCCTGGCTCTTGGCTCATCCACACTTTCAGTGCCAATTTTGAATTCTGTCAAAAGCCACCAGTCTGATGGATTCTCCAAGGGGCCTAGTACGTGGTGCAAAATGAAAGGTAGAAAAAGAAGTTCTTTTTCTGTGACCAGCTGCCAGTCCATGGGGATTGTAAACCTCGTAGAAACTGCCAGAGGTTGAACATGGAAGGGTTTTTCTCTGTTCTACAAAACGGATCTATCTGGGCGCTGGCTGCCGTCCAGGATCACAGCTCCTGACCTCGGGTTCAGTCCGTAACTGGGAAAACCTGCCTGTCCGGCTTTGACGGCCTTGCTGGCTACACTGGCCCCGTAGAAGCCTGTACCTTCTCTCTTTTCTTCCATTCCCTCCTTTTTCTCCCTGGCAGTTTAAATCTTGGTTCAGAGTGTATCTCACCCTTGGAATGTTTCTCTCTTTGATTCAGTATCTCCATGTAAATCGACCGCTCCTTTACAAAGGAGGAAGAGATAGGAACTCCCAGTAGATGAGGGTTAGGGAGCTCTGGGGACCGGGCTGAACTCCAGAGGTCATGTGAGCACGGAGGTTGTTGTTCAGAACAATTTACATTTTAGCCAAATGGACTGGGACTCCATGACACCCCCCAAAAATTGAAGTTCAGGGGCTAAAGGAATTCTCTTGGGTGAAACGAATTCGCTGAGCAGCTTACATCAGTTTACGTCTGCAGTTGAGGCAAGTGCTACATCAGCTGCCACCTTTAGAATGCCAAGAAGGTGTATCATGGCTTCAGCTGAGAGAAATTTAAGAAATTTTAGTAATTGGTGTCCGGGCACGGTGGCTCACACCTGTAATCCCAGGACTCTGGGAGGCGGAGGTGGGTGGATCACCTGAGGTCAGGAGTTCAAGACCAGCCTGGCCAACATGGCAACACCCCCATCTCTACAAAAAATACAAAAATTAGCTGGGTGTGGTGGCGGGTGCCTGTAATCCCAGCTACTCAGGAGGCTGAGGCAGAAGAATCACTTGAACCCAGGAGGTGGAGGTTGTAGTGAGCCGAGGTCGCGCCACTGCTCTCCAGGCTGGGCGACAAGAGCAAAACTCCATCTCAAAAAAGAAAAATAAAAAGAAATTTTAGCAATGAAACCTGTGACTGCTTCATCCCTGTTGGAGTATTTAATCAGTCAGAGAATAACTGATCAATCAGGAAATACAGCTTTAGTAATTTCATTTCAGAACCAAACAAGAAATCTGCCCGACTGCATTTTCAGCGGCGTCGTTTATGCAGGAGGAAAGAGAGTCTGCTGCACATTGCTTTCTAATTTTTTCTTAGAGTATGATTTTTAATCTTTTGGAAACATCATAGATACTTTTGAAAATCCTTTGGAAGGCTTTTTCCAAGGACAAAAAAAAAAAAGGATGTGTTCACGTACACACATAATTTCTTATATTATTTCAGTTTCTAGGCTGCCAGAACTCGTATATGGACCTTCTGGGGCTCCGCGGACCCCAGGCCAAAAATTTGTGAATTGCGAACTTTGCATTGATCGTGGAGGGCCAGCTTAGCCCTATGCCACACATAGTAGACACCCGAAAATGGATAAATACACATACAGATGAGCTAGACATTTTCTTGAACCTGTGCTGTTTTCGTAACACCTGTGTTTTTGTTATCGCTGGGGTCTGGTCCGTATAATTAAGAAAGTAGATCCCCTAAAAACCACTAGCCAGGCCTTTGGATGACCATCAGGTACGCATACATGCCATCACGGGTAAAGGGGAGGGGCCTATTCTGTCATTGAAAGGACAGTCGCTTCGCTCCACACCCAGCCCTGTGAGGCCAAGTGTTCTGTGGCCTGTCAGGTTGGCGCTGAGTTTCTTGGCGGAATTTGTGTTTACATTGACCTCCCTGGAAGCTTTAATCTTGCCCACTTACAAAATAATATCCTTTCCCAACACATTGAAATTCCTTCAGTATGTTCTTTCTGTGAATATCTTCCCAGACATAATATTTATCCTGTCACAATCTGGGTTATTGCATATTTGTGTAACGTTAGTTGCTTAAGGCATTTTCATTCTTAAATTATTTTACATTATTTGGGGTAAAGTGTGGGAGGTTGCCTTTCAGGTGAGTGGAAGACTGTGGTCAAGAGGAAGAGAAGGTACATTAGGGAAGGATAAACGGTACCAATATTCTAAACAAAGAGACATGGCTTGGCTTTGTGTAGCGGTTGTTAACCAAGAGATGATCTGAATGACTCTCAGTATTATTGAAGGATCCAAGTCCTTCTCTATTCTATTACAGATTCATATAATAGAAGAAGGAAAAATTCATCTGACCACCCCAGATTCATTTCACGGATAATGTTCATGGTATAAACTGGCAGTCAGATCTCCTGGAAAGAATATAAGGAAAAGACATGTGTTATATTAAAATCAACTTTACCATTTTCCCACTTTTTTCTGTTACATACTGATCTACACTTTAAAATAATATGTATACTGAAATCTGTATTCAGATCTCACTGCGAGCAAATATAGATGAATAAAGACCCAGTCTCTGATATACCAAGCCTCAACCAGCCCTAACAAATACTGCTTTTCGATGGGCAGGTCAAAAGCTTGCATCCATGGTCTGATGTAGAATTCATCTCTAGAGACCAGGTTTCTCATTCTGTTTCCCATTTGCCAATAAAAGGGTAGCAACACTTTCCTAAAGCAAGTTGCTCCCTGCCCTGCTTAAAGCCTGGGGTGGCCCAGTCATGGCAAGGACTAGCAGGAAAAGCTTTCTTGAAAACTGCTTGTGCTTGCAACAAGCAGTTTCACAGTTGATCCCTTCATAGTTTTCTTGCTGATTTTATGAAGTGTCAGGCATTGCTAATGGTGTCACACACCTTTTTAAAATTGAGGTTATTTGTATGAACAATATTTTATAGTTTGATGGGCAGAAGCTGTACTTCTCTCCACCCACCCTCAACCCCTTCCTTGCCAGCCAGCTTGTGTTTGGTGGAGACATTTCTTTTTGGTCAGGACAGAAGACTATCAATCAGAAAGTGCCTGCAAGAGAAATAATGGTTGAGTGATTTTTAGAGCTTCCTGTTTCAGCAACAAGCATTATAGACATAAACAGTGATCCAGCCAACGGCTGTAACCCTGCTCTGGTTCTAATAAATCAGTTTTGTATTTTCTTTTTTGTGCTGGTTGGCAAGGGGCAAGAGAGGGTGGAGAAGGCTGGCTAAAGAAGAACATATTCTGTGTTTCTGGGGTTTTTTTTTATTTTTAAGGAAAAATTACTTGTTGACAAGGAGAGATGGTGTACTGTCTTTTTTTTTTTTTTTTTTTTTTTTTTTGGAGACAGAGTTTCACTCTTGTTGCCCAGGCTGGAGTGCAGTGGCATGATGTCAGCTCACTGCAACCTCCACCTCCCAGGTTCAAGCGATTCTCCTACCTCGGCCTCCCGGGTAGCTGGGATTACAGGTGCCCGCCACCATGCCTGGCTAATTTTGTATTTTTAGTAGAGATGGGGTTTCACCATGTTGGCCGGGCTGGTCTTGAACTCCTGACCTCAGGTGGTCCAACCGCCTTGGCCCCCCAAAGTGCTGGGATTACAGGCGTGAGCCACCGTACCCAGCTGGTGTACTGTCTTATGGCTGTTTTCTTTCTGTAGATGATTATGAAACAAGTTCAGATCAGTAAGGAGATATGATGTTATTCCTACTGATTTGTGAATAACCATATACTGTCAATATGGAGAGAGTGTGTGGTTTTGAAGCCTTCGTTGATTCTTAGCCAGTGGAGTGTGTGTGTGTGTGTCTGTGTGTGTGTGTGTGTGTGTGTGGGCAAGGGAGGGAGAGAGAGAGAGAATGTCCATACTTTCATTGAGAGACTTCTGGGCCAAATTATCTTTGAGGACTAAATTCATGCTAGTAACATCTTCTCATCTAAAGCCCAGATAAAGCAATTAATGGAAATTAATAAGTGAACAGTGTGGATTTAATGAGCTGCCTGTGAATACTTTCACATGTGCTCGTTTTGTCGGCTCCCTGGCGGGGCATGAGGACAGATTGCAGCGCTTCAACATTTGTATTTATAAACATGCATTCCTGGACTTCAGGCAGCATGTATACTCCATCATTGGTCCTGCTGTGAGTCCCACATTCAACAGAGATGTATTTTGATCTGCGTTGAAGACAGAGCAATTGATGACATTCAGTTTGCCCTGCACTGATTTGGGATTCCAGCACATTGCCCAGCCCCTGTTAGCCTATACTGGGCAGCATATCCCATTCTGGAACTCCATGTGACGTCACCAAACTTTCTCCAACCAAGGTGTCAGGCAATTGAGGGCCATAGAGGAATCCCAGCAACTTCCTTTGAGAGGCTCACAGCCATTCTGCTGCCAGACTGAAAATGCGTTTCCTCTGATTTCCTTAGTGAGGAAGCATTCATTTAGGAGCCATTTAAACTGTGTTTTTCTCAAAGAAGATGTAAGTACATTTCCTGTTTATTTTTCAACTTAGATTAATTTGGGCTTTTACCTTGAGATTTAAGACCATCATTAAGAATGTATGGGCAGGGCCAACTGCAGAACTACCCCACCTCCCCCATCACCTAACCCAAGAACGTGCCTGTCCAGTTAATAGGAGGGCTGGCCAGCACTCTGGGGTGGTGTGTGGCCCTAATTGAGTCACCTTATGCAAACCAAGGTAACTCACAGGAATATGGGCAGTTTGAGCATAATTTCATCTTGTGCTTATCAGATCTCTGGAGGTAGAAACACTCCAGTTTGCTCAAGGCATTGGGTTGGGGTCTTTACAGATTTTTTTCCTTCATTCTGTGTGAAACTATTGTATAGAGGATAGTCAGTATCAATCATCCATCTTTGTATCTATCTATAATTATAGAGGAGCTAGTCTAAACTCACATCATAATGAGGCTTTGTCTGCCTCTCTAAATGGTGTGTCTCTAGTACCTACGACAAATGTCCTGCCTTCGTTATTCTATCTGAAACCACTGGGAAGTTTATTATCAGTATCTTGTCTCCCTGCCTGCCAATTTTGATCATAATCTTGTTCAATGGTTCCCAACTGGGGTGACTTGGACTCCCAGAAGACATTCGGCGATATCTGCAGACATTTTTGGTGATCATGTACTGGGTTAGGGAGTGCTGCTGGCATCTAGTAAGTAGAGGCCAGGGATCTACTAAACGTCCTACCACGCACCTGACAGCCTCCCCAACAAAGACCCAAATGCCAGTCGTGCTGAGATGGAGAAACTCATCTAGCTCTAGTCGTGTGTGATCTAGCCCTGATCACGCATAGTTTAGAAAATGTTTCCCTTGCCCCTTTTATTCTGACATTCTGCCTCCCTACAAACTTATCAAAATGTATGAAAAACTTATTTTAAAATTTATGAAAAACTTATTTTGAAGACATTGCACAGAATAAAAAATAGAGAACATCACTGAATATTAAGTTATTTTAAAAGGAAAACAAGCAGTGTTCTCTATGCCTAGAATTGCACCATCCCCGTGGCTCCACTGACCCTGCCTACTATCCTGGGTCAGGGATGCACGGTGGCTGGAGGAGTGGCTGCAGGCGGGGTGGTGCACACAGCAGGGCAGCTTCTCTGAGAAGGCTCCCCACTGTAGCCCTCCCCTCATGAATGTCACACACGTGAGGTCCACAAGGACCGCAGAAACTAGAAAGCCCTCTGCCAGAGGCTCGCTGCTTTTCCCTGAACACTTCAGTGAAGAGGCCATGGAGCCACTGATCTAGAAATGGGAATTGATGTCAGTGGACAGTGTCTACTCAAATTAAAAAAGTGATAAAGAGCCAGGCACAGTGGCTTACGCCTGTAATCCCAGCACTTTAAGAGGCCAAGGCAGGAGGATCATTTGAGGTCAGGAGTTTGAGACCAGCTTGGCCAACATGGTGAAACCCCATCTCTACTAAAAATACAAAAATTAGCTGGAAGTGGTGGCACACACCTGTAATCCCAGCTGCTCTGAAGGCTGAGGCAGGAAAATGGCTTGAACCGGGGAGGCACTGAACCGAGATTGTGCCACTGCACTCCAGCCAGGGCGACGCAGCAAGACTCTGTCTAAAAAAAAAAAAAAAAAAAAAGGTGATAAAAGCAAGGTCTTGGTGTGTGTCACTGACAGACAGCTCCCAGACACCAAAATGGCTCAGTCTGCGTACTCTAAATAAAAATGAAGGCATTGCATGGCAGGAGGGGAGACAGGACCAAGGTTTGTGGGTTTGCTGCCCACAGGATGGGTTTGCAGATGCCACCCGCAGACAGATGGCTGGGTTCCTCTGGAGCTTTATCCCACCTGCCCCAGCATGTCAGTTTTGCCATCACCTGTTTTTATACTGAGATTCAGGGCACGATGATTTGAAAACAAAAGTCCGCAGGGAGACTCCCCTAGGTGTTCCCAGTGCCTCAAGGTAGAACCTGCTGCAGGCTGAGTTTCTGGAATAGGTCAGGCTGTGTCTGCTTTGTTTGTTTGTCCGTTTCCTTGCTTTTGTGCTCCATGGAAACCCTCACGCCTAACTTTCCTTCTCCGTGTAGACATCTGCTTCCTTTAAGCTCCCCACAGTAGAGCAACGCTCTGAGATTCAACATAGAGATCACTTGTGTGTCGTATCATCTGTGACTAGTAAGCATTAACTATCCAAATGGGAGTTCGTGGATGGTGTCTGAGCCGGGGACTGCACAAAGCTCACAAGTTGCTGTGGGTGTGCTCTAGAGAGAAGGTCACTGGGGAAAAAGCCTGAAAACAGCTGTGGCGTGCGAGGGTGTGTGTAGGAACGGAGACCCACGCACTGTGGAAAGGAAATGAAGATGTGCTCGGGAGCCCCGAGGAAGTGGGCTCCCAGGAATTTTCCAACATCACGAGATCCAGCCCTTAACTAGAAAGCTCCAGGTGGTATCATCAGTGACTAGATGAGGCCTGACACATGGTCTGTGAATGAATGACTGTTCAGGACTGTTTGTTTTTTTGTTTATGTTTTTTTTGAGATGGAGTCTTGCCCTGTCACCAGGCTGGAATGCAGTGGTGTGATCTCAGCTCACTGCAGCCTCCGCCTCCTGGGTTCAAGCAATCCTCGTGCCTCAGCCTCCTGTGTAGCTGGGATTACAGGCGTGCGCCACCATGTCTGGCTAATTTTCGTATTTTTTGTAGAGACGGGGTTTCACCATGTTGGCTAGATGGTCTCGATCTCTTGACCTCGTGATCCGCCTGACTTGGCCTCCCAAAGTGCTAGGATTACAGGCGTGAGCCACTGCGCCGGGCCCAGGACTGTTTTGATGTTAGGCAGTGCAGCCTAGTGGTCAGCACGTGGACTTTACTGGCTTCCCCACTGTGTTTCAACTTGGGTGTTGTTGGCCAGTTATTCTTTGCTGTGAGGGGCTTTGCTGTGCATGGTTGAACATTTAACAGCATCCCCGGCCTCTACTCTGGCCACTTGCACCCACCCTCCTGGTTGTGACAACCAGAAATCTCTGCAGCCATTGCCTCTTGTCCCCTGGGGGCAGATCCCCCCTGGTTGGAAACCTCTGGCTTGGAGCTATCTGTCCTTGAACAAGTTACTTGACCTGTTTAAGCCTGATTTTGACCTTGTCCATGGGAAGACAGAGGGACAATGAGGACTGATTACCTGGGACAAGACATAGGTTAGCAGTTGTTACTTTTTGCAGTGACACCAACACCGTGGGGTGGACAATGGGGACTCTGTGAGTGCATAGCAAACAACAGCAAACAGCAACAACAACCAGAGGTCTGCTTTTTTTGTTCATCTAAATGGATGAGCTTCCAAGGAGAAAATACAATCCTTATCCTTATTTCAGGGCGCCATACAGTTCTGTGGTCATGAAAGGGTTATATGCGGCAGGCCCTGAGATTCCAGTTAGCAATGGGAGAGATGAAATTAAATATGTACTGTAATTTGAAGCACTGCTTTTCATGGGAAAAGAAGTTCTTCCAACTCAGCCTTTCCAACTCTTTTGTCCAAACATTAATGGCATGCAAATATTTATGATTCATATGTGCCCCTTTTAATTCCCAATCGTATTTTAGCAGTAAACACTGCATTCTAATAATGAAGCAGAATAATCCCTTTGTCCTGTCGCCGGGTTACACAGGCTGGCACCCGGCAGCATCGCATTCTTCCTGAGCGATCACTGCTGCCTCCACCCAAGTTGAAGGGGTTTTGTAGCAGTGCCACGGCGGCTTGCCTTGGACTGCACTTGAGGACTTCCTGGATGTTCCGCTGGAAGCCATTCTTAAGGATGTGTCTCAGCATTTTCATAAATTGCAAGTGAACATCCACGCATATTTTTCTCTTTTGGCCACATACAAACTCAGCACCGCTTCAGCTGGCTGTTGATTGGAAGGGTTCTTACTACACTATTATCTTGCATTCTAGCCAAGTCCCTGAACTCTAGATTACACCGAACCCATTGTGTCCTATTTAATATTCCTTTGATTCGTAATGATGACATAGAAAACATGCACATCTATTAGCGGTGATTCTGTGAGTCCTAGAAAAGTAGCATAATGTAATATGAGAAGCAGGCACACCTGTAGGACTCAGATGTGCCGGCCTCAGTCTCCCCATCTGTTCAATAGGTTTAACAATGCCTTTCATCTATGTTATGATGATAAAAGCGAGATGGTGTGTATGTAACAATACTTAGGAAGAAGAGCTATGGCCCCCCTTGATGATGTTCTTTCTTCTACAGCGGGAATCCCTGAGGCAGGAGGGGAGAGAGCAAGCCAGAGGCAACATGGGTCTTGCTGAATCAGAAAAGTGGGGAATGATGCTGTTTTTCAGGGCCCACTCCTCGATGGCAAGGAATTTGTATTCCTTGGTCCTACTAAGGGCCTACTGAAATGAGAGTGCATGAGATAACAGCAGGCATTCCATAAATATTCACAAGTAAAATGCCTGTGTAATAATAATAAAATTACAAACCTTTATTGGGCATTGACCCTGGGATGGAAATATAGTACCTGTTCCTGTTTTATTAGAACTCTTCCTCTGCCCCACCCCTAAGGTCATTTGCTGAGGGCATTTCTGTCATTCATTCATTTATCAGATATACATTGTGCACCTACTGTGTGCCAGACCCTGGGCTAGCATGAGAAATACGAAGGTCAACCAAAGAGAACCCACAGCCTCGAGGGCCAGTAAGAGACATGGCAATTAAGCAGGCTATCCCTCTTCTGAGTAGATAACACATGATAGATGGGTGTGGCGGGAGCCAAGGCTCAGTGGTGCAGAACCTGGTGAAGGTTCAGAGGGTCTCCCTGGACCACTTGTCATTCACTTGAGACCTGCAAGTGACAAGGAGACTATACCGGTAGAGGCATGAAGAATCATGTCCCAGCAGAGAAAGCAGAGTGACGAAGGAGCACCTGGCCTGTTGGGAGCTGAGAGATGCTCCAGGGGCGGGGGTTGGGGGGTGACAGCGGGGAGCCTTGCCGAGGGATAGGGCGGGGATTGCCTTAACATCCACGTTGGGAATTTGGTCTGATCCTAATGAAATGGAGAACCACTTACAACTAACTCCAGATACAAATTGTGGAAAGATACTTGGCTTGCAGTTTAAAGAATGGAAAGGACATTTGGAGAGTGCGTGGAAAGCTTAGAGACCCATCCAGAGACTGAAAGCTCTTCTTTCTGCCTTCAGGCAGCCCCAGGCATGTGTATATCCAGCTTGCAAGGACCCCATTTGGTAGATGGCACTGTACCTAGAAGTCAGCTCCCACCTCAAGCTTGCCTCAACCTTCCCTCTCTTCCCTCTCCACCTCCACACTCACCTGCTTTTCTTCCTACCTGCAGCAGCAGGTACTGCAAGGCTGGTGAGCAGGAGCTGACGCCCCCCAAGGCTTCCTTCCCTGAAGAATGTCCATGCCTCAGGCCTCCCTGCTGCAGCTCCATGTGGCCTTGGGCTGTGTGTTTGAGGCACCCGGCTAGGGGCACTATCGGAGTCAGGAGGAGGCCAGGCCTAGGAGGTCACTTTGGTCACTCGCCCTGTGTGACCCCAGCCCAAAGACACAGCCTGATGGATGAGTGGAGTCTGGTGAATCCGGTGGCTCTCCTTGGGGGAAGCACAGGGCAGCAGGTGTGGCCTTGGTCTCCAGGGGGCTGAGAATTCAGGGTCTTGGCGTGTTTTGGTTAAAACTTGGTTCCCCAGCTGAGATCCTAGGGAACTGTGATACCAAAAGGAAAAGGAAGATTAGAAAGGGAAAACGAAATCCCGGGAAAGGAAATGCAAAATCGCACGAGAACATCATGGTGTTTTGTGGGATAGGTGATATTCCACCAGATAAGGAGGTCCGCCCCTCCGCTCCTTTTGCAAACCTGAGCTCTTCCCCTGCCTGCGGTTGAGCCCAGCACACCTGTGCCTTGGAAAAAGCAAGCTATGCCTTCCAAGTAAAATTCGATGTTGTAAAGGACTGGCTGTCAAACTGAAAGTTTACAGAGTGATTCATTGATCTTTAGAGACAGGGTCTTACTCTGTCACCCAGGCTAGAGTGCAGTGGCGTGATCTCGGCTCACTGCAATCTCCACCTCCCGGGTTCAAGTGATTCTCGTGCCATAGTCTCCCAGGTAGCTGGGACTACAAATGTGTGCCACCATGCCAAGCTAATTTATTTTATTCTATTTTTTATTTTTATTTTATTTTATTTTTTATATTTTTGGTAAAGATGGGGTTTCACCATGCTGCCCAGACTGGTCTTGAACTCCTGAGCTCTAGTGATCCTCCCATCTCGGCCTCCCAAAGGGCTGGGATTACAGGCTTGTGCCACCATGCCTGACCTCATTTATCGAACTTTTCTTTATTGCCTCAGAATAGAAGATACAAAGATGAATAAAATGCTGTCCCTGTCCTCAGACAACTCATTTTCATGGAACATCTCCAGAGAAAATGCTTTGCATGTCTTCAGTTTTCTCCAAGTAAAACAGCTATTTTTCAAACAACCCATAATTCCAAACAACTGCTATTTCCATGGAAAACTGAGTTCTATATTCTAAGGACCTGATTTTCAATCTGACTTTTCAGGGTAGTCCTGGTGCCAGTAGCTTAGGCCTCAAGTCTGCATTTTGCATGTGTGATGTGAGTGCAATTGGATCAAGCGATCTGGAAATACAGGCACTTCGCACAGAAGTATATACAGTACGCCGACATCTTAATTCAATTCAGTATGGAGAATCAGGAAATTATGTGCAAGTTGAAGGATTTGTATCCCGTCCAGAAATCTCCAAATAAATTAATTATACAGCTCCCCTGTCAAAAATAGTGGCAAATGTTTGGGTAAGGAAATGGAAGAGGAGCATAAGCATGAATTTTGGCTGTTAGGTTGTTCCAGTGGAAAAGTGAGAAATCCACATTAAAAATACTTCATAAAAAACACTCCAAATGCAGACTACTCCTGGAACCTGCGGGTGTGTTCATTTTTATACTTAGTTATCCGCAATTAAAATTAGACCCAAAACCATCTATTGTAAAAGGAGAAATCTCCCTGCAGCCTTTCAGGATCTTGTGGGATTTCCTGAATTTGCAAAGAGCAGAACTTGAGCCTTCCCTGACTCTCTTGGTTTTTAAAAGCTGCGGTGTTTTCCTTTAATTTTTCCTTTCTCACTCTTTGGGCGGTTCAAGACTTTGGGCACAACTGGCTTTCCTGCAGACATACACAAGAGTGAAAAATGTTGAGATTGTGTTTCCTAAGGACTCTGAGCCCCCAGGGCAGACGGCTCCTTTGTGTCTGCAGCCTTCCTTTGCGTGACAAAGGGCAAGTTTCACATCCCCTGAAACTGTCCCCAAAAGAAGAAGATGACTCATGCATACAGACCTACACTAAGGAGAGTGACAGGAACAGAGTCTTCCTGCAGAGCCGACGCAGGTAGACTGGGGATACCTACAAACTGGACCTGAGGAGGCCGAGTCACAACAGGAGTCAGGGCTCACCCATCAGACACGGGGTGTTATAGGCGGATTGTGCAACGATGGGACCTGGCTGCACTTTTAAATACGTTCTTCACACCTGGGCAAGAAGTGACCCGGAGCTGCATGACTTTTTGCTTTGTAATCTCCTTACCACCCTCAGCTCTTTGGGGAGCAGTGTGCACATTTGAAGCAATCTTGAGGTTTAGCCACTTCCCAGATGTGGTGAGGAAGTGGAGAGTGCGCTGGGCCATGCGGAACTTCAGGTTCCAGCCGTGGCTTAATTTGACCACAATTGGCTGTCGGAGTTCACCAGCCCCAGGGCCGCCAACATCAAGACTAATCAAGCCTCCACCCCGTGCCTCCCTGGCCTTGGGGAGTGTGTCGTGGCAGCGCGTGTCCAGAAAGACTCACCCCTTGACCTTCTTCCCAACTAAATAAAGCAGTTAGTATTTTGCCCTGGCATTTGGATGGACACACTGGCGTCGAGAGAGACAACACATGTTGCAGTGAGGAGCACTGGCCTGGCTTGTTTACATAGTGTATCAGCTACTCACAGTTGCGCCTTACAAAGGTCGCCAGCTGGCGGGGCAGGAGTGAACTTGAACTTCAAGTTCAAGTTGCACTTAGGTCTGGTAGCAGCTCCATCACCTGCTGAACACACACACACACACACACACACACACACACACACACACACACACACACACACACACCCCCTCCTCATGTCAGACATCAATGCCTCCTTCAGCCCCAGCTCCTTCTTATGGGATCTGCCACAGTCTGGTCTTCACAGAATCACCTTTATCATGTCTTTAATGATCATTCCACTGACATTTACTGAGACCTTTCTCTGCGCTCTGCTTTTACATTCAGCTTTCCATTTAACCTGCACAACAATGCTACGAGATGGAATGACTATTATTAACCCCCTTTTACAGATGACAAAGCTGAGGCCCCAGAGAGGTCAAGTAATTTGCCTGAGGTCACACAGCTAGCAAGTGGCAGAGCGAGGTTTCGAACCTAAGTAGGTTGCCTTGAGAGTCCACACTGAATGAATCACCGCTGTGTTTCTACCTTCATGGGATTTTATATGGAATTCTTCTCTCTCACGGCTTCCAAGCCTACATCAAAACAAACCTCATCTCCCCTGTTGTTTGTTCTCACCTTCTTATTCAGTATGAGTGTCTCTGCTTCTTTCTAAAGAACGGTCCTCGTGGAACCCAAGCCCTGGCTGGAACTGATGCTGCTGTGGTGGTCAGGATTCAGTGAGCAGGAGGTGGTGTTTACCCCTTTCCTTGGCTTCCTCCCATGCAGGCCACCTGTGACCCCGTGGCGGCCCCCTCTGGAACCAAGAGCTGCCAACTTCCAGCAGCACACACAGGGTCAGTGCTGAGGCCGTCTGTGCACTGATGAAAGCCTCTGCCGGCCTCACCGGACCAAGGCCACTGAGTACTTCCGGGAGCCTTGGATCCTCCAGGCTACCAACAGGAACACTGGCCCTCTCGGCAGCAGCCCCATCCTTCCACCCCTGCACTTGGTCCCAAAAAGCCCATTTTGGGGCTGTTGCTATTTAGCCAACCTGCCCTCCCTTGCTCTCCTGTGACTTCTCACTATTCCGGCTGCAGCTTGCTGGGAGAAACACTTAAGCGTCTTTTGTGCTCCACACCCATGTACTTAAAATACCAGGCCTATAGGTCATTCCAATGAGGGAATCTGGCTCATAACACGTGTGCCCCGAGGCACAGATCCCACTTCTGCAGACGCTGGCCAAAAAGGACTGTGTCCCAGCAGCCAAGGGGTGGGGCCACGGAGAGGGCAGGGCCACGTGGAGGGCAGAGCGTGCGGGTCCTGTCAGGTGTGCCCGTTGCTGACTGCAGCCCAGTGTCAAGGCTCTGCCGGGTCTCACTGGAAGAATACAAAAGACGCGTAAGGCAGTTTTCGTGCTGTGGAAAAATGTCACCTACACCTGTGAAGAAGTCATCGCCGTGTCTGAAAGATAATAAGCAAATGTCCTTGTACCCAAAGCTGTAAACAAGAGCCCGTTGTGAGGGAGACTGCCAGAATGTCTCCTCCTTGGTGAACCACGTGACTGGCCAAAACACCCCACCCACTAGTGTGTGGTCGGTGGAAACGTCTCGTGACCGCACTTAAAATGAAGGCCATGATTGGGAGGCCAAGGTGGGCGGATCACAAGGTCAGGGGTTCGAGACCAGCCTGGCCAACATAGTGAAATCCCATCTCTACTAAAAATACACAAAATTTGCCGGGTGTGGTGGCATGCACGTGTAATCCCAGCTACTCAGGAGGCTAAGGCAGGAGAATCACTTGAACCCGGGAGGTGGAGGTTGCAGTGAGCCGAGATCACGCCACTGCGCTCCAGCCTGGGCGACACTGAGAGACTCCATCTCCAAAAAAAAAAAAAGATGGACATGAAATAATAGGAATTCAGATAATGACCAATGATTTCACAAATACTCACTTTGATTACGTTTTACTGCTGATTACATGGGTTACTCTGTGGTTTACCAGATGGGGTGTCATGTGAGCTCAACTGCCAGAGGCCCAAATGCAGCTCAGCAAGAAAATGCTTTTGAACTATAACCCAGGTTGAGTACCATTGGTACATTAGAATCACAGAGACAGCTTTTACTTTTTGGGGCAGTGGTAGGCATGGATAAAGTATCTCCAGTCCAGATTCCTTATACTGGTGCTACTGGGTTTGCAGGGGGAGATTTATGACCTCGGGGACAATAACTGGAAGAACAGTGAGTAGAAAGCTCAGGGATATGAGTTCTACTGTATATCGAAGCTGTGTGACTTTGGGAAAATTACTTAACCTCTCTGAGCCTTAGCTTTGCTACCTATTCATCAAGGACAATAAAATCCATCTTGTTTATTTCATGAGATTGGTGTGAAAACCAAATGAAATAGTATATGGGAAAGTGTTTACAAAGTTGTAAGTTCTACAAGACTTAAAAATGCCAATATTATTAATGCAACTGTTCTTTGTTGCCATTTGGGTAGTCGTGGATAGGGTGGTGGTAAGAGAGCCACTATTGGAGCAAGACTGTTCTAGAGGGTAAAACACACGGGTGCCTGTAGAGCAGTTGTCACTGGTAGAGCCATGATGGGAGCTCTTACTACATTTGCTATCTGTACTGAGTTAAATAGTGTTCTCTAAAAAATGTATGTCCACCTAGAACCTCAAACTGTGGCTTAGGGTCTTTACAGATGTAATCAAGATAAAGTTATACTGGACTTGGGTGGACCATAAGTCCAGTGACTGATGTCCTTATAAGAAGAGGGAGGGGACACACAGTGGGAAGACCATCATGTGAAGACGGAGGCAGAGGCTGGAGTGCTGCAGCTGCAAGTCAGGAAATGCCGGGAAAAGCTGGCCACCATCCGAAGCTAGAAAGAGGCAAGGAAGGATCCTCCCTAGAGCCCCTCAGGGGGAGTGTGGCCCTGCTGCCACCTTGATTTTGGACTTCTGACTTCCAGAATTGTGAAAGTCTTAATTTCTATTGTTTTAAGCCACCCAGTTTGTGATAATTTATTACAGCAACCCCAGGAAACAAATACAGTATTTTCATGAAGTCACTGAGATACTAGAGTTGTAGAATCACTACAGACGAATCACAGAAGAATCACGTGTGGACCTGCCCACCTACACGTGGCTATGGGCATCCCAGGCCAGCTGCATTCTTGGAAGATGAAATCAGAGAGTTAAAATTGACATTGCATATGCATACCATGAACCCCCTCATTTTGCTGATGAGGAAACTGAGATCTGGAAAGGTAAAATTGTTTGTATTATATCCCCAAACTTGTAACTCTCTTGTCGAAAGAACCACCTCAGTCTCTCTCTGTCTCTCTCTCATACACACACGTACCCCTAGACCTACTCAGGACTGGGACAATGGCATTACCTATTGTTGTGTCTTCAAGGGACTTTTTACAAAAATTTTAAATACCCCCTTTCCCCTAAAACCCCTTCTCACTTGCACCCTTTCCCACCTTTCTGTGAGGGCTACATGGGTATATAGAAAAGGATCACCGCCTTCTGGGAGACTAGGTCTACACAGCCACAAACCGCATTCAGTGTGACACCCTAAATAATCAAAGGTGAAGGATAATTTATGAGGCAGCTCAAACAGCCATAAAGCAAAATGTAGTCATCAAGGAAGGCTGCCTGGAAAACAAGTGACTGCCCGTTGCCAAATGCTGAAGGCAGGAAGGCTCGGGTGAAGGGTGCAGCAGGGAGCCCTGGATTGGCGAAGTGGCTGGAGGAAGGAACACCTCAGCGTCTCAGTGCCGTGGCTCATGAATGGAACGCGGGGGAACTCCTCAGAGGATGCACATCGGGAGTCAGGTGTGGGGAGGAAAGGGGGTGAGTGAGAAATGACTCGGGGCAGGGTCTTATTAGTGAGAAGATCCTTAAAGCGGGTTCTGGAATTCACTCTTGATGATACAGGTGATAACCTTCCCGGGTTCTTGACAGAGAGGGAACAGGCTGACCACGAGGCTTGTAGGACCACCAGCTGTGGATCACGTGGACATGGCTGCCCCCCGGCTGTGGCTGTCATTGCACCTGGATCTGTTCTTGGAAAGCCAGAGACTGCCCAGTGAGATGGCCCGTTGCCCTCAGGACCTACCTCCCTCTGCGGCAGCATTCCTCCACGTCACATCATATGCCCTGCTTGCTGGGCCTGGCCAAGGCCTCTTCTGCCCACTTCTCTCCTTCAGCTAGATGCCATGGTAGAAAAGCATCCAGAGTGTCACCTGGTAACATCTGACTGATGTCCTAAAACTAGCAAATCCCCAAAGCCCAACAAGACTCATCTCTAGGTTCTGGGGACAGGCCAGCTGATGGGAAAGATGGATTTGGAGGCAGAGCCTCTTGGCACCCCTGATGCTCTGCTCCATGGAGATCCCTCCCCAGAAGCATCCTCACCTCGTTTACTGGACAGGTCAGCCGAGACATCAGTTATAAAGGCACACCGGGCGGAGCAGGCTTCATCATCTAATTGTTACTTGCTATTGCTCTTTTTATCATAGACTTTAATCAGATAGAATCCACTTCTTTGGGGAGTGTTTGATGGAGGTTTCTCATGATTAGGAATCGTGGCTTGCTGTGGCCAAATATTGGATTTTCGTTGAGCATTTTTCTGTGGCCTTCCTTTGTGTTAAGACATGAGTGACAGTTGAAAATATTTTCCTTTCATCTATCTTTGATTTCACTTTATGCTACGTGATTAAGAGGAGAAACTGTGTTGATTAAAGAACTACTGTATTGATGTAGGAAGATTGAACATCAGACTTAACCAAATGTTAGGGTCCTATTATAGACCCGTGAGAAACAGAGAAGAGAAATAAGTAAAGCAGACAACTTACACACACACACACACGCACACACACACCCTGTTGAATACCATGTGCCAGATACTGTTTTAACAGTGTTACTCACAGTAAAGAATTTAATCTCCCCCAATACTCTCTAAGGTAGGAAAATTTGCATGTAACCATCTTCCAGGTAAAGATACTGAGGAACATAGAGGTATCTAGTGACTTGCCAAAGGTCAGCTAGCCAGATTTATCCTCTGAACCACTTTACTAACAAGAAATGATTTTCGATTAGTAAATCCATGCAATGAAGATTTTCTCACCTTTTATAAATGTATGTTAAACGCATAATGGAAATTATGTGCATTTTTTATTACTAGTACTTGCTGAATCTCAGTCTATCAGTTACATATACTTAAGTCCATTTATGAGTCATCAATTTTGTTCTGGCTGATCCCATGAGTACCTGTAATAACATCTGGCATTTTCAAATAATATTTAAAATCAGCCAGACTTTGTCTTTTAAAAATATAGAGAGAATGATTCTAATTTAGCCTGTCTTCAAACTTAGAAATTCTATCTTTCCTGATCTTCAAAGGTACAAAGTTAGAAGGGAAAGATGGATATGGTTTCTTCTACTCTTCTTTGCCCTGAGTGATAAATAATTGGGGAAGATGGCAGCAGGGAAGTTGGGAACCAGGAGTGGAGCGCTGCCAATCTGACTCTATGGTTTCCTGAAATCTTGACTTAACAGAAAATAAATTCTAATCTTTCTTGATCTTGTATTGTTTATTGATGGTTACGTTAAAGCCATATAACCATGTGAAGTGTTACACCTAGGCAACTATCAGAGGCGTATATTCCAGAATTGAAGCAAAGCCAAAATTCTGGGAGTGTTGTTAAAACTGGTAACTTGTGCTGAAGGGCTGGACAGCATAAATTAATGATTGGTTATTCAACAGATTCGTTCGGGCCACCAACCTCATTCTGTTTTGTTCTCTGTTGTGTCCCCACAGGGAAAAGCTTCACTCTGACCATCACTGTCTTCACAAACCCACCGCAAGTCGCCACCTACCACAGAGCCATCAAAATCACAGTGGATGGGCCCCGAGAACCTCGAAGTAAGTGCATCCACTTGGGGCTGGTACACCCTCCAAACTGGTATACTCAGGGACCATGTCACAGAATCCTTGATTCAACCTTTCCCCCAGGGGGATGTCAGGCCCCTGTAAAGCCAAAAAGTTGCATTGTCAATACTCTCGCTACTCAAAGCTTGTTTCTGTGCACTGAGCTCTTTTTGAAGCATCCTTTTAGAGGGCAAAAGGAAATTAGGCTGACTCAACCGCATGTTAGAACCATTCAGGGCAGCATGAAACTAAGGACTGCTTCCTCAATATACAGTAAAGTTCAACAGGATCAAAAACAAATAGTAAATGGAAGATTGGCCAGGCACAGAGGCAGCCCAAAGAGGTCTGAGGGTCAGAGTGGACCACAAGGGAGTAATTACCATCGATGCTGGCCTTTTATTAATTCATGAGGGCCAGCGATGAAAACTATGAAAATGACCCTTTTCTTTCTATGGCACAGATCAAAATCTTATTACAGGCATGTTTAAGATAGAGAGTGGGAGGGTAGAAGAATGTCTGGAGAAAACCAGTAAATATAGAAAGATAGTACCAAAAAATAGCTCCTGTGAGGAAAGCTTTTAAAAAAAGGAATGAGGTTGTTTAGTCTGCAGAAAAGATGTCTTCACAGTGACTTAATGACTATCTTTGAGTAAACACCAGCGTAACACTCTTTTCCAGAACCACACCCTTCCCCAGGATCTGAGGCTGGGTTACAGTTCCAGGTCTGTGGAACTGCCCAGCACCCCCGCCCAGCATCCAGATGGCTCCAAACCGTATCAGGTCCCTGGTGGAAAATCAGTACACTCTCTTCTTGGAGTGAGGGATATTGAAAAACAGGGCTTCCTACTGTCCCAGAAAGCCAAGATGCGGGGAGGTCAGGTCGTAAAATGAAGTGGTTAAGAATTTGGGCTTTATGGGCAAGCCAGTGGAGTTCTTAAGCCTTCAGTGAGCTACAGAGCCTTGCTGAACCTCACTTCCCTCTTCTGTAAAATGGGGATAATGATGAGAGCTTCTTTATAAGATCAAGCCACATGATGCTATGTGCTTGATGCAGAGAATGAAGGCAGGAAATGTTAGCAATCCCCAGTAGGACATCCCTGCTTTCATCCCTGGCTACTGCTCCAGTACCATCTAGATGACCTTCTCTGCACGGTAGTTTCTAGGTGGGGTTTTAAGGTAGATCTCTGCAGGCTATCCTGTGATCACTGCAGCTTTTGTGGCAGTCTTTCCCGTGGTCCTGGCCACAACCTCATGGCATCTGGATCACCTTCTGGAACCATTCCCCATGTTGTGTCAACTTCCCCAAAGTCCTTGAGTGGATGGAGCTCTGCAGATAACCACCATGCCCACCAGGGACAGCCCACCAGGATTTGGTGTTCCTCGTCTGCTTTTTCCCCTCCTTCCATTCTCTGTGCTCGGTGACTCCCTCCAAATCTGAATGCATTTGTCCCCAGAAGGCCCTCTCAGCTTTTTCTGATCAAGGTTTTCTGGCCACGCCTAGACTTGGGAGACTGTGGGACTTGATAACAGACCCTGATTCTTCTTTATGGGTGAAAAGCAGACCATAGACACAGATAGGACCACACAGGTCTAAGGAATGACTGTGAGCTCTTCCCAGGTTTCCAGAGTAGGAATGTCAACCTGGACATTCCTACGTTAATGTAACCCTGCATTAAACAGAACGTAAACACCAAAGCAAGTTTGTTCTCCACAGAGGACCAAAGAGGAAACAGGCTTGCATTATGGCAAGGTGCCTGGCTGGGAGGGAAGCCGTTGTTAGGTGTAAGGAAATCAACTTTGAGGGTAACTAAACTTAGAGAAAGGCTCCTTCGGGAGGCTGTGGAATCACTATTGAATCTACAGCCGTCTCTTGGACAGTTCAAATGCCGACCAGCCTGAAGAAGCTGAAGCCAGGTGACCCTGGGTATACCCTCTACTTCTGTTATTTCCTCATACATAAAGAAGGTTGGGTTTTGCCTCACTGCCAGCATTTCCTGTAACATTCAAAGAAATAACAAAGTTATTGAGCTTAGCTTCAGAAAACAAATGGTGGCTACTCTGACTTTTAAGAATTGGCAGTCAGAGGGGAGAAAAGACGTCTATGTGATTGTAACGGTCTGGCTGTATATACAGTTTACTCTGCCCCTGCTGTTTTATAACTTAAGAAAACAGTTGTTATATGGAGACGTACCCTCTGAGCAGACAGAAGGGATCTGCGCCAAAGAAGCATCCATTTTTACACAGTCTTCCCTGCCAAATGGAACTTGGGGTCTGGGGAAAAACTAAATGCATGGAATAAGTATAAGTATGATATATAGAGGTGCAGTAACCCCAGGTAGAAAGTCTCACATTTCACAAGGGACTTCTAGAAAAAAGCCAAGTGCATGCAGACTCCCAGGGTGACTTGGGTAATGCTGACTTTTCTCTTTGCCCTATGAAGCAAGAGGGGCCATCACTGCTAATTTTAGTATGCTGGTTTCTTATTGTTTGAACGTCTTCATTCAGGGTGGGAAGTTCTCTATAGTAAGCTTTGCACACAGCTGCTTTCCAGTGTAACAAAAAAAGAGGACACTGCGTGTAAATCAGGATGCCCAGATGTTGCCAGATCTCCGGATGAATAAGACCTCCTGAGTCCCCTCCATGATTACCGTGCAATGAATTCTGGGTAATCCTGGCAAAATGGCCCTGGCCTTGCCAAGGCCAAATTCAATCATTTTGGAAAATTCTCTAGTTTCATGAAATCAAAGACCATGAAATCAAAGACAATGAGAGCTAGGAGGGGCCTGAGAGAGACTTGAGGATCATCACTCCATAGGTACGGGAAATCAGCCCCAGAAAAATGAAACAGTTTGCCTAGCTTTAAAAGAAATAGTTGATGATGAAGCATTAACAGCATGAGGAGTTCCTGATGTCTACTTCTGTGCTGTCCTTCATTTATCTACCTGTCCATTCATCTGTTCATCTCTCCATCCATACCATACTGTCTGTACAGCATCTATTTCTTATGATAGATGGAACTCTTTGACATGGCCTCAGTATCCTCACATTTAAAATGAGGAGTTGGCTTATATGATTGACTGGCATATTTGGCTCAGCTCTAAGACTGTCTATTATAGAAGGGTAAATGGTAGTGCCTTATTGCAGGCATGGAGCCTTTGACTTGAGGTATGTGTGCAAGCTTAACTAAATAAAGCAGTTATTTGGCATTTGGATGGACAAACTGCCATTCAACCTGCCGTTCTGCTGATTAAGTTAAGGACTGAGAATGAGAAGCTGTGCCACAGCCCGTCTGTTTGTCATGCCGATGGGTAAACTTGATGCATCCCTCTCCTCTTCCATGGTTTTCAGTGGTGAAGCTGTAGCAAAAAGTATATGCCAAAGAGAATTTAAAGTATTTTTCATTTCAGATGGTTTCTTGCTCTTTTACAGTAATGAACCTACCCCTTAGAAAATCAAAACTTGTTTTCTCATATTCCGTAGGATTTTAAGAAATATCTTAGGGTAGCATAGAAATTATTAATTGTCGAAAAATTAACTTTATCATGGAGCAAGAGTACCGTCAGAAGGTATCCTCTGCCTGGAATGGGTTCTTACCAGCACCAAGGCGGGCTCTGTTTTCGGTTAGCACATAGAGCACTTAGTAGCTTGTTGATATAGTAAGAGTGTCTCCTCCTTCAGCACAAAAGATAGAGTGAAAGGATTTTTCAAGAAAAGGATATTTGAGAGTTTTTTGTTTAGTTTGTTTTTTAGACAGAGTCTCACTCTGTTGCCCAGGCTGGAGTGCAGTGGCACAATCTCGGCTCACTGCAACCTCTGTCCCCTTCCCAGGTTCAAGCGCTTGTCCCACCTCAGCCCCTGGAGGAGCTGGGACTACAGGTGCCTACGACCACTCCCAGCTAATTTTTGTATTTTTAGTAGAGACAGGGTTTCACCATGTTGGCCAGCCTGGTCTCGAACTCCTGACCTCAAATGATCTGCCCACCTTGGCCTCCCAAAGTGCTGGGATTACAGGCATGAGCTACTATGAATGGCTGAGAGTTGTTTTTTAATGTAAGTTTTATATTTCTAGGATCTAATGAAAAACTCCAGCTCTCAGTTCACACATCTGTAATTTAGGTGACTCCTTGCTAATTTTGAGATCCCAAAGCATCTTCTCTACAGAGATTTCACTAAATAATTTGAATGCAGGAATTGGTTCAATGCCATGGAGGAAGATATTTTGCCAAGGAGAGGTTGAGGAGAGTGAGCAGTGGGGACCCTAACGGACCCATCTTGGGTGGGCTGGTCCTGGTGGTATGGATTGGGCAGCCTTTACCTGTCTGGTCAGGTATTTGTTACATCTGGAACACTGAGAAACCGAATTAAAAATCAAAAAGGTTAATTAACATATTGGCCTTTTCTGAGATAACTTCGGTCTGTCCCCAGGTTAAAGGAGTCTTTCACGTGGCTGTGTTCTGCTTGAGCTCTTGATGTTTTGTTGTTGTTGTTGTTGTTGTTTGGTTAAATGTAGTTATTTCTATTTTAAAACTGAAAGAGCTGGCTGTAATTCTGGAAAGGTAGAACCCAGCAGATGCCGAGAAGTACGAGCCTGGAGGGAAGGACAGGCCTCTGCAGTGCCCCCCTCCTCACAGGTGAGGATGACCATGTCTAGAGCTCATGGGATTCCTTTTGAGGGGAGGCGGCCTTGCCTCTGCTCTCTGGACAGCCCATCCTTGAGGACCAGGCCGTTGATGTAGAGTCTGTGATGTGCTCTGTTTAAGGGTGGGGCTTCTAGCATCCACATATCAGGTGACATCTGGGATGCTGGCTTAGAGGGCAGCTAGGGAGTAAGGTAAAATATGCAGCTTTCTTTTTTTTTTTTTTTGAGACGGAATGTCACTCTGTCACCCAGGCTGGAGTGCAGTGGTGCAATCTTGGCTACTGCAGCCACTGTTTTCTGGGTTCTAGCGAGTCTCCTGCCTCAGCCTCCTGAGTAGTTGGGATTATAGGCATCCACCACCATGCCCGGCTAATTTTTAATTTTTTTTCATAGAGATGGCAAGGTGGAGCCATTACTTACAAAACTTACAAACTGTAGAGTACTTCCTGAGGCACCAGCTTCTTTTCTGACTGATTGTTTTTCCCCCCAACAGGGAGTTATAGTTAAAACAGGTTGTTCGAAGGGCCTAATCTTCACTCAGCTACTTTTTAAAGTACTTGGTTGAGATCGTGTCATATGAATATAATTTTCTTCTATGACTTTGATTGTATATAGCAAACCTATTATATATGTGAATATGAGAAATAGGACCTTTTTATATGGAGAATGTGCTTCAAGTGAAGACGAGAAATGCATGAACAGTACCTGTAGGCCAGGCGCCATAGCTCCCGCCTGTAATCCCAGCACTTTGGGAGGCCAAGGCGGGGAGATCACTTGAGGTCAGGAGTTGGAGACCAGCCTGACCAACACAGGGAAGCCCCATCTCTACCAAAAAAACACAACAATTGGCCTGGTGTGGTAGTGCATGCCTGTGGTCCCAAGCTTCTCAGGAGGCTGAGGCAGGAGAATTGGTTGAACCCAGGAGGCAGAGGTTGCAGTGAGCCGAGATGGTGCCACTGCACTCCAGTTTGCAGTGAGACCTTGTCTCAAAAAAAAAAAAAATGAAGGAGGGAGGGAGGGAGGGAAGGAGGGAAGGAAGGAAGGAAGGAAGGAGAGAAGGAGGGAAGGAACCAACCTGTAAACTGATGGTGATAATGGACCTAAAAATAATTGCTGTTAGGATTGAGTAACACCTACTTCACAATGTTATTTTCTCTTAATCATAAAAATACTTGATAATAGCAACAGCTAACATTAAATAGTGTTATTTGCCCAACAGTGTTCACAGTGCTTCACACATTAATTTATATAATCTTCAAAAGAACAGGCAGGGAAATTGAAGACAAAATACATTGTATACCTTGCCTAAGGTCACACAGCTAGTAAGCCAGCATGTAAACTAAGGCGTCCAGACGTTGGCATGCCCCGACGCCAGCATCTGTTTTTAAGAACTGCACTGGCCGCTTTTTGAGCTTCATGGTAATGTAATTCCTGTATCTTTTATTAGGAGAGTTTATCAATAAAGTTCTGGGTCACATATGGTTTTCTTCAAGAAAGCAGAGCCCTGTTGCTTTGGCATTCATCATTTTTTTGTACTGACAGGAGGGAATCAGTGTTTTCCCCGGCAGGGCTGCAGGAAATTCCCTCCCCTCCCACTCCTCCTCGGAGTTCATAATACACAGCCACGGCCACGCTGGTCACAGGTGCTAGCAGTTGGTTCTGCTTCTGTCACCAGGGTCCACTTGGGGACCTGGCATGAAGGGGGACCTGACCCCAGGGTGCTGTATAACATAGACCTCTTCTTCCGGTGTTGGCCTTCAGGGAAGATGGGTAAAGTGGTGGAGTGACCTGCAGAGCAGTGGTCCAAGTCTGGGTCCCCCTTTAACAAAGGGTTTCCTAGAGGGCCCGTGTGCACAGCACGTAGCTGCTGGGGGGATGAAAAGATGTGTCACTCTTTGCTCTTGAATGGTTATGAAAATGTCAGATGGTTTTATGGATCTGTGATCGCAGGATTGTAATTACCAATCCACAGTCGCATTGCTCACTGGGAACTGCTTCGAGTGTATTTAACAGGTAGTGAATGATGAGCTACTTCATTCGTCTTCCCTTGAATTCATCAGATTCGGACTTGGACTTTAGTTCTTTCTAGATGCAATCCTGATCCACACAGGAATTAGAAAGTAATTCTTCCTCCCCTCCCACCTAAAGATGGAGCAAGACAGAGGCTCAAAGAGGAGGAACATGCTGTCCTTACTCACATCCCCTCCTCCCCATTTTGAAAGGCATTTCAGGCCAAGCTGAAAGTTCTGGGGGAACTTCGCCCGGTACTTTAATTCCTTCTGTGCTAAGCTCCTCAACTACCTGAGGACTTGGCAAACGCAGTTTTTAAAGCATTAATAATAATTGTGCCTACATGTTTCCGGTGAATTTTAGAATGTGTTTCTGTTGATTATTTTTAGTAGTATCAAACCAGACAAAGAAGAAGAATTTTATATGCATACGGATTTCCTTGACCCTAGAGTGGAAGCTAAGGTCTGAAAGGGCCCCTCGGGTGAATGGGAACCTAAGAGGACCGTGCAGGGAATGGGCTTCTGTCCCAGAAGCGGCAGTGACCCACCTGATGCAGCTCTGAGTAAGCTGGTGTGGCCTGTGTATTCCTGGTAACTCTTCCTATCTTACACAGAAGCCACTGAGGTTTTGTGTGTGTGTGGTTGTTTTTTTGTTTGTCTGTTTGTTTTTGAGACAGAGTCTCGCTCTGTCGCCCAGGCTGGAGTGCAGTGGCGTGATCTCGGCTCACTGCAAGCTCCGCCTCCCGGGTTCAAGCAATTTTCCTGCCTCAGCCTCCCGAGTAGCTGGGACTACAGGTGCCCGCCACCACGCTCGGCTAATTTTTTATATTTTTAGTGGAGACGGAGTTTCACTGTGTTAGCCAGGATGGTCTCCATCTCCTGACCTCAGGTGATCCACCCGCCTCGGCCTCCCAAAGTGCTGGGATTACAGGCGTGAGCCACCGTGCTCGGCTACCACTGAGATTTTTTAAGATGGCATTTGTATTGCTATAGAAAGAAAACAAAATAAGAGTTCCTTCCAGGTAACATGAAAACCCAAAGAGATGATCTCTAGGCAGCTTCTCAATCTAATGTGGCAGCAGAGAAGAGGAAGAAACTTACACTATTACATCGAATTTCTCTCTCCGTCTGGACCCTTGCAAAACCATATCACTAATTTGAATGCCGCACCAGTGAGGTCAGGATCTAAACTAATATATTGCAGTCCTTGTTAGAATTCATTATGTGACATGCTATAAGAAAAAAAAAAAAAAAATCCTGTCTGCATTTAGGCTTCTGTTTCTTAAGCTTCAAACATGTAAAAAGGTTTCTAGATCCTGAATTCAGGGACCTGGGTTTTCACACTGGCGCCACCAGGCCAGTGGGTGTGAACTTGAGCAATTATCTTAAATACTTTCGTCTTCATTTCCTTTCCTATTGAACCAGGCAATGGGATGAGATAATCTCTAAATTAGTTCTCAGTCAAAAAGGGTAACAAAATATGGTCAGCAAAATAAAGCCGTAAGTTCATTCCCATAAAGTGGGCCCCTTAGAGGCTGAGGCCTCCAGGCCTTCTTGCCTGGGCAGTGCCATCCTAAATCACATCAGGCAAATCCACATGCACCCAGGTGGTACATGAGATAGACGTCGTTTTTTTGGCTATAAAATTTTTGAAGGGCTTTCTAATTTGTTCTGAAATTCTCTGGCTATAAGTTGGCCGCTCTGCCTTCTCTGCCACCAACATGTAATCAAGACTAGGGGTTGAGGTCTCCATTTTGGCGCTTGCTAACATTACGGGAGCTGATACCTGGGGGAGCGGCTGGTCTGAATGAGTCTCTCTAAAACAGGGACAGTGGTGGTACCACTGTCACATCACTGGCAGGCCGAATGCAGCAGCCTCTGTGGCTTGGAACCGTGCCTGGCACACAATACATATTCAAAAGAGGACAGGTATGATTCCAATTTAGTCTTGAAATCCTTTTGGAAATGAGAAAACTTTAACCAAAAAGTGGCTCCTAAATTTAAAAATTCATGAAGTTGCCATAATGGTGCATTTTTTTTTTTTTTTTTTGCCATTTAAGTAAACATTTATAAATTTTGATTTTTTTTTCTGGATTTCATTTTGTTATTAGACCCAGTAAAATTTCTTTTCTGGTATATTTATGGGCCCTGGAAACACTCTGGGCACTGTTCCTAAGTCACTAATGGGTAAAATGGCCTCGCCCCCAAATGTTGCACTTTGTGAAAAAGAAAGAAAAATCACATCTGAGTAACATCAAAAGTCAGTGCTTCAGATCTAACATGTGGGTCCTGTTCAGTAGAGGCATGACACAGCTACAGAAGTCTCCTCCACACTGTCCTAGAAACGTGACGTGAAATGCGGCAGGTTTCTTGGGGTTGGAATTCTTGTACTAGGCAAATGCAGTGCATCTCCCAAGGGTGCCTGGGATCTCTCGCTGCAGCCAAGCTTTGCAGGCACAGAAACATGGCCAGCCACCCACTGAATTTCCTAAATCAATGACCAGCCCTGGAGACCCTTCCATGGGTGCAAGGCAGCTCCGCCTGCTGCCTGTGTCCTTCGGGGGTCTGATGAGGCAGCCCCGGCCTGGGATGGTCAGACCTTGTCATTGGGTGCACATCTCCCACGGGGATGGGTGGACCCACCGCTTTCAGATGCATTGCGGTTGGCAGTCACAGCGTCCCAGCGCATTAAAATACATCGACTCCTCTGCTTTCAGGTAGATTTAGAATTTTTTTCATAACCTAGCCACTTTCCACATTTCGTTTTGAAAAATTTCTCCTTGAGTTTTTTCAAAAGCTTTGGTTTTTGTTTGTTTTTTCCTGTAAGCCATATAACTAGGGAAGGCATTAGTAAGAATTTGATACACTGGGTCTCATGGAACTCCACCACCACCACCAAAATAATAATAGTAATAATAATAATAACAATAGGTTAGCTTAAAGAAGTAGAAGCTACCCCCTTACACTACATCTGCGTTTAAATTCATTTGAGCTCATTGGCAATTTCTGTGTTCTCCTGTTCATTGCATATTCTTTTCTTTAAAGGCAACTTTTAGAGAAGGTTTGCTTTTTTTTGGCTATCAAAATATTAATTATGAAAAGTTGGCACTACAGAAAGGGTAAATCAGGTATTACTTATTACTATACATTATGGCTATATTATCACACATATCACAAGCCACTGACATTCAGTTGGATGTGAAATGCCTTTTTTATAGTATGATTGACACATGGTATATTTTCATCAACTTCTATGTGTAAATTATGCAGGATCACTGGTAAAATTCCTTATTATGAATAGCCAAATATTCTGGATTCATATTCATAAGTAAAAGCCAAGCTAATATATATATACATATATATATGTGTGTATATATACACACACACACACACACACAAAGTTCTTTTCTGTTTGCCTTTTCAAAAAGTGACACAATGGAATCAATTTGCCAACTCTCTAGACCCCTATAAAGTTAATTAAAGGCAGTATATTCATTTGGTACTTTCGTAATATACATATACTTTCCATTAAAGCAATTACTGGCAAAAACCCAGACTGCTATTGAAATCTTTCAGTGTACTTCCATATACTGAAATGTCAAACATTTGATGCTTTGTTTGATTTTGTATTTGTTTTTGTTCACCATGGCTTAAAAGTCATCTTCCGATTATTTAAAATAAAGAGTAAACATGTGAAATAAGTTCCTAGATACTACATAAATTTATGGCCCTTTGGATTTGTTCCTGGTACTACCTTATTTTCACTTACCTTCGAAGTGGTTGTATGATATTTCTAGTTCATTCATTTGAAAGAACTAGGAGAAATAGGCAGAACCACGTCCCACACACCTCTCGGACACTGCTCGCCAGGCATAGTCCAGTGTTTCAAAAGTGAACCAGGGGTCGGGGCACTGTGGCTCACACCTGTAATCCCAGCACTTTGGAAGGCCAAGGTGGGCCAATTACCTGAGGTCAGGAGTTCAAGACCAGCCTGGCCAACATGGTGAAACCCCGTCTCTACTAAAAATACAAAAATTAGCCGGGCGTGGTGGCGGGTACCTGTAATCCCAGCTACTCGGGATGCTGAGGCAGGAGAATCCCTTGAACCTGAGAGGCGGAGGTTGCAGTGAGCCGAAACTGCGCCACTGCACTCCAGCCTGGGCGACAGAGTGAGACTCTTTCAAAAAGTAAAGTGAACCAGGGTGCTCAGGGATCCTCGGTGAGCAAGACAGGAGTTTGGAGCTTCAAGTCTAAAACTGCGTTTCAAGTTTTCCCATGTGTAGAATGGACTGCATGATACCTCCCTTGCTAGGGGATGTGAGGATTAAATGAGATAGCCTGAAAGGCGCGCTGGAGCAGTGGCTGATGGCGTAGCTCCAGAGCTGGCTTCCTGATTCAGCCTGGCCTCCCCTTTGGGATCAGATTAACCTCCCCACACTCAGCCTCCTTGTGTATCAAACCAGGAATATGGTATTGCTCTGTTGGGGATTATTGTGCAGATTGAATAAAGTAATTCATAGTAGGGCATAGCACCTTGCTGGGCACAGCAGTGCTCCTTAAATATTAGCTGCTGTTATTAAAGCACGTGCTCTAGACAGGTAGGCCCCTTGACCTTGTCCCAAAGACCTTATGAGAGGAAACAAATGGAATTCTGTCCAAGTGGGGTCCAAATGTTTACCATTGCCAAGTTACTTAAAAAAAAAAAAAAGGCCGGGCGCGGTGGCTCAAGCCTGTAATCCCAGCACTTTGGGAGGCCGAGACGGGTGGATCACGAGGTCAGGAGATCAAGACCATCCTGGCTAACACGGTGAAACCCCGTCTCTACTAAAAATACAAAAAAAAAAAAAAACTAGCCGGGCGAGGTGGCGGGCGCCTGTAGTCCCAGCTACTCGGGAGGCTGAGGCCAGAGAATGGCGTAAACCCAGGAGGCGGAGCTTGCAGTGAGCTGAGATCTGGCCACTGCACTCCAGCCTGGGCGACAGAGCGAGACTCCGTCTCAAAAAAGAGAAAAAAAAAAAACTTGGCAGATTTGGCCCTCACGATACAGTACAATAAGGGCTTTTTCTCTTTTCCTTCCATGCTACCTATTATTAATTCCAAATACTGCATCACTGAATGGGCTTCAACACATGTATTCCTCATTGAAACATAACCTTGTGAACCATGTTACCCTACTTCCTTGAGGCAGAGGTGATCTTTTTGCAATCAAAGGTTTTATCAAAATGCAGTTCTGCTTAACATGAAGCACCTATGCTGTTGTGTGACCTGCGAAGCTCTTAGCATCTAGAAGCTTCCCCTGGGTCATCTATAAGATGGGAATAATACTGTGAGTTCTGCCTACTGCACAGGATTCTTTAGGATACATTGAGATAATACATATCAATGTGCTTTTTAAGTAGTTTGTCATGTAATAGAAAGATAATTAGATAATTTTAAAAATAGAAAAATCTATTGTTTTGCATGCACTATATTAAAATCTTAGGGATTTTAAATAAAATTAATTGATTTCTTGAAAGTAGATATCATCATGTCTTTCAGAATTGGTGAGAATAAATTAAAGAGAAAAAAATGGAAACGTTTAAATCAGCCCCCACTGTGAATCCATACTTTCAGAAATTTTACCTTTTTCCATTAGCATATCTTCATGTTTTCCCTACCTACAACTAGATACCCTTTGTAAATGTTGAAAACAAAAGAAGTAACCTTGGCAAATAATTGAGAACTGAGTTTTATTTGAATATACTTTTCTCTTACAAGACCAAATACAGTTTTTCTTCTAAAACTCTGTTATTCCATTTTCTTTCAATGAAATGCTCACGGAACCAGAAGGCTTGGGAAGAGGCTCAGAGCACCTAAGAGTTGCTGAGTCCGTATTCCTTTTTTCCCCTGTGGCTTTTTATATACGCTCCGCGCCTGCGATTTCTGGATTTGATTTCAGGGAGGTGAAATCTTACACCCCTGAGTCTCAGTGCCAGTTTCCCAGGACGAGTCAAAAACTGCAGCTGCTTGGAGGTGAGAATCTTCCAAGGCTCCAGAGGCCAGCTCGCTGTCCTGTTCATTTGCTGACATGCTGCCGGGAGCAGCTTCAGAGAAACCCGTTCTATTCTTTGAGTGATTCAGCCAGTCTCAAAATAAATAGGTAGCCGAGTGCAGGGAGAAAGAACTGGAAACCACTGAAATTTGAGTCTTGAGGGCCAGTCTGTTCTCGGGAGCTGCTCTGTTGAACTCTAAAAGGAATCTTGAGCCCTGGGCGAGGGAGCGGCCTGGTCTGGTGGAAAGCCTGCGGGCCTGCCAGTGGAGTCTATGTCTGGCCCTGCCTAGCTCAGTGAATTTCAGCAGCTCGTGTCTCCTCTTAGACCCCCAGGTTCCTCATCTACAGAAGGAGAAAGAAAAGGAGACTGAATGATTTTTAAGGTCTTTATCAGCTTCTAAAAGTTTGATTTGATGTTTGTAGGAGCAATTGTTCTTTCAAAGCACCATCTTCTAACCTCAGGAAAGAGAGCCCAGGGGCCACTGCGGTGTCCTGCCAAGCTGGGAAGACAAAGATGGTGACTGAGAAGGTGGGGGTGGGGCAGGGGGAGAAGGGGGAAGAAGGGAGAATGGATCAACTCACATCCCAGGCCGGGGAAAGAGATGAATGAAGGTCCACGCTAGAGTGACATGCTGTAAGTAGGGGAAATCTTCCTAACTAGAGTTCCCATGACTTTGGCAACATTTGAAAAAAAAAAGACATCCTTAAACCCACAAAGTACTCAATTGTCCAAGCCCCAGCATGGCCAACTTCCCAAAGCTGACCGGTCAGAGACCTTGGTGTTAATTCCTCAGCCAACTAAAAAAAGATGGTGTGAGTTCTGTTGACTTAATTGTTGGAGTGTTTCTGAGTGGGGCCGCCTCCCTCCTCTGCCTCCTCGCAGTATTATGGGCTGTTCTGCATTACCTGCCCTACCTATCTTCACAATCTAGCCGCAAACAGCTTCGGTTGACCACACCACTTCCCTATTGAAAGTTAATACTGTTTGACTCATTCTGTGTTACTAACCTGAAGCCAAAGAAAACAAGGCAGAGAATAACTGGCTTGTATGGAGTTTGGAAAGCTCTCGGAGGCCCCGCTTTCAAAATCCTATACAGTAGCTTTACTATATCTCTCCACGGCAGCTGCTGAGAAAATGAAGGAAGCAGAAGTGGTTAAAAAAGAAGTTGGGGGTGGGGAAGAGACTGGGAAGGGAGTGGTGCGGGGTCCCCCTCTGGCTGGGAAAAGACGGGAAATCTGCGGCAGTTTATGAGGGCTGTCTCTGAGCTGAGGTCTGGCTTTGACACACCAGAGTGTTCGCACAGAAGAGGGACTGTTGACGGAGTTAAAAGGAGAGGAAAGTTCAAAACAGTCGTTGAAAAGGCAGCTCTCCTGTTGCCTGCGTAACACAGAGGAGCTGGGAGGCTGGTGTCACCAGGTCAGGCAGCCATAGGCAAAGACTCAAGCTAGACAGGTCAGGGGGAAGGTGTGTCCCTTTCAAATCAGGAAAGGATTGAGGAGGGGGAATGTTGCCGGACAGAAGGCTGTCCTGGGCATCCATCCTTGCCTCCATCCCTGCCCCCATCCCTGGCAAGGATGGAAACTTCCCTTCCTTCATTTCCTAACTGGCTCAGATGTGGTCACCAGGGTGAATAGGAGGTACTAGTGTCTTGGAATAAATAGAACTTTCCCTCCCAATGTTACCTGGCAGATAGTGGACCAGCATCTTTATCACCATGCTGCGGCTCTTTGGGAGTCTAGGCAAACAGTCACTCACCCATTCAGGTAACTGGTAGAAGAGGCCTCCCTCCTCACAGATACCCCTTCTCAGCAGGTGCTGCTTCTGGCACATGGACAACAGTGCATAGAAGTGAGCCTGATGCCTGAATGAGGATGTGAGGCCACACACAACTGAAAACCTTATGTGTGAGGGAGGGCCTACGTTCGACAACTAGCTGCTGTTGGCTTTTGTACTAGTGAGTACTCAGGAGCTGTGAGTGGCCAGGGTGCCCTGGCAAGGGCTTTGCCAGGCCAGCCTAGAACTTCAGTTGGCGTCTGTGACAGGAGAGAGGGTCAGAGTCAGATGCTGTTCCCCTGCTGTTGGGAAAGTCCCTGAGGCCCAGCGGGCAGGGCTTAGAAACAGGAGGGAATTTCCTTCCCTCTTTTTAGAAGTACAGAGGAGAGATCATCCTCCACACTGCTGGGTAAGCATTCCAGAAGAAATCTAGTCAAGGAAAGGGGCTCACTCATTCATTCGTGGGCTCACTCATTCATTCATTTGTCCAGCATTTATGGAGGCATCACCCAACCTTGGAAGGGCCCTGCATTTACCTCTGTCCTGTCCAAACATGCTCAGTGTCTGTCAATTATGCATGAGATCTGCTGCTGCAGGAGGGGAACTGAGATTCCTGCAGGGAGGTTAGGAGGCCAGTGTGGAGAGCCGCAGTGCTGGTGACATGCTCACGCAGGCAGTGTGTGTGCACCTCCGAGATCTTCTCCTGGCCCCCAGGTCTTGCCTGTCCACCCCAGGGATAGCCCTGCTGATGCCTGAGCTCCAAAGCCAGGTTAGAAGCTCCAGGCAGCGTTCTGTGAGTCAGTGCTCATCTCTCCATAGTGTGCCACCCACCGCCAACACTTTCTTTCCCTTCTGCAAGTCGCCTTCTCTTAGAGTCTGTCCCTGGGCAGGAGCTACTCTGATCAACAAATCCGTGTCCCTGGTGGTTACCACCGTCTGGTTACTCTTCAGTTACACTGTAACTGGAGGTTTCCTTGAGATAAGACCTTAACCTAGGGAGGGTTGCTAATAGTTGGGATTATAGGCTGGTAGAAGAAGAAAAACCTTGAACTTGGGAGCTGTCTGCACCCCTTTTAGGAAGCTGCCTCCACTTCCCGCACGAGGGCTACCTCTGGTCAAGAGCAAAAGCCAGCAGGCGGCTTCTCTGCCCTGAGCTCAAGTTACCTCCTTAGTCACGAGACAGAAATGGACAGTGAGCCCTGGCGACCGGGGATGCAGATTTAGATTTTGAGTGCTCTGCTTTTAGGAGAGGCCCAAGTCTCCAAGAGCTCATGTGAGTGGGCGAAAAACTCCACTGCTCATGGCAATGAGCCCTGGACTCAGGGAACAGAGTTTTGTCTGGGTTTTTGTCCCGTGAGTCTTGGGCGCACGGTGCAGGGAGGATGGGGAGGGGCAGGCCCGTGTGCGTCTCTGGCTTGCAGCTGTGTTGGTTGCTGATCTTGCCTTGGCCTTGGCCAGCCTTTTCTCTCCATTGGCTGTTGCTTGCTACACTTGTCCTGGCCCATGTCCTGAGGGCAATCACGGAACGGTGTGTGTGTGTGAGTGGATGTATGGATGTGTGATGGATGTATATGTATTATGTGTATATGTGTGCATGTCATTATGTGTGTATGTTTGTATGTGTGTGTCCCAATGTCTGTATATCTGCCTGTGTATATATGCATGTGTGTCCCTGTGTGATATATGTGTATGTGTGTGTGTGTCTGTGTATATGTGTCTGTCCTGGTTTGTGTCTGTATGTGTATGTGTGTCTGTGCATGTATTAATATATGTGACTATGTGACATGTGTACATGTGTCTGTGTGTATTTATGTGTGTATCCCCATGTGTGTTTTATGTCTGTGTGTGTGTCCAAGTATCTGTGTGTGTGTCTGTATGTGTTTACATGATGTCTGTGTTTATGTGTTTGTGTCCATGTGTGTCTGGATGTGTGTATATATGTGTGTGTCCATGTGTATCTATATTTTTGTTTTGTTTTTTGAGACAGAGTCTCACTCTGTCGCCCAGGCTGGAGTGCAGTGGCGCAATCTTGGCTCACCGCAACATCTGCCTCCTCTGTTCTAGCAATTCTTCTGCCTCAGCCACCCAAGTAACTGAGACTACAGGCGCGCGCCACCATGCCCAGCTACTTTTTGCATTTTTTAGTAGAGACAGGGTCTCACCATATTGGCCAGGCTGGTCTCGAGCTCCTGACCTCATGATCTGCCTGCCTCGGCCCAAAGTGCTGGGATTACAGTCATGAGCCACCACGCCCGGCCGCATCTATATGTGTTTATGTGTATGTCTGTGTCTGTGTGTATGTTTGTGCATGCATGTCTGTGTGTGTGTGTGTGTGTGCATGAGTGTGCCATGTGTGTTTTTGTATGTCTCTGTGTATGTGTATGTGTGAGAGAGGGTACTCACTACAAAGAAACAGGAGAAGCTGGTACACTTTGCCTATGTCAGGATGCCACTCTCAACTCAGCAAAAGAACCTTTGACCCATTGTTTTTGATTTTTTACTATGAAAATAAATGAGTTTTCCTGACTGAATTTGTTTTGTTTTGTTTTTTTGAGACGGAGTCTAACTCTGTTGCCCAGGCCAGCGCACAGTGGCACAATCTCGGCTCACTGTAAGCTCCACGTCCTGGGTTCACGCCATTCCCCTGCCTCAGCCTCCTGAGTAGCTGGGACTACAGGTGCCTGCCACCACACCCAGCTAATTTTTCTGTATTTTTTTTTAGGAGATACAGGGTTTCACGGTATTAGCCAGGATGGTCTCAGTCTCCCGACCTCGTGATCTGCCCGCCTCGGCCTCCCAAAGTGCTGGGATTACAGGCGCGAGCCACCGCGCCCGGCCTTTTTTTTTGGAGATGGACTCTCCCTCTGTCACCCAGTCTGGAGTGCAGTGGAGTGATCTTGGCTTACTACAGCCTCTACTTCCTGGGTTCAAGAGATTCTCCTGCCTCAGTCTCCCAAGTAACTGGGACTACAGGTGCAGGCCAACATGTCTGGCTAATTTTTTTATATTTTTAGTGCAGATGGGGTTTCACGATGTTGGCCAGGCTGGTCTTGAACTCCTGACCTCAAGTGACCCGCTTGCGTTGGCCTCCCAAAGTACTGGGATGAGCCACCACGCCCGGACTGATTTAACTTCTAATGAGACAATTCTCCATGAAACTATGCTCAGTTATGATATTATATTTTTTCTCAACAAGAAGTTTTTCTGTAGTTACATTTCAGCTGAAAACTTTAATTACAACTTCCTTCACCTGAAATGATTTCTACTTTCCTACAACCTAGTGGAGGGTGATTGGACGGCACCAATCATGAAGGACCTGAGTACTCATTCATTCATTCATTCAGCCAATAGTAGTGAGCCTACTAGGCTCCAGATGGTTTTGTAGGTGTTGGAGAGACATGGCTGTGCAGAAAAAATACAAAATCCCTGTCCTTATAGACCTTACAGTCCCGTGGGTGCAGATAGACCCTGGGTAACATTAACACATGCTCTGGAGAAAACCGAAGCCGAAGGGCTAGGGATTGGCTGGATGGGGCACAGTCTGCAACTTAAAAGGGGATCTCCAGGAACTCCTCAGGGAGGAGATGACATTTTAGCAAATACTTGAAGGGTGGGAGGGGTCAGGTCCACAGGAATCTCAGGGAAGAGCTTCCTGAGCAGCGTAAACAGTCAGTGCAAAGGCCCCAGGGGAGTGACGAGGGAGCAAGGGCAAGGGGGCCACTGCTGCCAGAGCAAAGAGGGGAGCTCAACCCATCTGCCTTCTAGTTTCAAGTAGGGGGCATTTGCCTTAGAAAGCAGGCTTAAGAAAATACCGCCTGACCTCAGAAACCTGTACTTTACGTCACCTGAGAGGCCACTGTCGGACCATGGTTTGGGAAGGCCCAGAGTAGGGAAGCCCCGTGCACAGGTGGACCCAGTGGGTGCTTGCTTTCCTGTTACCACCCACAAGAGTACAAAAGCTCTTCCCAACCAAAGGCTCTGCTATTCGTGCTGGTGATTCTCTGGGGCTAAAGCAGAACCCCTCTAGAAATCCAAGTGAGTAGAAGGAATTCCTGGGAAGTGGAGGCATCCTAGGGGACTTGCCAGGATTCCTCCACCTCTAGGAGGCGTAGGGGCACGAGCTGGAGCAACGGGGGCCTGCACAGGGAGTGTGGGCGGAGTGGGTGACGGGTACTCACCTAGGACGTATGTGCCTCCTGCCACTGATGGAAAAGGTGGGCATTCAGGGTGAACGTATCATTGTTTTCCAACCCAGACAAGAAGCTGGGAAGTGGGAGCCTGGATGAGTGGTCCGCAGAGTGGCTTTCTTCCCAGGTGCAGCCTCTGACAACTTCCTAGCAAATTTTAAGGTGGTTTTAATGTCCCACTCCCTCTGGACTCAGCCTTGGGATGCTAGAGGGGGAGGGGTGAAAGCAGAATGGAATGTCCCAGTCAGCAGGGTAGCACAAAAGGCTCTGTGAAGGCTTAAGGGAGAGAGGAGAGCACCTTTGAATACTAAAGTCCAAGGTCACCTGTAACTAACTGTCCAAAGGGTCATTGATGAAACAGCTGGAGGCAGAGGGAGAGTGAATTCTTAGGACACCTCGTGCAAAGCTGCTGACCCCCAGCACATGGAGAGGTAGAGCAGGCCAGGTGGGATCCCAGGCTGGGCGACCTGGTGGGGATCAAGACAGAGCTCTGAGACCAACCTGACAGTTAGACTTGGCACTGGCTTCCAGAGGCCAGGTGTCTGCCTGAAAAAAGACAAAGGGAAAACTTTGAAAGTCGTAACCTCATTCGACGTTGTTCAAGAAAGACCGTGCTTAGAGCCATCCGACAAGAACCAGCTGAGTAGATAATCGCAGCAGATGTAATTGCTGTGGATGCTTTTAGAGTCCCTTGGAGTAATCCTCATAGTCTCTTAATTCCAGGCTTCCAGATGTGGAGCCTCAGTGACGAAGAGACTTGTTCTTGTCCACAGCAAAGTTTGGTCGAAAAGCAGATTTAGAATGCAGAATTCTTAACGCCTACACGAGCATTCACATCTCCCTGGGACCATGTTGCTTCTCTAGAGGGGAGGAGGATTGTGGCATCTGCATTAACACCCGCTCCTGTGGGCACTCAGAGAACTTAGCTGCTGCATTTGTGGAACGGAATAAAGGTTCCATGTAACCCTTCCCCGCCATTCCCCAAAGCCTTTCCACAGATGGCACAGCAGAAGTTACTTCCTGCTTGAGAATTTGGGGTTCTCAGATTTGAGACTGTCATGATAATCAGTCTGACTGGAACAGAATGTGCCCAGTTATTGTGGGAGACAGAGACAGTCACACACCTGCCTATCTGCAGGGCAGAGTTTGGGCATTTTCAGCTGCTCTGTGTGTATTGAAGAGTTAAAAAAATGAAAAGACGGCCAAATAGTTATCACCAAAAGGAGGCCGTCAGTCATTGCTCGTGAACACAGTCTAAACACAGTTCAGGCATGTTTAGTTCATGTGTTTTTCCCCAGCACACAGCACATCAGAAGCAGGTAGGAGAAGGGAAGTAGTAATGCACAGTGGAAGCCTGAGTACCAGGGGGAGCTCTCCCTTCCATGCAGGTATTCCCAGTGTGCTCCCTGTATCGGCAGCCTCAGCATCACCTGGACCTTATTAGGACTCCAAATTCTCAGGCCCTTCACCCCAGACCAACCTCCCAAGCTAGAATGCCCAGGTAATTCCATTGCCCGCTCAAGCAGGTGAAACAGCCTCACAGCCTGCAGGTCACAGTGTGGCTGGGGCTGTCTTCTGATTCTACACACACACTGGGAGCGGAAGTGAGACGGTCGAGGCAGAATGCAAACGTTCAGGGGCTTTCGTGTCTCTGATATCTAAAACCATGTAGCATTGTGCACTTCTCCACTCTGTTCGCTCTGAGTTCACAGAAATGTGTATTTCTAGGTGCACTGAGAGCACATCCCGAGTGTGTGTGTCGGTGGGTGTTGAATTTGTAGGTGCACTGAGAGCACATCCTGAGTGTGTGTGTCCGTGGGTGTTGAGATGGGTGTGTTTTCAGACCTGCCATCTTCCCGTAACTGACTTTGTGAGATTGGGCAAATGACATAACCTCTCTGAACCTCACTTCCCACACATCAGTTAAAAACCAAGGCTGATTTCTCTGGCCCTTCTCCAGTTCTGAAGTACTCCAGCCTTGTGGTGGTGTCTTAGCTTAACGATATGAGAAGAAATTGGGGCGGGGGAAAGTGAGGCTGCCCATAGTTATGTAGCACTAGACGATATATAAGCATGCATATATAATATGAATTAGAATGTATATTGACATTCTATATACCATCATATAGTTTATATTATATATAATATACATATAGTATATATTATATATAATATACATATAGTATATATAATATACATGTGATATATAATATTGAACAATATTTCCCAACATTAAATTAGCCAGCAGATGGTTAGGTTTGCAATTAGGGAGATTTATTTCACCACCTGCAAGGGGCTTTAGGAAGGGTCACATTCAGTACTGTCACTTTGAAATCCTAATGACCCCGCAACCTAAAGGTTAGACTCTGATACCAGGAAAAGTAAGCTGTTCTCTACACACATTGATTTCTTTTCCATCGTCATAAAACAGTAACAAACCAAGGAAAGAAAACCCCATATTTTTATATCCAGATTCATGCAGGGAGTATCCCATTGACTGGCCAACATCTCCTGAAATACAGATGTCCTTTCAAAATTGACTATATAAAATTCTTATATGCTTTTAGAAGAACCACAATTTTATACGTGTATATACAGATATATATATATCTTTTTGGTATTATGCTTTTGCATAGATTTGGCTCAATGGCGCATCATGACAGTCTTCTGAGTATATACCTTCCCCATTTTTCTGCTGAGAATCTATCAGGAAAACTAGTAAACCCCGATCAGAAACGTAGACTAATATGTTGTTGACTGCCAGAAAATTCTTTATTCTCTCTAACCACAAATTTCCAAGAAATGGTGACAATTTAGCTTTATCTAGTTTCTTTAATGGAAGATCATATATTATATTTCCGTTACTTACAGCCACAGATCACAATGGTGTCTTTAAAAAGGCAGCTCAGTTATCAATGAGATATGCATACCTGCTCAGTTTAGTTTGTACAGCAGAAAAGTGAAAGCTGGTCTCACTATCCGTCACAAAATATAACATTTAAGGCTGCCCTAGTGAGCAGCCAACCCCAAAAACAACAGAAATGCCTTTGGAATGAAGTAAAATTTAGCAAATGGCATTGACTTATTTGTATTACATATACTTTTTCACCTTTTTTGGATTTTTATGACTCTGCATACATAGTAAAATTCCAACCAAGTACTTTTCTTTTTTTCAAAAATGAGAAAATGGTAATAGAAGAATTTAGGACGCTTTTCAACTCTGCTTAAGATTAAGATGTCCCAGTGTGAAATCCTGACATGCCCACTACTTTAAGCACCGTCCTGTAAACATTCACAGTTGACTTCAAACATGCTGAAGAAGCCAAGCTGCCAGCATGCAGGTGTTCAGAGCTGCATCCCGGTTCTACCCAAGGGCTTGACGCAGGGTTGAAGTCCCTGCTGCCCTCTAAAGCCCAGTACTCAGTGAAAAAGAAGAAAAGTGAATTGGATAGTAGACATTTTCCATAGTCCTCTATTTCTAATTCAGGGGGCAAATGAGCCTTTTAATTGAACACAGATACAGGAAACTGAAGACATAAAGTATTCATTTTCCCCAGCTGGAAAGTTCATATCGGAAGTTCCTATATTTCACGCAAAATATTGCTATCTGGCACATGAGGTCTGATGGTTTCAGAAAGTAAGAATTAGATGTTCCTTTGATCTAGCTTGTAAGTGCATCCGAACCACACCTTGAATATGATAATGCTTCTCATTTCCCCTGTGCCTTGGTGTTACAGCTCTCCAGCACCACTGTGAGCCTGAGGGTCAAGACCCCCTACTAAGGCAATAATGTTCCTACTTACTCCCAGGAACACACGTGGGGAGAGTAGAGTGGGCTCTTCCCCAATCCTCCAGCATTAAACTCAGCCCTGAGACTCCCAGGGCTTAGAAAACAGCTTAGACTGAAGAATTGTTTTCTCCGGGAGTTATGCCTGAACACTTCTGCTAAAGCAGACAGTCATCAGTTAATCTCTATAAATGACTACAATTTTGGCAGGTGTCAGCTGGTATAGAAATTGCTCACAAGTTAAAGCTCTCATTTCTTAGTTTATGGTAATGAGGGGGACTAATTAAAACAAAAAACAAAGAAACAAACAAAAAAACCTCACGTTGTGCCTGAGCACAGGACTGGCTTACCTGAAATGATGATTCCTGTTGGGTGTCTCCATGGCACAGGTCCCCACGCTTGCTGGCTAAGAGAGACACAACTGGCAAGAGCCTTTCTTCCAAGGCTGATTGTGGACTCTACCACGTCAAGTGCTGTGTATTCAGAATGACCTCGCTCACATCACTCCCCTGTCCTTGAAACAGTGTTCTTCAAAAATGCCACTAAGTGCCCGAGGAATGTGAAGTTTTGAAATGAACACAAAACCTGCCAGCAGCCTTTGCCGACTGGCATTATTTCTGAGGCAGACAGCTCTCCACAACCATTTGTCCTGCCTTCTTCTTTCCCCTAACTCGTAACGCCAGGCATTAGATTGTGGTAGGAGGTTAAAGGGCTGAGTTATTATGTTTTGAATGGTTGTTCCATTGGAACTGTTTGTTTTTCTGCAAGAAAGCTGCAGATTCTTCAGTTTGATCATCAGGAAGCCAAGGATCTATGGCAGAGATAAGAGGAGGGAGGAGCTAAGGCAGGCTTCATCCAGAGGCACTGAGTCACACCATGACTGACCAACACAGGGCGTTCTAGAAAAAAGACATTTTCATACTTCTGAGGGAAAGGGATGATGGGAGTTGCTCCAAGACCTGGCCCCATGGCCTTTCATCCACAAAGCCGGTGCTTAAAATACTCAGCCGAGAACAGGCCTCCCACATGTGTGCTGACCTGCGTGACTCAGGCTGTTTGCGTTCAAGTCCCCTGTTGTGGGCTGGAGCGCTGAATCAGAGTCCAGATTTGCCTTGGTGACACATGACAGGAGGGGGCGTTGCATGTGAACTACGCAAATATTATGCTTAAGTATTTTTCCTCATTTTGGAGCCAAACAGGTCTCGTTAATGATAAAATCACTGCAATATAGTGGGCCCTTTTTTTCTGGTCTGGAATTTGAGACAGTGTCAGCTGTGCCAAGGGGCCTGGCAGCAGGAAGAAATGGCCAGCCATGGAGATTTACAGCCATAATGCAAGTTATACCATTTAATTTTATAATCGTAGCCATCGGGAGCTGGACTACAGTGCACTTCTCGTGGTCTGCTCTTACCCCAGGCTGTGGGAGTGGAATCAAGGGAGCCTCTTTCTAGTCTAGGATTGGGTCAGGGCACGTGAAAGAGCACTTTATGGGGGCAGCGGGCAGGCTGCTTCTCAGTCTGGCTTTGGGGACACTTGACAATAGGGAACAGGGGTTGTGCAATTGATCAAGGACTCTTTATTGGAACCATAAGGCTGAGGAAGCAGCAGGCCATTGTTTTTAACAGAGAAATGAATGGCCCAGGCCTCCTGTGGCTGCCTCCCTACCTTGGAGCCTCAGCTGTGCTTGATAGGACTGGCTCTGGTTTAAGGACATTTTGAGAAAACCATAGGCCCCAGTCCCCTGTGAGTGGCCTCTGCTTGCTGCTTCCTGGTGACAGTTGTTTTGGTGAAGAGCATGATGAGGACACTTATTATCTGTATAGACACTGAGGGGCCCACCATCCCATCCCACCCGTCCTGAGCCCCCTGGGGAAGCTCACCAGATAGGCCGCAGCTACCCCTGGGCTCCAGGGGCCTATTCTGCTGGGAATATTGGACAAGACACAGGCGAGGCCTTCCTGTCAACTCCTTCTTAAGGGTACACAGGGGAGTCGGCTTTGGGGAAGAAGGAATGCTTGTGAAAAGCCTGTGAGGAGAGGGAAAGGGAGAGGGGCTGAGGGGCTGAGGGGCTGAGGGTGCCCTGCATGTGCCTGGAAATCTGACCTCCCCAGGGGCTGGGGGTTTGCAGCCACGCCTCGTTTCTTCTTGGACGGAGCCCTGCCAATAAGCTGCAGGGCCCACTTTGCCACCTCTAAAGCCAGTCGGTGGTTGGGTTTGCAGTAAGGAACAGCCGTTCTGATGCTCCTGGGCAGCCACCTTTCCTGGCTGCCATAGCATAGCCCCTGGCATGTGGCCATGTACCAACAATTAATGCACCTCTTTTCCTCCCGGCATCACCACCACCACCACCAAGTTCCGTATCCCACTGAGTTGTGCCCGTTGGAAGTGGGTGTAGAGGGTTGGGGAGGGTGCTGAGGCCCAGACTGGGGGAGCACTCTGTGGCCAGGGCAGTGAAAGGGGGCCCGTTCTGCTGAGAGGACAGTGGCCCCAAATTCCCACTGGCGGCTAGTCCAATGGGCAAATCTCTACCAAGTCTATGTTGGGGTGAGGGGAGAGAGGGGAAAGACAAGAAAAGCCCCAATTTTAGGAAATCCACAATACTTTTTCTGATCTCTTCCCTCCCTCCTTCCCTGCCTCCCTTCCCTCTTCTCATCCCCTCCCTTCCCTGCTCCCCACAATAGGACATCGGCAGAAACTAGATGATCAGACCAAGCCCGGGAGCTTGTCCTTTTCCGAGCGGCTCAGTGAACTGGAGCAGCTGCGGCGCACAGCCATGAGGGTCAGCCCACACCACCCAGCCCCCACGCCCAACCCTCGTGCCTCCCTGAACCACTCCACTGCCTTTAACCCTCAGCCTCAGAGTCAGATGCAGGGTAAGTACCAGACGGAGCCCACCACCCACAGCTGGGTCCCATGTGCAAACACCCTCCCAGACCCACTGGGGTTTCCCCTTGATGCTCAGAGAAAGGCCTCGAACCAACAGCACCACCTGGGAGCTGTTGGAAATGCAGAGTCTTGGGCCCCACCCCAGACCCACCAAGTCAGATCTGCCTTGCAACCAGATCCCCACAAGGAAAAGCACTGCTACAGAGGATACGAGGCGCTCTGGGTATGGATATCCATATTGGATAGATAGCTCTCTTGAATTTTTTAAGAGTTAGCTTTGGCTATGCTATTTTTTTACCTACCCATTAGACTTGAAGACACACACACACACACACACACACACACACACGTCAAGCAAGGTGAAGATGGGGATGTTTCAAGTTCTCACTATTGCCAGATTATTTGTGGGTTTTGTATCTAGTGTTTTTTTGTTATTATTATTAAGAAATAGTAGAAATATATGGATGCCATCACATCAAGGGTGTTATTTGCATATCAATATAGAATGCAGGTCCCCCTATCCCATGGGGCTAGCTGGCAATTACTAAAGCACTGTAAGATGCAATAATTGCCTGAGGCCCACTGTGCCCAATTAGATAATACAAGAAGTTCATTTACACTGTAGAACCAGTGACGTCAATGACTGTTTGCTCAGTGATACCGTTTCAGAAATCCAAAATGCAGACTTTCCTCTGTGCCATGCAGGATGCAGCTGTGTGTGATATGGTTTACAGTGATATTTCTTTCTCAAAGTAGCAGGCTTGTTAAGGAAAAGATAAGCAACACATCTGGGGGAAAGGGCAGGTGGCCAGCAATCGATGTGGGAGCTCCTTGCCCCTCTCGGACAGCAGGAATTAGCTTCCCCAGGCATTTTCTGTATGTGAGTTGTATTGTGGGATGGACAAATATCATCTGTTCTTTTGGGTGTCCAGGCCAGTAGCTCTCTATTTTGGGTTAAAACATGGGTTCTCAAAAGGCATGCCCACTGTCTCCCATAGAGCTTGACAGCCCATGCCATTCGCTCTCAGTTAGGTTTCTGGGGGAGGCTCTTTTACTGAATTGGAAAATTTCCAAATAAATCTTCCAAGAAGATAGTATGCACACAGCTAAGTGGCCTATCTGTGGAGTAACCCTTTTGTAAACAAACAGAAACCTAAAGCTTGATGTTTTGGGGGGCTGCCTGTCATCTATAGGTTCATTTAGGTGTATTCAGGAAGAGGATCCATGAAACCATTGGTTTCCTGTTACATAATAATCATTAATAATGACTTAAAATGTGTACATTGATTTTTTTAAATTCCAAAATACAAGCATATGTGGCAAATTAAGTCAAATGGTTTGTTAAGTGAGCGAGATGGGCTTGGGGCAAAACAATACTTTGCTTCCAAAGAGGATACAGCTCTCAAGGAGATTCTTTCATCTTGCCTTTAAGGTCATTTAAGCTAATTCTCATCATCTATTCATGTGTAAAATCAAAAGGAAGACTGTTTTCTTAGTCTCTCATTGCCTAAGTGGCCATTTATACTACTAGATTGATGAAGGGATTTGCCTTTTTCTGCTGATATGGGAACAGAAAGTCTGAGCATTTTTAAAGGCAATGGAAAATTCAGCCCCATGGGGGAAAACTGAAATTGTCACCATTGAGTTGCTCTGTTTTTTGGTGAAGAGTGAATCTAATCGGATTTCCTTCTTCATCAGATACGCCTCTTTAACAACAACAAAAAAAATGGGGGCAAGTTGCGCATTGAATTCTCATCCCGAAGTTCCTGGGCAAAAGCATTATTGTGGACCATGTGATGGGCATTCGTCAGCTCTTTGGAGTCCTATATGCTTAGCAGAGGATCAGGTTTAACACTTAGCATCGCCCCTGTTTTGTTCCTCATGAAAACTTTTTACTTCTGCAACATTGAAGAAATCATAACTCCCTTTTAGGGTTCCCTAGGGGCTTGGTTGCTACTCTGAAGAATGTGTGAACTATATTGCTTGTGTTCTTTCCTTCCAAAATATGAATTTGATATTTAGTACTTCACTTGTAAAATTTTAGGAGCAACTTTTGAAAAATAAGTATCCAGAATATTTTCATGTGAAACAACTTTTCCTTTTCCTTTTGTTGTTTCTTTCCTATAAGAAAACGCTGTTTTCCACTAATCATGTTTTGAGTAGACCCTTGGGCTCTTTCTCTTGAAATTGGAACGTTAACAGGCGTAATATGCAAGTGTTGGTCAGCCAAGACCTTCGGTTTGTTCTTGACATGTAGGAAAATGCTTATTTTCCAGGCTCAGCCCTGAAGTTTCTATGTTATATTTACAAAGATACTTTAAGAAATACAGCATGTGTTTATGGCTGTCTTTGAAATGGCAGTGGTAGTATTCAGAAAAATATCCAATTTGTCAGAGCAGTTCTACAGCGGTGCTGTCCAGGAGCATGAATGTTTTTCAGCTTTATAGAAATGTCAGTAACTGGGGGTTTGGAGAGCTTGCTGGGATTTATAGAGAGGCTCAGGAACCCTACCTTGCTAGGACTTTATTGGAAGGGTTATGCCAGCTCCTCTAACTCTGTCAGCAAGAAAATGCTGATATAGAATAGCACCAATACTTACCTAGAATCACATGTACTGGAGGGTCACTCAAAATAGACATCTCAAATTCTCTGAAGCACGGTACAGATTGAGAGGGGGCAGGTTGCCATGCCACTAAACCACTGTTTATTTGTTGAGGTCTTAACTATTAAAGGGCTGAGGTTTATTTCAACTTCCTATTTTACCAGGTCTTAAACTTGACTAGAAAGCCATTTTGTCATGAGTAGACCCTTGGGCTACACGTTTCTCCCAGTCAAGACACCATTGTTAACTTCTATGACCCAAGTCTTAGAATTCTTTTTTCATTTATTTCAAAAGATAGAACAGGGCAGATTCTAGAGCTGGTGGTACTGATGCCTGTTCAGTCACAACTCTCACCTAGAGAGGGGTTTGGGCAACCCGAGTGAGTGATTTTAAAATTTCACCCCTGATTAACCAAATATGTATCACATTTAAGGTGTCATAATTTCCTCCTTTCTGGGAATATGAGGATGGAGTAATAGATGCTGGTACAGAAAACTGAAACCGAGATAAACTAGGAAGCCCATTTTGTTGTTCTTCTGCATGCTGGTTGTCATAAACATGTAGGAGGAAGGTTTAACTCTATTTTTTTTTTTTTTTTTTTTTTTTTGAGACTGAGTCTCGCTCTGTCACTCAGGCTGGAGTGCAGTGGCGCGATCTCCACTCACTCAGGCTCCACCTCCCAGGTTCATGCCATTCTCCTGCCTCAGCCTCCCATGTAGCTGGGACTACAGGCGCCCGCCACCGTGCCCGGCTAATTTTTGTATCTTCAGTAGAGACGGGGTTTCACTGTGTTAGCCAGGATGGTCTCGATCTCCTGACCTCATGATTCACCCATCTCAGCCTCCCAAAGTGCTGGGATTACAGGCGTGAGCCACCGCGCCCAGCCAAGGTTTAACTCTTTAACTGGGCCAGTTGTGAGCTATTTTGACATGGGTCAGACATTTGTATATATCATTCCATTCCCTCAACAATCCTATGGTATGGTTTATGGACAGAGAAATCAAAATTCAGAGGTTAAAAATTGCCCAATATCTCAAAGATTGTAAGTGATGAACTGGGACGCAAACCCAGACCTTCCTTGCTACAAAGCCAGTGCAAGTGGGGAGGCAGTTCCCTGGGCATGCACTCTTGGGTCAAGGATCGATTTACTACAGGGCTGACCAGTGTCGAGAAGAATCTCAATCACCAAAGAAGGGATGGAAGAAGTGTTGGGCTATCCACTCACTTGGCATTCCTGTATTGAACGTGTTCTATTATAATTAGATGTTGATAAGAAGAAGAAGAATTTTGCGGCCAGGCTGTGTAGTGGGCACCTTAATACACTGTCTCCTTTGGTACATGTGCATTCATTTGTAAAGTCTGGGAGAAAAGAAAACTCAGAAGAGTGCATCTCTAAATAGGAGGGAAAGAGGGTATACGAGCAGGGAGAAGGCTTACCAGCCACTCTGTTTACTGGGGCCATTGCCTCCCTACTTTTGAAGTTCATTGGGACCAAGCGCTTATCATCCAAACCCAGTCAACATCTGATCCACTTTTATGAGTGTGCATGCCTCACTTTGAGAGTTCCATATGGCCAAGAGGGGCCCCTGACCTCTCAAATCATCTCCTGATTTTTAGTATTCCAAGTAACTTTTGTCTTGCTAATGATTTTCCCCAAAAATTAAAGTTACTTAGGAAGGTCTATATTCCGGTGCTGCTGTCTGCAAAACTCTGAGATAGTGAAACGACTCTGTTTCTCAGTTCTATGGAGTTATTTAAGTCCGTCTGATTCTCTCTTTATCATCTGGATGGACAAAAGGAAGAAAACCTTTCCACCTTCCTGTAGGAGAAGGAGATAAATCCTCTTTTCAGCCTTGGAGGTAAAATACCCAACTGCATTGCATTGCTTTCCTTTCTCTGTCTCTCTCTCTCCTTCCCTCTCTTCCTTATTCTTCTAGCAATTTGAAGTTTAAAAACAAAGGGGATAGGGGCTATTTTATTACCTTGGAAGTGGAGGCTACAATTAAACACTAGAAATCCTCATATATAAATCTATAAATGGTCATTTAATGGTTACACAAAGCAACATATTCAGAGTGTGAGAAATTAATATATATGATAGGCTACAAACATGAAAGGTGAATGATTTTATTTAAAAATAACTTTTAACAAGGTGTAGTAGGGTGTGAGAGCCTTTCCAGGTCTACAGCGTTAGAATCTTACCCTGAAAACAAGCCTGAATCAGGTGTTCGCAGGAATAAATAAAAATAATTAAAGGAAAGAAGGGAGAGAGAGAGGAAATGAAAACCAGTGGGATGACTGCAGAGATTCACTGCAGGGCTTGATCTTCATGATAAAATATTTCTTCTGTAGACTGCATATGTTCTGAACTTTCCCCTTATGCTTGTAAATATGTAGGCCAGCACACCCATGCACTAAAAGGTCTCATTTGGAAGAATAATAGTATCAGCAAAGATGTAGTTGGAGCATGTCTTTGATATTGATGGCTACATATCAGAAGGCTGGGAATCTAATAGCCAAGAAAGATAGCAGACCATAGTGGCTAAGAAAGAATGCGGGCTCAGCAGGCAGACTGCCTTTGTTTCTACCACATTCACTATAGGACTTTTGGCAAGTCACTTAACCTTTTAAAGCTTTAGTTTTCCTATCTGCAAAAGGGGAGTAATACTTATGCTAGCAAAATCCTAGGACCGTTGTGAAACATAAAGCAGTGGACATTAGAGCCAGCCCATGGTTAACATGCAAAAACTGTTAGCTGTTATGATCAACATCAATAATATCAAGTTGTCTTAGTCTTATATATTATAGACTGGGTAATATATAAAGAAAAGAAGTTTATTTGGCTCACAGTTATGGAGGCTGGGAAGTCCAAGAGTAAAGTGCCATCATCTGCTGAGAGTCATCCCATGGCAGATAGGTGGAAGGGCAAGAGAGCATCTGTGAGAGAGCTTGCTTTTATAACAAAGCCACCTCCATGATAACTAACTTACTCCCTCAATGGTAGCATTAATTCATTTGTGAGGATGGAGCCCTTATGACTCAATCACCTCCCAAAGGCCCCACCTCTCAACATTGCCAGGATGGCAACCAAGTTTCCAACATATGAACTTTTGAGAAGACACATTCAAACCATAGCATTCCACCTCTGACCTCCCCAAATTCATGTGCTTCTCATTTTTAAAAGACATTTATTCCATCCCAGTGGTCCCCAAAGTCTTAACTCTTTCTAGCATTAACTCAAAAGTTGAAAGTCCAAAGTCTTGTCTAAACCAGATATGGGTGAGATGCAAGGAAAAATTTAAAGCACATTCCATTAACTCTGAGGCTGTGAAATCAAAACAAGTTTTCTACAATGCTTGCAAAATGTAATGATGGGACAGACACAAGGTAGAAATTCCCACTCCAAAAGAGAGACATAGGCAAGAAAATAGGGGTAACTGGTCCCAAAGAAGTTCAAAATCCAACAGGGTAAACAATATTAAGTCTTAAAACTGGAGAATAATCTCCTTTGAGATGTTCTACCTTCTGGATACAATGGGGCTAAGGCTAGGCCCCCAAGGCCTTGGGCAGCCCTGCCCCTACAGTTTTGCTGGGCTCAGCCCAAACTTCACCTCTCTCAAGTTGAAGTCTTGTGTCTGCAGCATTACCAGGCTGGAGTTGTACACTGGTGGCTCTACAGTTCTGGGTTCTCAGGGATAGCCCCAATTCTGTGTCTCCATTAGGCATAGCCTTAGTGGGGACTCTCTGTGGCAGCTTCAACCCTACATTTCTGTTCAACATTGCCCTGGTAGGTACTGTCTGCAGTGGTATTCCCCTGTGGTAAGTCTTGGCCTGAGCTTCTAGGCAGTCTGTGGCATCCTTCGTAATCCAGTTGGAGGAAGCCATGCTTCCACAGTATGTATTCTGCATGCCTACAGAATTAGCACCACACAGAGACCATCAAGGCATACTATTTGTGCCCTTAAGAATGACAGCCTAGGCTACACTTAGGCCCACTGAAGCCACAGCTGGGGTGACCAAGGTGTGCTGTACCAGGATGCAGGAAGCAGAGACTAGAGGCAGCCCTGGGCAGTGAGCCCATGAAGGGCACCCCAGACCTGTCCCCTAAAATCATTCTACCCTCCTAGAGCTCTGGGCCTATGATGGGAGGAGCAACCTCAAAGATCTCTGAAATGCTTTTGGGGGTCTTTCTCCCATTGTTTTGGTTGAATAGAATCTGGCTTCCTCACATTCAAACTAATCTCTTTGGCAAATGGTTGCTTGGCCATACCCTTAGTACTCTCTCCCAAATACACTTTCACTCTTTATGTGGCCAGGCTGCGAATCTTCCAAATCTTTCCATTCTGCTTCTCTTTTAATTGCAAATTTCATCTTTAAGTCATTCTTTTGCTATCACATCTCACTATATGTAGTTAAAAGTAGCCACACAGTAGCCATACTCAATGCTTTGCTGCTTAGGTATTTCTTCCACAAATGTCCTAGTTCATCCCTCTTAAGTTCTGCATTACATTAAGTCCTAGGACACAGACACAATTTCACCCAGCTCTTTGCAACCTTATATTTTATAAATATGGCCTTTACTCCAGTTTCCAATACCTTGTTCCTCATTTCTATCTGCAGCCTCATCAGAATGGCCTTTACCAGCATTCTACCAGCACTCTGGTCACAGACACTTAAGTAATCTCTACGAAGATTTGGACTTCCCCTAGTTCTGAGGTCTTCTTTCAGATCCCTCACCAGAATTGCCCCTAATGGCAGAACCGTTCTTGACAATGCAGGCTTTTTGTAGCCTGCACCTCCAAACTTGTTCGGCCTTCACAGTTATGCAGTTCCAAAGCCACTTACGCACTTTCAGGTATTTGTTGTAGTAACAACCCCACTTCTTGGTACCAACTTTCTGTCTTAGTTCTTTTGTTAAAACAAATGCCTGAGACTGGGTAATTTATAAAGAAAAGAAATTTAATTCACAGTCAGGCACAATGGCTCATGCTTGTAATCCCAGCACTTTGGGAGGCCAAGGCAGGCAGATCACTTGAGGTCAGGAGTTCAAGACAAGGCTGGCCAACATGATGAAACCCCCATCTCTACTAAAAATAAAAATAAAAATAATTAGCTGGGCATGGTGACACATACCTGAGTCCTAGCTACTCGAGAGGCTGAGGCAGGAGAATCGGGGAGGTGGAGGTTGCAGTGAGCTGAGATCATGCTACTGCACTCCAGCCTGGGTGACAGAGTGAGACTGTCTCAAAAAAATGAAAAAGAAAAGAAAAGAAATGTATTTCATACAGTTCTGGAGGCTGGGAAGCCCAAGAACATGGTGCTGGCATCTGGTGGGGTCCTTGCTGCATTAACCCATGGCAGAAAGCAAGGGGCACAAGAAAGTATATGCAAGAGAGAGCTTGCTTTTATAACAAAGGCACTTCAGCAATAACCCACTCATATGATGATGGCATTAATCCATTTATGAGGGTAGAATCCTCATGACCCGCCAGGCGCGGTGGCTCACGCCTGTAATCCCAGCACTTTGGGAGGCCGAGACGGGCGGATCACGAGGTCAGGAGATTGAGACCATCCTGGCTAACACGGTGAAACCCCGTCTCTACTAAAAATACAAAAAACTAGCCGGGCGTAGTGGCAGGCGCCTGTAGTCCCAGCTACTTGAGAGGCTGAGGCAGGAGAATGGCGAGAACCCGGGAGGCGGAGCTTGCAGTGAGCCGAGATCGTGCCACCGCACTCCAGCCTGGGCGACTGAGCAAGACTCCGGTCTCAAAACAAAAAACAAACAAAAAAAAAAGAATCCTCATGACCCATTTGCTCCCTGCAAAGGCCCCATAACTCAACACCACCACAGTGGGAGCCAAGTTTCCAACATGTGAACTTTTGAGGGACACAGTCAAACCACAGCACAAGTATATTAGTTTCCTGTGGCTGTTTTAACAAATAACCACAAACTTGGTGGCTTAAAACAACAGAAATGTATTCTCTCTTAGTTCTGGAGGCCAGAAGTCCAAAATCAAAGTGTTGGCAAGACCATACTTTCTCTGAAGCCTCTAGGGGAGGATACTTCGTTGTCTCTTCCAGCCATGGGTGGCATTCCTTGGCTTATGACTATATCAGACTGTATCATTCCAACCTCTTCTTCCCTCTTTATATGACCTCCTTTGTGTCATCTCCTTTTTGTCTCTCATAAGGATGCATGTTACTATATTTAGACCCACCCAGGTAATTCATGATGAACTCAAGATCCTTCACTTAATTATAGCTTCAAAGGCCCTTTTCCAAATAAGGTCACATTCATAGTTCTGGGGGTCAGGAAGTGGACATATCTTTTCTGGAGCCACCATTCAAACTGCTGTATCTTTGTACAAAAGATAGGGGACATCAGACCATTGACCAGGCACAGCAGGTGAGTCCAGAGATAACTCTCCCAAGTCCATCCCCCAGAACAAACATGGTGGACAGGTTAATGTGAACTGAACATCTCATGCACAAATGCCCCAATCGTGTTACTATAACCTCAGTCCATCATTTGTTTGAACCCCAAATCATAGTACTTTTATTTCCCAGCCAGAAAAATGTATGATTGTTTTTAGATGAGATCAGATATTTCTTAATATTTTCTAGAGCACCTATGCTGATGGAACCAGAGGTCCTGACAGTGATAGAGAAAGAGCTGTCTTCCCTGTGTCCAGGGAGCAGTGCCAGATGGGGAAACAGGAGGCGCAGGTGCCTCTTGCCCTAGCCTCCAAAAACTCATGACAGCTTAGATGGTAGGAACAGAAGATGACATGATGACCAAAGTCAGACAGTTGGGACGGACTCAAGAATTTGACCACCCAAAGTCAGGCATGTCACTGTTGTTTTGAAGCAAGCTGCCTTTTAAAAAAGAGACTTTATTGCCAGGCATTGTTGACTACACACCCATTTCAAAAGGATGGTGATTTACAAATCACTTGAAGATAGCCTTTCAAATTTGGACATTTAAAAAGGAAACTTTTACTGTAGTCATGAAGTAGTATCAAAGTTTATCAAAAGTTTGTATTGAGAGGAAGAACAAACAATACATGCTAATAAGAAAAACAGCTGTACTTAGAAAGCTACTTTTTGTATTCTCAGAAAGCTACTGCTTGGGTTTTCTGATTAGGCGTAGTTCTCCAGACTGAATTGGTTTTACTCATCTGCATGATTTTTCCTTGCCTTATGGAACAGAAATTCAGACCCACTCGCATTCAGTTATTTTAGGGTTCTTTAAAATCCAGTATTTGTGATTTAAATGATGTGGAGGGATTTTCATTACCTCTGTCTTTGCTTACTTCCCTCTGACCCTTAGAACACCCCACCCTGACTTTTTGGGAAATTGACGGAGGCAGAGGGTTTCACCTGCCTCAACTGTCACCAGCCCTGTTACATTCCTCCTTCCAAGACTTAGCCTAACAGGGACCTTCTCATTATTGAACAATTGCCTTCAAAGCAGTAGAACAGCCCAATTGTTATGGAGATTAAAGATACCAATTGCAAAACTCCTGTAAATAAAATCTTCACTGACAAACCCAGTTTCTTTTCATAGACTTTTCTTCCGTAATCTCTTTCTGGCAGAACATCTCATGTTTTGATGTTAGAGATTCAGTTACCAACCACAGTAAATAAAGCAAAATAATAATAGAAAAATAGTATAGAACTCACCCTAAAAACAAACATTGGCCAACCGTGTTTATTTTTTGTCTCTCTGTGCACTCCTGAGAATTGATAGGGGAAGAATGTACCACCTCTTATTCAGGTTATTTCTGATTAGCAAGCTATGGAAAGTCTTCAGGTTGAGTTTTAGCCAGTTCACACTCCCCTAAATGGCATGGGATAGACCATTTTCTGTTTTAAGAGAAAACAGAACAATGGCGCTAAATGCTTGACTGAATGTTTGACTAAATGTCGACTGAATCATGGGTAGGAAAGATTGGGCAGAAAAGACAGCCACTGCCTCCAGACACAGGATGCCACAATTCCGGGCGCCGTCATTATTCCATACAACCTTAGGGTCATGTTTAGGGTTTAGCAGTTTCTCAATAGGGTTTCAAGATTTTGAAAAGTGTCTTCCAATTCCGATCTCCATAGATCCTATTATGGGAATTAACCTTTTTGGAAGGGGATTCTTGCTCTTAAAGATGAAATTCCCTACTTCCTGTCCTGGAGGGAATCAGTATGGGCAGAGGGAAGAGGAGATGGTGATCCTGACCTGTGAGTCTCATGTCACCTAACACCTATGGGATGGCATGAAACTTGAGCTTTAAAACACACCAGGGGCTGGGCACGGTGGCTCACGCCTGTAATCCCAGCATTTTGGGAGACCGAGGTGGGTGGATCACCTGAGGTTAGGAGTTCAAGACCAGCCTGGCCAACATGGCAAAACCCATCTCTACTAAAAATACAAAAATTAGCTGGGTGTGGTAGCGGGCACCTGTAATCCCAGCTACTTGGGAGGCTGAGGCAGGAGAATCGCTTGAACCTGGGAGGCGGAGGTTGCAGTGAGCTGAGATCGGGCCACCGTAGCGGTGTGGTAGCGGGCACCTGTAATCCCAGCTACTTGGGAGGCTGAGGCAGGAGAATCACTTGAACCTGGGAGGCGGAGGTTGCAGTGAGCCGAGATCAGGCCATTGTACTCTAGCCTGGGTGACAAGAGTGAAACTTCATCTGAAAAAAAAAAAAAACAAAAAAACACCAGGAATGGAAATGGTGCTTAATTCCTCAACCATCTTGGTTCTTCCACCCAATCTGAACTGGGTCACTGAATCTGAGCCTTTGTAAGTCAACATCATCAGTTCCGTTTAGTAAGACTTGGGCCACTGTAGTGTCCAGCTCAATCCTCCTGGAAGTATGGAGGACACTGTGGGATCCTTCAGTTGGTGTCAGTTAGGGAAGATCTGTGAGTCAAGCCTCAAGGCCCTCGCTGAGTCAGTGCTAACTTCGGTATCAGGAGCTCACCCATCTGGGACGGTTAAGTGTCTCAGCCCTGTAAATTGCCAGTTCCTGCTATGGATGATGTCCTCTTTACCTTACAGCTTTGTGGTTTCAACCTGAGTCATTCCAAAGCCAGATCTAAGACCCAGAGAGCTTATGCTGTGCCAGTTCCTCTTTGTATCACTGGAAGGACTACATATGTACACTTGCTTTGGGATTTTTTTTTTTAAGAACATCTCAAGATAAAAAAGGAGGAAGAAATAATGTGACTAGGGATTGCACTTCCTGGAGTTGCAGGTCATATGAGGGAAGCGAACATGGTGGTTTGATTCAGTCTCATGGGATTATTACACTGTTGTGGCCACTCTCACTCCATTAGTGCGTCTCTCTGCACATATCAGATGGCAAATTATATAATGATAAAGTTATTAAAATATCTGTAAAAGTCAGCACAAGCTCAAGGGCTCGGACTTGGCCTTTCTGCCCGTTAAGTGGTTTATTTAGCTCTCTCATCTCAAGGCTGGTTCATCTTCATCTATACTTTGTCGTAAATCGCCCGCTACGTGGAACAGCCATAATGGCCTGAGTTTTAAGACACACTCCTGTTGGTCATCCAACGAGGCTGGTATCTTAAAGATGAATGCAGAAGCTTTTGAAGCGTAAGACTCACCCACTTCCCCGTTTTAAAATGGTAGCCTTTGTTTGTGATTGTGTCTATACCCGGGTTATCATACAGCAGTTATGACAGCAAGATTATGACAAGGACATTGCCTGGCTCACGTGTTTACCAAAGGGAGTAATAAAATAATGATAGCTCGTATTTATAGAACAGACCAATGTTGTTGGTTCATTGAATCCCCACCACCAGTCACCTGTAGGTGCATGACATGGTTAGGGGGAAGCATTGCCCAGAATGTCTTACCTGTGGTGTCTGCTCTGTTTTCACGTGACCCAGCACTGTTTCCTTTACCACCAAGTCCCAGGCCCTCATCTATCACATAAGTGATTAACCAGGTTGTCTTAAACACTAACATTCTATCATTCTGGATACTGCAGTTCCCATGAATTAATGGTCACCCCTAACATTCTCAGGAAAACCAGTAGGGTTGTCCCAGAGCCCCTCACTCTGCTGCTGATTTTGAAGGAGCGTTTATAGTTTTGCTGTGTGAGAGGCTCTGAGCCACCATATGTTCCTAAATGAGAGAAGTCGTTGTCCAGACATGGATCTGTTTAATTTAATATGATTTACCACAAATTACGAAGCATGACTTCAAAATTGAATTTGTGCAAAATTACTGATGGCCAGTTCAGGTGGAAGGGAAGGGAAATCTTGTTATTCCTATTCCAGAATCTCTTCCCGATTTCCTCATTTGATTCTTTCACGCCTTGGGGTAGGGGAGGGGAATGCATTCGCCGCTCTATAAAGAATTGTCCTTATTTTCTAACTTTCTCCCTGGTCACTGGTGGCTCCCTCAGAGGAAGACACAGCAGCCTGGAGATGTTAAGGCAGAAGTCAGTTCTTCTGTCCATCCCTCTCCCCAGCCAGGACAGAGCTATCCTTTCCATCTCATCCTCAGAAGGGACTCAGAAGAGAGATGGCAGCCCTCAGAATGCACGTTGTGAGGAAGGCAGAATGTGGGTCTGTAATGCCCCATGTCACTGCTCCCCCTGTGCAAACCGTCGTAACAATCATAGTTCCTAACTCGTGGGAGAATTGTGAGGATTAAATGAGTTAACATGAAGAAATCACTTGATGCGTAGCACATGGGAAGCGTTGTGTGTATTTATTAATCCTTCACAAAGTCTTTGCAAGGATTGAGATATAGTTTTATCAAAAATTTAGCATGGATCCCGGTACACTTTCAATACTTAATAAATGGTCAGTGTTATTCTTTTCACTATTACTGCTATTTATATGCTCTTATTGGTGGCATTGTTGTATCGCCAGTTGGTTATACCCATCGATCCTCTCCAAGTCACACAGCTACTCTGTGATAATTCTCCTGGTGTCTCCTTATTCCTCAGGAGTGATTATAGCCCCAGAGTGGATAAAGGTATTGGTGGTTTTAGTGGTATTTTCATTTGAGTTTTGTTTCCTTGGACAAACCCAAACAGGAGAACTTCCCATAACCAGGGTTCCACAAGACAAAATGGTAAATTGTTAAAGTTGAAAGGACCTTACACTTCTTTGCTCAAAGCCCTATATTTTACTCATGAGACACTCGAGGCCCAGGGAGTTTCAGTGATTTTCCCAATTAGAAGCGGACCTAACATCCAGGTTTTCGGGCTCCTGGCCCAGTGTTCTTCCCATTGGCTGGTTCGGTTCTGCCTCAGAGGTCGCCTCGGAACAGTCTCTGGGGTTGGAATGGATCATTCACTTGGACACTGAACCATGCTGTCCCTCACACTGCCTTTTCCTGGAGAGACACCATCTCGGGGAGATGCTAGGTCCCGTGGTCTGGTTCAGCATCCTGGGCTGCTTCTGAGTCTCCATTTTTAAAATGTTGAATTCGTGCTAAGGAGGAGTGATCTTTTTTTTTTCTTCTTTTTTCTGAGACAGTGTTTCACTCTTGTCACCCAGATTCACTGCAACCTCCACCTCCCAGGTTCAAGGTATTCTCCTGCCTCAGCCTCCTGAGTAGCTGGGATTACACAGTCGGGATTACAGAGCCTGCCACCACCCCCAGCTAATATATGTATAGTATAATATATGTAGTATTTTTTATATATATATATCTGTATTTTTAGTAGAGATGGGGTTTCACCATGTTGGCCAGGCTCGCCTCGAACTCCTGACCGCAGGTGATCTGCGCACCTCGGCCTCCCAAAGTGCGGGGATTACAGGCATGAGCCACCATGCCTGGCTGTAGGAAGAATCCTTAAAGCATGCAAGGAAGGGAAGTCCTCCTCAAAGCCACACCTACCCTCCTCAGCCCCACTCAGCAAGGAAGGGAAATACTCCTCAAAGCCATGCCCACCCTCCGCAGCCCCACCCAGCACCCCAGCCCTGCTCCCTGTTGGAGACAACCAGCTACAGGAGACTGACAGGTCCTGAGCACAAAGTCCACGTGGGTAGCAGGCAAGGGTGAACCCCGACCTGTCCCATTACTTGCATGAATTGGACACATCAAACAAATGCGAATGGTCAGCCTCTTTGGTGTTTTTAATGAAGCAGCTACAAAAGGATTTCTTTTAACCAAGTTTCACCTTCCTTTGTGATTCTGAGTTAATACTATCCTGTGCCAATTTTTCCCACAAGCCCGGCCCTTTAAGCCTGCTTGGGGCTGTGGCTTGGGCTGGCAGGCCAGAAGCAGGACAGCAAACAGGTGTGCGAGTGTGACGGGGCAGAGGCCGGAGCCACAGCTGTGGGAATGCGAGGCCGCTTTGGCAGGCTGAGGCCAGGAGGGGCGGGAGGCTGGTGCTGACTGATGGTCCTGTCATCCCGGCTCAGGATGCCACTGCCACACTTCATGCCAGTTGCTCCCTACAGAGAGCACGGCTATGAGAGGGAGAGAGCTGGGACCAGATGAAGGCGTCCCTGTGACGGCCACGTCCTTGTCCATGAATTCAGGGTCAGGGTGACGAATGGCAGGGCCAAAAGCTACCCTGGAATGTCACAGGAATTTGCAGAGACTAAATGCCCTTCTCTCAGAGGCACCAGAGTGGAGGCTCCTGCATTGACGGGTGGCTTCTGGGCGCCGCCTCGACCCCCCACCCCCCCACCCGCTTTACTAAGACTTGGTGACTCGGTAATCCTCCCTCCTCAATGAAACTTATCTAAGAATTGATTAGGAGGAGAGACTGGAGCGTGGCAGTAACTAGCAGTGCAGACCTGTCATCTCCATCTTCCCCTACCGTAGCGTGTGGCCCTTGCCGTCATGGCCACACTCCCGGGGGCTCGCGCTCGGGGCTTGCCTCAGCAGTCTGAGAACCACAGATTTGAGAACAGATATGAGGAGAAGAGACTTTTCTTGCTCAAAGACACGGATCCACTCAGAAGCAGCATTCAATGGTGCTGTGAGTTTCCGCCCAAGGTAATGACCTCCTGTGACTTGGGCACTTCTTACAGTGACTTGCAACTTCTGAGCACTAGAGATGAGTGAATCGCAGAAAACTAGACCCCTCGTTAGATGGATGAGCCCAGAGAGGTTAAGAGACTTGCCCAGAGTCACACAGATACCGCCCATATCGGAGCGCTCAGCTTTCCTTTCCCCTCCTCCCCAGCTTGGACACATTCCTAGGATTTGGATGTAGCAATGTGAACCGTCCTGAGCAGTCCCTTCAAAACAGCACTTAGGCGAAAGAGGGGCTGTTGGAACAAGACAGAACAAACACCCGTGTGCCTCTGCACGCTGCTCCACCCAGTTTCTCATCTTTATATTACAGAAAAAGAGTCTCAAATAACCCAAACAGGCAGGGTATGATCTGCAGACAGTCTGCAGGCATCTGCCCAAGAAGCTGCCGGTCGGCTGGTCCATCCTCCTCTGATTTATGTTGTGTGTGTTAAGCCTTAAATTGTTGAGTCTCTGGCTGGCTGCAGTGGTATTACTGGAGGGCTGGTGCATGTTTTCGGCTCACGGAGCTGGCTCCGGTACTGGAGGTGTTGGCCCCGAATCAAGTCCAATCTCACACCTGTCTGAGACAATGAGGGCCTTGTTAGACACATCTCCAGTCCAGGAGGCACAGGCTGCTTATTTTTCACATTCAGAACCAGGAGGAGGGGGGTCTGGGACAAGGGAGATGGGAGAAGCCAAGGGGAGACTTGGGAAATGCTGGGGTCAGCCGCCTCTCGGGCCCTTTCCCTCTCCTTCTCCCTCCTCCCTTCCCCTGCTCTTATTTAATAAACTTCTCCTTACTTTTGGAAATTAAAAAACAAACAAACAATACTAACAGTCGCCCTCTTATGAAGGATAATTTCCTACTGCAGAACAAGGAGCTTGTGGCCTGTTGTAGGATAAATTCCCAGTCATGATGGGAGTGGAGCAGCCCAGGGGACAAGCGGGGTGAATAGGCAGCCCCCACCCCACCCCAGCGCTGAAACTTGAGCTCTTTCCACTGTGAGGGCGCCTGTCAGTGAGAGGTTTTCTCTTCTGGTTTTCCCTCCACTGCTGACATTTCAGTGACAGCCCCAGAAAGCAGAGGGGACTTTGTCCCCAGCTCCATATTATTCATTGATGAAACCGCAAACTGTTCTGTCCTGGTTCAGCCTTCCTGTCCCTTGTGATCAGAGCAGACAGCAGGCCACCAGGACTGACATCTGCAGACACTTTGCAAATCCAGTTCTCAAGAGGCCCTGACATGAGGCAGCCCTGGGCAGAAGCCCTTCTGGGTACAGGCGGGCACCCCTCAAGGGTGATGTCCGCTCTGAAGGACCATTCCTTAGTCAAAGCCACCCTGAAATGACTTCCTATTACAGGACCACACAATGTGGAGGCCCACAGGATAGGAGTCAGGAAAAGAGCTTCCCAGAGTTATCAAAAACCACTCTTTACTGCAAGAGCCAACAGTAAGGAGCCTGTGTAGAGGAGCTAAGAAATTCTCACACATGTAGTGGCCATGTCTTGAGGGCTTGAGTAGCTCGACAAATCTCCCAGCTCCCTTTGTGATCAGGGAGGCTTTACCTGAGCTGGGAGGCATTTAGGTGCCAGCAGTCACTCAAACAAGGAATAGGCAGCCCTATCCTTCTCATCCATACACAACTTATTTAAGCACTAAGCCCCATTGCTGACTCATAATTCGACCTCAGAGACACAACAGGGAAAATCCACATGCTGTTTATTCCATTTGAGACTGAGGACTTACTAGAGATGAGGTTGGGCCAGTCTGTTTTTTGTAGTATAAATCATTTGTAGCTCAGCCACCCTCGTATCTCTATATGTATGTCATTTGACAATCCCAGAGGGACAAAAGGACAACTTTTCAGAGGCAGCAGAGTGACAGCCGGGGAATAGCAATGAGCATAGGCAACCTGGACTTCTGGCTACACTCCAGCCTGAGTTTGAATCCCCTCTATGTGACCTTGAGTGACGTGTGAAGACCCAGTGTGCTCACTGTTGATACCTTGGTCGTCAGAGAGTCCAGGGACTGCACTGCATAGGTTCCCTTAGCCCTGCACTCCTGGTGAAACCTGTCCGAACATGTCATCTTTGGAGGAAAGTGGCCGAAGAAGCAGGTGTTGCTATTTCAGGCCAGCTGATGCCAGGGAGGCCTGATACCTATGGAGACTATGGAACTACCAGTTTCCTGACTCCTTCTCTAGCCATACCTCCCTGCCTCGCTCTGGGCCACAAGGTGCTCCATTCTTCCAAAGCTCATTCATGCTCTGAAATGACCAAAAAGTCAAGCCAATGAACAGGAAGGAGGCTGGGCACTGAGGTGGCTGAGTGCTGCAGGTCTTCCTGCTTGACCTCATCTCTGAACACCCATCGCCAGTTCTGCCCACAACCTTTCGTCCATGCTGGATGCCTACCCAGAAAGTTCATTCCTCTCCTCCCTACCACATCCCCGAATCCTGCCATTCTTCAGGGCACCTCACCTGCCCCATCTCCTCCAGAACATCTTCGTCCTCACCGAGGCCAGGACTGACTCCCTTCCTGACTCCTGACTGATCTGTTGGTCTCTGTCACTTTGGCATTTCCCCACGCATTGCCTTCTGCTGTTACCAGATAGGCTGCATGTTTGAGTGATGCTTCACCAACTGTCATGGCTATGATTTCCCACCATTTGTGCTGTAAGATAGTCAAAACTCAACCACCACCGATGAGATGCCATCCAGGCAGGCAACCCTGTGTGTGCCCCCACCCGCTACACACTCTTCTCCCCAGAGCACGTCAGGGTTCTGAGATCAACAAGCTGGAAGGAGACTTCCAGGTGGGCAGGAACTCTCTCCTTCCCAGGACCCCCACAAACCTAGCCCAGAGCTGTAGAGAAAGGGGTTCGCATGAGTCATTGAGGAAGGATTTTTCCTTGCTCCTGGGACAGCAGGTCAAAACTGTGTATTTTAGGTTTTAAGTTAATTTCAGAATCTCCTGCCCTAAACAATTTCTTTCCTTACAAAGCACCAACCCTCTGCTGGGGCCCTTTGGCTGTTTCCTTTCTCCATTCTTTCTGTCTCCTTTCCCAGATCCCAGCTGGGAACCTGGGGAGGGAGCCTGGCTGGCACCACCTGCCCCTTCTAGGGCCCTTTCTCTTCTTGTTTGTGACAAGGAGGAGCCTAGGAAGTCTCCACACTTCTTGGCTTTCTGGCCCTCATCACTTTCACAGCCTTCTGCTAACTAAGCTATTCCATTGCCCTTTGCCATTCCCTCCCTGAGGCCAAACTCTCTCATCCCAGCCTCTTTCTTTCCATCTTCCTTCCTCTAGAGACTGCTCAGCCTCATCAGAGGCTGCCTTCTGAATCCTGACCCTGCTTTCCACGTTTCTTTAGACATCTCGACCCCAGAGTAAGAGTGCATGATTTACCCACCACTTCCTTGGACCCCAACCCCTACTCACTGCTAGCTCCTGGCAGTGGCGTTCTTCTTCCTTCCTTCGTGTGCAGGTGTGCCCCTGTGTGGCCTCCTCTAAAAGCATTCTAGATTGTTCTTGGTTCCAGCACTTCTGAAACCCATCCTTCCAAGTTTACTCTTTATCTTGCTTTCGCTTGTATTTTCCCACTCCTCATGGAAGCTTCTTTCCCAAACCCACCCTTTGCCCTATGGTGGGGGCTTCAGGACCCCCAGCCCCAGCCCTGGAGCATTTCAGTGCTGCCATCCTGCTGGCTTCACTTGGTGCTTCCTTCACACCAACTACAAAAGCCAAGGAAGCTTCCCCAATCCCTCCCCTCCCCACCATTCTCCTAGCAGAATTACATTTTAATTTTCAGCTGGTTGGATGAAGAACCATTCCAACACCTCTGTGTCACCCTCGGTTGACTCAAACAAACAAACAAACAAAAATGTGGGTCAGCAGAGGGGAGACGTGGTCACTTTCCTTATCAACCTTCCCTTTGCCCATTCTTTGTCTTCTCTTCCCTTCACTTCTGTTCCTCTGAAACCTCTTTGGTTCAAATCAAGGGGAAAGTAATTCAGAGGTGCTGTTGAAACTGGTTTGCTTTTTAATTTTTTTTCAAAGGAGACGGGAAGTTCCTGTTTTTTGGAAAGGCTGTTCATTTCCAAAGAAGTTACACAGCCAGTCAGCTATAGGATGATCCCTGGCTGCATTTTTTTGGGGTAGTACACAATACAAAAAAATAAATCAATGAGAGAGAGAGAGTCAGTGAACACAAAGGGAGATGTTATAATAGGCTTTTGTTGTTACTTGCATTTTCTTGTTGAAAAACAGAGCAAAGACCCTGAGGTGCTGAGGTGCGGACAGAAGCCTGATGTTATCAGGCCCCCAGAAATCCTGCCTGCAGTCCAGTGGCAGGCAGGATCCAGAACTGGAAAAGACGGAGGCAACTGGTCCTGCTCAGCACAAACGGTGCTTTTAGTCTTTCGTAAACAGCCTGTGCCCCAGGGCTCAAATCCTTCAAAAGTTTGCCTGGGTAATTGCGTTTCATTGCCGTCTGGCATGTGCTCATCAGTCTAATCTGGAGGTTCAGACAGCCAGGCCAAAGCTTGCGAGACTGGAGGAGAGCGAGCCTGTGCATTTAATCCACTTGAAAGACAGAATAATACAAGTGCATCTAACTCATTATTTTAAGTGATGCTAGTCAAAAAGGGGATGGTGCTTTCCATAAAAGGGTTTAAAGTCAGCACGTTGCAGTTGCAGCCACTTGGCAGTTTAAGGCCATTAGAAGAAAAGGCGCACACAGGTGACAATGTGATCCCTGTCGACATCTGCTCGTCCCTGAAAGCCTTCCTCCTCCCCACGACCACCTCAACACACAGAAAGCAAAAGGAATGGTAACCTCCATCCCTAATTTTGACTTTGGGTTATTTGTACATTTACAGCAACAGACACCAACTTTTATTTGAGATTTGGGATTGTTTTGGCATAGTTTCAGGCTGGAGAGAAGACATAAATGAAGTTAGGACTTCCCAGTCCATCTGACCAAGCTGAGGATCTCACAGAGCTATAAGCAGGCAAAGGTGCCCCCCACCAGAACCATCTGGCCAATGTGCTTTCCAATGACTTCTATCTTTTTTTGAGGTTTAGCTAGGTCTTTTTGTTTTGTCAGTATATGGTAACCAGACTGATGGGAGGGTTATAGTTTCTAACTATCATGTAGTTAAAGCAGTCGTCTACAAAGAGCCAGAAGGTCTGTCCCTGCTCTGTTGCTGATCTGCTGTGGGGAATAGAGGGAGTCCCTTCACCATTCCGCACTGCAGCTTTTTCTGAGATGGGGCTGGCATGGTTGTCTCTGCTGTCTCGGAGGTTGCTTTCTGCTCTATCATTCTGTGAGACATTGGAATGAAACCTTAAGAAATGTTGACAGTGATTTGCATCATTATCTAGTTACATGTGACTCATGCCCAGGAAGCCCAGGAGAGGCAAGCGCCAGCCTGTCCCTTCCCAGATGGCAAAGCCAACGGTCAGCTCAGGAGCAATCTTGTTGGTAGTTCACACCTGCAGCTCACCCAGGGCTCGACATGCCAGCTCCAAGTCTGGGTGCTAGGCCATGAGGCTGAGAGAGCAGTCGCCTTAAACCTTAGCACAGGGATGGCGTTTCCCCCTGGGTGCATCATGACTGCAGCCACCCAGGATTCTCACAAGGGCTCCAGAAGGTGCTCACCGCACACCTCATCTCCTCATACCCCTCAGTTCATTTGTACTGTGCCCCGGGGACAATGCTGTCACACTCCACACCTGGAAGTCACATCTTCCATCTTGTCATCATGGTAGCTGAAACCATTGTGGCAGTGTGTGCTTTCCCTGAGCAGGGTTTTCGTTGACACTTTAGGGCACACTTGATCTTGTGGGCAGGGTCATTCTCTGTTGTAGGGACCATCCTGTGCATTGTAGGATATTGAGCAGCATTCCTGGCCTCCACGTACTAGATGACAATAGCACTCCCCCTTCCCCAGTCATGGCAACCAAAAATGTCTCCAGACATTGCCAAAAATCCCCTGGAGGAGAAATCACCCTGTTTGATGATTGCTATTTAAGAGTAATTGGGAAATTCACAAGGATCTTCTAGTCAATATACACAGGATCTCAATGCCTGAAGAAAATGTGAGTTACTTAGCTATCTAACCTTGGTAGTAAGTCAGTTTTGACCCTTCAGTCCTGTAGGTCCTAGCATTCCTGTTTTCCATAGGTCATCCCTCTTGTTGAGCAAGAGTTTCATAGTTGTCTGCTATCTCAACCTCTACATTTAATTAAAAAAAAAAATCTTCCATTTTAGACCAAGCATATAGCTTCTATGGGAAAGCCTTCCTTGGTCTTGTAAATCAAAGCAGTTCTCTGGAGGGAGGTTTCCCACTGCTGGGCTGAGTATCATCTTTCTCAGGGTGACCTCATCTATTAAAGTATGAAGGTTGTATTTGAAATGCCATTTACTTTCTCTAAGTCAATAAACGAAGCTGTGGATCTTTAGATCATCAGAGGTCTGCTTATTACCAGGTGGTTTTGTGTATGTGTCACTTTTTTAAATCGAGATCTGTGTTGGAGTTTAAAAGAATTCTGGCGGATTTCCATTTGCCTTTCTGAATCAGAAGTTTGGGGTGAGTGAGTGTAGATTGCCCCTAGATGAATCTGACTTTATTAGTTTGTGTCCTTTGTTCAGAGCACCAGGGATGAGCTTATGAAAGCACAAATGGCTCTTATCTTCAAATGTTTCCTTTATGCTGCAATTTCCACCTCACCGACCTGTGTTATTAATCTATTGCAATCCCAATTAGTTCACATCAAGGTCAACTCTTTGGGGTGTGCAAAATGGCTGCAAACTTAAGTGAACAACTTCCCCTTGTGTAGATCTCACATGAAGGTGGAGAAGACTGCAGCAGGGGAACTCAGAAGAGAGAGGGAGTTGTCTGATACCACAGAAGAAAGTGACGGCGATTCCCCTTGGCTCACAAGCCAAAGAAATCCAATTATTCCAAATAACTTAAAACTTGCACAGGAACTTGCCACCAAATAAGGGAAGATTTTAGCCTCTTATTCACTCTGTTGCTTGATGGCAAATATTTAAGAAACTTCAAAAAATAGAGAGGTTCAAGAAAGCTATTTCTCGGGGGCATGGAGGTTTCTTGGGGGCATTTCTTGGCGGTCTGGAGGGCTATTTCTTGGGGGCTATTCCTGTGCATGGAGAAGCCTTGAGTTTCAGAGGTATAATACACACTACTCCTCCAGAACTATGAAAAATAAGCCAGAGCGGGAGGGTCTGCAGGGCCCTGTGTTTAGGAATGAAGGCTGCCTGTCCTGCCACCTCTCAGGAGCGCCCATCAGAACAGACAGTAAAGACACGAATGGCAGGTCTCCAGTTGTGAGGCAAGGTCCCTCCTAGTGTGAAGAGAATATACTTCCTGGATCTGTCATTATCTCTAGCATATCAGAAGGGGGAACAAAAACAACAACTAGGGTGGCAAGGCCCTACTGAAAGAGAGAAACTCATTGTTCTGCACATTCAGAGACTTCCTAGTTTTATAGCCGTTCAGAGCTCTTGGAGGTGAAGGGGCAGCCAGAGTGAAAGACCTGTGTGCAGTGGCCAGGTCAGAGGGCGTGTAGAAGATGACAGGAAGCATTCCCACAGGGCAGTTCCCTGAGGTTCTGTCCTCCAGCTCTTGCTGCAAGGAATTCTAGAAGCCTTGGCCTGATGTGTGGGAAAGGAAAACAAGGCGAAGAGGATGCAGGTAGGAAAAGAAGAGTTGTGACAAGGTGGTCAGACGGGAGGACTGCATGAGAAAAACAGAGGAGGAGAGCACAAGCAGACACTTGATTTCACTAGCATTTATTGAGGGGAATGAGGCACTTCCACTTGAGGAACTCTCCTTCCCTGTCAGGATATCCTTCAAATTGGGAGCGTGCAATGGAAGCTCTTAAAGAAAGAACGGTTGTCATTCATTGCGGGTCACACCTCACAAGACAAAGAGCAATGAATCCTCGATTTGTAAAATGCAGCTTTCAGATTCTGCGTTGTGGCTGACATGGTGCAGCACCGCTGTGTGGCCCTGACGCAGCTGTGTTCTGCAGGGTGGCTGCGGTGCTCCTTGTGGAGGAGGCTGGTGCTCTGCGGGAGGAAGGGCTTACGTTGCATCCTAGCAGTGCATGTGCTACTACCCTGGAGTAGTGCACCTTGGAACTCTGGCTGCCTAAGGAAGGTCTCGTTTCTGGTGGCTTTGTGGGGCCAAGCCTCTCCCTCTTCTGTCACCTGGAGCACCAACCAGCCAAGACAACAGTGCTCTCCAGACACTGTTATCCTTTCCTGGAAGGGCAGGGGAGAGAAGACTGTTTCCTGCCTTCAAGGTGCCAGCTACTGCATTGACAATATAAGGCAGAGGGGCACATTTCACCCTTCCAGGAGTCTAAGGGGCAGATGCAATAACGTCTCCTCCTGGGGGGAAACTGAGTCTCCAAGGCATTCAGTTACTTGAGCACACTGTGAGTGAGAGGCCAAGCCAGGGTCTCTGTCCTCATCTCTCAGACTGCAGAACTATGCCCTTATTGTATCCTTACTGAACTGGCTTTTAGAGAGACAGCTCTGGGATGAGATTCCCAAATCCTGAAAATGTTTGGGGCCAGAACAAACAAAAGCATCATGTTAAGCCATCTGCCATGTTTATTGTTTTTAATTCTCCTTTCCCCCCATTCATGAGTTTTTCTTCTGATTTTATTAGAATGCCATCCTCAGTGTTTGCTGCTTAAAACCAGAATCCCTGGCGTAAAATCCAGTAAGCCTGCCTTAGGGCCCACATCATATGGGAGCAGAAGACAACAGAGACTGCTCGCTGGGCTTCAAGCCACTCGAGAATTTTTCAAGCAGTTCTAACATTTTACAACATCAAAAAAGTGCCAAAGTAAAAACTAAGGCTGCAGCTAGGAGAGTGCCCACTGAGAAAGCCATGGTTGGGTTTGTGTAGAGGAGGGCTTCTGGGGTCACTCTGCTCCATGCCCCCTCAGCCTCTCCCACCACAGGTCTGGCTCAGGGATAGCACTCGGGTGCAGAGGGCTGGGGCAGTGGCAGAGATGGATGAGGTAGTCGCCAGAGGAAGCCCAGGCTGCAAACTGGCATGACACACACCTGTGTGGAACAGCTCTCCCTCTGAGCTGGGCTCAAGAGCATCGTATTCTCCAATACTGACGACTCATAGGTTAGGGGGTTCATCATTTTGTAGCCTCTGCAGTACCAAACATAGTCACTTCTTTTTTTTTCTTGCCTGCTGACACCCTAAGGCATTACAAGGACTCTGGTAAAATCTCAACCATGTTACTTAATATGATCTGCCCCAGGGACAGCTCTTACTGTATCTGTTTAGCCAGAGGTATCACAGGTGCCTCTCTGGGAAATCCCACCAGCCCCTCACCAGCACAGTGGAGACTGGCTGGAAAGCACGGCCTCCCATGCCCAGCCTGGACTGCAGGTTGGCGATGATGATCTCCCAACCTGGGCCTTCCAAGCATAGACCATCGAGCGTGCACAATCCTCTTGATATCAGGTGCCACCTCAATAGAGTGCTCTTCAGAAAATTCTGTTTCTTTAGCTTTGTACAGTCCTGGGGGATGCTGTGCCTCTTCTGCTTGAAGCTTCCCAGCTCCCACTTGAGGTGTCAGTGATTTGTTTTATGGGAGTGAGTCTCCTTGTTCTCCACCAAGGATCCAGTCCCAGGATGGAGGCTGCTTGAGATATCCGAGCACTCAACACAGTATTTCTGGCTTATCTTTTTCAAGGAACTAAGAAGGAGGGCAAAGGTGCTAGAGGAGTAGAAGGGAGCAGAAAATCATCTTTACCCTCCTGGAGAAGAAGGAAATGGAGGAGTGGAAGGGAATAAATAGGGTGGCCGTGCAAGAATCTAATGTGCTGGTGTTGGAATTTATCCAACCTGTCTGTAGAGCTCCTTCAGGCCTAGAAAGTTGTATATGGGGGGGCAGAGGTGCAGAAAGTGGGAAGTGCAGAACATCCTTATGGAAAAGATGTCTGCCACAAACGTTTATTTAACAAAGTACAGAGAAAGAATCTGTCTGCAAGGGAGGAGGCAGCAGAAACCAGAAGGTGCCTTCTGTTCCCTCTGAACTGTGGTCCCTCCAGCTGTGTGCACCGAAGGCCACTCTCCCTCTGCCTCAGGGACACGATGCCAACTGAGAATGAGACATGTTCTAAAAACACCCATCTTTTCTGGAAGCTAGTGACCTATCCTTGAACCCTCCCTCCAAAAGAACTCTGCCTAAATACGGAGCCTGTTTCCAGACGCGTCTCAGACTCATCTGGCTGAGGGGAGCAGCCTCATGGTGCAGGGTGAACTGTTTCCCCTGGGAACCGTCTGACAGTGCTAATGAGGAATTGCACTTTGCATTTATAGAGCACCTTTCATCTGTGGATCTCAAAGCTGCCCCACAAACATTAATTAACTCTCACACCTGTGAGGCAAGTGAGCCTGGTTACCCCCATTTTTAGAGGTGAGGAAACAGAGGTTTGAAAAGAAAAGGACTCCAGGGAGAACCAGCAGGGTTGGGGGCGGCGTGATGTGAGGAACCAGCATTCTTGATTCACAGGGCCCTGACCACAAAGCCACAAAGCTTCCCCGGCGAGGTGATGAATACGGGTCCCGGAAGCAGGGAGTGGTGGAGAGGCAGCCACAGGGCTCCCTTCTTCCCTCCCACAGGCAGCCTGCCACCTTCCAGGCTGGCAGGTTGGCGGTGAGGACGGGATCCCTCAAAACCTGAGGCCTTTAAAACAGCCTACCCAGGCAGGGTTCTGTCCCGGCTTGGTCTGACTGCTTCCCTTCAAAGTAATTGCTGGAACAATGAATGTATCTGAGCTACACATGACTAACCAAGATGTCTGCAGCCAGCCAGAGACGAACGGTTGGCAAATCCTGGAGCTGTTTCACAACCTCCCTTTTTTCCAGGATCCAGAGCTGGTGCTGACTGACTCATGTTGTCATGGGATTTCAATGATATAGCAACAGTGTGCTGAGCCGGTGTCTGCTACCTGGGGGTACCTGTAGTAGGAATAGGTGACTAATCATCTTTACTTGTGCTGTGCCGGAGCTTTGCTCCCTGCTGCAGAGGCCAGAGGAAACACTGCTTCTCAAAGACAGTGGAACTTTCAGGGAAATGTCCCTTTCAGAGCAGAGTCACCCACCCCCAGGGACTCTGAAAGGCCCTGATATCACACACCTCTGAAAGGTGATGCTGGGAAGCATCTGGGGTCACCTCCTTTGCCTGCAGGGGAGCCTAGCCCTTTCTTCCCAGGGGTCGCAGACAGTGAGATGCAAACCACCACTGGGGCTCGCCCTAACACATCACCCTGGAAACTGACTCACATCTCTGAGTCCTGAGTCACATCCTGTTGTGTGTTCTGAGGTCTCCAAGAGGGCACTACACCAGCTCCCCATGACTGAGGTGAACTTGGAGGGAACCCTGGGAACGTCCCTACCTTCCTCCAGGCTGCAGGAGGGAAAAAATTCCTCCAGGGAAATAACCAGGGCTGCCCCTTGGGTTTATATGTTCACCAAGCAGATTTGGGTTTTTCAAAAATAGATGGAAGAAGAACCCTGTGGCCTATGTGACTTTTATTTTTAAATAGCTCTGAGAGATGACTGAAAGACCTGGCATTTTAAAGATGTCAGCCACATAACCAAGAAGGGACTTTCAACTATAACCTTCTCCAGGCCCAGGATGAAGGAGGGTGCTCAAGGGGTGCTTCTGAGGGTGGGTATTTAAAAGACCCTAGAGTGGACAGAGGAGGGTCAGGAGGGGTCTCTATCCATCTTCTCCCAGCACCTGTGGGGAGCATGAGGACAAAGAGGGATGTTTTGAACTTTTCAAAGAACAAGATTTTTTGTTTCATTGATTTTCTCTAATACTTTCCTGTATTTAATTTCACTGGTTCCTAGTCTAATTTTTATTACTTCTTCTCTTCTGCTTGCCTGAGGTCCGCACTGCTTTTTTTCTCCAGTCTCCTGAAGCAGAAGCTTCAGTGACTAATTCTGGATCTTTCTTTTCTAATATATGTATTCAATGCTATAAATTTCCCTCTAAGCACTGCTCTGTCTGCATCCAAAAATTGTAATAAGTTGTATTTTCATTTAGTTCAAAACACTTTTTAATTTCTCTTGAGACTTTTTATTTGACCCATGGCTAATGTAGAAGTATGTTGTTTAATCTCCAAATATTTGGAGATTTTCCAGTTATCTATTATTGGCTTTTTAGTTTAAATGCATGTGGTCTGAGAAAATACTTTGTATGCTTTCTACACTTTTAAGGATCTTAAAGTGTGTTTTGTAGCCCAGAATATGGCTTATCTTGGTGGTGAATGTGCCATGTGAGCTGAAGAATATGTATTCTGCTGTTAGACAGTATATTCCATAAATGTTAATTAGATCAAGTTAACTGGTAGTACCGTTTAGGTCAACTGTGTCTTAATTTTCTGCCTGCTTGATGTATCAATTACTGAAAGATGGTTGTTGAAGTCTCCAATTGTTATAGCATATTTACCTATTTCTCCTTGTAGTTCTATCAGTTTTTGCCTCATGTTTTTTGACACTCCGTTTTTAGATGGACATATATTAAAGATGATGTCTTCTTAGAGAATTCACCCACATTATCATCATGTAATTCCCTTCTTTATCCCTGAAAATTGTCCTTCCTCTGAAGCCGGCTTTGTATAAAATTAATATAGCTGCTCTAGCTTTCTTTCAATCAGTGTTAGCATGGTGTATCTTTTTCCATCCCTTTACTTGTAATCTGTATGAATATTTTTATTTAAAATAGGTCCCTTGTAGACAATATGTAGTTGGGTCTTATTTTTAATCCACACTGACAATCTCTGTCTTTAAATTGGTGCATTTAGGGTATTCATATTTAACCTAATTATTAATATAACTGGAGTAGTATCAATCATATTTATAACTTTTGTATTTGTTGCACCTGATTCTTCCCCCCCATCTTTTTCTACCTTTTATAGGTTTAAACATCTTATACGATTCCGTTTTATCTCCTGTTAGCATATCAATTATTCTTTTTTAAAAATGTTTTTAGTTATTGCCCTGGAGTTTGAAAAGTACATGTATAACTAATCTACATCTAGCATCAAATAACACTGTACCACTTCTTCCTTCCTATCATTACTGCCTTTTATTTCATTTGTCCACATGCTACAATCACCCAATACCTTGTTACTATTATTGTAAAGTTATCTTTCAGATCAGTTAAGAAAAATAAAACTTAATTTTACTTTTAAGGATCTTAAAGTGTGTTTTGTAGCCCAGAATATGGCTTATCTTGGTTCATTGTACCTTAATATAGTACTTTTCTAATGCTCTTCCTTTTTTATGCACTTCTTTTTAATGTTTCTCATAGGGCAGGTCAGCTGGCAATGAATTATTCCAGTTTTGTCAGAAAATATCCTTATTTCTTTGAAGGATAATGTTGCTGGATGCAGAATTATAGTTTGGTAGCTTTTTGGTTGCAACACTTTATTTATTCTGCTTTCTGTTTGCATGGTTTCTGAAGAGAAAGATGATGTAATTCTTATCCTTGTTTCTCTAAGGGTAAGGTGTTGGCTTTTTCCTCTCTCTGGCTTCTTTCAAGATTTTATCTTCTCTTTGGCTTTCTGCAGTTTAAATACGATATGCCTGGGTGTAGATTTGGTATTTATTATGCTTGATGTTCTCTGATCTTTCTGGATCTGTGGTTTGGTATCTGTCATTAATTTTGGAAAACTCGTAGCCATTAATACTTCAAATATTTCTTCCAGTGTTTTCTTTTTCTTCTCCATCTGGTATTCCAGTTACACCTTTTGAAACTTTCTCACAGTTCTTAGATGTTCTTTTTCCTCTTTATCTTTTTGTTTGGTAAGTTTCCGTATCTTCGAGTTCATTGGTTCTTTCCTTTGTCATGTCCTGTCTACTAAGTAAGCCATTCCTCATTTCTGTTAGGGTGCTTTTGGTTTTTAGAATTTCCTTTTGAGTGTTAAGAGTTTCAGGCCGGGCACGGTGGCTCACGCCTGCAATCCCAGCACTTTGGAAGGCCAAGGTGGGTGGATCACCTGAGGTCAGGAGTTCAAACCAACCTGGCCAACATGGTGAAACCCTGTCTCTACTAAAACTACAAAAAAAAAAAAAAAAAATAGCCAGGCGTGGCGGCAGGTGCCTGTAATCCCAGCTACTCAGGAGGCTGAGGAGGAGAATCGCTTGAACCCAGGAGGTGGAGGTTGCAGTAAGCCAAGATTGCGCCACTGCACTCCAGCGTGGGCTACAGAGTGAGACTCTGTCTCAAAAAAAAAAAAAAAGTTTCCATCTCCCGGCCTACATTATCCATCTCTTCTTGCACGTTGTCTTCTTTTTCCATTAGAGCCATTAACATGTTAATCATTGTTAAATTCCCTGTCTGGTAATTCCAAACTCTGTGTCACATCTCGGTCTGGTTCTGATGCTTGCTTTGTCTCTTCAGACTGTGTTTTTTCTTGCCTTTCTTGTAATTTTTAATTAAAAGTTTAATATGATTTATCAGGCAACAGGAACTTAGGCCTTTAGTGTGAGTTATTATTTTCATGTACCTAAGAGTTGGGCTGTATTTAATGTTTGCAGAAGGTACCAGAGACTTCAAATTCCTCTAGTGTCCTTGTTTTTGTCTCCCATGTTATCTGTGAGCTTCTCTATGAACTCCTCCTTAAATAATCAATCTATGGAAGCTCTTTCAGCCATAACCCACTGTTATTATAATATATTGAATCCTGGGAGAATCTGGTGGAGTTCCTGAATGAAAAACCCACAACAGTGCACTTCCTCCTGAAACTGTAGCCCCCAGGAGTGTCTTACTCTCACACCAGTCTGTACTCAGCCTCTAGCAATCTGTCAAAATCACCATTAAGTGTTCCCGTCAGTTTATGAATTCAGAAATTCTGCTCCCAGCAAGCAGACCTCACTGTGATTCTCTCTGTTTGCCTGCTTCTCAAAATTTGGGGTGGCAGTTTGCCCTGCAACTTCAGCTTTCCATTGGACTTAAGAAAAGTCATGGATTTTCAGTTTGTTCAGCATTTTTTCTTATAAAAACAAGAGTGATGACTCTCAAGCTCTTTACATTTTGGAACTGAAACTAGAAGCAGCAGGACATTCTGATATGAATTATTTAAAAGGGTCACTGTTGACTCTAGAGACATTTTAATATTGCTGCATCAAAAGCTAAAAGCACTCTCCTTTCTTCTAGTGTGATATATGCCATGTACACCTCTGAGCTCACCACTAACTTCAACTCTACCTTATCCCTAACTTCCCATTTCAAATGGAAGGGAATGGGGTTCGAGGATGTGAAAAGGGGTCCCTGTTTTACCCATTATTTGATGATTAAAAAGCTGAAAATAACCTATCACAAAATGGCCTCAGTAAAGTGGCTGCATCAGACATCATTTAGCCTGGAAAACCAGTATGCAGAAAGGCTTAAATTTAACTTTTTGAATCCAGTATTATTTATTTATTTATTTATTTATTTATTTATTTATTTATTCATTTAAGACGAAGTCTAGCTCTGTCACCCAGGCTGGAGTGCAGTGGCGCAATCTCAGCTCACTGCAAGCTCCGCCTCCCAGGTTCACGACATTCTCCTGCCTCAGCCTCCCGAATAGCTGGGACCACAGGTGCCCCCCACCACGCCCGGCTACTTTTTTGTATTTTTAGTAGAGACGGGGTTTCACCGTTAGCCAGGATGTTCTCGATCTCCTGACTTCATGATCCACCCACCTCAGCCTCCCAAAGTGCTGGGATTACAGGCAGGAGCCACCACGCCTGGCCCTGAATCCAGTATTTTTTAATGGAAACATGAGTTGGTTGAGATACTGAGTTCCTGCCTTCTCCATCCTAATCCCAAATGTCCAATCTCCTTCCCCCTTTACCATTTAATCTCCTGAGCCCAGCTCCTCTCCAGCCTGAAGAGTGTGTCTGTCAAGACTTTAGCTGTGAACAAAACACTATTACTTGAGCCTTATCCTGGAGCAAATGTGTGTGGTCTCACCAATGAACGTCAGATAAGTCCCTTGGCATGGATTTTTCTTTTTAGAAATATCATCATAAAGGTTACTCAGACTTATTGAGCATTTACTATGGCCAGAAATTGTAATACTTGCTTTCCATATAGTTTATCTCACTTATTCCTATTACTCTTTGAAGTCAGAATTCTAACTATGAACCAGAGAAAATAAGTGACCTGCCTAAGGTCTTCCAGTTGGTTTATGGTGAAGACAGGATGCAAACTGAAATCTGTCTGTGATTTAAGTTCCGTGCTTTCCCTAGTCTCCTCCTTTCAGAGGCAGAACATAAGCATGTAATAGATACCACTAGGGTTCTTGTTTCTACCTTGGGAACAGCTGTTTGCAAGTCCAAATTAGGCAGCTAATCTAGCAGTTAGCCCAGATACAGCCCTGAGGCACCCCAGTAGCTGTAACTCCCAGAAGGCAGGAACCTTCCATTCACTAGTGAGTCCCCAAGACAGTGGCCCAAGTGAAGCCAAAATGTTTGTTGGAAATATGAGTGAAAAAAAGTAATTTCATGAACATATGAATGAATACATGAATGAATGAAGCAACACCCAGTATAATGATTACTGCAACAGGAAGATGCCTTTCCAAGCATCACAAGGTCCTGGGATCTTCACTGACTATAAGTGCCAGTGGGGCAGGGACCATATTGGTCTTATTCATCACTCTCCTACCAGGTAAATTAGCACATTCCTGGCACACTGTAAATGTTCAATATGCTTTTGTTCCTTTTGATGGACTCACTTATCAGAGGCAGTTCTTTCAAGAACAAGTAGCCCTGTGCTCTGGAGAATGATTTACAGTGGTTCTCTTCCTCAGCCCGTGGCCTTTTCTGGATAACTCCCATTTTACTCCCCTCTACTTCCTCTTCCCAGAATACACCAATTTATTATTACTGGCACCACTCTTCACCCCATGTCTGATTCTTCCCTCACTCTGCTTAATGTACAAGTAAAACAAAGAAATACTGTGTAGGACCTATTGGAATTAGAATCCTGCTCTGTTACCATGGGAAAGGATTTAGGGATCATCTCCCTTCAGAGGTGAGAATAAGAAAGTGTCAGTGAGTAATCCAAGGTCACCCGGTTGCTCACCAGACAGAAAGACCCAGAGCCCACCTCTCCTGCCTGTTAGTCCAGTGCTCGGGTGGCCCGTGAGTTCGTGTTGGCCCTGTCAGACCAAAGACAGTAATGAATATTAAACCCAGAATGCACCATAGTATCAGGCCTTTTTTGTTTTTGTTTTCTATTAGTAACACACGCAGAAGAGGCAGCAACTAAAACCCCAACATCAGAGGCTCACCATCCCCACCTTCTGGCCCACCACTGGCAATGAACCCAAGCACAAGTCACTGTGGTCTCGTGAAAGAAAACTGATGTGGGGGGTTGGGTGGGCTTCAGGGTGTTTATTGCCATCTCCCCCTCCAACACCTGGAAAGCTAAGTTATGGTGTGAAGTCAGAAAATGTGGAATCTGCAACCCTGTCTTTAAAAAAAAAAAAAAAACTCATAGAACTTGGACTTTAATCATAAAGATTTTACCAAAGCATATTTTTTAAAGGCTGTGAAATATTATGCAACGTTTGCATGGTTTAATTATGAGTTTAGAAAAGCCTAGCACAACTTTTTCACTACAGTAAAACATGACAGAGCATGAATCATGGCATAATACTTTATGCTTAGTGTGGCTTTAGACACGGGGTTAGAGGTGTGAGGCTGTCTACACAACAAGGCATGAATTACTCTACCGCAATTCACGCCCTGGGGGGCTTTCCGACAATTCTGAAACCTCTTTTGTTTGCTTTTAAAATGATTAAAATATTGGAGTACTCTATATTCACTTAGTAAACGTGTGTATCTAGTATATACGCATGACTTATACAAAATATCTAAGTATATGGTTTTTTTTTTCATTTGGAGTAAAATACCTGCAGTAGCATGGGAATACTGAACAGTCTGCTATTTCTGTTTGCCTTTAGTTATTGGAAACACTGTTAGCTGTAAGATTACACAGGAGCTTCAGCCAAGGTTGAACATTTATTTTCTGCTGAGTTTAAAATGGACCAGCTCTTTTGTTCCTTGCCACCTCTTTAAATCCTCTAAAATTTGGAATAAAATGAAGACCTTTCTTTAATATTAGATTTCAAAGATTCCAAGCTAAACTATTTGCCCAGGAACTACCAGGTTTTTTAAACTTAAAAAATCAGTTATTTTCATGCACACACAAAAAAGAAAGAAATGAATCAGTATGAGGGAGGGAGGAAGGGAGGCTGTCAGGAGAATACTGGGGAGGAAGATTTGGGTCTCCAAATGTCTGATTCTGTTATCCACTGTGGCAGCTTCAGAGAGATAAACAGAAAAGCAAATGTGAACTGCTGGAAATGAAAAGCCCCTGTAGGAAGCAGATCTGAATATTTTATAATGAGTAGAAATAGCTCATTTCTTTGTGTCCTGACCTATCCAGAACTTATACCCGGTATTGGAAAGAAGTCTCCTCTTCCTACACTGCTACTTGCAGGATCATGAAGCTCTGGCTGTGAAGACCCTTGGGAGTTATGGTAGTTCACTGTTATCTTTGTCCACAAAGGTGGGACATAAAGAGAAAATTAATGTTTAACTCCAAAGAAGTTAAAATTCTTTTAGTGGGACAGTGTCCAATTTAAATTTCCTTACACATTTGCCTAAGAATAGAGCTGGCTTTCCTCCTCCTTTTCATCTGCAAACAGTATGATGCTTTTGAAAATTAAGACTCCTTTGAACACTGGAGTCAAATTGACAAAATCCATTCTGTCTAAATCTTTTGAAGTCAGACTTTTGTCTCTTTCCTATCCCAGGCCTCTTATAATGGCAACCTATAAAATACCTGCTAAAAACTCTGACTTTTAAAAGTTGCAAACTTGAAGTCCTGAAAAGGAACGGAAGGCCTGGGCTGATAGGGCCAGTTCTACTGCTGGGTTTGTGAACTAGTCATTAGACCTCATTGCCAGCTTCCCAGCCAGACCTTCTTTCCTGTCATCCTTGGGAGAGAATTCGCCTTAATATAAAACATTTACCAGCCCATGGAATACTTTTTGCCAAAGGTAAAGGTATTAAAAAAAAAAAAAAAAAAAAGCCCCAAACTCCACATTCTTACCGAACACAGATAAGTGATCCCGAGTTTATAAAATGTTTCTGATGATGATAATTCTAATTATTGGCAAAGCTGAAATCATCTCAGCAGTCATGAGATACTTGAAGTTCTCAAGTGCTGCAGTTCCACAGTGTGGACATTAACACTCCTACCTTGAAAGTGTAATCCATTTCTCTCATCATTGTTAGCATGATTAAATAAAACCTTTGGAAGGAATAGGTAGCAGGTGAAAATCTCCAAGAATCCAGTCTCTTTTGGAGGGAAATAATCCAACAGAGGCAGATACTTGGACTTGAGTAGGCTTATTAAACCCTGGTACATAGGCCACATACATGTATGTGACATATTTGCACAAAGGCCACTCGTTTCTTATTAAAAGACATTTTTAAAATTCCACCCCACTTTACATATAATTGACCTTTCTGATTCTCTTCAGATACAAGGCAGATCCAGCCATCCCCACCGTGGTCCTATGATCAGTCCTACCAGTACCTGGGATCCATTGCCTCTCCTTCTGTGCACCCAGCAACGCCCATTTCACCTGGACGTGCCAGCGGCATGACAACCCTCTCTGCAGAACTTTCCAGTCGACTCTCAAGTAAGCCACTTGAAAACACATTCTTTGCAGCTGAGCTGAGGTGGAAGGTCCGGGAGACTAGAGGTGCATGAAGGAGCTGGCAGAACATTATTAAAAACTGAGTAAAACATGGTTTAAAGACAAGGTGACCTATCTCTACTCTAAGTCCCATGCCCATGCACTGGTTTTCTTGGATACTTAGGAGGCAGAGATTGTGGATGTGAAGGCAGAAGTGGCTTGGAGAAGTAGGTTCCTTAGACATTCTAAAGTTGTTCACATTTGGCAAGAAAGGATGGTGACTGAAGGGTTAAGAACAATATAAAAAGCCAAAGTAGTCAACTTTAGGACTCATTATTCCAAATGAATTCTGGACTGATGGGACTGGGCCATGTGGTGGTGGTAAATTTTCACAGATCACATGGACAGCACACGGGGGTACCTGTGGAATGGGAAGTAAATACAGCCACCCCTCGGTATCCATGGAGGACTGGTTCCAGGACCCCCCCATGGATACCAAAATCCATGGATGCTCAAGTCCCTCATATAAAATGGTATAATATTTATATATAACTTATATATATCCTGCCATATATTTAAATCATTCCTAGATTACTCATAATACCTAATAAAATGTAAATGCTACGTAAATACTTGTTTTAGTGTACTGTTTAGGGAATGACAAGGAGAAAAGTCTGTATATGTCTAATACAGACACAACCATCCTTTTTTAAAATAGTATTTTTTGATCTATGGTTGGTTAAATAGATGCAGAACTCATGGATATAGAAAACCAACTGTATACCCCAAATTAGACATTTCCAACTAAGCGCTGTTCATATAGAGGCTAGAGGAACAGAGTGAAAAACTCAGGTGTCATGGTTAGCATAATTGTTGTTAATATGAGCTCATTAAGTATTAGTCATTTAACCTATGAGCCCTTTGGGCTTGGCACTCACCTTTGCTCGTGGGCAGGGAAATCAGAGTTACAGAGAAAAATTCCTTTGTTGAAGGCAAAAGAAGAAACTTAGTGTTTGGGGCTTTGAAATTGGAGCTGCACCAAACTGTGAAAATGCTTCAGAGAACTTCAGTGTTATGATGCCTGCAAACACCCTTGCATGTGTGTTTGGGGGAGGGGGTGGGTCTTGCCTTTCAGCTCTTGGGATCAGATTATAGCAGATTAGGGGACAGGCACAGGGGCAGTGGAGTCATGTCTGCCATTTTAAATGTTGTGTAATGTTGTGTTTTCCAGACAGTTGTGGTTACTTCAGGTTTCATCAGATGCCTTAGCTGCTTCTCAGAGCTTCACAACAGCAGTACTATTGACATTTGGGGCCAAATAATCCTTTGTTGGGGGAGTCTGTCCTGAGCATTGGAGAATATTTAGCAGCATCCTTGGCCTCTAGATGCCAGTAGTATCCTGCTCACCCCAGTTAGGACAATAAAAAATGTTTCCAGACATTGCCAAGTGTCCCAAGGGGCAAAACTGCCCCCAGGTGAGAACCATTGCCTTCCAGTATTCTTGGGTGCTACAGTAAAATAGGAAAGCCAACTTCAGTGCTCGGTTTTCACATTACTTTTGGCCATTAATGCCAATATTTTCATGGTACATGCTGCTCTAAGGCATTGAGAGAGTAGCACAGGTATCATGGCATCTTGTTTAGGTTGTGGTTTCTAGAAGCTTATCCCTCAAGAACAAAGGCACTTGTCAGCTTTTACTGATTCTTCTCAGTGCACCCACTGGCTGTGGTCTTCATCTGAAATAATGCCTGTTCTCCTTTGAATGCTCCTGCTATAGGTCTGTCCTTTGGAATTTATTACGTAAGTCTTTTGACTTGGTCATCACCCAAGATCAGCACCTTATAGTCCAAGAACCGTGGGGGCCAACTCCTCCAGCTGACTGGTGCTCAGGTGGACGGGTGACTTTTTAAATAAAAGGAATGAGTAACATGTGCACTGCAAAGTCCCATATCACAGTTACATTTGTGAACATCCTGGACTTCAATCACCCAAGGCGTAAGGGAGAACATTTTATGCCATGGGAGTGTGAAGCAGATAAAAACCATGTCCCATTTCAGAACCCAAGAATGATTCTTTTCTTCTTGGAGGGAGGACAGAATTCCAGATGAGCTTTCACAGTGGCACAGAACAGTATGGGAGACTGCTCTTCAATTTGGCAGAACTCCCTCTGAGAAATCAAGCCTGGAGCACAGGCCTGAAAAGTGTTGTCATAAACCTGGAGGCAGGAGGGGGGTGGAATACATAAAAGGAAAGTGGCTGCCTGGCCGACAGCTTTGAGAACCTGACACTGCTCTGTGGCTGCTTTGCCTTTTAATCCAGCCCGACAGCTTTGTGCTCTGCCCCTCTTCCCGGCCCCAGCCCCACCTGGGCTTCCTTCTGCACTGGGGACTTGGACTCTGTCTGTCTCTCTCTCTATCCTTTGCAGACAGACTCCACACCTTGTCTGAAAAGAGTTGTCATCTAGAGGTTTACTTTTTTTTTTCTTTTTCAAAAAAAAATTAATGTTTAGCTGCCAACCTGGGCGACAGACAGCATGCATTAATCTGAGTCATGCAAAAGCTCCTTTTAAGGCAGCCATTATCTGCTCAGGTTGTTTAATCCTCTGGGGGCAGTGGGAGGGGCCCTGGAGCGAGGCTGCTTTCATCCATGTCAAGCTGGAGAGCGAAGACGTGAGCCGTCATGGCAAATATTTAGCCCCATCAATGGGAAAACACTTCCAGCCAAAATACCTGGACCTCCTAAGCCCCAGATTTCCTACTCTTAAAAACTCCCTGTGAATATCAGGGGTCCCCAACTCCTCCCACCCTGCTGCTCAATCAGGGGACACCAGGCCAGCCAAAAGGACAAAAGAGCTATGGCTGGATGGGTGAATTGTGCAGACTGATGGGTCTGAATAAGGGATCTGAGACAAGACACAAAGATGAAAAGCAACATTTGAACACAGCATTTGAATCTGAGCATATCTAGAGGGCCTAAGGTATTTTATTATCAAAATGTGTGTAAAAAAGATAGTTTGACCAAATGGATGGTCTTTTGTAGTATGACATTGCTCATGTGTACACAGAAGGATCACAGGCAGCATTTCAGCTCTTTCTTTTGGATGTTCTGCCCACAAGTGAAAGAACTATTTTCCCCCAACAGCTGAGACCGTAACATCATTCCAGTACTTATGTCCATGACAAATCACGGACTCACTCCGGATTCCAGTAACTTGGTACCATCACCACGTTACCATGTAATAGTTGGAACCTACCGGCAGAGCATGTCCAGACATTGCTGTAAAACAGGGTGACCTTTCATTCATTTTCCAGTGGATTCACCTTTTTGTCTCAGGGCAAATGAAGCAAGAGGAATAATGGGCAGAGTCATTTATTTGTGTCCGGAGTATTGCATCAGATGACAACAAACTGACTGTATTTGCCTAATGCTTTTCCTCCTGTCCCAGCTTCTCCGTAGACTCTCTAAATCTAAATGGAAAAATGGAGTAAAGCTTCCTGTTAACTCTCAAACATGTCACAGCTCTCCATGTCAGCAAAAACAAGTGACACAGGGCTTGCTCACAGATGGCCCCAACAAGCGGGCAGGGATGAACCCTGTGGAATGAGGTGTGGCCTGGCTCGAGAACTGACTAGAGTGTGGCCAAGGAAGGGCAGCCTCAGAACCACTGTCCGTTTACAACTTTTTCCCTGCCCACATGTCTGCCTGGCTTTGAAAAGATTAACAGGAGTGTTTGTTTGAAAGTCAGACTCCTGGTTTCCTCATTAGTGAAGGGATCTGCTACAGACTTGGGCTGTTTCTATAAACTTTAATTACCTCTCTGATGAGGAGTGTATCCCCTCATCACACTCACCCCAAAGGTACAGAGGAGTTCATTTTTAAAAATGTGTTAGGGCAATAAAAGACCATTAGAGGGAGGGAGGATGGGGTGTGGAAGAGACAAGTGAGCGAGAGAAAGAGAGAGAGAAAAAAAACACACTAGCTCTCCCTGCTGGAATAATAGGCTTGAAATATGAGGAAGTTGATCAACTGCCGATGCCTTCCAAAAACAGATTAATCCACCTTGGTAGCTTTCCTTTCAGAGCAAGCTTTTGGCTCTGTCAACTTTCTCTATCAGCCTGAACTCAAAAGGACACAGGCCACATGCCATCTGAGCTTAAGAGTTATTTTGTGTGTTGATCTGAGAACTTCACATTTTAAAACAACGAATTCATGTTTCTACCGTTTGTTGCTGTCTGTGGATTTGCTGATATAAAGAGGAGAGTCCTAGCCTGGTCATTTAATGAATAATTCTGAGGAACGTGAACTACTCCAGGGTGCCCTCCTACATCTGCAGTGGTGGTTCTCAGCTGGGGTGACTTTGCTTCCCTCACCCCACCCTCAGGATATCTGGCAATGTCGAGACATTCTGAGTTGTCACAAGAGGGGAGGGGGATGCTACTAGCATCTACTGGGTAAAGCAGAGATGCTTCCAAACATCCTACAATGAACAAGACAGCCCTCCTCCACCCCAACAAATCATGATCTGGCCCAAAATGTCAACAGTGTCACAGCTGAGAAACTCTGATTTTCAGACATAGGGAACCCTGCCTAGTACACAAATCCTCCGTAGTTCCCAAGGGCGGCCTGTAGGTAAGAAAAATGCAGACAGAGCCAGTGAACCACAGGACAGCGCTAAAGCCAGTTGGTGAAACTGTAAATGCATAATCCTAACAAAATAACGCACAGTCGTAACAAAGTGAGTTTTAGAGACAAAGCTTTACAACTTCTGGTAAAATGCCCTCATGTGCAAAAAACAGAGTAGATAAATCAAGGTCCTACATCTACTTGTGTTGACAAACCAGTGAAGTGCGTAATAGAGAATACCAGGTGAACTCAAGGCTATACTGTTTCTAAAATTGTGGAACTAGTACAAAGGTAGATATGGAGAGGAGGAGTGGTAATGATATTCCCTGACATTCGCTCAACAGTTGCTACTGAGCCATACATTCACTTAAATACTAGGAAATTATCAATTTTTCAACTGTTGAAGGCCTATGAAAATGGCAGTTTTCTATCATTCAACCTAAATACTATGTACAATGTATTATATTAATAGTGTTAGCATATATTATGTATAACATATTATGTTAGTAACATATTTATGCATCCATTACATTATTATATAGTGTGAAATTATCATTTGTTATATTAATATCACAGATTAGGCTTATATTATTATTGGTATGTTAATATATTGATCAAATAGAGGGTCAGCAAACTTTTTTCTGTGAGGGGCCAAAGAATAAATATTTTAGGGCTGGGTGCAGTGGTTCAGGCCTGTAATCCCAGCACTTCGGGAGGCTGAGGCAGGTGGATAACTTGAGGTCAGGAGTTCAAGACCTGCCTGGCCAGCGTAGTGAAATCTTGTCTCTACTAAAAATACAAAAATTGGCCAGGCCTGGTGGTGGGCGCCTGTAATCCCAGCTACTCAAGAGGCTGAGGCAGGAGAACTGCTTGAGCCCAAGAGGTGGTGGGTGCAGTGAGCCAAGATCACACCACTGCACTCCAGCCTTGGTGACAAAGTGAGACTCTGTCTCAAAAAAAAAGAATATTTGCTCTGTGGCCCCTGCAGTCTATATACTGACCACTTGACTTTACAGCAGTGGCTCTAAAGCAGCCATAGGCAGTACAAAGAATGAGTGAGGATGTGTTCCAAAGTATGGATGGACACTGAAGTTTGAACTTCCTGTCATTTTCACAGGTCAGGAAGTGTTCTTTTTTGCATTTTCAACCATTTAAAAAAAATAAAACGCATTCTTACCTACTGGGACATGCAACAATTGGTGGCAGCGAGATTTGGCTGGCAGGCTGCAGTTTGCCAACCCTGGGATTATATGAACATTTTATATATGTTATACATATTATAGTATATACTATTGCATATTACATCTATACTATACCTACTATATTATGCTATACTACATCATTTCATATGTCATATTACATTACATGATATTCTATATTACTGTATTATATTACTGTACCTTATACCATCCTCCTGGGCAGTAGCATTCTCCTGGTCCCCGTCCTGCTGGGCATAGCATCCTGGGTGACCTCATCTTTTTTGGGTGGCAGATTCTGGGTAGAAACCCTCTCCCTGGGCAGTAGCATCCTGGGTGTCCCCCCTCCTCTCGGAGGTGGCATCCTGGGTGGTCCCTGTCCTCCCGGGTGGTGGCATCCTGGGTGGTCTCTGCCCTCCCAGGCGTAGAATCCTGGGTGGTCCCCCTCCTCTCGGAGGTGGCATCCTGAGTGGTCCCCATCTTCTTGGGAGGTGGCATCCTGGGTGCTCTCCATCCTCCCAGACGGTAGCATCCTGGGTGATCCCTGTCTTCTCAGGAGGTGGCATCCTGAGTGGTCCCCGTCCTTCTGGGCATAGCATTCTGGGTGGTCCCCATACTTCTGGGAGGTGACACGCTGGGTGATCCCCGTCATCTCAGCAGGTGGCATCCTGGGTGGTCCCTGTCCCCCTGGGTTATAGCATCCTGGGTGATCCTCGTCCTCTTGGGAGGTAGCATCCTGGGTGGTCTGCGTCCTCCCCAGCAGTAGCATCCTGGGTGGCTTCCCATCCTCCTAGGCGGTATCATCCTGGGTAGCCCCCCATGGCAGAGGGAAGAGCTGTGGCCTCCGCAACCCCCCACTCACTCCCGCTCCGTTCTCTTGCCCTCCCGGCAGCGGCACCCGACCTGACGGCCTTCAGCGACCCGCGCCAGTTCCCCGCGCTGCCCTCCATCTCTGACCCCCGCATGCACTACCCAGGCGCCTTCACCTACTCCCCGACGCCAGTCACCTCGGGCATCGGCATCGGCATGTCGGCCATGGGCTCGGCCACGCGCTACCACACCTACCTGCCGCCGCCCTACCCCGGCTCATCGCAAGCGCAGGGCGGCCCATTCCAAGCCAGCTCGCCCTCCTACCACCTGTACTACGGCGCCTCGGCCGGCTCCTACCAGTTCTCCATGGTGGGCGGCGAGCGCTCGCCGCCGCGCATCCTGCCGCCCTGCACCAACGCCTCCACCGGCTCCGCGCTGCTCAACCCCAGCCTCCCGAACCAGAGCGACGTGGTGGAGGCCGAGGGCAGCCACAGCAACTCCCCCACCAACATGGCGCCCGCCGCGCGCCTGGAGGAGGCCGTGTGGAGGCCCTACTGAGGCGCCAGGCCCGGCCCGGCTCGGCCCCGCGGGGCGTCGCCTCCTCCTCCGGGCGCCCTGGCCTCCTGTTCCCGACAAGCCTGGCGGGGTCCCGGGCCCGGCCACAGTCCTGGGGCCGAGGGCGCCCGACGGCCAGACGGCCACGAGCTCGCTGTAGGTCAGGCCCGCGCAGCCTCCGGCACCCGGAAGCCCACGCTGCCGCCGCCGTCCGCCGTCCGCCGTCCGCCGGCGCCCCGGTCTTCGCAGAGGTGTCCGAGCCGACGCACCTCGAGGGTGTCCACCTGCCCCAGCACCCAGGGGACGCGCTGGAAAGCAAACAGGAAGATTCCCGGAGGGAAACTGTGAATGCTTCTGTTTTAGCAATGCTGTGAATAAAAAGAAAGATTTTATACCCTTGACTTAACTTTTTAACCAAGTTGTTTATTCCAAAGAGTGTGGAATTTTGGTTGGGCTGGGGGGAGAGGGGAGATGCAACTCGCCCTGTTTGGCATCTAATTCTTATTTTTAATTTTTCCGCACCTTATCAATTGCAAAATGCATATTTGCATTTGGGTGGTTTTTATTTTTATATACGTATATATAAATATATATAAATTGAGCTTGCTTCTTTCTTGCTTTGACCATGGAAAGAAATATGATTCCCTTTTCTGTTAAGTTTTATTTAACTTTTCTTTTGGACTTTTGGGTAGTTGTTTTTTTTGAGAAACAGCTACAGCTTTGGGTCATTTTTAACTACTGTATTCCCACAAGGAATCCCCAGATATTTATGTATCTTGATGTTCAGACATTTATGTGTTGATACTTTTTTAATTATTTAAATGTACTTATATTAAGAAAAATATCAAGTACTACATTTTTTTTTTGTTCTTGATAGTAGCCAAAGTTAAATGTATCACATTGAAGAAGGCTAGAAAAAAAGGATGAGTAATGTGATCACTTGGTTATCCAGAAGTATTGTTTACATTAAACTCCCTTTCATGTTAATCAAACAAGTGGGTAGCTCACGCAGCAATGTTTTTAATGGGATTTTTAGACACTGAGGGTCACTCCAAGGATCAGAAATATGGAATTTTCTGCCAGGCTTACCAAGGGTCTCATATCTAACCTCCTCCTTAAAACAGAGAAGGTCACTCTAGTTCCAGAGGGTTGAGGCAGGTGCCAGTAATTACATCTTTGGAGAGGATTCGATTTCTGTCCAGGGATTTGCTCACCCCAAGGTCATCTGATAATTTCACAGATGCTGTGTAACAGAACACAGCCAAAGTAAACTGTGTAGGGGAGCCACATTTACATAGGAACCAAATCAATGAATTTAGGGGCTACGATTGTAGCAATTTAGGGGCGCACCAGAGGCAGGCCTCAAGGAGCCAATTTCCCTCTGTGTGCCTCAGTGGAGACAAGTGGGAAAACATGGTCCCACCTGTGCAAGACCCCCTGTCCTGTGCTGCTCACTCAACAACATCTTTGTGTTGCTTTCACCAGGCTGAGACCCTACCCTATGTGGTATGTGGACTTTTACCTGTGCACCAGTGTGACAGGAAAGATTCATGTCACTGCTGTCCGTGGCTACAATTCAAAGGTATCCAATGTCACTGTAAATTTTATGGCACTATTTTTATTGGAGGATTTGGTCAGAATGCAGTTGTTGTACAACTCATAAACCCTAACTGCTGATTTTGACATATGTGTGCTCCAAATGATCTGGTGGTTATTTAACGTACCTCTTAAAATTCGTTGAAACGATTTCAGGTCAACTCTGAAGAGTATTTGAAAGCAGGACTTCAGAACAGTGTTTGATTTTTATTTTGTAAATTTAAGCATTCAAATTAGACAAATCTTTGGCTGCAGGCAGCAAAAAACAGCTGGACTTATTTAAAACAACTTGTTTTTGAGTTTTCTTATATATATATTGATTATTTGTTTTACACACATGCAGTAGCACTTTGGTAAGAGTTAAAGAGTAAAGCAGCTTATGTTGTCAGATCGTTCTTATCTAGAGAAGAGCTATAGCAGATCTCGGAGAAACTCGGAATATATTCACTTTCATTTTCCACAGGATTCCCTCCACAACTCAGTTCCATCTATTATTCCATATTACATTTCTGCAGCTAAATTACCATAAAATGTCAGCAAATGTACAAATTTAATTTCTGAAAAGGACCATTAGCCCATTTCCCCCAAATTGAACGTAAATGTTCTTTTCAGCACATGTTGCCATGTCTGACCTGCAAAAATCCTGGAGAAAAATGAAGGAAAAAATTATGTTTTTCAGTTTAATTCTGTTACCTGAAGATATTCCAACTCAAAACCAGCCTCACGCTCTGATTAGATAATCTTTCACGTTGAACCTTTACTCTCAAAGCCATGTGTGGAGAGGGCTTGTCACTATTGTAGGCTCACTGATTTGGTCATTTAGAGTTTCACAGACTCTTACCAGCATACATAGTATTTAATTGTTTCAAAAAAAAAACTAGACCTTAGTTGTTTTGGAGATAGGTCTCACGCAACACATTTTGTGTGTGTGTGTGTGTGTGTGTGTGAGAGAAAAATTGCATTCATTGACTTCAGGTAGATTAAGGTATCTTTTTATTCATTGCCCTCAGGAAAGTTAAGGTATCAATGAGACCCTCAGGCCAACCATATAATAACTGCATGTGTCTGGTCCAGGAGAAGTATTGAATAAGCCATTTCTACTGCTTACTCATGTCCCTATTTATGATTTCAACATGGACACATATTTCAGTTCTGTTTTTCTCACTATCCGAAAATACATTTCCCTCCATCTCTTCCCCCCAATATCTCCCTCTTTTTCTCTCTTCCTCTGTCTTCCAAACCCCATTTTCTTTCTCCTCATTTTCCCATGTTCTCTTAAGGAGATAGCACATACCCCCACCCAGTACCAAATTTCAGAACACAAGAAGGTCCAGTTCTTCCCCCTTCACATAAAGGAACATGGTGAGTCAGCCTTTCTCCTGTTTATGGGTTTCTTCCAGCAGAGCAGAGACATTGCCAACCATATTGGATCTGCTTGCTGTCCAAACTCAGCAACAAAAGCTTTCCTGGGCGAATCACAATCAGTGAGTAAATAGACAGCCTTTCTGCTGCCTCGGGTTTCTGTGCAGATAAACAGAAATGCTCTGATTAGAAAGGAAATGAATGGTTTCACTCAAATGTCCTGCAATTTAGGATTGCAGATTTCTGCCTTGAAATACCTGTTTCCTTGGGACATTCCGTCCTGGTGATTTTTATTTTTGTTGGTTTTTATTTTTGGGGGGAATGACATGTTTGGGTCTTTTATACATGAAAATTTATTTGACAATGATCTCACAAAACATTTTTTACATCTGAACAAAATGCCTTTTTGTTTACCCTAGTGTATACATTTGTTTTGGGATTTTTGTGTGTTTGTTGGGAATTTTGTTTTTAGCCAGGTCAGTATTGATGAGGCTGATCATTTGGCTCTTTTTTTTTCTTCCAGAAGAGTTGCATCAACAAAGTTAATTGTATTTATGTATGTAAATAGATTAAGCTTCATTATAAAATATTGTTAATGCCTATAACTTTTCTTTCCATTTTTTTGTGTGTGTTTCTAAGGACTTTTTCTTAGGTTTGCTAAATACTGTAGGGAAAAAAAATGCTTCTTTCTACTTTGTTTATTTTAGACTTTAAAATGAGCTACTTCTTATTCACTTTTGTAAACAGCTAATAGCATGGTTCCAATTTTTTTTAAGTTCACTTTTTTTGTTCTGGGGAAATGAATGTGCAAAAAAGAAAAAGAACTGTTGGTTATTTGTGTTACTCTGGATGTATAAAAATCAATGGAAAAAAATAAACTTTCAAATTGAAATGATGGTATAACACATCTATTGAAAAAGCAACGGGAGATGTGGTCCTATTTAAACCAGCCCCCACCTAGGGTCTACTTGTGTGGCAATTATTGGGTTTAGTAACAAAACATCCTGCCAATTCGTGCATGGGCTCCTTTCTCCCTGGTACAAACGTATCAAACGCATCCTAAAGGGGAACTGTCAAGCTTGTGTCTTCAGCCAGATGACATGACAGAATACCCCGGAAACCCCTCTCCCAAGTGTTTCTAGATAGCACAGGAGAGCAGGCACTCCACTGTACACAGTCCATGGTACCCCGTTGAGTGGGCCACCTCCCCTCTCCTGGGAGCATTCACCGTGCCCAGCCTGTGCAGGGCAGCTGGACTGCTGCTGTTCAGGAGCCACCAGAGCCTTCCTCTCTTTGTACCACAGTTTCTTCTGTAAATCCAGTGTTCTAATCAGTGTGAATGGCAAATAAACAGTTTGACAAGTACATACACCATATCCAATTGGTTTTGTCTTTCTCTGAGATGGAGGGCTGGGAAACCGAGTAAAGCCCACTGCACACACACTAGAAAGAGAACTCCGGTGAAAAGCTTCAGGCTGAAGCTATGCCCTCACCCCCAGTACTCCCAGCACACCCTGGCTTCTGAAGGCACAAGGGCCTGGAGAAGGCACAGGCTCCCAGGGTTGCTTCTCTGCATATGAAAGAGCACTGAAGCATGTTTTAAAAAATAATAACAATAAAGAAACTAAAAAGGGTTACATGAGACTAGCAAACACAAAGTGGAAAGAGTGTATGTTCAACCTAAGACCAGGCATCTTCATCTGCCTTCATTGCTATACATTACAGGAGTCAGGCTTAGGTAGTGGTTGGGAGTTTTTTAAAAGAAATACTTCTCTCCTCGCCACCCCTGTGCAAAGTATCTTTAATATTTCAGTCTCAAGACTCTGGGTTCAACTCAAGGTATCTTCCCACCAAGAATTACTGTCTAAAGTTTCTTCCACTCTGTCATGCTGTCTCGTGGGACCTCATAACTGATAGAAGAAAATCTTCAGCTGAATCAAATTTAAAGGAATTTAATTGAGCAATGAACAATTTGCGAATCAGGCAGCTCCCAGGATCACAGCAGATTCACGGAGACTCTGGGGTGCCTCGTGATCAGAACAAATTTATAGACCGAAAAGGTAAAGTGACGTACAGGAATCGGAAGTGAGGTACAGACACAGTGAGATTGGTTACAGCTTGGCATTGGCCTTATTTGAACGCAGTTTGAACATTCAGCAGTCTATGAGTGGTTGAATTATGGCCGCTGGGATTGGCCAACCCTCTGCTATTGTTACAGGTGCATACTATTAAGTTAGGTTTTTAATTTTGTCTGACCATTAAGCTAGGTTACAGTTCATCCACAGGACTCAAATCTAGAAATATGGAGTCCTTCTCAGGCCATATTTAGTTTGCTTTAACATTGATCTTAAGTGGTCTGCAGGATGACCACACAAAAAATGTCAGGAACCAAAGTGGGGTCAGCATGAAAGGATGTGACCTGGAAGTCACGGCTCCTGAGCACAGGTAGGAAATAGGGGTAGGATCAGGCTGTACATGGACGTGGCCATGCACAAAGAAGAAGACAAGCTTGTCAGGGAGATGTTGATTACCACATCTGTAGCCAGTTGTTAAACCAAACGTTCATGTCAGAGATTTCGTACCTTCCAAAGAGCTCAAGTTATTTCAGAGAAGAAACCTAGGCCTGAAGAAGAAAACAACAAACATTTGTGCTTTGATGTTGACCTGGATCACCTGGCTGAAGTAGCGTTTGTTAGATCTCTCTTCCAGAAAGTTACCCTTTTATCTCCCCCCACTTTTCACTGTCCGCTTTGGAAGGAAGTTACGAGGCACAGTCCCACTTAGGAAATGTGGAGTTATGCTCTCGTTTCCTTCAGGAGGTAGGAGTCCTTGGCTGAGGACACTAGAACACCCCCCAACCCGATGGCCTCATGCCTTGTGGGAAACAGAGCCCAGGTGTCCTCCGTGTGAAGGCTCTCTCTGCTCCAGAAAGGGCAGGCAGCTCCTCCCCCTGCTAAGGTGCACCAATACCTGCCCCCACCCCTCTCCAGCCTAGAGGATCCAAAAGTTCAGAATGTTCAGTGTTCTAGAAGCAGCTCCATGTTGCCCAGTCACTTTGGGCTGTCTCTGTATAAGGCCAAGCTTTCACACCCACACTCCACCCACCCTCCACCCACCCTCCAATAATGTAGACAAAGTCCCCACCAGAGTTTCCCAGTGTGGCTCAGGATTCCAAGAAGTCACCACCATTTCTTGGGGGTAGGGGGAAAGAACTGGCTGAGCTTTATCTTATAACCTCACAGAATTCCCCACATCTTAATTCAAAATGAGCCCACCCTGTGGTCATGACAATTCTTACCTGGGTTCCCAGAATCCTAAATCCCAGAATCTAAAGGGAACTCAGAGATGAATAAATGCAACCCGCCCTCAGATGTATAAATGCTTCTCCCCAGCCCTTGGGGTTTCTCAGCAGACAGCTTTGCCTCCCTCCTGAATGATATAATAGAACTAAGTTCTCATGTTCGTTTTTTTTTCGGAGGGAGAGGAGATGGCATGGAATGTGTTTCCTGGCCCAGTGGGAGGAGTGTGAGTTGTGCGACAAATTTTAATATTGGAAATTAAATTTTGCATACCTCAAATTCTCCTTCTAGTTTCAATTTCATTGATGCTTTGTAAGAATTAATTAATGTTTTGAAAGTGTTTTGAACCTAAAAGTCTTACATGCCTACAAAGTACCATTATTTGTTATTACGAATTATTGCATGCAGACACTTTTTCCTCTCACCTCAGTGATTCTGTGAGGCTTTCTGCAGACAACTAAAAGCAGCAATGTTTTGCTTACAAAATGGCTGCCTTTCATCAAAAGCTTATTCTCGCAGTCATTCACATATTGATTCATTTACTCATCTAATATTTGTTGAGTGATGGGCACTGGGGAACTGAGGATAGTCATAATCCATGAACCAGGCAGACAGACAAGGCCAAGTTTATGGACCAGGCTTTTACAAGGACCCCACACTTACTTTACGGTTCTGCTACCTTCATCTTAATTTTTTTTTTTTTTTGAGATGGAGTCTCATTCTATTTCCCAGGCCGGAGTGCAATGATGCAATCTTGGCTCACTGCAACCTCCACCTCCCAGGTTCAAGTGATTCTCCTGCCTCAGCCTCCCGAGTAGCTGGAATTACAGGCGTGCACCACCACGCACAGCTGATTTTTGTATTTTTAGTAGAGACAGGTTTTCACCATGTTGGCCAGGCTGGTCTCGAACTCCTGAACTCGTGATCTGCCTGCCTCGGCCTCCCAAAGTGTTGGGATTACAGGCATAAGCCACCGTGCCTGGCCCATCTTGAAATTCTTAATAGTTTCTTTAACAAGAGTCCCTGAATTCTTATTTTGCACAAGGCCCACAAATTATACAGTCTTACAGACAGGTAAACAGACCACCAAAGTATAGCATATGGGGCCATAACATAGGTATAAAAAACTCCAGAAAGGTGCTAGTGAAACTTAACCTGAACAAGTTGGGGAGGACTTTAATAAAAAGGTGACATTTGCTTTCAAAAGACAGATGGAGGTTTTCATGCCAAAAAAGGAGAACTGTAATCTGTACAGAAGGAGGGTGTGAACCAATTACACACATTTTTTCCTAGAAACCATGGTAAGATGACCAGGTTGACACTGAGGTTGAAGCTCTTTGCATATGCACTTCAGGAGAAATGTATGAAAGTGTGAGGAGATGCAAATTAAGAAACACTACAACTAAGCAAGCTGAAAATAATTGTATCTGAAGGGTGATAAAGGGCCAGTTCTCAGAGATATTTCTGTGTCCAACATTATGCGTACGCACTTACATATGGACATAACATACGCATGTGCGTACGCACATGCACACACTCTTAGGTCCACTGCTGAGAGCACCAGGCCAATAAGGCCAGGGTCATCTTGAGTCATTAAATGTACTGGATTAAAGTGCCATGGGGATGAAATTGTGGGTTCAAATTCCTGAGAAATCTTACTAGCTTTGCCCCTCACTAGTCATGGCCCCAAATTGCTTCCTAGCCTCAGGCTGCTCTCTGTCATCATTAATCCAAAACAGTACTAGAAGTCCCCCTACCACACACAGACAGTAGACACCTAGAAATGTCCCTGCATAGGGTCATTATTGTGTTGAGAGAGAGGGACAAAGTTACTGTTACGGGTTGGCTTGTGTCCTCTTAAAATTCATATGTTAAAGTCCTAACCCCCAGGACCTCAGAATGTGACCTAATTTGGAAATAAGTTTGTTGCAGATACAATTAGTTAAGATGAGGTCATCAAGGATTAGGGTAGACCTCCAACATGACTGGTATCCTTATAAAAACGAAAAATTTGGACACAGAAGCATGCATACAGGCAGAATGTCACATGCAGATGAATGCAGAAATTGGGGTATTGCTTCTATAAGCCAAGGAATGCCAAATATGGCCAGCGACCCCCAGAAGTTCAGGGAGAGGCCTGGAACAGATTCTCCTGCACAGTCCTCAGAAGGAACCAGCTGTGCTGACACCTTGATCTCAGACTGCCAACCTCCAGAACCGAGAATAAATTCCCGTTATGTAAGCCGCCCGTGTGTGGTGCTTTGTTTGGGCAGCCTTAGCAAATTAATAGAGACACAGCCATGGAGAAGGTCCAGATTTTCTCCTAAGAGGCATGGACTGTGGTGCATCCTGAATCCCCTTCCTGTGCCTGGCGCTGACCCAGGCCTCACCTCTGCATTACTCCCCTGCACCAGATGAGCTCAGCCGGCACCCTAGAGTCAATGTGAGTGTTCAAGCATCATGTTTGTCACTGATTTTATTTCCCAGAAAAATGTCCCACAGGAAGGGGCGTGATCTCAACACTCCCCTCTCAAGCATCCAAAGTGGATTATCCACCTGGTGAGACAGCAGGCTTTAATCCTGTTTGGCTTGCCTGGGTCACCCAACATCTCTTCCCCATCAGTCAGCATGTGCTGAAGGAATGCGAATGACATACCATGGTCACAAAGCAAAATATAATTAGTAGGGTACATTTGCTGAGTGAAGACATTTATAAAATGCATTGAATAGAGAAAGCAGAAATTTTCCAGAATTGGGCTTCATTGTCCTGCTCGGTACAAATGGCATCTACCAGCCACTGAGAATGCTGCCTCCAGGTTGCTGTTGTAAGTCCTTGAATGACACCTTATCATCTGTGAGACGGTAAAGCACAAGAGAATGCTGCCTGAGAATGCTGCCTGAGGCACAGTTGTAACTCCACCACGGGCTCGCTGGGGTTCTGTGGGCGCATTGCAAAATACCTCTGCGCCTCACTTTCCCAGTCTGTGAAACTGAGATAATAGGTTTATTGTGAGGTTGACATGCATCGAAGCATGCCAAGTTCTTTGAACAGTGCCTGCTACCTTATGAATGTTCTAAAAAATATAAGCCATTATTATCCCTAATTCGTTCAACAACTCTCTGTCCTGTGCTTTCTATTTGCCTATTACTGGGGATTCCCAAGTGAATAAGACCCAGATCATGCCCTAGAATAACTCACACTCTTCCTATGTTCTAGTTCCAGAGAAAAGAACCACATCTCTGGCAGCAAGAATAGCATAAGATCTGTGAGTTTCTAGACACCAGTCTGTATTAGTCTGTTTTCATGCTGCTGACAAAGACATACCCGAGCCTGGGTAATTTATAAAGAAAAAAAGGTTGAATGGACTCACAGCTGTACATGGCTGGGGAGGCCTCACAATCATGGCAGAAGGCTAAAGGCACTTCCTACATGGCGGCGGCAAGGGAGAATATGAAAGTCAAGTGAAAGGGGAAACCCCTTATAAAACCATCAGATCTTGTGAGACTTATTCACTACCACAAGGACAGTATGGGGGAAACCGCCCCCATGATTCAGTTATCTCCCACCAGGTTCCTCCCACAACATATGGGAATTATGGGAGCTACAATTCAAGATGAGAATTGGGTGGGATTACAGCCAAACCATATCACAGTCTCAGGTATCTAGCAGCCTGGGCAGGCACTAGATTCAGACATCCACATGAGATGTGTTTCGCCAACTGTGTGCAGCTCCTCTGTTACTGAAGAGTCAGTCACCCACTGTAGTTGGGAGCGGTGGAGGATGCAGCCGAAATGGCCCCAGGAGGTGCTGGGAGACCCACATACCAGGTTCAGCTGAGTGAACTTTTATTCATTTTTCCAGGAAGTATTTGTAGCATCTACTCTGTGCCAGGCCCCATGCCAGCCACAGGAGACGTGGCAATAAACACAGACAGAATCCTCTCCCAATGGCGAGGCAGACCCTAAGCAAATTAATAAGTAACATATTGGATGGTAGATGGGGTAATTGTTTCCTCTAGGGCTACTATAACAAAGAACCACAAACTTGGTGGCTTAAAAAAACAGAAATGTATTGTCTCACGGTTACGGAGGCCAGAAGTCTAAGATCAAGGTGCCAGCAGGGTGGATTCCTTCTGAAGGCTCTGAGGGAGAATTTGTTCCAGGTCTTTCTCCGTCTCCATTTCTGGTGGATTCTGCAATCCTTTGTGTTCCTCGATGCTATGGTCTAAATGTGTCCCCCAAAATTCCTATGTTGAATGTAATCACCGATGTGGCAGTGTTGGCAGAAGTGGGGCCTTTAGGAGGTGGTTAGGTCATGAGGGTAGAGCCCTCATGAATGGGATTGGTGTCTTACAAAGGACTGGAGGGAACTAGCCAGACTCATTTTTACCCTTTTGTCCCTTCCACCATGTAAGGCACAGCATCTGTACTCTCTGGTAGCAACAAGGCATCATCTTGGAAACAAAGACCGAGCTCTCGTTAGACACCAAACCCTCAAGTGCCTTGGACATTCCAGCCTTCAGATCTGCGAGAAAATACATTTCTATTGTTTATAAATTGCCCACTCTCAGGTATTTTCTTATTAACGCAAATGGACTAGGATGCTTGCCTCGATGCATCACTCCCATTGCCACCTCCTTCCTTAAGGCATTCTCCCCTGGGGGACTCTATGTCCAAATTTCTCTGTTCTTACCAGGATGCCAGTCCTTGGATTAGGCCCACCTGAATCCATCTTGATTCATCTTGATTATATGACCTCATCTTGATTATATCTGGAAACATCCTATTTCCAAATAAGGTCACATCCACAAGTCTTAGGAGTTAAGTCTTGAACATAACTTTTAGGGGACACAATTTTACTCACAGTAGATAAGGATGTGGCTATGGAGCGCCAAAGAGATGGGCACACCAGGGTTGGGGAGCTATAATCCAGGGAAGGGCCCCCTGTGAAGAAAATGGAAGGATGTGGGAAAGTTAGCCAATTTAGGCAAAAGGAATAGTGAGTGTAAAGGCGGAGCTTGCTGGAAGGCCAGTGTGGCTGAAGGACATGGCATCACAGAGGTACCTGGGCCAAGTCCCATAGAGCTGCCATTGTGAGATTTTGGCATTTCTTCTGAGTGAGAGAGTTTTCAGCAGACAGGTAACACGAACTACTGAGAAGTTGCTAGATGCCTATAGAGGGCATCTTGGTATACATAGAAAAGAGTGCCCCTTCTTCCAAGTAGATGCAGCTTTGGAGAAAGGTACACAGCTCAGCCAGTGGAGCAGGGTTGGGTTTCAGTTCCCATTCACCCACTGGGACCTCCATATAGGAGATTATTGCAGTGGCAGAGGTAAGAAGTGGTTGGATTCTGAATCTATTCTGAAAGTAGATCCAACAGGATGTGCTGATAGATTAGATATGGTGTATTCGTCCATTCTCATATTTCTGTAAAGAACTACCTGAGCCTGGGTAATTTATAAAGAAAATAGGTTTTATTGACTCACAGTTCTGCAGGCTATACAGGAAGCATGGCTAGGGAGACCTCAGAAAACTTACAGTCATGCCGGAAGGCAAAGAGGAAGTAGGCACGTCTTACATGCTGGGAGAAGGGGGGAGAGGAAAAGGAGGAGGTGCTACACACTTTTAAACAACAAGATCTCAGCCTGGCAACATGGCAAAACTCGTCTCTACAAAAAAAAAAAAAAAAAAAAAAAAGCAAAAATAAGTTAGCCAGGCATGGTGGCAGATGCCTGCGGGCCCAGCCACTTGGGAGGCTGAGGTGGGAGGATCACTGGAGCCAAGGAGGTTGAGGTCACAGTGAGCTATCATGCCACACTGCACTCCAGCCTGGATGACAGAGTGAGATGCTGTCTCAAAACAAACAACAACAACAACAAAAAAGCAGATCTCATGAGAAGTCACTATCACAAGAACATCAAGGGGGAAATCTGCCCCCATGATCCAGTCACCTTCCATCAGGCCCCTCCTCCAACACTGGTGATTACGATACAACATATAAGATTTGGGCGGGGATACAAATCCAGACCATATCATATGGTGCGTTAGAAAAATACGGTTTGGGGCCTAAACAACTAGGAGCATGAAATGGCCATTCTCTGAGATGAAAATTTGGAGAGGGGCAAGTTTATCTAGGAACCCCAGTCTGATAGTGGGGCAGAAGGGAACCCTGCGCTTAATGCTCTTCAAGATTTCTTCCAGGTCCAACGATGAAGAATCCACCCAGGTGGAAACTATGGTAGCTGAAGAAGAACCGGTCTGCCCTTGTCAGGAATGCTGCATGAGAGCCATATACATGGACTTAACGGGAAAGCACTATTCCATTTTCCAACACGTATTCAGTGATCCAGATCTGACCCTTTGCAAAGCCAGAAGACCCTTGAACTTTCCTCCCCATGGTTTCATCGCCCATGTTGATAGGTGAGGATTGTCCTTTTCCACTGCTGGTGGGCAGTGGGCTGAGTGTTGGCTCCATCTTCTCACTATATCACCTGGCAGTGAAGAATGGAGGGAGGACTTCACTAAGCCTATGTGTGCCTTGAGTTTGATTGTCAAACAGAATGCCTTGCATGTTAAAACCTACAAAAGCAATAGGGTTTATGTAGCTGAAATACTTGTACCTTTCTTCCATTAATGAACTTTAGAGAGGCAAAAATTACTAGCTGCCTACCCCAATATCTGTTTTCCTTAGTTATAGGTTCCCTTGGGGACATGACTGCCTGGACGAAAGACCACACCACCCAGCCGCCTCACAGCTTGGCATCCCATGTGACAAATTTCTGGTCAATGTTATGTAAATAAAAGTGGGTATGTCAGCTTCCAGAAAATTTTCTTTAAAGTTTACATGCTTTTCCCATTGTCCATCTCTGCCCCAGCCCTACTGCCTGAAATGAAGAGGTGATGATTAGAGAAAGGGCACCACATCCCTAGAAGGGTGGATGGTGTTAGGAGGAGCCTGACCCAATGTCTTTGTGGAGGCCCCATCCCAACCCTGGATTGCTTGTGTCTGGATTCATCTTCCATGAAAGGAATTAAACATCTATCTCTCACATCAACCATTCAAATGTGGGGTTCTCTGTCACTGCAAACAAACCTAATTTTAACTGACGTACACATAAATGGTTTCTGAGTCATCTTTGGCAGAAGCACTGACCCGGGGTAAAAGTGCTTTATCTTCTTTCAGATTCTGATTCCTTCCAGATTCTTAAGAGCCCTTCAGGGTGTTGAAGGACTACAAAACAATGAAGCAGCGAGGGGAGGTATGAGGGTAGCACTAGCATCTACCGTAAGGTGCTTCCCCTGCTAGTGCATCCCCAACTCTGCCCCAAGTTTCTAACAATCCCAAAATGTCTAGGTGGATTTGTTTGAAACCACTTTGACTGTGATCCATGTGCCTGACAAATGCCCTTAAAATTCTATCCAACTTTAGAGGTTTTTGTGGTATTTTCCATGTGCCATTTTCATTTGCCATCTTGCTTTTTTAAATATTCAAGACACCTAAGGGCATCTCTAACTCTTTTTTAAATCTTTGATAAGCAGTCATCACATTTGCAGTGTTTTGTAGATAATGAATTTTAAAAAAATATTTTGGTGTTGTCTTAGTCCATTGGGACTGTCACAACAAAATATAATAGACTGGGCGGCTTATAAATGATAGGAATTTTTTCCCTCAGTTCTGGAGGTTGGGAAGTTCAAGATCAGAACGGCAACATGGCTGGGTTCTGGTGAGGATGCTGTTTCAGTTATAAACAGTGGACTTCTTGCTTTGTCTTCACATGGTGCAGAGGGTGAAAGAGTTCCCTTGGGCCTCATTTATAAGGTTACTAACCCCATTCATGAGGCCTCTACTCTCATGACCTAATCACCTCCCAAATGCCTCACCTCCTGATGCTCACTTTGGAGGTTAGGATCTCAGTATATGAGTTTAGAGGGTATGCACACATTTAGAACATAGCAAGTGTCATTTTTCCTTGTGAATAAATGGGAGACTTTTAAGCCAGATTTTCTAAAGATACTTTTCTCAAAATTTAGTTAACTTTTTTTTAGTTAGTTTTAATCAATTGTGTTACCTTGTGTTTAGTTTTACATGAAGAGCTTACAAACGTGAAATTTTCAAAGAGGTGAATTTTAAGAGAATTAGCCAGTAGGTGATCAATCATTAGGAAGGTTTTCTAGGAATCGGTTTTGAGTGATATGCTCCCTGACACATGTCACATTTCCAGAACCTATGCTCTGTAATGACTTGAAATCTCCAAGTCTCAGCTTCCACACATGTAAGATACAGATTCTTAGATATCCATCTCATTTAGCTACTGAAATAAAAGGAAAAAATAAAAAGGAAGACAATAGAAAATGTCAGAGAGGATGAAGAGCAATGACAACTTTCACACTTTGCAGGTGGGAGTATAAATGGATATTACCAATTGGAAAAATAATCTGACGTGACTCCTAAAAAACTGAACACGTACTTATAATAAGTCCTAGTATATTCCTAAGACTATTTCTGGTAGTATTTTCCACTACTAAAAAAATACTTCACAAACGCCTTTCACGTGTACCCAAAGATGTATGCAGATGCTTACAGCAGCACTTATTGTAATAGCAAAACCTGGAAACAACCCAAATGTCCACAACAGAAGAATAGATAATGAGTTGTGTTACATTCTTGCAGTGGAACAGTATATAGAGATATAAAGAAATGGGCTGGGCGCATTGGCTCACGCCTGAAATCCCAGCACTTCGGGAGGCCAAGGCAGGTGGATCACCTGAAGTCAGGAGTTCCAGACCAGCCTGACCAATATGATGAAACCCCGTCTCTACTAAAAATACAAAAATTAGCCGAGCATGGTGGTGGGTGTCTGTAATCCCAGCTACTCAGGAGGCTGAGGCAGGAGAATCACTAAAACCGAGAGGCAGAGGCAGCAGCGAGTCGAGATCACACCATTGCACTCCAGCCTGGGTGACAAGAGTGAAACTGTCTCAAAAAAAAAAAAAAGGAATGGACTACCATTACATAGAGCAAGATAAGTTATAGTGAAAAAATTAGAACAGTACATAGGGTATGATTCTATTTATATAAAGTTCAAAAGCAAGCAAAACTACATAAGGTATTTTTTAGGGAGCATATGTAGATATTAAAAAAAAAAGTAGGGAAATGATTAACACAAAGTTTAGGATCCTTGGTTACATTTGGTAGCATAGGGAGGGACGGGGGAATTCTGGGATTCAGTTGTTCTATTTATTAGCTTAGATGGTTAAAGTATGCATACTTATTTTGTCATTATCCACAAAATTTGGTTCAAGTAGACTGCTAACATGATCAAAACTCAATTTTGGATCAACTGAGTTTGCTCTGGTCCATAGTCCTCTTGGAATCCCATAAACTAATCTGTAATGTGACCATTAAATACCTGTGGTCAACAGGGGAACCAGGTAGAAAAGTTTCGGATTCCACATTCCAGTGCCTGTGGTTCTTGTACGCAAGGTAGAATTCATTTCAGTTGCACCATTTGGGTCAGAGGAAAACACCAACGTGCCATTGAGGCTGAAAGTATTCATCAGTGTAAGTCACATGGTGATCTGACTTTCTTTGAATGTTCCTTAACAACCACCATCCTCAAAGCCCTTACTTTGAGGATGTTGTTTATGATCCCTCTCAGGTTGTTCCATGAAACAGAGGCTACAGGCATGTTGTCCATAGATTAGCCCCCCAGATGTGGTTAATGGTTTCAATACCAGGGAATGGGGATATGTGTGTGTGTGCACTGAGGTGTAGGAGATGGTTAGAAAACCTTCATCAAAGTAAAAGAGGATGGCACCAACCACAAATTTAATTCAAAAATGAAACAGTGTTTCTTTTGGTTTCAATTGTCTCTCTCTTTCTTCACAAATACCTCACATCTGTGTAAAGATTGGCTCAAACCCCACTTAAAAAGTAAGCTCTTACCAAGATTCTAGTTCATTGATTAACAAGGAAGAAAGAAAGCTTGCTTTATGCTGTAAAAAGTTAGATTTAATTGCCCTCCTCCCTGGCCTCTTTTTGTCTAAATTGCAAAGTCTCGCAGTCTTGAGACTCCACTTGGATTTCCTCCCAATATTTGAATACATAAATATAGGTCTGTGAGTACACTGCCACCGTTTATGAGCCTTTTAAAGATCAAAGAGTCATTTTCAGCTCTTGGATTTGTCACTTTAAAACATACTGTACTTTACCGTTTAATGGGTAGTTCTTTCAGAATGGCCCATTAGACTCTCCTCATCTCTATCTTAACACTGAGTCCTACAGTTTGTGTAATGCCTTTAATGCAGAATGCAGTTCAATTTCCAACATGTTAAGATGCTCAGAATCTCCATTTACTGGAGTTGAGTTTTAAAGGGTACAGGTCTGAGCTACCATACATGTCATTCTAAAGATGCCATTAGCTCTGATTCAAACTTAGTTGGTCACATTGACAAAAGAGAACATCACAAAGTCAGGAAAAAGTAAGAGTCCACAGAACACCACTTCTCTAAGTGCTGGCAGAACTTGAAATGTAAAGAATGACTCAAATTATGTAGCCTGGGGACCAGGTCATATTGCATAACAGCTTAACAGTGACGATCCTTGCATGTTTACCTTATGTTTTTTGGGCAACACCTTTAAATTCAGCATGGAGTTCAAATTTGAACTTTTGGACAGCTTCAGTATTTCTCACACAGATTTAGATGACTATAGAACAAATAAGAGAAATAATAAAATGAGGAAAAAGAAATTAAACATCTTAAACTTTTAGTTTAAATTGATGCACTTGCTGAAATCATCAGCATGATCTGCGTGTTAACAGAACTGGTTCTCAGAAGCATACCAGGTTGCCTACCATAAAGTTAGGTGGAGTTATTTATTTGTTATGTGGAAAGCAGGTTTTGAAAGATTTCTACCTCCATTGATGGTGGTGGAATAGTATGTTCCACCACACAGAGAAAAATTAACAATTTTAAATCACTATGTGTGTGTGTGTGTGTGTGTGTGTATGTGTGTGTGTGTGTAGACATCAAACCAAAGTAGCAAGGACTTCATGAGCCAATATCTTGGGGAAAAAAGGAAAGTTAAAAAGAAGTGAGAAGTGAGGTAAGTCTGACATATGTCCATGACTTTATTTTTCTCCTCAAGGCATTTTTTGTTTCTCAGAAAGATGCTGAGAAGCTAAGAAACTTTTGCACGTCTTGCAGTGGGCAGGGACAAAATTGGAGTGAAGGACTCGCCAAAGAAACGAGGTGTTGGTAAAGAGCACAGGCTTTCCACTGGGGTGCTCAGAGAGCTATACTTGGGATAACAGCCTCACAAGTACTGAAACTCAGACTCTAATCACCCCAACATCTGCATAGGCAAGTCATTCCAGACCCAACTGACTTCAAAACATTCAGAGCCGCAAATTATCTCAACAACTTTTTATACAAAATGCTTTGTGTTTAATTGCAAATTACTTCATACACCAGGAGACATGAACACAAAATAAAAAACTGAGAGAAATCAACAGAGAAAAGGAACAGCCTCACAGGCTTTATCAGACATTGAATTTAAAATATATGTGATTGGCTGGGCACGGTGGCTCACGCCTGTAATCCCAGCACTTTGGGAGGCCGAGGAGGGTGAATCATGAGGTCAGGAGATCGAGACCATCCTGGCTAACACAGTGAAACCCCGTCTCTACTAAAAATACAAAATATTATCCAGACGTGGTGGCAGGCACCTATAGTCCCAGCTACTCGGGAGGCCGAGGCAGGAGAATGGCATGAACCCGGGAGGCGGAGCTTGCAGTGAGCGGAGATCACGCCACCGCAGTCCAGCCTGGGTGACAAAGCGAGACTCCATCTCAAAAAAAAAAAAAAAATGTGATTAATAAATCCAAGAAATTAGATGGCTATGTGGAAACCTTCAGCAGAGAACTTGAACCTATAAAAAGAAGAAAGTGTACATTCTACAACTGAAAAATGCTTGAACTGAAATTAAGAAATTAATGAATGAATATAATAGTAAGTGAGAGAAAACTCAAAAAGGAATTAATGAACTGGAAGATCAGTCAGAGGAAATAACCAGAATGAAATAGTTTTGTTTTGTTTATAAATGGTACATACAGAAACATACAAAAAGGAACGTAAGAGATGTAAGGTTACATGATGACAGGTCCACTACGTATGCATTCAAAATTCCAGGAGACGAGAATGAGAATAGATAGGAACAATGTTCAAAGAGATGATAGCCAAGAAGTTACCACAACTACTGAAAGGTAGCAAGCCACGGTTTAAAAAGTGCTAAAAACACCAAGCAGGATAAATACAGTCATGTGTCACTTAATGACAGAATAGGTTCTGAGAAATATATTATTAGGCAATTTTGTCATTGTGTGAACCTCATAGTATGTACTTACATAAACCTGGATGTATACATATTTTTAGTTACATATATATACACACACACACACATATATATTTTTCATATGAAAAACCAAATGTCTCAGCACCAATACTGAATATCAGTCATTTCCCCTACTTGATTTGTAATGCCAACATCAAGTGCCATACATCAGGTTTCTATTTATGCTCCATTACAGTCTTATAGGACCTCTGCTGGGTAAGTGGTCTGTCATTGACTGAAATATGGTTATATGATGCATGACCGTACTAAGAAAACTACATCTAAGTACATCATAGTAAAATTGCATTGAAAACCAAAAACATAGAAAAAACTCTTAAATCCAGAGAAAAGAAAAAAGGCATATTATCTTCAAAGAGCAACTGTAAGACAAATGACTTCTAAACAGAAAAAGTAGAAGTCAGAAAATAATGGAGTGGCATCTTCAAAGTGCTAAAAGGAAGTAACTACAAACAGAACCCTTTACTCAGTAAAAATATATTTTAAAATGAAGACAGAATAAAGACAGTTTCAGAACAACGAAAACAGAAAATTTGTCACCAGTAGTATGATGATACAGAAAAATTATAAAAAGAATTATTTGAGAAGCAAAATTATTTCCTATGGAAGTGTACACTGCGAGAAGGAATGAGGAGCAATGGAAATGTTAAAATACAACAGTATGAAACACTAAAAATGTCTTGTGAGGCTTAAAAATAGATAGCGAATTAAAATATGTGATAAAAGTAACCCTACAGGCAGGAAAAACCAAAGTATCCTATGGACTTTGCCTTGTCCATGAGTGATTTAAAAGGTATTAATTTACATTAGATTTTAACGTCAAAGATGCATGTTGTAATTTAGAGTAACTACTAAAAGAAGATATAATCAGCAAACATTTAGCAGAGTAAAGGAATAAAAAAATTACTCCAAATAAGGCATAAATATGTATTAGCTATCTACTGATTTGTAACAAGTTGTGCCAAAACTTAACACTTAAAACAACAAAACATTGAATGTTCTAGAAGTAAGGAATTTAGGGAAAAAAGCTAAGCTAGATGGCTCCCAGAGTCTTTCATGAGCTTGCTGTCAAGGTGTCAGCCGGGGCCAGCCAGGTGAAGTCTTGCCTGGGGTTGAAATACAATAAATGCCCCTCCCCACCCCCGCCCATTAACCATGGTTTTGCTTTCTGAGATTTCAGTCACCCACGGTTAACTATGGTCTGAAAACGTTAAATGTAAAATTGCAGAAATAAACAATTCATAAGCCTTAGATTGCACACCGTTCTGAGTAGGGTGATAAAATCTCATGCCGTCCAGCTCTGTCCCAACTGGGACGTGAATCATCCCTTTGTTCAGTGTATCCATGCTGTGTATCCTTCCTTTCATCACTCAGTAGCCATCTCAGTTATCAGGTTATCTGTTGCGGTATCACAGTGCTTGTGTCCCAGTCACCCTTATTTTACTTAATAAGGGCACCAAATCACAAAAGTAGTGCTGCTGGCAATTCAGATAAGCCAAAGAGAGGCCATCAAGTGCTTTCTTTAAGTGAAAAGGTGAAAGTTCTCAACTTATGAAGGAAATTAAAAAAATCGTATGCCAAGGTTGCTGAGATCGATACAACAATAAGGTGTTTTGAGAGAGAAACCACATTTACATAACTTTTATTATGGTATATTGTTATAATAGTTCTATTTTAATATCAATTATTGTTAATCTCTTAATTAATTTATAAATTAATTATAAAATGTATAAAGCAGGTACAGGCCTTTTATAATCGAGTCTTTAAAAATCACCGACTGTCATTTCTGCCTTATTCTGTTTGATAGAAATGAGTCTCTAAGTCTAGGCCACACTCAGGAAAGAAAGATTAAGCTCCACTTCTTATCAGAGAATCTGTGGACATGGTTTAATACTACAATAAAATGAAAGAAAAAGAATTACAGAAAGTGAGGCAAATAGAAAATCAAAGACAAAAGAGTAGATTTCAAACCACATATCTCAGAAACTATGTGAAATACAAAGATTAAATATTTTGGTACAATGACGAAGACTAGGAGACTGCATAAAAAATATACTGCTAATAAGCACAACTTAAATATGAGTATACATTTAACAGAGTAACGGAATAAATACTTACTTTGAATAAATAATTTAAAGCTTATGAATTGTTGACTTCTGCAATTTTCCATTTAATGTTTTCAGCCTATAATTGACTGTAGGTGACTGAAACCTCAGAAAGCAAAACCATGGTTAAGCAAAGATTACTGGATTTCAACCCCAGTAAGCCTTCATATGACCACGGAGCTGGCTGACACTTTGATGGCAAGCTCATGAGAGGTTCTGGGCTACAGTCACCTCGCTTAGCTGTTTCTGAATTCCTTACTCCCAGAATCTGTGGAATATTAAATGTTTTGTTGTTTTTAGGTGTTAAGTTTTGGGGTAACTGGTTAAAAATCAGTACATAACTAATACATACTGCCTTTCTCAAGATCTTTCTCAAATCTTAAATATGATAAAGATTTAAAATAAAAGGATGGAAATAGATATACCGCATGCAAACACTAACCAAAAGAAAGCGTGTGTAACCATATCAATACTAAAATAGTCTTGAAGGCAAGAAGCATAACTAGATACAGAGGGACATTTTATAATGATAATGACATTTTGTTAGGGTGAATGTACAGAGAAAATATAATAATCTTAAACTGATATGCCATTAACAACACAGACCCAAAATATAGAAAACAAATTTATCAGAACAGTAAGGAAAAACAAATAATAGATCCACAATCACAGTAAGGAGATGGAGTATTTTAATACACAAATAATAAACTTGACCTAATTGATACCTATACAGCATTATATCCAACAACTGTAGAGTAAATGGCATGGAATGTTTACCACAAATTAACCCTATGCAAGTTTGCAAAGCAAGTCCCAAAAAATTTCAAAAGATTAAAATCATACTGGGTATGTTCTCTAACCTCAGTGGGGTTGGGTTGGAAATCAATAACTGAAAGGGAATTAGAACACTTCCAAATATTTCGAAATTAGGCAGTACAGTTATAAATAAATCATAGGTTTATGCAGAAATCTTTATAGAAATACATATATTAGATATAAATATATATAATATAAATTATATATTATAGATTTATATGGAGATCTATAGGTCAATAAATATAAATTATATATGTTATATATTAATAAACATAAATTAGAAAATACATCAAAACTGTAAAATGTAGCTAAAGCAGTGCCTGGAGGGAAATTTGTAGCTCAAAGAAAGTAGATAAAAGGGCCGGGCACAGTGGCTCATGCCTGCAATCCCAGCACCTTGGGAGGCCGAGGCGGGTGGATCATTTGAGGTGAGGAGTTCAAGGCAACCAACATGGTGAAACCCTGTCTCTACTAAAAATACAACAATTAGCCAGCCGTGGTGGCATGTGCCTGCAATCCCAGTTACTTGGGAGGCTGAGGCACAAGAATAGCTTGAACTTGGGAGGCAGAGTTTGCAGTGAGCCGAGATTGTGCCACTGCACTCCAGCCTGGGCCACAAAGCAAGACTCTGTCTGGAAAAAAAAAAAAAAAAGAAAGAAAAGAAAAAGAAAATAGATAAAAGGAAATGATACAGATAAGAGCAGAAATAATGGAATGGAAGACAAATGCAATGGAGATAATTTTAATTGGTCAGTTCTTTGGAAAACTTATGAAACTCGTAAGCTTTAGGCAAAACTGACTATGAAAAAAAGAAGAAAAAAACATCAATATCATGATCAAAAAAAGGGAGACTTCACTACAGACATTAAATAGATGTAAGATATTATAAGCAACTCTATGCCAATTAATTGAAAATTTAGATGAAATGAACAAATTCACAGAAAAATACAACATATCAAACTGACAGAAGAATAAAAACTCTCTAAATAGATTGAAGTGTCTATCAAAATAATTAGTTCCATGGTTTAAAACCTCCCCATAAAGAAAACTTCAAGCCCTGATATTTCTTTGATGAATTATCTCAAACACTTAAGGAATTAATAACACCAATTTTACATAAATTTCTTCAGAGTATAGAAGAAATAACATTGCCTTTCATTTTATGATGTCAAAATAACACTGATACCAAATCCTAAAACAAGCATTGCAAAAAAAAAAAAAAGGAAAAAAAGTACAGAACAATCTCTCCCATAAGCACATCGGCCAAAAGCCTAAACAGAATTATTATCAAGCTGAACTCAGCAATCTACAAAAGAATAATATATCAGACCAAGTTGGGTTTGTTCCAGAAATTCAAGTTGGTTTGCCATTTAATAATCAATTAATATAATAGACTAGCATAAATTGTGGTGTATTTATTCAGTAGGATACTATATAGTTGTGAAAATTAAACTTAACAAAATTAATAGATTTATTAATAATAAAGTTATTATTTATTTTTATTATTATTTTTTTTAATTTATTTTTTTTTGAGACGGAGTCTCGCTCTGCTGCCCAGGCTGGAGTGCAGTGGCCGGATCTCAGCTCACTGCAAGCTCCGCCTCCCGGGTTCACGCCATTCTCCTGCCTCAGCCTCCCGAGTAGCTGGGACTTACAGGCGCCCACCACCTCGCCCGGCTAGTTTTTTGTATTTTTAAAGTAGAGACGGGGTTTCACCGTGTCAGCCAGGATGGTCTTGATCTCCTGACCTCGTGATCCGCCCGTCTCGGCCTCCCAAAGTGCTGGGATTACAGGCTTGAGCCACCGCGCCCGGCCCCTTATTATTTTTATTTTATTAATTTTAATTATTATTTTATTATTTATTATTAATAAATCTATTATTAATAAATTTACTAATTTATTATTAATAAATCATTGATAAATTTACTAATAAATTTATTATTGATAAATTTACTAATAAATTTGTTATTGATAAATTTATCATTAATAAATTTATTATTAATAAATTTGTCGCTAATAATTTATTATTAATATATTTATTATTAATAAATTTTTTATTGATAAACTGCTGCAACAGCAAGATCTATCTCAGAAACATTCTTTTTGTGTGTATGTAGCACCATCTCCGCTCACTGCAACCTCCACCTCCCGGGTTCAAGCAATTCTCCTGCCTCAGCCTACTGAGTAGCTGGGACTATGGGCGTGCACAACCACACCTGGCTAAGTTTCATATTTTTAGTAGAGACGGGGTTTCAACGTGTTAGCCAGACTGGTCTCGAACTCCTGACCTCAAGTGATCTGCCCAGTTTAGCCACCCAAAGTGCTGAGATTACAGGCGTGAGCCACCGCACCTGGCTATTTCACAAACGTTCTTTTTTAAAACACAACTGCTACCTTCTGTATTTAAGAAGCAAAACACAAAATCATATATACTGTATGATTCTGTCTATATAAAGTTCAGAAATAGGCAAAACTATGTTGTAGAGGTCAGGATAGTGATCACCTCTACAAAGGATGCAGCAGGCAGTGATTAGGAGGCTTAAGGCTACTTCTAGGGTCTGGATAATGCTGTATCCCTCATAGGGGCGTTAGGTTCTCAGGAGTGTGTTCATGTTGGAGTAATCCATCAAGTTACATTATTAGTTATGATTTATGTACTTTTCTGTCTCTCTGTATACTTCCATGCAAAAACCTCTATAAACGGATTTACACATCGGAACTAAAAGTAGTTGTTTAGATATTCCGGATCTAAAAATCCAAGTTACATACTGAATCAAAGTTGCATAGCATTTACAATTCAAAAAGTGCATCTGTACATCACTTGTTCACTCTTCACTTCAGAGGTAGCATAGGGTGTATATGTTTCCATTGTACATATGAGGAAATGGAAATACTGGTAAGTGCAGTGATTTTTTTTCAAGATTACATAGCTATTATCATGAAACCGAGTCATCCAAAAATTTAAAACACCCAGAATTATTGAACTATTGATCATATATTTGCCTTCGATTCCAATTTAACACAGTTCATTTAAATTACTCCAGTGAAATTCATAAACATGGCTATACAGACTCCATTTTCCCCCATTGATTTTTAGAGCCAGATTATCCAATGCAGGGTGATGGATAGAACATAGACTGCAGTAAGACCAAATGCGGGGGGAAAAAAAAAATCCACACCTTGCCATGAATTTGGATAAGGTACTTCATTGTTCTAAACCTCACTTTCCCAATCTACAAAATAGGATCAATAATACACCTCTCATAGGGTTATTATGAGGGGTAAATCAGATGACATGGGGGAAAAAATGCCCAGCAGAGTGCCTGAAAGTAACTTGTGCTCAATTATGTCGGTTTTACTCTTTCCTCCCAGCCACCAACTTCATTTAGGAAGTGAGTCATCTGCCCCATAGAGGTCAACCCAAAAGTCCTTCAGATGATCATAGAATAAGGCATAGAGGGGCACCTGAGTTTATCTAATGCAGCAGAGGCACCTACAGGTGAACTGGCTCATTCAAGGTCATTAATTAGTCAGACACAGGCTAGAATCCTTCCTTTCTCTTTGGCAAGTGGTAAATGTTTCCAGAGTGCATCTAGGATCATATTTTGGCATCCTGCTGTTGGGAATGAGGATGGGGTACAAAAGCCACTGAAGTCAACCCAGCCATGGACTGGGGCGGCCCAGGGTCACAGGGGCATTTGAGGTAAGGAATTGAGACTCCATTCCCTACATTGAGAAGGATCCAGATAGAGGCCTCCATGCATAGATCTATAAGGGAGATTTAGAGGGGCTCAGTTTTGTTTTGTGTTTCCTCAAGGCTCAAGTCTACCTGGTGGCTTCTACTTCCAGTAGACGATTTTATTAAAGGGACCACACACATTTTTGGTAAGGGTGGCACACACCCCCAGAAAAGAGACAACAGAACTTCTGTGGTACAAGAGCAAGGCTGCATTTAGCCATACTCCCGCTAAGTGACAACAGCAGTCACAATGATGGTGGCTGCTAGCAATCCTCATAAAGGGCAAGCCTATTAAGTGCTAACTCTGTGCCTGGCTCTTTATGAAGCACTCGGCAGGGATTATCTTATTTAAATGATCTTTGAAATAACCTCTTTAAAATATTTATAGACATATAAAACAATATATGTCTATATAAAGACACACATATGTACACATATATACCCATACATATGTATTCTTTTTAGAGACAGGGTCTCGCTATGTTGCCCAAGCTGATCTCAAACTCCTGGGCTCAAGAGACCTGCCTACCTCAGCCTCCCAAAATGCAGTGATTGAAGATGTGAGCAATCACACCTGGTCAAGAGATATATTATTATTTTCATATTACAAATAGAGCAGCCGAGCCTTAGAAAAGTAGCTTGTTCATAATTGCACAGCTAGTAAGTGGCAGAGCCATGACTCCAACCAAAGTAATATCTCTTCAGAATGCATGTTCTTGGCCCATATTCTATACCACTTCCCTACAGAGTAAGTTCTTTGTTTATCGAATACATTAATAAATGAGTAAATGAATAAGTGAGTGAAAAGAAATATGGATTGAGTGCCTACTACACTCCATGCAGCGAGCTAGGGCTACTGCTAAATTTTCAACTTGCAGGTAGATGGTGCCATCAGGCCCTGAGATGAAGAACACAGAAGTTTGAGCATCTGTGAGGCAGAAGGTGGTGGGCTGAGTTCTGACCCTATGATCCTAGGATGTCTATGGGGGGCATTTTGGGAGGTCTGCATCATAATCTCACCACATATTTTCTTTCCCTAAGTCTCTGATCCATGCAGAGATGGACAACAGATCAACTGAATTTCTCTGGGGTTGCTCGCGTATGTGTCCACTGAGCCCGTCAGGATCTTCCTGATCAGACTGGTAGCTCTTACAGAATAGGGACTGTTAGCCTCACACATCTTGCAGGTCCCACATCACTACTCACTGATTGATGATTCAATGTGACTGTTCTCAAACTTGGGCCATAAATCGTTTGGGGGAACTAAGGTCTTAGGCGTTCACCCATCAAGCTTGCTTCCTGGTGACACTGTACGTATGTCTCTTGACCAAGCAAGAAGAATTCTGCCAGCTTTCTGTGAGACACCCATGACATGCTGTCAAAGCTGAATGGTGCGTTTTCCATTAGTTTCCTTGAGCTTATTCCAGAAGCAGCAACCTTTAAGGATCCGTACAAATCCCATCTTCTCCACAAAGCACCACTGGCTCATGGCAGCCTCTCCATCCTTCAGACAATCATCAAGACTCACTGTCTGGGCCATAATTTGGCACTTGCCTTTTATTACATCATTCATTCTATATCGTATACCAACTATAAGCTCCATGAGGGCAAGATCTATGGCTTTCACTTCTTTGAGTAGCAAGATAAGACTTTTAGATACATATTAATTCCACAAATCTTTGTGGGGCATCAGTGATATGCCACCCATAAACAACAGAAGCAAAGCAGATTAAAATTCCTTTTTGAGTGGAGGCACTGTCTTCCCTATACTCCCTTATTCTCCCCACAACTCTCTTCCCTTATTGCTACAGTGGTATACGCTGACTACTGAGAGGGGTTACAAAGAATACAGAGATCAGGGTTGGGTGCAATGGCTCACTCCTGTAATCCCAAGGCTGAGACAGGAGGATCACTTGAGGCCAAAAGTTTGAGATCAGCCTGAGCAACATACAGAGACCCCCATCTCTACAAAAAAAAATATTAAAACTAAAATTAGCCAGGTGTGGTGGTGTGTGCTGGCTAATTTTATTTTTTAGTGTATGTCTGTATGTATGTATTTATTTATTTATTTATATTTTATTTTTAGCCAGCACTCTAGCTACTCAGAAGACTGAAGTGGGAGGATCACTTGAGCTATGATCACACCACTGCACTCCTAGGCAACAGGGCAAGACCCTGTCTCTAAAAGAAAAAAAAGAGAGAGAGAGAGAGATCAGAGTCAAAGTTATGCCTTTGGTATTCCAAGTCAGGCCTCTGGGTGTCACATCAGGGTCAAGGTTTTTAATTTGCAAGAGGAGGTTTTTGAACTTCCAAAGAATATCAAGCCCTGGTCAAGGACACTGGGTAGAAAAGAGCACACGCAGGAATTAGATGACCATGACCCTTTCCCTAGAGACTAGACAAGTTTTCCCCACAGATAAGCTTGGAACTGGCCCATGCTGGCAGCCAATTGTTAAATTTTCAGGAATTTTGTGAACTGCTTAAGGCTGGTAGCCTGAAATTGACCTTAATAGGAGTTTTCACGTCCCTGAACTCAGCAAGTGCTATAGATTCGGGCCTTTCTGCACACCTCTCCCCTTGCTATCAGAGCCAGTTGTTAGACATTTTGCCAGCACACCAATTCCTTCACCCCTTCCCCAGCCTGGGCCCTCAAATAATTGCTCCCCTCCCTCCCACCCCCAAAAGCAGTTGAGGAGAAAAGGCAGCAAGGCTGAGTAGAGATGGCCAAGACAGCACCAGAGAGCCTCAGAGAGCACCAGAACTTGTCCTCTCTCCCTGAGAGGGGTGTGTCCGGGGCCTCACAGTCAGGGTACGAAGGAAACAGAGGTGGGAGCTGATGACTGGAGGTCCTCAGTAGGGCCACCATGACAAAGACTGTCTCTCTGAAGGAACTTTAGCCAGCCTTCTCCTGGCCCTCCTCTCCACTAGGCCTCAGCCTTGGAATGAAGACTTGAGCAAATGCTAATGTCTTTTCTAACAGCCCAAGGCCACACCCCCCAAATGGCCCTACCCTCCTCAAAGTGCCTGCGTGAGAAAACTCAAGGCTAGCAAAAAAAAAATCTACTGTTTGTTCCAGCCAACACCTGAGGATAGGGCTTCCGCCTCCCAGTCTCCGTGGGAGGAGAGAATCCTAACTTTGATAATTGTCAGCCAGCAGACACAGCTGGCCTAGTCGCATTTTCACTGGTGAACTCTGTGTAATTTTTCACTTTCCTGATTCTACTGAGCTCCCGCTTGCCCCTCCCTGCTCCCTAATTCTCCCTTTAAAATGTGCAGTTACCTCTGTACAAATCCAAGTTCAAGTCACACTGAACTCTTCTCCCCATTGCAATAGTTATTCCTGATTAAAATCTGTCCTCGCCACTTTAGCTACTATCTGGCTTTGTTCATCTTTAACAACAGGCATCTCATAACATAACTAATTATTTTCATCATTATTATAAATAATTAACTAAATAGAAATGGGCCATGGTGAGAGTTTGGCATGACCCAAAGTTTATGATTAAACCAATTCTGTGTGCCTGAGATCCAAAAGATGAAGAAAAAGAAGGAGGAGGAGGAGGAAGGAGAAGAGTGAAACACAGACAGCCATGTGCTGACTGCCTGGAAGTGGCCATGTTGGAACCACAGGTGTCTTGGCCAAAGCCAAAGAGGGCAGAGAATGTTGACACCAGATGCTATGGTTTAGGCAGTTGCTTTTCTGGGAAAAAAGGAAAGACAAACTCCTGAACTCACTGAGCTCAGTCCTAAAGTATCCAAGAAAAATCCAGTGTATATGAATGCATTTACTCTAAATTCATTAAGATTGTTTCTACCACTAGGTCGAAGGAGGACTACTCTGAATGGAAATTGAGTTGACACTGCTGGTGAGGCTGTGGCCAGTAGGCTAACTCTCACCAGGGCCAATGCAGGCCTAAATTCTCACAGCCCTGTGGAGGGAAATTTGAAAACATCTATAAAACTTACAAAAGTATTTGCCCTCTACCTTAATGATTGCTTTTCTGGAAATTTTTCCTTTCAGCCTTCCTATTGGCTGTGGTTATTCACTGCAGTTTTGTTTATAATAAGGAAAGATTGAAAACAACAAATTGTCCACCAATAGGAGGCAGGTTAAATCAATAATGGAATATTCTACAGCTGTAAAATAGTGAAGAAGCTCTCTACATAAAAGTACGGAAAGGAAACAAAGAAAGCAAAGTGCAAAACACTGCATGCAATAGGCTGGACTTTATGCAAAAAGGAAAAATTAAGAACATATACTCACTTTGGTTATATTTTTCAAAGATTCATAAAAAACTAATAAAATGTAAATAAGATGTAAAAAGTTGTAGCTTTTTTGTATTGTTTTTGCATTTTGTAATATGATTGTATAATCTGTTAAAAATAAGAGAATACAATCAAATCTATATTTCTGCACAGCTGAGTTAGAGACTTGCGAAAATCACTACCTTCTCTACCTGTACCTTCCACATCAAGGTGTTCAAGGAGCATTTGCTGATTGGCTGATTCTGAGTCTATTGAGTCATTAACATTACATCTTTCAATCCAATAAGAATGTAGTGAGATCCAGGTTATGCTTGACCCGACCTGAGGAGCTGCGTGCGTGGTTTAAGGGAAACAGCACTTGAGTGAAAGTAGACAACTGGAGCCAAGATCTGGCTAATTTGCATATGACTTTAGGCAGGTCACAGAACCTCTTGTGGCTTCAATTCTTACGTCATAAAGAAATCAGCTCAGGTTAGAAAATATTATTGGGAGATGACCGCCATCTTGGAGCCTCAACACTGCGGTAAGACTCAGTGCCTGTCCTCAAGGTCTGGAGGACTGATGGAGGAGGGAGGCAAGATGAAGACAAGCTCTGCATAAGATGTCAGGACCCAAGTCAGAGGGCTCTCCACGGAGTTCTGGATCCCAGAAGAGGGCCACCCCCACCCCATCCCATGGCTCATAGAAACCTCTCTATAGGAGAAGGATTTGAAGAGAAAGTGTCTTAGCAAACAGAATAGGAGGAAAGATGGTGTGACCTGGCTCCCATGAGGGAAGCCCAGGCAGCAAGGATTACTGAAGTATCAAGCCTGGGACGGGAAGGAGTGGCGGGTGCAGCTGTGACTGTGCCCTTCCAAAGATCCAGCCAACTCTGACTCTCCAGGTGGCTGTGTTCCAGAGCACAGGCCAGGTCAGGGACAAATGAAACAAAATGGGCTCCACTGAGGACCAGAACCAAGGGAAAGGTCCCCTTGCATCCACTGGGGACCTATGGCTGGGTGGGCAGAAGCCTTTCCCCTTCAGGTCCAGCTCTGCCAAGCCCTGCAGAAGCTGCATGCATGAGTGCAGAGGAGTTAAGTAGATGGTCCCTGGCACTTGTAACCCCATTTCCACCTCCAGCATCTTCACTGCATGATGTCCCTGGTGCCCAGGGCTCGTTCTGCCCTTAGGAACATGTGCCCACCTGAGATCTCTTCTGCTGTCCCTGACTCCTAGGGTTAGCACTGGCCCTAGTGTTGGCATGCCCCACTGATCAGTGGCCTTGCAGGGACCATGGTGCATGGCACCATCCTCATCTCATTTGATTCCCACCACAATCCTTTAAGGTAGTATCACTGTTGTGCATTTTACAGAAAAGACAGTGAAGCTTAAAGCAGTTAATTGCCTCATGGTCCCAGAGCTAGTTAGTGGTAGAGCTAGGATTCGAATCTGAGTCTCTCCTCCCCAAGCCAGGGAGCTGAAACAAGGTCTTTCTCCACGTGGAAGAAAGGGCCTGTCCATTTGCTTGACAAATAGGTTGGCTATTCCAAGCTTTGTCCCAACTGTCTTGGCTAGGCCACTGAGCTACTCCCATGTCCCAGCCCACCCCATCCATCCCCTAAATCCAAGGCCAGCTCCTCACCCTCCCCTGAGTATGGCTGGATCAGATTAGCAAAAGCAACAGTGCTCACAAGATTACCCCACTTGGCTCCAGCAATTAATTAAGAGCCGTCTGAGAGCCTCCAAAGGGCCTGCAAGCTCCAGCAAGATGCGGCACACATGGCTCTATCCAAAATATTCACTGTGTTTTTCCCTAGCTGGGGAACCAGTCCTTACCTGTTACCTGAACCTGATTAAATGCCCAAGCTGCTCACTCTTGGTGCCAGCCAGGAGCCAGCCTGCTGGTCCTATGGAAGGTGGGGGGGGGTGGCTGGAAACTTGACAATGATAGTCATCTGTCAATAAATACGGCGTTGTTTATGGGCTGTACCATGAAGCCTCCAGGGTCTGTGCCAGGCACTGCTTATTCTGGTCAACAGGCTGCTGGCACACAGGAGACCTATGGGCTTATCTGGGGCATGGCAGGAGCCCCAGAGACTCAGTCCAGAGGGGACCATGGGGAGGGCTGCTCTAGGCCATGGTGGGGGCCTCATCACCACCATTCTGGTTCCTAGGTGGTCCATCCTCCACCTGGCACCAGACAACCTGGGTCAGGTATATTTGGTTGTTATTCCTCTGTGTAAGACCTTCCATTGCCTTCGCATACACGGTTGAGACCTTGAACGCTGGAGTCTGATTTAGACACAACACTTCCTTGGAAAGCTCATACACCAAGAAGAAAGACACCTGCTATGACGGTGGTGGATCATGGCCCCTCATAGTCTTAGACTTGTCTTAAGGATCAAGTGGCCTGTGTCCTACCCTGCCGCATGGTCTATGTTCTGTCAGCATTAAAATTACAGTCCTACTGGGGCTCCCTCCAAAATACATCTGAACCCATCCATTTTCTCCACCAACACCTAGACCAAGGCTCAGTAGCTCTTTTTGGTAAAGAGCCAAGTAGTGCATACTTCAGGTGTTGTAGGCCAAGAGGCAAAATCGAGCCTACTATGCAGTTACTTTTTTTTTTTTTCTTTTTTTTTTTGAGATGGAGCCTCACTCTGTCACCTAGGCTGGAGTGCAATGGTGCAGTCTCAGCTCACTGCAACCTCCCCTGCCCGAGTTCAAGTGATTCTCCTGCCTCAGCCTCCTGAGTAGCTGGGATTACAGGTGCCTGCCACCACACCCAGCTAATTTTTGTATTTTTAGTAGAGACAGGGTTTCACCACATTGGCCTGGCTGGTCTGGAACTCTTGACATCAGGTGATTCACCTGCCTCAGCCTCCCAGAGTGCTGGGATTGCAGGCATGAGCCACGGTGCCTGGCCGCAGTTACTTCCATAAAAAGAGTGAAAGCACATTTCCATACTGTTTTATTAATGAAAATTAAAATATGACAATATTATTAAAAATCGAGGACAATAAAAAAATAGTTCAACTAATGAGAAAAAAATGAATTCTTCTTTTAGAGGGGATAAAAATCTCACTTCATTGGGGTTCAGAGATAGTATTCTCTCTCTCATCAAATCAATCGAGAGTGTTCACCATTCCTACGTAATGGGCCAGACAAAACCCAGCAGCTGGCCGGATTAGGCCCACAGGCTGCTGTAAGAAGACCTCGCCCTCGACGGAGGATATTGAAACAGGGTATTGCCAGGACATTGAGACAGCCTTCTCGCCCCCCCACCCCCACCCCAGATCTCCCTGCCTGCATTTTGGTTCCCCACTTGAGGATGGACCAGACGACCTGGGTCAGGTATATTTGGTTATTATTCCTCTGCTTAAGACCTTCAATTGCCTTTCCAAAGACAGGCTCTTGAAGGTTGGAGTCTGATTTAGATATAACACCGCCGTGGAAAGCTCATACACCAAGGAGAAAGACACCTGCTATGATGATGCCCATCTGCCTCCAGGAAGCCCAGAGCAGGCCCCAGAGGTCTGGGCACTCGGATGCTGCCTACAGGTGACGCATCAGGGCTCTGGAGGCCACCTTGGCAGGACTCATGGCCCTCTGCAGGCAGCAGTTGCTCTGCCTGATCCCTTAAGAGGTGACGTGGGACAATAACAGAGGAATCTAGTCTGACTAGCTAACTATCTGCCAGACAGGAATTTTAGAGCTCAGTTCTGAGTAGGTTAGTGTGGACAGTGGGCAGCGTGGTTTATGATAACCTGCTCTGCGCCAGGATCAGGAGGGCTGGGCTCCATTCCCAGCTTCTCCTCTAACCTGCTGGTGACCCTAGCCATGCCACTAGCTCTCTGAGCCTGTTTCTTCAGGACTAAAAAGTGAGGAGGGCGGTCCCCCACATGTGATGTGATGGTAATCAGAATCACATGTGGAACTTTAAAGACCCAGATTCCTGAGTCCCATCCACAATCTAGTGAATCGGGAGGTAGAGATACATAGATATACACACATACACATATACGTATAATGCACATTTTTATATTTTATATACTCATGCATAATATATAATATGCACAATGTAATCATGTATATCTATAATGTATACATTATTGTCATGTATAATATACATGTGTATTGCATATATTATATACTCATGTATAATATATACAATATGGTCATGTATAATATATGTATATTGTATATCTATATATCAACGTTGTATATGTTTACATAATACACATATATACACATATAGATGTGTACATGCATCCCTGCATAGATATACACCTAGACATACACACACAGACCTGTGAGTGTGTATATCTTCTTGGTAATTTTGATAATTAGACACTTTTAAAAACACTGTCCCTGGCCGGGCACAGTGGCTCACATCTGTAATCCCAGCACTTTGGGAGGCCGAGGTGGATGGATCACAAGGTCAGGAAATCGGGACCATCCTGGCTAACACGGTGAAACCCTGTCTCTACTAAAATACAAAAAATTAGCCGGGCGCGGTGGCAGGCGCCTGTAGTCCCAGCTACTTGGGAGGCTGAGGCAGGAGAATGGCGTGAACCTGGGAGGCGGAGCTTGCAGTGAGCCGAGATCGCGCCACTGCACTCCAGCCTGGGCGACAGAGCGAGACTCTGTCTAAAAACAAAACAAAAACAAACAAGCAAAAAAAACCACTGTCCCTGGGGCTTTCTAGTTTTTAAGGGTCTATGTGATAAAGAAAGGTGCTGCCCGCAAATTCTGTATTTCATACAGTCTGATGATAAGCATATTTACGAACAATTGCTCAGCCCAGAAGTTGAAGCCACATGAGGGAGTCGCATGTATCTTGGGGTGAAGAAAGCTGCTAATAAACTGTTTGATTTAGGTTATAGGAAAGACTCTAAATACATTATAAAGCACTCCACAGTTCACGGTGTCCTTTTATTCACTTTATGCTCTTCAGAAACTGAAGTTTTACGGAAGAGATTCACAAAGGCTGTGACTTTTCCAACCTCATGTAGCTCATTGATTGTCTGGGATTTGACCCTAAGCTTCTAAACTTTGGACTCAGTGTTCTCTCCATCGGGAAAAGAATTACTATGAACATTTTTTTTTCGAGAAGAACTGGTTGGACGGTCATAAGTTACTGCAAATGCCAAATTAATAGAATCCAAATTAATGACTTTATAGTTATATCACAGGTGGGTACATACGAAATTATCGTTCTTTCTGATTATTACTTGTAATTGACAAATCATAATAATATATATTTATGAAATCTAGTGTGATGTTTTGATATATGTGTACAATGTGGAATTATTAAGTCAATTGAATTAACATATCTACCACCTCACTTATTCATCATTTTTTTGTGGTGAGACATTTGAAATTTATTCTCAGTAATTTTGGAAAAATTATCAAATGCCTTTATAAATTTAAAAACTCCCTGTCCCTACAAATTTTTGCTGACAAAATTTTCCACTTGGCTCAGGGGTATAAGGTTTCTGTTTATTTTTACAAGCAAAGTAGAATTTTTTAGCTGGACTTTTTTTTGACATTTACCGTTAAAAAAAGAACAGCCTGTGGACTGAATTATTTTGCTATTGTGACCTCTGGGCAGAGAGGATGGTGTAGGGTAACGCTAACACAAGTTACATTCACACATTTGTTCATTCATTAATTCGTTCATTCATTCAACAGACACCTGTGTGCTCACAGCATCATTCTCTGGAAAATGACTTTCATCATTTTATCTCCCAATAACCACACAGAACAGAGAAGCCAGGAGACAGTATGAGCCCTGAACCTGGGAGGACAGGAAGGCAGTGGAGGCATCATGGTATTGAATCACTTGGTAGCTGCCAATTCAGCTTTGACCCTCGTTGGGACTTCTCACCTCTGTGGGTGGTAATTCTGCCTGTTGACAGAATTGTCATCCTTGGTTCCATCAACACCACATCCTAGTGCAGTGTTGGGAACTGCCCATGGCTTGTGGGAAGCAGCAGGATGAAGGCTGAAGACAATCATGGATCCACAAGTGGTGTTTTAGAGACAGGGGTCTCACTCTGTCACCCAGGCTGGAATGCAAGGGCACAATCATGGCTTGCTGCAGCCTTGAACTTCTGGGCTCAAGCAACCCTTCAGCCTCAGCCTCCTGAGTAGCTGGGACTACAGGCACTACCACACCTGGCTAACTTTTATTTTTTTGTAAAGACAAGGGGTCTTGCTATGTTTTCCAGGCTGCTCTTGAATTCCTGGGCTCATGCGATTCTCATCTTATCTCTGCCTCCTAAAGTGCTGGGATTATAGGTGTGAGCCATGTACCCAGCCTACAAATGTCGACATGAGTAGGGCTCTTGTTAGAAATGCTCCCCAAACGTGTCTTTATTTTATCACAAACATTTTAACACTCTTAAGTAATACTTGGTACACCATATAAGACCCAAATCATTAGGCTTCAAATCAACCCACATGATTCATTTTTCCCATCTCTGCTTCCCAGCATGCAACCTGTAAAAGGCAGGGCCCCCTGGATGTCCCAATATGGTCCTGGGACCTGCTTCCTATGCACCACTAAAGCATCAGACCTTGACTTTGGATGCACACGAGAATACCCTGGAGAGCTTCACAAGATACGAATGCCTGGTGGCACCCCCAAAGATTCTGATTTACATGGTCTGGGCTGTGGTCTGGCCATCAGGATTTCTGGTGTGGTACTAACACACAGCCAGAGTCAGAAACCTCAGTTCTATCCTGTCTCAGAGCCAAAGACTTGTAGTTCCAGAGGCTCCAGCTCTAAGGGAAAAGATCAAAGCTCTTTTGGATTTGGGAAAGCAACAAATATAGCTAAGTGACTAAAATTACCTTACATTCGCAGCCCTGCAGACCACCACCAACTTGCTACAGCTCTCGGAGAGGACGCTCAGCTCAGATCTATAAACAGGAACCCCAGCCCAGTGCTCCCGCAGCTGTGGGCTCTGTTCACTGGGTGCAGCTTCCTGCCCCCCAGATATACCTTCTCAGCCTCTCTCCTCGGTCCCTTTTGGTCCAGCCTGGGAATCCAGAAACTGAGTTCTCGCTCCTGCACCTTCACCTGGTTTGGCTTCTCTGCTCTTTTCTGCTGGGAAACAGCTTCTGGTCAGAGTAGTAGAAATGTGGGTCTTTTCCCCCCTTTATTTTCCTTTTTCCCTCCTGTTTTCTCCTCTTTTTATTCTTCCTGTACTCATCTTTCCCCTTTTTTGTTCTCTCTTCTTTTTTTCTCCTCCTCTTCTTGTCTTTCTTCATTTCTTCTCTCTTCATTTCACTTCCTTTATCCTTATCTAGTTCCCATTTTCTCTTCCCCTTTCCTATCCCTCTTCCTTTTTTCTCTTCTCTATTTCCCTTTCCTCATCACCTTCCTTCTTCTCCCTTTCCTGGTAAGTATTCCTAAGGGTTTCCAAGCAACAGGCAAACTGACTCCAGGACAAACCACAATGAAGACAGAGCCGAGGACGCTAGGCGGCCAGAGAAGGGGAGAACGAGACATCACCAGCCTGGTTACGGAGGTCTCGCCGGCATAAGGCGCCATGCTGAGCCCTGCAGCAAGTGGGAAATCATTGAGTTGTGGAGAGAAGACACACCCATGTGGAGAGGTGGTGAGACAGGCAGCACAGGAGGCGTTTGACCAGAGGACAGAGAGCACCCCAAAAGTTGTTTGTAGGCCAGTGGCTTAGCACTTGTACACAATGTAACACCTTTCCCCATAAAAATGCCTCTGACAGGGGCAGGTTGCTTGGCTAGCTCGTAAAAGCCAACATCATCATAATGTGTTTAAAGCACAGCTCTCAAAGCACCTTTTCAGGTCCACCTACCTATATAGCACTGTTTACCTCAGCAGGAAAATTGATTTCTCGTTCCAACTTGCTACAAAAACATTCCCATTATCCCGAGGGTGGGGGCCACAGGGCTGGAAGGGTTGGGTGTTCTGGGCACCAGGAACTTGCTGAAGCATTAAGCATGTGTGGATGAAGGCCCTGTCCAGGCCACGCATGCCCCTGAAGGTCTGAACCTGGAAATAAACCTAGGTGCGTGGGTTGTTCATGAATTAAGCACTTTGAAAGCAGAGCCCAGCCTGCTAATCCAGATACTTGATATATGAGGCAGAAAACAAGAAAGGGGGATCTCGGTCAAGGACTCTTCAGGGAGGAGGCAGGGATTGAACTGACCTAGGAGGACAAGCAGGGTGAGGTCAGAAAGGACCCAAACAAGGTATGGCCCTGGCTTTAGGCACCACTGAGAGTTGGGCAGCGCGACCTCCAAAAGAAGCTGGAGAGATGGTGGGGGCAGCAGTGGGAGGTGGGGCATGTTGGTGGGAACTTTGAGAATCAGGCTCTGGATTTCCAGCTTTCGCTGAGTCAAAGCGTGGGTACAACCCATTCAGGGGTTTTGAGATGAAGGTAGTGAAGCACCTGCGGCATGAATTCCAATCAAGTGGAAGCAAATCGAATGGCGCGGAGTGGAACAGGAAACAGCAGAGGGTGTCATGTAGGAATCGTGAACATTCTTCCACGAATCTTGTGTTGTGTGTGTGTGTGCACATACATACACATCTCCATGTATGTATGGAAGCATGTATATTTGCACATACTTGTGTATGTGGTGGGTCACACTGACTCTTTACTATAGCAGGTTTTTCAGAGGTTTTGAGGAGTGATGTCTTGACACGGATGTTTTAAAATGAAACTAGAAGTGACTTGAAAGATTGGTTTCGGGGGAGAGGGTTGGGCAGGAAGTGGCCCAAGGAGGAGGCAATTAGAAGAGTTGCAAGACCGTGGTGGGGGCCTTAAATTTGGGTGGTGACAGCAGGAACAGGATGAGTGGCCACCAGCCTCCCTGCAACGAAGGTAAGTCCCACAGGGTCTGTAGAATCAGACACAAGGATTCTACCATTGCCGGGGAGTTCAGTAGCCCATCTCTCAGCTCCAGGTGTCAGCCCCTGCAATTCCCAGGTGCCAGGAGTGTGTGTGTGTGTGTGTCTGTGTGATGTGTGTGTTGCCAAAAATTTTATTTTTCCTAACCTCCCCCTGTTCTGTGTCTCCTCCCAATTTCTTTTTGGATTTTTGAACTTTTAATTGAAAGACTGCTGAATTTTAAATACCGCATTCTAAAGAGAACTATTTTCATTTCACACTACCATGCATCAATAAGCGTAACACCTGTGGTTCATATAAGACTTGTTGACCTACAGAAGACATTTTTATTCAGAGTCTGCAATAACTGCAAAGAATAAAAACCCAAATTTGGATCTGATGAAGGAGACCATGTGGGAGACTTATTCTAGCCCCTTCATTCATTCATGACAGGCAAAAAGAAAACACAGATTCTTTTTTCCAGGTGTGTGGTAACTTATTCCCAACCATTAGAGATCTGTTCCTTATGTTAAATAGCTCAAGACACATTCAGAAACATACCCCTTGTTCCAGTCATTTCATCTTGCTAAACGATATCAACAAATTAGACATGCGTTTGCTCAAATTGCTGCTGTCTCTTCATAAGGCTCACCTGGCAGGAGTCACTGATTGCAGTTTATACAGAAGCTGACACACCAACACCAACGCACAGAGGAGAATCCAGTGCGGGATGTGGTAGGAGGGGTGTCGCAGGGAAAAGGAAAAGGAAAACAAGGCGGCGGGGGATGGGGGTGGTGAGGGAGTGCTTCCTGCTTCTCAGTCCCTGAAAGCGTGAAACACACAGGTGTCCTTCGTGCCTTGAGGAAGGGCCAGCTGGGCCAGCTTGCACATTGCTTGCGCCTCAGCAAGTAGGTGCCCTGCTTCTGGATGAACATCCAGAGAAGACGGGTGCAGTGGACGAATCGTGTCCTCCAGAGTTATGTCCAAGTCCTGCCCTCCATGCCTGTGCATGTGGCCTTATTTAGACCTAGGGTCTTTGCATTTGTAATTAAGTTAAGGATCTAGGTGTGAGATCATCCTGGACTGCGGGTGGGTCTTAAATCCAGGGACTGGTGTCCTTGTATGAGAAAGGAGAGGGCTATTTGAGACACAGTGAGAAGTCAAGGTGAAGATGGAGGCAGAGACTGGAGGGATGCGTCACTAAGCTAGGCAATGCCAGGGGCTGCCAACCACCACCAAAGGCTGGGAAAGAGACATGGAACGGACGCTCCCTCAGAGCCGCCAAAGGGACCAATGCTGTTGAGGCCTTGGTTTTGGACTTCCGGCCTCCAGAACTGTGAGACGACACATGTCAGTTGTTTTAAGCCTCCCAGTTAATGGTGACTTGTTATGACAGCCTTGGGAAACTCACCCAATAGGAATACTCACTTATCGCAAGTGAAGTGTGAGACACTGATGAGAATATAAGGGGAAACAGGCTCACACAATCACATCCCCTTCTCCCAACAAAAAGAAAAAAGATGCAACGCCTTAGAAAACCCTAAGAACTTGCTACCATAGCCACGCTGCAGGACCACCACATGGGCCTGGGTCGCTGGCCTCGCACTCTCTCTCAGGGAAACACAGCCTGGTGAAAAGTCAGGAGCCAGCCTGGCTGGGTTTGAACCCTGGCTCCACCCCTAGCTGTGGGGCCTTAGGCAAGATATTTTATCTTTCTCCCTCCTAAGGTTGTTTTGACGATTAAATGGCCTACTTATATGTGTTATGTATTAGTCCATTTTCACGCTGCTGATAAAGACATACCCAAGACTGGGCAATTTACAAAAGAAAGAAGTCACAATCATGGTGGAAGGCGAAAGGCATGTCTCACATGGTGGCAGACAAGAGAAGAGAAAGAGAGCCAAATGGAAGGGGTTTCCCCTTATAAAGCCATCAGATCTTGTGAGATGTATTAACTACCATGAGAACAGTATGGACGAAACTGCTCCCATGATTCAATTATCTCCCACTGGGTCCATCCCACAACAGGAGGGAATTACGAGAGCTACAATGCAAGATGAGATGTGGGTGGAGACACAGCCAAACCATATCATGCTGTGTGTAAAGTATTGATAATAAACAGAGCAGTGTTAGCTATTACTATTAGTTCAGAGATCATATTTCAAAAGTGGGAGTATAGGTGGCTTAAGCATGGGAGGAGGATAATACTAAAGAATTAACTAGACCCCTGCCTCCAGTTACAGTTTAGCTCTGACTTATAGGGCTGAGCTACAGAAGCCTGCCAGACCTGAGCCACGGGCAGGAGACAGCACACAGCACAGTCTGGTGAGGGCTGAGGGGGCCAGCAGAGAGATGATGAGGCAAGGCTGGAGACACAGCCCAGACATGAGTCCAGCTGAGGACTGGTAGGTAACCATCCTGGGGTCTCTGCTGCATGTTTCCTGGTGGCATCAGAAATCTCGGCCACACTGTGTTCTCTTCCAATAAAATCACAAAGAGCACACAAAACATCTCCTTTAAACAAAAGTCAGCCACATAACAGAATGAAATAATCACTCCAGAAATAATTGTAAAAGAAGACTCCACAATTCATGCCAGCAACCTTGACAATAAGTGGCCCAGTCAAAAATTCACAAGATGATTCACCATAATGGCTGAAAGTTTCAGGTCTGGTGTCCAACTTTGTGGGTGAGAATCCCATCCCGGCAACTACTAACAGTGTGACGTTAGCCAGGTTCTTTAACCCCTCTTTGTCTTAGTTTCTTCTGTAAAGTATAAGGATCAATGAGATTTTATATAAAACCCTTAGTGTAATACTTCACCTGTAGGAAGACTTCAGTACTTGTGAGCATTCAGCACTGTTTTTTCTAAACAAAAGCGCAGGTATATTGGCATCACGCATAACCAAGTGTTGTAATAATAGACAAAGAACTCCTAAAATCAATGAGAAATAGAATCACCCCAATACAAAAGAAGGACAGAAAGCTTCTGAAACAAGCAAGTCAAAAACAAAGAAACCCAAATAGTCAATGCACATGGAACAAAAATGATCAATCTGACCTGTAATAATAAAAATACAAAATAACAACACACACACACACACAAAACCAAACAGAATATGTGAAATTTAAAGGACTACCAATATAACGTGTTGGCAAGGATGTGGAGCAACTGGAACTCACACGCACTTCTGGTGGAAGTGTAAACTGATACAACCACTTAGACAAAAGATTTGGAAGTATCTACAAAAACTAAATATACAATCTGACTCAACCCTTCCACTCCTAGGCACATATTCCTTGGGTGTGGGTGTTCATATCTACCAAATGACATTACAAGAATGTGCATTAACAGCCCCACACTGAGACAACAAAAATATCTTTCCACAGACGAATGGTTTATCCATGCAGTGAGGTATACGCAGCGATGAGAATGAGAAAACTACCAATACACACCAACACAGGAGAATCTCACACACATCACGCAGAGCAAAAGAAGCCAGACACAAAACAGTAGGTATTGTACATTTCCACTTATATGAGGGTCAGAAACAGGTAAGACTGTTCCAAAGTGAAAAAGGCTAGAATAGAGATTACTTGTCATCAGGGGACATTAGCTGGGAGAGGGTACAGACTGCCTTCTGGAGTGGTGGAAATGTTTTGTACCTTGATCTGGGTAGTGGTTACATGGGCATCTCTATACACAAAAATTCATTGAGTTGTGCACTTAACATGAGTGCATTTTCTGTAAGTTGTGTCTTCACAAAAGGTAAAATCTAAAAAAAAATAAATAGTAATGAGATGTCGGCCAGGCACAGTGGCTCACACTTGTAATCCTAGCACTTTGGGAGTCCAAGGGGGGCACAGATCACCTGAGATCAGGAGTTTGAGATGAGCCAGGCCAACATTGCGAAACTCCGTCACTACTAAAAATACAAAAGTTAGCCAGACATGGTGGCACGTGCCTGTAATCCCAGTTACTTGGGAGGCTGTGGCAAGAGAATCACTTGAACCCAGGAAGGAGAGGTTGCAGTGAGCCTGGGTGACAGAGTGAGACTGTCTCAAAAAAAAAAAAAAAAAAAAGACATAAAAGTGACTCATCAGAGCTCCATCCATCAGGCTACGGGCTACAAATGTGGCTGGGCCACGTGGACAGAAAGACACACGGCCTGGGTGTGGGAGAGGAAAACACACTGCTTTCAGGGAGGTGGAATTAGGGGTTTCCCTTTCCCTTCTCCCTCAAAGCCTTTTCCAATGAATCTAGAATTTTTAGTTTCTTAATAATGTTCCTGTTGCTCTTCCATCTAGATGCAAAGGAGATCTATTTACAATATCTCCAAGAATGACCTCCCTAAGAGCAGCAGAGTGCTCAAGGCCTGCTTTCCCAGGGATTCATTTTCTTTTTGCTTTTTTTTTTTTTTTTTTTTGAGACAGAGTTTCGCACTTGTTGCCCAGGCTGGAGTGCAGTGGCACAATCTCAGCTCACTGCAATCTCTGCCTCCTGGGTTCAAGGATTTCTCCCGCCTCAGCCTCCTGAGTAGCTGAGATTGCAGGCGTCCACCATCATGCTGGGCTATTTTTTTTTTTTTTTAAGTAGAGACGGAGTTTCACCATGTTGGCCAGGCTGGCCTTGAACTCCTGACCTCAGGTGATCCACTTGCCTCAGCCTCCTAAAGTGCTGGGATCACAGGCGTGAGCCACCGTGCCTGACCAGGGTTCATTTTCAATGCTGTTGACACGAAGGCTAAGATTGCAGGGGAGGTCACAGTTTTAGGATCTCAGCTTTGAGAATGCTGCCTTTTTAACCCCTTCGGCGTTTCCATCTTATTGGAAAAAGGGCAGGCAGGAGGGAGGGAGGCAGCTGGGCATTCTTCCTGTCCAGGGGCCAGCTCTGCCCTCCTGGTCCTCACTCCCAGCCCCGCTCCTTCCTTCCCCTGTTCTGTGCCTCTCCTATCTACTCCTTCCACATCGCTAGCCACCTCACAGGCTCTTCATGGGGCTCAGGTGAGATAATGCAGGGTGAAAGTTCTTTGTAAATGAACGCATCAACTCTACGTTCCATTTGCTGTCATGATCTCCTGTGTCTTTGTTCCATTTGTGCAGGTGACTTGTCCTCCCGCCAGTCCCCGTCCCCTCACCCCCAGTTTCATGGATAAGGACCAGCTGTAGACTCTGCCAGGCCTCGGGCAGTGTTGCTATCATGCTTGGAGGTGCTGCTCAATTATGCAACCCACCCTTCGCCCCCAGCCAGAGCCACAAAGCCACTAGGGCACTGTAGCGGTTTGTTTATTTATTTACTTACTTATTTATTATTTTTGAGACGGCATCTCGCTTTGTCACCCAGGCCGGAGTACAGTAGTACGATCTTGGCTCACCACAACGTCCGCCTCCCAGGTTCAAGCGATTCTCCTGCCTCAGCCTCCCGAGTAGCTGGGATTACAGGCACACGACATCACGCCCAACTAATTTTTGTATTTTCAGTAGAGTCGGGGTTTTCCCATGTTGGTCAGGCTGGTCTCGAACTCCTGACCTCAGGTGATCCACCTGCCTTGGCCTCCCAAAGTGCTGGGATTACAGGTGCGAACCTCCGCTCCGGGCCCCAGCGTGCCAGTTTAGCGCGGTGAGGCACAGAGCCTTGCATGAACCGGCACTTGGGGGACCCCGTGACGAGGTCAGAGCGGGTGAGAGGCATGCACCAGTGTGACTGAGCCGCTCGCTGGGACTCTGGGGGCAGCGTGGTGTGGCTTGAGAACAAGGAAGTGTCTGCAAGTGGATTCAACTGCAAGACACTTTCCCGGCCCACAGGGTGGAGGGGTTGCCTGCACTTACCAGAGACAGTCCCCGGGTGAGCTTGATAAGCTGAAAGAGACGCTCAGGAGAGCGCTGACGGCGCTCCCCAGGCTGGAAAGGACAGAACTTCACACTGGCACTTTCATCTTCGAAGTTCAGCACCTCAGTTAAGTAATTAATAGGTCTGGTCACGTTCACAGCTCTCCAAAACCGACTCTTGGAAAAGCTCTGCTTTTCTTCCGGAAGTGTTTTCATGGCAAGCCCACAGAAGCCCCCTAGGAGGCAGCCTGTCATCCAATAATCACTTCCTCTCTCAGACCCAAATTCCAAATCCGCTCAGCAATGGGCAGGGCAGCCCTGAGCCATGTCCAGAGATTGGGATTTGCTGCCTCCTGGAGGATATTCTGAGTATAAACAATGAGTACAAACAATGCGTTCAGTAATGGGAAGAAAACAGCTGTTTTTGTCCGAGGAGTGTCTGGCATGCCCAAGACTTCTTAAAGAGAGGAAAATATTAACCTAGAGCATAACAACCCCTTTCTCTTTTCAGTCAAAACCTAGACAGACTGTGTTGATATTAAGTTAACAAGTTCCATGGGCTAATACCTTCCGAATGAAATGAGAGTGTTCTTGAATTAATAGATGAAAACTCCCCTTCATACATCAGAGAACTAAGGAAAGGTAATTGCCCTCAATATTTATTTTCGATTTGGAAAACCCAAAGCAAGAAGGCTTTGAAGAAGTCAAGATCTGATTATAATTCTAGGCTCGGTGCCAATGGGATAAATTGTCTGGCAACTTCTTTTGCACAGCTATCGACTCCATTTGCCTCTGACGCCAAGCGCCCAGCATGGCACAAAGCCTCACAAAGTGCTCCTAAAAGGGTGTCATCCCCACACCATTGATAAGACTCAGAGTCCCCATGGCCATAATGCAACCCCCTCCTCCCCGGGTGGCTGTTGTCACCTCAACCCGCTAAGAGATCGGGAAGTAGGATTTGCCAGTGAGGAGCCTGGAGCCTTCAAGCCTGTTTGGCCATGGTGTTCTTGTGATTTAGTACCCTGGACTGGCAGGTCTGGGGACTTTTTGCTCTAGACAAACTTTTTAAATAGGCCAGGCGCAGTGGCTCCAACCTGTAATCCCAGTGCTTTGGGAGGCTGAGAGGGGAGGGTTTCTTGAGCCCAGGAGTTTGAGGCTGCAGCCAGCCATGATCACACCACTGCACTCCAGCCTGGGAGACAGAAGAAGACCCTGTTTCAAAAATTTTTTTAAATAAATATAAATGTTAAAAATAAAAAACCCTAACGCACACACACACACACACACATGCACACACACATATACATGCACACACATGTACACACACACATATGCATATGCAAAGTGTATGCCCAAGCTATACTCTCTTTACTTGAGTTTTAATTTACAGAAATTTCAACCTGGCCAGGCCCAGAATCATGGAGAATGGGCTGGGAATGGGTCTGCGGAGGTTCCTGAGGACATGTTTGAAAAGCATTCTCCACCTGGGGGAGCTGGGTCAGAATTAGCACACTCTAGGAGAGTTGGGCAACAGCCAAGAGCGGGGCACACCAGCTCGACTAACCGAGCCTGAACCAGTGGGAAACTCCTCATGGCAGTGATCACTGGAGCAGGCAGGGTCATGGCTGGCTGGGGCTCCCACCTCCGCCCCTCCCCAAGCTCAGGTGGGCACGCCATGGGGGGGCTGGGGAAAGGGCCTATGGCCAGGGAAGCACAGAATGACAACAAACAAACAGTCAAGGCCTAACAAACAGAAACAGCAATGCAAATTGCCTAGAAAATGGAGTGGCAGTCACTGTAGCTGGCATTGCCCAGACTTTGGTTGGCTTCAGGGTGACAGGTCAAGAAGGCAGCTCCTCCTGCAGGCCAATGAGTTTGCTCCAAGAGCAGCGCTTTCCAGCTGACGCCCAGAGTGACCCAAAGGCTGTCCCGGAATGTCCAGTTCGAAGACGATACAGCTGCCCGTCATGGAGCAACCTGCCCAAAACCGCAGGGGGAAAAAAAATCCAATAACCAAATCCCAGTGACCGCACCCTGTCTGCAGTTACTCAGAACTCACTGGCCAAGGTCCAGGGAGCAGACCGAGTCAGGCTGAAGTCTATCCACATTTAATTTTCAATTGAAAATGGAAATAAGTCAAGCCAAGACAAACCCAGGGCCTGATTTAACAGCATCAACGGCCATGGCAAAGACATTGTCATGGGGGGGGTGCCACAGATCAGCCACCACCACCCCAGGGGAAGGTTGACACCACCACATCCAGACACTATTCACTCACCTTTCATACCGAAGCTCATCCACTGCATAGCGGCTCAACGGCATTGCTACTGTTGTGTTCTTTTTACAGGTGAGGAAGCTGAGGCACACGAAGTTGAGTGACTAAGCTCTCAGTGTAAATGGTGGGGCGGGTTTGAACTCATGTGTCTGGCTCTTTGGTTCTACATGCGTTAATTCTGATTATGGTGAAAGTCTGAATGGCTAGAAATAGTTGGAGTTTGTGCCCGGAGGACAGCTGCAGAGAAGTGACCGTGGCTGACCCTGGGCAGCAGTGCTTGGTCTTGCTGGGAATCGTCAGGGCCTCTGCCAGCCTTCCCTGGGGGCACCAGGTGAGGTTATCATGGATTTGAGGTCCTCTGTACCGGAGGCAGGACGCAGACACCATGAACAGCTCCAGGCAGGTGTTCATTCGCTGGCAGAACATTTGCGATGTGCTCAGCCCTGCTGGGGGTGGGGGATGTGGGAATATTTGCACTGTTGGGTTAGGCAGGGCTCAGAGGGGAAGGCATCATGGAAGAGGATTTGTCTTGAGGAAGGAACACAGGAGACATGGCCGTGCCATAAGAAGGAAGAGGCCTCTCTTTAGGTCAGGATTTGACATCAGAAAAGAAGAGATCACTCCAGGGAAGGGCCAGGAGACCTGCCTCCCAGGGCAGAGAACGCCCCACTCCCGCCCCTCCTGGGGGAACCCTCTCCAGCTTCAGACCCCAGGGTGGGTGAGCAGCGATGTGATACCTTAGATGGATCCCACATCCCCTTCAGAAGCTAACTGTGTTTGGCTTTAGCCAACAATGCGCCTCCGGGGTGTGCCTCATTTCCAATGTCCAGCGTCCTGGAGTCTTGAGGTGGCACCTTGAGGGCTACCCTTGTTGCCCAACCTCATGTTTCCCTCTAAGGAAAGGCTCGTGCCCCCACTGACAGGCAGCCCCTGACACAGGGGACTCTTGTGAGCAGGTCAACACGCAGCATGGATATGCGGAGGGACTCAGAGGTCTCTTGGTTGTGTCCCCTGTGTCTAATCCCCATTGCACAAGGAACTTGACTTCTCTGAACATTTATTTCCTCCTCTAAAAGATGGCCACCATGAGGCTGGATGCCTATGGTAAGTAGAATTTTAAAAGATTGATTTAGTAAAATATATACAATAATAATAGGCTTGGCTCGGGGTTTGCAGGGAGAGTGCGAGCTTTGGGGGAATGCGACACATTTTTGGGTATTAGAAGATGACAGCAGGCAGAGCAAGATACCCTAGAGGACAGGCCAGGAAGTCCCCTCTGCAATCTGCATGTCTGGAGACTTGCAAGGCAAGAAGCAGGTGAATGAGAAGCAGGTGAAGGTAGAAACAGCTCTCCTGTCCTGGTGACTCCTCTCCTGGGGTAGCCGGTGCTCCTGGGTCTGTGTTGAGCCTGCTGCGTAGAACTTGGCCTGATCAGATACAAAGGGAGCAGCAGGAGTGACAGGCACAGTGAAAAACTGAGCATCCCACAGACCTAAGTTTGTGTCTTTATTTTGAAGCTCACCAGCCTTGGACCTTCAGACAAATTCCCAGACTTCCTATCTGCAAAGTGGGGTCAAGAGTCCTCAGAAGGTTTCAGTGAAGAACACAAGAGATAATGCATTAAATGCCTGGCACACAATTCATCCATTCGTCTTTGGGTATTCCCTCTTTTTTTGAGATTTCTTTCTATTTGTATTTTTTAGAAATAGTGTCTTGCTCTGTTGCCCGGCTGGAGTGCAGTGGGGAGATCATAGCTCAATGCAGCCTTGACCTCCTGGGCTCAAGCAATCCTCCGACCTCAGTGAGGGGGTCCATGTGTGTTCAGGCATGTGTGCATGCTTTGGGGGAGAACCTTTCAAGAGGTTAAGAGCCACTGCTCTGAAAACAACGTCTCCCTCAAAGACCACCATAATCAGGCATGTAGTATGTCTCGGCGGTGATCCCAGTGTAGCAGCACCTGAGGGTACGTGAGTGTGCAAAAGTGGTGGCATTTGTGGCGGCCTGAGAACCCACCAAGTTGGGCTAAACACTACTTTTACAAGTGATATGCATCAAGCTCTTTTTAGCAGGCACTTCTCGAGCACTATCTTCCTGGGCGCTACTGTATCCAAACACTGGCCATCGCAGATATTTTTGTTAATCCCTGTTATGCAGGTGGAGGCCTTGACAGTCAGATACTTTGTGGCTAGTCCAAGATTGCTCAGCTGATAGCCTGTTGGCCTGTTATGCAGAACCCCTGCCTTCAGGTGACACTGGGTCCCACAGGCATGGTGAGGGACCTCCAGTCTGAGCTACTCACTCAGTTGGTGGAGGTGACAGAAAGGAGTCCATGATAAGGATTCTACAGCCTCCCTGGCTGGAGGAACACCTGGTTCCCTCCAGGTCTCCCACTGTTCTCCCTTGCTCTTCCCTTAGACCAGACACTGGTGTCAGTGGCTTATTTAAAAATTGTTCCTTTGAATGAACACTCTGGGTCCTTGGCCAGAAGGCAACAAGTGCAAACTTGGTAATGGCTCAGTGCCCGCCATCCTCCTGAACTCCCCACACCACACGTCACAGTCCCTTCTATCCAAGCAGGAATCACAGAAGGAAATGGGTCTGCTCAAAGAGAGAAAAGGTCTCTGATGTGAAAGGCAACGGGAAAAGCAGGACCATGAAAGGAACCAATCTCTGGATGGCCTGAAAGCTAATGGGCTTGAGGGGGGCAGGGTTGGGAATGGTAAGATACCAGGACAATGTGGGGAGGGAAGAGAAGGGAGAAGGATGGAAAGTAGGGACAAGTAGAAGTTTAAAGGTGGTTGCTCTCTGCTGGGAGAGCCTGCCAAGCTGGAAGCACAGATCCCTCAGATCCCGGACACTGGAGTTCCTTCCTCTGGGGAGCAATGGGCAGGTGTATGCTGCTGACCTTGTTCTCATGACCTGCATGTCCACAGCCAATGTGCTGCTGATGGAATCTGAAAGGCTGGCACTGGAAGATGCTTAGTGGAGGGTGACATGGCCCATTTCAGAGACAAGATTGAATTGAGCCCTTTAAAGGACTGGAAGGGAGTGCTGGACTGGGAGAGCCCCAGGAGGTAGAGACCACATCTTATTCATCTTTAAATTCTCAGGGTCTACCTCTGGTATATAAATGGATGGATGGATGGATGGATGGATGGATGGATGGATGGATGGACTATGGGGCAAATTGATGAGTGGATGGATGGATGGGTGGATTTGTAGATGTGTGGGTGGATAGATGGATGGGTAGATAGGTGGGTGGATGGATAGATGGATCAGTGGACAGGTAAATAGGTGGGTGGGTGAATGGATGGATGGATGAATTATGTGATAATTTGGTGGGTGGATGGATGGATGGTTGAATGGATGGATGGATAGGTGGATGAATTATGTGGCTTGGTGGGTGGATGGATGGATGGATGGATGGATGGATGGATGGATGGATGGATGGATGGATGGTTAGACAGGTGGATGGAGGAATCAATGGATAGATGGATGGCTGGATTGATGAATGGACTGGTAGGTGAATGGATGAATGGATGGATTTTTTAAAAAGGAAGTCAAGGGTAGATTCACTTCTGATGTACTCTAGGCCTCTTTCCTCATGTATCAAGTAAGGCAGGTCCATTTAATGATCTCTAAGACCACTCCATACTTTGTCATTTCATATTTTTTATGGTCTCAAGATTCTGAGCCATCTAGGACCCCAGGGCTGATTTACGAGGCAAAAGAAGTCAGTGTCAAAGTATCTGTCACCACTTAACCCCAAGGAGCTGAGGTTCCTAAAAGAAAAAAAATCAGATAGAGCAAAAGAGGTCTTCTGAGACCCCAAAGAGGCTGATGGCACTTCTATTCATGCACCGAGGTTCCAGGGCCTGCAGCGGTCCCCCCAACCTCTCTAACCCCGCTGTGAAGAAAGATGCTGGTTTGGGGCAGCACAACACCTGCAGAGATGCTAACGCTGTTCTCTTGCCCTCACATAAAAAATGCCAGTCCCACTCAACAAGGAAAGATCCTGAAACTTTTATCAGCATTAGAAGCAGTTCCCCCAAAGGCTGATGCTCAATGAAGCCCCAGAATCCATGATCTCAGAGGTACTTACAGAAATTTTCACCAAGTGGAGCAAACATAATTTTCAAATAAATAAATAACACGTCATTATACCCTAAAATGATTTCTAGATAATCTTAAACACGGCCTTTAAACCATGTATTTAACAGAAAGGAGATGGAACTAAAATGGTTTGAGCGCTGTGTAGTTTGGGTCTTCCAGAAACAGATACCAAGATGGGATTAGACACCTGAGGGATTTACTGGGAGACACACTCTGGAAGGGGCTAAGAAAGTGGGAGAACCCTCAGGCTCTGGTGCAGGTCTGATCCCGTGAAGGCCAGAGGGAAGGAGGAAGAGGAAAGGAAGGAATCTTGTCTAGACACGGCAGCACAGCTCCAAGAAAGTTCTAGCAAAGCTGAGGGAGAGTCCTTGAGCCACAGCTGTCTGTCAGAGAAATCCCACATCTCTCTGGAATGGGCCCATCTTTGCATCCCTATGGGGCCCAGTCATGGCCTGGGAGCAGCTGTGGTAAGTGTGACCTCCACACAAACCTACTAGTGGATCCAAAGGACCAGTAGATGGGCTCATCCTCCACCCGGGTAGCACATGTTCACAGCTGCCACGAGTGCCCTCGGTGGGGCCAGGGACTTCCCAAATGTCTCTTTCAATCCTCATCTATTGCTGCTGCACACTGGTATTATCAGCCCATTTTACAGATGAAGAAACTACCTTTCAGAAAGGTTAAAGTACTCAGGGATTGTAAATGACCAAGCCAGGACTTAACCCTCTGTAACTGGCTCCCAAGGCCCTCCTCATCACACCCCAGTCTCCCTGGTCACCAGAGCCCTGCACTGAGAAGAGGGGACTGGGGTTAGCTTTTGAGAGATGGCAGAGTGAGGTCAAAATATTGGATGTGGGGAACAAGAAGCAGAGGAAATGAAGAGAAATGCTCTCTGGGTCAGAGGATGGAGGTGACACATTTACCAGCAGATGCGGGCAGCTCAAGCATCCCCACCTCACAGTGGTCTTGTGTGAAGCCTCCTGCCCTCTCTTGATTCAATACTTAAATAAGGACCATCCAGGCATCGTAAGAACCATGGCAGGGAGAGGTGCTCATATGTGGTTCCTGGGATAAGAAGGAATGCAAGCTCTAAATCTGTGCTGTTTGCAAACTAGAGAAGTTTGCAAACTTCTGAGGATGGCCTTTTTCCTGGGCTACAGCCTGCCCAAGGGCCAAATTTCCTTCCCTGGTCTTGCAATGATGGATGGAAGGACACTGTGCACTCAGCTGTCCCTCCACGATGATCAGATGGTAAACACGGCTGCTGAGCAGTGCCAGCTTGCTCTCCCAGCTCTCACCAGCCTGCGCTCGCGAAGGCAGAGAATTGCTCTTTAGATTTAGGGAGAAGTGGGAAACGCAGGAAGAAGGAAAAGCTGTTCACTTCCTCCATCCACGCAGAAAGAGATGTTTACATGGAGGCCATGACATCGAATTGTGCATGCCACACATTTTCAGGGGATCCATTTCTCTCAGTTTAGGAGAAATAAGATTCCTCAGACTGAAGCAACTTGAAAGGCACCTTTTTCAGGTACCTGTAGAAATTTTTAATGGAACAGTCAATGAGCTGTGATTCTTGCCACATTTGCTGTCACATTGCCTCCAAAGATTAAACCTTGCAGTGACCAGCCACCCCGCAACTCTAATGAGATGGGAAAGAGTCAGAAAAAAGACCTTTCAACCCAAGCCCTGCTCTGCATCACAGGCAGCTTTTATCTCCATAATTAGAGGGCTCGTCATGCTTTTAAATAAACCACTGGAGCCCAGGCTGGGCACTCAGAAGGGAGCTGACTGTGGGGTGCAGAGTCAACAGTGGGGAGTGTGGAGGGGTGGGATCTCACAGTCTGTCCCTAGGAGGATGGGAAGCGAGGTACCCCGGGAAACAGAGGCCCTCCACAGAGGCTTCTTTCCAGGTAGGGAAAGGTGTGTGGGCTTCAGCAAGTCACTGATTTTGTGGACATTACTGGGAATGACTGCGTTTTTCATTTATCCTTAAATGTAAACAGGTAACATGGAGGTGCCAGATGCATTTTTTTTTTCCTTTTAGGAGACAAAACCAGAATTCCTTAAATCCTCTTTCTTAAACATAGGAATAGAAATTCGAATTTGATTGCGCTGAGATTAGGAGAAAAATACAGAGTTGGGTGACACACTCTTTGGTGGAGGCTGCGGGACTCTCGTGTACTGCCAGTGAGCGTGTGAATTGGCACAACCCCTGCAGAAAGAAAGGGAGTGATCATTAACAAAACTACAAATCCACATGCCCTCTGACCCAGTCATTCATCTTCTGGGAATTTGTGCTGCCGAGACACTTTTAAGATGACATGTGTGTGAGATAATTCATGGCAGCTTTGCTGGTGATGGCAAATACTTGGAAACAAACCTAGATGTCCATCAAGAAAGGATTAGTTAGATAAAGCATGCTAGATTCAAACAACTACTATGCGGCTATGAAAAGGAATGAGGAAGCGCTCTGTGTACTGATGGGGACAGAAGTTCCAGGACATTTTGTAAGGTGGCTGAAAAACAAGGTACAGAATATTGTGTATAGAATGTTACTTTTCATGTAATAAAAGGGGGAGATAAGAGCGTGTGTCATATTTGTTTGTATTGGGATACACATATTCTAGAATACATATGACTCCACAAACAGAGAAATCATGTGGGAAGGGAGCCCAGGCCGATGGGGGAGAAGCAAAAGAAAGGAAATCCTTTTAGACTTTTAGATTTTGAAGCAATGTGAATGTTTAGCATGTTGAAAATTGTCAATGAACAAACCGATCTGCCTTACATGAAAATATCCAGAATAGGCAAATCTCTAAAGACAAAAGGCAGATGAGTCCAGGAGGAGGGAGGAATGGAGAAGGACTGTTTATTGGGTGCAGAGTTTCCTTTAGGGGTGATGAAAATGTTGTGGAAGTAGGCAGTGGTGAAGGTTGCACAACATTGTGGATGGACTAAATGTCAACAATGGTAAATTTTATGCTATGTGTATTTCACCACAATAAAAGGTAAAAGCCTATTTGTCATAATGGCTACATTTCAAATTCCATAGGGGGATTTCACTGGGAGATCATTGTTAATTCAAGAATTCTCCTTTCTGTCTCTAAAGCAAACTCAGGGAGACATTTGGAATTCAGACAGGAGCCACTAAAGGGTATTTCCAAAGTTCTGCTCATTTTAGAAAGCTGGAGTGCAAATACATATTCCAGGCATAAACCATGAGCTCTTGAAAAACACGGGCTCACAGGAACCCCTATTTCCCTGAATTCATCAAAAGCTAGAAGCCAATGAGTGCAGGGCAGTAGGGGCAGGATGGGGCCAAGGGGGTGAGTCAGTGGCTTCCTGAGATGCCAGATGCTGGAAAAAGCAAGGATGTGAAGCCATGCTATGCCCCCGGGGCCAGGACCCACCGGGTGCAGGGACTGTTGAAGAAACAGAGGAAAATGTGACTTCCACAGAGCAGAGAAGCAACTAGGTAACCAAATACACAGACCCAAAGACAAGACACCTTTATTTTCAGGGATGCTGGTGTCCATCTGTCAGAGCCCTGAGCAGGTCCAAGTCTGCATCACCATACCTGGCACTCCATAAAGTTCCAGGTCAAACTGCCGTTTAATTGAGTTACCAGGTTACCTGGCCAGACAGATGATTACGTATCATCAACCAAGCACTGATGAGTTAGGAAAATAATCGATCCATTTGAGTTGGGAAAAGGGAGTCGGAGCAGAAAATTCTGAGGTTGAGCCTATATTCATGACCTCCCAGTAAAAATCCAATTTCTAGATATGGCTGTTGGGGAGGTTAGTTTATAGAACAAAACTTTTCAACATATTATCTCATTCATTCCTCACAATTAACCTATGAGTAAGGGCTTCTGTGTTATTGATTAGGCAACCAATATTCTAGGGTTTAAAAGTGGCTTCCCCTACTTGCTCAGTCTGTCAATTACCAGATGTTAACTTGAAATCCTTACCTTTTTCCAACATACTATTCCATCTTCCACCGTGATCCTGAGTGGGGTGTGTGTGTGTGTGTGTGTGTGTGTATAATCCAGTCTTCACAGTTTATTTGCTGCATGGCTTCGAAGATATTATTTGTCTTCTCTGTGATTCAGTTTACTCACCTGTAAGGCAGAGACAACAATAATGCCTCCTTCGTAGGAGGATAATTTTGGGCATGACACAAACAATGAATTTGAAGCAGCCATAGAGGGCCTGCAACCATAGTAATCCAATGCTAGCTAGGATTATTTTAAAAAATAACACATAGTTATAACTGCAGTAAGTTCTCTCTTATCCAGCATGGTTGAAAACAAAGCCTCCTGATTAAGAAAAAATGCTGATAACTATATTTGTCACATATATCACAAGTGCATTATGTTTCAGAAATTTAAACACAATAAAATATGCTGGAGTTGGATGCTCCATAGATGCTTTTCTCGGGCAAGCTAGGCCTTTGGGGATCTGGTGGCACCTTATAATGAATACCAATTTAATTTCCATGCCGCTATACAGGTCTATAAAATGATACAGGCCGTGGAAATGGGTCACAGAGAATTTGTGGTTACATTGTGAAAACGTCAACTCAACGCCATGGTCTACTTCGTGCTTGGAAGCGAAGGCTGGCCTGGATGCGGTATGCACTCATGACTCAACCTTCTGTTGTCACTTGCTGTTTTTGGACTCTTCTAAGTTCAGAGTCAACACAAAACTCTTCCTTTAAAAGAACAGGTTGGCCCCAGGAGGTTGCTGAGTGACATGTCAAGCTGTCTCGAGAGTACACTTGCTTCCCAACCACCTGAGTCATGACAAATTGCTTGAGGCTTGTACCAGAGTAAAGTCTGAAAATATTTCCTCTTGCTGTCCCTACCAGACAGATGCTTCCAGAGTCAATCACTGAGTGGTGGATCTATGGCCAACCACCCATTCTCTTCAGTCACTGAGGCAAGTACCTTTAGGGTCCTCATAATTCAGGGAGAAATTAAGTCTCAGAACTTCTCATAAATTTCCTAAGAGAGCACAAGGCCTCTCATCTCACCTGACACATCTCCTTATTCTTTCTACAACTCACTACGCCCATTTCTACCACCTGGTTGCTAATTCTCTTCTCCTGTTGATATTCTCAACCTCATCTCTATAGCCCAAAGCATTACCAAACTCATATTGCCCTTGGTGTCTGCATCATTCCAAAATTTCATCATATTTTGCTTTACTTCTCAGTATCAAAGCCTCCTTGGTCTATGTTGTGACTCCTATCAGCTCCTTGAAGGAAGGATCTTTGTTCAATATGTCCTTCTGATCCATGTGGTGCCTAATATGGGAATAGCATTCGAGATTAAGTGTAGAAATGAATAAAAGAATCAAGTGTGACAGAAATTAGTGTTCAGCATTCAACTCTTCTACAAATGATAAAAAATACTGAATTGTCCCTCAAAAGGTTTAATTTAGCACAGCACAGAACACTGTTTCTCAAACTGTAGCAAGTATTTGAATTCCCTAGAGGGCTGGTTAAAACACAGATTGCAGAGCTTCTGATTCAGTAGATCTGGATGGGGCTTAATAATTTGCATTTCTAATGTGTTCCCAGATGACATGATGCTGCCGGTCCTAGGACCACATTTTGAGAACCCCAACCACGCATGGATCGTTGTCAACTATGAATCACAAGGTTTGGATACTAGTTCCAGCATTGCCGTATGTGGCCAAGGGACCCAGGGCAAGTGATTTAAGCTCTCTGGGCTTCTTCAGCTGAAATTTGTCTTGTATGATCGCTAATGTCGCCTTTATCTCCAAAGTTATCTGAACACAAAAGGTCTAAAGTACTTTTCCTTTGTCATCTGCAGTGCTGTCATCTTCATGAAATCTTAGGCAGCAAAGGCACCAGTCAGAACAACAACCACTTTTCAAATCTTGAACTCACAGAGATCAGCCCCAAGTGATGGGCCAGGAAAAAGCTCAGTAAAAGAGGAGAAAACTGAGGCTAGGATTCAGGAAATTCACAGGGGCAGGAGATCCCCTTGAAGGAGGCCAGACCAGATTCTAGTATGGACTCAGAGCCTGATCTAAGTCGAGATGCTGTCCCTGTGCTCCAAGTCCTGAAGGATTTTTTAGGAAGCTAAAGTTGCAGGCTCCACAGAACCCAGTGTTGGCTCCATGGCCAATGCCCCAAGAGACATGATCCTGGGACCAGATATAGCCAACGTGTCCTTCCCCTGCCTCTAAAATAGACCAAAATATTGTCCCTTAGTTTTGATCTTTGGCATCTCCAAGGATGGGTTTCCCTCAAGAATGGAATCTTCACCCATGACTGAGTATATGAAGAGGTATCCGTCCTCAGGCATGCTCAAGTGGGGGGAATTACCAGGATTGGTTCCATATCCTCAAAGGGAAAGGGCAAATATGGAATATTGACGTACAGAGATGTTGACAGGCCAGCCCCCATGGTTGTCTTTAGGAGATGACAATGTAAAAATTAGGGCCTTGGCATTCTTGACACTGACACCCAATGCATTTCATGTAAGACTCATTCTTCACTTTTGTGTTGAGCCAGATTTCCAGGGTTTCGGCTGCTGCCTTCCCTGCAAGCCCTGCCATCCACTGAGACCCAACCTCAGCCATTCTTGGCATATCAGCCCATGAGAAGTCTGCCACTCTTGTTTCATAAGTAAAGCAGCATCCTTCAGGGCCTGGAGCTCCTGGACGCAAAAGCCATTTCTGGTAGGTGAGTAGTATAGCTCTCAATGGTAAGTAAGTGAGTTAAAAGGCGGGTTGCTGTTCTTTGGTCTTAAACATTTTCTTTTAGTCATGCCCATCTCTCTTCTGGTTCTTTAAAAAGTTTCTCAATTAATTTAGAAAGTTAGTGACTAACGAGATAACCATCAACATAATGAACACATGTGTTACACCTTGCTTTCCTATGTGTTCTCTCATGTAATCCCAGCTGCTTTGTAATATTAGGTTGGTGCAAAAGGCATTGTTGGTTTTGCCATCTCTTTTCATGGCAAAAACTGCAATTCATTTTGCACCAACCTAATACTTGCTTTCTCTAAAGATTTATGGTCATTTTTAACAGTGACCCACAATCTAGATGAGACAATGGGGAACAGCTAAAAGCAAGGAAGGCAGAAATATGGCTTATGCCTTAGCAAAGCCCTTCACATGCATTTTCAACTAGAGGAAGTCAATCAGACTAGATGTGGATATGGGTCCCGTGTGCTTGGCTATGGCTTCAGAAGCAAACTGCACTCAAAGGGAACCTCCTTCCAGGCTCCCAGGTCGAGGGGCTCTTCCTGAGGAGGTTTTTCAGGGACAAACAGTATCTGGGACAGAGCTAGGCAGTGAACATTAAAAGTGAGATAGTACCCCTTGACACTGTTGTTTAGACAAGGTCAAGATAATTTTTCTTCCATTCCTCTTGTAATCTCAAAAAAACAGGTGTGATTCTTGTTGGCCTTGAGGAGAAAAAGTGGCCTATTCAAGGCCTCCTCCACAACAGACTGACTTGATTCCTCCACTGAACTCTCTGCCCATAAGGCTGCTCTGCCTCCTGAAGCCTCTTTCTTCATCCTTCAAGGAGTTGTCCAAATGCAAATTCTCCTCCTGTTGATGGCTCTGCATTGGTGTCAATTGCTTCTGATGGAAACACTTATTGTACACAAAAACCTAGCCCCAAAACAGGAGAAAACATAATCTTTGCTTGTACCTAGTATTTCCAATTTTTATGCACTTTCCCGTTCATTCTCATAACAGTTCCAAGAGCCGGGTAGAAAAGGTGTCTTCCAGGTGAGTAAGTTGAGAGTCAGCAAATCAAACAATTTGCCCAAGGCCACGCAATGCTTTGCCCAGTTATTCTAAGTCCCAGTTCAGGAGGTAGGAGAAAGAAAGACGGGGAATAAGACTGGTAAGATTGGTCTTAAGGAAACATCTACAACTGTTTGGTAGCCTCAATACTCACACTAACCACACTTATATGCCTCACCCGAATAAGGTGAGCCAACCTCTGAAAGCATTTGAAAATGGAAAAAATGCTTTATCCCTGAATAACCCTTTCTATTGTTTTAAAAGTTCCTGGAAAACAGTGAACACTGTGGGATTACTGCTTGTGAATAATCGTCCAAATTGATCCAAAATGTTCTTCATTGACCCCTGAATCAACTCAAGTCAGTGTCAATGGAAACCAACACTCACCATTGCACCAAAGCTCATCTCCACCAGATTAAAGTAGCCATTGTGTGCACATCTTCCTGCCAAGCCCTACTGATTGCTCTGTTTATTAAATCTCTACTGGCTTCTATTTTGCGTTTTTATACTCTGCCCAACAAAGGATATGCTGTTCTTCACTAAGATCCCTTGATTAAAAACCCAAGACTGAGTCATCTTGCCACTCTCACCAATGCTAAACCCTGTTCCTGGATTCTCATCCACTTCAACTTCCTCCTCCATTCCCCTTCTGAAGAGGGGATCTGAAATTCATGTTTCATGTTGTCATACACATACGCACATGTATAAATGGTGTATCCTGAAGGCCTGAGGATGGGGAGAGGAAAAGTGGGCAGCTGGGACTTCCTATTCTCCTGATATTACATGGTGACACAAAAATGAGCTTCAGGCATTAGCTAATAATCAGGCTCTGAGTTCTAGATCCAAACTTGCACACAGCGTGGGAGAGACCCAGGACTGGCCAGACTCCATTGAGCAAACAGAGAAGGCTCTTGTGATCTCAGGGGTTGAGGACTGGATTTCCTGGGGTGGCAAATCACCATTGCACTATCAAGCCCATCAGGAAAACAGCTCAGGGGCTTCACCATAAGAGGGAAGCCTAGTATTCCAAGTGCAAAAGACCCCTGCCTTGGCATTGCGAACATGGTGGTCCCTGAGGGTAGCATGTCAAATTTTGCCTGTGAGTGCCACTGCGTTTCAAAAGCTTATCCTCTTTAAAAATGGAAATGGATCGTCAGACTTCTCAGAAATACTGAGTAGAAGCTCTTTCACAGAAAATCAACATCCTTGATATCACTTTGATAGGTGATCTAACCAGTTCTCTGGCTGCCAGACAGGGCCAACCTAAGACATCTCTGAGAGAGGCGATGCTTCCTTTATCAAGATCTGCTGAGAGGAAACGTCGTTCCCCCTCATTTCAGCCATTTCGGTGTTTAGTAATTATTCCTACCCAGAAATGTCTTACAGAGCCACAGAGCCAAGTCACATCTCACCTGCACTCATGGAGAACGTTTCTTAGATCTGGTCCTCAGGACAAGGTGGGAACATGTAACTCTGTGAAGATCACGTTCACAGGGAGGCCCAGAAAATGTTCTTATTAATACAGATAGTAATCAGTTTATCTGTGAAGACATATTGTGGTTGAAACTATACATTCATTTCTTACCAAGGAAACTGCTTTTATCGCATTCAACATTACGAATGAGATAGCTACTGAGAACAAAGTCAGAATGCCTTGATTGTTTTCATCTCTCTCAAAACAAAACAAAAATGCCATTTTGTTCCCAAAACATAAAAACTCAAGAACTAGAATGGTAAATAGCACTTTTAAATTTTTAATTTTTTTAAAAGACATAATGACATTGCATTATTTAATATCTCTGTCCTCAGGAGATGATTTTCTGGTGAAAATTACCAAACCAACCCGAACTTGAAAGCTGGTCACCTGTCATCTCTTCCTGCTGTGAGATGTTCATGATTTATTTGAAAGTGGCTCTTATGAAAGTTGTAAAGTCGTGACGTAGCTACACAGGCTGTGTGGAGAATTGTGTGTCATATACAATCAAAGCGTTTTACTGCCAAAAAGAGACTTTGGAGACAATGTGTAGGCCAAATTTCTCATTTAGCACTAAGAAGTCTGAGGTCTGAGGACTAGGTCTCTGGCCATGTAGTGTCTGCTCTGACACATTCATTTTACAAGGAGGCCTCTCTTGGTTCTTGTGTCCACACAAACTCAGAGTGACATTTTTGCCTCCACTCTCCAACTCAGCATTCTTATTTTGACAGAGATTTTCATGTCCTCGTGATTCAAAATGCATTGGCTTGGCCAGTCATAGTGACCAACTAATCCCAGCACTTTGGGAGGCCAAGGCGGGTGGATCACTCGAGGCCAGGTGTTCAAAACCAGCCTGGCCAACATGATGAAAACCCATCTCTACTAAAAATATAAAAATTAGCTGGACATGATGGTGCACACTTGTAATACCAGCTACTCAGGAGGCTGAGGCAGCAGAATCGCCTGAACCTGGGAGGCAGAGGTTGAGTGAGCTGAGATCATGCCACTGCACTCCAGCCTGCATAACAGAGCAAGACTCCATCTCAAAAAACAAAAATAAAAACAAACGAACAAACAAAAATCCATAGGCTTATGACTCTGAAGTGTCTTGCACCATGAGTAAGAGAAACCCAGTCCATTACCCCCACAAGTCTTGTGGCTTGAAAAACTATGCTTAGTTTGGATGCATAATCCAAGAGTATCCATGGCCAAAAGATGGACAGTAAAAGATGCATCAAGACATGAAACCATCAAACAGGCATTGATGAATAACACAGAATGAAACTCAGGGAATAAGGGCGAGTTGGTGTCTGTTTTGTTTCTCTGAACTCCATGTAACTCCTCCCAGATTATTTGTTTCTTTCTAAAGATAATCTTTCCTACCACAGCAGGAACCGTGACCTTTATTATTCCTATTATTATTCTGAATGTGACCCACTGGCTGGGGACTGAATGCAGGGAAGACCAAGGGGGAGAAATCTGTCTACCTTGTACCCGAGACACTTGGCCACCTGCACAACATGAAGAATAACTATAACAAAGCATGTCATTGACCAACTGCAAAACAGCCCTTCCTTCTTCTCCACCCTCTCTCCCCACCCTCTGGCAAAAGCTGAGTAAACAGGTACATTTGGTGCCAGGACTAGAAGGTCAACAAACTCCTGCTTTGTCAGAGGGACCTGGGACTCAAGTGAAGAGGACTTCGCGGAAATGTCATACTTCCCGCTCCACAGGTGTTTGAGCCTAAGGATTAGAAGTAAAAGTGTCTCAAGGAGATTTGCCAAGAAGATATGCAGCAGACACCTGATGCTAGAGTATGGCCTGGGACCCCCTGAAAAGTGAGGTTTTACTATCCCAGCTGATCTCAGCCCTGGCTTGTGTATTGATGAGGGCGACTTCCCCGGGGAGGGTTATCACAGATCCCCAGACTCTTCTCTAACAGGATAACTTGAAGATGACCCCAAGATTCCTACGCCTCGGTGTTCATGCCCTGTATAACTCTCCCACGCTCGAGGGTGGGTAGGACCTGTGAATGCGACGGAAGACCACTCCTGTGATGAGCCTGCATTCCAGGGCAAAGGAGAAGGGATTTTGCATATGTCATTGAAGTTCCTGATCAGTTGACTTTGTTTTGGTACATTATCCTCTATCAGCCTGACTTCATCGGTTGACTTCAAGTTAATCAGAATGGAGCCTACCCATCCTGGGAGGGGATGACCTAATCATGCGAGCCTTTTGAAAGAAGGTCTAGAGGTCAGAAATGGAGAAAGTTGGAAAGATTTGAGGCAGCAGAGACATTCTCCCATCAGATGCCTTGAAGAAGCAAACTGCCATGTTATGGAGAAGGCTGCGTGGCAAGGGAGTGGTCTGTCAGAGCTGAGGCCCTCAGTCCCACAAATGCAAAGAGCAGAATTCCATCAGCAGCCAGTGAGCTTGGAAGCCGACTTTGAGTCTCACATCAGAATCACAACCCTGGGCTGACCTCGAGTTTAGCCAGTGACACCCTGAGCGGAAGTCCCAGCTATTCCTTGCCTAGATTCCTGACTCATGGAAGCTGTGGGATGATAAATACATGTTGTGTTAAGCCACTAAGTTTGTGGTTATGTGGCATAGAAAACTAATGCAACATCCTAGGAACTGCAGAGAGGAAACGTATCCACATTTTCTCCATATCCACGTTTTCTGTACCCACTTTTCCCCTCAAGGTGAATCCTCAAGGTCAGAGCTTGTTTTACATACAGGCCTGGTAAATTGCTGCATGGATGAGAGGTGGGTAGTGGGGGTCCTGGGAAAGGTTCATAAGATCTCTGGCTGTTGGATTCATCAAAGGTCTTGTTGATCATGTAGAATGTGTTCTAGGAAAAGAAGCTCATTAGATCTTGTGGCTGATTAATCCTTCTGTGATGTTAGACAATCAAATGATTAGACATTGCTAATTTAGTCACAGACTACATCAATGTCCTAAATTTTGGAGTAGCTGTACCAGAAAGCAACATGTCCACCAAAAATCCCTAAAGCAAGTGGCTAACAATGTCTGAACTCAGAATCAGATCTGGGGCATGAGCTGCAAGGAGCATGATGCATTCCTATGCCTGGGGGACTATTCTCACATGTTATTACTGATGCTAAACCTGTCTCTCTCTGGCCCAGCGTTTAGAACTTAATAGTTGGAAACTGCATAGCAGATTATGTCATCTAGTTCCTGCATTTGACAAATGAAGAACCAAGGTCCAGAGACATTAGCTATTTTTCCCAGAGCCACACAGCCAGAAGTGACAGAGCCAAGATCAAAACTCAAGTCTTTCAGCGACTTCCCATCTCCTCACCTTTCCTGTAGCACAAAATGAGCCAATGGTTACCTGTGGGGTAAATCGCCAATGCTCTCCGACAGGGCATCCATTTCAGGTCTTGCCTCAGTCTGAATCTAGCTGTCCTTGCTGTGCCTGGAAACAGGACACAGCTCTCCTGACAGCCCAGCTTTCCTCTCATGTTAAATGTGCTATCAGCTCTAGCATCTTTCATTGCTAAGCAATGACGAGGTGATTCAGCTGTCTTGAGACCCAAACCTTACCAGGTGGCTTGGTTTCCTGTGGCTGCAGTAACAAAATACCACAGACTGGGTGGATGAAAACAACAGAAGTGTATTATTCTCTCACCGTTCTGGAGGCCATGAGTCTCAAATCCAGGTGTCAGCAGGGCCGTGCTCCCTTCGAAGGCTGGAAGGAAGAATCTTTCCTTGCCTCTCCCAGCTTCTGCCAGTTGCTGACCATCCTTGGCCTTCCTTGGCTGTGGCAGCTTCACTCCAGCCTCGTCCTCTATTCTCACATGGCATTCTCCTCTGTGTGTCTTCTCTTCTTTGGAGGACATGAGTTACACTGGGCTTAGTGCCCACCTTAATCCAGCATGACCTCATCTGAACTTAACCAATTACCTCGGCAGAGACCCTTTTTCCAAATAAGGTCACATTCAGAGGCTTTGGGTAGACACAAATTTTGAGGGGACTCTGTATAATCCAGTACACTGGGTTTTATATGTGTGCCCAGAGCTAATCTCAACCATCTTCCCCAAGAGTAGAAATACTTGGTAGGTGCAGCCTTCTCCATCACTTCTGTTCGTCGCCCAGCCCCACCAGATGCTGTTTTAACCCAGCCCCCAGACATTAGACAGAGCTAGAAATCACTTTACAGAGCATCCAGCCAATGGCTGTTAATCCTGCTCCCCCTGAGAATCACTTAGGGAGAGTTTAACAAAACCAGTGTCCAAGCCGAGAGGTTCCCATTCAGCTGGTCTAAAGTGTGGCGTGGGTATTGGTAGTTTTTACAGCCACACCGAGGATTCTCATATGGAGCCAGGAATGAAAACCCACCAATTGCTGGGTGCGGTGGCTCAGGCCTGTAATCCCAGCACTTTGGGGGGCTGAGGCAGGCGAATCACCTGAGGTCAGGAGTTCAAGACCAGCCTGGGCAACATGGTGAAACCTCATCTCTATTAAAAATACAAAAAAATTAGCAGGGTGTGGTGGCAGATGCCTGTAATCCCAGCTACTCAGGAGGCTGAGGCAGGAGAATTGCTTGAACCTGGGAGGTGGAGGTTGCAGTGAGCCGAGATGGTGCCATTGTACTCTGGCCTGGGCAAAAGAGCCAGACTCTGTCTCAAAAAAAAAAAAAAAAAAAAAAATCACTAATCTAGTCCAAGTTTTTAGTTTTCAGATGAAAGATGCAAGGCAGGTGAGCTTTCAGTCATCACTCCTCCTTCCATCTACTGCCATCAGTTATCCTTTAAGCCTCCAGTTCTCCAACTGAAATGTTCTGCCCCCTCTAGATGGGGTAAGGGCCCCAAAGTTGGCAGAACAAAGTCCTTGTGGTGTCCAACACCCTTTACTCATGAGGAAGAAGCAAGTAAGATCCTTGCATGACCACCAGGCAAGATGGCAGCCACCTTGCTGCCGTCACAACTTCCTCATCAGTGAGTGATACACACTCGTGACCTCTGGAATGACACAGTGCTTGTGTAGGCTTTGCACACTGTCAAGCGCTCTGCAAATGTACATCATCACTCGTATCACTTCATTTGTGGTAGCAGTCTCTCAGCCTCAGCAACTTTGCAAAAGTTCTTAAGTGTATACTTTGCCCGCTTATCCATTTGGTTTCCATGACACGTGTCCTTGGGTCTCTTTCTGGGCACTATTCTATCTTCTTATTGTAATTGCACATTTTTTAAAAGCAGGAGCATTTTTGTGGCCTTCTTTTTAATCTTTATGCGTTGCAGTACGGTACTCTAGACAACAAATTCTTTCCCTTGCCCAAGCTGGTGAAAATATGCCAAAGTATGCAGCAGAGAGGTCTGCCCCGCACCTGAACTATCGTCAAATGACCTGAAGTTTTTCTTTTGAACAATACTGTCTTTTGGGACCAGTAAGTCATTTATGAGCTGAAAAACAACAACAACAAAAACAAAAACAAGCCATCGAAAGATACCAATGGAGGCAAAGCAAGTCCTACAGCTCAGCACTGTCCAAGAACTCTGGGCACCTTCCTATCTCATTTTCTGTTTCTTGGCTCCACATGTGTGAGATCCCAAGATCATAAGAAGGAATCATGTCACCAGAAACAGGCCTCTGCAGCTCAGTCAGTGACATATATAAAAATGAAGAGGCAAAGAACCTTAGGAAAATAACTTGTGTTTTTTCTTTTATCTTAGTTCAGTCCACACTTTGGGAAAAATGTATCCAAATGATAAGTATATACTACTATACACATGTTAAGTGCTTTAACACATGAAATGACAAGAAAGGGCTGGCTGGAGTCTGGGCAGAGTGTCTAGGCAGGTCTGGCGGCCACTGGCCTCCCCCTATTCACAAATCTTATCACAAAACAACTCGCAGCTTCCCAGAAGGTCTACGGGGCTTACACACCTGTGGCCTGTGCCACAATCTCCTCTGCCATTGCCACGGAGTCTCTCTCCTCCCATTCCCTCCCTTCCTGCTTCCCTATCTCTTCCTCACCCCTTCCCACCCCTTTAAGTTCTGTTCCTGGAAACTCCAAGGTCAATCTCTTTTTTAGATATGGTGGGTTGTTTTTCTGAGCAGGCAAATGTGGATAAAGTCACTCCTGGGCCACCTTTCTGGGAGGCTGTACGGAAGCTGCCTACTGGTTTGAGGAGAGGCTGCTGGGTTCTTTACTAAGGATTTGCTTAAGTCAGCCCTCCAGGATCCAAAACAGAGCCAGAAAAGAGGTAGACTTTGGTGACAGAGGCGCTGAGCACTGCATTGTGATAAAAGTCACTAACATATCACAGTACAATCATCACTTTTTTCTTCTTCCCAGCCAGCAAAATAGCTGAGGCACAGACTAGATGGTAGTCCAAGGACCAAGACCTGGCCAGCGAGAGGTACTGGGTGTCCAGACCCCATCCTGTTTTCAATACAGTTATACAATGAAATCAAATCAATGGGTTTATTGATTGCTTGGCAATTAATGGGAGAACAATTAAGTTGGCCATAGGATAGGGGCTCATCCCCATGGACACTTGAGTGTCCAGCAGTGATCTCTGTGCTCCCACCAGCAGCAGAACCCCACTTCCTTACCCTCTGATCCCACCATGTGCAGCGCCCCCATCCCTCAGGGTCAGGTGAGGAGTCATGGAGGAGGTTTGGGGGACACGGCCATGGGGTGCAGCAGAGAGACTGCCTCCTCCACTGACCACATGCACAGGCTGCCCTGGCCTTCTGGGGCAGGAGCCATGAGGACAGGTGGGCCCCGGGAGGTGCGCTGGCCCCAGGAGCCAGGGCTAGTGAGGAGAGGAAGCTGGAGCCTCGGACCTCAGGATCCAGAACCTTACCCCTTCCATCAGCTCCTCACCCATCTCTGAGCCGTTGGCTCGTTTGGCTCCAAGAGGGAACACTGGGCTCCTGGGCTTGGAGGGGGAAGGTTTCAGAGGAGTCCCAGCGTTCTCTCCAATTTCTGAAGTACCTGAGGCAGTGCCCAGCTACTCCCCCAACACTGTCTGTTTTCACAAAAAGAAAAGGAGTGAGAAGGTACCAAGAGCAAGTTGTGTTCAAGTTAGGCGTGACAAGGGCCTTCTAGTCCTTGAAGGTATTTCCATGGCAAAACAGAAAGCCACAGGACACAGAGGAGCTCCCCCTCCTGCAGACATTCTTTAGCACATGGGAAAACACAGCCTGACCTTTCGGGTGTGGCCATCCTGGAAGCCCGGGCTGAGACCAGCAGGGTTATTTCGCGCTTGGCTTCTCTGGCCCCGAAAGGCCGCCCTTTGATGCGTGGGCCACCCTGGGCTGACACCCAGAGGGCTGGGCTAGGTTTGGATGAAGGCTCAAGGCTGTGTGGGCATCAGTCCATGGGAGTCAATCCGACTAGTATCTGTGACAGTAAGGCCCGCCTGGCTTCAGGGAATGGGAGGAAGCGCCACCTAGTGGTGAGGAGGAGGGCCTGGCCTGGGTGGGTGGAGGGCTTTGCCATTGGGGAGACCACCCACATTGCTTGATCTGCTTTTCCACCCCTCAGGGCTTCAAGTAAATATCTCAAAACTGAAAACAGTGTCTCCAAGCCAGACTAGAGGTGTCCTGGATAGAGCCGTCCGCCCACTGTGGAGGCTGTTCAGGTTACAATGTGCCTGACAGACAGCTGGACCAGCCCTGGACAGGCCCCAGTGACCAGCCGAGGGGGACAACTGAGTAGTGACCAATATCACAGGGTGCTGCCTTGTTGTAGGGAACCAGGAATTCAGAGCATAACTGCCTTCTGCCTCTGTGAGGAAGGTTCAAGGTCTTATACACTGGTGAACTCAAACCCTGTCCACTTTGACAAATTACTTTTTTCAGGGCTGTTACCCTATAGGAAGAGCGAATTCCAGAAAAATTAATTTGTATACAGCCAGCTGCTTTGCAGCTTTTATAGAGAACTTCTAAGACACCATCTTCTACACTATTGTGAAATGTCGTTCCAATTTTCCAGATAAGATGAGTGAGACTGAGAGGTTTAATGTTCATTCAGATATGCCAGAGGTGGGCCGGGTGTGGTGGCTCATGCCTGTAATCCCAGTACTTTGGGAGGCTGAGGCGGGGGGGATCACCTCAGGTTAGGAGTTCGAGACCAACCTGGCCAACAATGAGAAACCCCGTCTCTACTAAAAATGCAAAATTAGCTGGTGTGGTGGTGCGTGCCTGTAATCCCAGCTACTTGGGAGGCTGAGGCAGGAGAATTGCTTGAACTTGGGAGGCAGAGGTTGCAGTGAGCCGAGATCGCGTCATTGCACTCCAGCCTGGGCGACAGAGCAAGAGTCCGTCTACACAGCTCACTGCAGACTCCGTCTGCCAGGCTCCAACAATCCTCCTGCCTCAGCCTCCTGAGTAGCCAGGACTACAGGCAGGCACCACCCCACCCAGCTAATGTTTTTTTAGTTTTAGTAGAGACAAGGCCTTGCTATGTTGCCCAGGCTGATCTCAAACTCTTGAGTTCAAGCAATCCTCCCACCTCAGCCTCTCAAAGTGCTGGGATTATAGGCAGGCGCCATCCTTCCCGGCTAATTTGTTTTACTTTCAGTAAAGACAAGGTCTTGCTATGTGGCCCAAGCTGGCCTCAAGCTCTTGAGTTCAAGCAATCCTCCTACCTCAGCCTCCCAAAGTGTTGGTATTGTGGGCATGAGCCACTGCACCCTGCAGAACTTTTTACATCTTAATTCCAGGAAGGAAAAAGCAAGCAGGCAAACAAAAACCTTAATGCTATTTGAATACATCCCCTTTAACAAAACCAAGAAACATTCTAAGCAAGGACGGTTCTCTCTCCGGGCCCTGGAATTCTCCTGGAACCTGGGAAGATCCAAAAGATTTAAAAAGCCTCAGGATGCTCTAGCAAGTGCTGGTTACATATGTAGGTCAGAGCTTCAGAAACAGACCTAACTCAGACTCGCAAGTGTCAGCCACCTGGAAAGAGGGATTTGCAGGGAGACAGAGCCCAGCAGATGGGCTGAACCACAGGGAATCCTAGGCCAGCCACTGATGGCCACTGTCCTTGTCCACTCACCTAGGAATATATCACAGAATCCAGTACAGAAGGGGATCAAGGAAGAGATGGGAGAGGGAGGTGTCATCAAGAAAAATAGCTTCTCTTCCAGAATGTTGTTAGGATAAGCTGACACAGCCAGAGGCCATGGGAGCCAGAACAATAGGGTAGGACTGAACAATAGGGTAGGCAGTCCCACAGAAGGGTAAAATGAATGCAGGTTGGATAAGATCCCATTGGTGGCCCAATCCCAGGCCTTATAACCTAAATAAATGGCTTCCTCTTCCCAAATATGCAGCTCCATGCTGCTAAACACAATTTCCTCTCGACCATGACTTGACCCGCCACTTTGCCAGGCAGCTTTCGACTCTCCCTACCTAAATGGCCTCCTTCAAGGCAAGGCTCGTAGAGGACTCCACCAGAACCCTCTGCAATGGGAACAACGACCTTGTCAATCCACCAGCTGCAATGGCAGGTGCCACCCCTGCTGGGTCCCTGAGATCACAGAAGCAGAAAGGGCTTCCTGATGCCCCAGACCTGCAAAGGCCCTGGAGAATAGTGTAGTCAGTCCTTCTGTGACCAGGGGCCACACATCCCTTACAAGGTGGCCATGCCCTAAAATGCATGTAACTTATTAAACCAAAATACCAAGGTCTGAAGGGAAACTGGCCACAGAATAATGTAGACTTACAACCATATGTGGAAAGAGAAGTCATTTTGTCACATGAATAGCATCCCCCAGTGCATCAATTTCATGTATGTAGGGTTTTGTGAATTATGTGTGCTTAGAATGAAGGACATCTTGGTTCTCTTAACTGTAAAATAAAAGAAGGGTTGAGATTTTCTTATAAAAATATTTTTTAAAAGCTTGCTGGGGCCGGGCGCGGTGGCTCACGCCTGTAATCCCAGCACTTTGGGAGGCTGAGGCGGGCGGATCACAAGGTCAGGAGATCGAGACCATGGTGAAACCCCGTCTCTACTAAAAATAGAAAAAATTAGCCGGGCGCAGTGGTGGGCGCCTGTAGTCCCAGCTACTCGGGAGGCTGAGGCAGGAGAATGGCGTGAACCTGGGAGGCGGAGCTTGCAGTGAGCCGAGATTGCGCCACTGCACTCCAGCCTGGGCGACAGAGCAAGACTCCGTCTCAAAAAAAAAAAAAGCTTGCTGGACATGGTGGCTCATGCCTGTAATCCCAGCACTTTGGGAGGCCATGGTGCCTGGATTGCTTGAGCTCAAGAGTTTGAGACCAGCCTGGGCAACATGGTGAGACCCTGTCTCTACTAAAAACGAAAAAAAAAAAAAATAGCTAGGCGTGGTGGTGTGTGTCTGTGGTCCCAGTTACTTGGGAGTCTGAGATGGGAGGATGGCTTGAGCCTGTGGTGGGAGGTGCTGGAGACGGGATGCAGAGACGCAGTGAGCCAAAATCATGTCACTGCACTCTAGCCTGGGTGACAGAGTGAGACCCTGTCTCAAAAAAATAAAAAAAAAAATTTTTAAAGCCGTTCATCTAAAATTCTTCCAAAGCCTAATTATGAACCACTGGAAGGGGGAACTTGAGGGCTGGGTGGGTTGTGCTAAGAGTGAGTTATTGCTTACCACTGGGGGAGGGTGAGAGGGGACGGAGCTCATCCTGCATGCGGGGTGGGGGTGGAGGGTGTGCATGAATGTCTGTCTGTGGGAGTGTGCTTGTGAGTATGTGAGAGTGTGTGACAATGGTGTCACAAATTGGTGTACACACGTATGTGTGTCTACTGTGTGTGTGTGTCTGTCTGTCCGCCCATCTTGGGGGTGAAGGACTTCAACATATATTCAATTCCTAGAGGTAGACTTATAGAATGGAAATGATAGAGACCTCTGGTCTCTGAAAGTCCTCTTCTGGGCAGATTCTGTCATTGCATTTCCGTATGCTGCAGTATCCACAAAGTAGAACTTTGTGATGCTCTCATGTTCCCTTCCAGCCTGCTTTAGGACATTCTGTGTTTATAAGGAAAGTTTGGAGGCCAGGCGTGGTGGCTCACACCTGTAATCCCAGCACTTTGGGAGGCAAGGCAAGTGGATCGCCTGAGCTCAGGAGTTTGAGACCAGCCTTGGCAATACGGAGAAACCCCGTCTCTACTAAAAACAAAAAAATTAGCCCAGTGTGGTGGTGCACCCCTGTAATCCCAGCTACTTGGGAGGCTGAGGCAGGAAAATCGCTTGAACCTGGGAGGCGGAGGTTGCAGTGAGCCAAGATCAAGCCACTGCCCTTCTGCCTGGGCGACAAAGCAAGACTCTGTCTCAACTAAAAAAAAAAAAAAGGTAAAGTTTGGGTTTTTATAAACTAATTTTCAGGCCTCTTGGGCAACTAGAATTGAGAATGGAATCCTCTCCATCCAGAAAAACTTCCACACAGCCTGAAAAGAATAATTTATACACTATTTGTCCATGTTTACATTTTGTATGGTATGTCTTGAAGAACAAATGTATTTTGTTTTTTAAAACACACTGTAATGAAGATTTTGGTCCAGGAGAACAGCCCTGGAATATTTCTTACCTCCTTACACACATGTAGGTTTTTAGGGGAATCAAGAGGTGTGGGCTGGGGGCGGAGCTGAAGGCAGAGTTGGGGCGGGGCTGGGGAAGACCACCCAAAACCAGTCCCTTTCCTACAACTCCATGTAAAAGTGGAACACCCTGCAGGCTGTCTATGCCAGTCACTTGGACAAGGACTGTTCACGGGTGTCTTTGCAGGCCTCTTTAAGGCTCCTTTAAAATGCCTTTGTGATTCACAACTGAAATATGGATTATCTCTAATTCAAATGCCCATAATCTCAGGTTCAAACTTGCTCTCACTATTTTATTTTATTTTATTTTATTTTATTTTATTTTAAGACAGGGTCTCGCTCTGTTGCCCAAGCTAGAGTACAGTGACATGATCTCAGCTCACTGCAACCTCCACCTCCCAGGCTAGAGTGATCCTCCCACCTCAGCCTCCCTAGTAGCTAGGACTACAGGCGTCCACCACCATGCCCAACTAATTTTTGTGTTTTTAGTAGAGATGGGATTTCACCATGTTGGCCAGGCTGGTCTTGAACTCCTGACCTCAGGTGACCTGCCTGTCTTGGCCTCCCAAAGTGCTGGGATTACAGACATGAGCCACTATGCTGGGCCTGTCCTCACCGTTTTAAAAGAAGCCCATACCATTCATTTTATTTCTTGAAACCTAAATGGGGAATGGGGAATGCAACCAAAAAAAAAAAAAAAAAAAATATTAAAGAAATTGGTTCCATTTAAACATTTTTATAATTTGTTTCCTTTTCAAGGCACAAAGAGTTTATGTCAATCATTTTAATGTCTAAGAATACAAAGTTAGCACTAGTAACATCTGGTAGTCTAATAATTCATCATGCTTAAATGTAACATTACAAAACTACATTTTAAAATCTGCCCCCTAACCAGATGTGAAACAACATAGACAAGGGTGACACATGCTAGACACAACCTCCAAAAAACGTATGGTTGACAAAGATGGCCGACTGCTGGGGTAAAACTGCAGCAGTCATAAGCGGGGAGAGAAAGAGCCCACTCTCTATTAAAGACTTTGTTTCTTTTGCTAGACATTTTTCACTTAATCCCAGGATAGTTTCTGTTAATGCAGCTTACTCTCTTTCAAATAAATTGCCCCTAGAGCAGGTGTGCACATTAAAAATGAGCTTTATAGCATCAAACACATACCACAACTAACTCTACCAGGAGGGTTTTCAGTAAGATGTGTGCGAATGTCCGAGGAACACATTCTGGCCGATAAGGCTCAGCTCCTGTGAGGTCCTGATGAGTATCTAAACAACCTCACATTTTCTCTTCCACGCCTGGGGTTAAGGCCGGCACTCGGCCCACACACAAAGCTGTGATGAGAGGTTGGTTAGGGACGGTGGAGGCAAAGCCACAAATCAGCCAGAAACTCTTTTGAGTCAATAGTTTCTACTTCCTCCCTAACCGGACCATTTACCAGAACTGCCCAGGACTTGTCACCATGAATTTGATCTCCCTGGATTTTCCCTGCTTGATGTCTAGATGAGACAATGAAGGGCAGAAAAACATCAGTGACCGTGCTAGCCCCACACGATACCACCAGCACTGAAGGACTGCAGCCTTGGGTCTCAGAGAGAGCCGCCAGGAGAAGGAACCAAGGTGTGCTTGGTTCACGTTTCAGGGCAGGAGGGTTCTCCAAGTTGCAGCAGATATTAAGAGTCCTGCTGAAGGCACAGTCTCCAAGAGAGGGGAGGGAGCAAGGACAGGAAGCTGGAACCAGAGGCACCGATAAGCACCCTCCTCCTTGCCTTTCCTCGAAGCAGAGGCAGTGGCATCCTGGAAGCAGAAATGAGGCAGAGTGGGGGTGACCCAGGGCTTCCGGTTCCTGCTGGTCCTTGCATGCACATCTGTGGGCTCCACAATTCCCCACTCCTTAAAATCTAACCTCAAGCATCTTCTCTGATACTGCAGTGCCCAATCTTTTTGTATGGTGTAAGTCCTCTGTGTATGATCATCCAGGTATTACCAAGAGGTCCCCTCACCAGTGCTTTAAAATAAAATAATGCAATTACCATATACGAATGAAATTGTGTGTGTGTGTGTGTGTGTGTCAGAGAGAGAGAGAGAGCAAGATACTGAAGATTTGGAAGATGTTCTCCAGTAAGTTTTCAGTAATTAAGTGGAGTAATATTGTAGGTGATTTTTAAAATGTCCTTCTTTACACCCTCTGACATTGCTTTAAAATATCAAGACAGGTGTGTCTCAGTTTGTAATTACAAAGCAGTATTTTCATTTTGAAAAAAAAATGTAGCTAATGTTTTAGAGAAGAAAAACAGGCTCTCAATGATTTTAAAAACTCTCAGAGACAGACCAGTTTTTTTAAAAATTGAAGGAATTGAACCCAAACCTAATTTGTTTTCAAATTTAAAATGAAAAACACGTGCTCTAAATATCATAGATTCCAATGTCAGTGAATGTCACAGATATAAATTAACATAAACGGAACAATTGGTGTGTCTAGCAACAGATACTGGTATATTCAGATACATGAGTGAGTTGACAAATTACAAGGCCGTGTATCATTTGGGGTTGAGTGGATCCCACTACAGGTGTTATTTTGTGAAGGACTTATTTGGGGGAAATGCATAGAACACACTCTTTTCATATCCTCACTCACTCAACTGAAAAATAAGACAGAAAACAGCCCAGCTTCATTTCATTCTTTTTGCAACATCTGAATATGCGTGTTCAATCTCTTGATCAGCTGGACATGTATTTGTGAACTCATCTCTAGCATAAGCATTATTCAAGTATCTCCAGATGCCAGTCATTTCAGAAGGAAATTCAAAATCTCTGTACTTCTTGGCCACAATCTGAAAATGAAGAGAAAATCATCAGTAAAGGGGAAACTTACTAAGGTAGGCTCCCAAGTCAGACAGTCCATTCTTTCGAGGCATGTAATACATTCTTTCCCAGCTTCCCATGTCATCCTATAGTCATCCGGGCTACCCACCACGGCCTTTTGACTTGCATAGGGCCATCTTGGGTGTGGGGAGGGCTCTAAAGGTCCTGGACTCACTACAGTGGCTGCACATAGTCCCCACCAGTTTGTCACAGCTGGGCCTTGGGATCCGCTGGCATGAGTATGCTTTGGACTCTGGTGGATTTCTCCCTGTGTTGCCTGTTATTCTTTCCATATGTTGTGCTACTGTGTTATTAGGTGCTTTGTGAATAAAGATGCATGTCGGATCTGCCATTTAAATGGTGCCCTCTCTTCCTACTTGCTGAACCTCACTTCCTGCAGTCCCAAACATCTGTGCATTTTATTCCTCCTGAATGCCATCATGCTGCCACTAAGAGCATCGTCTGATTGCAGGGCCCACCTGTGCGGAGGATAGATTCATGAACAAAGCAGTTGCAAATCCATACCCTCATGGGGACGGTGGGTGTAAGGAAAAAGCAGTCGAGAAACAGCATCACGAGAACCACAGCGGCGTGAGACGCTTCCTCTAGCAAGAGGGGTACAGCTGGGGAATTAGTCAGAAAGATGTGCAGGACACTGGGGACTGTGCCAGTTTGCTAGGGTTGCCATAATAAAGCAACACATGCTGGGAGGCTTAGAACAACAGAAGTTTACTGACTCCTAGTTCTGGGGGCCAGAAGTCCAAGATGAGGGTATCAGCAGGGCCACCATCCTCTGAAGGCAGGAGGGAAGGATCTCTTTTTTTTTTTTTTTTTTTTGAGACGGAGTCTCGCTCTGTCGCCCAGGCTGGAGTGCAGTGGCGCAATCTCCGCTCACTGCAAGCTCCGCCTCCCGGGTTCACGCCATTCTCCTGCCTCAGCCTCCCGAGTAGCTGGGACTACAGGCGCCCACCACCGCGCCCGGCTAATTTTTTCTATTTTTTAGTAGAGACGGGGTTTCACCGTGTTAGCCAGGATGGTCTCGATCTCCTGACCTTGTGATCCGCCCGCCTCGGCCTCCCAAAGTGCTGGGATTACAGGCGTGAGCCACCGCGCCCGGCCGGAGGGAAGGATCTCTCTCCACTTCTGGCAGTGCCTTGGCTGTGCAAGCATAACTCCATCTTCACACGGCCTTCTCCCTGTGTCTGTGTTTCCAAATTTCCCCGGTTTGCAGGGAGACTGGCCATCCTGGATTAGGTCCATCTCACTTCAGTATGACTTTATTTTAACTAATTACATCTGTGAAGACCCTGTTTTTAAATAAGGTCACATTCTGAGCTACTGGGGGTTGGGATATCAACACAGGAATTGGGAGGAGGGCACGATTCAGCTTGAAGTAGACACCCGGAGCCACAAAGGCCAGTTCGGCTTCGCTGCCTCCCATCCCACTGGTTCCCCGGATGTCTGCATGATGCAGGTGTGGGATTAACGAGAAGATCTTCGGGACTTACTGCGCAGACTTGGGAGGACAGCAATCATTGATGCAATGTGACAGCAAAGAAGGACCATATAATTTTCAAGAGCCTCCTAAATTGTTTGACACCTCTTCCTTGAATGCCAACTTCTTGATACTCATGTTAAGAAGTCCGCTTTTCTTTTGTTTGTATGTACCTGGTTTTTCTTTGCCCATATTTTTGTTTTAACTTTCCTGTGTACATCGTTTAAGGCCATGCCTCTGAATGTGTCACTGAACTTGGTTTTCTGTCTTTCTTCTGTATGCATGTGTGTGTCCCCCTTTCTGGTCATTTAAAAGGTTTATGATCATGTTAACTCTCCAGTGGTTTCCTATATGACTTTAAATATATAGGAATTCTGTATTTCTTGATTTATCAAGTTTGTTTTGTTTTCTGTTTTTTTGAGACAGTCTCACTCTGTCACCCAGGCTGGAGTACAGTGGAGGATCTCAGCTCACTGCAACCTCCGCCTCCCAGATTCAAGCGATTCTCCTGCCTCAGCCTCCCGAGTAGCTGGGATTGCAGGCATGCACCACCATACCCAGCTAATTTTTGTCTTTTTAGTAGAGACGGGGTTTCACTACTTTGTCCAGGCTGGTCTTGAACTCCTGGCCTCAAGTGATCCACCCGCCTCAGCCTCCCAAAGTGCTGGGATTACAGGTGTGAGCCACTGCACCCGGCCTTCATTTTAGATGCTGCCTGTTAACTCGTGGTGATGACAGATGAGGGAGTTTATGTATCTATGATTCTTTCCATTTCTTCTCCCTTATCCTCCTTCCAATGGTGGTAACAACATAGTTTATTATATTCTGACTCTGTTCTGTCCCTATAATTCCCACTGCTGTTTGGTCTTAGAACTAGTTTCAGATTTAAAGGGGTTCTCTGTTTAGTGCCTGTTCTTTCACTTCACATACCTTCTCTGTTTCTGGATTCTTACTTTGATTATGATTTTATTATGTCATCATAGAGCAATTTTATGCTTTTTAAAAAAGAGACCAGAGGTCTAGGTAAAAACGATAATTGCCTAGATATAAAATTCTTACCTCACACATCCTTTTCCTTAATTCTCTGTAGATGTTAAACCACAATTTTCTGATTTGTAATGGGTTCATGAAGACATCTGGGGCCAGTCCGAATTTCTTCCCTATTTCAGTGGCTTTACTCAATTTCATTCTTTTTATTATTATTACTGTTATTGTTATTACAGTATTATTGTTGTTTAGGTGCCAAAAAGGGTTATTTTTTATTCTCAAAGCTCAGTAATGTATCGAGTATGTCTCAGTGTGTTGATCTTTCTGGGGCTATGTTTAACATGGCATGTCATTTAAACTAAAGATTCAGGTCATCCTTTAGAGCAAGTCATTTCCTCCTTGAACACTCCCTTTTTTTTTTCCTTTTCCTTTTCTGTTCTCTTGTCCCTGGTGTATACCTGGGATCTCTCTAATCACCTTTTTTGTTCTTCCCCATTTGATTTTGGATGATTTTCTCAGGCTTGTCTTCCAAATCACTGACAGCAAGGCTACAAACACACACCACATACCACAACCAACTCTACAAGATGTGTGCGAATGTCAGAGGAAATCAATTTCAGCAATGTCTTTGTCTGCGTCTTACTACTTCTAACGGGACTTTTATTTCTGCAGTTCTTTTATTTGTCTTTACTTTTCTTCTTGATCTCTGCCAGCCTGATTGCCATCCCCTTTGTGATAGTGTATTTTTCAACATCTTGTGTCTTGTCTTCGAGTTTTTTCTCAAAAAGCCCATATTCTCTTTCATTTCTTTGAGGCTGTAGAAAAGTTTCTGTATGAAATGTTCTTTGATGTGCTGGAGGAGCAGTTCTTGATCATATATGTATTTCCCATCTGCCTTTTTTCTGTTTTTGTTTCTTGTCTTTATCGTTCCTCCCTCCAACCCCCTCCTTTTCAATCAACTCTGTCTACACCAAGGTCTCACTGGCATTCTCACTGGTATTGGCCATCTTTGAATGAGGCAGATCTACTGGACCTATCATTTGTTTAAAAGCAGTGGGGAGGGCAAAGGGAGTGAGACAGGGCAGGTGGCCAGCCAGTTGGAATATTTGCTCCCAAGCACCTTCTCACCAACCACTGCTCTGCCCCAGAGAGACACATTAGAGTTGGGGTTAGGGTTAGGGTTAGGGCATCCTCCACTCTGAGGCTCACAGATTAGGCAGAAGGCCACTGTGGCTAAAAACGAAGCTTGGGCAATTCGTAATCTCTCTCTTGACTTAATTTATTTTCTCTGCTCAGCAGTCACAATGCAAAATGACACTTCCCTCCTTTCCTCCCACTTTACTTCCCCTCCAGACTATTCCTGTGGATTGGGGGCTGGGTCACAGCCTAGAAAGATGGTGCCTCTGTATGGTTCCTCCTTCAATTCTGCCTCCCTAGAGCTCTCAGCTCAACAATAGTCTCTACTGGGAAGGTCCCTGCCTCCCTCCTGGCCCACCTCATGCTCTAGTCCTCAAGCAAAGAAGTTTGAGTTGGGGATTTCAGGACTGTGTCCTTTACCTTTTGAGAAATCTGAACTTTGCTAATGATATGGAGAAACACGTAATGGTTCTGTGGCTCCTCCCACTGAAAGAAGCTTCCCACTCTTTAAGTCGGTGATCTGTCATCCCTTGGTAGTTTTACAAAAGATGACACTAATACCCTATTTTTATATTGTTTCTGCTGGGTTTCTGGCAGGGGAATAAATTATAAATCCCTTCACACTCTCATCTTTTACCATAATTCCCTTAGATTGATTCTCATTTCCTTGCAGAAGTACTCCATCCTGCAAGATCATTAAGCTATTGGGTGTTGAGTGCTAAATGGCTTTGTAGATTTTGCTGCTGGGTCTTATAGTGGAGCCGTGAACTGCGATCTCACTGTAAAGCTTACCCTTTCTACTGAAATTTAAAATCCTCTTTTCTCATGGGAGCTACACAAGGGGCCACGAATGCTCTGTGGCTGGGATATTTCTCCCCCTCTTCCTCAACGTTCATGTATTTCTGCAATGCTATGCTGGTCACAGTAGGGACTAAAAAGCATTGACCAGAAGGGACTTAGTCAAAACACAACTACATAAATATCCTGTTGAAGGCAGCTCCCAAATTTAGCAGGTTTTGAGGGGTGGAGATGCTTTCATTAAATTTTGGATATCCTTGGACTGGCAAGGCTATTGAAAAGACATCTGCCCAAGGGATCGGCAACCTCCTGAAGGCCTGCATTTCAAGTCAGTAACCTCAAGCACAAAAAGGAAGGGAGAAAAAGGGAGCAACAGGGCCAGGACTGAGAGAAGAGGATAGAAAGAAGAAATGCAGGAAGACAAAGGCAAAAGAATGGAGCAGAGTCACCAAGGGTGGCCAGTGCCCACGGGAGCCTCAGCACCATAGACTGTATGAAGTTAACCTGTAACTTATTTATCTATTTATATATTTTTTGACACAATCTTGCTCTGTTGCCCAGACTGGAGTGAGTGCTCACTGCAACCTCTGCCTCCTGGGTTCAAGTGACTCTCGTGCCTCAGCCTCCCGAATGCATGGGACTACAGGTGCACACCACCACACCTGGCTAATTTTTTAATGTTTTGTAGAGATGAGGTTTCGTCATGTTGGCCAGACTGGTCTCAAACTCCTGGCCTCAAGTGATCTGCCCATCTTGGCCTCCTAAAGTGCTGGGATTACAGGCATGAGCCACTGCGCCTGGCCGCTAACTTACAATTTCTAAATGCTAACTAAATGGGTTATTAGAACACGCAGTCCGTGACTTATTTTTCCCAGTGTTTCTTCCATCTCCCCTACCCTTATACCAACCACCTGGCTCCGGCCCTGGCAGGATTTTAATCATTAAAATGCCCCAGAGCCAGGCATGGGCTTCCTCCTGAGGTATCTGGAGCTGCTAAGGGCCAAGGACATAGCAATCTCATCATAACAATCACATTCGACTTCTGTAAGTGATAGAGCGGCTGGGAGGGCTGCTTTGCTGAGAAACACCAACAGCTAGGGAGTCCAAGTGTGGGGATATCTGCTTGGAGCTCCAGGGGTCACTCTTGGAAGCAGTGGATCGGAGACTTACATTTCGTGTGTGTGTGTGTGTGGGTGTGTGTGTGTTTTGAGATGGAGTCTTGCTCTGTCGCCCAGGCTGGAGTTCAGTGGCGCGATCTCAGCTCACCACAACGTCTGTCTCCCAGGTTCCAGCAATTCTCCTGCCTCAGCCCCCCAGGTAGCTGGGAGTACAGGCGCCCACCACCACACCCGGCTAATTTTTTGTATTTTTAGTAGAGACGGGGTTTCACCGTGTTAGCCAAGATGGTCTCGATCTCCTGACCTCGTGATCTGCCCACCTTGGCCTCCCAAAGTGCTGGGATTACAGGCGTGAGCTGCCACGCCCGGTCTGGGGACTCACATTTCTAAAAAGCTCCCCAGACAGTTTGTATGCCTACTAACGTTGGAGAACCACTGGTCTGGGAGGTCTTTGAGCCCTAGTAATACATGACTCATGGCTCTTAAATCATGTTCAGCTACTATATGTGAAGGCAGGGCACCAAATATGGCAGAGACTCAGCCAAAAGCTGCCAGCTGCTCCCTGGATGTTGAAGGTCCATTTTTTTTTCAAATAAATAATTAATAACCTAATTGTTTTTAGAGATGGGGTCTCACTCTGTCACCCAGTCCAGAGTGCAATGCCACCTCCTTAACTCACTGCAGCCTCAAGTTCCTGGGCTCAAGTGATCCTCCAGTCTCAGCCTCCCATGTAGCTGGGACTACAGGTACATGCCACCATGCCCGGCTAATTTTTTTAAAATTATTTTTTGTATAGATGGGGGTCTCGCTATGTTGCCCAGGCTGGTCTTGAACTCCTGGCCTCTAGCGATCCTTCCACCTCAGCCTCCCAAATCATTGGGATTATAGGCCACTGCACCTGGCCAAGGGTCACTGTTAAGAGCTAACAGGACACTCCTCTGTCATGCCTAGAAAGGGCCGTGTAGAGCCCTACAGTCACCAACAGTTGACCGAGTTCACATTTTAACAGCCCCAGATTCCACATGCCTCATCTCTAATTCTCAATTGCTAATGCCAGGTAGAATCTATGAAATTCCTCAGGCTGCTTTCACATAACCTCTCTTTAGGCTGCGTGAGTCAGGCTGACAGAGAAGCAGAAGGTGGGGCCACATTCCCAGGCACTTCCCGAGAACACCCGAAGCCCATCTTCTGTGTGTACGAAAGCTGGGGCTCGGCTGTCCTGAACAGAACTAGTGTTTTTAATCCAAGTGTCCACATTTCAGACTGTTTAAATGTCTGGCCCAAACACAAATAAAAACAAAACAAAACAAAGCCCATTTTGTGTCCTCGGCACACGTGTCAGGAGAGAAGACGAACCTTAATAATATGGAGCTTGGGTAAGAGGTTGCAGTCAGCCAGCGTCAGCTCGTCCCCATCCAGAAACTTCCTTCCAGAAACAGTGGCATCCTCCGTGCTGTAGGCATCTATTTCATCAGGCAGAGGGCTATTTAAGTAATTATCCAGTTTTCTCAGGGCCTTCAGCAGGTTCTTTTCATAAACTAAAACAGGAAGGCAAGAAATCACAAACAGAGGTCTTGCAAGTGTGTGTCACTTTTCACCAGCTATGATGGAGTTTGCTTCCCTTCCTCGCTGAGACGTGGCCAACCAGCAATGGGTGCTGGGAAGGCAGGAGGTGGATGTAGAGTATCTGAATAAAGAGCTCACTCCTCTCTGGAAAATCACACTGCTGCTGTCTACACAATATTGCTACTTCTAGAAGTCATTTATTTATTCAAAACTATTTATGGAAAGCCTGTGGGGAGGTGGGGACTGGCAGAAACATCATTGAACATGATTCCCAGGGTGTGGCTGGAACACCTGGGTGGTGACTATTTTCCCTAAAAATGTCGTTTTCTGGGTTCCCAGCCTCAAAAGAAGCATTCCATCTCTTGAAGCCCACGTGCAGATTCAAAGTTGGAGGAGCTTGTTCTGTATCTCCAGACTCACTTCTCTACCCACTGGGACATAGATGAGAATACCCCAGGAGCTCATGAGCTGCCGTGCTAAGGCTCAAGTCCGTGTTGAAACAGAAAACAGGAGGATGGGAGGTACTCACTCTCATTTGCATCCTTCTTTGTGTTTTTTATAAACGCTGAGAATTTGGCGAACACGTCGTTTCCTGCCGAATTAGACTCAGGGTGCTGGGTCCCCAGCTTGGGATACCTTGAAAAGTTCAAGATTGGAGGATCACAGACAAGCGATGTTCTAGTTAAGACAATACTATACAATGGAGAAAAACAGCTTTCTCTGGGTATGAAAATGAAAAGCTTTCCTTCAATGTTTTCCTGACCCTTTTCCTCTCGAAAGTTGGGAAGTCACACCATCTAGGAGAATGGCACTGGACGGAGAGGTTTGGATTGTGGTTGTTGTTGATTCCTGGCAGTGGCCAGTCCTGGGACACAAGAACCCACCTGACCTTGCTGGTCTCAGGTCCCTCCCTAGTAAAATGAAGGGGATGGACTAGAACTAGTTCCCCTGAGGTCCAACAATCCATGATACTTCTTCCTAACACATACCGCATAGCTTCCAGCAGGGTGTCTAGGATACAGCCAACCACCCACCCTGGACCCATGTTCTCCCACTTCCTGCCATCAAACCCTGATTGCCAAGCTGCAGGTGCAGCACAATGAAGCCCAGGCCCCCGAACTGTAATCTGGTTACACCAGGGGTATGATGAAGGAAGTGAGCTCTGTGGGCTGCAGAAAACCACACACACACTGCCCAGAGCTGTAGAATTGACTACTAGTGGGGGAAAGTGACAATCAAGTTACGAACACCAGTTTTCTGAGGCCTACCTCGGGGGAGCTAATTTCTCCTCTAAGAACTCCTCGATCTTATTCACATCCGTCTTGACTTCACCATCAAAAGTCATAAAAGGAGGGTTTGTTCCGGGAGCCAGGTTCTGCAGGTCTGCGGGTTTCCTAGGTGGGAGGAAACAGCAGTGTTTATGGGCCGCTGGGAGAATCTGGACTCATTTCCAGGGCTTAGCCGTGTCCTCCCCAGTTTAAGAGAAGCAGCTCTTGAGAACTGCAAAGTAGAGTGTGGGTTTACAAAAATTTCTTGCTGGCGATGAAAGTAAAGGCATTCATTAACAAATGATGGGCTTGTTGATGTGCCCCTTTGTGAATACGGAGCACAAAGGGGTACATCAACAAACGGAGGTGAAAAAGTTAATTCTCCCCACTGTCACCAGCTCAGACAGGCTTGGGAGAGTCACAGCTGACCAGCAACCGGGGGAATAAGTTCTTCACGGCAACCCCAACTCCTGCTCCTTCCTGACTCCAGCCCAGCCGACCCTGTCATGACTCTGCTTGGCCCAAACGTGGGCTTCAGTTCAGACTCCAACTGAGGATGGACGTGCCCATGCAGCACCGTGGGCCTTAGGTCTCAGAGAGAGAGAGAGAGAGAGAGAGAGAGAGAGAGAGAGAGAAAGTGTGTGTGTGTGTGTGTGTGTGTGTAAGGAACTAGGTACAGTTATTTCAGTAAGGCAGATGCCTTGTCTTACCTTTTCAGGTCCACTGTGGTCACGTTAAATATAACGCCTTTCAGCCAGAGAATCATGAAGAGACGCTGAGAAAATGGGCAATTTCCGATACTCTCACCATCATAACCAGCCTACAAGTGGAGAAGGAGATTTCTATCTGAGCCAGTCTCACAATTATACATGCCGACACCACAACGTGCACATGCAAAATCATTGCAGGTTGATGTGAATGATCATGACACTGTGAATATCCTCCTGAGGCCATTTGCCAGCCTCAACGTGGAGTTGGCGGTGGATGTAGGGGATGGGGGAGAGGACACCACACACACACATGCACACACACAACCCACACACACGCAAGCACACACGCATGCACACACGCACACACAAGGATGCACACACGTACATACATGCACATGCACACACACACATGCACACGCATGGATGCACATGCACGCACACACACACACACGTGCACACACATGCGCACACGCCCACGCACACATGCACACATGCACACACATGCACACACACACATGCACGCACACGCACACACACAATGCGTGCACATGCATACACACACATATGCACATGTACACGTATGCACTGCACTGAGCATTTTCTTTCTTTTCCCCACCACCTCACCACTTCCTGCCACACTGGGCCTCTGAGCTGAAGAGCAGCAGTAGGAACTCCCTTCATCACCAAAGGTGAAAAAGAAAGACACGCCCTTTCCCTCCCTCTATCTCTCCATCCTCTCCAAGGATCAAATATTCTCAGCAGCTTTGGTATAATACTAAAACCTGGACACAACCCAGATGCTATCAAGAGTAGAATATGTGTATCAGTTTAGTATATCCATGCCTTGAGATACTACAGCACAATGGAAAAGAATTAGCTATTATACAAGCAACAGTGCATCTCACACACATAATGTTGAGAGAAAGACACCAGACTCAAAAGCGTCCTGCATGATTCAGGCTAGGTAAAGGTCAAACTTGTCTACGATGGCGGAAGTCAGAACAGCAGATGTCCCTGGAAGATACTATTGTCTCGGAAAAACAGAAGGAAAAAGCCTTCTGGGTGGTGGCAATGTTGTTCTACGTCTTGATCTGCATGGTGGCTACGTGGGTGTATTTGATTGATAAAAGTCCTAAGATTTGGGTGCTTTACTGAATATAAGTGATATGGTTTGTATATTTGTGCCAGCCCCAATCTCATGTTGAATTGTAATCCCCAGTATTGGAGGTAGGGCCTGGCAGGAGGTGACTGAGTCGGGGGCATGGATTTCTCATGAACGGCTTAGAACCATCCCCTTGCTGTTGCCGTTTTGATAGTGAGTGAGTTCTTGCAAGACTGAGCTGTTTAAAAGCATGTGGCACTTCCCCCTCCCTTTTGCTCCTGCTCTGGCCATGTGATGTGTCTCCTCCCGCTTTGCCTTCCTCCAGGACTGTGAGCTTTGTGAGGCTGCCCCCAGAAGCTGAGCAGATGCCAGCACCAGGCTTCCTATAAAGCCTGCAGAATTTGAGCCAGTTGAACCTCTTTTCTTCATAAATTACCCAGTCTCACGTATCTTTATAGCAACGCGCAAACAGCTTAACGCAATAAGTTTTACCTAAATACAAAAGAAAAGAATGTTAACATGCTAATTTAAAAGATATACAGAGTTCGATTCAGTGGGTCCTGCTGCATGGGGCCCAGGAATGTGAATTTTTAACACGTTCCTCCAAAGTGACATAATGCCGGTGGTCAGAAACCATGCTGTGAGTTCAACCTTAGTCCAATCTTGGGCAAGAGATAAGGCTGGTGCCACCAGCAGTATTGTCAACGTGTAAGACAAAACGATGTGAACCTCCAATTAGAGGATCCATTGATAAGAAGACTTGCAGGCCTTTCCAGGTGATAAATACAGCTCCATAAACACAGAGTTAATAGACGACCTTACTGCATATGAAGGGGCACCAATAGACCCAGATTACTGAATTCAGAGTCCCTAAGCTCTGGGCCTGTGCGTCACATCCCCTCCAACTCTCCCCTCCCCAAGCCAGCATTCATTTCCTCTCTGCCTATTAGAGGGGAGGGTCTGAGAATCTCCCCAGGGGCCTTGAAGTTGCTGGGAGCCTGAAGGGTGGAAGGTGGACAGTTATGACACATACATCCAAGTGGTCACAACGACTCCCTGCAGATGGGCCCTGAAAAGCACCTGCTCATCCACCTGAGGCTGTTCCCCACCTTGGGGTCCCACCACCCTATGGCCATGTTGAAGGCCACCCCCATGTCCTCCTCACTCCCTGTTCTGGAGCAAGGGGAAGTGCAGAGCTGAATTAGAGAAAACTCCCAGTGGCTGATGACCTGGGAACCCTCTTAAATCGTGGGACTTTCTTAACTAGTGCAGGTTTGAGCACAGTCAAACCAAGCAAAGGCGGAGCAGGGAAACGAAAGTCCAAGGACACATGTTTTGGCCAGTCCCGACTTGCTCTGTAGCTTGTAAACCTCTTATTTTTATAGTAGTTACACGAAGCACAGCAAAGTCTAAAATAAGTTCTGCAAAGTAGGGCAACTGTGTGAGTTTTTTCTCCCATCTCTCTAACCTTTGGAATCCTCTTATAACTCACTGTGTATGTGGCGAATCTCTCCTGAGGGCATGTGTCCCGTTCCAGTGAAGGGCATCTTGTTCAAGTGCCCCTCGACAAAGCTCTGCCTCGGAATGGGCCCGTCTTGCAGTGGCCTCTTTTCACCGTGGCATCTGCAGGATGATTATATCGCATGGGGCTCTCCGCCTGCTCAGTCTCTGGTCTCAAACTCAAGTCAGTGATTTCCCTTGAAATTGTTATTCTTGCTATTTCCTGAACCCTGGCAGCCACTTCTTTAGGGGGAATAAAGCCGGTAGGAGCAATAAATTTTTCAAAAAATAAAAACCGCCTTCGTCATCCAACTCAGTAAAAAGTTGAACTTCTTAACAGGCCCCTTCTCGGATCTGCCACTGGGACGGAACATCTGGCCAGAAAGAGGATGGGACAATATCTGTTTGGCCACAGCTTAAGACATGGAAGAAAGTTGCAATTACACATTTCCCCCTTTGGGGCCTTAAAACTGAATTTTCCCGACCCAACACGGCTAGTGAACCGAAGGCTGTTAGGCATTTTAGAATTAGCCGGCAGCGGTTACTGCCAATGAAACAGAATTTACATATCCAGTGTTGCCTCATCGCAAATTGCTCTAAAAAATTCCTTTCTGTCTCAGTCTGTTGTAAATGAGGGGGTTACGGGAACATGGTGGGAGTGACTGGGATGCCTTGCTGCCTAATTTTATTACTTTAATGTGCTTCAGTGCCTGGATGTGCCAGCAAAAATAAAGGCGAAGATATGCCATCTCCATTGCCCATTATTGAGCAATAATGGGAGAGGATGGCCTTGGTCATATTCATTAGCCAGACAAGATGATGGGATAAAGACATACATTCCGAGGGAATAACTGACACTGTCGCCATAATTGGGACATTTTATCACACACAGTTTTCTTTTCCCCCAGCGCTGATAATTCTCTCAGGCTAAGTGCACTCTGGGCTAAAATTTCTCAGCAGGATTCTCAGCTTACGAAGGAAATTTTTGTACATACACATTTCTGATCAAATCAAATTAAGCAGATTGAGAACGTAGAGTGTTTTTTGTTTCCAGCAAAGACTTAGGTGCTTGGATAACCCAGAATTGCATGTTTGCCTTTCTAATTCAACTTTGTTGAGTTCCTCAACAAAGGTAATTCTCAAAAGGTAATTCCCAAAAGAAAGAAATGGTGCCTCCAATGCCTCTGATGCCACATTCTGAGAAATTCTGTTGGCCTGGGATACCAGCCTCAGCATCTGAGAACCTGGGGACTCTGCTGGGTCCTGACCTTGTGAACCTCCCTGTCCCAGGGCTCCCCACCAAGGCCTGAGTTGTGCGGGTCCAAATGGCACCACAAGGTCACCAGTTCCTCCTCACCATATGCCCTCTCTAAATTACAGACTCCCCTGTTGGCTCCTTTCATACTTACTCCACCCAAATTTAAATAAAAGGCCTTTTTCTTAATTCCCTCTTTTTGTTCAGGCAAATGGCCTCTTACATGTACAGGGCGCCACCCACACAGCCACCTTCCACTAGAAGATCCCTGCCCCGCCGCTGCCTTCCAAGGACCAAACAAACGCCTGGTATCCTGGCATAGACCCGACGGGGCGATGACTCCCCAAGACATTCTTGGCTGCTTCTCGGCACCCCACACTCTCCTTCTCACCAGAGCAGGCCACCTCCTCTCACCTTCTTGATTCTACCATCTTTCTAGAAAATTCTGTGTGGGTTTACATGGTAAACACATTTCATCAAGTAAGCACTTTTCTGTACTCTGCCCAAATATAATGAAAAACAATTTGGAAGCAGTGGAGAGAAGATAAACAAAGAGGCCACAAAGCAGTAATATTTTAATTGGTTATTTTCTGATAACTGGTTTTCAACCAAGGAGGCAGGACAAGCATCCTGTGTGCAAGGAAGGATGCTGGTCCCTGCAGAAAACCGGGAGAAAGATGTGGTGTCTGGTGGAGGGATCTGGGAGCAAGCAGCTGATTTGGATCCATCGCAGGATGTGGAGAGTGAGTGACTGATAATGGGCTGCTCCGTTCCAGCATGTCAGGGGAACTTCAGGCTGAATAAAAACAGTAGGTGACCAGAGGAGGCCAGAGTCAGAGACAGAGTGAGGTGTGGGAGGCCAGAGAGTCGTCCTCAGAGGGGAACAAAGGGGCCAGAAGCTCTCTCTGTTGGCAGCTGAACCAAACTGACGAAAAGCCAGAGAGAAAGAGTTAAGGCAGATCAGATGGGAGGTGACTCCCTCCTCCCAGTCCCACCCACACACTTCCCTGAATCCCTTCCCGGTCCTTTGCTGGATGCCCAGTGGCCTCACACACTTTGAACACTGGCAGTCAAACATGTACTTCGTGGCCAAGCAGGAAGATCTTGGCCTTCAAGCCACACAGCCAGGCCTCCCCACCTCCCCTGCGCCTGTCCTGCCCATGGAGGCTGGGTGTCAGTCCCTGAAGCACAGGAAACTTCACTGCATGTACAACTGACGCTTGGGGGTTGACGTATGGGATTGATGAACACCCCTCGTGGAATGTGTGAGTTGTAAACTCAACCTAGGAGAGCCTGAGGGATATTACCATCGGCATCTGGCTTGTGGAATGGTGGGTGCTTGTGAAAGGGACACGCAGGAGCCCTGGCTGCTCGCCACGCCCCCAGCCTGCACCCCCACACCCCTGCATGGAGGCCTGACATTTGGATCAAGACAGGACCCAGAGATTGTCCCATTCCCTGCAGACGGTCTTGGGACATGGGCAGGATTCAGCCCTATTGGGTCTTCTATTGCTTCCATGAGGAAATAGGTGGAGGAGCTGGGGTCTCTCTGCCCCTTTCTCTGGGGGTGTCTGGAGTCAGCAGCCCCTCATCTTTCATCATCAGGGTGTTCCTAGTGCACAGGAAATGCTCACAAAATGACAGGGGCCTGAATCCAGTGGCTCCCATGCGCCTGGGGCCAGGTCCCCCATAGAAAGTGCCTCACAGCTCCTCCCTGCTCATTCTTTCCTGGGCCAAAGTCCATGCACTTTTTCCCTTCCAGAAGTTCACAAATTCTCACTACTAAGAGATCACCCACTGAGAGTCATATCTATGGGAGGAGGAGAAGGGGAGGTGGGAGAGAAAGTGAGAGGGCCTGAGTCACCCACAGCAAGTCCACCAGGCTGCCTTCTGTGCCCAGCTCCCAGTCTGATGGTTATCACTTAAAATGCAATATTTAAATTGAACTGAGACCTCTTGATTTTGAATAGCTCTGTAAATTAAAAAAAAAAAAAAATGAGACTCTCCATTTGCCTGATGAGTTGAAATTTCCCTTTTCAGGCAACATCAGGTTTCTCCAAGGCAACATGGTGGACGGGAGTGGGTGTTGGCGTTGGGGCCAGGGAGAGCCGTGTGAACCTCGGCCCCCCACTTACTAATTGTGTGGCTTCAGGTGATTCATTTGTTCTCCCTGAGCCTCAGTTTCTCCCTTTTTTAAAAAAAAAATAGGGATACATGCACCTACATCGTGCAAGATCTGTGTGTGATACACTGGAATACCTGGGCACCCAATAAAGGTAGCTATTATTGTCATTATCATCATCAACATCATCATCATTACTCTCCCAAACTTGAACACACCAGAGCAAACAATTATGGAGTGCAGGGTACCTTTTAACAAGCCTCAATTAGTGAGATTTTTATGCCAAATTGCACAGTCCTTAAAGAACCACTGATTTTTTTTTCTTCTAAAGTAACACATCCTATACCTACTCCAAGTGAAAATTAGGAACTTAAGTCCCTTTCTAAATTGCAAAGCAAACAGATCTTCAGCCAGGAGACAAAAAGGCAAAAATCCCTGGCCAGTATTCGTGTCTGGGAGCCAGACAAACCTCTTGTAAAAGGTCTAGAGAAGGGCACACCTGGACGGTTGAGCACACCTTGACCCGTGGCGGAGTGGGCAAGCTCCCAGAGAACTGCTTCCTTTTCCAGAAATGATACCACAGTCCTCTGTAGCGGTGAAAAGGCTCACACCACAGTCCTCTGTAGCGGTGAAAAGGCTCACACCACAGTCATCTGTAGCGGTTAAAAGGCTAAGGTTTTTTCCGACTTTTGGGGTGACAAAAGCCTGAGCAGTGGGTGGCTGACTTTTTTCTACCACCCCCTCAAAGAGAGGGAATTCCATGGAATGGGAGGAGAACACAGCCGCTCCCCATCACAACTTGAAGTTCAACACCATGGGAATGCAGAAGCACGTGAAGAAGGGTTATAAGGATACAGGAGTTCAAAAGAAATTATTTAGGCAGATAGTGAGGTAAGGACGTCCTCACTAATGTTTTCCTTTTAATAAAAAGCAGCCTCTAAATCATTCCTTTCTTTCTTTTTTTAATTTTTTTTTTTTTTTTTTTTTGGAGACATAGTCTCACTGTGTCGCCCAGGCTGGAGTGCAGTGGTGCAATCTCAGCTCACTGCAAGCTCCGCCTCCCGGGTTCACGCCATTCTCCTGCCTCAGCCTCCCGAGTAGCTGGGACCACAGGCGCCCATCACCACAGCTGGCTAATTTTCTGTATTTTTAGTAAAGACAGAGTTTCACTGTGTTAGCCAGGATGGTCTCAATCTCCTGACCTCGTGATCTGCCCTCCTCAGCCTCCCAAAGTGCTGGGATTACAGGTGTGAGCCACTGTGCCCGGCCTAAACCTCCATCCTTAACCTCACTTCACATGTGTCTGTGTCCTTGATTTCCTTGGCATGAGGCAAAGAACCTCAGGTATCACCCCAGATGAACGATGCCGCTTCAATAACAAGATGCAGGAGGAACATACTAGCCCATTCAGTTGCAGAACAGGAATTAAGGAAAATATCCTTCAAAAAGCAACAATTTCTAAGGTGACTTTAAAAACAGATAATAGGCCTGGTGTGGTGGCTCACACCTGTAATCCCAGCACTTTGGGGAGGCCGAGGTGGACAGATTGCTTGAGCTCAAGAGTTCAAGAGCAGCCTGGGTAACATGGTGAAACCCTGTCTCTACCAAAAACTAAAAAAAAAAAAAAAAAAAAAAAAGCCAGGTATGGTGGCATGTGCCTGTAGTCCCAGCTCCTTATGGAGCTGAGGTGGGAGAATCGCCTGAGCCCAGGAGGTCGAAGCTACAGTGAACCGAGATTTCCCCACTGCACTCCAGCCTGGGTGTCAGAGGGAGACCCTGTCTCAAAAACAAAACAAAACGTTGGCCGGACGCGGTGGCTCACGCTTGTAATCCCAGCACTTTGGGAGGCCGAGGCGGGTGGATCACAAGGTCAGGAGATCGAGACCACCACAGAGAAACCCTGTCTCTACTAAAAATACAAAAAATTAGCCGGGCGCAGTGGCGGGCACCTGTAGTCCCAGCTACTCAGGAGGCTGAGGCAGGAGAATGGCGTGAACCCGGGAGGCGGAGCTTGCAGTGAGCCGAGATTGTGCCCCTGCACTCCAGCCTGGGCGACAGAGGGAGACTCCGTCTCAAAAAAAAAAAACCAAAAAACCAAAAAAACAAACAAACAAAAAAACACGTCACCACTACCATTCATTGACTACCTACTCTGACGTCAGGTAAGGTTCTAAATCATTTATGGATGTCGTTGAATTTAATCCTCTCAAAATCGTGTAAGACATATCCTATTATTCCTCCCGTTTTATAAACAAGGAAACTGAACTTCAGAGATGCTAAATAAGCTGGCCAAAGATGCAGATAGATTTCAAAGAATAAAGTGCACTCTCTCCCTCTCCTCTCTCCATTCGGTGGCCCCAGTGTCTTTCCTGGTGCCCAAGATGGAAACTGGACTCTTCCCCACCCTCTACCTGACCATCAGTCTCTCGCCCAGCGCAGCGTTTCTGCTTTTGGAGCCGCTCTTGCTGGGTCTCAGAGCCTGGCGCCTGGGGGGTCTCTCTGGCTGGAATTCCTCACCCTCTGATCTTTCCCGTATCCTGGACAAGGTTAACCCTGATAAGATGCCATTTTCCTTAGGTCATTTTGCTGGAATGTTATTAAAATGCAAATTGGAATCACAGTGCTCCCAGGCAGTGTGACCACTGGCAAGTCACCTGACCTTCTAGTGTCTGTCTGTCTTTATGTACAATGAAAGTATGATAGTGCCTACCTCTTAGTGCCGGATAAGAATTAAATGAGATGGTACACATACAATGCCTAGAACAATGCCTGACCCAACACTTAGGAACCTTGGATAATCTGCTCTCCTTCCTTCCTTCCGTCCTGCCTTCCGTCTGTCTTTCTCTTCCTTCCTTCCTTCCTCTTTTCTTCCTTCCTCCCTTCTTTCTCTTTCCTTTCTTCCCTCCTTTCTTTCTCCCTTCCACCCCTTTCCTTTCCTTCCTTCCTTCCTTCCTCCCTCCCTCCCTTCTGTCTTTCTCTTTCCTTTCTTCTTTCCTTTCCTTTCTTCCTTCCATCCCTTTCCCTTCCCCTTCCTTCCTTCCTTCCTTCCTTCCTTCCTTCCTTCCTTCCTTCCTTCCTTCCTTCCTTCCTTCCTTCTTTCCTTCCTCCTTCATTCCTTTTGTCTCTTTCCTTCCTTCCTTCTGTCCCTCCTTCCTTCCTTCCTTTAGCACCCAATTGGTTACATTCCTTCAGAGCAGGACAGTGTCAGCCTCCCTACAGAACAAGTGCTAATGCCTCCTTGTGGTCTGGCCCATGTGAATTTTCTTCCCATTCCCCATGGAAGCACAGGGCCAGGACCACGAAAGGTACCCCATGAAAACTCACATCATGGAGCAAATGACCACCGTCCTCACAGGTCTATGAGACTCCTCATCACAGGCAGCTCCTACAGAGACAGCGAAACCCTGTCCTCACAGGTCTATGAGACTCCTCATCACAGGCAGCTCCTACAGAGACAGTGAAACCCTGTCCTCACGGGCCTGTGAGAGTCCTCATCATAGTGAGCTCTTACACAGACAGTGAAACCCTGTCCTCACGGGCCTGTGAGATTCCTCATCACGGTGAACTCCTACAGAGACAGTGAAACCCTGTCCTCACGGGCCTGTGAGATTCCTCATTACGGTGAACTCCTACAGAGACAGTGAAACCCTGTCTTCACAGGCTTGTGAGATTCCTCATCACAGGCAACTCCTATAAAGACAGAAAAACCCTGTCCTAACAGGCCTATGAGATTCCTTATCACAGGCAGCTCCTACAGAGATAGTAAAACCACTACTCCTGAAGGAGCGCCTCAGCAGGCCCCGCAGTTCTCCTGGCCTCAACTATCCCCAAATGTCTCCTCAGCCTGCCTGTCCGGGGCTCCTTTCCCCACCCACCCAAAATGACAATCACTGCGTGATGAACTCACCCTGGTTTGCCCAGGAGTGTCCTGATTTTAAAACTGAAAATCCCACCATCTCCCCCTAAGTCCTGGGCAAGCTGGGATTACTGTCTTCCCAGATAAAAGCCTTATTTTTAGATAGGGAAATACCACTGTTGATGTTTTCATCACCAAGAAGCAGGCCTTTGCTCCTCGCTAATGAAAACACCGGCATAGCTGCATCCATCAGAATTGATGGTTAACACTTTGAATGCTGAGAAGGTGGGACCCAAGATAGGGAAATACCAGCTGCTGGGAAGAGAAAGGAAGGGGAGGGGACCAGATGAACAGGGCTGAGGTCTGTCAGTGTTCAGGGAGGAGATGGGAATTTAAGACACGTTTAACAAACTCCCCAAGTCTATGGAGAACCAGCTAATACAGGGACTGCCTTTCCCCTCCTGGCTTTGGCCACCTTTGGAAAAGTCTGCTGCTCAGCTCAACTAGAGATGCAGTTAAAATCAGTGGTATAGCTCAGGTGGCAAACCTACCCCAGAATTGTGACGGACACTCCAGACCACAGGGCACCACCCAAATGGGCCAGACACCAGGCCCTCCTCATCTCTGAATCTCTAAATCACTCTCCACAAAGGCTGCAATTTCTCTTTGATCCCCTGTACTGTCCCTGGATTAAAGAGAAAAGCAGGACTCTCTGTCCAAGTCCAATCAGGAGACCCTGCAGGCATCCCCAACCCATCCACAGCTGGTAAGAAACAAGTGCCCCGTGTACCTGAATGGGTGCCGCATCCCAGGAATTTAGAGATCAAAAGATCAGTATCGATTCATATATGTCACCTTGGAACTTAGCCCCCAATTCTCATTCTAAAAGGGAGATACATAATTACATGCATTTCTCAAAATAATACACCTGAGGTCATAAGAAGATCGCAGATTCCAGTTCTGTCTTTTACAAACGTGATTATGAGCAAAACAATAATGGTCATGATGATAATGATAGCAACTAACACATATGGAGCATGTGCTCTGTACTACTCATGGTTCTGAGCACTGGTATCAGCTCAGATTTAATCCCAGCAACAACCCTATCAGATGTAGGTACTACTACTATATCCATTTAAGAAAACCAACACACAGAGAGGTAGAGAAACTTGTCCAAGGTCACAAAGCAGGGTTTGAACCCAGGCAGTCAGCTGGGATCCATTCTCTCATTCCCACCCTGGACAAATGGAGGGGACCCCAGGGCCAGCAGGGTCCTTCCTCAGAGTGATGGGAGTTGGCTTGTTTGTTTGCTTGTTTGTTTTACCCAGCTCTGCTCGCTCTGCTCCGTAAGGTTTGGAATCCATGGTGATAAGAGAACACATATCAGAAGCAGGTGGAAAGCGCAGAGTACGAACAGTGGTTAGGACAGAAAATGGGGCTGGGTTGAGGTTATAAAACATGCATGTCCTGTGTGCTTGGGGTGTTGGAGAGAAAACATTCGGCAGCCCTGGTGGACAACTTTGGTGGCCAGATAGGCCAGGGATCAGGGTGTCTCTAGTCATGCATACATATTCTGTCTTCTCTGTAGGAAACTTTTGCTACAACTCCAGACGACAATGGGTTTGATGTTGCATTCCCCCACATCAACACCTAGAGTGCAAAAGGTCCTTCTGCCTGATTAACGACAGGCCTCATGCTCCATTCTCATGCCCTTGGCCAACCTGGTGGGGCGGACATCCACCTGCAGAAACCAGGGAGTCCTGCAAAGCCTGCACCTGGGCAAACAATTCCGCCTTTTCTTCCAACAGGGCAGGCAGGTCCATGGATCTCCTTGGCAAATTTCATCGAATCTGCTTTAATCCAGGCCATCACAGCCCCAGGTAGCATATTCCATGTTGTTTAGCCAAAATAACTTGGGTCTGGAATTTTTTAAGGCAGGTAAAACCAATTTCTGCCTTGGCCATGAATAGCTTTCAATAAAAGCACCCAGAGAGCATAGCACACTAGGTAAGGCCACTTCCTAACTTTGGAAAGGGACTTTTCAGACTTGCTCTTCTCATTTCAGAGTCTGAAAAGACACTGGTTAGGGTCAACAGGGCAATCCCCAAAGCAGCCAAGGAAATAACCACAAACTGACTTTCCAAATAGGTCAACCCTTGACCACACTCTCTCTGGCCATGGCCTGGAATGACCATGACAGAATGTGAGAGAACAAGCTCTGGGGCATAGGAAGAATAATGGCCCCTCAAAGATGTCCATGTCCTAGTTCACAGCATCTGTGAATGCATTACCTTGCATGGCAAAAATGATTTTGCAAATGATATCAAGGTTATGGATTTTGAGATAAGGAGATTATCCTGGATTATTAGGTGAACCCAGTCTCATCACATGAGCCCTTGAAAGTGAGAACCTTTCCCAACTGTGGTCAGGAAAGGTTTGATTAGGGAAGAAGGGTTGGAGCAATGAAATATGGCTGGAGTAAAGATGGAGGATGGGGCCATGAGCCAAGACATACAGGCAGCCTCTAGAAGCTGGGGAGGTGAGGACCTAGATTATCTCCTAGAGCCTCCAGAAAGAAATGCAGCCCTACTAGTGCCTTGATTTTAGTTCAGTGAGACCCATGTCAAGTTTCTGATCAACTTAACTTGGAGTTATTCGAAGCCACCAAGCTTGTGGTAATTTGTTATGGCAATGATAGGAAACAAATACAGCTGGATTTCTGCATGGGAATCCTCAACTTTTCCCCAGGACAGTTCAGCAGGTCAACTACTAATCAACATGCAGAGGGAGGATACCCTGAAGCAGGTAGTACTTAGCCTATTTCAGAAACTTCCTGCATAGAGTCACTCTGCTCAGCTTCCAAAGACTTGCATGATGGCCATGGGTACCATGGAGAAAAAGTGAGAATCCCTGCACTGAACCTCTAACAACCAAGGTGTATTCGTCCATTCTCACATTACTACAAAGAACTACCAGAGATGGGGTAATTTATAAAGAAAAGATGTTTAATTGGCTCATGACTCTGCAGCTGTACAGGAAGCATGGCTGGGGAGGCCTCAGGAAACTTACAATCATGGCGGAAGGTGAAGGGGAAGCAGGCATGTCCTACATGGCTGGAGAAGGAGGAAGAGAGCAAATGCGGAGGTGCCACACAGTTTTAAACAACCGGATCTCAGCCTGGGCAACATGGTGAAACCTTGTCTCTACAAAAAAATACACACAAAAAATAGCTGGGCATGGTGGCATGCGCCTGTGGTCTCAGGTTCTTGGGAAGCTGAGACTGGAGGATTGCTTGAACCCAGGAGGTCAAGGCGGCAGTGAGCTGAGATCATACTGCTGCACTACTGCACTTCAGCCTGGGCAACAGACGAGACCCTGTCTCAAAAATGAAAAAAGATAAACAGAAAAAAAAACAAACAGATCCCAGCCAGGCATGGTGGCTCACACCTATAATCCCAACACTTTGGGAGGCTGAGGCAGGCAGATCACAAGGTCAGGAGATTGAGACTATCCTGTCTAACATGGTGAAATGCCGTCTCTACTAAAAATACAAAAAAAAAAAAAGAGAAAAATTAGCCGGGTGCCTATAGTCCCAGCTACTTGGGAGGCTGAGGCAGGAGAATGGCGTGAACCCAGGAGGTGGAGCTTGTAGTGAGCCTAGATCACGCCACTGCACTCCAGCTTGGGCGACACAGCAAGACTCCGTAAAAAAAAAAAAAAAAAAAAAAAAATCTCATGAGAACTCATTATGAAGAGAACAGCAAGGGGGAAGTTCTCCCCATGATCCAGTCACCTGTCATCAGGCCCCTCCTCCAGCACACTGGGAATCACAATTCACCATCAGATTTGGGCAGGGACACAGATCCAAACCCTGTCACAAGGCAAGACCCCAACTCGTCTATGTCTACTTGTGAACTACAGTAACTGTTTCGACCTGAACTGTGGGGAGGTCTGCTTGTTCCTTCACATCACCTTTGGGGCCACAGCTTCTAAGGGACAAGCTCCAAATGGAACTTTCTATTTGGATTCAGATGGTTATTTTTCGCCAATTTTTCAACTAGGCAAGAGTGATTTGAGGTCCCTCTAGCCAAAAATCTAACAGGGCACAGATCCGGCTCATCACCACAAGAAGATGAAGGGTCTACCCATGACATTTTGCCTTTTTAAATCTTGGTTCCTTACTATGGTTTTTAGAGCCTACCCTCAAACCTCAAGGTAGGGAAACAACTTCGGGAGGCCATTGGTGCCCCCTAGTGGTCAAAAGACGCACTCATTTATCATCTTCCCTTTTACTGTCCATCCCTAATTAGGTTTTGTGGGAAAATGTTACAAGTCAGTTTTTTAACCCCTCGGAGGGACTAACCATCTAGATTTCCCTGGGACTCAGTGATTCCCTGTTACACAGGATTTTCAGTTTTAAAACCAGGAAAGTCCTGGAAAAACTAGGACAAGCTGGTCTTTCTAACACCTGACAGACCTCCTAGACTTCACGGAAGAATTGCTGGAAGGCGGCAATGTCTTTTTGTCCAGGAACCTCAAACAGAATTAGGACCTGAACACTGTGCTTTTAAAAATGCATCTTGATTTGAGGTCAGCAGCTAGATGGTGCATACTTCGCCTTATGTTAGGAAAACAGCAATTTAAGATTGGTAAATTATTTTTTGACTGTCATTAAAGAACAAGGGGTGGCGCTGGGGAGGAAGTCCAGTGGTGGGAGAGTAGGGTCACCCCATACGCTGGCAGAGCAGACCAAGAAAAAGAAATTCTAATTATCTCTAGAAGCGTTCAGACTCAGCCTTCTCAATTGGTTCAGAATTCCCCAGCTCTTCTGCAAAGTTCTTTAGAAACGCGTAGCTCCCTGGAGGTGGGGGTCCGGGCAGGCACCTGCCTTCTCTTCATCTTTCCTTATAATGTTTGTAAGTTTTAAAGAGGCCAAAGGCTTAGCGCAATCTATTAACAAAGAAAAAAGTCCAGTCCTTCAAACACACTCAGGTCTGTTTCAATGACCAATATATGAAAGTTCTCTGCAGCTGGGAGCTGGGAATTGTATAGTCCTTTTTGTTTACACTGAAACTAGTGAGTAAATAGAAATATCTTAAGGGTTCTTAAGGGAATTATTATGAGATCAGGTTTAGAGCCAGTATGGATTTTAGAATCCTTCCTTTTAAAAGACGCCAGAAATCAGAGACTTTACAGTCAGGTAGATAGCAAGTGATCATCTATGTGTCATGATTTGCGAGATCTGGGAGAATACACCAGTCTAAAAATGCCCCCACCAGCCTTTCATGAAAGCCTGAATCACAGAGGATTGTCTAGAAAAAAGCCACAGTCTGTCAAAGTACATATGTGGTTGTCTGCCCTCAAGCCAAACTAAAAGGGGACACAAGCTCCAGTGACCTCTAACCTCCCCATGAGTTGACACTCTCTGTCCATTTCCTTACACACAAAGTAAAGGTGTTTGTTTTCATAACTTTTCTATACCTTCTCATTGGTGACACCTTCCCAGAGGTGGCTGAAGAAGTGGCACAGCTAGATGAGCCTCTTGTCTTAATAAATTACATTTTGTAAAGACATGCTTGTCAGATCTCTTTCTAAAAAGTTTGAGGCAGTTTTGAGAAACTGTCTTAATTACTACAGCTGCTCATTGTTGCCATAAGTATCCTAGTATTCAAATGTTAAAATTAAATTACCTGGAATACCGAAAAAATGGCAACCTAAGACACTAAGAAGATTTGGATTGCTAAATTGAAGTTATCAATAGATCTCATTGAAAAGTTTTGCTTCATTTTAAAGGGCAAATAGAACAAGAGCCACCTCAATCAATTACGTCATCAGTTTCTCCTGCAGTTGCCTTCCTTAATGGAACAATTTCAACAGAAAAAGCAAACAAATAAACGGCTCTCAGCACAAACAAAATTGCTTGTAAAGGAGCGAGGCAATTGCACGCTGTGCTGTAGGACCCAATGCCAGATCAACGGTAGAGTGGCATGGTACTTTTCCTTTAAATGCAAATTTAGTAAACCTTGCCCTATCTCCTCATGTTTAAGAAACCTAATCTGTATCAACCTGCTAGTTTTCCCCCTGACACTCCCTTTTTTTTTTTTTCCTGGCCACCATGATTTGAAGGAAAGCCTGTATTACTAAACCAAAACTACGGGTTTCACAAGCTTTACACTTAAGCCAGCCTGACATTTTGCATTGGTGAAAGGAGACAAAAGAATCAACCAGGAGTGCATAAAAATCATATTATGTATTAAATCGGAAAACTTGGCTTTAAGCTTCCAAAGCAGGAAAATCAGGGTCAGAATTAAAAAAACAAACAAACAAACAAAAAACTGTGATTTTCCTAAATGGAAAATCACAAAATTTTATTAGAACTGTTAATATGTTCAGAGGAGTGACTTCTCCCATTTTAAGTGTTAGATTTCAGTTTTGCATTTCCTTGTAGCCTCTGAATCTTTACAAGTTAAAGGTTCCTAGTTCACAAAAAATTTGTTTGCTAAACTTGAAAGTTCTTTGTCAGCAAGCAAAGACATACAATATCTCCCTGTAGAAGTTAGCAATTTAAAGAGAGAGCTTTAGGATACCTCAGACATTATGGAATTATCTGGAAACTTTACTTTCCCCCATTTTCCACTGTGAGCGACTACAACTATATTGTATGGCCTGGTTTGACCCACACAAGCGGAAGGCCATGGCCCAAGACCAAAGGGGATCAGCTGCTCTCCAAACAAGGAGAAACACCAGCCTGGCTGGCCAAGGCTAACACTCTGGGCTTTATTATAAGGAATTCTTTTCTGTGCCACATGTTTGTTTTATTTTTTGGGGGGTGGGGCATATATTATAACTCCCTTTCCACCCTCACCCTGGGGAAAAGAAAAGGAGGGGGCACCTATACTATTTCAGGATTCCCTAACCCTGACCCAGCCTGAAATCAGCTTCATGTAATTGTCCACAAACCAATTGAAGAGCAGATATTCAAAGTCTCCTGTTTTCAAAGCGGGCAGTTATGCTCAGGGACCAGGAAACCAATGTCCCTAACTGGCTGCAAATTACATGGTGAACACAGCAACCCAGTGTCAGGGTGATGAGTCACTTCATCTGCCACATGCAGACAAACCCACCTACACCACACAAAGGAGAGGCTGGGATTTTCCAAATAAGTTCATGTGTCACCCCAAAATCCCATCTAGGCAAGTCCAGTGACTTAAGATATTGCCATATTTCAGTCCTGTGTTAAGGGGTAAAGCAAAGTAAGGCTTTAGAAAACTGGAATTCGAAAAGGAGGCAATAAGATGTTGTTCTCTACAGAGAATAACTTGCAAATATTTTACAATAAGGTGCCAGCAGGCAATTAAACTGGAAAAGATATGTGCTCTGTATTTCGAGAAGAAAATGTCATGTGACGATAACCTGGCTGTGCTGTGGGGTGACAGCACTGGCCTACAGGCTGATCCTGCACACCTGGATATCCAGGCAGCGCTGTGCCCTCACCCCTCTGAGCTGTGAGCTGGACCAGAGAAAGACGCCCACTCACGCCACCCTCACCCATCAAGAGGTCTGTCCTTTGTCAGGGAATATACAAGGGTCTGGACATTCCTGCCGGAAGCTCCAAACAAGTTCCTGTGATCCAACTATGAGAAACAGACTCAGAAAATAAAGAGTCTTTTCTAAGAATAAAGAAGAAGAAACTTGTCTAGCCTCAAGACTAGAGAGCTAGAGTCAGAATGGCTCCTAAAAGCAAACAAGAATCTGTTCAGATAAGACGGTGTGGAGCAAGAAGCATAATTTCACGCTGTGTTGGGGTGAATCAAAGATGATAAAGCTTTCAAGGAAGTATCAGAGAGCCAACAAAGACATGGAGTTGTCCGAAAGCTTCTGCCAAACCTAAGAAAGTGGATTGAAAAGAAAAATCTTCAGCAGCCGCACTCCCCAGAGAAGGCCCCAGCCAGGCGTTGCACAACGTCTCAGGGTGCATTTGTAGTCCAGTCTGCACTGGGGAGTTTAGCGCCCCTGGAGCTATGTCAAGCAGTACCAATGGACACCAAATCCATCCAGCCCCAGATGGTTCTCAGGAAAAGAAGAAAAAGCTTCAAATCCCTTAACCCACCAAATGAGACACTTGTTAGAGCACCTTCCATATAAGAAAGTGAACTTGCAATGAGAATGAGCAGGACATAATAATAAACAATAATACCCCGAAAGGTAGTGAGATGCAAGGCAGGTGCTTTGAAACACAGACCGTGGAAGCCATCTCTGGTGTTGTTCTGCATGCACCTCCCAATTCCCAAAGGAAAAACATCATTCTTCATCCAAGTACGTTAGAACACCAGATCATCCGGCCTTCTCCGATGCCAACACGCACATGTGGGGTTGTGCTGAGCACTGACAACGACTTCCTAAGAGTGGGTCTCATCACGACTGCTGGGGGTGTGGAAAACCAAAGGGGAGGTGCAGTGCCCAGAAATCCATCTCCTTCTCTGTTCCGCCCTCTCCCTGCATCTGGAACTGCAGTTCATGAGGGAGAAACAAGAGGGCTGTTGGCTTCAAAGATGCAGGTGTGCGCAGCGTCCTCCTCAGGCAAAGGAAGAACAAAGAAGGAGCCCTTCGCACTCTCTCTGAAAAGCAAGACAGCTGGTTCACCTCATTCCCTCACCCCACACTGAGAGCAGCTTCATAAAAGTGCCCTGAGAGATTAGAAAGGAAGATCCTGGCTGGACAAGTGGCTCACACCACCACACCCGACCTATTTCACAATTTCTAGAAGGGACTCGGACACCTTCGAAGGAGTCATAGAATACAAGCAGGCTTCTTTGGGGGAAATTCTGACATTGCGGCCATCAGAATTTGCTACTTCAGCTCAAATTTTGGAATTTCTGTCTCCCCTTAGAGACAAGTCAAGTCTCCCTTAGAGAAGGAGGAAAATTAGTCTCATTGCATCCCAGTCCTGAGACCCACTGCTGAGGTCCGCTCAGTTGTCTCCCTGCACCCTCTGCCCAAGCCTTTCTCAGCTCAGTCACCTTCTCCCTTCTTCCTCTACAGTCTATATTAGCAAACTAGAGACCCTCGCTGGTCTTATCCCCCACCTCTTGGTTAGGTGCAGGATAGAGCCACCTGGGGTGGGGCAGGCATCAGGCCATCCTGCAATGAAAGGGGCAAGGGCACAGCAGATGGGGCACACGGGGCATCTGTGCAGACCATCTGCAAGGCGTCTCCGCTTCTTAGCCTCTCTGCAAGGCCAGGGGAACACTAGCCACATAGGAGACCACCCGGGTGGCCCATTGTTCTCTGTCTTTTGTCTTCCCTCGCCTGCCCTCTAGTGGGGAGAAAAAAATAGCCAGCGAGGACAGCAACAGCCGACAAAATCCAGCAGCAGAAATAAAGCTCCTAGCGCAATAAGAGTCAAACCAATAGTGGGGACGGCGGGCAGGGAGGGACTGGTCCTCTCTCTTGCCACACTGATGAGGAATGAGGGGAAAGAATATTGTGTCCCCTTGTTTTCACATCTTTGCTAGTATTGTCCATTGTTATTATACCAGTTCAACCCATGACACGAACAGCAGGCATCACACTTCTTGTAAGTCTGTAAAGGAAACGTGTATCATCATTGCAGCAAGGCCTATTTTAGAAAAGAATTTTTTTTTTGGAAATAAATAAAAGTCCTCACTTTCTAGACTGACTTTGTTTTCATGCTCAACCAATCCTTCAAACCATACCCCCAGTGGAGCAGACAGCTCCACCCAGTGGTCATTGTCTGCAATTATCAGTAAAATTTGTCCAGATTCCTCGCTCCAGGCCATAAAAGGAGCTAGGTTTCCCTTAAAACAGACTTCTCACTCTTCATTAAAACTTAGAAATTAACTTTATTCACCCCTACATTTAGATGCTAAGAAATATATTTTAGATCTTAACACTTTCAAACATAGGTCTAAATATTTCAAAAAAAACCCTACTAATCCTAAACATATTCCCAAGTATGTATAATATTTTTTCTTTTCAGCTGTTGTAACAATTAATTTATTATTCAATGGATTAAGTGGGTGACTACCCTGGACCCACATTGATTAATTACTGAACCACATCTCCTAGCTTTCAGTTCTAGCAAAAGGCTTAATTACGTTAGTGTTCATTGTAACAGCAGGTGGAATCAAGGCATAAGAAGTCCTTGAACAAACAAACTGGTATTTGCCATCTACTCTCATATATGAATTATGCTTTAAAAACTCCAGGGCTATTTTTAATCCATATTTAATAATATGGCCTGATACCAACTGAAGCTTTTACATGGAGATGAAAAGCTTATTTCCTTGTGAAATTCTCACAAGGAATTATTGCAACAAAGGAACATCTTGTTCTAGAAAGCCTGCTTAATAATGCAGCCTGTTTTTATATACCCTGGTGGTTTAGGTTCTTGAATGACAGAGTAGTCCAATCCCTACAGTGACTCAAAAGGGAAAAAATGTAGGCACCAAAAGGAACGACTGGCTGCGTGGAGCCTCCTTCCTTTCCTCTGATTGCCCCCTCCCCCTTGGAACTGCTTTCCACTGTTACTCCACACCTCCCATCCAGCCCTGTCTTTTCACCCACTCAGATTTCACTAGCTTGGAGGAGACATCAGTTATGGCATATCCCAGTCACCAATTGCCACTTAACAAATTACCCAAAATTTATTAGCCTAGAGTACCTGGTTTATTGTACCTCCTGATTTTGTGAGAGAAGGATTTGAGCGAGGTTTGCCTGGGCTATCCTTCTGTTCCGTGTGGCACTGACGAAGGTTACTCAGCAGTGTTCCGCTGGCAGATGGGCCGGTCTGAGGGGCCAAGACAGTTTCATACACATGCCCAGTGTGTTGTGGATGGTCTGGTCTGAGGGGGCCAAGACAGCTTCACACACATGCCCAGCATCTTGTAGAGATGGCTGGAAGGCTGGCCTCAGCTAGAATTGTCAAATGGAGCACCTACAGGTAGCCCCTCCAGCATGGTGACCTCAGGATGGTCAGTGAATAAGGCAGAAGCCACACAGTCTTGCATGACAAAAATCACCCAGCATCAGGTCCACTATATTCTACTGGTTACCAAGTAGTCACTAAGGTCAGGCCCAATTCAGAGGGAGGAGAATCAGACCTCACTTCTTAATAGGAGTATTAAAGAAATGGCAGCCATCTTTAATCTACCACACCATATGATTCCAGGCTGTGCCAAAATGCTCAAAGCATATGTTTTTGGTTTGGGGTTTTTGTTTTATTTTGTTTTGCTTTGTTTTGTTGTTTTGTTTGATATGGAGTCTCACTCTGTCACCCAGGCTGGAGCGCAGTGGCACCCAGGCAAACCTCGCTCAAATCCTCGCTCAGCTCACGGCTACCTCAGCCTCCTGGGTTCAAGCGATTCTCCTGCCTCAGCCTCCCAAGTAGCTGAGACTACAGGTGCCTGCCCCCATGCTCAGCTAATTTTTGCATTTTTAGTAGAGACAGGGTTTCACCATGTTAAGCAGGCTGGTCTTGAACTCCTGACCTCATGATCTGCCCACCTTGGCCTCCCAAAGTGCTGGCATTACAGGTGTGAGCCACCGTGCCCGGCCAAAGCATATGTGCTTAATTATATTAACAAATGTTTTGAGCATTTTAGTTATTTACTAACTTGAACTGGCTTAACCCATTTATGCCTGAGGTTGCAAATTTTTTGTGTGAAAAAGCAGACCTTGGCGATGACCTTGAGCAGTAGGATATAAATAACTCCCACAAGCTTAGTGGTCCAGTCATGGAACACTAGGCATAAATGGGTTAAGAAAACCTTAGTAGTGTCTAAAAGCAATGGAGTTGTTGTTTTGTACTCAGCCGTGGGTGGTGCTACATATGTACAGGACTTCCCTCAGCAACAGCCTCAATGCCTGGAGAGTGACAGATCATTCTTGCTTTATTGCTGTTATTTATGATTCAAATAATCATAATATATTAGTAAAAAGGGCAGCTAACAAAAAAAAAAATGCCCCCCTCCATGTCCGATGTGTTCATGCCTCTGAGTTTCTTTAAGCATTGGATTCTCTGTTTGGCGAGTTACACGACACAAAGAAGCCTTTGAGTGCAACCTAAAACTTCATCCAGTTTGATCATTTATGGGAAGAGAGTTGAAGGCATCCAATCCGGAGTTAAAACAGAGAGAACAAAGCTAGGGGAGAGAGTTAAGTCTTTCCGAGGTTCTTTGAACTCACCTCCAAGGCTCTGACACCAAAGGCACCAAAAAGGTGTTGATTTTTCTCATTTAGGGAGAAAGGGTGTCACTGGACCTCTAGACCAATAACACCTTTAGTTTGTGTGGCCTTCAAAGCAGATGATGGCTGTGATGTGCCCAGTGTCTTGGACAGGCCATTTGGCCTCCATGCTAAGTACCCCAATAGAATATCATTGTGTATTCCAGCCAGGGAATAAAACAGTGTCCTCCCTGCTCTGATTCGTCATCCCTATGTCCCCAGGTGGCTAGAGGAGGACCAGGGTCACTGCTGGGGGAACTGCCGGAGTGCACATGAGCTTCCTCCTACTGGACTGCAGCATTCTACACCCCACCACCACCACCCCACCAAAGCTAGGAAAATAAAAGTACAAAGCCTGAACATTGGGTCCAGGCTTTCTTCTCTCTCAGCAGCCAGCCACCCTCCCCAGTGGAGAGTCTCCCTAGCCGGAAGGCAAAATCTAGGTTTATAGAAGAGGACCTGACCGCCTGGCTTCTCCAGGACAGTTCTGAACTCTCACACCTGGAAACCAAAAGGGTGCCATGGAACTGACAGCTACTTCATCAGCACTGTGGTGCCTCTCCTTTGTAAAAATAAGTGCTGCTCCTTAGAGATCAAGAAATAACTGCAGAAAGGAGACATGGAATGATCTAGGTCACACTTCCAGGTCCTCCTTGCTTGTGTACTACAATTACAGTGATTTATTTTCCTCTCTCTCATTTTGGCCTTCACTTACACTCCTCATTGTAATCTCCTACCATAGAAAGAGAAGGAAGGAAATAATCTTTCACATGACATAGTACTTTAATAGTCATTGAGTTAGTATGCTCAAAGTCAATGTCTGTAAACACAATCTGGCTGCTGAGACATCACTGGTTTAGGTGAAAAGAAGTTATGAGATAGTAATATAAAATTACATTCTACAAAATATATAATTAAAAACTGACCACCTGACAGAGTAGCTATTTCTACATGGCTGTCATTCATCTGTTGTGCAGATAGATTGATAAATTGATTCATATTCCAATAGAGGGGCATATGGCAGGGGGCCAGGCCTCATGGTCAGAGATCTAGAATCTAACTTTCCCCTAGACTGTTGTCACTGCCCAGCCTGCCAGCCTGCTCTTCCCACGTGGCCCAGCAATCTCCTGAGGTCTCCATCCTCATGTTGCATGGTAGTTGTTTTTTTCTGGATCACTGTCTAGGTTGAAGTTCTCCAGAAAAGCAGGGGCTGTGTTTATTCTAATCACTGTTACACCCCCAGCCCCAAACACAATGTCTGCTACTTGGCAGGTAATCAATAAATATTTGTTTTAAATATACATTTGGGTGCAAAACAGCACTTGGTAGTGTGAAGGATGAAAAAAAAAAAAGCAGCTTTTACTTCTCCCTACTTCAATAGACTCAACTTTTATGTGAACAGCCATATACTATTAAAAGAAGAGAAACACTGAGTTGAAGGATAAAATCCACAAAGGTAGTAAAAATCTGGAATATGTCAACAGAGTCTGTTTTCCACAAAAGCTTCAAAATTATTTTTTAAACAACTTTTGATATTTGAGCATTTCAGTTTTCCCTCTGTATTAGTCCAGTTTCACACTGCTATAAAAACTACCAGAGACTGGGTAATTTATAAAGAAAAGAGGGTTCATTGACTCACAGTTCCGCATGGCTGAGGAGGCCTCAGGAAACTTACAATCACGGTGGAAGGTGAAGAGGAAGCAAGGCACTTCTTACATGGCAGCAGGGTGGGGAAAAGGGGGAGTGCCACACTTTTAAACCATCAGATTCATAAGAACTCACTCACTATCATGAGAACAACATGGAGGAAACTGCTACCATGATCTAATCACTTCCCACCACATCCCTCCCTCAACATGTGCAGATTACAATGTGAGATGAGATTTGGATGGGGACAAAGAGCCAAACCATATCACCCTCCCACTCCTTAAACATAAGCTATAGGTAGGCTTCATTGTCCTCCACAATTCTCTGGATCTCCTCATTCTCTATAAATTTTGGTCAATTATTTCCACAGACTGGAGCACAAATATTTCCACAGACTGGACACAAAATTGTGTCTCTGGCTAAGAGACACAACCTCAGAGATAATATTTTTATATCACTGCATCACAGGTGATATTTTCACAATGGTTTTGATTTGTGGGAATCAAATAGATTTCAGTGAATAGTATACAAAGATCAAAGTGATATATCTTACATTTGAAGATGGGGTGATATAGGCATGAAGTGATCCTGCTATCTATACAGTTTAAACTTCGTTTTGAAAAGGGATTCTTACCATGTCACATGGGGTTTCATTCTAAAAGGGCATATGCTTGATAAAATGTAACTGTTAATTAAAAATAGAGGGAAAGGGGTAGGACTGGAAATACCTGATTCTTCAGTATTTAAGAAGTAATAGAGTAAGCAACATTTAAAGATGTCAACGAATGAAGTTGGAGATTCTAAGAGTGCCATCATCATCCACACTTTGCTTTCCCATGCATCAATTACAAGAAATTACTAAGACTAAAAGGATAAATTTTCCAGTGCAAACAGTCAGCGCATTCCTATAAAAATGTATGGAACACATATGACAGACAAAAGTCTAACTTCTTTAACATAAAAGTCAGAAAGAATAGGTCAAAAGCCCATTTGAAAATTGCAGAGAACATAAGCAGCCAGCTCACAGAAAAACAAATACCAATATATAAAAGTATACTTATTTACTTTTTAAATATATAAAAGTATACTCAACCTCACACATAATAAAATAAATACAAATTACATAACAATAGACATCTTTTCACCTCTCAGATTCAAAATATTTGATAAAACCTCAGCAGAGAAGTTTGGAGAAATAAGCATGGCACTGATATAATGTCAAAGGAGCATTACATGGTAGCACTTCTTTGAAGAGGAAATTTGGTAATGGTTATCAAAATCTTAAATATGCACATCCTTTCCCCTAGCAATGCCATTTCTAAGAATTTAGCTCCTATATATTATTATACATCTGTGGAGGGATATTCACTACACCATTATTTAACATATCAAAAAGAGGAAGCTACCTAAACAACTACCTATGGGGAAATGATTATAGAGTATAAGCATCACCAGAATACTATGACATTTTTCACAAGAATGTGACAGAGCTAGAGGCACTGATAAGGAGCAATTTCCAAGACATATTGTTAAGGCAAGAAAGCAAGATGTAAACCAATGTATTTCCAGTGTACTATTTTTTGTGGAAAAAAAAAAAAGGTAGATGTGGTGTTTTAAAAATTTGTCCACAAATTCTTTGCCTTTTCTTTTAAGTGGTGGAGTCTAACTCCACTTTCCTTGAGGACTGGACTTAGTGATCATATTTCTAATGAATAAAATAAGGCAGAAGTTACAGCATGTGACTTCTGAGACAAAGTCGTAAGAGACATTATGGCTTCTTCCTTGGTCTCCTGAGATCCCTGCTCGGAAAAAGCCAGATGCCATGTTGTGGGGACACTAAAGAAGGCCTATGAAGAGGCCCAAGTGGTAAAAAACTAACTGTACCTCCTGCCAAATGACATGTGAGTCAGTCATCTTGGAAGTGGATTATCCTGCCCTAATAAGTCCTTCAGATGAGACCATGGCCCTAGTCGCAATCAATCCTTCTAATGAAACCACAGCCCTAGCCCCAGTTAATCCTTCAGATGACATCACAGCTCTAACTGACATCCTCACTGCAACCACATGAGCCAGAACTACCCAACTGATAAGATTTGGCTCTGTGTTCCCACCTAAATCTCACCTTGAATTATAGTAATCACCATGTGTGTCAAGGGCAGGGCCAAATAGAGATAATTGAATCATGGAGGCAGTTTCCCCCATGCTGTTCTTGTGATAGTGAGTGAGTTCTTATGAGATCTGATGGGTTTTTTGGGGTTTTTTTTTTTTTTTTTTTTTTTTTTGAGACAGAGTCTCGCTCTGTCGCCCAGGCTGGAGTGCAGTGGCCGGATCTCAGCTCACTGCAAGCTTCGCCTCCTGGGTTCACGCCATTCTCCTGCCTCAGCCTCCTGAGTAGCTGGGACTACAGGCGCCTGCCACCTCGCCCGGCTAGATTTTTGTATTTTTTAGTAGAGACGGGGTTTCACCGTGTTAGCCAGGATGGTCTCGATCTCCTGACCTCGTGATCCACCCGTCTCGGCCTCCCAAAGTGCTGGGATTACAGGCTTGAGCCACCACGTCCAGCCAAATTGTAATAATCCTCATGTGTCAAGCACAAGACCAGGTAGAGATAATTGAACCATGGGAGAAGTTTCCCCTGTGCTGTTCTCGTGACAGCGAGTAAATTCTCACCAGATCTGATGGTTTGTAAGGAGCTTCCCCTTTCACTTGGCACTTTTCCTTCCTGTAGCCATGTGAAGAAGGATGTGTTTGCTTCCCTTTCTGCCATGATTGTGAGTTTCCTGAGGTCTCCCAAGCCACGCAGAATTGTGAGTCGACTACACCTCTTTCCTTTATAAATCCAGTCTTGGGCAGTTCTTTATAACAGCGTGAGAACTGACTAAGCAACTCACAAATTCCTGACCCAGAAAAACTGAATGATAAATGTTTGTTGCTTTAAGGTTCTAGGTCTTGGGACAATTTGTTACACAGGAATAGATAGTACAGTGAGGATAAGTTTGAATTTGCATAGAATATCTCTGGGAAAATATTTGGTGGGTATCTCTAGGGAGAAAAATTGGGAGGCTGGGCTTCATAGGTGAAAGAAGACTTAATTATCATTATATTATATCTTTTTATATTTCTAAATTTTACTATTTCAATGTATTATCTTTTCCAAAAAAAATGGTAGGTAGATTTTACAAAATAATCTCATGGACTACATAAACATGTTATACTAAAATTTGTATAAATATATTTAACCTACATTTTATTTTGACTTTACATAAATCAAAATTTTTATGGTTTTTGTAGGCAAAAAAAATTCTAACAATATATAGATGTTTAGTGTCTTAAATATTTCTTACTCACTGTGAAAGAGCTTGTTGGTTCTTTCGTCTACAACTGTTCTCCATTTTCCTTCTAAATTGAACTCCAATTTTGCGTGAATGGCATTGTATCTAGCCCCAGATGATGAATAAAAGTAGGTATAAGCTAGGAGTCAGTAAACTTTCTCTTAAAGGGCCCAGGAATAAATACTTTGGGCTTTGTGGTCCACAGAGTCTCTGTCGCAACTGCTCAACTCCGCTGTTGGAGAGTAAAAGGAGTCATACAGGATACGTCAAAGAACAAGCATGGCTTGTTCCAAAAAAAGTTTGTTTATGGGCCCTGAAATTTGAATTTCATATATTTGTCATGAGTCATGAATTATTCTTCTTTTAATGTTTTCCAACAATTTAAAAACATAAGTCATTCTTAGGTTGTAGGTGTACAAAAACAGGTGGCAGGCTAGATCTGACCTGCATGCTACAGTTTGCTAACCCCTGGTATATATAAGCCAATCTCATACCCTTGTGCTTGTAAAAGGCCTGGAGGGGGTTGGGGCACAGAATCCAGTTCCAGCCATTAGACACAGGAAAAGTCTGCTGCAAGAGTTATCAGGAGCATTTCTCCTCCCTGATGAAGGAGGAATGGGAATAAGAAGAAAACTCCTGACCTTTCCCTCTAGCTTCCTACTTGAGATATTGCTGGTCAGGATTTGGTGCTTAAGGCTAAGGCAGCCATCTTTTGATGATACAGGGAGACAGAACACAATGAACTAATCTGTGCCTTTGATGACAGGGGTAAGATGCTTTATCCAGCTATCTCTGGATTTCTTGTTGTATGAGAAAAGTAAACTTCTGATTAAAGGCACTTGTTACTGGATAGTTTATTAATTGCAGCTGACCACACACTTAATGATGTTCTCTTCAACATTAAATACCATACTGTAGTATCAGCTGGGGCATAAGTATCATTTATAACAAACTCTTAACATATACCAAATTGTTAGCCCATTTGCCACCTAACTTGAGAGTAAAGTTCTGAAAGCTTGGCAGGGTCCCCCACGCAAGAGGAGGAAAAAACAATGAGAGACTGTCTTAAATTCAAGACTGGGAAATTTTCATAGCAGCATTAAATGAAATATATTTTATACCTAAGCACCAACAGCTCCAAATTAAAATGTTGCTTTCAGAAGGAGGAAGTGGGCCTGTCAATACAAGCATGGATTTTAGCCGAAGATGGACTTAGATACTGTCTCCCTGTGGGGAGGAGAATGGGCTGACAAAAAGCATGGGGGTGGTTTTTTGGAAACTGTCTATGTTGTGAAGAAAATGTCTCCCCTAACTATGCCCAGGTATAGGGCCCAGTTTATAAATCAACACTCAGGCAGAAAAAAACAGAATTAATGCTGGAAAATTTTAGAAGATTTGAATGCCTTTATAACTCTCACAAAAACTTTTTCTTTACTGAATATGACAGGAGTTCAGAGAATGATAGACCAAAGATTACCTATTTTAGAAAATCCTGAAGAATCTATACCAGGCATTATCAGAGGATCCCACACTCTGTGGACTGGAAAGGAAAATGCTTTTGTCTCACCAAATATAACTAAATCAACAACTATTTAGTGACTACTGCTGTGTCTGCAAGTCCTCCTGCTGCATGCTCCTGTAGCCTGCTGCTCATCCGCCATCCCCCTTCCCTTCCTACCAGCATTAACTGGCTATCTGTTATGTGTCAAACAGCATGCAAAGGGCTGAAAGAACAATGATGGGGAAAACTACATGGTCTTTGCAGTGCAGGCTTCCAGTGGAGATGCTATAGACATAATGTATTACATTGCCCCGTGTCTGTCTTCTGTGCTAGATGGTAAACTCTGGGAGGACAAGAAGCTTGTCAGTCCTGCTTACCAATGTGTCCCCAGACTCTAGCACAGAGTCCAACACACAGTAGGAAATACATCCACATGTATTGAGTTAACGTATGGACCCATAGCATGAGGATCCCCTTGAGCCTCAAGCACGGAGCGGAGTGTTGGCTTTTACATACTCCTTCCACTTCTAGGTTTTATCTAGGTATCTGAAAGGACACAATACATCTACATGCCTAAAGACCCAGTGTAGTATTTCTGAAGGTTTTCTGTGAGTCTTTAGATGTTCAAGGAAATGGGATATCTGAGTCAGCCGACAAAGGCTGGCTGTGTGAAACCAAGGACACAAAGGAAACCCCATATGAGGGGAGGAACCCGGGCTGAAGGTAAAGAGACACGGTTGTTTTCATGAAGCACATGGCCCGTCAGCCCAGACAGAGACGGGAGCTGTGATGTGTGCACATGGCAGGAAAGAGCTGCAAATTCCCAAAGCCACCAGCATCCTGTAACCCTGCTGCCAAGATGTCTCCATGGAAAAAGGTGGCTCTGTTTCTCTCACAAGGGACACTGGGCTGGGACAGTGGGGAGCTGGTCTTGTGTCTTACAAAGCAGCCGTCCACCCAACCCACTATGTATCTGCACCAAAAAGCATAGTGGAGGGCCTGCCATGAGCCCACTGCAGTGGCAGGTGGTGAGAACAGACAGGCAATGACGACAGGGCTCTCACTGAATGTGGCGGGGGTATCCCCACCCCCAGCGTGCATGGCACACCCACACCTGTCTGCATGTAAGAGGTTATACAAAACATCATTCTCCACCTATTTCTACCCCAAGTAACCCGGTACTGATTTCATATATGTCATCTGTAAGCAGGTTTTCTAAGACAATTTAAAAAATTACAAAAAATTGTTTTTGGGGAAAATTAGTCTCAGAAGTGCATCTTTGCTCACTTTCCTTCAGAACACAAAGCACACATATAGTTGTGAAAATACCATCTCCCTTTCAAGCTCCCTGGAGACCAAGCCCCGTAGAACAAATCTCAACATGCTCTCTCCCAGTGACATGTCCACAGAGAGCCACAGCTTACTGGTCTACCAGGAGTCCATCAGCTGCTGGTCCTGGCTCATTCTTGCCCAGCTGTGTGGTGTGACAATGCTTGGAAGGCTCTTTTTTTTTTTTTGGAGGGGTGGGGGCTCATTTCTGCATGACAGTGCTTATTCAAAGGCCATGTCCTTCTTGAGTTTTACTGCGTTTCATTAGGTCAGTTTCACCTCTTTGGAGAACCCACATGTGAATACAAAGGCAAGCTTTTTTAGCTCAGCAATAACTGTCTGTTTACAGGTAAACAGGTGGTGTCCAAATCCTGAGTGGCCCAGGACTCATCACTGGTCAACACTGAAGTTTTTTTAAGTCATGTCAAATCTGCCAGGAAAGCTGTAGCTCAGACTGTCCTACCCGAAGACCCTGACTCAAAGCTCACACGCCAGATTAGGGCAACCAAAGCTGTAAGCAAGACTTTTTTGGTGTGACTAAATCTCCACTACCCCTGAACTCCTTACTTCAATGAAGTTCTTACTTAACTCTTTGCTGCTAGTGTTTTGCCTGTTGTTATTATGTTATTGTGTGATTATGTTATTATGTTGTTACCCTTTGTTATTACGAGGAAAGAAAAAGAACCTTTCTTACTAAATATATTGCACAGTTACCCTATAATTTGATGACAAATAATTAACGCTTCTTTGAGAAAACAAAACTAAAAGTTAGCATAATCAGCAATTAATTGACCACAAAATAATTTAAGGCCTTTCTTGGCTGGTGCTATATGTTCCTGGCTTTTGTACAAAAATATATCCTTGCATGCTTGTACAATAAAACAAACTGATGAATTAATAACATGACAACTCTCATAAAGATGGAGAATATATTAGATAACTAATTAGAAGTAGATGTGGGGCAATTATTATTACATGTTACTACATAGTTAGCCATTACTTTTTGGTATATTTGTAACCAATATATTTATTTTTAACAAAATAAGAAGAGAGGCCAGGCATAGTGGCTTGTGCCTATAATCCTAGCACTTTGGGAGGCCAAAGTGGGAGGGTCACTTGAGCCCAGCAGTTGAAGACCCGCTAGAGCAACAAAGTGAGACCTCCGTCTCTACAAAATTTTTTTAAAAAAACTAGCTGGGTGTAGTGGTGCGTGCCTGTGGTCCCAGCTACTCAGGAGGCTGAGACAGGAGGACTGCTTGAGCGCAGGAGGTGGAGACCAGCCTGGGCAACATAGTGAGACCCTGTCTCAAAAAAAAAAAAAAAAAAAAATTGGAAGAAATGTGAAAGTTAGGAGTTCCCAAATAGAATACGGGCGAATTTTAAAATGTGTTTGTTCAGCTGTCATATGAAGGCTAGCAGAATGTTTGAAAGAATATTGCAGTATTCTCCTTTAAGCCCAGCTGTGAATTCCACACTCCAGCTATGCCGTAAAAACCCACCATGAGGACGCACCTAGGTGTGTTCACAAAACCCAGGTCAGGTGTCCACTGTAGAAAAGAACCCAGACAAAACTGAGCTCAAACAAGGAGCCTAGAAAAGGCTAATTCTGGCAAAGAAATCCTATTCTGAACTAATTTACAGATTTTACATCAAGTATTTCAAACTCAGAAAATATGAGTCTAAAGGGTGTTTGTTTAGTTTTGTTTTTTGCTTGTTTTTTGCTTTGGTGTCTGTCATTTTTGTTTTGTTTCATTTTGTTTTCAAAGAGCATGATTGGTAGGATAAGAAGAAACTGAGACACAGTATCAATACTGTGAGGCTCATCATAAGTGGCTCCTCAGAAGTTAACCAATCTCAGCCGGGCGGGGTGGCTCAAGCCTGTAATCCCAGCACTTTGGGAGGCCAAGGTGGGTGGATCACTTGAGGTCAGGAGTTTGAGACCAGCCTGGCTAACATGACGAAACCCCGTCTCTACCAAAAACACACACAAAAAAATTAGCCAGGCATGGTGGCACATGCCTGTAGTCCCAGCGACTCAGGAGGCTGAGATACAAGAATCGCTTGAACCGTCTGTGGAGGTTGCAGTGAGCTGAGATAGCACCACTGCACTCCTGTCTAGGTGACAGAGCAAGAACTGGTCTGAATTAAAAGAAAAAAAAAGTTAACCAATTTCATCATTTGGAGATCTATTTGTTTCCTTAAGAAAAAAGAAGTTAACAACTGAACACCAAGTCAATCATCAGAATAAAGCATTGTGGATAAGCTGCCCATCCTATCCCGCTGCTGGTGCTAGGCCACGTGCTTCTGCCTAGACAAACTCCTCCCAAGCAATATTTGAGAAAACAAGTTGTATGAAAACGACTTTTCATAACATTCTTATCCCTAGAGATCGGAGGTAATTAGGTACCTAGAGGGATTTTCCCTAAAAATAAATAAAATAAATAATGGCAGGGATAACTGTTTCTGTGCAAAATCAAAGCAAGTGTATGGGAGCAACACAGATGTAACAATAGGAACTCACATGTGTACTATGCTTATTTCCAGCCAGGCACTTTTCTAAATGCTTTCTGTAATCTAATTCTCTATTCCTCACGGTAACCTCAAGGGCTAGGTACTATTATTGTCCCCATTTTATCAGTGAGACAACAATGATACCAAAAGGTTAAGTAACTTGCCCAAGGTCACACGGCAAGAAATTAGCAAAGCCAGGATTTGATCCCAGACCCACTGGCTCTAAAGTCCACGTTCTTGATCACCACACTAGCCTGCAGCCAGACACCCATTCAAGCCTTCACCACATCCCACACTTGTGTTCTGTGCTGGAGATAGAACGATGAATTTCACACAGCTGAGGAAAGAGACATAGCAGGCTGAGGGCAGTGCCTTAGCAGGGACATGTGTCTGGGACTGGAAGAGATAACTCTTGGACTTGTGGCAGATAACCAGGCAGGAGGGCAGACAGGGACGACAAGAAGAAACTGCATTCAGGCAGAGGGTACGTAATGTACAAAGTTTCAAGGCGGGAAAGAATGTGGCTCCCTCAAGGAACAGTAAGTAGTTTAATCCAGCTGGCATAGCGAGACCACAGGTAACAAAGGGTGGGGACACCCAGCATCGCCAAGCCAAGGCCAGAGAAAGGAGGCAGAAATAACATCACAAAGGGCCTGTGGGCTGCCTACGCAGTGGGGATTTACCTAAAATTCTGCAATAAACAACTAAAGAATTCAACACTAAGAAATAAAATGATCAGATCTCGTCCACAGCTCACTGGCTATTATAAAGAGACTGGATTGGAGAGGACAGAGAACTGAAACAGGGGGACTCATCAGAAGCTGTTATTGTACATCAAAACTGTGCTAAGAGGCTGTGTGCCGGAATCATGTATCCCTACAACCAGAGCAACGGGAAATTTCTTAATCCAAGGTGATGGAGAGGAGCAGATTTGGGGCCACACAGCAGCACGGCACTCCAGCTCTTCCCAGCAGTCTCCCAGGGGCTGATGTCCTGAGGTTATGTCCCAGCGTCTTGAAAAAGGCCAGAAACAGCACCTTCTCGCTAGGGAAGAAACACACACCCCTTCTTTCCCAAGTCCCTCGCCACCCAAACCATTTTTAAAATTCTGATGTTAATCACTTTCAGAGCAATTCCTTTTATTTATTAAAATGTGCTTGCGTTTCAGCCAGAGAGGTTTAGACGGTAACTGGTTTCTATAAGCTTGAAAGTATTTCTGAAGGATTATGATTCAGCATGCAATGCACATTCTTGACCTTATTATCTCCAGCTTTCCTGGGTCTGGCCAAAGGTCCTCAGAAAAGGCTTTTTAAACAAAGATCCTGGTGTGAACTGCTGCTGGACTTTGTTCTTTTATTTTTCATGCCTTGTAAATAATTCCTGTTTAAAATGAAAACTTTCTCAGTGGTGTCTCTACAGATTCCCCTACAGAATCCTTGCTCTCTTCCCATGTGAACTGAAGTTAAAAACATGACATACAAGCAGATGATGTTCAAGCCAACGGCATCTTGTATTCTTCCAAATTAAATGCTAAAACGTTCAATAAACACTATGTCAATAAGGCTCCACTTTCCCCCCTAAATGTGCATTGTTGGTTCTATCAAAATGGAATACCTTTTTGGAGTCAAAAACATTGACCAGCTTTGGGTCTCTGAGATTGAGTCTGGAAGGCACCTCCCACATTGAACCTACCTTCAAGTATTAAAGCTTCCTTTGGCAGAAATCCCTTTGAACACCAATAGGATGTGTTGTTTTTTTGTTTTTTTGGTTTTTTTTTTTTTTGTTTTGTTTTTTTTAACTTTTTAGTTAATTCGTTAATAACCTCCTGACTAGCAGGGCCAGTTAGGATTTTCACGACAAAGGACAGTGGGATGCTGAACCCACAACCCCACATCCTCATCGCCCCTCGTCGCACTCTCCATTGCCCCCACCCCCAAAGTCTTTGCTTCCAAACCGTTGAGTCCTCCCGCAAATGCTCTGAAAACTCTGTTTTAGGAAATCCCCGCAGTCCCGCCTCCCTCTCGCGCATGGAAGCGCCTGGTGACAATCAGGACACCACCGAGAGGGCTCCTCCCCGCGCGTCCCTCTGGGATCTGAGATGACTAAGACCTCGAATGCAAGGGGGTCGTCCTTAGAGTTCAGGGAAGCGAGTTTTACCTTGACGAAGAGGGTAATGTCGTGCTCCTGCCCCAGGGCCCGCTCCTCGGACGCCTCTCCATCCTCCCGGCGGCCGTTCATGCGCGCGGCCTCGTCGCCACCCTCGGCGGGGCCCTCCTCGGCCAGGTGGTTGCTGAGCTGGGCCTCAGGCTCCGCGGCGCACCTGGAGGCCTCCCCATGTGGGCTGCTGTCGGGGAATTCCTCCTCGCCCCCAGCTGCGGCCTCCTCACTTGGCCCCTCCGGGCTCTGCTCTCGCCTCTCCTCTTCCTCCCCTGACTCCTGCTGGGGCCCATCCCCTACCCCGTCCTCGACAGCCTCTGCCCTCGAGTCCCCGGGGGCCACTTCCTCGGAGCCCTTTCCCCCCGGGACCTCCGTCTCCTCCGCTGCGTCCCAGGCGAGCTCACCAGGGCTGCGCCCCGCGCTCTCCCCGGCTGCGACCTCAATTGCCTCCGCCTGGGGCGGGAGGCTTCGGTCGCCTCCTTCCTGCTGCTCACCCGAGACCCGGAGCGTCCCTCCTGCCGGACCCTCGGCGTCCATGCTGTCGCCCGCCGGGCCCTCGGCTTCTACCCTGTCCCCCACAGGGTCCCCCGCTTCTACGCTGTCCCCCGCCGGACCCTCCGCGTCTACGCTGTCCCCCGCCGGACCCTCCGCGTCTACGCTGTCCCTCGCCGGGCCCTCCGCGTCTACGCTGTCCCCCGCCGGGCCCTCCGCGTCTACGCTGTCCCCCACCCGGCCCTCGGCTTCTATGTTGTCCCCCGCCGGGCCCTCCGCGTCTACGCTGTCCCCCGCCGCCCCGGGCGCGCTGCCTTCCGGGGCCTCAGGTCTCTGCTCCGCCTCCTCCTGCCTCTCAGGGGCCGCAGAGTCCTCTGGCTCCCTCTGAGCCTCCCCGCGGGGCTCGCCCTGCTCGCCGCGCCCCGGGCTCGCCCCCTCCACCTGCTGCGCGCTGCTTGTCTCCTCCCCTCCCTGGGGCACCTGGGCAACCTCCGGGGCTCCCTCCTCGGCCTCCGCCTTGCGGTGCGCCCCCCTTGTGCCCCACGCCTCGGCCTCCGGGCCCCTGTCCGGCCCGCCGCCTCCCGCCTCCTTCACCGCGGCCGCGCCCCTTGGCGCCTCCTCTGCGCCCTCGCTCCCCTCCGGCCCCTCTGCCTCCTCGCCCGCGGATCCCGGCTCTCCGGGTCTCTCAGCCGGAGGCGCTGGGACCTCCAGCGGCCCCTGGGGACCTGGGGCACCCCTCTCCGGCTCTGCGGCCTCGGCCATGGCCCCAGATCCCTGTCCTTGATCGGGACTCCTTCCTTGACGCTGCTTAGGGTCGGTGGCGCTGGGCAAGGTGCGTGCTGCGGCGCCCTCTGTGCCCTTTGAAGGACGCCGGCTCAGGGCTCCGGCGGTAAAGGTTTAGCCAGGGTGCTGGGGCCTTGCGCGGGACCCTCAGGGAAAACTCCGCTTGGCCCCAAGCCTCTGCGCCCCTTCTGCCCAGCTGAAGCTCTCCAAACTCTTCCTCCACTGCTGGAGCTTCTCTCCGATTGCGCGTCTGCTTCCCACCCGGACCCCGATCTCGCCCACGGGCCGCTGAGGTGCAGTGCACGGCTGGAGAGGGCTGCTTCGCGCCTGCACCTTTGGCAGTGCCTGGCCCGCTGTCTGCTGTCTGGGGTTGACCAGAAGTCCTTGGTGCCAACTCCATCCCCTGGGGCTTGGGCGGGGTTTGTCTTCCCCTCCTCCCTCCCATGTTTGGGTGGCCTAGAAGCTTGGCCAATGAACAGCCTTTCTCGTGACCCTTGTGGATGTTGATGAAAAGATTCTGGTTCTCCTGGCCGCTTGAATGTTCTCTGGAATGGCTTCAACTTCCAGAGTCATTTAAATCACCCCCTCCAAACACACACCCCGACACCCAAACACCTAATCCCCACCTTACCCCAGGAGTGAAGCATCAAGCTCCCCCGGTACCCAACTGAAGATGTCCACATTGTGCCAGGTGTCCAAGAGCAAGGGTGTAAATCCCGGAGAGAAGCAGGGGAGGCTCCGCTGGCCGCCTTCCCATGTCTGCAGGGACCCGGAAGAGGTTCCAGAGGCCCCTCATATGGAGGCACAAGGAGCCAGTCGAGTTTCTCTGATCAGAGATGGGCGCTGTTGTCCATGAGGGGTCACTTCTCTGGACCTGTCTGGCGGATCGTGGGAGCCCTGCGCTGGAAAAAGGTTACACCCTCATCTCCCGGGTCTCTTAAGACTGTAAGAGTCTGTGTATCTTGCTGATTCTCCTAGATTTCTAAACTCACAACCAGTGCTTCTGCCTCCAAGTTAAAAGCTTGGGGATCTGGAGGTGGAGAAAAGAAAATTCAAGATGTGAAAGAGGGGAGCTATGGAGTTCCCTGAGTTAGGGCTCTCCCAGGATCACAGACCCAATACCTTCTCTACAAAGGAAGTTGTTATGGTGAAAAGTACGTCGTAAGCTTATTATAAGTCAGGCTACTTCTAGTGGGTTACCAAGAAACTGGGTTACCCAAGGAGGCACTATGTAAACGTGGTGGAACCGGGATCCCAGCTCAGGATTGACGATTTGTCAGGCTTTATATGGCTTCGATATTGGCCTAAGATACATGAGCCCCTGGTGTCCACAGAAGGTTGTTTTGGTTGAAAGAGGTGGGGGTGTCTTTGATGTGGCTTGGGGCCACACCTTTGGCCATGAACAGAATGTGTCTCCTAATTCCCGTTGCTCATCACTGACGGATGACAGGACGGGAGCCCAGAGATAGCCAGCTTCATGCTACCTTTCTCCAAGGCTGTGCTATCTGGGTAGGTATAGGCCAGAAGCTTCATCACCACAAAGTGGCATCTACTCAAAGCATGACACTCACACAGGTGAGCCAGAGATGCATGTGAGCTGTAAAAGCTCTAGGCGCCTAGAAAAGGAATCCTGTTGCATTCACCGGGGCAAGATAGCAGCCATCACCCTTATCTTGTAAAGAAAGATGAAGTCAACACGTTCAGCCCCGAACAGCAAACACAGTACAGGTTTACAGTGCTTTATGCAAAGCCCATGAGCCCACATGTGTTTCAGAAAACATAATTGTTAGAAAGATGTTTGAGTGATTTTACTGTATATTACATAACACAGCACATCACTTTGTGATCAAACACATTAATATTTCTGCAGTAAGACAGATATACATCACTTTTGGTGAGATATGGTAAAATAATACATAGCTTCAGGCCCCCCGCCCCCAGTTGAGGTTCACCTCCAACCGAGTTCAAGTCATTCTGGTTCTGATTCTAGATTGGTTCCCAAAAAAGCTTTCAGTATTCAGAGCCTTTTAGGATTTCAGAATGTACATAAAAGGATTGTGGAGCTGTGAACCATTGAAGAGCTCTGGTTTATTTGCACTGCTTAGAAAAAATGTGAGATTAGTTAGATGCATAACTTTGTCCTTAATAACAAACCAACTGTCTTCAATGCTCGACTTTTACAAAGAACTGAATTAAAGACACTCATGTGAGTAATAATAGTTAGCAAATTATTTTAGCAAAGTCAGGAGATAAGAATTTCTGTGAATAGCATGTCTTGTGACATTAGCTTGCCCCCTGAAGTATAAAACTAACTGAGAAAAGTATTTTCCAAAACTAGTTCAGGTTGGTGCATATGTATTTGAAGGCACGTGTGTATTCACTCATTCAGGAAATATTTCAGAAACTTTAACTCAATCAAATTTAATAGAAATGTGCTGGCTATTGGGGGGAGGTTGGAATTTCTAGAAAAAAACCTCCTTTTGAATTGAGCTACAGATGATCAGCTACTGTTTGCAGACTTGGCACAGCCAGAAACAAAGCTGTTGGCTGAGTGGCTGAGAACTGGCCTGAATAATGTCTTTGCAGTAAAACAATGCTAATAAAGTCTGTTCTGTCCTGGAAACTGATCCTGTGGATCACACAGGGCTATTTGATCTTACAGGGTTTGGATTTATTATTTTATAGGGTTGGGGGTCATTTACTCACATTGACATTGGCTCTCAAAATAACATTCTGTCTGCAGAATTTATAATCTTTCACTTAACGATAATAAGCCTTTTTAAATTTTCTATTGTATAATTTTGCAAATTTGTTCAATTTTCTGTAATTACATAAAGTTTATTTTTAAATAAATGCAGACTCAATGCTGAAAATACAGAAGGCAGAAAATAACAGCTCTTTGCAATTTTTCTGTAACCACATTACTGACAGCTAAATATTTTCTTTCAAGAGAGAAAGAGAAAGAGACAGATTGTCCTAGACACTGGATATGCAACAATAAACAAGATTGGGAAGGTCCCTTTTCAAATGGTGTAGAGCAAAAAAATAAGTAAACAAAGAAACGAGATAGTTTTGGATAATGTTAAGCTTTATATAGACACATATGCCAATGTGTGCACAGACATGCCCAAACTGAAAACCTTAGCTCTTTTCTTCCACACCCTACATCCAACCTGCCAGCAAATCCAATTGGCTTCACATTTTAAAAATATGTATCCAAAGTCAGGCATGGTGGTGCACCTGTAGTCCCAGCTACTCCTGAGGCTGAAGCAGGAGAATCACTTGAGCCCAGGAGTTCTAGACCAACTTGGAAGCAGAATAGTGAGATGCCATCACTAGAAAGTATACACACACACACACACACACACAAACACACACACACACACACACAATCCAACCTCTTCTCTCTATCTCCATTATTACTGTGCCAGTCCAAGTCACCATCACCTCCTGTCCTCTAGATTATTGCCACTACCTCCTAACTAGTTCCTGGCCTTCGACAGTCTGCTCTCCACTCCATAGCCAGCTGATCCTCTTTGGACATCATGAATCAGACCATGCCGCTTTTATGCTCAAAATCTTTCAAAGGTTTTCTGTCTCACATCAAGAAAAAGTCAAGTTGTTATGCATGAAGTATGAGGTCCTATAAAATCAGGCAATCCCAGTCTCTTTCTGGCCTACTAGACTTCTGCAGCCCCTAAAACACCAGCCTGATTGCTGTTCCTAGAACTCGTTGGGCCTCTGCCCAGGATGCCCGCTATATTCTCATGGCTTACTCCCTTCCCTTGCTGCAGTCTCTGATTAGTTAATCCCAAGCACTCCATTTCATTTTTATAAAATGGCTGGAGTGCAGTGGCGTGATCTCAGCTCACAGAAACCTCCACCTCCCGGGTTCAAGTGATCCTCCTGCCTCAGCCTCCCAAGTATCTGGGACTACAGGTGTGCGGCACCACACCCAGCCAATTTTTGTATTTTCTTAGTAGAGATAGGGTTTCACCATGTTGGCGAAGACTCGATCTCTTGACCTCGTGATCTGCCTGCTTCGGCCTCCCAAAGTACTGGGATTACAGGCATGAGCCACCATGCCTGGCCCAAGCATTCCATTGTAAAACACAACCCCTACTCTTTGGCATCCTTCTCTGCCTTATTTTCCCCCATAGCAGTCATCTTCATCTGACACATAATACATTCTAGTTGTTATCTGTCTGCCCAACCTCACCCCACTAGGATGGTGATTCTGTGAAAGCAGGGGTTTTTGTTCGTCATTGCCTAGAATAGACCAGGCACAGAGTAGAGCTGCATAAATATTTCCTGAATGAGTGAATGGACACATGCATTCAAATACATATGCACCAACCCGAATTAGTTTTGGAAAACACTTTTCTCAGTTTTATACTTTGGGGGGCAAGCTAATGTCGCAAGACATGCTAGTCACAGAAATTCTTATCTACTGACTTTGCTAAAAGAATACTTCAGCAAATTCTTTTAATTATTAGCAAGGGCCCAGTTAGTTCACATAAAGGAACACAAAGGAAATACCAAATAAATAGACTTGTGAAGGTTGCTATGAAGTCACTTAGAGACTTGCACATTGTTAACCTGGCCTCCAACACTAGATTAGCTGTTTAAATACCAGGGAGGGTTAAACAGAGGTGACAAATTGAGAGATGGATGACAAGAAGTGAAAGTGTTGATAATTAAGTAACTTTTAATAATTATAGAGTTCTTTTGCCATACATTATAAGGATTCATGAAGCAGGTAAACTCTGGGATTACAAAGAAACCTTAAGGGCTTATAAACAATGTGAGGGTGTGTTGCTTTTGTTGCTTTTCCAAAAGGAATGGCCTCATTTCCATAGAAATCTGCTCTTTCTCTAGCAGGTATCTGCTCCTTTCAGAAGAGCCCTTGGGATTATAATGTATCTGTAACATTTAGATCATAGGATACACTTAGAGCTGACTAAGGTTTCTGCTTGCCTGGAATTCTTCTCAAACAGTTGCACTCACTTACCTACAAGTGGCCCCAAACCCGCTTCTTAATCTGGCTGGCTTTCCTCAGTTCCTTGGTAAGGTACATTTCAGTTAAAAGAAGAGTGTCACTGCAGAATAGGTTATCCTAGGAGGCAGGGATTTCAAAGCCTGCTAGTCAGTAGATCCTGAAGCATGTACACATCATCTTGCAAGTCAGTTAAGAACATTGCATGGAACCGACACAAATGACAATCATGGTGAAATGGGTAGTTCTTGGGTTAAATGGTCTGATTTAAATCCCTGTCCTATCTTGTAGTGACTGTACGATCTTGATTCAGTTTTTCATCTGGAACAGTGAGGATTATAAAAGGAACATTGTCATTGTGAGTTGTTTTATTGATACATATTTGTACATATTTATGCAGTACATATGATGTTTTGTTATATGCATAGAATGTGTAATGATCAAGTCAGGGTATTTAAGGTATCCATTACCTAAAGTATTTATCATTTCTATGTGTTGGGACCAGTTCAGGTCCTCTCTCTTTGTTATTTTGAAATAGACAATATATTGTTGTTAACTTAACTATAGTCACCCTACTCTACTATCACACATTAGAGCTTATTCCTTCTATCTAACTGTATGTTTGTACCAATTAGCCTACTTCTCTTCATTGTCCTACCCATCCACATTCCCTCTGCAGCCTCTGGTATCTATCATTCTACTCTCTACCTCCGTGAGACCAACCATTTTAGCTCCCACATGGAAGTGAGAACATACAACATTTTGACCTTAACATAATGACCTTCATAATGACCTTCAGTTCCATCCACGTTGCTGTGAATGACATAATTTCATTCTTTTTATAGCCACATAATATTCCATTGTGTGTGTGTGTGTGTATATATATATATATATCACACTTGCTTTATCCATTCCTCTGTTGATGGACGTTTAGATTGATTCCATATCTTGGCTACTGTAAATAGTGCCACCATAAACATGGGGGTGCACGTATCCCTTTGATATACTGATTTCTTTTCCTTTGGATAAATAACCAATTAGTGAGATTGTTGGGTCATATAGTAGTTCTATTGTTAGTTTTTTGGTAAATCCCCTTCTGTTTTCCATAGTGGCTGTACTAATTTACATTCTCACCAACAGTGCCCTTTTCACCGCATCTTTATCAGCATCTGATTTTTTTGTCTTTTTAATAACCATTTTAACTGAAGTAAGATGGTATCTCATTGTCATTTTGATATGCATTTTCCTGATGATTACTGATGTTGAGCATTTCTTCATATACCTGTTGGCCATTTGTATGTCTTCTTTTGAGAAATGTCTATTCATGTCCTTTGCCCATTTTTTAAATTGTATTATTTGGTTTTTTACTGTTGGGTTGTTTGAGTTCCCTGTGTATTCCGGATATTAATCCCTTACCAAATGATAGTTTGCAAATATTTTCTCTGATTTGACAGAATGTCTTTTCACCCTGTTGATTATTCCCCTTGCTGTACAGAAACATTTTAGTTTAATATAGCCCATTTGCCTTTGGTTTTGTTGTTTATGCTTTTGAGTTCTTAGCCAGTTTAAATCCAGTGTTTCTTAGCTAATTTTCTGTCTAGATTATCTGTATAATGCTGAGAGTGGGGTGTTGCAGTCTGCAACTATTACTGTACCGAAGTCTATCTCTCTCTTTAGATCTCATAATATTTGCTTTATACATGTGGGTTTTCTGGTGTTAGTACATGTATGTTTATAATTGTTATATCCTTTTGCTGAATTTATCCCTTTATCATTATGTAACAACTTTCTTCATCTCTTTTTACATTTTTGACTTGAAGTCTGTTTTATCTGATATAAGTATAGCTACTCCTGCTTGATTTTGGTTTCTGTTTGCATGGAATATCTTTTTCCATCACATTACTTTCAGTCTATTTGTGTTTTTACAGGTGAGATGAGTTTCTTGTAGGTGACATATAGTTGGCTTGTGCTTGTTTTTTAATTTATTCAGCCAGTCTGTATCTGTAATCCACTTACATCTAATATTATTATTGATATGTGAAGGCTTATTCCTGTCATTTTATTAATTGATTTCCGGTTGTCGTGTATATACTTTGTTCCTTTCTTTATCTCTCATTTTTCATCATTGTGGTTTGGTGGTGTTCTGTAGTGGTAACATTCGAGTCCTTTTTCTTCCCATTTGTGTGTCTGCTCTACCAGTGGGTTCTATACTTTCATGTGTTTTCATGATGGTAGATATTATCTTTTCATTTCCAGGTATAGGGCTCCCTGAAGCATTTCTTGTAGGGCCAGTTTAGTGGTGATGAATTCCCTCAGCTTTTGCTTGTCTGGGAAATACTTTATTTCTCCTTCATTTATGAAGGATAACTTTGGCAGATTGGGTTGTTTGTTTGCTATCAGCACTTGGAATATAGCGTCTCATTCTCTCCTGGCCCATAAGGTTTCTACTGACAAATACACTGTTAGTCTAAGGGGAATTCCCTTATAAGTAACTTTATACATTTTTCTTGATGGTTTTAGAATTCCGTCTTTGTCTTTGCCTTTTAACAGTTTGATGATAATGTGCCATGAAGACCTTTTTGAATTGTATCTATTTGGGAATCTCTGAACTTTCTGTATCTGGATGTCTAATTCTCTTGAATTTTCCAGCTATAATTTCATTAAATATATTTTCTATCCCTTTCATTGTCTCACTGCCTTCTGGGACACCAAACATTTTAATATTTCATCACTTCATGGTGTCCCATATGTCACATAGGCTTTGTTTATTCTTTCTTGTTCTGGGTTATTTCAAAATAATTGTTTTCAAGTTCTAAAATTATTTCTGTTTCATCTAGTCTATTCTCGAAGTTTTGATTGTATTTTATATTTCATTCAGTAAATTCTTCAGTTCCAGAATTTCTGTTTGGTTCTTTTTCATGATATCTATCTCTTTGATAAATTTCTTGCTCATATTCTGAGTTGGTTTTTTTTTTTTTTTTCCATTTCCTTGCATTGTTTTTCTGTGTTCTCCTGTATCTTACGGAGCTTCTTTAATAACACTATTTTGAACTCTTCCTCTGGGATTTCACATATTTCTTTTTCATTGCAATCTGTTGCTAGAGTATTAATGTCTTCCTCTGGAGTTACCATATTTTCTTGTTTTTTTCATGTTTCTTGTGTCCTTACATTGATATCTGCACATCTGGTGTAACGGTTGCTTCTTTCAATTTTTCGAACTTGCTATAATAGGAGAGGACCTTTTTACTAAAGATATGTCTGTGGTATTGGTTGAGTAGCACACAGCACTTTGGCCTTGATTCTTGGTGTATGCAGTAGTATACGCTCCATATGATTTCTTCAGTTGTAAACAGAATCCATGCCGTCTGATTTTCTCAGTGGCTTAGACTGTGGTGTTAGTAAAGGCTATGGTGAAGTGTTTTGCTGGGGACAGGAACTTCAAATGAGCCAGTCCTTTGGCACCAGTGCATTGATGACAGCAGTGGACTGAGCATGCTTGTCCTTGGGCCTCAGGGCAGGGTACACTAACACTGGTGTTAGCAAGTCCAGGTGAACCAATTCTTGAGCCTCTAGGAGGCTTGCTTGGGTGACAGAAGTGGCAGTGGTAGGCCAGGTAGGTGGACAGATCCTCAGGTTCCTGAGCAGTGGGCATGGTGTGGGCAGTGGCAGTAGCAGTGGTGGGACAATCTGGCTCTCACATGGTCTGTACTGGTGTTGGTAGTGGCTGGGACAGACTGGGTAAGCCAGTCCCCAGGCTTGCAGGTGGCATGTGCAAGTGAGTGCCACCCGTAGTGGTGGCAGCAGGTTGGGTCAACCCATCCTCAGAACCCCAGGAGGAATGCTTAGGTGCCAATGATGGGGCAGGGCACTCTCTAGGGGCAGGGTGCTCTCCAGTCTCCAGGTCCCCAGGCAGCATGATCAGACACTGGGGAGGGAGGACAGAGCTGGGCTGCATATGAGCACTGGCTGTGTTAGGCAGAGATAAAGTGATTTCCAGGCCCCTGGAGAAATACTCAGGTTAACGTGGCAGCAGCTGCACTGCAGCCCTGCTGCTTTCAGTGGCAGCATCTTTAAACAAGTGGCTGGGGAGCATGCTTTTCAGTCCTGGGTGAAGCTGCGTAGCCTTTTTGCGGGCACTTGTAAATGCATAGGAGCCCTGCTTCTGGGGGTGGCAGGATCACCACCAATGGCCCGTTCTTTGGCTCTAGTGGCAGCAGCCAGCAGTGGCACTTGGCTACGAGGAGGGGATGTTATTGGGGCTCCAGGGATGTGGAGATGCAGGAGCTGTTGGGACCCAGGGCAGGATGCACTCTGGTGGAGGCTAGACTGGGTGCTAGACTCTCAAAATAGCACTTTGCTGTAGCTGTTTAGGACTCAGGGGGTGTGTAGTACCCAGTGCGAGCTTCCTCTCTGGAGCAATGCTGTGCCAGTGGATGGTCTTTAGTTAGCTGCTCATGCTAATCTCAGAGCCGGCATGGATTGAGGGGCTTTCCCATGGGTAGAACTGCAGGGATCTGCAGTGGAAATGTAGGCTTCTGGGGGTCACTCACTTATCCTTTCCCTGCATTGGGGAGCCTCTCCAGGATCCTAGCCAATCAAAACCAAGCTGTCTGTCTTACTTCTCTCTTCCTCCTTACCTTAGATGTTTCCTGTCACTTCTCTGTTGAATTCCAGCATTCTCTCTTAGGTGATCTATTTAAAATATGACTAACTACTTGCTATTTTGGTCCTAGTTTGTGGAGGGAGTGAGTACCAGATGCCTCTCATGAGCCATCTTGAAGCTCCTCTTCTGTGAGTTTTAAATTGGATATAACATATGTATCAATCTTAGCACAGCATTTGTTATTGCTAACATTATGACCCCTCAGCTTAGCAGCTGAGGCTATAACTTTATTCTAAATTCATCCTAACCTGCTATCTGGTTTCTTAATCCAGAATACATTAGAAACAGCAAAATAGAGGGGCTGAAACAGTTGTCTTCATAAAAACAAAATGCTTAAATTGAAAGCAAAAATAATGCTTGAAGTCTTAAGTTTTAGTTATGAATAAGGTTTATTTTCTCATTTCAAATGAACAAAAAAATGACTTATTGATTGAAAGAAAGAAAAGAGGAAGTGAGGAAGAAAAAGAGGGAGGGGAAAAGGGAGGGAATAAAAAAAAAAGCCTGATATGCCTGGCATGTAATCGATAACAATGAAGGAAAATTTCAAAAGTAAATTGATGATTGTGCATGTTGGGGAAAAACAACATAGATATTTGCTTTTATTTTATTATATTAATGAATTGGCATCATATTATTGGGACAAAACCCCAAAATGTGAATACTTCAAGTAGAATAACTTAAATAAACTACATATAACTATTTATTATATAATTATTCATCTTGCAAAAAAAAGACATTGTATGTCAATTAGAAATTTACATTGGGTGTGGTGGCTTACACCTGTAATCCCAGCACTTTGAGAGGACAAGGTGGGTGGATCACTTGAGGTCACAGGTTCGAGACCAGCCTGGCCAACATGGTGAAACCCTGTCTCTACTAAAAATACAAAAATTAGTCAGGCATAGTAGTGCACACCTCTAACCCCAGCTACTTCAGAGGCTGAAGCAGGAGAATCACTTGAACCCGGGAGGGGGAGTTTGCAGGGAGCCGAGATCATGCCACTGACCTCCAGCCTGGGTGACAGAGTGAAAACTCCATCTCGAAGGAAGGAAGGGAGGGAGGGAGGGAGGGAGGAAGGAAGGAAGGAAAGAAGGAAGAAAGGAAGAAAGAAAGAAAAAGAAAAAAGAAGAGAAAAAAGAAAGAAAGAAAGGAAGGAAGGAAGAAAGAAATTTACATAGCACGTTTCTTCTCTTCATATTCCCTTTTCTGCAGTTTAAATTAAGATTTTAGTTATTTTTCATTTCTCTGTTTCAGGTGTGATTGCCAAAAACAAGATTAAAGTGTTTTTTACCTTTAAAGTTGGTTTCTAGGGGAATGGCAGGAAGCTGAATCCTTCTTAATGGAGTCCAACAGAAGAAAAGGCAATGAATAGATGCAAAGACAGGAGAAGGTGAACCAGAAGGAGCAGCTGTGCATCCCAGTGCTGGGATTGTTCCCAGATCCCTTGTCCCCAGAGGTAGCACTTGAACTTTCATCCTTCACCTGCCAACCAGATGTGGTCTGCCAGACAAGCTCATGCCATCCGTATTGCAAGTCCTCAGTAAATATTCGCATTCTCTTAGAGTATTAAATCTTCAAAGACTTGGAAGATCATTCTGTTTAGCTCCCTCTTGTAAATAAAATGTCTTGCGTTTTACCTCTATAAAGAGGGCTCTTTACACATCAGATCTTATTTTAAGTGATTTAACACTCTTCACAACCCTGGGAGGTAGTGATCCTGGAGTGGGGACAGGGGTTGCCACAGAATGAAATGACAGAAGTTGAACTGGATTGAATTACAAACGAATTGTGAAAAACTGGCTCTTTAATACAACATTTTCTAACATGTTTCCCACAAGGGCAGCTTGATCACTTTCAGGCCTTGAGTAAAATAACAATCATAGTAATAACTCCTCGTAGTCACGAAGTAAGACTTTGCGCTCCACTTCCATGTAGAACTGTATTTTGGGAAGCCACCTGCCTCTCTGTGCAACGGCACCATCCAGCAGGCTCACCCCTGCCCCTGCCAGCCTCCCAAACAACGGGGCTAAGTTTTGTTCTTTTGAATAGGCTTCAAAGTGCAGTGGCATGATTCGGCTCACTGCAACCTCCGCCTCCCAGGATCAAACAATTCTCCTGCCTCAGCCTCCTGAGTTGCTGGGATTACAGGCACCCACCACCACACCTGGCTAATTTTTGTATTTTTAGTAGACATGGGGTTTCCTTATGTTGGCCAGGCTGGTCTCAAACTGCTGACCTCAAGTCATCTGCCCACCTCGGACTCCCAAGGTGCTGGGATTACAGGCATAAGTCACTGCGCCTGACCCCTCATCGGACTTTATTGTCTACACACCAGCTAAAGGAATGAGTTGGATTCACCTTTGTCAATGGTGGCATCCAAGTTTCAGCTCTGGCCTGGTCCACCTTCATCTCTGGCCTGGACCACCTTCATCTCTGGCCTGGACCACTGCAATAGCATCTCCAATGCTCCATGCTTGTCTCTAGGGTCTGTTCTCAACCCAGCAACCTGAGCTGTCCTAATAATAGGATGGATAACGGATAATGTCCCTGCTCTGCTGAAATCCCCCAATGGCTTCAATTTACACTTAGAACCAAATCTGAAAATCTCCAGGGGCTCTGAAAGTCTCTATTGCTGGGCATCATTACCCCTCCCCTCTTTGACCTCTGTCTCCTGGTTCATTTTTCCCCATGACTGTGCTGCACTCAATCTGAACCAGCCTCTACCTGGAGTGCTCTACCCCTGTCTGCAGAACTCACGTTATGACTTCACCTAGCTCCCTGCTGAGGTCACCTCCTCAAGGCTGCCCTCCCTGATATACTATGTGAAGCACTCCCCTTGCTCTCCATCCTCTCATCCTGCTCAGGGTTCTATTTGTTGACTGTCTCACTCACAAGACAGGAAGCTCCAGGATGGCAGGGAACCTGGCTTTTGTTCACTGCTGTCTCCTCAGCACCTGAGTCAGTGCTGGGCAAATAGGAAGCTCTCAATAATCATCTGCTATGTGAATGAATAATATTTTGAATGAGTTGACTTGATTATCTATCTAAACTGACCAGATGTTTTAGGAGTGTTTGCACAGCCAATGCAATTTCTTAGCCAGCCATCACATATGTATTTACTGGCAAGTTTTTCTGTAATTCACACCTAGGTGGAGGTGAGCTAGAAACTTAGCTTGTGAAGTATCTATAAAGTCAAGAATTAAATGCAACCACCTCATTTTTCTTTCCAAGGACTCATTGGTGTATCTTCCTCTTGGGTCTCCCCTCTTTTGATTTGCCCGAATCCCAGGAGTTTCCTCAGGGAGAACCTGCTCTGTTTTCCCACCTCCACCCAATGCTGATGCTCAAAACTGGGGACACTTCTCCCCTCGGTAGAGAGACCTGCTGTCAGTCCCACAGAGCCACAGAGGCTAAAACTTAGAGGGGAGATGACTCTTTCTTTGACTCCACGTTCCCTCCAGGTGTCCCCCACACCATAGTTCTCATGGAATCCTTCCATGGGTTTACACACACAGCCTTTCCTGGGGCTGAAGTTGGCCCCGAGAATCTGACATTAGGGCGCAGTCCAGCAGCACCACACCCCATTGCCAGTCCTAGATGTGGGCTAGCTTCTCTTTAACCCTCAGAACAAAAGCATTCCTATTCTATCCTGACCCAGAACCCTAGGGCAATCCCATTTTTGTGCCTATCTCTCAGTGAGCCCAAAATAGCCTCAGAAGAGGGCCAACCAGCCCTTCCTCTGCTGAGTTGTAGATGGCAGCTCCTTTCACCAAAGGAAAAAACAGAAAGAAATACTTGCTTACCATCCAGCATAACACCTCTTTGGAAGGTTCTTAACTACATTTGTAAATAAAAAACAGCTTTTTAAACAACTCCACTTTTTATTTAAGTCCTTGAGTTTCACAGACGACACTTGCGGCATTTATTAACAATCTCTTATTAACATACGGGATTGCCTTTATACAGAATTTTGAGATAAACCAAGGAGCCAGTGGTGACTCATGCCTGCAATCCCAGCACTTTGGGAGGCCAAGGCCAAGGATTGCTGGAGCCCAGGAGGTCGAGACCAGCCTGGTTAACATGGCAAAACCTCATCTCTAAAAAACGTACAAAAATTAGCTGGACTTGGTGACAGACACTTGTAGTCTCAGCTACTCAGGAGGCTGAGGTGGGAGGATCACCTGAACCTGGGAAGTGGAGGTTGCAGTGAGCCAAGATTGTACCACTGCACTCCAGCCTGGAAGACAGAGCAAGATCTGTCTCACACACACACAAAGAAAGGATAAGTTGAGGGCAGACCAGCACTTTCTTCTCCCTCTTTTCTTTGTTTTCAGTCTCTGGGTGTCTTTGGATGAGTTTCTTAACACCTCTAATCCTTGTTTTCCCAACCTGTAGTGTTGGAAAGTGATCTCTTCCCTACACACCTTACAAGTTTATTTGGGACCAAATAAGAATCTGTGTGAACAAAATTCTTACACTGTGAACACACAAAGGTAAGATATTTTTCATTAGATTTTTAGTGCTCCAAGGCAATGGTGCCCAAACAGCTGCGCATCAGAATTGATAGGAAAGTGTGTCTGAATGAAAGGTTCCTAGGCCTTATTTTCAGAAATGATTTATCCTGTTGCTCATATGCAGGACCCTGTTGTCTCTTCTGTAGGTTCTGTAGTAATGCCTCCTGTTCTTTCAGGTTTGGGAATACTGTTCTATGGACCAAACATCTATACCTTCAAGTGAACCTGAGTCAGTGAGCAACCACCCCGAAAAGTATTTGTACTTTAAATCCTATCTCTATTTGAGAAATAAAAGCTTTGCACTCATTAAAAATTTTAAGGCATCTAAGACCAAGTGGGAAATCTATTTTTCTTGTAGACAATCTTTGACAATTATTTGAAGTTACCCCATGTGAGAGCTCTGGTGAGTGAATGTAATTTAGGTACATTCTGACCATATGGAACTTGGTAGGTCTAAAAGCAAGTTGGGCACATGATAGGAAGTGAGGAAGGTCCTAGATTTTTTTGTGGAGTGAGAAAATGGGAGATGAGATATACTTCAAAATAACTATGTTTTGTGAAGATTTGATTTTTTTGGACGTATTTATTTATCCTTATAAGTGGTTTTAAGGCATTGCTGGTCTGTAACTCTCTGGTGTGTGTATATTCATTACACCTGAAAAAATCCTGTTGGGTGAGTGCAGAAGCATTTAGCATACATAAAGCTCAGAAGTCGTTTTATAAGCTGTCTTCAAACAAGGAAGTTGAATTTTCCCAGAATCAAATTGGCTCACATTTCAAGAGAAACTCAGAACTCACAAAATACCCATTGCATTTTTTTCTATGCCTAGCTAAACTCTTTTTATTTTTTTCACTTTTGCTTTAAGTGAGTATACACTGCTATAAATTCAGGTGGCAGGTCTCCTCAGTAGAGATAAGATTGGACGTTTCACCTATCAGAGGACTTTGGGGGCTTTGTTCAAGTTCTCTTTCATCAGATTTGAAGGCGTAATTGTTAGACTGTTGTAAACTGAGAAGTTTCTGGAGTCACAGAAACAAGAGAGACTATGTAGCTGCTTGAAATAGGTGGGTATGCACTAATCCACAGATGGGAGTCTGCAGAGAAAAGAATTCTGTGTCGGCAGAATGGGAGTCAGCAAAAAGGAGTCCCCCTGCTTCCCTCTAAAGTTGTAGCAACAAAATGAGCTGGATCATCTAATTCTAAGGTGGCATGATCAAAGTCCTCAAAAGATACATAAACAGAATTCAAGAAGTTCATATGGAAAAATCATATTTTTATGTTTACCAACCTCTAACTGAAATTTAGCATTTTCTTTCTTTATGAATATAGGAAACAAGTGGTAATAATAATAATTGTACTTGTGACTTTGTCCCCAAGAAGTATCACAGATTTTTTATAACTTATTACAGATGTGAGTTATCTCAAAATATTATTTACACTCATCACTATTGGAAATTTCTATAGTTATTAGACCCATCTCTTGATTTTATTTATTATAATAATAAACACCTTATATGTCTGTATCACACATTTCTTAACATTTGATAATTATATATCAATATAATTGGCTTCCCTTGACATCCTATACATTTTGGTTTTTGCATTGAAAACATTATTCAAAGAAACGGTTCCCCAGACTAGCAAACGGTCCGTAAATCAGAAGAAGTTAAGAACGCTTAAACTAGAATTTGTTTCTCAGTGGTACATTATGTGAAACCTACATTTCTCTTCAGAAGACTGCAGATTACACAAGTGAACTGATTTGTCAAAAATAAGACAATTAATGAAAACAACCTAAAAGCCTTAGAACAGGGGAAAGGTAAATAGATGTTTCAGCATTAAAAAGGAATAAGCTACAGATACTTGCAACAAGACAGATGAACTACAAGCGCATTTATGAAAAGTAGAAAAAGCCAAACTCAAAAGGCTGCATACCATATGATTCCACTTATAAGACACTATTTCCAAGTCGAAACCATCATTGGTTGGCTGAGGGTAGAAAGCAGGGAACAAGGATTGCCAACAAAGAGGGACAGGGGACTTTGGGGGCTTATAAAATGTTTGTGTTTCAATATATGTAAATTGTACCTTAAAATGCTCTAAATGTAATCCATATGCTAGTTACCTGAATATTCCTCATCTTCTAGCTCTCTCTTGGTCTCACCTGGTTCCCTCTGCTCTAACCACCTGCGTCTGCCCCATCTCAACCCCACCTCCACTGCTACTCTCTTCGCTCCTCCTTGCCCAGGTGAATGCAGCCTCTTTTCTGTGGTTTTTCTAACATACCACCTCCCAGAAGACAGTTGGGCATAGTTAGTACATAATTTATAGCCAAACCCATACACTTTTGAGCATTAAAGTGATTACTCTGGGGCCACAGGTGCAGACCATGAGGCTATCCCGGAAAACTAGGATCCACAGCTCCTTGCTATGGGAGATGCTCACTCAAGGTTTAGGGCCAGTGATGGGCAGCGGGTCGGGGGCTGGTCCCTGCCCACGTCATCCCGAATCCTCTCTCAGCTTGCCCACTCGCAACCCCCAAATCCCTCTTCATTTGTTGTGCAAAGCAAGTTATCAACCCTCTCTCTGCTTCATTCCTCACCCTGTTCCAAAGTCCAAAAGCCCAACAAGGGGCTCATACCAGTCAGTTATCTCCCGTGGTATGATTCTGCTGTCTGCTCTTGAACCCCCAGAGACAGTAGCAGTCATAGCTAGTGGGTCATGATTATTTAATAAGCTGAGCTCTTCCTGTGGATTATATGACACCTGCCTTTTAGGCCTCTGTGAGGTAATTAAAATCACTATGCCCATTTTACAGATAAGCAGACGGAGGTTCTGCAGCATCAAATAATTCTGGAAAGCAGCAGAGCTAGGAGATCAACCCAGGTGTCTGAGACAGCAGGTGACCAGCAGAACACTTACATCAGGCCAACATTGCCCTTGCCTTGTTCGGGGCACAGAGCACAGGTTTGCACGGAGCCAGTGTTTGCTGTCTGCCTGCCCCACCTCCACCGGCATGATTGCATTGTTTAAACAACCAAAGGAACTCAACAGCTGCCAGATAGCCCAGCGGTTTCCATTGTATTTGGAGCTGTGTGAGCTCAAATGATCGGTGAAGAGATTTGCCCAAATGTGAGCTCATGAACTCCGGCTCAAGAACCAGGAGAATGTCTCCTCCACTCATGATAATCTTGTTCAGAATTGTGAAGTTGCTTCCCCTCAAGGCATTAAAACTTAGACTTGACACCACACCAGTAATTTCTCTGTGACTCCAGATGTGTGAATGCAAGCTGAAAATGTAAATGGAGAATTCAGGTATTAGTCTAACTATTCGTAGCTGAATATGGAGAGTTTGAAATGCCTCCCAGGCAGATTTAACTTTTTCATTTCATCCAAATGCTTAAGAGTAAGGCAAAAACACCATGGCTTTATATAACTGATGTTCCCTTCTTTTATTTCTTTTCTTTTTTTTTTTTTCTTTTTGAGACGGAGTCTCGCTGTGTCCCCCAGGCTGGAGTGCAGGGGCGCGATCTCGGCTCACTGCAAGCTCCACCTCTCGGGTTCACGCCATTCTCCTGCCTCAGCCTCCTGAGTAGCTGGGACTATAGGCACCTGCCACCACGCCCGGCTAATTTTTTGTATTTTCAGTAGAGATGGGATTTCACCATGTTAGCCAGGATGGTCTTGATCTCCTGACCTCATGATCGGCCTGCCTTGGCCTCCCAAAGTGCTGGGATTACAGGTGTGAGCCACTGCGCCCGGCCCCGTTCCCTTCATTTTTAATGAATTTGTTGACAAGCTGGAGGGTAGGTACTTGAAATGTGTTTTGTGTTTTTCTCATAGAAGTGAGATTGATAAATGGTGACTACAGACATTCATTTATGTGAGTCCTGGGAAGAGAGGGCCAAAAGGGAAGGATGGAAAAAAGAGAGTTTCATTCTCCTTTCTTGGACCCAAAATCAATCTACCATAAACATTTGTAAAATGAGTGAGTCTCTGGAATCTTCTCACCCACTTCTCTGAGGGCGTAATGTTATGCTTGAGAAATGCAGACTCTTGGTTTCCTCTTACACACGAGGAACTCCCAATCTGCCCTGTCTCCCTCCCTTCATCATCACGATCACCTGCCATCCCTCCTGAAGTCAAAACTCTTATCCTGTTGCCGAGTGTAAGTTCTATAAAGTGTTTTGAACCTGGAACAGCAAACTCTTTTATGGTGCTGACGATATGCCAGGCACTGCTATAAGCACGTAACATACATTAACTCATACGATTAATATATGATTAATAGCATTGAGGTAAATGCTAACAATGTAAAGATGTGGGATAGAGAAGGTAAGCAATTTGCCCAAGGGTACGCAATCGGGAAGCGGCAGAGCCCCACAGTGCACGGTGTACCCAGAGAGCCTGGCTCCAGTGTCTGTGAACCTGACCCCATGAACGTAACCCTTCCTAAGGCTGGGGAAACATGTGCCTGGTTGCAAGCATTATGCCATGTGTGCATGCATTTAGCAGTCACGCACTGGGACCTGGGGCCAGGGACACAGGGGTCACAAGGCCATCTGGCCTGTGTCCTTGTGCAGCCACTTTCCTGGGGGGCTTCAGACAATTAGACAAACAATGACAACATGAGGAAGTAAATGTTCTGCATATCTAGGAGTATTTAGAAGGAGTGCCCAACTGTGACCCGGGGCCAGGCCAGGTAGGTGTGGGGAGGGTTGGTCAGCTCTGAGGTACACCTGAAGGATGAATAGAGGTTTTGCTGGCGAGGAAAAAGGTGGGAGATGGTATTCCAGGCAAGGAAAGGGCATGGGAAAAACCCAGAGCAAGGAGCATGCCAGGAAAAAAAGTCATCTCAGTGAGGATGGAGCCAAGTGTGAACAGGGGCAGCAGGCAACTGAGAGGCCTGAAGGGGCAGGCAATGACTGCACTTGGTTCTTACCTTTTTAATTTCTTTCATTTTTAGAGACAGGGTCTCACTCTGTTGCCCAGGTTGGTGGTGCAGTGGTACAATCATGGCTCACTAAAGTCTTGCACTCCTGGGTTCAAGCAATCTTCCTGCCTTAGCCTCCTGAGTAGCTGGGACTAGAGGCACAAGCCACCACTCTTGGCTAATTTTTTTCTTTTTTCTTTTGTAGAAATGGGGTCTCACTATGTTGCCCAAGCTGGTCTTGAACTCCTGGCCTCAAATGATCCTTCCACCTCAGCCTCCCAAGGTATTGGGATTATAGGCATGAGCTACACACCCAGCCAAGGACTGCACTTTGAAGGCCCCACGAGCTCCATCAGAAAGTCTGGGCTTTATCCAAAGAGCAATAAGGCACCCCAAGGGGCTGTCCACTATGGGGTGGTATGGACCGCTGTGCACGTAGAACATGCAGGAGATGAGTTAGAAGGATGCAGTAGCACTCCTGGGGGATGAAGGTGGCCTGAATGATGCCTTGGCCCCCACTCTCTACAAATCTAATGCAACCACTTCCTAAAATCTAACGCAACTGCTCCCTGAAAAGTCGAGGCTCCAACCTTGGGAGTCCAGGACCTAAAAACTGTGCTGGGCTCAACATCAAAGAGTAATGGGGTAGGGCGTGTTTTCTGAAAAGGGCCTGACCTACTGCGGGGCTGTGATTTTTTTCCACCAGCAATTCTCAACCAGGGGCAATGTGACAATGTCTGGAGATGTTTTTGATTGTCACAGCATGTGGGGGAGTACAACTGGTACCCCGTGACCAGCCAGTGTTCCTCAAGCCTTTCTCTTCTTTCCTTTCCCACGTTCCCAGAAAGGCTACAGGGACCACTGGCCAGGGCTGGCTGGTGGCTCAATGCTGGGAAAATAACAAAAAAGAACTGCTTGTATTTACTTAAAGAAACACTGAAAGAGTAAACAAGAAATTGATCTAAATGGTTAGGTAGGGGAAAGGGTGAGGGTGGGAATGATTCAAGTCTGTGAATATCTTTGTAGAGTGTTTTTGACTTTTGATTCCTGTGCATTGATTACCAGTTCAAAAATAATATTATTTTTCGCCGGGCGAAGTGGCTCACGCCTGTAATCGCAGCACTTTGGGAAGCCGAGACAGGTGGATCACTTGAGGTCAGGAGTTCAAGACCAGGCTGGCCAACATGGTGAAACCCTGTCTCTGCTAAAAATACAAAAATTAGCGAGGCATGGTACTCACTCGCCTGTAATCCCAGCTACTCGGGAGACTGAGGCAGGAGATTCACTTGAACCCAGGAGGTGGAGCTTGCAGTGAGTCGAGATCACGCCACTGAACTCCAGCCTGGGCGACAGAGTGACAGATTCTGTCTAATAATAATAATAATAATAAAGAAAGAAAGAAAAAAATGGTTTATTTAAGAGATTAGCAATTCAGATTTCCAAACGTCAATCCCTTCTGGACTTTGTTTGTAAGCACTAGATTTTTCTTTTCTTTTCTTTTTTTTTTTTTTTTGACACATAGTCTCTCTCTGTCATCAGGATGAAATACAGTGGTGTCATCTTGGCTCACTGCAACCTCCGCCTCCCAGGTTCAAATAATTCTCCTTCCTCAGCGTCCCGGGTAGCTGGGATTACAGATATGCACCACCATGCCCACCTAATTTTTGTGTTTTTAGTAGAGACAGAGTTTCACCATGTTGGCCAGGATGATCTCGATCTCCCAACCTCATGATTCACCCACACTGGCCTTCCAAAGTGCTGGGATGACGGGAACCCAGCCAACTCTGGGTTTTTCTAATGACCTCTCTTCTTAATGAATCTGGAGCATCTTTATTAAAACTCCATTCTGGCTGATTCATATACCTCCTACACTGTACTTCGTGCATGTTTCACATGCTTCTCGTAAAATTTACACAGCTGATGTAGACCCCGTTTCTTGAAAAAGGCCCAACCTTCCCTTTAGACTTTACTGAAGCCAACAACGGACTGGTTTCAGTGAGCCTTGTTTTGTTCCAGGGCTTACCTGTGAAATGCATTTATTCCACCAGGAAGCTTTTGAAAAAATCAGTCACCTGATCCCTCCTTGGTATCCATAGGCTCTGGGAGGTCAAAGTTCCTGTTTTCTTCCACTGGCATCATCCCTTACAAGCCTTTTTAAGTGCTGTTGTGGCTTGTCAGGAGGGCAGATCGTATATCCAAGGTATATAAGCCCCCCTTTCAGGACGTGTTCACCTGTGAAGGGGTTTTTGGCAGGTGATCAGCCTCCAGGAATTTAAGGCCTTGACTTGCTGGCAAAAGCCCTAGATCATGGGACCCAAGCTCCCTGATTTGGTGGGTCAGCCTTGGAATTCATGACGCACCTAACTGTATCAGGCAGGCTGGCATACTGGTTCTGTGCTCAGATAAGTGGAATCAAACGCTTCCCAAGTTTCCAGGGACTGGCCCTTGGTGCCGGCCGACTTCCTTTGGAGGTGATGTAAGGTAAACAGAACCCTGAGTCCTAGATTTGGGAGCAAAGTGGGATTCATAAGCAAAAAAAAGGGGACTTCATGCTGGAGGAAATTCAATGCCCTGTGCAGGAGGGAGTTTTCCTTTTCTCTAGGAATTGAGGAACATGCAATGCCATCAGAGGACACTTTGGTACCAAGATTCTTCCCCCTGGTGACAGCACGAATTTTTTTCACTGAAATAATTCCAAAGTGTAATAGTTTTAATGATGCTGAAATAGCCAGCTGTGAACACTGGAATTATGGCATTAGGGTCTCTTTGTAAGAGATCACTTAGTAGCTAAGTTGGCTTGTTTTCATTAACTCATAAAAACTTCATTTCATAGACACATTGAATAAAACCTGTAATGGGAACTAAAATCTTAGTCTGCCCGTATAATTTTTCTCTTAATGGAATCTCGTGCCAATAAGTCAAACATAAAGTTTCTGATTTAACAGCATAAGAGAAAGAAACATATAATGAACACCATGAATTGGGTGGTATTATACCATACAGGGGGGCCTGACATTATCCGGCGAAATTGTATAAGCATTTGCTCTTTGCCCCAGCGATCCCACTCCTAGGAACCTTCCTCCAAAGGGGTTGGTGCTGTAGGCCTCTGGGAATTTCCAAATGGTGTCTCTCTGAAGGAGGGCTGCCAGCCAACAGGTTCCAACAGGGTCACACCATCCCCATCTACCAGCTCCTGGGAGTTGCAGAAATACAAAAACAACTTTGCATTAATAGTCCATCTGAAACCCAGAGAAGATGTCACCAGGCCTTTCACCAAGACGTGAAGCCTCTGCCTGGCCCAGAGGGACACATGTGTACTCCAGGCTGCATTCTGAACCCTCATGCCTGTGGCCGGGCCATGCCTCACATGTCGTTCCTACTAAACCGACTTGCTCACGTCGAGCCCCTGTGGTAATCCATTCTCCCTTTTTGTTTTGAATCAGGGTCTCTCGTTGTTGCCCAGGCTGGAATGCAAAGGCACGACCACAGCTCACTCTAACCTCAAACTCCTGGGCTCAAGGGATCCTCCCATCTCAGCCTCCCAAGCAGCTGAGATCACAAGTGTGCACCACTACGCCCGGCTAATATTTTTGTTTTTTAAACCAGGTACTGTGAGTGCTCACCTGATTTTTGGCTCTTACAAGGGTGTTTTTGTGTGTGTGTGTGGAGATAGTTGCTAAATCGGTGTCCTTGCTGGGTAGATGATGGGTGAAGCCTTTTATTCTACCATCTTGCTCCACCTCTCTCCTCCTTTTTATTTTTTTAATTAAAAATGGGGTTTCACTGTGTTGCCCAGGCTAGTCACAAACTCCTGGGCTCAAGTGATCCTCTGGCCTCCCAAAGGGCTGGAATTACAGGGGTGAGTCACTGAGCCCAGCCCGTCTACTCTCTTAGTGTTCCCATCCCCACACTGTTCTGTCTTCCCTTTACCAGTTTATCCTCTTCTCAACTTTGGTCCAGATACCATGCCATTTTTGTAGACCAACCTTCCTTATCTTCACTGAGGTCATACCTGGGTTCAAACACCAACTGAGGCGTCACTACCTCTATGACCTTGAGTAGTCATTCATTTTTTCAGGTATGCATCTGTATGATGGGCTTGATAGTTCCATCTATTTCAGGCAAGGTTCTCTTGCAGTCACAGGAACCACTCTAACTATTTTAAGCAGAAATGGATTTCACACAGGAGTTATGTGCTTACAAAACCTTCACATGGGTCAAAGAAGCAGGCTACAGAAGAGGCCTGCAGGAAAGATTCATAACACGATACCACAGGACTATCCCACCAGGAAAGCCACCTCTTTTAACTCAAGCACAAACTCTGAATCAGGAAGTGGCACAGCCCCAGAACCTCTGAATCAACCTTTGCTTCCAGGGATGTAGCACCTCAACGGTGATAGAGATCAGGGGCTACCATGACAATGTTTGCTCCCATGGCCTCTCCACACTGACTAGATCTGCACCAACAAAAATATAGATGTCCCAAGTCAGCTCTCTCATGGCTGCACCTAATCAGCAGCTTCCAAATCATATGTGGAACCCTGTTTGCAAGGCAGGCTGGGAAATGCAGTCTCTGTCTCTTCAGCTCTGTAGAGAAGAAAAAGCAGAAGGTTGCAGTGAATAGATGAGGTCTCACTCACCTCAGAGGGGTGTGGCGAAGAGTGCAGCCAGGCTCTAACATCCTCATCAGTTTATTCATTCATTTACTCAGCAAATGTTTATCGCCAGTTATTGCACCAGGAGTTCAATGATGAATGAGGCACAGTCCCTGCCCTCAGGGAGCTGATAGTCTATGCTATGGGATGAATTGTGTCCCTTTTCCCAAATTCATATGCTGAAGCCCTAACCTCCAATGTTACTATATTTAGAGCTACAGTTTTAGGAGGTAAAGCTAAACAGAGTCATGGGGTGAGATCCTAAATTGATAGGATTGGTGACTGTATAAGAAGAGAAGCAGACATCAGAGCTATCTTTCTCTGCACATGCACAGTGGAACTGCACTGGGAGGATACCTCAAGAAGGCAGCTGTCTGCACGCCAGGAAGAGAGTCCTCACCAGGAACGGAACCATGCTGGTCCCATGATCTCAGAATTTCAGTCTCCAGAGCTGTGGGAAAATACATTTCTGTTGTTGAAGCCACCAGTCGGTGGTAATTTGTTATGGCAGCCTAAGCAGATTAAGACAGTCCCAGAGGGTTCAGGCCAGAAAGCAGGCAAGTCCAGCACAGGCTGCTAAGTACTAGTAGGGGACAAGCACCAAGAGCTTTGAGAGCACAGAAGTGGGGCACCATTATAAGCCTTAAGGGGCCAAACAAGACATTTGGGAATCTAAGGGTAATGCCAAGGTTCAGAGGAACGAGAGTTCCTGGCATGACCCAAACACAAGCAAGTCAATGGAGCTAGAAATGCCCTATTTCTAGGATGTTTGAGGAATTTGAAAAGGAAGGGGTGAGTGATCAGGCTAGAGCAGATCCTTGTAGGATGGAATCACTGGAAGGACTCAAAGGCATGCCACAGGTGCACTCATCTACAGCTTTAATAAAGGTGAGGGATAAAGTCATCAGGAAAAGAGAAAGGAGGCAACCTAGAGAGAGAGGACGAAACTTGGCTGGGCCTTGCTTATCCTTTCTCATTTGCACAGCATGAATTCGGTCTTCAGAATGACCCACCAAATGTGTGCACATTATCTTGACTGAAAGGGAGCTTTTGCAACTTTGCAGAGGGGTCTTTTAGAACCAGATGAGGCTGTGTAACTGGTTAAAGCAGATGCTACTATCAATCTATACATCCTGAAACAGTGTAGACAAGCCAGCCCCCAGTGCTGCTGGCAGAGTTGCAAACTTTAAATGGCACCTTGTAAATCATCTCATCTTTGTCTACTGCAAAAGTCAGTACCAGACAGGGTGAACAACCACTCTAGTTTGCCCAGACTGAGGGGAGTGCTTCAAGAAGACAGGATTTTTAGTTCAAAAACTAGGAAATATTAGTTTGGTACCAAAGTAATTGCAGTTTTTAACCATTAAAGGTAAAAATTTTAATGTTTTTAAATATTAAAAGGTTTTTGCTGGCCAGGCATGATGGTTCATGCCTCTAATCCCAGCACTTTGGGAGGCCGAGGCGGGTGGATCACTTGAGGTCAGGAGTTCAAGACTGGCCTGACCAACATGGTGAAACCCCATCTCTACTAAAAATACAAAAAATTAGCCGAGCATGGTGGCTCATGCCTGGAATGCCAGCCACTTGGGAGGCTGAGACAGGAGAATCATTTGAACCTGAGAGGAGGAGGTTGCAGTCCAGCCTGGGCGACAGGGCGAGATTTTGTCAAAAAAAAAAAGGTTTTTGCCATTACCTTTAATGGTAAGAACCACGATGACTTTTGCACCAACTACAAGGGAAATAGCCTTATCTTACACAAGATGAATGCATGTTCAGATCTCATGGGCACTGTGGGCTTCATGCAGAGATGCTGTGGGTGCCCCGCAGAACCCCTGAATCCCTTCTGCACTCACAGGCCTTGGAGGTCCTGCTGCAGGTACCTTGGATTCCCCTGAAGGCTTTGTTTCAGCTTCCCGGGGGGACAGGCTGGAAGTGCTGCATAATTAATGACACCAGCAACAGTCCTCAATGGGAGTAGGAGGACTCACACCCCGGCCTCCTTATCCTTTGGGTGGTCAACTCTGAGGATGTTCCACACTCCCCCACAAGAGGGCTCCACCATGTTGCGCGGCCATCACCAACAGCAGTCCATGGCTCCTTGCTGTGTCTTGTCTTACTTCCCTACTCCCCTCCCTGTGTTTCCCAGGATGGCATCATTTGCACCCAAACCCTTAACTTCAGGGCTATTCTGAGGGAACCCCGGCAAATACCTGCTGCTAAGGATGTTTGACTCTATATGGATTTAGAGAAGGGGGACAAGCAGGGAAGTGGCATCATTACATTTGTATTTTATTAAGAAGAGAAATAAAAATTGCTGCCTTCACAAAGCCTACATTTGAGGAAGGAGGCTGTGGTGGGCAGAATAATGCCCCCCTGTGATATTATGAGATATAGTTTTTTATCCATGGTTTCTGGCTCATAACTCCCATAGCTCTTGTTAGAGTGAACAGAATCTCTCTGACCTTCTCCTGCTCTCCCTTCACCTGTCTTAAAACCCTTGTTTTAAGTTTTAGAGTGGAGTCCATGAGAGCTCTCTTATTCCAGGAGGTTGCCACTTGCTAACCTGGAGAGATGCGGAGGAGGCCAGAGGAGCCATGAGGCCTTGTAGACTTAGATCACTCTTTTGTCGATTAGATGCTCTTTCTTTCTTTCTTCCTTTCTTTCTTTCTTTCTTTCTTTCTTTCTTTCTTTCTTTTTCTTTCTTTCTTTCTTTTCCCTCTTTCCTTTTCCTTCCTTCCTTCCTTCTTTTCTTTCCTTTCCTTCCTTCCTTCCTTCCTTCCTTCCTTCCTCCCTCTTCCTTCCTTCCTTCCCTCCCTCCCTCCTCCTCCTTCTTTCCTTTCTTTCTTTCTTTCTTTCTTTCTTTCTTTCTTTCTTTCTTTCTTTCTTCTTTCTTTCTTCTTTCTTTCCTTCAGCCTTCCTTCCTTCCTTCCTTTCCATTATTCATTCATACTAGTGGATCATCTTCCATCGGGTCAGTTGCTGGTGTGGATCTCCATCCACTCCACAACCCCTCCGCCTCCGGGGTCAGAGTGATTGCTCCTGCCTCAGCCTCCCGAGTAGCTGGGACTACAGGTGCATGCCACCATGCCCAGCTAATTTTTGTATTTTAGTAGAGAGATGGGACTTTCACCATGTTGGCCAGGATGGTCTCGATCTCTTGACCTCATGATCCGCCCGCAGCCGTGCCAGGATTATAGGCACTTGAAACCCTGCATCCGGCCTGCAGTCCCGCTGTATGTGGTGCATCCATGCTTCCAGGTGTTTCCTATCCAGCTATAGAAGTCTGCATAAAAGAGGCCAAGGACAGGGTCCAGGAAACTGGAGGCTAGGCACATGGGAGTATGGACAAGAAGGTAAACAGAGACTCATTCAGGTGCTGGGATGGGGAGTGCGATTCCCAACTGCATGGGGACAGAAGCTCCTGTGTTCAGGACCCTTCCAGACCTCATCCTGTGACTCTTCCTCTGGCTGGCTTCTCAAACATCTTTTAAGGCTATCCATAGCAGTATACATATGTAGCAAGACACGTTATGCACATGTACCTAGAACTTAAGAAGTATAATAGCCAATTTTACAAATGAAATAAAACAAAATATCCATACATAATAAATGGTAGGCATAGAGTAGAGTGGCTTGAGCCTCCTGGCAAATTAGTGAGCTGAAGGGGTGTTTAGAGCCTGGCAGAGCCAGTTGGTCAGAAGCTCCTGAGACCTGGACTTGGGGCTGGTGGGAGGAGTGGCCAATCTTTTGGGACTGAGCCCTGGGCCTGTGGTTTCTGAGGCCATCCCCAGGTAGATAGTGTCAAAATTAAATTGAACTGGAGGACACCCAGCTGGTGTCCGCTGCAGAATGCAGAATTGATTGCTTGCTGGTGTGTGGGAAGTAATCCCCATAATCCCCACACATTTGGTCACAGATGTCTTTTTTTTTTTTTGAGGCAAAGTCTCACTTTGTCGCCCAGGTTGGAATGCAGTGGCGTGATCTCGCTGCAACCTCTGCCTCCTGGGTTCAAGGGATTCTTGTGCCTCAGCCTCCCAAGTAACTGAGATTACAGGTGTCCACCACCACGCCTGGCTAATTTTTGTATTTTTAGTAGAGACGGGGTTTCACCATGTTAGCCAGACTGGTCTTCAACTCCTGACCTCAAGTGATCCACCCACTTTGGCCTCCCAAAGTGATGGGATTACAGGCGTGAGCCACCACGCCCAGCCGGCCACAGAAGTCTCCTGAGGAAAAATGTTTCGAGGTTTTTCTTCACGCCCCCATGAAATATGTCCATGCCCTAATTTCCTGGAATCTGTGAATGTTACATGGTAAAGAGGAATGAAGATTGCAGATGAAATTAAGACTGCTGATCAGCTGACTTTCAAATAAAGAGATGATCTTGGATTGTCTACGAAGGACCAATGTAATCTTAAGTGTCCTTAAAAGATGACGAAAGCAGGCAGAAGAGTTTTCAGGGTCAGAGAAAAAGATGAAGTGGGCCTGGCACGGTGCCTCACGCCTGTAATCCCAGCACTTTGGGAAGTCGAGGCGGGTGGATCACCTGAGGTCAGGAGTTCGAGACCAGCCTGGTCAACATGGTAAAATCCCATCTCTACTAAAAATACAAAAATTAGCCTGGTGTGGTGGCGGGCACCTGTAACCCCAGCTACTCGGGGAGCTGAGGCTTGAACCCGGGAGGCAGAAGTTGCAGTGAGCCGAGATTGTGCCACTGCACTCCACCCTGGGCAACAGAGTGAGACTCTGTCTCCAAAAACAAAAGCAAAAAAAGATGAAGTGATGAAAACAGAGGTCAAGAAAAAAAGATGAAGTGATGAAAGCAGAGGTCAAGATGATGGGATGGCGGGCTTTGAAGACAGAGGAAAGCCTCAAGCCAAAAGGCAGAGGCAGCTTCCAGAAGCTGGAAAAGGCAAAAAAGTCGATTCTGCCTCTGTAACAGAACACAGCCTTGCCCACACCTTCATTTTAGTGAAACCCAGTGAGACTCATCGGGAACTTTGAATTCTAGAATTGTGAAAAAATAAATAAATAGAAATCGTGCATTGTTTTAAGCCACTACATTTATAATGATTTGTTACGGCAGCAATAGTAAACAAATACTGGCACAAAAATGGAATATTTTACAATATTGTAATTACAATTCTACTGTGTGAAATGATGATAAATGTTATGGAGAAAAATGAATCAGCAAAGTGGGACAGCAGTGTGGGAGGAGGAAGGAGATGCCACAGGTGACACAGCTCATGGCTCCAAGTCCTACCATCAGTGTGCAGATGACCCACTTGGCAGGGGAGCATCACAAATGGGGATTTGCTCTGTTCCCTCTTCCTTTGACTTCTCTGTCACAGCTCTCCCCTTGATCCCACAACCCAACAACTAGGGCATCTCTGGGACTGTCATTTTGGAGCTGGTGCTACACATCCACGTTAATATCCCTCAAAGCAGTTGATTCCATTTGTGGCACGGAGCTCTCTGGTGAAATTGTCCAGATATAAGTTTCAACAGCTTCAGAATTTCATAAGGCCATTTTCATTGTCTTCTTTCACTGTCAATGAGAGGTCTTTTAGGCATTTGCTTGGAGTCCACAATGGACACAACCTACTTTCAGCTGGACACTGATCATTGATTCACTTCAAAATCAGGATATGATGAACATTTCTCAGGGTGGGAGCCCCCAGAAGTAGCATAACCACTGTCCACCTGTTTAAATGCAGAGAACCTGCTGATATTCCAGTGGGGAGAGCAAGTTCATATTTGTTACGAGCTTTGAAGAGCTGCTTGGATGGAACTTCAGTCCCCATCCTCTTGACTGGAGGCATTCAATATTTATGAGCAAATGACATCACCTGCTGTTTTCTGTTTCATAGGAGTCCATTCAGGTTACAAACAATATATTAGGTAACTGTCAACAGGCATGCAGGCTTCCACGCTGGCCCCGTATTGGGGCAGAAAGAGTTCAGCAGACATTCCCCTTACCTTGAAAGACCTCAAATTCATAGATACACCAAAGGGACAGAAATGCCAACACTGAACTGCTGTGTTCTCCTGATGTGACGTAATATGCCAATCAAATGTGAAGATGGAGACAGAGGTTGGAGGGATGCAACCACAAGCCAAGGAACACCAGGTGCCACCAAAGCTGGAAGAGACAAGGAGGGCTCCTCCCTTCGAGCTTTCATACTCAGGGAGTATGACCCCACTGACACCTGGGCTTCAGACACTGGCCTCCAGAGCCATGAGAGGATCAGTTTCCATTCTTCCAAGCCACCCAGTTGTGGTACTCTATTAGCTTAGCTCTGGGAAAGCGATCACAGGACAGTCTAGGTGTGCACAGCTCAGCGGTGACAAAGGGGCAGCGGAGGCTGATGCCGCCTGGAATCCCTTCATCATAGGAATGCTCCTCTGCTGAGGCAAAGTGACCTAGAACTAGCCACTCATTAACCAGCTAAAGTACTTCACCAGAGGCTGGTGAGTCTGCGGTGTCGTCCTCGGCACCCCCACCTGCTTCAGACCTGAAGCAAAGGCAGGCTGTGATTAACTTTCCATTACCTCCCTGCTTCTTGCCCAGTGGGTCTTCCCACCCTGGGTGGAGATGTCCCTTTAAACACATCTTGTTAGCCAGGAACCCTCCCTAGCTCCAGAGTTACCCTCCAAAGTCTTCTTCCCACACACCTTTCATGGTCAGAGGGATACATCTCTCTGTATCCAGGAAGGAGGGCTTGAAAGCTGCCCCTATTTCCAGATGACAGGGACAGCCTTTTGGATATAATATTTATCCCCAATGCCTACAAGGGCACCTGGCCCAGAACAGGCACCCACTAGGCACTCAATACATGCGGGTTCCCTGCATTTTTTTCCCATTGGCTACTGTGAATTCACATCCAGCACGTATGGGCAGTACTATGGGGCAGGGGCGTGTTTAAGCAAGCAGGTCCCACAGGGCCTTTTTCTTTTTTTTTTTTTTTTTTTGTCTCTTTGTCTATGTAGCAGCTTCTGAGCTCTCCAGATCTGACGATTCTCCCTAGGTCGTTCGGCCTGATGGAAAATGTTAAGTTCCTAACCACTTGGGAAGCCATTTACCTCTCTCTCCTTCCCCTATTTCTTCTTTCTCCCAGCTTTTGTAAAGGGTTGTGAGCATGTCCCCAGTGTTAGTTGAAAATGAATTGTGCAAAGCCTTAGGCCACGTTTTGAAAGTCTGTCTTCTACCACTAGGTGGTAGTGTTTCCACAGCTTCCTCTCCCTCATCTTGCAATTTGCATGAAGTGGCCCCGAAAGACAAATGCATTTTATTCTCTGCACATTTAGGGGAGAAAACCCCTCACAATTCGCTCCTCTAAAATGGAAATCATTCTTTTAACACATGTCCTCTATATTATCTTGAAGAGGTGCAATTTGCAAACGAGTTTGTTCTGGCAGGTTTATTTTCCTGCTTTAAATCAAGTGCTTTGTGGGCATATTACTAGACAATGTTTTAAAAAACTAATAGATTGTTTCTAAAGAAGTTTTAGGTTTACAAAAAAAATTGAATGGAAAATATATTGATTTTCCAGGTGCCCCTTTCCACTCCCACATAGTTTCCCTATTGTCAACATCTTGCGTTACTGAGAAACATTTGTTGTAATTGATGAGCCAATAGAGATACATTATTATTGACTCAAGTCCATAGATCACATTAGGGTTCACACTTAGTACTGTACATTCTGTGAGTTTTGGCAAATGTGTAATGACATGTGTCCACCATTTTAGTATTGTACAGTATAGTTTTGTTGACCTAAAAATTCACCGTGCCCCACCTATTCACCTCTTCCTCCCTCCCCCTAACTCCTGGATCAATAGTTATTGATCTTGTTACTGTCTCCATTATTTTATCTTTTCCATCATGTCATGTAGTGGACATTATACTGTGTAGCCTTTTCATCTTGGCTTATTTCACTTAGCAGTATATATTTAAGATTCCTTCTTGCCTTTCATAGCTGGATAGCTCATTTCTTTTTATCATTAAAAAATATTTCATGGTATGGTACAACACCATTTGTTTATCCGTTCACCTATTGAAGAACATCTTGGTTGCTTCTACATTTTAGTAATTATGAACAAAACTGCTGCAAACATTTTTTGTGCGGACGATAAGTTTCAACTCATTTGGGTAAATACCAAGGGATGCAATTGCTGGATCATATGGTAAGACTATGTTTACTGGGGAAGTTTTATAAAGGAGGTTGGCTAAAGGAGAAGAATACTGTGAACATTTTCATCACAACATCATCTGCAACATTGGGGCTGTAGCTGTCTTCTAAGGAAACTTGATTGTTCTTGACATTAAAGTGAGGCGGCTACAGGAATCCTGCAAAGGGCCCTTCCATTGTAATAAGGGAGGCCACGTATCAGCAAGGAAATGGATCTGCCTCTAACTTGCTGTATAAAGAGTCTACATTTAGAGCGAAAATATAACCTACAACTCCAACTGTCTTCTGGCCACAGCTAACAAAAAACAGGTGCATGGTGGTAGTAGAAGGAAAAACATTTACGTTTATAAAATAAAATGGCAATGGTGCTTCCACATTGTAGGAGGAGGTGATATGGTTTGGCTCTGGGTCCCCACCCAGATCTCATCTTGAATTGTAATAACCCCCATGTGTCATAGGAGGAACCCAGTGGGAGATAGTTGAATCATGGGGGCGGTTTCCCTCATACTGTTCTTGTGATAATGAATAATTCTCACGAGATCTGACGGTTTTATAAAGGGGAGTTCCCCTGCACACGCTTTCTCTTGCCTGCCACCACGTAAGACATGACTCTGCTCCTCCTTTGCCTTCCACCAGGATTGTGAGGCCTCCCCAGTCATGTAGAACTGTGAGTCCATTAAACCTCTTTCCTTTATAAATTACCCAGTCTCAGATATGTCTTTATTAGCAGGGTAAGAACAGACTAATACAGGGGGAATGGGGCTTTGGTCTCACACATGACTTGGAAACACCCAAATGAGGCTCCAGGAGTATTTGTGGTTGATAGACAGCAGGCCCTCAGGGCATAGCCTGCATGAAGATTCAACCTGCCCCTCAACCCAGCTTACCAAAAATAAGAAATCCAAGCAACTAATACAGCTTTGAAGGGAGGGTGAGTGTCTCCTCACAGATGGAATGTAGCTGAGAAAATCCAGGAGAGTCCCCAGGGTCAAGATAAGCAGAGGATTAGGGTTGAAATGGGGAGTACTTGAAGCTTCTGTAGAGAAACAACCTATACAGGTGTACCAGTTGATGCACATGTGTGAACACAAATGCACACATGCGTGCATACACATGCACATATACACATGCATATACATGTTCTCATACATATATGCCTATATACACATTCAAATTTGCATACATATATTTATGTATACATATACACATTTATGTACAGAGAGACACACATTTATTGACATACATATACACATGCTATACACATAAACACACATTACATGCATGCACACATACAAGTATATACCTAGATACACATACTACACTTACACAAGCATGCATGCTGCAGATATGCACACATGCACATGTGCACATAATACACATATAAACACATACATATACACACACATATGCACACATACATGTGTATATATAGCACACAAAATCAAGCAAAATCCCAGGCGGCTCTTGCAATGAATGGAACAAACATCTGGCAGAAGCTAAGACATTCCTTGTCAATGCTGCATCCCAAGTGAAACCCTCTTGCCAGCCACCGTGTAAGACATGACTTTGCTCTTCCTTTGCTTTCCACTGTGATTGTGAGGCCTCCCCAGCCATGTGGAACTGTGAATCCATTAAACCTCTTTCCTTTATAAATTACCCTGTCTCAGATATATCTTCATTAGCATTCTGGGGGTCCACAGGCTGACAGCTGACTCACTCTCTCCCTGACTACAGCCAGACAGGCACTTTACTCCATCCTTCCTTGCTTAGAGCTGCCACTCACCTTGGGGAAACAATCTTATTCAATAGCAAAGGAAATGTCCGTTAGCTACCTAGCATCCTTAGATAAGTAAAGGCTCACCAGACATGCAAGGAAAATGCAAGCTAAATGAGAAAGACAAGCAAATAAACAAGTAAAACTGTTTTGGAGGCTGCAGAGAATGACTCCGTGGACCAAAAAATATTTTAATCAAATTAAAACTCCAGAGAGATATGAGATAATAAAGCAATAATTTAAAAAACAGGAAATTTATGAAAAGGGAACAGAAAGCAAGGAAGCTCTTAAAGATTATATATATACTTGCTCAACACATCAATAGTGACAGGAAATAGATTGGGGTAGAGCAGGAGTGGAGGTGGGGTGGGAGGAATTGCAAAGAAGCAGGAAGATACTTGCAGGAAGAAGGATATGCTCACTCTCTCAAAACTTATCACATTGTACAGTTTTAATATGTTTGGTGTATGTCAGTTGTACCTCAATAAGGTGGTTTCAAAAATACACTTGCAGGCCAGGTAATCCTGCAAGCCTATAATCCTAGCACATTGGGAGGCCGAGGCAGACAGATCACTTGAGGACAGGAGTTTAAGACCAGCCTGGGCAACATGGCAAAACCCTGTGTCTAGTAAAAAAATCCAAAAATGGCCGGGTGCGGTGGCTCATGCCTGTAATCCCAGCACTTTGGGGAGGCCGTGGTGGGCAGATCACGAGGTTGGGAGATCAAGACCATCTTGGCCAACATGGTGAAATCCCATCTCTACTAAAAATACAAAAATTAGCGGGGCATGGTGGTGGGTGCCTATAATCCTAGCTACTTGGGAGGCTGAGGCAGGAGAATCGCTTGAACCAGGGAGTCAGAGGCTGCAGTAAGCCGAGATCGTGCCACAGCACTCCAGACTGGCGACAGAGCGAGACTCTGTCTCAAAAGAAAAAAAAAAAAAGAAAGAAAGAAAGAAAGAAAAGAAAAGAAAAGAAAATCCAAAAATTAGCCAAGCATGGTGGCACAAACCTGTATGTAGTCCCAGCTACTAGAGAGGCTGAAGCATGAGAATTGCTTGAAACCGGGAGATGGAGGTTGCAGTGAGCCAAGACTGCACCACTGCACTCCAGCCTGGGTGATAGAATGAGACTCTGTCTCAGAAAAAAAAAAAAAAAAAAAAAAGCTTGCTCCACAAAAAGCTATACAAGCATTGGAAAAATCAATGTGAATCTGAGGAAAGTGATTAGAATGTAAAGCAAAAGACCAACTTTTAGGGCCTCTTTAGTGCCACCTGAGGTGGAGGATGGGTGGACATCTCAATGGCAACCTCCATACTCACAGAAAGTTGTCTGAAATGCATACAGTCCAGCCCTTAATGTAGAGTAAATTTATTCCTGAATTAAGCCAGATGGAGGACGGCACTGTCGGCTCCCTCAGAACTGCTTTCATGTAACAAACGGGACTTGGGTTAATGTTTCCCTAGCTGGCGCTGGTGGAAACTCTGAGAACAACCTTATAAAACCTGCTTTTCTATTTATTTGAGGGGTGTTGTCGATTGTCCATTTATTCCTTCATTCATCCATTCACTCCTTCATTCATCCATTCACTCCTTCATTCATCCATTCATTTCTTCAGCAGTCAGCTGTCAAGTGCTTGAGGTTGGGGATGCACATATAATTATAAGAAGGTGGCTGGGCATGGTGGCTCACACCTGTAATCTCAGCATTTTGGGAGGCTGAGGCAAAAGGATTGCTAGAGCTCAGAAGTTCAAGGCTGCAGTGAGCCATGACTGCACCACTGCACTCCAGCCTGGGCGAGAGAGACAGGCCCTATCTCTTTCAAAAAAAAAATTATAAGAAGGTGCCTGTTCTCAAATGACACACACATTTGATACCACAAGTATCAAATGTCTACTGTGTGCCTGGCATCATGCTGTATACAAGAAAACTACTGCAGTTCCTGTCCTCAGGAGGCTCACAGTTTAGTGGAGAAGAAAGACAAGTGTTCTAATAAAGTATGATTGCTGCATGTCATACAAGTAATTAAGAGGGCATCGTATGGTGGACTGCATCTTACAGGGGACCACAGGCTTCATCTGTTAGAGAATGGAATGATCTTTGTTTGGATACCTAGTCCTGGCAAAAATTCCTTCGTAATCAACTCAACCATAGGATGAAGAAGGCTCCCAAGTCATGAACTCTGCCCTCAAGCAAGGATTCAGTCTCAAAGCAGCTTAGGTGATCCACATAAGAAATGATGCAGAGAAAGAAATGGTCCTGAGCTGAGAGACCAGGAGTGGGACTCTAGGAGAGGGGATAAACGCAGCTGACGTGGCACAGTGATTCAGCAGGGAAAGTGGCAGGACTTGGCGACTGGCTGCGTGGAGTGGGTGAGCAGATCAGTTGGTGGGGGAGTCGGGGATAAGACAAAGGGAGCAGTTTTCAGGGCTCCTGGGTTTCTTCCCTGGTTACTGAGCAGCTTGTGGGTACGAATCAGAACAGAGCAGAGCGAGCAGACTGGATGGGAAAGATGGCTTTCATTTTGACCTGTTGCATTTGATGTGTTCTTGGGAAATTAGCCTGTGTTTCTGACCTAGGTAAAGCTCTTCAGCCTGAAATCGCAGTCCAGCGAGACAGTCTGGGAGGAAGCAGTTATCTTTGTGGAGTTTTGTCCACCATTCCCTGCTCATCCACCCTATAGGGCAAGGTCTCCATGGTGGAAGGTGATGACCTCCACTCACTGGGATGAGTGAAAAATATTACGGCTTCTGTTTATATTAGGTTTTTCTTTTTTTAAAAAAAGCAAATTATTCCTCTGCTGCTTTATTATGTGGGTTGACCCTGGTGCTTACTCTTGCTGCAGAAGCCAGACAGGCAGGTGTCAGAAGGGCGCACTAGGTCCCCTGATGGGCGCCTGGGGTGCCAGGTGGCACGGGCTGACATGGCTCCACACACCTCTGTTTCCAGAATTGTGCTGTTATTGCAGTTCCCAAATTTTCATTAAGAGAATGTGTGGTTTATATTTTCTAGTCATTAACTGAACCAATCCTCACACAAACAGACAAGTGCCTGGCAAGGATGCCTGCTAAGAAATGGTATGAAGCTGTAATCCCAGCACTTTGGGAGGCCGAGATGGGCGGATCACGAGGTCAGGAGATCGAGACCATCCTGGCTAACACGGTGAAACCCCGTCTCTACTAAAAAATACAAAAAAACTAGCCGAGCGAGGTGGCGGGCGCCTGTAGTCCCAGCTACTCGGGAGGCTGAGGCAGAAGAATGGTGTAAACCTGGTAGACTTGCAGTGAGTGAGATCCGGCCACTGCATTCCCAGCCTGAAGTGACAGAGCAAGACTCCGTCTCAAAAAAAAAAAAAAAAGAAAGTGGTATGAAACTGTTCTTTTTTTCAAGGACTAATTTATTTTTATTATTTTTATTTTTTTTGTTATACATTGTGCACATGTACCCTAGAACTTAAGGTTTGAAGCTATTTGTAGGGACACAAGCAGAGATGAATGGCAAGAAAGGAACAGAGCTGGTACATCTCCTCTCTGCCCATGAGCAACTGCCAGTCAGGTTACAAGGTTCAAGCCACGGTGGTGATTTAACATAAATAAATAAACAAACCAGCTTGACCTGGCTCTTCAAGCTCAAGGTGCCAGTTAACAATGAGTGAGAAAGTAACCACTGTCTGCCGGAAACTTGTGCTACAGTAAGAACATCCTGAAAACAGAAGTTTGGAAAGGTTTCTGTCATTAAGTGATTTTATTGCCAAAAAATAATGTGTGACATCTATAAAAGCTCTCATATCTTGCACTTTAAACTAGGAAACCCAATTTTATCAGCTGTCTAAAAGCTTCCAAGGGGTTCCGTGAGTTTTAAAACCCATTTGTGAAACATAAAAACGAACAACTTCCAATTAATGTGAAAAAACAACTCATTGATATCAAGGAGCATGGAAATTTACTCAGTGGTGATAATAATAATCCCTTCTAGATTTGGTGGGTGGGATTGAAAAATGGATATTGTGATTTAGTAAGCACACCACTCCATGCCGCACATGGTTTGCCATGATTTCCCGAAAGGGTGAGGCATGTTTAATAACATTACGCTCACCAAGACACTGTTAATAAGACGTTCAGAATAACAGGAGATTTTTAAGAAAACAAAATATTTTTGATTATCAATAAATAAGATATATCTTTCATCATTTCTCAGCCTTTTGGATAAGTTCAAGTATAAAATACATTTTTCATTAATTCATTTAATAAATATTTATTGAAGGCCCCCTCTAGGCCCAGGACATTCTAGGCGAGGCAGAGTGGTCGTGAAAATAAAGAACTTGCCTTCATTAAGATTCCACTCTAGAGAAAATAAGGATGAGCGCTCAAGACACATTTATATTTGTGTTTATTTCTCTTTTCTTATACTTTAAAAATTCCTATTTCTCTTTATGTTTTATAACGTGCATTATATATATTTTGGATAGAGTAGAGGAGACAGATAAGTCATAAATACTTGTGTTTTTATTGTACATCATAAAATATACACAATTCAATAATACATTGTAACATATATTATCTGCCTATATTGCTATATTCATGTATGATGTATGACCATATATTCATATACCATCAAGTATATATTAGATACCATAGATTATAATTGTGTTGCAGCATGTGTCATATTATATGTAAGACATATAAATATATTTGCTTATATCTACTAACATATATGTTGCAAATGTATGTAAACATTAATATATGTACATATATTTGTATGTTGTATACATATTTGGTACTCATATGGCATTGATACTGATAGATACTCAGATCCTCATATGGCATTGGTGTGCATATATAATCCTCCTATATTTTCCTAGTCCATTTGTTCTCCCACTTTCCTAGAAGATCACTTCACATTTTCTTCTCTTGCCTTCAACACTCAATGCCACCTTTGTCATCCCCACACTCAGCCTCCTCTTTCACTGAGAAGATGGAGGTGACCACAGGTGGCTTTGACCAGCCCTGCCCCAATATTGCATTGCCCCACGCACTGATGCCCAGGGTGTTCGTGCTGCATGCTGCTTTCTTTCAGTGTCGATGGACGGATTTGCTTTGCCACCTTGGGCCCGCCTCTCCGTTCATGTACCAGGTGCCCTCTCTTCCGCACAGAGATGGCTGCAGAAATCCCCTCCCGCTCCCTGCCCTGGTCATCAAGCTTTCCTCTCTTCTGGATTATCCACACCTGCAGACAGACCTGGGGTGCCTTCTCCCATCTTTAACCAAACAAAACCCTCCCTTCACTCCCACTTCCTCTTCCATGTACTGTCTCAGTTGCCCTCACAGCACAACTTCTTGAGACAGTTGCTTACACTCATTATCTTCCATTTTTCTGCTCCCAATTAGGCTTTTATGTCTCAGTAATTCTCCAAAATTTCTCCTGCCAAGTTCAAAAAGGACTGCCAAACTTGGAAATCCAAACTCAGTTCCCTGTCCCCTCCAAGCTGACCTCTCAGCAGTGCTCGTCACAGAAGGCTCTTCTCAAGCTGACTCTCAGCAGCGCTGGTGCCCTCCTCCGGGAAGCCCTTTCTGGCCTTGGCTTCCAGAATACCCCACCTGCCTGGCGACTCTTGAGCCTCTTTGACCCCCCTGCCCAGGTACCACAGCTGGCTGATGTTTGAGTGTCACCGTGCCCCTGGTCCAGACCCCAGACTCTCTTGTCAACAGCTACACTCACTCCCTAGGGGATCTCAGTGGCTCAGTGGCTTCAGATGCCATCTAGAGCCCTGTGCTCCCACTGTCACCTCTAATGGGTTTCTCAATCCTGAATTGCTCCAAAGTGAGCTAAGGATAACTGTTCCCCAACCTGTCCCTCTCACGGTCTACCTTATCCAGGTTAGAGGCAGCTCCTTCCTGTAGCCATGGAGTCAGTCTTGATGCCTCCTTTTCTCTAAATAGGACAGATAGGCTGGACACGGTGGCTCACGCCTGTAATCCCAGCACTTTGGGAGGCCGAGGCGGGCGGATCACCTGAGGTCACGAGTTCGAGACCAGCCTGGCCAACGTGGCGAAACCCCATCTCTGTTAAAAATACAAAGAAAATATTAGCCGGGCATGGTGGTGCATGCCTGTAATTCCAGCTACTTGGGAGGCTGAAGCAGGAGAATTGCTTGAATCTGGGAGGTGGAGGTTGTAGTGAGCAGAGATCATGCCATTGCACTCCAGACTGGGCAACAGAGCGAGACTCTGTCTCAGAGGGAAAAAAAAACCAAAAACGATTCTCCTCAGAGCCCACAGAAGCAACACAGCTCTGCGGACCCCTTTTCCCTATTTTAGACTTTTGCCCCCCAGAACCATACATTTGTATTGTTTTAGCTACTAATCTTGTGGTAATTTATTATCACATCCATGGGAAACTAATAACCTGAAGAAATCCTGAAATCCTGTTGTCTGAGCCTTCAAAACATAGAAAGTATCTTACCATTTTCTTACCACTTCGGGTCTTCCATCCAGACCTAAGTTCCCACCTCTTCCCACCGGGATGATGGCAACAGCCTCCTGAGAGGTCTCTGGTTTCCACACTTGTCCCTATACAGTTTCTGTGCACACAGCTCCCGAATGAGTCCTCCCAGTAGTCATAAGAAAGATCAGGTTAGCTACTTTCTGCTCAAGCCTCCACCAGCTCCCTGTCTCAATAAGGATGAAACCCAAACTCCTTTCTGTGCCCTACAAAGTTCTATATGACCTGACCCTATTACTTTTCTTTACACTACTCACCCCCTTGATCACTCACTCAGCCCCAGAAGAAACCCATCACAGCCTTTGCACTGTTGCTTCAACAAGATGAGCAGCTGCTGCCCCAGGGACTTTGCACTTGCTCCTCTGCCTGAAGTGCTCTTTTCCAGAAGTAGCCATGGCACTTTTCCCCTTCTTCAGTCTTCCCTGGTTGCCAGAGCTGAAATCTTCCCTCCTCCCTATTTCCAATTCCTCTTCCTTGCTTTATTTTTTGTTCCTTTGTACTTCACCATGCGTATCATCAACATTCACGTGTTGTATTTACTTATTTTATTTATTGTCCATCTCTCTCCTTCCCTCCACTACCACTAGGAAGTACACTTCAAGAAGTCAGGGACCTTGTCTGTTCTGTGGACTGTCATAGCTCTAGCATCTAGATAACGCTCTGCACATAGCATCTGTATTAGTCTGCTTTCACACTGCTGATAAAGACATACCCAAGACTGGGTAATTTACAAAGGAAAGAGGTTTAATGAACTCACAGTTCTACATGGCTGGGGAGGCATCACAATCATGACAGAAGATAAAGGAAGAGCAAAGGCACATCTTACATGGCAGCCAACAAAGGGAGAATGAGAACCAAGCAAAAGGGGCTTCTCTTTATCAAACCATCAGATCTCATGAGACTTATTCACTACCACGAGAATAATACAGGGGAAACCATCCCCATGATTCAATTATCTCCCACTGGGTCCCTCCCACAACACGTGGGAATTATGGGAGCTACAATTCAAGATGAGATTTGGGTGGGGACACAGCCAAACCATAACAGCATCCCAATGAGAGTAGGAGTACCCTGACCCAAAGTCAGGCTGAGTCAGGCCTGGACAAGGCTTGCTTAGTGTTGTCACTTTAGCCTTCCTCGGGGTGAGTATACAAGCAAGAAGGCATCATTATTCAACACACCAGGCACTATTCGATGCCACTGGCAAATAACACATCACAGCAACTAAAACCCAACCCTGAGGGAGGACATTGGGAGAAGCACCAAGGATGCCCTACCCCAACCCCTTAAAGCAAGTTCATCCACCCCACAGACTGCAGGCTGCATGCAGCCCAGGGCAACTTTGAGTGTGGCCCAACAAAAATTAGTAAACTTTCTTAAAACATAATGAGATTATTTTTGCAATTTTTCTTTTAGTTCACCGTCTATCATTAGTGTTAGTGTATTTTATATGTGACCCAAGACAGTTCTTCCAGTGTAGCCCAGGTTAACCAAAAGATTGGACATCCCTGCCTTAAAGGAAATCTGTCCTGTTGGAATTATGTCAGTGACATCAGGCGGATCTCAGGACAGGCTGGCCCAGCATACACAGGTGGCTCCCAAGGGAAGCCAGGGAAACCTGTCAATAGGGCAGGGATGAGGTGGGATGAATTGTTAATGTACCATCTGTCTTGAAATCCAAAGAACTCATAACAAGCAAAATAGCTCACTGGTCCTGGATCCAGATTCCGCCCTGGTATTCACTCCTGAGAAACTGGCCAGAGGGGAAGATCTTTTACCTATTATTTTGTGTTAAGAGACTGTGACATAGAAGAGAAGGAGATCTTAAAATGAAAAGCTGGGACCAAGAGAATTTGAGGTCCTTCCTTTCTAGTCCGTCCCCTGTGGCAGGCATTAGCTGGGCATGTGTCTGGCCTCTGCAACGCCTCTGAAAGGAAGCTATTTATATCACCTTTTTACACACAGGACCTCAGAGAGGTCAAGTGGTTTTCCCAAGGCCAGAGAGATAATAAAGGACAGAGCTGCAATGAAGGCCAGGTCTCTCTGGCTTCTGGACAGTGTGCAATACTTCTGCAGGAGCCGTGCTTTTAGCTTGAAACAAAGGAAGACCTTTTGAACAATGAGCGCTCCCTGGAGATGCTGGGGCTGCTGACTTTCAGAAGTGGAGGCCCATTTGCTTATGTGTTCATCCCCCACCTCTGACAGCCTCAACAGGGCCCAGGAAGACAGCCCAGCTTCTGAGCAGCATCAAGGTCCATCTTCTAGACCCTTCCCAAGGCGGTATTCTCACCTTAGGCTTCCAGAGTTGCCTTACATCCTTAATTTAAACGATCTCCTGTTTAAGCTGGCTTCAGAGGTTGTGGTTGCCGGCAACCAGAAGACTCCTAACTCAGCATAAAAGTCACAAGAGTGTCAGCACGCTTCAAAGAGAACTTAGAGAAATGTCAAAGTCAGTGAAGTTCCTTTCCACACTTAGAAAGACAAAGTCACCAAATTCTATTTTCCCTCAAATCAAATTTATAACTGTCTTTCTAAATTAAAAAAGCATCATAAGACCATCAAAAATAACAGAAAATTTTAAGAGTGGGTTTTAAAAATGAACTTTGAGTAGGGAAAAAAAGTTCCTATTGCTAAAATAAAACAAAACAATAATCATAAAATAGCATAACATTTGTATTCATTTTATAGGTGGTAACAAAATAGAGCCTTCCAAATGAATTATTTAAGGGGTTTATTCATTGAAGCAGTCTTTGATACTGTTCTTTCGTTGTGAAAGCAAACACTCAGAAAGTCAGCAATTTGCCTTCCACCTTAAATGAATTTTTTAAATGTCTATAATTTCTCAGAATGTGCAGAAATGCCTTTGGTTCATTTAATAAACACTTGGCAAGTGACTACTGAACACAGCGTCCTTTAATTTCCAGAATAAAACAGGATGCAACTAAAAGTATCTGGAGTAAAACTTTCCCACCTGGCAAATGAATGGGCACATTTATCCATGCATTGGCACGTTTGCATAACTGGGCTGCAATTGATGTAAGAGACAGGTGCTAAGAACAAAAATAACCAAACATGGTTTTCTAAGCGCCTCTTCTCCTTTTATATTGGGTAATTGCAATGGCTGACATGAAGGAAATGTAAGGAGAGGAAATGATTGGGAGGTGGTAGCATATATTAATTAAAATGTGTGTCCCTTGCCTATTTGAAAAAAAAAAAAAAGAATCACGGAGATTATTTTTTTACTTATTTTGGTTCCTTCCCCTTCTGAAGAGCTGGATCAAATCAGCTCCTTTGAGCCAATGAAAAAGGAAGGCTCTCTACTTAGAAGCCAAAGAGGGAAGCAGAGGTGGATCTTAGGTCCTGTTGCCACAGCTGGTAAAAGAGGCCCAGCTAACAATTTCCAAAGAACTAGTGAGGAATTTGTACACGTTTTACGGCAGCACAGCCTCTTAAGAGATTACCCCTAGGTATAGTTGATTTCACCCTTGGAGATGTCTGCAATGGTGTTGAAAGAGCATGTTTTATTTCGTTTCTGCCTGTGCTGTTGATAGCTCATAGATTTGATTTTTTCTCTTCCTTGGGAGAGGCTATTGTTTATTTTTATTTTATTTATTTATTTTTGAGATGAAGTCTCGCTCTGTTGCCCAGGCTGGAGTGCACTGGCCCTATCTCGGCTCACTGCAACTTCCACCTCCCAGGTTCAAGTGATTCTCCTGTCTCAGCCTCCCAAGTAGCTGGGATTACAGGCATGCACCACCATGCCCAGCTAATTTTTATATTTTTACTAGAGACAGGGTTTCGCCATGTTGGCCAGGCTGGTCTCAAACTCCTGACCTCAGGTGATCCACCTGCCTTGGCCTCCCAAAATTCTGGGATTACAGGCGTGAGCCACCGCACCGGGCTCTCTGCTTATTTTCTTGTGCGAAGGTCATTGATCTCTTTGAGCCTCAGTTCTAAGAATCTGCAGTAATAACACCAGTTTGTTAAGATGATGTGGGCTAGTTTACGTGTATACCCATTAATGATTTCAGAGCTACACAGAAGAGATTAGTATTATTATTCTCGGAGTTATATAGACAAGTAATTAATCTGGTCGGAGAACTAAGAAAAGTCACCCTCTTCACTTAGCTTCCTGGGGGAGTGCAGATGGGGAAGGAGAGGAGAGAGGTGGGGATCCACAGATGGGGAGGAAAACGTTTGGTGTGGTCTGTATCTGAGCGATGACCAGCTGCATTCTGGAGTCAGTTACAGGTAACTTTGTCCTCACCGCTCGCCTGAGGTTGTTCCTGTTCACTCCTGTCTTAACACATCAGAGAGCCAGCTGCGAGGGTTTGCTGTGCTTGCATGTTGGCTTTCTGTTTTGTTGGTGCTTTCCTTCCCCTTGAACACTTTGTCCAACAGGCCCACTTTGCATGCTGTAAGCAGCTTATGGTAAGCCAGCAATGAAAGGGCATACCGTCCTAAGGATGAAAACACGGACCCACCCAGCAACAGGTTGACTGGGTGTTGTTTTTCCAAAACCAGTGCCTCATCCTTTTGTTACCCTTTTCACAATGCCTGGCCGAGTTTACCGAGAGTTTTCGGCTTTGCAGTGTCATCCATTCTGCTGCATTTTATCCAATGTCTTGTGGTCTTTTAAAATACCAGCCTCACTGAAAGACAATTTGCATGCCTTGAAATTCACCCTTTAAGGTACAATTCAGTGATTTTTCAGTATATTCAAAAAGCTGTGCAAGTATCACCACAATTGATTTTGGAACATTTTCCTCATCCCCAAAAGAAACCTCGTACCCTTTACCAGTCCTTTCCCATTATCCCCTTTCACAAACCCTGGCACCCACTGAACTACCTTCTGTCTCTGTGGATTTGCCTATTCTGGACCTTTCATATAGATGGAATAACATGTGGCCTTTTGTGACTGCCTTCTTCCACTTAGCATAATGTTGTTTTCAAGATTCCTCCATGTTGTGGCATGTTATCAGCATTTCATTCCTTTTTAGGGCTGGAAAATATTCCATTGTATGGATATACTCCTGGTTTGTCCATTCTTCAGCTGGTGAACATTTGGACTGTTTCCACTTTTTGGCTATTTTGAATAATGATGCTGTGAACTTTTGTGTACAGATTACTGTGTGGGCATATTTCTTCCTTCTCCTTTCCCTCCCCTCCCCTCCCCTTCCCTTCCCTTCCCTTCCCTCCCCTTCCCTCCCCTTCCCTTCCCTTCCCTTCCCTCCCCTTCCCTCCCCTTCCCTTCCCTTCCCTTCCCTTTCTTTTGGAGTTTTTGCTTTTGTTGCCCAAGCTGGAGTCCCCTCCCCTCCCCTCCCCTCCCCTCCCCTTCCCTTCCAGAGTTTTTGCTTTTGTTGCCCAAGCTGGAGTGCAGTGGCGCTATCTCAGCTCACTGCAACCTCCGCCTCCAGGGTTCAAAACATTCTCCTGCCTCAGCCACCCCATACAGGCATGTGTCACCACGCCCAGCTAATTTTGTATTTTTAGTAGAGATGGGGTTTCTCCATATTGGTCAGGCTGGTCTGGAACCCCCAACCTCAGGTGATCCGCCCGCCTCAGCCACCCAAAGTGCTGGGATCACAGGCGTGAGCCACGGCGCCCGACTGTTTTCATTTCTTTTAAGTGTATACCTAGGAGAAGAATTGCTGGGTCATATGGTCATTCTACATAGAACTTTCTGAGGAATTGCCAAATTGTTTTCCAAAGTGGCTGTGCCTTTTTACATGCCCATCAGCATATATATATTGTGAATCCTGAAAATTTGAGACGGGTCTCAATTAATTTAGAAAGTTTATTTGCCAAGGTTGAGGGCACACCCATGACAGGCCTCAGGAAGTCCTGAGGACATGTACCCAAGGTGATCAAGGGACAGCCTGGTTTTATACATGTTAGGGAGACATGAGACATCAATCAATATATGTAAGAAGTACATTGGTTTGGTCTGGAGAGGCGGGACAACTTCAAACAAAGGCAGGAAAACTACTGCAAAGGCAGGAGGCTGGAGGGAGCGCTCAGGGTACAGATAGGTGATACACAAACGGTTACATTCTTTGAGTTTCTGATTAGCCTTTCCAAAGAAGGCAAATCTGTCTCGGTGAGCAGAGGGGTGACTTTGAATGGAATGGGAGGCAGGTTGGCCCTACCCAGCTTCCAGCTTTAGTTTTCCTTAGTGATTTTGGGGGCCCAAGATTTTCCTTTCACATCCTTACATCACATTCTATTTTGTGAGTTATTTCTGCATGGGTATTACTATTCCTCTTGGGTTTCGCTCCTTGAGGACACAGACTGCCCTAAGACTGTGATAATAGTAATCATAGAACCATGCACCTGGCAAGTTCTGAATAAATCTCAGCTGTTGGTTGGATATACTTTTTGTTATAATTACTAACACTTCCTAACTAGAGAGTAAGCCTACTCTAAGAAAAAATACAACTCTAATTTCACAACCTCCAAAGAACCCAATGCATAAACAGAGCTACCATTTATTAAGCAATTACCGAATTCTTAGTAATATATCATTTATTTAGATGAGGAAACTGAGATTCAGTTTATTTGTCCAAGTAGTTAAAAGCAAAGCTGAAATTCAGACCCAAGTTCTCACTGTATCATACTGTCCAAAAAAAAAAAGAATTCTATTTTTCAGGAAGAGACATGTCTGCTCACTTGAGGTCCTCTATTTTTCCGCTGTTCCCCAAAGGAAAGGGGTGATCTCTTAATTCTTTCGTTATGTCCTATTGTACATAACATATAGTGGTAATTCAGAAAAATTACTTCTAATTACATAAATTTTGGACAATGGTATAGTGACTAGTACGCTGAAATAGAAAAGTAAGGCATTGTTATCATCGTTCTAGTTCGGTCTTTATTGCGACTATATCTGACAATATACGGTAAGCATCTAACCACTTGCCAGTGGCCACAGAGCCACAGCGAGACTAGGTCTCGCTTAAATTCCCAAAAGTGGGTCCCTGTGCTTCAAAACGTCACCACATGGGAACCACAGAAACGTTGCCTCCCCAGTTATTACCCCAAGGGCCCAAGAGCCGAGGACTCTACCTGGCGCCCTTCAGCGGGCACCAGCTGTCAGAAAAGCGGAACTGGCAACGAGGACTTTGCCCCTAACCAACATGGCCGCCCTGAGGCTTCGGGCTTCGGGCGGCAGAAGGAGGGTCACGTGAAGAGAATTCCGTTTCTTTATTGGCCCCGTCTCCTGGAAGGGCGGGGTACACTAGCCCAACCGGCGCCGGCCTTAAAGGGGCCACCGTTGGCTCCGCCGGTGGCCGGCCGTAGGGGCTGGGCGGGCGGGCTGGCGACGCACCGGGTTTCTGCCCCTCCCGCGCGGAACGGTGACGGGCGGGGCCGGCGCTGGGAGGCCGTGTCGCTGGGAGCCTGGTGACAGCCCGCCGCCTGCCGCCGCGCGATCCCGAGGGGGTTAACCGCAGAGCTGCCGGCCGGGCGCAGACGGGAACGCGTGAGGCGCCGGCGCGCGAGCCCGGCGCAGCCCGCTGGGGCGCATAGGGTCGCGCGGGCGCGGGGATGGAGGACGGCGTGGCCGGGCCCCGGCTCGGGGCGGCGGCGGAGGCGGCCGAGGCGGGAGCGCGGCCCGGGGTGACGCTGCGGCCCTTCGCGCCCCTCTCGGGGCCGGCAGAGGCGGACGAGGGCGGCGGCGACTGGAGCTTCATTGACTGCGAGATGGAGGAGGTGGACCTGCAGGACCTGCCCAGCGCCACCATCGCCTGCCACCTGGACCCGCGCGTGTTCGTGGACGGCCTGTGCCGGGTGAGTGCCGCGCCGGGCGGGCCGTCGGGGCGGAGGGCGGACACTTGTTGCCCGAGGAGGCGGCGCGGGTCGCAGCGCCCAGTCCCGGCCGCGAGCGGGGAGGGGAGGCAGCGACGCCCCCGGGGCCCCGGGCCGCGGACCCCTCAGGGCTGGGGCGTGGGGGCGGCGCCCCGAGGGTCTCGGTCCCCGAGCACCCCCGGGGCGCGCGCAGCTCACCGCGGGGTCCCACAGGCTCGCCCCGGCCCCGGTGTGCGCCCAGGCTGGTGCGACCAGTGGGGTGAATTCGCTCCCCAAGGTGGGGCAGCGCCGCCGCCCCCCGCGCTCTCGCCATGGCCCCGCGTTTACGCGCTGGAGGAGGGGGTCACCTCATTCCTAGGGAGGAGGAAACAGACGTTAAGCGGCGACGTGACTCAGTGTTCATAAATAGGACGATGTCCCTGCATTCCCAATCTGCACTATTGGAAGAAAAGCCAATGTTTGGGTGAGGATCCGTGGTTGCTCATTAGCCAGCGGCTAGCCAGTTTCGGTGGAATGGCGTTGGGGGGAAGGGGACCATCTTTCAGACCTTTAGGATATTTAGTCAAGAACCTTGCCCCCTTGTATGAAGGTGTGGCTTGCTGCCATCGGGGACACCCAGTACATGGGGAGTTGACTCCCTCCCCCGCCTCTCCCCCGCAAAATCCACACAATTTATACACGTTGGAGGGTTAGGGGCAGGTATGAATAATCAATAATGGTGGTGGGAAGGAGGAATTTATTTCAAATCTGCAGTTATTGTGCAGAGCAAAATTTGGACAGCGTGGGCGTCGCAGAATGAAACCGGTCTTTGAGAGATGCCCCATTAGGAGAGCAGCTGTCAAAAAAAGCAGTGCTTTCAGCGCTTGGCTGTGGGTCCACAAATGCTGTCAATGAACTATAGTTGAAGGCTGCTGCCAATACACCACCACTGTGAAACACAGAATGGTGTGCGTAAATGTCATTTATTTATAACTTATATGTTCACTTACTTTCTGAAAGGAATTACAATGGCCGTGTGCTTAGGTAAGCTTCCAGGCATGCTTTCTAGAGCAACAATTGTCAGGAACTCAGGGTCTTACTGATTGATCTTACTCTAAAACCTTTTCCCCTCCGTATAAACTAAGCGCTAGCCAGCATTTCAGTGCTTTTCCTCAGGCGTTCTAGGCTGTCTTTCTGCTAGAACAAGGTCAAGTAACGTAAGACGGCACTTACTTGCAGTGTTGGAGAGAATTCTTTCCAGTGTTGGAGACAATCCTGAAATTGCGTTACATGAAAGTTTGCCCACTTCACTAGCTATTCATTTTAACAAATACTTACTGAGACTTTGCTGCGGGATAGGTACTGTCCTAGGCTCTGAGGCTACATCAGTAAATAAAATAACATTTCAGCCTGCAGGGCGACCTTTTTTTGGAAGAGAAACAAGCAATAAAGAAATATCAAATATATCAGAAAGTAATGATGCTATAGGAAAAAGTAAGACTTGGAAGGCAGGAGGAGGGAGTGGAGGTCTGGGAGAGGAGGGGAAATGGCTATTTTCCAGAAGATGATCAGGGAAGGTCTTACTGACACGGTGATATTTTGAGCAGAGACGATGTAGCTTCATTCAGGCTTTGCTGTTGATTGAGTGCTTACTGTGTTCCAGCCACTGGTTTAGGCCCAGATGATAGAGCGGGGAACATTTCAAGCTCCCTGCTTTCGTGGAGCTTAGGATCCAGTAGTTGAGGGGGAGATAGACAATAGAAAAAAGGCAACTGAACAAGATCATTTTGGATAGTGATAAATGCAATGAAGAGACGGAAACAGGTGGATAGAGAGCAAGGGGAGGGGGCTTGGTCAGAGCGGTCAGGTCCTAATGCTGTGGGGGTTCATAGGTTTTTTTTTGAAGAGCTGGTGAATTGGGGCAGGCCTTAAGGAACCAACAAGGGATGTCCAGGCCTGCAGCCATGAGCAACAGCTGGATGCTGGAGTTGGGGGAGGAAGTCACATGGCCAGAAACCTAGGTGAGGAGCCGCCTGCCTGGAGCCGTAGACTTGAAGGTGTGGAGTTGAGATGCTAAGGCAGGGTACAGGCAGGGAAGAAATTCCCAGGCTTCTGATCTCATTGGCAGAACTCAAAGGGCAGCCAGGAGGCAAGGGAGCCCCAGAAGTGGAGTCCATAGGTTGGGTCATCCTCTCAGGGCCCACAGAAGGGTAGATAATGGCTCTGGGGACAGTGTGGATAAAGGGGACTTACACAGAGGAGTCAGCAGGGAGCCACTTTAGATGGAGTGGCCCAGGGAGGCCTCTGTACAGCCTGGACCAGGCTGACAGGAGGAAGCTCCCTGAGGAGGTGTTTGTGTGGCCGGCGTCCCGGCAGAGGGACTAGCAGGTGCAGAAGCTCCAGTGCAGGGTGAACTCCATGTATTTAAAGGACATGAAGGGTTGCATGAGAGACAGAGAGGTGGGAGGTGGCTGAGGTTGGTTGGATAAGCAGCCGGAAAACATCCCCCTGGGGCCATGGTAAGGATTCAGGTGTGATTCTAACTGCACAGCCTGGTGGAGAATGGCCTTCAGGAGGGAAACTAGGTGGGCTAGAGAGGAAGCAAGGAGACCTGGTAGGAGGCTGTTGCCATCATCCAGGGGAGATAGGAAGGGAGTGGAACTAGGGTGGTGGTATTGGAGACGGAGAAAGGGGTACAGCCTCCATCTGAGCCTCTTCTCTCCATTCGGAGAATCTGGAGCTTCAGAATGGGGGTGAGGGAGGGTTGTGCACTGGTGTTCAATTCTAGGGTCCTGTAAGATGTACAGCCATCAGTGAAAACCCAAAAACCAGCTGGGCTAAGGGAGTCCCAGTCTCTGAAGGCAAACAGTTTTATGCAGTGGGCAACCCAAGAGCTAAAGTCACGGCGGGTCCTTGATAAGCCTTCCAGCAAGTGGACCATTTCTCATTTAGCTGAAAGCATCCTTCTAAGTGGGAATATGTAGTTTCTGAGGGTTCAATCTGGCAGCCTTACTATTAAGACTGGGGTGTCACCTTTGGATGATGTAATTTAAATGTGAGTCCACTTTAGGTTGGTGGTATCTCCCCTTGTGTAAACAGATCATTAACTGCAATGCTGACAAAGTCCCTGGGGGTCTGGCCGTCCCCTCCTTAGCCAGTCTGTTGGATCTGGAGAGTGATGGTGTGAGGAAAAAAGACTGGATCAAACTTCTTTACATATAGTCACATGATTCTGTAAGCTTAGTCTTAAAGGAAAAAAAAAAATTGACCTGAACTACAGTTCTTTTGAAAATTTATGTCGGAAGCTGTTTTGTAACTATAATTAGCTTGGCCTGATACGTAAGATTTGTTTTCGTTGGCTGGCTCAGTATCAATATTGTAAATACTGTATAAGGAGTTTGTTAATTAAATGTATTAGAGATTCACACTGTTACAGATGAATGAAAACTTTTATTAAAATATGATTATTTTCTGTTTGTACAAATATTTGACGAACATATTCCATTATAGTACTCTTTTCGTGAGTCTTTTTTTCTTTTCTATTTAGAAAAGCAAAGCAATTCAAAATGCTTTGAACCGGTGATTACATGTGCTTTGAATTGCTGAAAATGGTTAGTTGGTTCACTGGAATAAGAGTTTATTCAGTCATCATCAAGCTGACCAGGAATTTAAGAGTTCTCAGATAATATTCTGTTCATTTCCAAGCTGGGAATATAGTTCCGTATAGTAATGGAAACAAATACCCCTTTTTCAGTTGTCCAAAATATGAATGTATACTTGATTTATAGAACTTTGTCTGAAGGCTAAGTCAGAAAATTATAGAAAAATTTACTCTTTTCTCTTGAGTAAACTTACTTTAAAAAAAAAAAAAAACTCACCTAAGATTTGTGACAGATACAGTATTATGATGACTTTCTTTTAATAACAAAATATTCAGATCAGCATAAAAGAAGTAGAGGTGACATCCTTACATTCTTTATGTGAGTGGAGACCTTTAAGCAGTGCTTCCAACCTTAGCTGCACGTCACAGTCTCTAGGGAGTTTTGAAAAATTCCCATTTCCAGGCCACTCTAATCCCATTCCAATCTCTGGGGCTGGGAATCACCTGGAAAGCTCCTCAGATAATTCTGATAGTTGAGGTTGAGATTTGTTGTCTGAAGTCAGGGTTTGGCCTGACCAGAGGCATCTTATATCTTAAAAAGATCCCTGAAAATATGATGAAGCTCCACTTCCAGCTAGATGACTTACCCTTTCTGTGCCTCGATTTCCTGAACTGGGAACCAGGCCCTTGGTCTGCAGGCTTCCTTCTCCTGAGTATTGTTTGACCCTGTGGCCTGCAGGCAGGGTTACTGGCACCCGCAGACCAGGAGATGGGGCATTTGTTTCAACCTTAGGTTGCCTCCCTTCGCGTTAATTGCTCACTCTCCACCCAAACGGCGGATCACGCACTTGGCCTCCCAAAACTTGTTTTCTGGTAGCAAGACATCATTCGAAAGCAATTTGATGATTGAAGTGTTTGAGGACCTAAGGTGGCCCTGCTGATGTACACAGTTTCCACTCCTGAGGTTGTATATACTTGGCTGCATTTCTGCCTGTTCCTTTTCCAAGTCAGTCTGTCGTAGCATATTGTAGAATGTGACATCCTAGCGGGAGAGTAACAGTTGGGTTCTATTGCACTGGAAAATCCAGGCAGTTTTAGGCCATTTTCACTTTTCACCCTAGTGTGAGGGTGAGGCATGCGGTTTCTCAGATTTAAATTATGAATAAAATTTCCCCTTAAATGATCTTATCTCCAATATGGTATGGCGTTTAATTTATTTGGGAAGGTTCAGAATGTTGTACATTTTTGAAAGCTACATGTTACATATGTGCGAAGTTTATTTTCAGTTATCCACTATTTTTCTAATTTTAGGGTTACTGACTCTAAAATCAGATGTTTTTGACATCCAGAGCTGCTTTTAATCCTCCTCACCACTCCACCCCCTAACAAGTGCTTGGTTCCCCTCTCATCTCAATCTGCTGTCATCTTCATTACTTACAGCATTTTTTCCTCCATAGCAGTAGCTTTAAATGTTACTGCCTGCAACTTCAGGCTTTTCCAGCCTCAGGACAATTACATAAAGGAACAAAAAATAGGCTTTGTGCTAGAGCAGAATAGCTAAAGCAGGGGGGCTGTTGGTTCCCATGTTTATATGTCAGGCTATATTCTTTGTCTGTTTGTTTCTCTCCTTTTAAAAAAATGTGATCCACTCATTTTCATACATATCACCGAGGGGCCTGTTTGCGCAGGTCTGGGAATGCATCACTCCTGGTACAGTAACAGTGACTGTGCACACATCAGCGTGTGTGGGATGGGTAGACCCTGGTGTACATTTTCTATGCGGAATCATTAGGACTCATTGCAAGGATGCTTGGAAAGTGCCAGTCATGTCACATACAGTTCAGTTGTGAGAGACAATTTTTTCCTTTGTAAATACTAGTCACCATCAAAGCATGAGCTTGCTGATGAGACACAGCCAATCATTCTGCCGTGATCTCTGAGCATTAGGAGGCTATACCATGGCAGTAGAAAGTAAAAATGGCTCTTCTTGGGAAAAGCAGAAACATTTTCAAAGTGTAACATCAGGAGAATATCAATTACCTTAACTCAAACTTTAACGTTGGGGAAAGGGTTGGCTTCATGTTGTGTAAATTTCAATCATTGTAGAAAATCTTTATTTGAAATAGTTGGGGTAGGGTTGTTTTATTTATTTTCATCTCTGAAGATTTAATTGGGTTTAATATGCTCACATTCCCCAGTGAAGTCTACCTGAGGAGGCTGGGAAGCATACTGGTTAAGGCTATGGGTCTTAAGCATGCCTTTCCCACTTACGCAGTGTGACTCTGGGTAGCTATTTATCCTACCGATGCCTTGGTTTCCCTGCCTGTAAATGGGACTGTTGATAGTACTCACATTTTATGATACATATAAAATGCCTGTCAGAGTGATTGGGTCTATATATACAATATAGGTTTGTGTATTAGTTATCTGCTGCCGTGTAACAAATGAACCCAACATTTAGTGGCTTAAATAATCAATGTTAATTATGTCACAGTGTCTGTGGGTCAGAAATTCAGGGATGGCTTAGGCTGGTGCCCCTGCCTCAGAGTCTCTACCACGGCTGCAATAAAATACCAGTTGTGGTTTCATCTGAAGGCTGAACTGAAGGAGTGGTATCTACTGCCAGGCTCACTCGTGTGGCAGATGCTGCACCCTCTCCATAGGTGGCTTGCAGCATGGTGGCAGGCGTCCCTCAGAGCAAGCCAGATGGAGTGGACTCCACCATCTTTTTGTAGCCTAATCTCAGTGATATCCCATCACTTTCGCTGTACTCTATTCCTGAGAAGTGAGTTGGTAAGTGCAAATCTCACTCAGGGAGAGGCAATTGCAAAAGGGCATGAATACCAGGACATGGGGATCTCTGGGGGCCATCCTACAGGCCAGTGGTCCCCAACATTTTTGGCACCAGGAACCAGTTTCATGGAAGACAGTTTTTCCACAGACCAGGGGGCAGGGAGCTAGTTTTGGGATAATTCAAATGCATTACATTTACTGTGTACTTTAGTTCTATTATTATATAATAAAATAATTATACAACTCACCATAATGTAGAATTAGTGGAAGCCCTAAGCTTGTTTCCCTGCAATTAGATGGTCCCTTCTGGGGGTGATGGGAGACAGTGACAGATCATCAGGCATTAGATTCTCATAAGGAGCGGGCAACCCAGATCCCTCACATGCACAGTTCACAATAGGGTTCATGCTCCTATGGGACTGTGCTGCCGCCAGACCTCAGGCGGTAATGTGACCAATGGGCAGCGGCTGTAAAAACACAGATGAAGCTTTGCTGGCTCACCCGCCACTCACCTCCTGCTGTGCGGCCTGCTTCCTAACAGGCCATGGACTGGCACTGGTCTGTGGCCTGGAAGTTGGCAACCCCTGCTATAGGCTGCCTACCACAGATAGATATTCGTTAGTGCACGTTTTTCTTTGTAAACTTTTTTGACTTCTGTGGAACAATCCGTGTTTAGAAATGCATATGAAGATTTCTTTCTAAGGCCAGGCGTGGCGACTCATGCCTATAATTCCAACACTTTGGGAGGCCAGGAGTTTGAGACCAGCATGGCCAACATGGTGAAACCCCATCTCTACTAGAAAACACAAAAATTAGCTCAGCGCCGTGGCGTGCGCCTATAGTCCCAGCTACTCAGGAGGCTGAGGCTGAGAACCGCTTGAACCCTGGAGGCAGAGGTTGCAGTGAGCTGAGATTGCACCACTGCACTCCAGCCTGGGATACAGAGCAAGACTCTGTCTCAAAAGAAAAAAAAAAAAAGGGAGCAAATGCAAACGAATCCCTGACATTATTAAAAAGACTTATTTGCGGGGGGGGGGGGGGGGAAAGGATTTTTTTTCTAATCTGATTTTTTTCTTTTTAGCTTCAGCTGCATAAAAGAATACAGTTTTAGCCGCTACAGTTTAACATAGAACACTTCATTGAGAGGACTATAGCTAGGTTACTAAGTTTCTAAGTATCAAGAACAGTTACCTGCCATATTTCTGAACAAAGAACTCGGGAAACTAAACCTTTTATAACTTGGAAAGGTCCAGTACTTTTCCTTTAGTTACTAATTTCAGCAGGTGCCACATGAAATTCCCATGTGCAATCATAATTAATGCCAAAGAGAGAGATATTTGAGGTCAGCCTGAATTCACAATTCAGAGACAAAAATGTTATTTAATTCATAAAGTTCCTCAACATAACAATAACTTGTCTTATTTTATCACTGTATTAATCTTCTTAGGCTGCCATAACAAAAAACACAGACTAGGAGGCTTGAGCAACAGAAATGTATTTTCCACAGTTCTGGAGGCTGCAAGTCTGAGGTCAAGGTCCCAGCATGGTCCGTTTCTGGTGGCCTCTCCTCTGGGGTGCAGATGGCCCCCTTCTCCTCATGTCCCTACGTGGTCTTTCCTCTGTGTGTGGAGAGAGGAGCAAGCTCTCTGGTGTCTCTTCTTATAAGAACACTAATCCTATTATATTGGGGCCCCACCCTTCCGACCTCCTTTAGCCTAATTACTTCCTTAGAGGCCTCATCTCCAAATAAAGCCACACTGGGGATTAGGGCTTCCGCATTTGGATTTGGGGGATGCAAGCGTTTAGTCCTTAATAATCACCTTTAATTTTTGTTAGTCTTTGTGCTTTAAAGATAATAAAATAGTTTCTCTTCATTAATATGAACTGCTTTATTTTGTATATTAAGTACCCTGTTTATGTAATACATGTCACGGGTGCACCTAGCTGGGGCCAGTGTCACAGGCAGTAAAGGAATTTACCAGGACAGTTGTAGGTAAAGAAAGCCAGATTTATTAGAGAAAGTATGAAAATATGTTGCAGGGGTGCAACAGGCAGCACAGCAGAGAAGGGGCTGTCTGCCAAGCAGCAGAGGCTGGAAGGAAGTTCTATAGGCTTGTGCTGGAGGGGGTTATGTGCTGAACAAGGTCACCGTGCCTGGGGGTTGTTTGTGATTAGCCATTTCTCAGAATTGCTGTTCATTGCTCTCCCCCATCTGGGGCCCTTTTCTCATTGTTGTTTACTTATCAGGACTCCACAATATATATCATTTTATCTTTACAAGAACCCTGTGGCATAGGTACTGTTATCATCCCCATTCTACAGGGGAGGAATCTGAGGCCAAGTAACCTGTCTGAGGTCACATAGGTAAGGAACTGTTGGTCCCTAGACTCAAACCCAGTTTCAGCTAACTCTAAAGCCTGTGCTGCTCATCATCTTTTTTTTTTTTTTTTTTGAGGCAGAGTCTTGCTGTGCTGCCCAGGCTGGAGTACAATGGCACGATCTTGGCTCACTGCAACCTCCGCCTCCCAGGTTCAAGTGATTCTCCTGCCTCAGCCTCCTGAATAGCTGGGATTACAGGTGCCTGCCACCACGCCCAACTAATTTTTGTATTTTTAGTAGGGATGAGGTTTCACCATGTTGGCCAGGTTGGTCTCGAACTCCTGACCTTGTGATCCACCCCTCTCGGCCTCCCAAAGTGCTAAGATTACAGGCGTGAGCCACTGTGCCCAGCTGCTGCTCATCATCTTAAAGTGTGGCCTTAATGCAAGTGAATTTTTCATATACCTTTCACATCTCATTTCAATCCTAGGACAGTTCTGTGAAGAGAGTATTTTTACCTATGGGAAACCGAGATTCACACGAGTTACGACTCTTCATTCTTTCCGTCATGTATTTATATTGTATTTGGGTTCTCTAGAGGGACAGAACTAATAGGATAGATCGATATATATAAAGGGGAGTTAAAGGGGAATTTATTAAGGAGTATTGACTCACACAATCCCAAGGTGAGGTCCGACAATAGGCTGTCTACAAGCTGAGGAGCAAGGAAGCCAGTCTGAGTCCCAAAGCTGAAGAGTTTGGAGTCTGATGTTCGAGAGCAGGAAGCATCCAGCACAGGAGAAGGATGGAGGCTGGGAGGCTAAGCCAGTCTACTCTTTTCACAATCTTCTGCCGCTTTTATTCTGGCGGCTGATTAGATGGTGCCCACCCAGATAGAGGGTGGGTCTGCCTTTCCCAGCCCACTGACTCAAATGTTAATCTCCTTTGGCAACACCCTCACAGACACATTCAGGAACAACACTTTGCATCCTTCAATCCAATCAAGTTGACACTTAATATTAACTATCACATATATGTAATGGATGTTTATGCGTGCCAATGGCGTGCCAGGCAGGTGGCACCCTGGTGCTCAGGTGGAAGGCAGTGCCTGGACACTGGCGCCAGGCAGACCCAGATTTGAATCCTGGCTCCATCATTCCATTCATTCATTCATTTATTCAACACATACCTTTTGGGTGCTACCTATGTTCTGAGCACTGTGCTGGTTGCAAAACCAGCTGCAGGACCCCAGGCTGGCAGCCCACTTCCCCAGTGTAAGGAGGGCACAGCCCTAGACAGATCTTGGTGAATGACAGATACCACCTCTCCCTTCATGGAACTCAGAGCCCACTTGCCTCTCACTCCCCACACCCTCATAAGGTAAATCCGACTTTTCCAAATAGGAATCTGCTCAAAAAAGAGCATTTCTTCAGTGTGATTCTAGTTCTTTTCCATACAGCTTCTCTGGCTTCCACCCATACGCTGTTTTGTCCAGCATTTGGCTAGAGAGGAGATACATTTCAGTCACTTAAACTTTGTGTCTTCAGTGGGTCTTGGAAACATATGCAGTACTGATCTGAGATGAACTGTGTGTCAGGGATGATTTAAATGACCCCAAGATGGCTGGGTGCTGTGGCTTATCCCTGTAATTCCAGCACTTTGGGAGGCTGAGGCAGGCAGATCATCTGAGGTCAGGAGTTCAAGACCAGCCTGGCCAACATGGCAAAAGCCCATCCCTACTAAAAAATACAAAAATTAGCCAGGCGTGGTGGTGGGTGCCTGTAATCCTAGCTACCTAGGCTAAGGCAGGAGAATTGCTTGAACCCGGGAGGCGGAGGTTGCAGTGAGCCAAAGTCGTGCCACTGCACTTCAGCCTGGATGACAGAGCAAGCTGCGTCTCAGAAAGAAAAAAAAGTGACCCCAAGATGGATTCTGTCTGGTTACTGCTTGAAGATTTGCCAAAAATAGCCTCACAATGCCAGATCACTTGAGTAAAATGTTTCTCAAAACGTCTGCCAGTCATTGAAGACTTTTCCAAATGTCATGATAGCAATATTGATTGATAAGGTGACATGTCTCATCCCACTTTGTCCATCCTGGTTTATGCCTGTCATCCAAGGAAAATCATTAGTAGCAACCCCTCCCACTCTGAAGCTTGAATGATAAATTATAATTAGTAATTATACAATCAATTATAGGTCCCCTATTTACTTAACACTTACCACTTGTGTCAGATATTTTAAGTACATCACCTCTTTGAATCCTCCTTACAACCTTCTAAGACATATACTATTATTTCCCCATTTCATAGATGAAGCTTCTTCACCCTTTGTAAAAATAATAAGCACTGTGGAATCCCGGGGTAACTGGATATCCGACTCTGGGGCTCTCGAAGTCCTGGGGCAAGAAGGTTCTTCTGAGGCTGTGCCTTTCATCTCTTCAATGAGAAATTCGTGCTGAGAAGGGTGACGAAATGTCCTCAAGGGTGCTTGATAGATATTGGCAGAACTCAAAAGCACGTCTTTTTTTCTTGCAGCCTGCTGGTTTTACTCTGCCCACTTAATTCTCTGACGAATAACGTTCTCCCCTTTCCCAGAGCCATCCAAAAGAACCCGGAGCATATAAACCGGGAGGACTTCGGGAGTCCAAGCCAGCTGGACCAGGGGTACCCGGTAACATTGCCAGGGAAGGCTGTCCCCAGGCTGCAGGTAGGGGGGCTGCAGGAGAGCAGTCTCCAGCTTGTGGAGGGGCCTGAGAGCTTTGCACCTAGGGCTAGTCCAATGCTGGTCAAAGACCAGTGGTCACCGCTGGGGGGCAGTAACTTCATGTGTGTTCTGCAGTGGAGCTTGCTGGTTGACTTACACTTTATTTCAGGCATCAAAGGCAAAGTGCACTTTCAGAAGGGAGAAGTCATGCCTTGTGCTGCAGAGAAGCTATTATTATAAAGATAAGTGTGTAATTGAACCTTTCAAGTGGAGAACACCCCTCTCCCTCCAGCAGAAACCATGCAGGTGAGAAAGCCGCTTCCGGAGTGGACCTATTCCCTGCTGCTGGGAGATGCTGCCCCCTTTGTTTAGAATACAAGTAGGGGAGCGAGACCACCTGAGGGGGAGACTTTTGAAAGGAATGACCCTCCTCCTGAAGATGACTGAAATTGTCAGCATTATCATGAAAAGAATATGAAATATGAAAAATCAGCATAAAGAAATACAGAGAGAGAACTCAGATGAAAACATTTTATTTCAGAGATAATGGGAATTTTCTGAGCGGGCTTCAGATACTAGGTGACTCAGTAGATTAAGAAGGAAAAGCTTTTGCTAGTAGGCAGGTCACCCGGATGATTCCAGAATTACACCGCTCTGGTCCAGTAGTGACAGTGTTCTGGGCTGGAGTCACGATTCTGGGGAATTTGTACAGCTTCCCTCACATGCACCCAACCTGTGGTTCTCAGGGCTGGTCCGCAATCAGTGCAACTGCTGTGCAGCTCCTCAAAACAGACCACCCTTCAGAAAAATTCTCTGTGTTACAGTTCATGAACTGCCTGGAAACACCTGCAGGTGTCTGGAAAGTGATTCGGGGTACATGACATTGGTATCACTTTCTAGAATAGCTGAATTCGAGATGTATCTTTCAAACTAGATACAGGGTGAAATGGGGTGGGGTAGAGAGCTTGTTGGTTGTGGGGGTGACTTTAGTATAGAACATTCTGTGTTGCATTTGTGGCTTGGAATGAAGTGGACGCCGCTGGCTGCCTTCAGGGCTGTGCCTGAGATTCTGAGCATCTTCAGCTTTGTGTCTGTAAAGAGGGCCAGATGGTGGCTTACTAGGATGCTATGAGAATTGCACGTAGCATAGTAACCTTTGTGATCGTATCGAGGACAGAAGATACTCAGAAAATATTTATTTAGTCTTTATCAAGGATCTTGTTTTCATGTCAATGAGTATGTTGTTACCGGTTTTATATTAGGTCACTGTTTGATTTTTGCTTATTTTTCTGTGTATTTATTTTCTTTTCCCTAGGTGCAGGGTTTGTTGCTGCTTATTAATCTTAGTAATTTTCATGGCTCAGCTGAGAGTGCAGTGAGTGTGAAGGTGTGTATACCTACACTTGTGATCACTGTTATCTCTGAATGCTGAATGTGGACAGCATTCACCTTTATGGATGGACACCCACCTTAGTTTAGAGTTGTTCTTGTTAAGCTACAGCAATGTACAGCAGTCAGGAGGGTTGGCCTGGATTCAAATCCCAGCTCTGCCAGCAACCGGCTGTGTGACCTTGGGCAAGTAACTTAACTTCTCTGTTCTTAGGACTCCTGGTTTCTCAAGTGGGATTATAAAAGCCCCTGCCTCCTGGGGTTGTGTTGTGAGGATGGAAGGACATAATACAAATAGAGAGCTTACAATAATATCAGGCTTATGGTAAGTGGTTAGTGTGAGTTAGCAATTTTATTAAAATGCAAAGATTACAGTGTCTACATTGCTTGCAGCTGCTTAACCTGTTCCTGGAACAGTGCCTGCCACATAGTAGGCACTTAATAAATATTTGTGTATGAGTGGAAGTAAAAAACCATCATGAACATGAAAATATTGTTCAGTCTATTAAACAGTAAACTTTATTTTCCCATGAGTAACTTAGGCACTTTCAGAAACTGTGTGTATTTTTTCAGGCCAGTGGGTTCTGCAGCTTAAAAAATGTGCCTGCATGCATGTGTGTTTGTGAACTCATGTGCATGTGTGTATGAAATGAGCAGATTTAGATGCTGAATATTCAGAATACCGTAGCACCATATATGCTATGCCAGCAGACTAGCAAGGCTTATTAACACTTATAAATGCTTAGAAAAGCCTGTATTAATTTCACTATAGTATGTTGAGACTTTGCTAAAAGGATGTTTTAATGTGAAATGAGCTTTGCTACAAAGTTGCAAAAAACTTAAGATTATAAACACTTTTTGGAAAATAAATCTCGACATAATGAATATGAAGGCCTCGTGAACTATAAACCATAAAAATCATTATTATTGAAGAAAGAAATCCTAGGCTTCTTAGCACAATTTAAAATAAAAATATTGTAACTGAGAAATAAATGCTAATGCTTAGTGGTGAGGTTTTTCTCCTGTCTCCTCACCTCCTTTCCTTTCTCTCCCTCTCTCCTGACCTTCCACTTCCCCTCCTTTCTCCCTTCTCTCTCCTGGTTCCTAGAATGCCTTTTAGAGGAAAAACAGACTTTTTCAGAAATACATTGTCATCTGCTAAATCTCCACCTACTGCGCCAGCCAGCCTCAGCACCCTGCTAGGAGGTGGCTGGTCATTCTTTGCCGTATCTTGCCCTAAGAGGGCAAAATCAAGTTGTGATAGTTCCTATCTCTGAATGCTGCCCTGGTTTCCATTAGATTATGCTGGGGAAGATGACCTTTCTTAATGAAAGTAGGCAGCACCCTGCTGTGCTTTTAATTAAATGAACTAACCTTTAAAAACGCGACTCTCAGCCCTGCAGCAGCATGCCACCCAGCAGTCTGTCCCCAGTGATGGTACTGTGAGCCACACCTGTGTCATAGGGAGGTACCAGGGACTGAAGATCGGAGTGAGGGGCTTTAGCATAGAGTGATTTAGACTCGTGGTTGTTAGGGCCAGTTCTCTGTGCTTTAGGTTCAGGGTTACTTGTCCCTTATCTACCCTTCTAGCCAGAGAACACAACACAGCCATTACAAGCTGACTTAAGCAAAAAGTTACCCTCCAGTTGCAATAGGTCTCCACCTATTGCTCTTGCTGCCCACAAGGCTATTTAATGGCATTGGGGAGAAATGCCTGAAGAGCACAACTCATAGTAAGTACCATTTGCTGATAGTCAGCACCAACTATAGATTGTCACATTCATTAGATGATTTTTTAATAACCAACTATCACTTTGTTAATTATGCCTCAAATCACAGAGGCGTAATTAACTATCAAAGTAATAGTTGGTACCCCATCTTCTCTCAACCCTTCTTTAGGGATAGCCTCTGTTGAGTGTATGTGTACCCTTTCACACACACGTGTAAACATATGTGGTGTGTTTGGAAAGATAAATGCACTTAAATACGTACCATCTGCATGTTTACATTACATAGTATTAGATTGCATACTATATTTTGCTACTTGGCTTTTTAACATGTTGTGGATATCTCGTCAGTAGACTCAATGCCTTTCTTTTTTCTGAAACAGTCTCACTCTGTCGCCCAGGCTGGAGTGCAGTGACGTGATCTCGGCTCACCGCAACCTCCACCTCCCGGGTTCAAACGATTCTCCTGCCTCAGCCTCCTGAGTAACTGGGATTACAGCCACCTGCCACCACGCCCAGCTAATTTAATGCATTTCTTTTGATGACAACCTGATGATTCATGATTAGATCATAACACAACTCAACCAGCTATTCCTATCGATTGTCATTTAGGTTGTTTCCAGGTTTTTTCCCTATTATAAATAATGTTGCAAACAGCATTCTTTGTTTCTTATGTAAATGCATTTGTAAGATACATTGCTAGAAGTGGAATTTTTGAGCCAGAAGTATGGTTACTTTACGTTTTGATAGATATTGTCAGTTTGCTCTGCAAACTGTTTATACTAATGTATTACCCCCAGCATTGCATGAGTTCCTCTCTGCCCACATTCTCGCCAGTACTGGGGAATTAGAAATCATTTTGAATCATTGCCAGGATCTCTGATAGATGGAAAATAGTATCTCCTTGTTTGAATTTGCTTTTCCTTAATTAGGAACAAAGCTGACTCTCCAATATGCTTATTAGTCAGTTGCTTTTTTTTCCCTCTGTAAACTGATTGTGTATATCTTGCGCTACTTTTCTGGTGAGTTTGTCATCTGTACTTAGGAATATGTAAGTTGTTTGCTTATTAAGGAAATTAGTACCTTACTGCATATATTACAGATATTTTCTCCAGTTTGCCATTTGATTTTATGGTGCTTTTACTCCATAGAAATTTGTATTATTTTTACTTGTAGTTCAGATGCAGAAATGTTGCCTTCCTTTCTTCTGAGGTTGTCTCATACTTAGGCCAAGATATATAGGAGTAGGTTTTCTTCTAGAACTTTTACAGTTCGTTGTTGATGCTTGCCTTTAATTCACTGGATATTCTGGTATGAGAAGTGAGTTAGATTTCTGGTTTTCTTGTTTGCATGTTACCTGTGGGGTGTTCCAATATTGTTTACTAAGCAGTGCTCTTTCTTTGAAGATTTGAAATACCACCTAAATGACCAAATATACTCTTCCATCAGGATTCTTCTCTTGATCTTTTTGTTCATTTCTAAGCCAGTTTCATACTGTTTTCATGACTGTGACCTTACATTTTTAGCCTGGTTTAACAATTAATACAGTGAATTCTCCTGTTCTTCTTTTTCAGTATTTGTTTTCCTGGCTAGTATCATTTGCTTCTTCTTTGGGAACTCCAGAAGTATTCTGTTACTTTCAAACTATCCTCTACTCCCTTACAAGAAAGAAAATGAAAACGGAACATCCAAGCCCATTGATATTTTGAGTGAGATTGCTTTGGCTTTATAGTTACTTAGGGAGAGTTGATGTCTTTATATCTTAGGTTCCTATGGTGTTATTCTACTTATGTAAGCCATCTTTTCTGCTACTCAGTACAGGGTTGAAGTTTTCTTTATATAGACCCTATCTGTTTCTTTAGTTTGTACTTATGTTTTTTTCTTCAATATGAACATTTTTATGTAAATTTAAGAAATTATTTTAAAATGGGATTTTAAAATTACACTTATTTTTACCTCTATGTAGAGAAAATTATTGTTTCTATGTATTAACTTTGTAACCAACCACCTGTACTAAAGCCTCTGACTATTTCTAATAGTTGATTCTTTTGCATTTTCTAGGTATAAAATCATATCACCTGCAAATAACGATGATTTTTCCGTCTTGTTTATAATACTCCAAGTTGCATTTCAACATTAAATTATAGAGGCAGCAGATGGGTATTCTAATCTTATGGAAACATGCTAGTCTTTCGCCACTGACCATAGCCTGGGTGTGGCAATATGGTATTTTATCTCACCTTCATGTACCTTGATGACTTTCCCTGTAACAGACCTAGTTACCCCAATAGACACATCTAGCTTTCTTTCATTACTTTTACATAGGCTCCAAGCTGACACACAATTCTTCTTTAAAGAAGCAGCTTCCCGAATGTTCTGTGAGCCACATCTCCATCAGCACGGTCTCGATGCTGCCCCATGGAGATCTCCCTAGGGTGGTGAGAATGTCCTGTATCCACCCTGTCCACTGTAGTAACCACTGGCCACTTGTGGCCACTGGGTGCTTGAAATGTGGTGGCTTTGACTGAGGAACTGAATTTTTAATTTTTTTTTTCATTTTAATTAATTTTCATTTAAATCGTCACACGTTATCGAGCACTTAAAATGTAGCTAGTACGACCAAGGAGTGTTTACTTTTAGCTAATTTTCATTGAAATAGCCCCACGTGGCTGGTAGCCACAGAATTGGGCTGCACAGGTTCCTCGCTCATTCATGGCAGGGTAAGATATGAATGCTAGAAAGGCCGTGGTGGCCACTCGCTATGCCCAGAGATGTGGCCCCTGTCACACAGCAAGTTCATGATGAAACTGAAACTGGGAGCCCAGGATTCTTACTCTCTCTCTCAAGCTGGCATCGCTGTCCGACCCCTACTTTACTCCTCCCCTCCGATTTCCCTTCTGTAAGTTATCACCGAAGTCCCAGTGTGTGCAGACCAACGCACAGCACAGTGAGCAAGCCCGAGCCTCGCGGACGCCTTCCCTAGTGTGGGTCCAACCAAGGGCTGTGCAGTTGTTGAGTTTCCAGCCGAGTTCCTTCACTCCACAGTGTAAAGGTTCTCGCAAGATAAAGGCAGGGAGGCAAAGTCCCTGGCCCTTTGTCGAAGTGGAAAGCGCCACGAGGCACTGTGTTAGTGTTCCAGTATCATCAGGAAATGCCCATACGAGTCCGAATGTATTTTCCAGTCCTTCTAACAGAAGACTTTCTGCATCCTCTGCATGGCAGCAGCGGTTGCTCCTGTCCCTGAGACTGCTCTAAACCTTACGAGAACCCAGCCTGCCGTGGTCAGGGAATGGAGAGAATATAGAAAGCAGAGCCTTCGAGAAGGTCCTCAGCTGAGGCTCCAGCGGGCAAGGAGGCTGTCTCGGTCATAGAGGAGCCATAGCCTTGCTTGCACTTTGAGTTCTTCCAACTTTAGCCAACTCTTTCTCTCTTTCCCCAGTGAGGGGGTTCCCTGCATCAGTCCCTGGGCCCCTGTGGGTCTCTTCAGCCTTCCCTCGCAGTCATTCATTCAAAGGAAGCAGGAGGAACCCCGGAGCTACGGAGACTCTATGGAGACTCTTGACTTTTTCTGGAGGGCAGGAAGGCCTCTGCTCATACTGGAGGTCACCTGTTGGAGCTTAGAGGTTAAGAAGGTCGGACACTTGGTCTTCCTGGCACTGCTGCTCCCTGGTAGCATGGCCATGGGTACCTCAGTTTGCCCACTTGTTGGATGGGGCTCGTAATAGCCACCTCACAGGGCTCCGGGGATGAGGACATGAGTCGACAGACAGAAAGTGCTCAGAGTCCACCCTCCACATATATCAGCACTGATCCACCTGCTCTACCTGCTCCGAGGGCAGGTGACCTCCAGGCGGGGCCCCCTCTGCTCCTTGGGGAGAATCCTTGAGGCATCCTTATCTGGGGAGCATGGCCTACATCTGCGTAGATGGGCTATGTGGGGGACCCCCAGACTCCCCTTTTCACAGCTGGACCACACATATATTCTGCCCCTGCCGGGGAGTGGTCAGCTTGTTTGACACCACAGGTCCCCAGCTGCTTGGGGCAGCCTGCCCAGTGGCCCCCATCAGAGCCGTCCGGGCACTGTGTGAGTGGGTGTTGGGAGCAGTGCCCTTCCAGTGGCCGGCGAAGGCAGTGTGCATGCCTGAATCTGCTGCCAGTTAAGAAGTCAACTCCTTAGGTGGGACAGGGAGCCTGGCCCTCCTGGGAACCTGAGCAGATTGCACAGTTTCCCTTTTTCAGCACAGCTCCTGCGCCGGCTTATATAACAGCAACAACCTGCAGAGCCTGGGCTCCAGGGCTCATTCCCAGACACTGAAGTCTGTGATGAATAGATGGGTCTGCACACTCTTAGCAGAGAGCCAGTAATTTGCTCAAAGGTCAAACTCAGCTTTATTCAGAACACAAAATTACTAGGATTCTATTCTTTCTGCAGGTGTTGCTCCTGTATTTTTCATGGTCAAGGAAAGGCTGTGAAGCACTTTCTTAGGGCTTAAGAGCTAAGGAATATTTTCTTCCTTTTTTGATGATCCTCTTTTCCAGCATCTCAGCACACCTCCAGATGGGAAAAGGCTATGATGAATTTCTCCCACCATTTACGCCACACCCACTCTGTGCCAGTCACTAGAGCAAGTGGTTTCCGGGTGTGTGTGTAAGAAAATGCTCTTAGTGCATTTGTTCTGTGTCAGGCACTGTTTTCCGTAGTGTTTGTCCTGTGCCAGGCGCTGCTGTAAGTACGGCACTGCCTAGAAGTGTGAATGCATTTCATCCTCACATAAACCCTGTGAAGCACATACTATGACTGTCCCCATTTTATGGATGGAGTCACTGAGGCATCTGGAGGTGAAGTAACTTGCCCATGTTTCACAGCTAAGTTGGAGGAGGGGGCAGGATTTGAACCCAGGTCATCTTATTCCAGAGTTAGCATTCTTAACCACTACTTGCACTGCCTGTCCACCCTGGTCCCCCATTTCATTTGCCACCCAGGATCCCTGTGAGGTATGCACTTGTTACGATTCCATTTCACAGTCAAGACACTGAGGCCTGGAGGGTTTGCATGGGGGCCAGTGCCTGCCTGGGACTCCAGTGCAACACCTGCAGGTCTGACTCCTAACACTGATCTCTGCTGTGCACCTGGCCCATTGGTAATTGTCATTTCTGAGCACCTGGACTGTGCTTCATCCAGTGCTTCTCACGTTACGCCTGTCAAATGCAACCAACTGACTTAGGGTCTGAGGCTCCCCAAAAGGGGTACCTTGCCACCCTTCTTCTTCTTTTTTTTTTTTTTTTGATATGGAATCTCTCTCAGTTGCCAGGCTAGAGTGCAGTGGCACGATCTTGGCTCACTGCAACCTCTGCCTCTTGGGTTCAAGCGATTCTCCTGCGTCAACCTCCGGAGTAACTGGGACTACAGGCATGCGCTACCACTCCCAGCTAATGTTTGTATTTTTAGTAGAGACGGGGTTTCACCATGTTGGCCAGAATGGTCTTGATCTCTTGACCTTGTGATCTGCCCGCCTCGGCCTCCCAAAGTGCTTGGGATTACAGGCATGAGCCACCGTGCCCGGCCCACCCTTCTTTTATGAAACATTCTCATTTTTTTCAGCTGTGTCCCTGACTACAGATTATTACATCTTTCTATGTGCTTGTTTACTGGTTCTGTTTCCTCCTGTGAATTGACTGTTCATATCCTTTGCCCATTCAGCTCTCAGACTGTTTATTTTACGCAGGTCTGCTTTCTACCTCAAGGGTCACAACAGGAACTCCTCCAGTGTAATCCATCAACATGTAACGTTTTTGTCCCCTTTCTGTTTTGCAACAACTCTGAAAATAATTACTTGCCTGTACTGCTAAATAAGAGGGTAAGAATGTGATTTCATCCATCCCCCACGCCTCTAGCCCCAGAATAAAAAGCAAGTGGAAACTAACCATGTTTTTCGTATACATATTATGGAATTCCTAAGTCTGTCTGGAGCAGTGGGCACCCAGGCATAGACCACTTCTTTAGACTAAGCACCTGCTCTTTGAGGGCGGGGACTGTACCTGGTTCTGTTTTCCAGATATTTTTCCACTTGTTAATTTCCTAAACCTTTTTCCTATTCTGGAAACCGTGCATACCCTTTCCCCATACATCAGCTGGCCCAGCAGCCAGAGCCTCAGCCCCACTTCCCAATGCCTTGAGGTTCTGCTCCTCAGTCTCTGGCAGGCCAGTACGTCCACTGTCAACAGGCACAGGTGTTCCGAGCCAGGCTGCCCCATGCCCCCTTCTGTGACTAAGAGACAGACCAAGTGGGTCCATGCATAAGAGCTCTTCCAGTAAATGCAAAAGGTGGCAGGTGTGCTAGCCTTATTTGGCATCCCTTCATAATTTTGTGAAAGGGTGGCACTTCTGCCTTTCTCATATAAGCCAAGTCTTTTTCATAAAGATGTAACGATTTGATAATTGGTAATGATGTATTGAGAGGGTTGGAGGAGGATGAGCTTTGCATATGGTGAGAACAGTTGTGCCTATTCTAGCAGCTCCAGGCACTCTGTAACCTGTGGTTAGGTGAGGGCTAGTTGGTATTATGTCAAAACACATGAAATTGCCAATACTTGAACATTTTTGATGAAAAGTATTGGTGCTTCACTATTGTGTTCCCCTCTGTGATCAGGTTTTTCCTATAAGACTATCTTATAATGAGCTTCTCCATAATTAAAGCAAGATTGGGAACATCATAAAAGATGCTAGTGTATGTAAACCTGGGGTCAAATTTTATTGTAATCTAGATAAGAAGGATTTAAGTCATGTCAGAGCAAAGGCAGGCAAATACTAATTTTTAATACTGCACTGCATTGGCACATAACCACTGTCCTCACGGGTCTTCTGTACTGAAGCCCTCATGGGTACCCAGAGTCCAGTTCCCCATCCTCTGTCCTTTGGTTCCCACATGCGCTTAGAAGAGCCAGCACTGTGGTCCTTTACCACATCCTCCTGGTGCTCCAATTAAGTAAAGCCATTGAGGTTTTCCTGTAGTTGTAGATTGATATCTCTGAATTAATCACGAGAGAACATAGACATCGTATAGGAAAATCTGGCCAGAAACAAGACAGCCTCAGCCAAGAAATGTTTTTTCTTGGAGTTGGAAAACACAAGAAACAGATGATTGGGTTCTATTCACGTTTGAAGGGAACATAAATCAACATGGGTTTATTCATAAATGATTCTCCTCTTACAGACTGGAGTCCCGGCGCAGAGTAAAGGCAGGCACGTAGATGGCTCCAGGAAGGGGGCCTTAGGGAACAAGGAGGTCAGGAATTTGTGTGGGTGTATGAGGGTAAAAATTGCCCGTGATATTACTTTGCCATCTAATCCTAGGGCTGGGAAAATGGGACTTTGCTCCCCTCTGCTTGAACTGTAATCACCTCCTGACTAGTGTTTATGTTCAGAAGAACAGCAGCCCAGCCCTGATCCTGGGGGTTTATCAAAGCTTTTTTTAGCCCAGTCAGTCAGAGGACAGTTCCAAAAGGGTGTGGGCGTGTAGCAGACACCATGATCAGGGACTCACGAGAGCTGTGCTGTTACAGGAGTGTGTCTGAGCCCAGCATGGCATTGCATGCAGACCAGGGCAGCGGGTGGTCCTGATGCCAGGTGCCCAGGTGGGCTGCGAGGCTGAGCGCTGCCCGTTCCTTTCCAGAACGAAAGTTCAGACACTGGAGTGCACTTCCGTAGTTTTCTCACGTTATCTGGCTCCCCATCATTTTTCTTTCCTCTGTCTAAACACAAGCATGGGGAGTTTTGACAAGACAGATCTGAAATGCTGGCAGGGTGCAAGGGAGGGGAGCGCTTCTTTATTTCATTTGGTGGCACCTTTCCCCCCAGCTTTATTAAGGCACAACTGACAAATTGAACTGCGTGTATTTAAGGTGTGCATGTGATCTGCAATGGTGGATACCGAGAAATGACTGCCACAGTCAAGTTGGGGAACACGTCTTGATGGCACCTTTTAGAGCTCCAATCCCAGTCATGTTGTAGTTTGCTACGTGACCACCTACATTGTAATTTGGGTGGGGCAGGGAGAACTGGTGCAATGAGATGATGGCCAAGTTCCCTGGACCTGTGTAAAATAATGAACATTTAGGTATTAGCGCAACATATGGACCCACCATGTGAGGATCTCAGAGTCCTTTATCGAGATAAATTTCATCATCGAATTAGAACCCAGTGGCAGTTTAAGAGACTTAATGTGAGCTCTATTTCATCTTAAAATAGTTGCACTCAAAGCTCAGCTTTAATTTTCCTCCACTTCATTCTGATCCTCCAGGGTTTCTCATGTCCCACAGAATAGAAGGTGCCCCTAGCGTGGCTGGTCGGGCCCTTCCCGTCAGCCGCTGTGCTGTTCTTTGAATATATCGTGTTCCCCCCTCAGGCCCCACGCTTGCGAATAGTTTTCGCCCAGAAAGCCATGGCTTACCTCCGTAAGGTCTTGGCTCAGATGTCATTTTGCAGGAAACTGCCCCTGGCCGGCTGGACCCATCCCCTGATCTTCTGTCCTCAGCCTACTTTATTTTTTTCTCTGTGCGCCTCCCTTGTGTCCAGAGGGCACACTGTGTTGTACTGATTACAAATTGTCCATCTTTTCCTATCAGAATGTGGACAGCATGTGGGCAGGGGTTTCATTTTGTTCACGGCTATGTTGTCAGCTCTTAGAACTGTGCCTGGTATATAGTAGGTGCATAAATACGTAGTTAGCATAGCTGGGCAGTGTTCAGGGAGTGAGGACTGGATCGGGGATCTGTCTTGATTCCATGCCCTCCACAAGGAAAGTAGGTTTTGTGTGTCCTGGCAGGTTTCTTCTTCAGAACACTAGAGAGGCATCGCTGTGCACAGATCATAAGGGCTTTTATTCCATAAGCAAACCCTTCTTAGGACCTCCCAGATGAAGACGTAAAATATTGCTGTGCCCCAGGATTTCTAGACCATCCAAATCAAGTATTCGGATCACTCCAATATACAGCTATCATTCTGTAGATAAACTTAATATTTCAACTACGACATAGTTGTATGTATCCACGAGATTCCAAGCTTCTCAGATATAGGAAGCATGTCCTCTAGTCCTCTTGTAGTCTCATCCTGAAGGCCTGTGCTCAGGGACCATCAAGGATCTGACAGATCAGCCTTTCTTAGCCCCTGGCCCCAGCAGGAGGAAATGCTGTGTAAAAGCACAGCGTCCTGGCATGTCAGACCCGGTAAGGGCACTAGGTGCTGAGCAGGTGCTGGGATGGGAGGAGGTTTGTTAACATGAAAAAGTATATGTCAGGATAATGTGGGGAAAACACTCACTTCAGGAGATGCCGTGTAGAAAGGAAATTCAGGACAGTTTTGCCTGTAGGTCTCTAGTTCTTATTACCTTCTAGATGAGAGTACTGAAGTTAGTATCCTGTGAGATGTACTCATGATATATTCATTTATGGATTCATTTGTTCATTCAACAAATATTTATCGAATTGTTCTAGCAATGTACCTGGACCCAGGGGAAAACAAAGCGATATCTTTGCTCTCATGGAGTGCACATTTTCATGGGAGAGACAGATACTGTTTTTTTGGTGTATCGGATTGTGATTACTACTGGAATTAAGCACATGGGGGCTGTGGTAAACAATAATGGGAGGTGCTGCTGGAGGGCCACTCTGAGGATATGATTTTTAAACTCAGCTCTGAAGGGGGTGGTCTGGACCTCTTTGGTAAGGTCCAGGCAGAGGGAATGGTTGGCATAAGGGCCTCTGGCCGACAGACTGTGGTGTGTTCACACAGGAAGCCAGTGTGAACAGAAGGTAATGACCAAAGGGAAATGGGTATTGAAGAATGTTTGCTAGTCTTCTGTATTCGTCAGGGTTCTCCAGGGAAACAGAACCAACAGGATAGATACAGCGATAGATGTGTATATAGATATATAGAGAAATTCATCACGAGGACGTGGCTCACGTCATCGTGGAGGCTGAGAAGTCCCACGACCTGCTGTCTGCAGGCTGGAGACTTGAGACTGGCTAGTCCGAAGGCCTGAGAAGCAGGGCAGCTGATGGGATAAATCCCAGCCTGAGGTGGGAGAAGATGAGATGAGCTGTCCCAGCTCAGGTAGGCGGGCAGTAAAAGGGGACAGACTCCCCCTTCCTCTACCTTTTGTTCTATTCAGGCCCCCAACAGATTAGATGATGCCCACCTACATTGGTAAGGGCAGTCTACCTTGTAGAGTCCACCAATTCAGGTGCTGATCTCCTCCAGAAACACCCACACAGGCACTTCCAGAGATCATGCTCAGTCTGCACACGCCAGGGCCAATTTGACACACAAAATTAACCACCACTGAACTGCTCTAAGTCTTCTCATTTTTTTGATGATCATGTCCTTTTCCAGGAAAATTAGCATCCTTTACCTATTTCTCCTTCTTAAAACTTTAATTACCAATCCTGTAAAGATGGTAGTAAGGGGAGAGTTTAAAAAGCCTTCTGGTTTAGCACTTTGCCATCCACAAAGCTCTTTCACAACTGTAAGCTAATGAAAAGCAGTGAGAGGCCCCATTTAAAAGGTCTACAATTAAATGTGTTCTTCTTCATCCCTTTGTATGATCCAAAGTATGAATACAATCTTTATTATGCTTTGATTGTTTTCTTTACTAAACTTTAAAAAATTGTGGTAAAATGCACATAGCTTAAAATTTACCATCTTTTTTTTTTTTTTTAAAGACAGAGTCTCACTCAGTCACCCAGGCTGGAGTGCAGTGGCGCAATCTCAGCTCACTGCAAGCTCTGCCTCCCGGGTTCATGCCATTCTCCTGCCTCAGCCTCCCGAGTAGCTGGGACTACAGGCGCCTGCTGCCACGCCCGGCTATTTTTTTGCATTTTTAGTAGAGACGGGGTTTCACCGTGTTAGCCAGGATGGTCTCGATCTCCTGACCTCGTGATCCACCCACCTTGGCCTCCCAAAGTGCTGGGATTACAGGCGTGAGCCACCGTGCCCCGCCAAATTTACCATCTTAACCATCTTTACATGTATAGTTCAGTGGTATTAAATATTAAATATATTCGTATTGTTGTGCAGCACATCTCCAGAACACTTTTCATCTTGCACAACTGAAACTCTGTATCCATCAAACATCAACTCCCCATTTTCTCTTCCCTCAGCCCCTGGCAACCACCATTCTACTTTCGGTGTCTGTGAATTCGACTACTCTAGGTTTCTAAGTATTTGTTTCTTCATGATTGGCTTACCTCACTTAGCATAATGTCCTGAAGGTTCATCGATATTGTACATGTGTCAAAATTTCCTTCCTTTTTAAGGTTGAATGATAGTCCACTGTATGGATAGACTACATTTTGTTTATTCATTTTCCCATTGAGGGACACTTGGGTTGCTGCCATCTTGGCAATTTTGAAGGATGATGCTGTGAACATGATTGAGCATATCTCATCAGGACCCTGCTTTCAATTCTTTTAGATACATATGCAGAAGTGGAATTACTGGATCATACGGTAATTCTATTTTCAATTTTCTGAGGAGCTGCCATTCTGTTCTGCACAGTGGCTACACCATTTTACATTCTCATCAATAGTGCACAACTGTCCTGATTTCTCCACATCCTTGCCAACTCTTCTTATTTTCTGTTTTTGATACTAGCCGTCCTAATGGGTATGAGGTATAATCAATAAAAAGCTATACCTTTCAAATTGAAGTATAACATACATACAGAAAAATACACAAATCAAAACCTTGCTGAAATTTTACAAAATAAACACACCCTTATCAGGTCAAGAAATAGAACAATACCAGCACACCTGGAAGCATCCTTCATGTCCCCCCCCAGCCATTATTCACCAGGCACCACCACGGCCCACCAAGTTACCCACCGTGCTGACCTTCATCACCATAGAGCAGTTTTGCTTGTCTGGAACTTTATATAAGTGGAAGCATGTTTTTCATCATTTATGTCTGGTTTCTTTTGTTCAACATTATGTTTATGAAATGCTTATTGACTACAGAGTTCTCCAGAGAAACAGAACCAATAGGATGTATATGTATACAGGGAAAAGTTTGTTTTAAGAAATTGACTCATACAATTATAGTGACTGGCAAGTCCAAAATCTCCAGGGTGGATTGACAGGCTGGAGACCCAGGGATGAACTGATGTTACAGTTCAAGTGTAAAGGATTTCTGCTGCAGATTTCTTCTTGCTTGGGGCAGGCTAGTCCTTTTGTTCTGTTAAGGCCTTTAACTGATTGGATGAGCACCCCGCCTCCCACTGTGGGGGGCAATATACTTTACTCAGAGTTCACTAATCTAAATGTTAATCTCATCTCAAAACACCTTCACAGAAACATCCAGAATCATGTTTGTCCATGTATCTGGTATCTGGGCACCATGGCCCAGCCAAGTTCACCCGTAAAATTAACCATTATATAGTAGTTCACTTTCATTGTTGTTTCTATTCTGTAGTGTGAATGTATCACATTTCCATTTGACTTTTCCAGTTGGGAGTATTATAATAATGCTGCAATAACAATCTCCTACATGTATTTTGACATATATATATATATATATTCACTTTTCCTTGGTTATAGTACAATAGTCTTTTTTATGACTCTGGCTTTGTTTTACTATTATTTTCATTTTGTAATTTTATATTTATGTTCATGAAAGATATAGGCTGATCAGTTTTCTTTTTTATAATATTTTTCTCAGGTTTCAGGATCAAGGTTATGCTAAAAGCATAAAATATGTAGGAAAGGCCCTTCCTTTTGTTTCCTGTATTGAAGAATCGATGTAGGATTCATATTATTTCTTACATATTTGGGAGATTTCACTGATAAAGATATCTGGGTGTAGAGTTTTCTTTTGAGAATGTTTTTAATTAGATATTCAGTTTTATAAATAGATATAGAACCAATTGATTTTCCCTTCTGTCATTTTTGTAAGTTGTATTTTTCTAGGAAGTAGTCCATTTTACTTAAAATCTTAAATATATTGGCATAATATTTATATAGGCTTTCTAATATCTGTAGGACCGTAGTTACGTCTCCTTTTTCAATCCTGAGGGTGACAGTTTGTGCTCTTTTCTTCATCAGTCCTGTCAGAGGTTTATTAAATTTATTAATATTTTGAAAAGTCAACATTTGACTTAATTTCTATTTTTTGTTTCCTGTTTCAGTGTTTTCTGCTTTTTTTTCCTTCTGCTTTTTTTTTTTTTTTTTTTTTTTTAAACAGAGTTTCGCTCTTGTTGCTCAGGCTGGAGTGCAGTGGTGCAATCTTGACTTACTGCAGCCTCCGCCTCCCAGGTTCAAGCAATTCTCCTGCCTCAGCCTCCCGAGTAGCTTGGATTACAGGCACCTGCCACCATGCCCGGCTAATTTTTTGTATTTTTAGTAGAGACAGGGTTTCACCATGTTGGCCAGGCTGGTCATGAACTCCTGACTTCAAGTGATCCACCCATCTCGGCCTCCCAAAGTGCTGGGATTAAAGGTATGAGCCACCGTGCCTGAGCTTTTCTCCTACTTTCTTTAATTTCTTGTTCTGTTTTATTGCTTTTTAAAATCAATATGTAAATCATTAATTTTTACTCTTCTTATCGCATATATTCACCTAAGACTAGAAATTTACCTATGTCATATCCTTGTTATTTTTCAGTTCAGGATATTTTCTGATTTCCAGTGTAATTTCTTCTTTGATCTATAGATTGTTTAGAAATGTATCACTTTGTTTATAAACATTTGAGGTTTTTTCAAAATGTTATTGATTCCCAGAGTAATTCCATTATGTGATCAGAAAACACTCTAAGTCCTTTGACATTTTTTCAGGCTTGCTTTGTAGCTCAGCAGTAAGTCGGTTTTGATAAGTGTTTCATGTGCACTTGAAAAAAATATGCCTTCTTAACAACATATATAGATGCAGTCACGTAACAACAACATATATAGACAGTTGAGTTAAGTTTGTTATTTGTATTGTTTACATCGTCTATGGCCTGTTCTTATCAGTTGCTGAGAGAGGTGTGTTAAAATTTCCCACCGTGATTTGGAGTTGCTGATTTCTCCTTTTTGTCCTGCCAGCTTTATAGATTTGAGGCTATATTGGATATATACAGATTTAGGATTGTTGTATCAGCCTGGCAAATTGACCCTTTTTTATTATTAAATGTCCGTCTTTTTTGCTAGTAATGCATCTTGTCTTAAAGTCTATTTTGCATGATGTGCCAGCTCTTGTTTGGTTAGTGTTTTTATAGCACAGTTTTCCGTTCTTCTGTTTCCTGTCATCTTATTGTTTGTTTTCTGTTTGTTCTACTTGTTCTGTAGTCCTTTTCTTTCTTATCTTCTTTTGAATTATGTTTTTTTGTTTGTTTTCTTTTTGAGATGGAGTCTCGCTCTGTTGCCCAGGCTGGAGTGCAGTGGCACGATCTCGGCTCACTGCAAGCTCCGCCTCCCAGGTTCACACCTTTGTCCTGCCTCCGCCTCCCGAGTAGCTGGGACTACAGGTGTCCGCCACCACGCCTGGCTAATTTTTTGTATTTTTAGTGGAGATGGGGTTTCACCATGTTAGCCAGGATGGTCTTGATCTCCTGACCTTGTGATCCATCTACCTTGGCCTCCCAAAGTGCTGGGATTACAGGTGTGAGCCACTGCGCCCAGCCTGAGCCACTGCACCCGGCCTGAATTATGTATTTTTAAAAATTGTTTCATTTTCCCCCTCTTCTAACTTGTCTGTTAGACATTACTGTTCTTTTAGTGGTTATTCTAGATATTGCAAAATGGTCCTTGACTTATTTTATTAAAGTCTAATATGAATTTAAAATTAGAACTGATATCTTAGTATGTGCTGCTTCTGTAGCTAATGCATTATTCTAGGAATGCTTATAAATGTGGTTCTTTTTTGTGTATCAGAATGGCCCTTAAAGACCTCTTAGAGCTGTTAATGTTATAAATAATCACCAAAGTAAGTGATTATTACCTTAAATACATTAAAAGAGTGAAGTTGAAATCTTAGATAATCTTTAGAAATTATTCAACTTTTTTGAAATTCTGTTACTAATTCTCCTAGAGAAAAAAGAAAATTTGTTTTAAACAAGAATGATTTATAGATTATTTTTTATAGTAAACTACACTGTTTGTGGAAAATATTAAAACATTGCCCTTTGAGCATGCAGAAGTGATATCCATTAAATGCATAGCAAAACATGACCCTCAGATAATTTTTGTTTTCGGTTTCTAATGCCACAGATTTACATGAAGCGATTAAGGACAGGTGGTTAGTGTGTATTTAATTTTGTTATTTGGATTCAGGATGCTCTTATGAATCCTCTGGTGAAAGTCAGAAAGCAGAATTATGGGTACAGGTTGATTTTCAGAAAGCCTCTGTCACCAGGCAAGCAGGTACACGCTTCTGCAATGGTTTGAAGAAGGTATTATCTTTTCAGTTTTCACCTCCTTTGGTCTGATGTCCTCTGTGACCTTTGTAGTTTTCCCCCTGCCTGTCCCTAATTGCACCATCTCATCTAGCAATTTGATGAAAACCTCAATAGGTGTTACTATCAACAGGATTATATTTCATAGTGGAATGTAATTTTCCACTCCAGTCAGTGATGGAAGAAGAGTGGTCAGTAAGAGAAAACCTTTTTTGTAAGAGGGATGTATTAGGAGTGATTCACAAGAATGAACTCTCTTTATGAAGTTTTATGTTTGCAAGGTACAATTTCTTTCTTTCTTTTTTTTTTTTTAAACCATGGTGAGATCTGTTTTCTTAGATGTGGTAGAAACATTCAAAAAGAGAAATACTGTGGTGTTGGAAGGCTTATTTTTCATCATCCTTTTGCTTTGAAGTTGTTTGGTGAATGCATTCTGAATGAGACAGTTTGGCTATTTCTAGCACAATTGAGTTTCTGATTTCCCTTTGGATTCTTAATATCTTTTGAGGGCCAGGGTGGGATATTAATAGAGGTTACTGGAAATAAACCGTGAGATTTTTCTGCATCTAGAATACAGGCAACAAATTGTTACACGATGACAGCAGCAGGCTGTGATTGTTCCAGGCTGTCCTTGGCCAGTCCTATCCTCAGGAATCCAAGTAGGAGCAGGAACAACCAACCATTCCCTTATTCCCTTCAGGAGGAGGCTCAAAGAAAAGTTGTTCCAAGGTAATTGGGAGTAAACAGAAGCTCATCGTTAGACTTTATGATTATAACCAATAACAAATATGTGTGTGTGTGTAATAACAAATTTTGTGTGTGTGTGTGTGATGTAGGAGGGTGTAGTTTTTTCAATGGCCAGCCTTCAGGTCTCTGCAGTGGCTGATATGGTCATGGGGTCTCTCTAACTTGTGGTTAACTTTGTCAACTCATAGCGACTCCAAGCAAAATGGAGGCTATCTCTGTCAGTGTGCTAGGGCAGCTCTAACATAATACCATAAATGGGGGCTTAAACAACAGATCTTTTTTCTCTCACAGTTCTGGAGGCTGGAAGTCCGAGATCAAGGTGCCGGCAGCTGTGGTTTCTCCTAAGGCCTCTCTCCTTGGCTTCTAGACAGCCGCCTTCTCCCTGTGCCCTCACATGGTCTTCCCTCTGTGCACACACATGCCTGGTGTCCCTTTATGTGTCCACATTCTCTCCTCTTATAAGGACACAAATCAGATTGGATTGGGGCCCCACCCTCATGACCTCATTTTAACTTAATTGCCTCTTTAAAGGCCCTCTCTCCAACTGAGGTGGGTGGATCACCTGAGGCCAGGAGTTTGAGACCAGCCTGACCAACATGGTGAAACCCCATCTCTACTAAAAATACAAAATTAGCCAGGCGTAGTGCCACCTACCTGTAATCCCAGCTACTTGGGAGGCTGAGGAAGGAGAATTGCTGAACCCAGGAGGCAGAGGTTGCAGTGAGCTGAGATTGCACCACTGCACTCCAGCCTGGGCGACAAGAGTGAAACTGTCTCAAAAAAAAAAAAAAAAAAAGGCCCTATCTCCAAGTGTGTAGTCCAGTTCTATGGTACTGGTGGTTAGGGCTTCAACACATAAACTTCTGGGGAGTGAAGGACGTGAACATAGTTCAGCCCATAACGCTGTTAGAGTCAGCTGAGGTGTCTCAGTTATATTCAGAGTGTCTGCAAGAATTTATTAACCAACACTGTTGTTCCTAAAACAACCAGCAAGAGGCTCTCTGTCTCTCTGACACTCTTTAGAATGGCACCAGCTTCCGTCTCCACACCGCACAACCAACCCGGCAGCTAGTCCTGGGTGCCTCTTCAGATGATGTTCTGGGCTCCCCTGCTTTACACCCTCCCTCTCTCACCCCTGTCTAAACCAGTGTCCTCCCCTGCCTGTGTTATCACGGAAAACTCCCCATTCTCGCTTCCCTCTTGTCACCCTGGAGCTCTGCCCCTCCACGGAGCAGCCAGTGGTATTTTGAAAATGTAAATCAAACCTGGCCACTCTCTTGCTCTGAGTCCTCCCAGCACATTTAGCGTGGGCTGCAGATGCTTGCCTGGGCATGTGGGGACGTGGCCCGCTCTGCCCTCTCCAGACTCAGCTCCTCCTCGCGTCTTCAGTACCACAGCGGGGCTACTCTGGCCTCACTGCTACTGCTCTCGTGTGCCAAGTGTGGTCCCTTCCTCAAAGCCTGGTATTCCCGGAAGGTTCTTCCCCCAGATACCCACACGGCTTACTCCCTCACACCTCCCAGTTCGCTGCCCAGATGCTCCTTCCTCAGGGACATCTTCCCGAGCCCCTGGGTAAGCCAGCTCACCATCCCCCGACCTCAGACCATCTGTCCTCAAAGCATCTTCATAGCACTGGTCACTCCTTGACATCGGGGTACATAATTGCCTATTGTCTGTCTTTGCTAGAAAGTCAGCTTCACGAAGGCTTTTGTCTCATTTACCACTAAGTACCCAGTACCTTAGAAGCTTAGAAGTTCTTAGTACCTAAGACTAGCACTTGCTTCATGAATATGTATTAAATTGATAAATGACATTCTGTGGCTCAAGTGAGTCTGTGGTGTCAAAGGTTATGCTGGGCAGACTGCCGTTGGTAATGGGCATGGACCCCTCTTTAGGTCCAAAGCAACCCCCGGGAGAAACTTGCGTTTTTCTCTGCCTCGTGCCCAGAATACACCTTGCCTGGGATGATGAGTTGAGAAGCTCCCCACAAGGGTAGATGACTCGTCTGGCTTGAAAGAGATTGGCTCTGTTGGCATTTTGTTAGCAAATTTAGAGTTGGGAGGTCACTAACAAGGCTAGTCCCTGATTCTGCAACCTAAATGGAAAGGCAGTTGCTTTGCAAGAGTGCCGTAGAGTCCGTGGGAGACATGCTTCTCAGCCTGCCTCCTGGTCCACATGTAGGCCAGCTACTTCCTGGGCTGCCTTTTTTCCGAAGATGTTTTTCATGAGTACTGTATTGAAACTTTCATGCAAAGCACCCTGATAGTGTGTAATATTTTTAGGGCCTATAGGCAATGGAGGCTTTACATTTTTGGTGATTTTTTGTTTCCTCATATACACTGGCATTGACCCTAGGAATGATAGCTGTTTTTCTTTAGGCTTGCTTGACTGTCATAACCAGAGCTTAGCAAATGGAGAAAGGGGAGTTGGGGATGTGGGAGCAGGGATTTCTTCTGCTTCCTCCTCCTCTTTCTTCTTCCCTTTATTCCTCTTCTTTGATTTGAGGGGGCTTTTCTGGTATGAGGGTAGAGGGGCATGAATTATACTTCCTCACACTGGAAGGGTCTTCCAGGGGCAACAGCAATTCATTTTTCAGCTCTCTGAGATACTCATTTTGTTTTGTTTTTGAATAAACCTTCACTTGTAGTCTTCCTTTCTCTACCCAGTCCTGGAACTGCCTAAGCAGAGACAGTTTGGACCCTAGAAACAGCATCTTGATTTGGTTGGGATGTTGGAATAGGGATCTTTCCATTCTAAGACACTTAAAAAAATAGTTATTAGGGAAGTGCAGACATTTTAGTTATTTAGACTTTTCAGTCTAGAAAGCATTTTCAATGGTTTTTCCTGTAGAGACTAAGGCATCTCTGAGACAGTGGTGGGTCCATCTCCACAAGGACTTAAAACTCCCGAGTCGCCACTTTGGGTGGTTCTTCTAGTGCTTGTCTAAAGAGCATTTTTGAGCTTTTGGCCTAAAACTTTCTTCTTCCTTCTTACCCGTCCTTTTCCATAGACCTCCCCTGTGTTGCCTGCCTGCCTGCCTGTGCTTTGCCTTGATTTACAGCATGCATGTGCATATGTAGGTGCACGAGACATCCAGGTGCTAGAAAGTTTGCAAGGCCAGGAGGGACATCACAGGGTCCTGGATTTTGGTCCCTTCTTCATGCAAGCACCAGCTAGGCACTTGACCTCTATAGGAAGGAGTCCCTCATCTCTAGAGTGGGGCGGAGATCATGGTGAGCCGTGCACGAAGGTGAGGAACTATAGAGAAAGCATCCAGGAGCCACGTCAGCCCTTCACAGGTGTGTGTCTATGCAGGCAGTCACCACACCCATCTCTCCGCCCAGCTTCAGCTCCAAGGAGCCCTCTTGACCTGCTTTTGCAAACACTGTCTCCAGCTGCTTCGGGTTGCAGCATCTCATTCCTGAAACCCAGAGGACGTGACTGGATAATAGCCGGGCAAGTGAGCTGCGGTGATATTTTAACACAGGCCTGATCTGATCATTCCTCACTCATTCAACCCTAGGCAAGCCTGGATTCATACTTTCCGTGGCCGCCCGCGCCAGCCGGTTTCCATATCAGCCAGGGCCTCAGGAAGGTGGAAGGACATACTGTCATTCTTTCCATTCGCACTGACCCTGCCTGCTATCAGGCCTGAATGCCAGCAGGTTTAGCTAAAGAAAGTTGCAACTGCTGACCAGGCTGTGCAGGCTGGCCTCTGTCTCTAGCACACCCAGGGGTAGATAAGATGGTTCTTGATGATCTAAAGCTGGGTCTGACTTCCCAGGAAAGGAAATCAAACAGGGTCTCCTCCATTCTCGCTGGGAATCCTTGGTTGGGTTCTCTTTTGTTTTGAGCCATTGAAGTATTTGTGTAGACACGGTGGGTCTGAAAGTAATGCACTGTGACACTTTCCCCTCTGTTCTCTGCCACCGGGTGTTAGTGGGATAATCAGACAGCAATTTCCCTGTGGATTCTCAGTGGCCCTAGGAGATAGGTTAGCAGTGGTTATTTCTGTTTTACAGAGTGGAAAGGCAATTTTAAAGAAAAAAATATTCTTCTGCTCAAGGTCACAACTGCAAACCAGTGGCCCAGCTCATGGCTCTGGACCTGCCAACCTGCCACTTTCCTCTTCTGAGGACTGGGTTGTGTCTGGCACTGTGTTTCAGTTTTAGAAAATGTATTTGAAGGAAATGGGAGAGTGGGGTCTATTTTGGGACTCTTGAATAATTCGTTTTACTCTATTTTCTATAAAGCGTAAGAGTGATTCATTAGCAAGCATAAGTAATATCTGAGTGATGCAACTGTACTAGGTTAGGTTTTGGGACCTGGTTATTGAATTGGTCATGAACACTTGTCACATACATGCATTGAGTCATACATTGTTGGAGATGGAAGGCAGCTTAGTGATCATTTAGTCCAGTGGGTCCCAAATCTAGCTGTTTGTCAGAATCACCTATAGAGCTTATTAAAAATTCAGATGCCGCGGTACTACCCAAGGCCTGGGATCAAAGATCTGGACCCTTTGTCTTTATCATTGCATTTTTGCGGGGTGGGACTCTCGCTCTGTCACCCAGTCTGGAGTGCAGTGGCGCAGTCTCAGCTCACTGCAGCCTCTGCCTACCAGGCCCAAGTATCTTCCCACCCCAGCCTCCCAAGTAGCTGGGACTACAGGCAGGTACCACCATACCTGGCTAATTTTTTGTATTTTTGGTAGAAACGAGGTTTTGCCATGTTGCCTAGGCTGGTCTCAAACTCCTGAGCTCAAGTGATCTGCCCACCTCAGCCTTCCAAGGTGCCGAGATTACAGTCATGAGCCACCGTGCCCGGCCATAACATTGCATTTTTAACAAATTCTTGCAAGCAGTTCCTAAACAACTGGCCTAAAAACCTTTAAGGAACCCCACATTTGAGAATCACTGGATGCAAGTCCTTTTTTTCTTGGCTTGTTTTTGTTGGTCTGTTTGTTGTATGTGTTGTCATTCAGGTGAGGAACCAGCGGCCCAAAGGGTAGATGACCTTGCCCGGAGTCACACACATCTGTCACTGTTGGAGTCGGGATGGGAAATCCAGCTCCGCTCTTCCCAGGCATGAGGTTGGGCACTGCATTTAGAGCAACCCAGAACACTGCTGGTGACACTTGGTAACATGCCCTGCACTCTTGGAAAGGCACTTTTGTCAGGGTGGATGTCTTACAGGGCCTGTGAAGTTCAGGAGATTCTTCCACAGCCCTTAGCAAAGGGCCATCTACAAAGCCTCTCTTCCTCCCCGGGCAGGTCTATCCCCCTAGGGCCCAGAGCAGGGCCACCAAGACCAGAGTAGACGCCAGGAATTGACCCTGGTCTAAAACTAGTCTGTCCGTTCTGATCTGCTGCCCAGTGAGAGTCACCTGCCTGGGAACCCTGCTCACAGATGACCAGGCCCAGTAGAGAGATGCTAAGAATAGGTAGTTTGTTCGGATGCAGATTCCTAGGGGGTCTGGCTGATCCTGGCTGATGGCTGCTTATAGCACGAGACCTCAAGTTTCTCAATCTAATATTCTTAGTTCTGCATCAAACAGATGGGAGTTTATTTTCTGGATCCTGCCTATTCATGGAACTCATTTAATATGGAGGGTGTTGTTGATGTCCTTCCTCATCTGCTTCTCAAGCTAGATATTTGCAGGTGAGGGGAGAAGAATCATAAGGTGAGCGCTCAGAGATACGGGGGTCAAGGAGAATATAAGCTCTTACGTTTCCAAACGTACATCTTGCTCTTTTGTGTTTTTGCATGTGACCTTCATGCTGATTGTCCTCTGGACTGTGTGACCTTGGCACCCTCGGTTTCCTCATCTTATTGGTCCTTGTACCTCTAGTAGTCAGTGGACTGACAGTCCACACGCCTCTGCAGGGCTCCAGACCTGGCCGTCTGACTTCCCAGCAGACCTTCCCCTCGGTTGTGCCCAGACTTTTCACACTGTGTCCGAAGCTGAGCCTTCATCTCTGTTCCTGGACTTTCTTCCCCTCTTTTGTCCTCTCCCATCCACTCCACTGTTTGCGCTAGAAACTGGGGAAGTATTGTTGGCACCTTCCCTCTCACTCCTACATATTAGCCAAAGGTTTTATAGATTTCACACCTAAGCAGTGATGTTTCAGCCTGCTTCCACTTTCCTGTGCTCAGGATAACTGCCTTGGTTCAGTCACTTTCACGTAACACTTCTTGCCTGGAGTACGCAGAGGCTCCTACCTAATGTTCTTATTCCGCTCTGGCACCCCTCAGTGGCCCTCTAGTGCTCCCCGAGTGATCTTTTCTTTTGTTTGTTTGTTTGTTTGTGAGACAGGGTGTGGCTCTGTCACCCAGACTGGAATGCAGTGGCATGATCACAGCTCACTGCAGCCTCTGCCTCCTGGGCTCAAGTGATCCTCCCACCTCAGCCTCCCGAGTAGCTGGGACTACAGGCGCATACCACCATGCCTGGCCAATTTTTGTATTTTTTGTAGAGACAGGGTTTCACCATGTTGCCCAGGCTGATCTCAAACTCCTGGGCTTGAGCGATCCACCCACCTCCGCCTCTCAAAGTGCTGGGATTATAGGCATGTGCCACCATGACTGGCCCAAGTGATTTTTCTAAAAACCTATGTATGTCATCATCTCACTATCATGCTTTTAGATACTCTTCAGTACTTGTCTGTTGTTCATAAGATAAAGTTCAAAATCCCTACTTTGTGAATAAGGCCTTTCATTTGGACCCTGTTGTCTCAGCTCTTGCTTCTCCCTCACTCAGCTCATCAGTGCAGTGGTGCTCAACTACCTGAGGTTCCTAGGACACAGGGCGCTGTAGGATGGAAACTGCAGTTGCCTCCACCTGGGATGCTCCAGACCCCTTCTTCATGGAGCTGACCCCTGCCGGCCTTCCGATGGCCTTTTCTCAGTAGAGGTTGACTCTGTTCCCAACTACTATCTGATGTTCTGGAATGAAGAAACGATTTTAGTATTGCCAGCTCCTAGCACAATCATTGCCATGTTATGTGTGATCAATATGTGTTTGATGAGTGAATGAATGAGTTAGCAACTCCTTTAGAAACCAAGTCCTATAATTGAACCAAAGAGAAAGTATTATCCATTAGGTATCTTTGGGTCTTCTTCCACCTGCTTGTTTGTGTTATAATATTGTTGTGATTATCATAGATTTCTTGCTGAGCAGTGATTAGAGTCTCCGTAAACTCCATCCATTTTAAACTTTGAAACATTCAAAGACATTGACCAAAATGTTCAGACTTCTTCGGTGCTAGTACATTGTTTTCAACCTGCTGTGACTTATTTCTCCTAAAGACTACTGCTGGCTGATTTGCGTTTTGTTTTTAATATTCATCATTCTTCCTGTGTGCACATGACAATCAAAGACTGATTTAAAGGTAAAGGGAAAAATACCATCAAGCCTGGAACGTGTCACAACTGCCCACCCCACACTTGGGTTTGTGTCCGAGTTGGACAGTGTCCCCGGGGCTCTTTTTCCCTTGTCCTGGGTTCCTCTGGAAGCTGTCCAGATCCCTGCCCTTGGAGGGGCCCCAACTCTTATTGCCAGAAAGAACAGCTCAGGTAGAGGGCACAGCCTCCAGAGAGGGGTGGTGCAGATACGAACCTGCAGAGGTCTGTGACTTGTTTATTGCACTTATCTGACTAAGACAGTGTAAACCCCTGCGCTTTTATTGGGAAACAGAAGGAAGAACTTGTTGGGACAATTATGGAATCAGAGAATTTTGTCACTGGGTGGTACCTTAGGGATCATCTAAGGTAAACGACATCGTTGAGTTCTTGGGTATGAATGAAAATTTTTCATAAGCTCTCCTGCATTTCTTCCCCTCCAGCCACCATATATAGGGCACAGCAGTTTTGGAGAATTCCACGGGACCCTGGCTCACTCGCTCACTCACTCAGAGTTAAGGATTCTATACAGTGTGATGGGATCTAGTGCTAGACTGGCCTGAGTCCAGCCTATTCAAGTTCTTTGAGTTTATTTCCTCATTTGTAAAATAATGCCTACCTCAGAGCTGTCCTGAGGATTAAATGACACCTTTTGGGGTCACTAATGGTCCCTTACCACACCGCTGTCTCGTCTCTTCTTCTGAAGTTCAGCTATAGGAGCTCGTTTTGCATGTGTCCTTGCTGTTAATGGAACTGCACTTAGGAAATCCGGTCACCAATCTTTCTGTGTTAAACGCCTTTTGAAAAACACTTTCACCCAGCATGGTGGCACACACCTGTAACCCCAGCTGCTTGGGAGGCCGAGGTGGGCAGACTGCTTGAGCCTGGGAGGTTGTGGCTGCAGTGAGCCATGATCGTAACACTGCACTCCAACCTGGGTGACAGAGTGAGACCTTGTCTCTAAAAATATACATCTAAATGCAATAAAAAACACTTTCACTTTGCATAAGCTTCTTTCTTACCCACAGGCATCAATTCTCTGGGCTCTAGGTTTGACCTCCTTTGGGTGGGCTCGCCTTGAAAATAAGACCATCTCAGCCATAGTGCTTGGCATACACTAGAAGCTGAATAAGCAGGAGAGGCAAGAGGGAAGGAGGAAGAGAAGGAGGAAAGGAGGGAAGCGGGAAATGCTGGTACTAGCAAATGAGCATAGCTGCTCCAGATGGGTAGAAGGTGAACTGTGTGTGTGCTCCCATGGAGCCCTGCGGTGCACGCTGTGCAGGCTTGGATCGTGAAGAAGGGCCAGGTAGCTGTGCAGAGAGGCTCCTTCTGACCACATCCTCTGATTTGGTGGAGAGTGACCCACAGGTGCTGTTCGAAAACATTTGATGTAAATGAACTAGTTCTAGCAGATGCCCTCACATTTTGCAGTTGTGAGTTTCCTCTCATTTCTTCTTGATTCCCGTCTGCCTGTGCAGTTCTGCCTCCATCAGCTGTACATTGACATTTAGGTGGTTAACCCTTGATGCCATAACCATTGTCCATGTTTTATTCATAATTTGACTCTAAAACCTGAAAAGTGGTCAGTACAGTTTATGGTATTACAGCTATAAAAATGTTTTTCGATGCCAGCTAAGCAGCTGGTGAGGATTACGTTCCTCCTGAGTAGGTCCGGCTTCTGACGCGGGAGGCACCCGAGGAGAACGTGCTCAGCCACGGAAGCAGACAGACACTCCGTGTTTACACTCAACAACTGCTGAGAATCATTTCATGTCACGTTTACTTCATATTTGGATCTGACTTTCTTGAATAGCATTTTTATTTTTCTTAGAGTTTCTGTTATCTTTTTTTGACGTATTGTGTGCTTTATCAGAGCCTCAAGTTCTTGTATCTTCTTAGTTATAGCAAACATTCTGTTATTCACGTTTCCCATTCTGGACTGGCTTTTCCCAGGACCTGAGGCTGAGCTACCTCCTGGGGGCTTTTCTTCACTCTGTCCCTAAGCTGGGTCTAGTGCATCCTAAATCTCATGTCTTTTTCCTTTATGGTTTATGCCATCATTTTGCTGCACTACATTTATATTTTCTCCCCTAGAAAAGAGAATGAAAAGTCAATTGTCTGATTTCTTGAAAATATATGTGGTATCTCACCCTCACACTTGATTGATAGCTTATCCGCATGTAGACTTCTCCAGTGGACGTTGTTTCTCAGAACTTCTAAGGAAGCTCATTATCTTATAGTGTCCAGTTTGGCTGATGCAAAGCCTGATGTCAGTCCAACTTCCACTCCCTTGCAAATGACTGATTTTTTGTTTCTCTTGAAACATCCTTCTTTGTCTTGGATATTCTGAAATGCTTTGTGGATGTGTCTTCACATGGGTCTCTATTCATAGTAGGCTTCATTTGGTGAGTTCCTTCCATTGGAAAATTCATCGTCTTTAGAACCTGAGGATTTTTATTGCATTCCTTAAGCTCTTCCCTTTGATTTCTGTTCTTTCTGGGCCTCCTAGTAATGCTGGGCCTCCTAAGTTGGGAGGCAAGGAGAAAATGCAGGGAGAAAATTAGACCAATCTAGCATCTTGCCACAGTATTTTTTTTTTTTTTTGCAATGTGGGACTTTAGCCATCACAGGTCAAAATGCCATCTTGGAAATAAATGGACCTTGAGTATGTTTTAGAGGAAGGCATTGAAAATATATGTGGTATCTCACCCTCACACTTGATTGATAGCTAGCTTATCCGCATGTAGACTTCTCCAGTGGACGTTGTTTCTCAGAACTTCTAAGGAAGCTCATTATCTTATAGTGTCCAGTTTGGCTGATGCAAAGACTGATGTCAGTTCCTAAGTTGGAACTCTGTATGTCTTATATTTTCCTTCTTTATATGTTTTCATGACACAGATAATTTTGATGGTTTTCTAATTAGAAAAGCAATGTATATTGTAACAGCAACAACAAAAATTGTAAGTAGGCACGATTATAAAATGAAGCAAGGCCTTAGAGGAGGCAGGAGGAAGCAGAATTGAGGGAACAAAAGATGGCATTATCTTTGGGAGGAAGAGGAATGCTCCTTATTGACAGACCAGAGAAGGGCTAAGACGGAGTCCAGATGTAGGAGCATGTTGTAGCACACAGGGGAGCAGTGAACTCGAGTCACTTGGCCTTGCTAGTTTTATAAAGTGGAAGTTGAGGTCTTCTACTTAGACTGAAGACTTGGGGTCATAAGAAGGTGCAAAACATGTACAGAGGAAACAAGTGGTGACAGGCAGTTTGACCCAGAGCCTTGAAGACCCATCTGAACTTATATGGGATGCAGTCGTAGTGGGACCAGTTGGCCTGGTTTTGTAATGTTCAATTATTGGAACCTATGAGCAGGAGCAGGGTTGAAATTTGACAAGGTAAGCATGGTAACAGGACTTTGATGAGGGAACTCAGCAAAGGCAAAATATTTCCATCAGTGATGGTTAATACAGATGATTGGCTAAATAATCCTTTTTCCATGTTTGTGACTTAGTCTCTTTGTGTATCCCTGCCCCATTCACCATTACCATGCCAAAATGTGTCCCAAGAAGAACTGAGAAAAAAAGGATATTGGGAACTTTTGGTCCCAGAATGGTCTCTGCTAAATCTATCCATTTACATCAAGTAAATTTTCAAAAAGCATCCTTTGATCACTGTTGTAAAACCAACATCTCACCCAAGAGAATAATTTCATCTTGCATGCAGAATTTGTAGCTGACATTTGCTTGGATCTAGGAGGAGAGTCCTGATAAGCCAATGATATGGTTTGGCTCTGTGTCCCCATCCAAATCTCATGTTGAATTGTAATCCCCAGTATTGGGGCCTGGTGGGAGGTGACTGGATCATGGGGGCGGATTCCCCCCTTGCTATTCTTGTGATAAGGAGTTCTTACAAGATCTGGTTGTTTAAAAGTGTGTAGCATCTCCCCTTTCGCTGTCTCTCTCCTGCCATCATGTGAAGACATGCTTGCTTCCCTTTCGTCCTTCTGCCATGATTATACATTTCCTGAGTTCTTCCTAGCCATGCTTCCTGAGCAGCCTGTGGAACTATGAGTCAATTAAACCTCTTTTCTTCATAAATTACCCAGTCTCAGGTAGTTCTTTATAGCAGTTTGAGAATGGGCTAATACAGCCAAATTCACCCATTTTCATGGACTTTAGAATGTTGAGACTGGAAGAAACCTTAGAGATGGTCAAGCCCAGTGGTTAAACAGTTTCATTTTATTTTGTTGTTGTTGTTTTGAATGTCAGATCTTTATAAGTGAATTCTTTCACTGAACTCCAACACATAAAACAGCAAAGTGGAGCAGCCCCTCATGAAGTAGGGGTCCACCCTGGAGCCCCCCATTAGCTCCTAGTTACCCCCTGTGCCATTTCCACCAGCCCCAGGATGTCCCTTATTTTCTAGTTAATGGAACTGAGCCAGAAAGAGGCACATGGTGTCAGAGCTACATGTGCCTCCAGTATTCTGTATTCTTCTCCCTGACATTGGAGAAGCAGTGGGTCCGGGGCCCAAAAGGCATGTGAGTGAGTCCAGCCCTTGGACATCCTAGTTCTTACTGGGCAGAGGGAGCCATCTCCTGGGATTTTTAATTCGAGGCCTTTTTACCTTGAACTCTTGCGAAATCTCTGGGCATAGCAGGTTAACTGCTTGTGTTCTGGTCCCACCAATTTTCTGTGTTTCCTTCAGAGAAGGTGAAGGTGAATTCTGCAGATGTTCCATCCTATTATCTTTGAAACAACTGGGTACTGTGTCTCCTTAATGATAAAAGAGAGCTCTTCTTGAAATAGGATGATCATTTTCCATAGTTTCTTGGTTATCCAATTATGCTAGTGGTGATTAAATTAGGTCTTTGATAGGCATGCAAGTAAAAGCAGTTTGTTGTAATTTATAATAATAAGTAAATTGTCTAAATGGCTTTAATATCATTAAAAATTTTTATCTGGTAGGCACAGTGGCTCACACCTGTAATCCCAGTACTTTGGGAGGCCGAGGCAAGAGGGTTGTTTAAGCCTAGGAGTTTGAGACTAGCCTGAGCAACATGGTGAAACCCCATATTCATAAAAAATTAGCCAGGCATGGTGGCGCATACCTGTAGTCCCAGCTACTTGGGAGGCTGAGTTGGGAGGACCACTTGAGCCTGGAAAGTAACACTACAGTGAGCCATGTTTGTACCACTGCACTCCAGGTGGGGCAACAGAGTGAGACCCTGTCTCAAAAAAAATTTTGTCTGTATTCTCTGTACAGTTCTAATTTAAAACAAATTGATTGACACTGTTAGGGACATTTGCTCTCTCTAATTAAAAATACATTAGTATTTTAACACAATACTTAACATTTAAGAGGTAGATACAAGTTTAAATTTTGTAAAATGTATTTAATTGATTTTAAGTGGTAACTTTTTTTTCAGGATAATTTTGCAACTGTGTCAGAAAACTAAATAATGTGACAAATTTAAACATGTTCCATTTTATTTATTTATTTATTTATTTTTGGAGATGGAGTTTCGCTCTTGTTGCCCAGGCTGGAGTGCAATGGCGCGATCTTGGCTCACCACAACCTCCACCTCCCAGGTTCAAGCAATTCTCCTGCCTCAGCCTCTCGAGGAGCTGGGATTATAGGCACGCACCACCAAGCCCGGCTACTTTTGTATTTTTAGTAGAGATGAGTTTTCTCCATGTTGGTCAGGCTGGTCTCGAACTCCTGACCTCAGGTGATCTGCCTGCCTCGGCCTCCCAGAGTGCTGGGATTAGAGGCGTGAGCCACCACACCCAGTCACATGTTTCATTTATTTATAAAAGAACTCCCCTGTAAGAACAGATCCTTTTTACTCTTCACCATCATGATTAATTTTTGTGAATTTTTGTTAAAGTTTGAAACTTGCTTGAGTCTATGATTGGGGAAAGAATTTTTTTAAAAATGTATTTTATACTAAGTCATGTAAATTTCTATAAAAAAGAGGATATTCTAGGACTGTGCTAAAAGCAGTTTGTAGCTCTCTTAAATTGTATTTGGAGCAAGTTCACTCGAGAAAATTAGATGTGGATTCTGGTCACATTCTATTTTTGGTTTATCGTAGTGTTACTGGGTTGATTGTGCACTTCATGTATCATATTTTGGTTTTGAGTGTTCCAAAAAATAAAGTCCACTATCATCACAAGACAGAGATGTATCATCAGAAAAAAAGTGTTCTAGATGAAGGCAAAAAGAGTTTTCAGCCACTCAGCATGGATATGTGGAAAACATGCTCCAAGTGTTTCAGTGGTAGACCACTAATTCAAGACGTCAGTCATGCTGCTTTGTAATCTTAACTCATATTGCCTAAGAGGTTGTCATTTACATCCTGTTCTTAGGATGTTTTTTCCATACTTACCAGACCTCTTACACCACTGGTAAGTAACGAAAGCTATATGCAGAAGCAAATCACTCTAGTCTTTTTGATAATCCTTGTGCTTACAAAGCTCCTTCTTTCTTTTTTCTTATTATTCCCTTACTTGTCTAGTTCTCTTGTTTTCTCCAGATCATATTTTACCTATAACAGTTTTTAACCTCTACATCTTTAGAAAGGAAAGACCCTTTTTCACTGTCTAGAATTTTCTACACTGGTTGGTTTTTTAAAAAAATCTCTATAGTTGCTAGACTTATTGAACACTCAATTTATATAGGCGCTTGGGGTCCTTCAGCTACCCCAGGGGGCTTGGGCCTGGGCCCTCCCATCTGTCCTTCAACTTTAGGCTGTAGTTGGGCTGTGCCACCAGCTTCCAGGAGAAGCCATGGGCAGGCCTACCACTACCTTCACCCCCCTTCCTCCAGCCCCTTTGCCTCTACCAAACCCCACCCGAAGCCCCTTGAGTGGATCTTGTCCTGAGCCCTGTGGTCTCTGCATTCAAAGACTGGATCCAGGAAGGAATTAATCAGTGTCCTTGGGCAAAGTCTTGAATCCTTTATTATTTGAGATTATGACATGAGATTATTTCCTCATCTGTAAAGTGTAAATAACACCTACCTCAGAGCCAAGATAAGAAATTTAAGATGATATATATGAACACCTAGCACAGTTGCTGGCACACAGGATGTGCTTAAATTGTGAGTCGCTGTTCCCTTCCTTTTCCTTGGTTTCTCTCCGATTGTTCCTCCCCTGCAGCCCGTCATGCGCTCCGTCCTGAAAGCTCTCCCACAGTGATTTCTCCACCTTAGCCTTCTGGCAGTAACTCCAGGGTGGGGAGGTGGGGGAAGGACAGGCCCTGGCTGGCTGTCTGAGCTCACGGATGCCATCAGAAATGGGTTTCTAATCTAGGACATGGTAACATGCAAAACATCACCACGGAAGAAAGGTGTGTTTGTTAGTATTTGTATTAAATTATTTTGAGATAAAGGAAAAAGGCTTTTATTTGAGTCCAGTCTTTCAGGATTTATGGTGATTCCTACACAGCAATTCTTCCAACTTCAAAAATAAACTTAGGCCAAAAAAATTCTCTCTCTGCACTTGCTGTTTAGTGCTGGAAGGCGTTTTCCACAGACACAATGCTGTGTTCTCAAGCCCACAGAAACCTATGCAACCTGTAGTGTGACTGAATAATACTGCTTAAAGGCTACTCTAAAATGTACACACTAAGTGATATGATTTGACTCTTTGTCCCCACCCAAATCTCATATTGAATTTTACTCTCGTAATTCCCATGTGTTGTGGGAGGGACCTGGCGGGAGATAATTTGAATCATGGAGGCGGTGTCCCCCACACTTTTCTTGTGGTAGTGAATAAATCTCACGAGATCTGATGGGTTTTTCCTCATTTTGTTTCTTCCTCATTTTCCTTTGCCACCGCCATGTAAGAAGCACCTTTTGTCTCTCACTATGATTCTGAGGCCTCCCCAGCCATGTGGAACTGTAAGTCCAATTAAACTTATTTTTCTTCCCAGTCTTGGGTATATCTTTATCAGCAATGTGAAAACAGACTAATACACTAAGAAAGATCTTGCAGAGAGGAAGACACTGAAGAAAAAAGGGGTGAAATGAAATCAGACTTGAAATGGCTCTAGGCCTTCTCAGAGCTACCGGAAAGAAGGCCCAGGTGCACCCTGCCCTGCTGGTTCTGCCCCAGCCACTCATGAGTGTGGTTCCTCAGAGAAGCAAGGCTCCTTTCCTCTTAAAGACCCCCTTCATGTATGATTAGCATGGAAGTCCTCCAGCGGATGTAGGGAGAGCCCTCTAAGAGCTCATTCTGCTATAAACACAGGGAGCTAAGGTGGCGCAAACACACCGTGACTCCGGGAATCGCTGCCATCTCGCCAACAGACACACTTTCTAGACTCAAAGTTACAAACTCACTTCACTGTGAAGCTGGAAAACCAAATTCTCAAAGTTAGCTGAAAAGTTAAAAAAAATTTGAGGTCAAGCTCTGCCAGCTCTTCTAATTATATATAGCAAGGCCCTGTGATGGGTTTGTGGGAGGCAGGGGGGAGATTTACATCAAAGGTAGAGCACTTTTAGTTGCTTTTTCTAACTTGAGCACAAAAAAGTGTCTAGATTTCAAGGCTGAATTCTGATTGTAGGGGCTGATGAGGTCAGTGGAAGTGGCCCCAGGCAGCTGCAGTGCTGAATGTAGCAGAGGTCAGCTTTCACTGTGCACTTCAGACTTCCTTCTAAAGGGACCGTGGCATGCTATCAGAGCTGGGGCAGAGGTCCCGAGTAGGAGGCTCACGTCCTGGTGGAAGCTGCCTGAAGAGCATTGCCAACACCCTCACTGCTGCCAGAGCCGAGCCCCTTCTGTGCACTTAGCCATCAGATGGAATTTGGTCCTTACTTTGACGCTGACCAACCAAATGCAGGAGAAACATAGGGAAATATCTATTTCACTCCAGTTATCTTCTGTCCACATAGCAGAATGAACTCTGGAAGATAAGTGGCAAAAGCGAGCCTCATGGCTCCAACCCCATTTTCCTCTTAGGTTGCAATTTCCTTGCATCAGCAGCCCCGACAAGTGGGAAATTCCAGTGGAGCCCATGCTGCTAGGGACTTCTTAGGTGTAAGTGAAACCTTGGCACTTTCCCAGTCAGTAATTAGACAGAAATTCTGAATTTGAAAATAGATTTCAGATTAGCATGAGTGGGGAATTACTTTTTTTCCAACAGAAGGATGCCTCTTAGAGCTTGTGCTCTCAACTTTAGAAGTATTCAGGGGTTTCTTTTTTATTTATTTATTTTTTTATTTGAGATGGAGTCTCGCTCTGTCTTCCAGGCTGGAGTGCAGTGGTGCAATCTCGGCTCACTGCAATCTCCGCCTCCCAGGTTCAAGCAATTCTCCTGCCTCAGTCTCCCGAGTAGCTGGGACTACAGGCATGTGAACCACGCCCGGCTAATTTTTTGTATTTTTAGTAGAGACAGGGTTTCACCGTGTTGGCCTGGATGGTCTTGATTCTCTTGACCTTCTGATCCACTCGCCTCAGCCTCCCAAAGTGCTGGGATTACAGGCGTGAGCCACCGCGCCCAGCCTTGGGGGTTTCTTTTTAGTGGAAATTACCTGTACCTTTCTTACTTTGAAGCATTTTGTTTGTGTCTACACAAAAGTTTGAAATTTTACATAGAACCACAACAGGATTTGGAGGATGGGAAGGTGGGAGGCGAAGCAGTACCACGGATCAGGTTTGTTAGTTTAAAGCTGGCATAGTTTAGATGTTTGTCCCATCCAAATGTCATTTTGAAATGTGATCCCCAGTGTTGGAGGGAGGCCTGGCGGGAGATGTTTGGGTCATGGGGGTAGATCCCTCATGAATGGCTGGGTGCTGTTCTTGCAGTAGTGACTGAGTTCTTACTCTCTGAGTTCACAGGAGAGTTGGTTGGTTAAAGGAGCCTGGCACTTCCTCCTCTCTCGCTCTTTCTCTTGCCGTGTGACACGCTTGCTCCGCCTTCACCTTCCACCATGAGTAGAAGCTTCCTGAGGCCACACGGGAAGCTGAGCAGAGCTAGTGCATGCTTGTACAGCCTGCAGAACCATGAGCTAAGTAAACCTCTGTTCTTTATAAATTACACAGTCTTAGGTGTTCCCTGAGAGCAACACAGCAGGGACCAACACAAAAACTGTCAGGTCAAAGAACAGTGAAGTGGGTTTGCTTGGTGTGCTTCTGGCCCCTCCTCTGCCCCTTTTTTCCGGTAAGGCCTAAGTCTCCCTGGTCCCACTCTCCATTCTCCATCCATTTCAGTGAGGGACTCAAGGGCGCTGGGAATCCTCAATTTGAGCATGGCCTTCCAGGTCACTGTGACCACATTTGTTTTCAAGGAAGGAAGATGGAACATATTTTATTTACAGTTTGTTGCCGTGAAGTGTAACTTTCAGCCGTGTGGACTCATGAAATGTTGGTGGGCATTTGTTCAGGAAGGACAACCTGCAGCAGACACAAGTCCTGGAATATGGAGTGGATCTGGGGTTCACACTGAATTTGGAGACCCTGGATTAGGAGAAGACTCTGGGAGTCATTTGCCCAGAAGCACTCCACTCTGGGGCTGGACTGCCCGGCCCCATGCCACATGGTTGCCCAGCCTCTACCTACTCTCAGGAAAAGGCAGCTTCCTCTGTCTCTAGACAGCCCATTTCATCTTGATGCAAATCTGAAATGGTGCCCCTTTCCCTTAGGCCAGAAATATCTCCGCTTCTGCTGTCGTCTTGCCTAATACATTCCAGAGAGGTAGCAGGTTCAGTGGGTGGTGGAAAGCGTTCCTGCGTGAACGTAGTCACCAGCCCCCGACACCCGGGAGATGGTGCACACGAACACACACACATTGGGGAGCAAAGCCCAGGTGTGAGCTCCGCCCTTGCAGAGCTTCAGGCGAATATGTATGCATGGTCACTGGGGAAGAGACACTGTGAAGTATGATATATCACAAGGTATACCGGCTCTTTATGCTGGTATTTATTATATGTAAGCCACACATTTTGCCAAGGACACATAGAAGGGGGGTCATTGAATTCATCTAATACTGCCTTTTGAAATGACAAAAAATGAATGTGTTGGTCAGGAAGGGGTTCTGGGGCTATTTAATGGCACCATTTCTTATGTAGGCAATGTTTTTCGCATCTGTTGAACAGTTTGTTCTATATATATACACACTCATGTAAGTGGTCATTAAAGAAGCGTCTTCCTCAGTTATGGCTGTATTCCTGTGTAATACAGCTGTGTCAGCTGCAGCGCCCTCACCTTCCCCACCAGCGTGTCAGAGGAGCAGTAGCCCCCATTTGAGGGCACAGGATGGGGTAGGAGACATTGCCACAGAGTGTGAGCTGGAGCAGGCTGCCCTCTGTGCACCACCAAGCCCTGAGAGCCCAGCAGGCATGTGATGTCTTTAGTTAGCACTTCTCAAACTATCTACCAGGCAAACCTGGTTTTTGTTTAAATTTCCAACCTCTTGCCAACAGATAAACATAATATGATAAGAGTGAATTACTAGAAGAAAGAAGTGGAACAAAAAGAGACATGGAATACAAGCCTTAGCTTTTTCTTTTCTTTTTGAGACAAGGTCTCACTCTGTTGCCCAGGCTAGATTGCAGTGGCACCATCATGGCTCACTGCAGGCCTTGACTTCCTGGGCTCAAGCAATCTTCCCCAGTAGCTGGGACCACAGGTGCATACCACCATGCCTGGCTAGTTTTTGTTTGCTTGTTTGTTTAATTTTTGGTAGAGATGGGGTCTCACTATGTTGCCCAGGCTGGTTTTAAACTCCTGGGCTCAAGCAATCCTCCTGCCTTGGCCTCCCAAAGCACTGGGATGACAGGGGTGAGCCACCACACCTGGTCAGCTTTTTCTTATTAACTCCAACAGTCATGCAAATTTTCTGATAAATTTAAAAGTTTTAAAGGCTAATTCTCTTTTTCTGGTTTTCCCTCATGGCATGTTGACCCCTGCCCAGCGATCACATTTTGGGGAGCACTATCCTAGATGACAAGCAGAGGTGAAGCCCCAGATTTTAAAATATAGATGTGTGTATTTATAATTATGAGGTTTTTATAAACTTTATAGAAAAAGAATTAATGAATATTGTATCCAACTTACATTACTTCAGCTTTACTTTAAATCTTTTCCAGTGATCACAGCCCACATTTCGTTTGGTTGTGAATCTCCGCTGTGTTGTTATTCCACTCTTATTCACTGGCCCGGCCCTCCTTGCTACCCGGGCTGTCTGTCCCTGCCTCCCTGTTCTCCCCTTCCCCCAGTCTCCTTTCACATCAGGCTCTGGGCAGCCCAGGGCAGTCTTCCCCGAAATCGCAGCCTGGCTGCATTCCTTCCTTCTGGCGGTCTCACAGTTCTTATGGGGCAGGGTCCGGGTTCCTCCACCAATGGATCTGGCCCCTGCCTGCCTCTCCAGCTTCATTTCTTATTCATTTTCTGCCCTGTGATCCCCCCTGCCTCACATGGTTTGGCTGTGTCCCCACCCAAAATCTCATCTTGAATTGTAATCCCCATAATCCCCACATGTTAAGGGCGGGGACCAGGTGGAGGTGGTTGGATCACGGGGATGGTTTCCCCCATGCTGTTCTTGTGATAGTGAGTCTCCTGAGATCTGATGGTTTTATAAAGTGTCTGACATTTCCTCTGCTGGCACTCATTCTCTCTCCTGCCACCCTGTGAAGGGTACCTTCCGCCATGATTGTAAGGTTCCTGAGGCCTCCCCAGCCATGTGGAACTGTGAGTTGATTAAACCGCTTTCCTTTATAAACTGCCCAGTGTCGGGTAGTTCTTTTTTTCTTTCTTGAGACAGAGTCTTACTCTGTCACCCACGCTAGAGTGCAATGGCACTGTCTTGGCTCACTGCAACCTTAGCCTCCCCAGTTCAAGCGATTCTTCAGCCTCAGCCTCCTGAGTAGCTGGGATTTCAGGCACCCGCCATCATGCCTGGTTTTTTGTTTTGTTTTGTTTTGTTTTGTTTTGTTTTTGGTATTTTTAGTAGAAATGGGTTTCACCATGTTGGCTAGGCCGGTCTGGAACTCATGACCTTAAGTGATCCACCTGCCTCAGCCTCCCAAAGTGCTGGGATTACAGACCTGAGCCACCGTGCCTGGCCATCGGGCAGTTCTTTATAGCAGTGTGAGAATGGACTGATACACTGCCCTGCCCTGTGGGCTTCAGCCATGCTAAGCTCCATGCAGTTCTGGAAGCCTTTTCATGTTTCCCTGCCCTTGGCGCTGATAAACCAGCACTCCACTGAGTGAATGGTAGCTGTTTCTTCATTTCCCCACATGTTTTTCTGTTGTAAACAGCACTGACTGAAACATCTTCATACAATTTATCTTTTTTAATGTAGGAATTAATTTCCCCAAATGGAATCACCAACTCTCAAGACTGTGGACCCTTTATAAATATGGTTGCATATCGTCAAATGGCTTTCCAGAAAGGTTGGATTACTTTTCGGTGTCCACATCATTAAACCCTAAATTTTAACTCAAAAATCTTGCGTCAGATTGGCCCCAAGTTGAGTTTTACGCTAGATTTTACTGTGTATTCTCACATTTCTGGTGGCTAAAGTGAGTGAACTGGCTTTCTGCTTTAGATGTTAGTTCTTCTAAGGTGGGGTCTTTGTCTCTCCACATTCCTTTACCCTGAAAACAGCAGACACGACAATCAATACTGATGGCAATAGTGTGTGTGTGGTGGTGAGGGGAAGTTAAAAGATTTGTTTGTGAAAGAGTCTCTGTTCTATGTGTCAAACAAAGGTGGAAATGAAGAGGAACAAAATAGCCAACTTACTAAAGATATTCTGAGGGCGTGCTGGTGGCAGCAGGTTGCCATGGATGCAACATGAATAGGATCTCTGATTATCGTAGATAAGAATATCCTACTGTGCATTATTATAATATCACTGGGCACCATGAGCATTTTACACGTGTCTCATCCTCATCACCACTGCACAAGCTAGGTACCATGGTATTATTATTGTATTTTATGGATGAGAAAACTAAAGTACATGGAGATCAAATAACTTACCAAAGATGGCAAGGGCTGAGCGAAGCTGGGATTTGGTCCTGGGTAGCCCAGAGCCCTGATACCACCTATGACAATGGAGAGTTTAACTTTTGCATTTGCCTGAGTTGATGTAAAAGTGTCCTTTTGAAAGTATTCTAGACTTTCAAAGTCTGGGATAAGTTTCAGGTGAGTGAGAGCACCTTGGGAAGAGGGACTGAGGTGGCACCGCCCATGTAGCCTCTGCTCTCCCACATCACTCCTTGGGGCCCCTCTTTGCATGCTCCCCTTGCCCACAGCATTTGTCACCTTTCTTCATATGCCACCATAGAAATATGCTTTCTTGGGAATGCCTGGCCCATGATAGGCATCTAATCAGTGATGACCAAATGGAGCAGAATATTCAGGTAAGTCATGGAATATAGAGTGTTTGATTTTCCAGGAGCATAAGAATGTACCAAAAGATATCACTGCAGAGTAAATCAGTGCTCCATGAAGTCTTTATTGATTTTTAGCCAAAATGTAGCCTTAAGAAATTGCCCCTGAGGGAAATGGAGCAAGGTGATTGTTTTATATGCCTTCATAATGAAATTCACAGAGCATTCAGTCAGATTTTCTTGAAGTGCTTGTTCAGTATGACCTCACAGAAAATATGGGGCAGATCTGGGGGTGCCCCACTCTAGTTAATGCAGTCACATGGAAGGAAATGTAATTGAGTGTGGCACTAGTGCACTGCAGTGATAAATGACTGGGGATTTTCTGGGTAGTCCCTGAATGAGAAGGGATAGGATCTGGAGTCTGTTAAGGAACCAAATCCCTGAATCCTGTGTGCCTATGGAAAATTGCAGTGGGCAGGAGCAGCCCATTGTGCTCCAGCTGTCCTCAACTGTGGGGCCACTGTGGCCCGAACACAGGGCCAATATTGATGGAATATTCTTGAGTTAAAATTCAGGTCTTATGGGGATTGACACGGTGTATGGATTCATGTTTAGCTTCTCTTTTTTTCATAAGCAGGTTACTGAGGTAGCTAACTTCTTTGTAAAAATTATCCAGAAAGAGGTCAACACTTTCCAGAAAGTGCTAGTTCTTGCAGTTCTGCTTTCAAGTATTCAAACCAGCCAAGCAAAACTAGCTCCAATATTTTTAACTCTTGGAGAAAGATTTCACTATTTCAAATGTATTTTTGTTTATGTAGAGAGCATTAGAATAATATTTAAAATAAGTTGGTTATTGTAGGTGGGATCACAGCTCCTGACATCAAAAATAATCAAACCATAGCTTACAAATACACTTTTGGGATCATTTTCCCTTGTACTAAAAATAAAGTTTTAAAGTAGCCGCTTGCCCAAAAACAGTTTCTGGTGCTGGAGAAAGTTGCATAGCTTGGGAACTTTTATCCCGTACTTACTCTGATCATGATGTCAGCACAGCACTAGTTTGTCAGTTAGTCCATTCTCATGCTGCTATAAAGAACTGCCCTAGAGAGGGTAATTTATAAAGGAAAGAGGTTTAATTGACTCACAGTTCTGCATTGCTGGGGAGGCCTCAGGAAACTTATAATCATGGAGGAAGGCGAAGGAGAAGCAGACAACCTTGTTCACAGGGCAGCAGGATGGACTGAGTGCAAGCAGGGGAAATGATAGGCACTTATAAAATCATCAGATCTCCTGAAACTCACTCATTATCACGAGAACAGGATGAGGGAAACCACCCCTGCGATCCAGTTACCTCCACCTGGTCCCACCCTTGACATGTGGGGCTTATGGAGATTACAATTCAAGGTGAGATTTGGGAGATTTCGCTGGGGACACAGAGCCAAATCCTGTCAGTTTGTAAGAGTATAGTCAGAATGGCTTTACTGGACATTGCTCTCTTTTGTTTCTTTATTTGACCACTAATTCTCCATTTAGCTTCCTCCAGACTCTTGCTGTACTTCCTAAACAAATGCATCATTCTTCTGACGTCTTTGTGAAATCATGTCGATATTTCCAATTTTTCACACATATTTCTTTTTGTCATCACTTGAACCAAATTTTCTTCTGGTACATTCTAAATTATTAAGTATTACAATTATTAAAGAATTGAGAAATAGTTTCCATTATAAAGCCCTGTTTTCATCATTTAGAACTTTACAACAATCCTCTTTTGTAAAGTTTTCCAGGAAATGGATGTCCCACAAAAATCAACAACCTTAAAATAAATATCAATATGGGCACTATTGTTTGCTTCTGTTCTTTCTCCTTGATATTTATTCTTATTCTTTGTTACTTCTGTGTTCTAAGCGTAAAAGATGGAAAAATGATAAAGGAAGATTCTGCTTTCAAATTCTTAGGGAAGCCTAGGTTACTGTGCTTATGTGGAGCCGTTCACAGAAGGAACTTTAAAATTAGCTGCCTCTCTGAAGCTTTGAGCCCCTCCCAGTGTGGACTTCTTTCCCTGGGACTTTCATGGGCTGCCTGCATCTATCCTAGAATCTGCCTGTACTGGCAACCCCTTCAGACTAAACCAGGCTTGTTACAATCATGACTTGTGCAACCTCTTTTGCTCGCTTAGGCAAATTCTGGATTTGTGTTAGAGTGGTCAGAAATGCCTAGAACCTGACTTCTTAGATTAAAAGATAAAATTGCTGGGGGAGAAAAGTTTTTTAATGGTCTGAACATTTTCTCAGTTCAGAGCCTGAGACCTGCATGAGCTCACCAGTGCTCTCTTTAAGTAATGTTCACTGACTCACCGTGGAAACTTGCAGGCGTGTCAGTGTACCTGAACCCTGCTTTTTTCAGGACAAACTCAAAGACCTGCAGGAAGGAATATTTGAGTACAGCCATCCTGGACCACAGAGGCACAGGGCAGGAATGTGAATGTTGATGCTGGCGATGGTGAGCTGCCTGACTTTAGGCCAGTAGTCTCGATTCGCCGAGCCTCCTTTCTGCAAAGGTAAGGACGGTAACACCTTCCCTCTGTCCTCTCCAGGTTTTGGGGAAACTTGAATGAGTTAATACATGTGAAATGACCTTGTAAACTGCAAAGTGTAGGTTGACTGTAACAGAATTATTATCAGTCAGAACCTGCGTAATAAACTGCAAAATGTGAGCTCTGTTCAAAGAACATCAGGACCCTCTGTGGGACCCAGTTCCGGATACTTTGGCTGACTCAATCCACTGAAACAAAGCGTTATTTCAGAGCATGGCATTTAAATCGTTAGGCTTATTAGACCATTACCAGCCGGGCATTTGTGTACCTTACAAATGAGTTCTTTATCTTCTTCCTTGCCTATGAAAGTTGAAGAAGTGCTTTGGTGGCTGCCTACGTAATTGGATTCATTGTGGAGCTCTACTTTAAGTTGCACTCGTCTGAACTCATTCTTGAACATATAAGCCACTGCCCAGAACAAACAGGGCTCTTCTTCCAGAAAGAATCCTGCGCTGTGAATCAGTCACAGATTATATTAAACTTCCTGACACTACTTAATTTGTCAGGCAAGTTTTGTTTTATTTTTTCCCTAATCCTGGCCTTGTTCCAAATTTTCCAACTATTCCTGGAGTAAGTAGACTACATCCATCCATCTTTGCATTCTCACAATTTCCAGTGGCCCTAGTGGGAATTTCATGTAGGTAGACCGACAGCAATTTATATTTTGTTAAATTATGATTAATTGGAAACCTATTTTTAGCATTTAGATGGAATGTTTTTTACATAGTATTCCATTAGCATAGATATTAATACACTTGAGTGCTAATACCTCTGCCTTGCTTTCCCACAGTTTGTTCACTTATAGAGGCTGAATGATACTATCCACGATCATGTTCTTTCCGATCACATCCTTTTGGATTCCCTGAATTCCATCTGAGCGTTGGAGCCCAGGGAGCCTTTCCCATTGATTTTGCGACAGACAGGGCTGAGATCCGGGAGGTGAAATGTTCTCCCCAGTACGACTCAGTTTGTTACTGGAAAAGCCAGGGCTAGAAACCAGGACTTCAGACTCCTAGAACCAGTGTCCTTTTGAAGATGTCACAGTTCCTTGAAAAACCAGAGTAAAACTCTACAATTCAAAACCTTTAGGAAATATGTTAAGTTATTTGAGATGGCCGGGTTTTCTGTAGAGCTGAAGGGTATATAGCCTCTTGGTTGTTAGAAAAATGTAATGTTTAACCATTGGAGGAATCAGTGTCTAAAATGGACAGTGCAACCCTGCCTCTTAAACAATGATGAACATTTTCTTCTTGATCATTTCCTTTCCTGATGATTCTTAGCAACGCCTTTCTTGATCTTTCCAGCTCCTCAGTCATCCTGAGTCTCAGTCACGGTGGAGGTGGAGTCAGGTATCAGCTTAAACAGGTCTGAACCTGAGGCCTGCTTTCCTAGAGGAAGTCTTGGCCTGGCAAATGTTTCCATCTCTGACTATCTCATGGAGTTCTTTGTCAGATTGTTGGTGCAGGGCTCCCGCACCGGGTAACAGGGCACCCCAACTGCAGAGTAGTTTGGTGATGGGAACCTGAAGCAGCCTTCTCCCTGGGAGTTCTCTCACCTATTAGAATTTCTTCTATGGAATAGCCAAACGTCTTGTGAATGGTCAGCAGCATGAGAAACATTATCCTTTTCTATCAGTGACGCACAAGCATCTCCTCAACAGCTTGAACTTGTCAACATAGTTCATCACGGGCTTGATGGATTATTCTTCACTATTTTAAGAATTTGTGTTAGGCCGGGTACAATTTCGTTGTCACTTTACCTCAAATTCTGATTCCAGGTCAGACATCCAGGAGAATTAAGCACAACATGTAGCCTTAGTCTCTCACCTATAAAAAAGAAATAGTACCTGTCTCCTAGGGTGGCTCGAGGGTTACATGAGAGAGTGAGTGTGGACTGCTTGCATCCATACCTGATAGGTGCCCAGCAGTCGATTTCAAGATCGATGCTATTTCTCATCATCTTCATCCTCGCCATCTTCATCACTAGTGGCTGCTAAATCTATCAACATCATCTTTTTTTGTGAAAGATCTTTCAAGTATGTTTCTCAAGTATGTTAAATGAGAAAATTGTGTTGATGTTTGCTAGTTTAAAAAATGATCTTAAATTTTAAAAAGCCACCATGTGATGCTTGCTAATGTAGCTGAATCTGTCACTCATTTTAGCATCTTCCCCAGGCTTGGCAAAGGCACGCTGTGATAGTTAAAGGTGCCTGCTGGGATCTCAGGGTGTTGGGTTGGACTCTCTTTCTAGCCTTCCCTTTGACTCATTCCCCAACTTGAGCAATCATGTGACCTGCATTCAGCCTTCCATAGATGGAACAAAAGCGTGTAGGCTGCCACCTCCACACCTCAGTGGAGCGTTATGGGGAATTATGAGTTAGCGTTTCTGACACAGGTGGCTGGAGTGAGCCATCCAAGTGTGAGGTATCCACGTGGCTTATCTGGCCAAATGGACATTACCCTTACCAGGGGCTCTGGTGTGGTCTTCACAGCTTTTATTTATTTTATTTTATTTTATTTTGTTTTATTTTTTGAACAGAGCATCGCTCTGTCACCGAGGCTGGAGTGCAGTGGCATGATCTTGGCTCACTGCAACCTCTGCCTCCCGGGTTCAAGCAATTCTCCTGCCTCAGTCTCCCGAGTAGTTGGGATTATAGGCGTGTACCACCACACCTGGCTAATTTTTGTATTTTTAGTAGAGATGGAATTTCACCATGTTGGCCAGGCTGGTCTCGAACTCCTGACCTCAGGTGATCTGCCTGCCTCAGCCTCTCAAGTGTTGGGATTATAGGCATCAGCCACCACGCCCAGCCTTTCACAGCTTTTAAAGGACCATAAATGTGTCCCCATATTTTCATCAGGAGTGCAGTGAAAGCACCCTTCTCAGCATGGCCCTGCAACCTCACAGGTAATGTGATTGATGTGACACCACTGGGCTCAGTGTTCTCTGTTACAGTGGAAGAAACAAAAACCTCAACAATACTTGGTCTTCACTTGAATGGTGCACTGAAACATTTTGTCGTATTTTCCTAGCCTTTTGAAAAGTGTTCTAATATTTTTGCTACTGACTGTATTACAATGATTGCAAAAATAAACTATTTCCAAGAGAGTTCTGTTGTATATTTTTAGTATCGTCAGAGTATCAGAGACCTCACTTGAAAAATCATTAAAAACTAAATTATGTATTTTCGACTTGTGTGAATTGTGCATTTTATTATGAAAACCATCTTATGCCACATCCCTTTAGAATTAGTATGGGTAGTGCTGACCTTATTTTAAACCTATGATGATTATTATTATTTTGAGACAAGGTCTCAGTCTGTCACCAAGGCTGGAGTGGAGTGCAGTGGCATGATCTCAGCTCACTGCAGCCTCAACCTCCTGGGCTCAAGCGATTCTCCTACTTTAACCTCCCAAGTAACTGGGACTACAGGCACACACCACCATGTCTGGCTAATTTTTATATTTTTTGTAGAGATTGAGTTTCTCACCATGTTGCTCAGGCTGGTCTGAAACTCCTGAGCTCAAGCTATCCTCCTGCCTCAGCCTCCCAAAGTGCTGGGATTACAGGCATGTACCACCTCACCCAACCTCGAGTCTTTACTCCTTTTTTTTTTTTTTTTGCCTTTTATTTTTTTAAAAATACCTTTTTATGATGGAGGTTGTCAAGTGTATACAAAAGCATGGAAGATATTCTAATGAACTTTCTATACTCAACTCCTCACCCAGCCTCAACAATTATCAGTACTTGGAATCCTCCTTCCTACACTTCACACCATGGAGTAATTTTATTCTTCTTCTTTTTTTTTTTTTTTGAGACAAGGCCTTGCTCTGTCACCAGGCTGGAGTGTAGTGGCACAACCACAGCTCACTACAGTGCTGACCTCCTGGGCTCAAGCAATCTTCCTGCCTTGGCCTCCCAAAGTGCTGAAATTACAGACATGAGCCACCCTACCAATCATGGGATCATTTTAAACATATCCCAGGCATCGTATCATTTCATTTGTATGTATCTCTAAGAGATAAGGACACTTAACAAAGATAAAGTAAATGTACTTTCTTAATATCATCAAATATCCATTCTGTGTTCAAATGTCCCCAATTGGCTCATGCATATCTTTTTATAATTAGCGTATTTGCGTTAGAATCAAAATAAGAGGCACTCATTGCATTTCAGTGATCTGTCTCTTCTGTCTCTTTTCATCTGGGTTCTCCATCCTTTGTCATAGGTCCCCAGTGAAACTGTTTTCGTCTGTCTCACAGGCTGTCCCACAGTCTGGAAATAGCAATTGCACTGTTAACACTGTTTAGCACGTCTCTGCATTCCCTCTGATGTGGTTTGGCTCTGAGTCCCCACTCAAATCTCATCTTGTAGCTCCCATAATTCCCACGTGTTGTGGGAGGGACCCAGTGGGAGATAATTGATTCATGGGATAGGTCTTTCCCATGCTGTTCTCATGATAGTGAATAAGGCTCACGAAATCTGATGGTTTTAAAAATGGGAGTTTCCCTGCACAAGCTCTCTTTGCCTGCTGCCATCCATGTAAGACGTGACTTGCTCCTCCTTGCCTTCCACTGTGATTGTGATGCTTTCCCAGTTATGTGGAACTATGAGTCCATTAAACCTCTTTCTTTTGTAAATTGCCCAGTCTCAGGTATGTCTTTATCAGCATCATGAAAACAGACTAATATACCTCTATTTATCTAAACTCAGAGATCTGGGAGCTTGCTGAAAAATCAGTTTTTTGTTTTTGTTTTGTTTTTGTTTGGACGAGACTACTTCACACGGAATATCCTGTACTGACTATTGCTGTACACCAAGAGGCATGTGATCACTGATTGTCTCCTTTTGTGATGTTAAAAGCGCCATCCCTGGCTTCAGGTGTGGTCAGTCTGGCCCAGCTTCTGCAATCCCCATCCGCCTTTCACCCGGTGGTTTCAGCAGCCAGTGTTTACCCTAGCCTCCAGATGTATCAGCAGCTCTGAGGTTTCAGCACCACACTTTCAGCACCCAATACAGAACTCACTTTGAAAGAAAGATTTCTAAAAATAACTTGCTAGTAGGTAGTTAGAATTACTGAGTGATTCTTAATAAAGTAATGATTTCAAGGTGAAAACGATGGCATAATTCAAAATGTGTTTACATTTTTTTCCATAGAAACACATACTTCTCAGGATGCTAACTAGGAAAATAAAAAGAATTCTGTCTCAAAGAAAGAAGATGAGTATGAGAAGCAACCAGTAGAGTTAGCTTGTTTACTCTCCTCCCGAGAGCTCTAGCTAAAGATTCGAATAGTGCATTGTTTCTGAGATTTTTGCTTGTCTTAATCATAAGTAATTCTAAAGCATTTATCTTCCTTAAAATGCCAGCAAATTGAGGCAACTTAAAGTACTTCAGTTCCTTTAGGTAATAATGTAAAAAATCACTGATTAAATATTGAAGCGTCCCTTTGAATAAGGTATAATGACATGCTATCTTACAGAGCAGGGGTGTAGTTGCTGCTTCTTATCCCCTTTGCATCCTAATCTCAATTTCAGACCTCTCTTTGGTCTGAAAAGATTTCACTTTATAGCTTATTTGTTTCATCACAAGTAGAGCTGACTCTGGAATGAACTCAGTGTGTTTTGATAATGAGCCCAACACTGTGCTACAGGCTCGCCTACGGGAATATACAGTGTCCTTTAGAATCCAGAAAGAGTGGTTCATCTTAGGAATATATGGCCAAATGTTGATTAGGGATTTAGAGTTAAGATTTTAAAATTGTACCTAGGTGTCTGGGTTTTATATATCGTTCCACTTTTTATGTGGAATAAGCTTCATCAGAATCATTTCAGGAAATGAGAAAAGTAGGATATGGTTATGAATCAGCCATGGAAAACTACGGTATGGAATGAATTAGTCAGAAAAAAGGTTTCAGTGGCCAGCGTGAGCTGTGTGCTATCAGGAAGTGGCATGACTTTCCATGATTTTATGTGCTATAAATCATGTGGCATACTGATCCAGACACCTGGAGTCTTTTTTTTTATTATTATTATACTCTTTGAAATAAAACTGAAAAGCACCAATGGAGCAAAAGCACCAAAACCCTTTCAGTAGTTACTATCGGCTGTAATGGATCTCCACCCGCTCTGTGAGCTCTGCTGGGGAGGGATCATTCATCTAAAAGCCCACTGTGGCTGCTGGGTCAGGTTTGAGAAGCAGTTGGCTTCTGCAGAGTTGCTGCTACAAAAATGTGGCATCTGTCTGTTTCTTTTGTTTGTAATACTTTTTCTCATACCCCTGGTCTAGCCGCTTCTAGAGCTCTGCCATTTATATCTAGAAGGTAGTTGCTTTTCCCTGTGTTGTGCTGTGTTTAGAAAGGTAGTCTGAAATTCAGAATTAGGCAGTTATGTTCCAGTCTTCCATCATCCTATTAAAGAGAAAAAGAAAAACTTGTGCAAATGGGGTGGATTAAAAGTTTGGGTCATGTGATGTTCATAAAGCTATATCTCCAGCAGGAAATGCTAAAAATATACTCAACCACTAAAACTGCCCATGGAGGGAAATAAGTTTATTGCTTTATTGGTCTTGTAAGTCAGTTAAAATGTAATCAAGTCAGCCTCCTCGCTGTCTTTTATGATTGATACGTCCATGCATAGGCATTCAATAATGACAGCTTGGTATGTGTCTATGTGTGCATGATTTTTTTTTAATAGGCACATGTAATGGAATAATTTGGTTAGGAATGGAGTCTGCATGTGAGTGGCTGCATGACTATTGAACATCAGTGTCATTCCCGTTGATTCTGATGCCCTTGGCAACCTGGTAAACATTTTCTCTGGAAAAAAATCTTGTAAACCAGGTTTGCCCTGTTTCTCTGCCCTGTTTGCCATTTGTGGCAACCTGGCAAGCTTCCTATGAAGAATTGTTGGTCTAGAAGTTAACCCAAGTTAACATCGCATAGTATCACTTAGCAATCAGATGGCAAAAATTGGCATGTTCTTCCTCCCCCTCTACCTTAGACCAGTGCCTCCCAAACCTTACTATGCACAGGAGTCACTCTGGATCTTGTTAAAATGAAAATTCTCCTTGAGTAGATCTCAGGTGGAGCTCAAGATTCTGCACTTCTAGCAAGCTCACAGGTGATGCCACTGTTCTTGGACACTATATACTGAATGACATCTGTAGAGTTCAGCAAGAAGCCCAACCCTAAAGGGTATCATGCCTCGAATGCTAGTAATGCAGAGCCAGCCCTTCTGTGTCCAAGACCTCAAACCTCTCTACATCATATAAACACCAGCCCCCAGCAGGACTGAGGAACACCCTAGGATGGAGAGGAACCCTGATAGGGACATCGCATGTGTCCTACCGGCCTTCCCACCTTGTGTCTTAAACTTCACTTGATCCTCTGAGCGCACAGCCATCTGTCCCAAACTCTGCCAAAGCCTCATCAAGAGCTAGTAATGCCTTCCTTTCTCCATTGACTGGACACTTTCTTAGCAAGGAAGATGGTTAGAACTGTTGGTCATCTAAGTCTTCCCCTGGGACCCATGACCCCTATTCCTAAGTCTTCATTCTAAGATTTTTCTTTTACACAGCCCACTTGTCTTCATCCTGCAACATGCAGGGAGAGTTCAGAAAGTTTAACAGGATAAGAAGAGATTTTGACATTAGTGGCAAGGAAAAAATGCTGGAAGTCCAATGAACAAAGGTTTAGGAGGCTTCAGAATTCTTTAAGATTGACTTGGCCGAGCACGGTGGCTCACACCTGTAATCCTAGCACTTTGGGAGGCCGAGATGGGCAGATCACGAGGTCAGGAGATTGAGACCATCCTGACTAACATGGTGAAACCCCATCTCTACTAAAAATACAAAAAATTAGCTGGGCGTAGTGGCAGGCACCTGTAGTCCCAGCTGCATGGGAGGCTGAGACAGGAGAATGGCGTGAACCCGGGAGGCGGAGCTTGCAGTGAGCCGAGATGGCGCCACTGCACTCCAGCCTGGGCGACAGAGCGAGACTCCGTCTCAAAAAAAAAAAAAAAGAATCAAAAAAGAATGTACACTAGGGGAAGTGTCCCAGCGTGGAAACTTTAGCAGCTGTATTTCAGAATCACCAATCACCAGAACATGGGTTTTTGACTAGCTGAAGAATTGTTGAACCAGCGAGAGAGCTGCCTTCTGCCTTCTCCTGTTTCCCTCAATTGCCCCAGTAAAAGTAGGTTAAATCTTTAATTGGTTACTTTATTACCATGGAATTTTCAAATAAACCAGCAAATCAACATCATTATTTTAAAATCTTAGGAAATATGATTCAGGGTTTGTCATTATTTTTTCCAAGGAAGAAATGATTAGAGATATTTTCTGCAAGGGTAAATATCTGTGACTTTTCCAGTTTAGAAGTCAGCCACAGACCTTCATACACAGCATCCAAAAAGGAAGAGTGTTCAGGACATAAGATTAAAAATAATTACTATTGGTATGCACCCATTCTAATGTTTTCTGTTAGTGTCATGGGTGCCTTTAAAAGCCTTTCTGCTATTTTCCTTGGGCCTTCCCAGTTTTGAAAACAAGAGCCCCATTCCAGATGATTGCCAAAATGTGGCATTTGAAAAGGTGAGTTTAATCATTCTCATAGAATTGCTTGTCTGACTTTATCAACATCATTGAGTTATGTGGTGGTGCATATGTGAATGAGTTACTTACAGCTTGGTATTAGTTGATGGCAGGATACAGATTCTATCAGCTATATGATAAAGCTCTGCCCACTCCACTGGATGGATCTGAAAGTAGCGGGGCATGCCTTAGTATGGGGGACTGAAGCTACATTCATTACATTCCTGTCTCATCATTTTCTTTCAGAGGCTTTTCCTCGAGAACATTAAAGCCAACTGTAGAGACCTGTAAGGGTGAAGGTGGTAGTTCAAGATGGGCATATTTTGTATTGTTACATGCTCTTAAGTTTGAAGTGGTATTAGTCTGCTTGGGCTGCCATGATGAATACTACAGACTGGGTGGCTTAAACAACAGAAATGTGTTGTCTCGTCATCCTGGAGGCTGGAAGTCCAAGATCAAGGTGATGGCAGGGCTGTTTCCCTCAGAGGCCTTGCTCCTTGGCTTGTAGATGACATGCTCTCTCTCTGTCCTCACGTGGTCTTTTCTCTGTCTGGTATCCAAATCTCCTCTTCCTATAATGACACCAGGCAGATTGGATTGGGCTCCTCCTTAATGGCCTCAATTTAACTTAGTCACCATTTAAAGGCCCTTCCTCCAAACACGGCCACATTGTGAGGAACCAGCACGGTTAGGACTCAACATATGAATTTTTGGGAGGAGTTCATTTCAGCCAAAACAAAGTTCACAGAAACCACCTTGAATCTGCAAAATGGTTTCTCAAATGGAGATTATTTCATGGTTTTTCCATTTCTTCTTGAGAATAGTTCTGTCTTCATCTTCGTTGGGAGATGACAGATCTGTTTTATTGTGGAAGTAAGAATTGGGACAATAATAACGTAATTCTCTACATGATATTTTAGGGTATCAGATGGTTTTGCTCTGTGAGAATACTTCTTTAGAAATACAATGAGGATGTCCTGCAGAGAACAGAATGGGCCTCTGCCACTCAGGAGTCTTGGAAGTGCTTCCATTCTTACATACTCCACCTCACCATTGATGTGTCACCCTGTCACTGCCACCACCAGCAGGCACATCTCGGGGAAGGAGTAGGGTGGGCCTCAGAATTTTACCTGGGTCTGTGTTCAGTACCTCCTGGAGTTAGTCTGGGTGGCATGGTCATCTCTGGGTTCCAGCAGCTGGCATGGTCAGTGCCTGTAGGTGTTTGGTGGATGGATAGATGGATGGATGGGTGGATGGATGGATGGATGGATGGATGGACAAATGAATAAACCGATAATGTTGGCAAACCACTTCCCACTTAGCTCCACTCAGAAATATTTCAGAATATCAGCCATTGAGGCTGCTGACCTCCTGGTCCCCATCATTGTCGTCTATCTTGTAGACAGCTGCTGTAGATGACACAAATAGAGTTAAACCTTGTTTTGCTTGACGTATATTAAAAACAAGGCAGATATGTCGCTGTCGTGTTTTAGCCTGGACTGGAGGGTCGCCAGCACCACTCTGGCTGTGAGAGAGTACTAATTTTCTCAGTTTCCCTCCTTCATTTTTCATTTTGGGATCCTCAGTATTCACCACCTCGGCAGCCACCATGAATCATCTGGTAGATGCATTTTCAAACTCAAAAGCAGATTGGAACATCACCTGAACCACCTTCAGGTTAGAAAATGAACGTTGCTATAAAAGAAGTAAAAATAATAATTATACAAAGGCATAGGTTAAGTCTTTGAAACTGCCTGCATGGCAGATTTTACATTTTTGAACCGAGGCTGCCGCAGCTGTGGCTAGTGGTTGTCTGACCCTCTTCTTTCACCTGGTGCCTTCAAGGGCCACTGAGAGCATGAGTCAGAGCACACCAACACCCAAACAAAGCACACATGCTCATGGCACCTTAGTCCCTGGCCAGAGACATGCCACTCTTTCATCACATGGGATGGAGACAGTGAAGAGTCTGAGCAACAGAAGACTGATGAAGAGCTTCAGGTGTGAGATGATTAGGCACTGCACCCGGCAAACAGTCTCATAGTCCCTTTTCCTGGGTGTTGGACCGCAATGAGCCGTTTGCTGACCATGCAATTTGGCAAAATCATCAAACCTACACAAAACAAGAAACAAGCGCACAAAATAAGTGCAAGGAGGAAAAGGAGGCATTTTTCTCTAATTGATATATATTCTGGCATAGTCCTTTGCTTCGTTTACAATAGAACTTAGAAGAAATACAGTTTTATTTAGATGGCACTAAGACAGAATTTAACATTCTATTGCCGGCATATTTTGCACTAAACTTTAGTAGATTTACTGATAGATGTAGAAGTTAATAGCAGCTTTTTAAATTATCGTGAATAATGTTTTCTATTAAAATAGTATTTCTTATGCTGTTAAGCAAGGTATGAATTTTATCACAATATAAAGACAAAGATCTTACAAGTACTAAAATGGGATATAAGGTGTACCTCAGTAAAGCTGTCTTTAAAAGTTTTATATTTCAAAAATTTCGACATTGCAGAAAATTTAAATTCTCAGCGGTACTGCCTTAACTTTTTTTTTAATTATTATTTTTACTCTTTTGAAAACTACTTTCCCAGCTTCCAGTTTGAGAGGACATTGAAGAGCTTTTGCAGAAATCGCACGTGTCATTTTATTAGGAGAACTGATTTGATTATTGATATGTTAATTATAAAATTCTTAATCATCCAGCACATATCTAACCATGCAAAACAAATTTCATATGTAACTTTGAAAGCAAAAAGTCCACTGTAATGAAAATCAGTTGAAATTACATTGATTGTCTTAATTCAGTTCTTCTCAAAGAGTAGTAAAATGCAGTTGTTAAGAACATAGGATCTATAGACTTTGGTTCAGAATCCTGGTTCCAAAGCTGAGTGGTGGTAGGTGTCTTCATCTGCGCGGGCTGCTATAACAAAATGTCCCATTCTATAGGTGCCTTAAACAAAAAAAATTTATTTCTCACAGTTTTGGATGTTGGGAAGTCTGAGATTAGGTTGCCGGCATGGTTGGTTCCTGGTGAGGGCTCTCCTCCTGGCTTGTAGACTGACGCCTTCTTGCAAAAAGGACTCTACTCGCCTGACTTCACTTAACCCTAATTACCTCCTGAAGGCCTCACCTCCAAATACCATGTCTTAGTCCATTTCTGTTGCTATAACAGAACACCACAGACTGGGTAACTTAGAAAGAAAATAGATTTATTTGGCTTGCAGTTCTGGAAGCTGAAAAGTCCAAGAGCATGGTGCTGGTATCTGGCGAGGGTCATCCTGTGGCAGAAGGCAGAAGCTGAAGCGAGCACAGGAGACAGGGAGAGGACATGGAGCCAAACTCATCCTTTTTATCAGGAGCCCACTCCCACAATAACTAACCCACTCCTGAGACAATGGCATGAATCCCTTTGTCAGGGCTCTGCCCTCATGGCCTCCTCACCTTGTCAAGGTCTTACCTCTCCACACTGTTAAAATGGCAGTTAAGTGTCTAACACATAAACTGTTGGGGGACACATTCAAACTACAGCACCATTGCACGGGGTGTTAGGACTTCAACATGTGAATTTTGGGGGAACAGAATTCAATCCATTGGACAAAGTACTGAATTGAGGTCATTTGCCTGGCCTCTTCGTGACAGCCTTTTTCTCTTAGCATGATTTTTTTCCAAATTGTATGTCTCCTGGGGTGCATTCCCATACATGGCAGCAAGCAGGTGAGGGAGGGGAAGAAGGGTGAGGGGAAGCCGTGATGTGGAAAGAGGGGTAGACCTAAGTAAAAACCTGGCTGCCGTGACGGGCCTGGACTCCTGGATATGCCCTGTTCTCTTGGTGTGTGGGACAGTCCCTGCTCCTGGGCTCAGGCTTCTGTGGCACCTGGGTGATGGGAGCCCGAACCCTTAACTGAGTCCTCAGCTACTCGATTTTGGCAGGGGTAGTGGCCGCAGCTGTGTAGGAGTTTGCTTGCGGCCGTTTGTGTTCCGAAGAAAACGCCAGCCACAGAATTCACTGTTTTGCTCACTGTAGACCTTGCAAAAGTGTGGACCCCAAACTAGGGTTTGGGGAGAGATTTATTCATGTAGGTATGTCTCTGTTACCCAGAAAGTCATTTTTAATAAGTCATGCACTCATGACTAATCATTGTCTCCACTTAAAAAAACTTTTTTTCCAGGTAGGACATAATAATGGGTCAAGCTACTTATACTTTTCCTGTTTCCCCCTTTTAATGGGAAAAACACGCTCTTTTTCCATATCTAAAATGGAATTGAATGTTTCTTGTAACATGTACATCTCAGGGAAAAACCCATTGCTATTCTAAACCTGCTTCCTCCTATTCTTCAGTTCCTGGTACGGTGGATGTTGTTTGTGTCTTCTGACCTCTACTCTCTGAGTTGGAGACTGATAATTATTGTTAGTATGTGAGCATGCAGTGTCTGTCTTTAAACTGCTAAGACAGTGTTGCTTTTAAGTGACAGTAATTTTCTTGTTCATGTTTGTGCTGTCCTCTTTGCGTCAGCTTCTAAAATAGAGGCGAGTTGTGCACCTGTTAACAATGTGTTTACAACATTGTTGGGGTTTTTCAGACAATTTAATTATACCAGTAAATTATTTTAAGTTAGAGCCTATTAGTTTGAAGCAAAGAAAATAGTTTTTACATTTCTAAAAAAAAAAAAACAAAAACAAAAAAAAACTAATAAACTGCCAACAAATGCTAGACTATATAGTTTTATACTATAAAGTCAGCATTTTAATGTTACTTTCTTCTAGAACCAGAGTTCGGTAGTTCTTGGCCTGCTGGGAAGAAATGTTGTAGGTAAGAGAGTGTTGTTAGGTGGGGATTTTTTAATGCAAAAATGTAAACTTGCCTGATGTGATTTCTTGCCATTTTCTAAGTCACTGAAATGTTTGTTATCTATTTTATTTCAGTAAATCACTTTCTTTTAGCATCCTTCAGGTGTTCAAAGAGCATGTTGTATCTCTGAGGAATCTCGTCTTATTAAAGAATGACTGACATCCTTCAACATTTCTTTTTTTTTTTTTTTTGAGACAGAGTCTTGCTCTGTGCCCCAGGCTGGAGTGCAGTGGCGCGATCTCGGCTCACTGCAAGCTCCGCCCCCCCGGGTTCACGCCATTCTCCTGCCTCAGCCTCCCAAGTAGCTGGGACTACAGGCGCCCACCACCTCGCCCGGCTAATTTTCTTGTATTTTTAGTAGAGACGGGGTTTCACCGTGTTAGCCAGGATGGTCTCGATCTCCTGACCTCGTGATCCGCCCGTCTCGGCCTCCCAAAGTGCTGGGATTACAGGCTTGAGCCACCGCGCCCGGCCTCCTTCAACATTTCTATGGGTGTTTTTCAACCCACAGAAATCCAGTTAAGATACAGGCAAATGTCAGGATCTTCTTAGGACCTGTTTGAAATGACACGTTTCAAAGGAGCTCTGTATGAAAAGAAGTCATTCTTTTCTGTTGAACAAGAAGTTAAATGATTGTATTTGGTGTGCTGGGGCTATTCTTAGGATGTTAGAGCAACCTGTTTAATTTTAGGGCCTAGGGTTATTATTCTCCACGGGTGGTACCACTATCCTCCCCAGGGCATTTGAAAATCCCTGGGAGACTTTGGGGTTGCAGCAAGGACTGGGGAAAAGCTGCTGGCATTTGTGAGGAGAGGGGACTGACCAGCAGGGAGGCTAAACAGTCTAGAGTGCAAGGGACAGGGCCATGCAAGGAGAAGCTGTTTCCTCCACAATGTCGTTAGTGTAACTGCTGAGAAACACCGGGAGATGTCACAGGCTGAGGGAACACAAAGGATCTTTGTGCCTGGTCAGCCCCCTACTTCTTCAAGGAAGCATACTGGGGGTCACATCTATTTTCTCAGTGTTTCCCTTTCACCCATGCCCTACATTGCAGCATTTTTCATCAGAAACCACAGGAGCCTGAAATACACTTCCTCATTTCTGAGATGCCTTTCTTAGTCAGGGCTGAAATTAGTTTTCAGTGGGCACCCACACTCGGGCACTGTACTGGCAAAGCCTTTTGTTAGAAACTGTCACACTGGTGTTCAGATTGTCCTCTGCCCGAGTTTTGGAAGGGTGGGTGACAAATGCCAGCAAATAGTCAACACTGCCCGTTGTGCAATATGCTGTGATCTCCCTCAGAGAGCAAGAAGCAAACTTGAGGTGACACTGAAATGAGGGGCACTGAGCCTGCTTTCGTAGCTTTGCTTTGTTTTTGCCTTTTGGTTTACTTTCTCTGGGGAACACATCCCATAAGAAGGCTGGTCCAGCCCGCACCGTAATGGCAGGCTCCACTGATGGTGAGGAGTAAATGACACAGCAGGCTTTGTAGATGTGAAGTCACAAATCAGAGGGCTATTATTTGCTATCTATTCAACCATTCCCTGGCATTCAAGGATAGATCTTGGAGTTCACATCATACAGCCTTTAAAAGGCTCTCCTGCCCACAAGTTGCCCTCACCACCCCTCCTCCACCTGCATCCCTCGCACTGCTGTCTGCTGAGACTTACAGCCTCATCCCGTGTGTGACTTTTACTCCAACCTGAGGCAGGTGCTTCCTGATAGCAGGACTGGGCCTCCTTTAATTTCTATCTTGGGGACTAGCGGGCTCCTCTGACAAGGAAGAGATTCAGCAAAGGCTCGTTGAGACCAGTCTGGGTGACACAGTGAGACCCTGTCTCAAACAAACAAACAAAAACCAGCTGAGTTTCTGATTCAGTAAATATATATTAGTTTTCTATTGCTGTGTAACAAATTACTACAAATCAAGTGGCTTACAAGGCCCATTTCTTAGCTGACAGGTCTGTAGGTCAGAAATCAGCGTGTGTACAACAGGGTTCTCTGCTCAAGGTTAACAAGGCTGGAACCTGTTCTCTCCTGGGCTGCGTTCCTGTTTGGAGACTTTTGGGGGAAAATCGGCTTCTAAGCACGTTCAGATCCCCATGGCCACTCTAGCTCCTTGAGGCCACTCTTAGTCCTTGCCACATGGCCCCCTCCATCTTCAGAATCAGCAGCAGAGAATGTCTCTCACATCCTTTCTCTGACTTCAGAAAGAGTCCAGTCCCTTTTAAGTGTTCACCCCGCATAATCTCCCAGGGTAATGTAACCTAACCATGGAAACAGAATCCATCATAGTCAGAGTCTGGGGATCATGCAAAGCTTGTCCAGCAGGGGCCAAGATCTTGGGGGCCATTTGAGAATTCTGCCTACCAAAATAGGTAGGGCAAGAATTCTGGCAAGTTCCCAAGAAGGCAGATACTGCTGCTGTGGGAGCCATAGTCTGAAAAGCACCTACCTATGCACATTCTACAACAACCTTTGACTTAGATGGTTCCCAAATTGCAAATGAGGAAACTGAAGTTCATAGGATTCAGTCTAGAGGTAATATTCATAGTACGTAGTAACTGGTACCTCATGGGCACTGACCACTCTGAATGGCTAGCAAAGCAATTGACTATGGCTGTCAGTGCCATTGTGGTCATCCTGGCCAGCACCACCAATTGACTGAGGACCCCCAGCAAGTAAGGACTGTGGCCAGGATTTCTGCCCAGGCCCATCTGACACCCAAGCCTGAGCTTTGGCCACTTCACATGCTAGGATTAAAGAGAAAATGTCATCCCTCGAAGCCTAAGTCAGGAGAAAAAGAAATAAAGAGACAGCAGTTTATATGATTCCAAAGCCCAACTTCTTTTGAACATTCTAGCTGCTGGGTGTTCTATAAAGCTACCTTTCTCCAGTCTTAAATTTGTCTTTGTTTCCTGTTGCTGCTGTAACAGATTACCAAACAATTTTAGTGACTGAAAATAGCACAGATTTATGACTGTACAGTTCTAGAGATCAGTCTCCAAAATCAGTCTCAATGGGCTAAAATCAGGTGTCAGCCTGGCTCCATTCCTTCTAGGGCAAAATCCATTTCCTTGCCTTTTCCCGGGTTAAGAAGGCTCCCACATTCTTTGGCTCATGGCCCCATATCACTCGAATCTCTGCTTCTATCATCCTATCTCCATCTCTGACTCTAACCCTGCTGTATCCTGCTTATAAAGACACTTTGATTACACTGGGCCCACCCTGGTAATCCATCATCTCCTGGTCTCGAGATCCTTAGCTTAGTCACACCTGCAGAGTCCCTTCTGCCATGTATGGCAACATATTTGCAGGCTCCAGGGACTAGGGAGGGGCTGTCATTCAGCCCAGCTCACAGTCTGAGCCCCACACCTATGTGGATCATAACAGTGAACACTTTCATAGAAACTTCCTATGCACCAAGCCTCAATGTAGGCATTAGGTCAATTTGTGCCACCACTACCACATGAGGTAGGTCCTGCGATTATCCTCTTTACAGATGAAGAACCTGAAGCACGTGGGACTTGAGAACCTTGCCCAGGGTCACACAGTTAAGAAATGGAACACCAGGTTCAAACCCAGATGGCCTGGCTCCAGAGCCCACACTTCCACAACTCTGTTGTACACCTCTCACAGATGTGCAGGTAAAAGGCAAACCCTACATATGTAGACGGCAAGAAGCCCCATAACCACCCATCTCTCCTTCCTCTTACACCCACTGTTCCACTAAGGACCCTGCTCACTCAGGTGACCTCACCTTCTGAGTCTAATGAGTTACCATCCTTGCCACTTCTGCCCGTCTCAGAAATGTTGTTCCTGTTACTGTTGCTGCACAACAAGCCACCCAAAACGTAATGGCTTTAAATAACAACAGTCATCTGTTTTGCTTGTGAATCTGCAATTTGCACAGAGATGGTTCTTCTCTCCTCCATGCATCATCCTCTGGGTTTGCTTGGCTGGCAACTGGAGGGTCCACGCCCAAGATGTCACACTTACATAGCTGGCAAAAATACCAGCTGCCAGTGAGGAGCTCAGCCAGAGCTTTGGGCCAGCAGCCTCAGTTCCTCTCTGTATGGGCCTCTTCATGGGCTGCTTGGGCTTCCTGACAGCATGGTGGGCAACGGGTTCCAAGAGAAGTGCCCCGAGAGTACAAGGCAGAAGGGCATGGCTTTTTATGACCTAACCTTGGTGTCTTTTCCACCATACAGTGTCAGTTGAGGCACTCACAAAGGTCCTCCACATTCGAGGGCAGAGGACATACATTCCTCCTCCCAACAGGAATGGCAAGGCTGTAGAAGAGCATGTGGAGTAGGAGACAGTGTTGCAGCCATCTTCAGAGAATTTGTTCTTCCAGAATTGTCTTTATCATAGCTACCTATGACATCCCACCACACCACACATGGCATCCTCCCCAGCTCACCTCTGTTTATAGGCACTTTCCAACCCCAAATTTGGGTGTAGGCAGAAACATAAGATTTTGTCTAATATATTTATTTTGATGTCTTTACCAAAATTTTTTAAATGTGTTGCATGAATAGCATTTTTTAAAAAAATTTTATTTATTTATTTTATTTTTTTGAGATGGTGTCTCACTCTGTCGCCCAGGCTGGAGTGCAGTGGTGTGATATCAGCTCACTGCAAACTCCGCTTCCTGGGTTCACGCCATTTTCCTGCCTCAGCCTCCGGAGTAGCTGGGATTACAGGCACCCGCCACCACGCCCGGCTAGTTTTTTGTGTTTTAAGTAGAGATGGGGTTTGACCGTGTTAGCCAGGGTGGTCTTGATCTCCTGACCTCATGATCTGCCCATGTCGACCTCCCAAAGTGCTGGGATTACAGGCGTGAGCCACCACGCCCGGCCCACTCTGAGCTTTTTGAAGGAATAACCATACCTTCCTCCTCTTTGTTTCTCTGATGAAGAGTCAGTTGCTTAGCTGCATGTATTTGTTCAGCAAATATTTATGAAGGGTTTTAAGGGTTCCAGGGTCTCTGGCTTGGTCTACCCTTAGTACAGTGAAGGAAATCAACTGAAGTGTGGTAAATACTAAGAACTAGGGGTAATTTTACCCAGCCAAGAAGTTCGAGAAGGCACGTGGCAGATCTTTAACAACTAGTAGTTGAATGAATGGAGACATGAGTGATTTCTTGGAAGTCTGCCCTTAATCCCAATCAGTCCACACAAGAATCTGCCCAGTGTAGGTGCTTGAACAATATGTAGGCAGCACCCAGCCCCGGGAGAGCCCACCTGTGCAGGGAATTTTCCCCTGTAACTGACTTACTGCCTGGAATTTTCCCCTTAGCAATGCATTTCTTTGAGATGCAGACTGAGCTCCAGAATTTGCTGATTAAATACTAATTCTCTGGGAAGGCCTTATATATTAAACAACTGTCATCATTAATGCCATAATGGGGAAAAGTTTATTACGTAACGTTCCAGTCTTGTTAGAAAGAAGATTCAGAGGAAGGGGCCATCCACAGAGAAAGAAGAGGGGCTTGGATGTGATTCTGGGACTGCAAGAAGAATGGGGAAAATAATACAGATGAGCAAGGAATAGATGTAGGGACATGGCAGTGACAAGAAACAATTCAGGTGAGTGTCCCCTGGCACTCAGCCCTGACTCCAGTGAGAATGGCTCAGCCAACACTACTGATTAAATGGGAATTTCACCAGATAAAGATGGCGGGCAGGAGAGGTAATCAAAGAAAGACAAAATCAGTATTTTCTGGTGAAATCCCCGTTTCTAGGTATGAAATAGGATTCTTTCAATAGCTAGCACTCCAAAATGTTAATGGGTTAAAAACAGTAGGTTTAGAGATTGCGCATAACAAATACTGTGCAAACAAATTAAAGGCCATGATACCAAACCACTATACAAAAACAGGGAAAGTCAGTTTTCTCTCCAACTACCCTTTACCCTTACATATTGTGTCTGTTAACCACGGTTACCTTAACCATTGATATATAACATCTAGTGAGGACAGGGGAAAGAAGACTTTTTGTTATTATAAAAGTAATAAGTGTTCATTGTGGAAATCCATACTAGAATCTAAATAATCCAAATCCAAATAATCAAAAAGAAAAACACAGGAGTCTTCTAATACTATCACGCATATTCTTTCTTTTCACCAAAATGAGAACAATAAACATTGCTTTGTACACTGTTTTTTTCCCTTAACAGCAAGTCTTGAACATCTTTTTATGTTATTAGTTTTCACCTCCTTACTGTGTGTGGCCCTATAGTCTACTGAATGAATTTAGCATGTATATTATCTGCTCACGGATCTTGATGTATTTTATTTACATAAAACTATGTTATTTGCATATTTTACTTGCCTTGCAGGAACATATTTGCATCTAAATGTTTGCCCACAGCCATGAGGATTTCTTTAGAATAAATTCCTAGGAGTGAAATTGTTGGGTCAGTATTCAGGATTTGAGTTGATGCGGTTTACACTGAAAGTTTAAACTGTTTGAGTTTACCACTAATCTTACTGATATTCCTCTTGAAGCTCCTTACATGGATGATGAGCTAATGATTTGGAATGGAATAAGCAGCACTTTTGTGGTGTTCAGTTTAAAGGCCGTCACATTTCTGAGATTTCAGATGATTAATGTAGGGTGCAAGTCTGGAGCCTTCTAATTCCTTGAGCTTGGGCCTTGCAGGTTGGTTGGCTAATTGGTTGGTGCACAGGTCACAGGGACACACCCCAGGTCACTTCAGAGAAACAGAATTTGTCTCCCAGCCTCCCTTGACAGTCAGCCCCACTGGGGCCGAGCAAAGCCACCTTGCCCAAGTTCCAAACCCTTCTCAGGGTAGCCCCTTCCCAGAACTGACCAACGTGGGGGTATCAAGGCCCAGTCCTCCTGCTCCAACAAGGGTTGTCTCATCCTCAAAGCTCCCCGAAGGGTTGGCTAGGCTTCCGCTAGGACCACTTGATAACTTCACTCTCCCTCTGCCCAGTTTCCTTTACCCCTCCCCTCCCCTCCCGCTAATAACCTCCCCTGCACAAGAACCTCTGTCTTAGAGTCTGGAAGCGGCCAGTAACCATGCGGGGAGTGGGTGGGGAAGTGGTTGGGGAGTTGGCAGGTAGCTGTGGTTGATCACAGTATGTGCTACATAATTTCACCTCTGCAGAGGACAGGAGAGCCACTGTGTCCTCCGTCAGGATGGAAGAGCCCAGGGTGGCTTGGACCAACAGGGAGGGTTTCTTAAATGAATGAAGCAGGCACAATCTTCCCATCATTTTCAATGTAAGAAATAAAATGTACCATAGATTTGTACAAGAGCAGTTAAAAATGCTCTCTTCTCAGAATGGTCTTTTAAAAAACTGTCTTAAAGACCACACTCTGGAAACACCTGGACCTCAGGCTCCTTTCAAATCGTTTTTTTGTGTCTTCTAATGCCAGTCCTGACAAAACTTTTTTTGCCTCCATGAATCATAAGCGAATTCTGTAGAAATCTGTAAGTGAATTACAGTTTAGATTCTCAGGCATACTGTCTGCCTCTCTGGTATGGCCCAATCATTTCTTAATAATTGCTAAAGAAACCAACTGTGGTTTATGTTTGAGCAGAATCAAGATCATCGCTATAACCATGTCACCACCATTCCCTGGCATTTACGGCATAATTTCAGGAGTGGGGGAGAACATTTCACAGATGCCCAGGGAACCACCCATAGGACTATGATGTGCCCATAAATGGGCCAGGTAAAAAAATCAGTACACACACACACACACACACACACACACACAGAACTGCCATATGGGAGTGAGGGCCATGCCCTCTACATGTATAATTCGGTATAAATTGTTAGGCATAGAACAGCTTGAGCCCCAGAGGTGGGTCAGCTTCTCTGCCTGTATGCCTGGCACCTTGCACCATGGCTGGCCCTAGCAGGTGACTAATCTGTTTTTGATGAATTCCCAAATTAAGCTACAAATTGAAACGCCCTGGGGGCTGGTCAGCCAGCAGCCATCATTGGTGGAGGGGCGAGTAGACCACAGACAGCGATGGGACCTGGGGTATTTGGAGAGCACGAGTTCCCCAGCAAGGGGCATCTGCTTGGCCACAGTGAAATGGAGCTCTGGGCCCAGGGTCGCCACATCTCCCCCCACCACCACCAAAAAAAAAAGAAGTCAGAGGTTCTATTTCTGTGTGACACCTCACAATTTTTAAATATTGACCACTAATTTTCCTTCAATGTTGATGGGCTGCAGTTCACCAGGAGAAAACTAACTGGACCATTCTAGGCCTGATGGAAAGGGGACAGCTCTCAGGTATCAGATACTCGGTACAAAGACGTGTGCCCACATTTTAGTCACTTGACGGGAATACCTGGATTTTCCTGATGAACCAGGTTGGCACAGTTGTTCTCTCTTTGGGTGGACAGAGATAATATCCAAGTTGTGATGGGGTCTTGCTTGTTCTTTGTGTGTAGTTTATTGTTCCTTAAGTATCTTTTGAATCGTTGGTGACCCTGATGAAGATGACAGGACATGCTTCCTCATGTGACTTGTTATCAGGCTTTTAAGTCATCAGCAAAGAATGTAGTCCAAGTGTAGAAAGAAAGCATTTGCAGTGCCCTGTTGGGACTTCTCAACTACAGATGTGGAAACAGGGTGTGTGGATGGTAATGGAAATAGCAGGTAAGAGCACATAACTCACTTTTCTCCCAGCACTTGGTGAAAAAAAAAAAACAAAAAACAAAAAACCAACAGCAGAAAACCATTTCTGACCTGCCTCCTGAGTTTTGAAACTGGGTGTGGATACAAACGATACTTAGCGAAGCCATTGAGAACTGGGTTTTCTGTCTTTATTGAAGAGTTGCAGATTTCGATCTTGCCCATTTTTTCCCCTTTCCTCCGTGACCCTCTCACCTTTACTCCTCCACTGACACTCAGCCCGCCATTCACCAGGTGCCGGCGTGGGGTGTGCCTGGACCCTCGCACTGCGCCAGCCTCCCTGGGAGAATCTCCTGAAACAAGACCCGGCCTCTGCTTTCCCAGGAAGCCGCAGTGTCACTTCTTCCAAGGACAGTATGGAATGCTGCCGCGGAAGGAAAAGGTTTTCCAGGCAGCGTTAACCCTAGAAAGTAGAATTCCTAATTGGAGTGTGAAGGGCTGACTTGTTGAGAATGAACCAGCCGCGGGGTTGTGAAAGCTGCTTAGTGCGGGGATGAGGGCTAACCAAACACTGGTGATCCCTGGGCCTGAGGGGACCACAGCCAGCCCACTCCTGGGCGACTGTTCTTCCCCAGGTTTTTGCTCCTGCAGTACTGTACCCCTGGCTGAGAATGGCATCAAAGCAGAAATTAAAGTCAGTAATTAAAGCAAGGTGGGTCTGGAAAGAGAGAGCAAATAAAGAGTAATTAATTAGGATGGCTTTGGCCCCAGTAATCTCCAAATAAATGTTACCTCCCCTAATCCTCATCTGCTGGTCTCCAAGTCATTAAGTAGAGTTTTGATTTGCCTATGGCTATTTTTTCATCTTAAACATTGCAAGCAGTGCGTTTCCAAGAAGTTACAGTGGGGCGGTTAACCTTTATATATTAAGGAAAGATTGAGGCAATATGGAATAAGAGTTAATGGAATTCTGAGCGCACATGGAATTTAACAAACAAGATGAAATCTAGTGTGAACTGTGACCTCAGTCTTAAGATGTACATTTGTACACACTCTTCCTCCCTGCTTTTCCCCAATTATTTTCTTTTTTTCTTCTCTTTCTTATTTTTTTCTTTATAGTTGGAATTTTATTTCTACTGTAAGTGTTAACAGATCATGATCACCATTCTACTAAAAAAAAAAGTCTTTAGCATTTCCATCTTTAACAACATGAATATCGAGAAGACATAATCGCAGCCATCATTTTGGTTACCGGCATAAATCAGCCACTCAGACTTTTTATCTAAGGAATAAAAGTTCTGTGTTATCCCAGAAATACATATTTGTAAACTCTCTTGTACTAATGCATGCAAAGTATCAAAAGATACTTCAGGGTTTCTTATTTTTTTCAAAGTATCAGAACCGTGCCTGGGTGAAGTTTAATATCAGTTACTGTGTTTTCTTACAGAAGATTAATAGTCATTAAACTTCAAAGTGTTTTTTTATTTTTTTATTTTTATTTTTTTTTTTAGATAGATTATAGGGTATTTATTCACAAATACTGAAGGTGACATTGAACAGAGTCATATCATTCTGACACTAAATTATATTCTTCTCAATTGTCAAAATGCTGTATATTAAGTTCAACAATGTACCCTAAAACTTAAAGTATAATAAAAAAAAAAAAAAAAAGAAGAAGTTAGTGGGAATTTTGACCTAATTATCTCTACACTGAAATTAATCTTAAGAAAGCAATAAAACTAGATAAGTAAATTCAATAAATGTACCCTTTAACCAAATTTATTTCTTTTTTTTTTTTTTTTTTTTTTTTTTTTTTAGTAGAGACGGGGTTTCACTGTGCTAGCCAGGATGGTCTCGATCTCCTGACCTCGTGATCCGCCCGTCTCGGCCTCCCAAAGTGCTGGGATCCAAATTTATTTCTATATATTTTAATGAATTTAGTCATAGAAGTTGGTGACAATTGCTACAATTGTACCTACAGGCCCTTTATTTATAACAATTTAACTGAGAAAAAATGTCAAAGTGTTTTTTTAAATGATTTTATTATTTCAGATTTAGAATTCTTAATTGTCGTTCTCTGTAGTTGGAGAACCACACCTCCCTTATTTTCTCCAGGACATTCTGGTTAACACCTTCAAAGCCCATCAAAAAAAAAGGTTATGTGTTTTGCTTTATATTTTCTTTGAAATGTTTGCCCTTCCCTTGGCCAAGTAAATTTTACCAGTAAGAAAGCAATACTAAGAGAAATACACTCTTGAGCCCATCCTGATTTCCCTAAAAGTGAACAAAAATAGAAATTCCTTTAACGATATCAAGAAGAATGTTCTTCTGTTATCTTTCTTACACTTGCTTATCATGAAAAAGCCTAAAGAAAATTGGGAATTTAATCACACTATTGCTTAGACACATGGTCTCCAAATGTTTGGGATCATGAACCTCATTGGTAAAAGATTTTTTAGTCCATCTGCCAGTAAAGCATTTTATTTGTAAATTCTATACACATTTTCCTATATGCTGGATACTTTATGAAACATGCCCTAAAGACAGGTCCTTAAGGTGGACATGCATTCAGCTGAATCTGCTCTTCCTCTTGTCATGGAGTTGGTGCTGGAGACCTCTGCAGTGTACCCATTAGAAGAACCCTGAGTCTCTGCAGCATCCATGTGGTCGGGCCTCCTGGTCTCCACGTGATGGTGTGGACCAGTGCCTGGCATCCTGCTAGGCCCCCCACAGCAAGGACATGGGAAGCACATCCGGGAATGTGTCACCCACTGAGCACACATGTGGCCCTCGAGCACAGCGCTTCCCCTGAGGCCTGTGGGAAACGTCATCACAACCCTACACCACCTCCTGTGACCACAATGAATGGCCTGGCCTTTGCTCAAACCAAAGATGAAGGCTGCCCTTCAGTCTGTCACACCAGCAGCCATGGCCTTTTGATGCCCTGGTGAATTCTGGCTCTTGGCTTGCATCAGATGAGCCCCCACTGGTGCAGTTCTCTGAATTTCGGTGTCATTGACTTGCACAAGCTTTTATCTACATCTCTGGGGAGCTGCAGGACAAGCCATGTTGTCTTCATGAAGCTTTTGTTGTAGTAGGAAGATTGCCAAGTCCCAACATGACTATGATGCCAAGCAGACTATGGTGACAGCGGGAGGTGGGAGTCACCAGGTTAAAGGAGGGAGAGAACACTTAGTCGGGGGAAGCTCCTGGAGGAATGGACCTAATGATGGGCTTTAAAGGATGAACAAGAGTTCAACAGGCAGGGATGAGACAGGGAGGAGCTGGCTGAGGAGCGGTAGAAAGTAGGTACTGCAGAGGGGGTCCCTGGAGGAGATATGGACACATGGCTGGAGAAGAAGGTCCCACTGCCCCGCCTGCCCCAGCTGCTTCCTCACAGGCACCTTGCTTCCCCCTTGCCCCTTCACTGTATTCTGAACGCAGACATCAGAGTACTTCTGTAATATGGAAATCATGTCATGACAGACCATGCTAACCTTCTCCTAAACCCCCTTATAGCTCCCACTTCAGTAGAATACAAGCCAGGGTCTCTCCAATGGCTAAAGGTCTCTCTTGTCCTCATTCCCAACCACTTTCTCCGTGACCCTCCTCTGCAGCCACCCTGAGCCTCCTTGCTGGGCTTGCAGCATGCCAGCTTCTCCTGCCTCAGGGCCTCCACACCTACTGTTCCCTGGACCAGAATGCTGTTCCCCAGCATCCCACGGTTCACTCCCCTGCCTGCTTCAGGTCCTCATGCACTCACATGTCCCCTTCTCAAGGATGCCTTCCCTGGCCAGGCTTGCTTTCACCACTTTTCCATCTTGTCTGCCCCTCCACACTGCTCTGTTGCCCACACTCAAGGCTGTCTAAACATACTGTGGATTGTACCCATCTATCTTGTTTTGTGTCTTTTTTCCCCATCTGGAATGTAAGCTCCAAGAGGGCAGGGAGTTTTGTCTGTTTTGTTCATATTTGAATTCCTAGTACCTACAAACAGTGTTTACACGAATGAATAGGCCGGGCGCGGTGGCTCACGCCTATAATCCCAGCACTCTGGGAGGCCGAGACAGGCGGATCACGAGGTCAGGAGATCAAGACCATCCTGCCTAACCCGGTGAAACCCTGTCTCTACTAAAAAATACAAAAAACTAGCTGGGCGAGGTGGCGGGCGCCTGTAGTCTCAGCTACTCGGGAGGCTGAGGCAGGAGAATGGCGTGAACCCGGGAGGCAGAGCTTGCAGTGAGCCGAGATCCGGCCACTGCACTCCAGCCTGGGCAACAGAGCAAGACTCCGTCTCAAAACAAACAAACAAACAAACAAACAAACGAATGAATGAATGAATAAATGGAAAGATGCATGAATGAATATGAACCAGAAGGCTCAGGTTCAACTTCAAGAGCAAAGGGAAGTCATTGAAGGTTTGTTTTGTTTAAATATAGCATGTTACCTTTTATTTATTTAAAGTGGGGGAAATAAAATCATAACTGCTTTTATTTGATAAAGAAACCCCAAAATAATAAAAGTGAGTTTTAAAAAATGAGGTTACACCTAACAGGCAGAGTGAGAATGGAGTGGACAGGGACAGAGGTAGGAATAGCTTTCTCAGTGCATCCTATAAGGTTGGGCGCGGTGGCTCACGCCTGTAATCCCAGCACTTTGGGAGGCTGAGGAGGGCAGATCATGAGGTCAGGAGATCGAGACCATCCTGGTTAACATGGTGAAACCCCGTTTCTACTAAAAATACAAAAAACTAGCCGGGCGTGGTGGCTGGCGCCTGTAGTCCCAGCTACTCGGGAGGCTGAGGCGGGAGAATGGCGTGAACCTGGGAGGCGGAGCTTGCAGTGAGCTGAGATCACGCCACTGCACTCCAGCCTGGGTGACAGAGCAAGACTCCGTCTCAAAAAAAAAAGAAAAAAGTGTATTTTATTTTTTATCACATGACTGTGTTATCAAATTTTAAAAATATTTATTTAAATGAGACTGATCAGGTGGGCAGTGGGGGTTGGAATTTACAGTGGAGAAGGTAAGATCCAGGAAAACTATCCAAAGTTCTACTCATCTTAGTGGCAGGGTTTACACTTCATTCATCTATTCTTTTCTAGAGTATCTACAGTCATACCTGTCATGTAAAAGGCTATTCAGTATGTGCTGATCAAATGAATGGATATGTGAATGAGATGACATCTGTTGTCAAATGTATGAGTGACTCTTGTGTCAAAGAGGAACTGGTTTTTAGCTCTATGTGATCAAAGCAGAACCAGTGGATGACAGTGACAGGAAGAAAGACATCTGTTTGTTTCTTTAGCTGGCATTTTTGAGACTATTTTGCACCAGCACCAGGACTATCAAGTGGAGTAAGATGTGGCTCAAGCCATCAGGAGGTTCACAGTTTAGAACCAGAGTGTCATCACATAGGTGGTCACCTGCTGAAGTGAGCACGGTGCTAGAGACAGATGTAGGAAGTTTGGAGAGTGCTGAACAAACTTTGGACAAGGGTGCATGAGTGGGTTTGGGGTGACAAAAATTTTTTGCTTGGCCAAACTTGGGTCAAGTTTCTGAACTTTTTCCTAGGCTCACCTGTGCACTTCCTTACAAAACCCAGTTTTGGCAAAGAATCCCGCAAAGTCAGTTTAACAGGAGCACCCCCACCCTTCATATCTGATTGGGTTCTTCATCTTCTACCATCCCCCAGGTGATATCTGATCACCTGGGCCTGTCTTCAGGAAGAATCCTATTAGGTCAGTTTAGCCAGAGTCCTCTTTATCCTAAAGCTTCCTCTTAGTAATTTCCCACCACTAACCCTGACACTGCTCCTTGGCCATAAATTCCCACTTGCCATGCTGTATTCGGAGGTGAGCTCAATCTACCCCTGCCCCCAACCCCCACTGTAAGACCTGGTTGCGGTGGTCTCTACACCCATCGTGGCTTTCCTGAATAAAGTCTGCCTTGTCGGGCTTCAGCAGGCATCATTAAATAATATATATATTTTTTAACACAGGGGGTCATGGTTCGCTTCCTGGAGAACGACGTGCCTGCGCTCAATCTTAAAATAAAGAAGGAAAGGAAAGGGGAGAAGGAGGAATAATCCAGGGAGAGGGAGAGCAAGAGCAGAGGCTCGGGGAAGAGAAGAGGGGAGGTGTGAGGCACATAAGCCATTTGTCTTGGAGGAGCATAAAGATGAGAGCAGCACTGGCAGGATATGTGACAAGAAAGACACAAGACAACCTTGAACAGTCTGCCTGGGCTACAGCAGGAATGGTGCTTATCACTGAAGTTTATACAGCGGGAGAGGAACGTGACCGAGCTTGGTCGGTATCAGGGATTTTTATGTGTCAGACTCGCACACTAGGTTGGAGCGGTAAGACACGGGCCAAGCGAGGCCAGTTAGGAGGGTATTACAGTTGCTGAGGGCTGCCTGCAGCGCTATGCAAGGTGAAGGATGGGATAGAGAACCAGAGGACTTTCTGTGGACCTGCAGGACACATAGGAGGACATTCAAGGTGCCCTGGACCATCCAGAGAGATGGGGAAATAAGCTACAGTACCACAGGACATTGGCACTAGGCGGGCATAGTTCCTTGGAACAAGCGTGGAATCTGCAATCAAAAGCCCAGAGTGAATTCCAGCTTTCCTAAACGTAGTGTGCCACTCTGAACCTCAATATCTTTATCGATGAAATGGGAAATAGAAAGGCAGCTGACATGCTTTAGCCACCACCTGTGTTTCAGGCATTGTGCTAGGCACTTTGCCTCCATCACTAAATCAATCCTCTCCACAACTCTGCATTTGATATTCATCCCTCTTACAAGTTGAGAACAAGTACCCTCTCCTTAGTTAATAATGCCTTTTAGACCGCAAAGTGGTAAAGATGAGGAAGAGAGCAAACCCTGCGGTTTTGTTTTTGTTTTTGTTTTCTTGTATGGTAGCTTAGCCTGGGGAACAATGCTCCACATTCTATAGGGAACGGTTACACATATGAAGTAACAGTAAAACTATTTTACCACTTTGGGAGGTCGAGGCAGGTGGATCACGAGGTCAGGAGTTCGAGACCAGCCTGACCAACATGGTGAAACCCCGTCTCTACTAAAGATACAAAAATTAGCTGGGCGTGATGGCAGATGCCGGTAATCCCAACTACTTGGGAGACTGAGGCAGGAGAATGGCTTGAACCCAGGAGGCAGAGGTTGCAGTGAGCCGAGATCACGCCATGGCACTCCAGCCTGGGCGACAAGAGCAAAATAGTCTCAAAAAAAAAAAAAAAACAAAAACAAAAACAAAAAAACCCCACAACTATTTCACTATTGTAGAAGCAGAAAACTGAAATAAAATGTAATTGTTGTCATTTTCATTCACAAGAGAGCCTTTGCAAGTTGCCTCATTTTTTGCTCAGTGTTGGAAGTCAAAACTCAGTTTCTGTCTTTGGTCAGTTCATATTGTAGACAGCTTCACAGGGGGCACATTCTTGGTGCAGTTGTCAGCTCCTTAGAGTTAATAATGGATGTGCTGAAGTCATCCTAATGATGCTTTCAGAATGCTGTAATGGGAATGATGGAATTCATCATAAACCTTAATTTTTCCTCACTGAAAATAGAAACTTCCTAATGGAAACATGCTCTAACTGTTTGGAGCCAGAGGAGGCAAATGCAGGTTAAAGAGACTCATTTATGATTTGTATGGTGTGAATGGAAGAAATGCAAAGCATCTAAAGCTTTGAGTTGACTAAAACATTCATTTACTTTAACTTCTGGGTTCAGTTTTATCGTGTTGAGTGCAGTTTTTAGAATACTTCTCAAGAGCTCTAATGAGACTATATTAGTGCGTTTTTACACTGCTGATAAAGACATACCCAAGACTGGGAAGAAAAAGAGGTTTAATTGGACTTACAGTTCCACATGGCTGGGGAGGCCTCAGAATCATGGTGGGAGGTGAAAGGCACTTCTTACATGGTGGCAGCAAGGGAAAATGATGAGAAAGCAAAAGTGAAAACCCCTGATAAACCCATCAGATCTCATGAGACTTATTCACTATCATGAGAATAGCACAGGAAAGACTGACCCCCATGATTCAATTACCTCCCCCTGGATCCCTCCCACAACACGAAGGAATTCTGGGAGATACAATTCAAGCTGAGATTTTGGTGGGGACACAGCCAAACCGTATCAGAGGTCTTGCTGTGGGCACTGCTTTCTTCAGATCACTCACATTCAACCAGCAAGCAAGAATGAGGAATATACTTGCCTCCAAAACCACAAGGAATATACAAGTAGGAAAGTCAGCTTTTTAAATACTTGCTTTGGATCCGTTTTTATTCTCACTGGGGAGAATCACTATTTATAAAGTAAATTGATTTGCATAGGACCTTTAGAAATCCAAGTTCACATATAATAGACATGCAGTCAAAGACAGCCTTTCTTAGCAAGAATTGTCAGATGAGCAGATGAGGAGGCATTGACATGAGCATAAGGCAGTCTTACCTACGGGTACAGGGACAGGTGTCCCAGGAAACCCTGTGCTTTGCCCTTTTGGCCAACCAGAGTGTCCAGGTGCCACTGAGGATTCCTGCTACTCAACAAGACGCACTTTGGAAACTCAAATCTGCTCCATACCTCTCACGTTTTAGCCAAGGAAAACCAAGGTGGCAGATCCTAAGTGCCCTCCCCCTGTTCCAGGTCTCTGGTACAATTTGTGAACCAGTGTTTGTTTGCCAGAGAACATGCATTCCAGCCTCCCTACAAAATGGCAGCCACCATTTTAACCAGCTCTTACTCCTGATCTAAAAATAGAAGTGCTCAAATTTACTAAATTCAATTCAGGTAGATAGAACCGATCAATGCAAAGGCAGACACAGAATTACGTGTTTTGGGACAATCTAGTGAAAGATTTATCATTTCTATGAGCAAAGACAGTTGAACAATCTTCAAATACCTCACTGTTCTTTTTTTTTTTTTTTTTCCATCCATATAACGAAATCAAAATTGTAAATTTGGATGAGCCCACACTGTTGTCTCAGATGAACAGAGATGTTTAAGATTTGCCCACAAAATTGAGCTGGAACTTTGTGTTGTGATTTTAAAGGAAAAAGGAAGACAGTGAAATTAGTCTCTTGCGTCTAAATTAGCCTCTTCTGTCTCTTCTGATTGCCTTTTAATGAAATTTGCCCAGTTGCATGCCAGGAGAAGAGAAAAGGGGGAAACAAGAGTTGGAGATGGGGAGGGAACATCAGAGAAGTTCCAAGCCCCTCGGGAGGTGTGGAATGCGGGACTGTGTCTGCTGCCCCCACCTCTGTTTCCCCTTAGCCTCTCCTGCCCACCACCACAATCTTCATGTGCCTGCTGGACAGGCAAAGGCTCCCTGTACTGAAAATGCAGCACTGCAAGCACACACGCTCCCTCTCGAAGCCTCCTCCCGGATGACCACTTCCCCTTGGTGTTTGATGCATGTTGCACTGTTCCGTATTCTACACTTTTTTGGAATACATGCATTTATGTCTTTTCAGGTTGGGAGTTATGGATAATTTGGCAAAGCAGACACCGTAACTGGTTTCTTACATAACTCTACAGTTGGCAGCAAGGCACAGTGCATTGAAATTAAGCAACATTCACTCATCCAAGAGGACTTTGCTTTTCCTTTTTTGGAAGGCTAAATGCCCTCCTTTATTTTTTCCTCTTGCATGTATTTTAAATTATTGGCTGACTTTAATGATTCTTTGAGGTTAATTTTTAAATGTGAATGGCAGTATTCCATTTAACTTCTGGAAGCTTTAGAGCTGTCCCTGTGTGCCCCTAAATTAGAGAAAGCTTAAATAACTTGAGTGCTTTTAGGTGATAACAAAATTGGAGAGAGTGAGAAGAACATAGGACTCAGGCTGCCTTAGGGATCTAAACTGGTAAAATACTTAGAAGGTTCAAGAGTTGCAACCTTTTGGAAGAATTCGAGTCAGTCTTGCATCCCAGTGCACTTCTCCGAACCAGGCATCTTCCCTGCATCTTCCCTTTCAATTATAGTGTACATTCTTTCCATTTCTTCGTCCTTTCCTTTTTCTTTTAACATTTAGTTTATGAGTCTTTAAGCAGGACCTCTTAACCCATTTATGCCTAGTGTTCCATTATTGGAACGCTAAGCATGTGAGAGTTATTTATATCCTACTGCCCAAGGTCATCACCAAGGTCTAATGGCAAAAATTCAAAAAATTGCAACCTCTGGCATAAATGGGTTAATGCTTCTTTGCTCAGTTTCAAAGGCTAGGTTCTCTAAAGTGTTTTTGTATCCTTTGCCAGAATTCAGTAGTGCTTTGAAAATGATCAAAGTGTTGCATATTCCTAGTTCTCAAATTATAATAATAAAATTTTCAAATGAAAATCCTAGGAGTGTTTTAGGTTCTCTTTGCTCCATTCCACTGTGGAATACAAGTAGAAACTGGGACATTCATCCAATAAAATGTCATCGGAAAAAAAAATTTAACTACATTTCAAAATGATTCCTCTTTTTTTCCTTTAAAATTTTTATTGACCAAGACAGATTTCAAAATGTTTTCTCTAATACCCCGAAGTGAAACTTTGATTGAGGTTTTCAGGAAATTCCAGGGATCAAGTATGTCACCCGGACTTTGGTTTCCAGGTTTCCCAAAGCCTTGAAATTTCCCTACAGTCTAATTGCTGTTTACTGCCACAGACCTTCATCCTTTTTCTTTTGTAACATTTTCCATCTTAAGAAGGGTCGTCCCATTCGGCGGAGGAGCGTGTTGTCTGAGTAGCTGAATGGAATTACTACCAGTGGAAACTATGCTGCAAGAGGGGTTGATAAAGCAGCTGCGAAGCAAACCTCAGCTGTTTTTTCCATTCTCCCCAAGCAAAGTTAATTAGCATAGGGAAAATGACTAAGGTGTTGACGTCACCTCTTTCCAGTAGAAACTTACACTTTGTCCCTGTCTGCCTGCAAGCATGCAGGACTTGACTCAGGAATTTGCTGTCCAAACAGGATGCTGTGGAAGCTGCGCTTTTTTTTTTTTTTTTTTCCCAGGGAGTGGGGGCTGGTCCTCACTGCTTTATAAGCACCGGCTCAAGAAGGAACCTACAGCCTCTTGGAAAGGAATCTCACTAGGGGCTTGACTGCGTGGGTCCCTAGCGCTTTCACTGTTAAGAAAGCAAGATGCATTTTAGAAACTTTAACTACAGTTTTAGCTCCCTGATTGCCTGTGTGGCAAACAGTGATATCTTCAGCGAAAGTGAAACCAGGGTAAGGCTTCTAATATAACGTGATTTTCTTTAGTTTTCAAAGCATTATGCTAATTGGGACTACTAACTGAAATACTTGGGGGAATGTGGCTCTCTTGTGGGTTTGGGGGTTTTGAAAGAAATCCAAAGTCTTTTGAGCCTTGAAAATCAAAAGCTGTTGCCTGAGGAATTAACTGAGGAAGGAATTTCTAAAGATCTCAATATTTGACAACATCCAGGTCCCTGAACCAACTAACTAGGAAGGTGAGAGCTGGGCATCGTGTGCTTTTCATTCTGTGTATGTTATAAGTGAACTTTTCAGAAACTGGCTTCTTCTGACGGTGAACAGTGTTTTACTTTTACAGCCAGCATTGCGAATACTTTCGTATCGTCTTAGGAAATAAATGTTATAAAGATATTTGGATGTTTGTAGTAATTACAAGGGCCTGGCCTCAAGCTCCCAGACTTCTCTAATGAGAGAAAATGCAGCCAGAGCAAATAATAAAACTGGAGAAATTAAGCGTGAGATCAGTGTGCCTCCTGCGCAGCAGCTCTCTTTGATAGTGATTAATATAATGATTTTAATCAGTACACTTTTCTTCTTCATTTGACTAAAATGTTAAGTTTTTTTTATCAGCAGCTACCCAGCTATCTAACTGAACTTTAATAATATTGTATAGGAATGAATCCTGTATGTTCTATTTGAGAGGTGGTATTTGTGCATGGTGGTGTTATATGCTGTATACCCAAAGCCATATTGGGACATGCAAAGGTTTCTTTTTTAAAATCAAATGTGAGTCCATAATTGTATGTAATGCTTATGATCTGGCACCATTGTGTTTGGACTAGATCGCAGAGCACGTTCTATGTTTTTAAAGTCCTGCAAAGTGAGCGCACTTAGCATTAGCCTTATGTGAGTAAAATCACTGTTTTTTTTAAATGAAGTAGAGATGCCATCCGAAAGCTGTAATAACTGGATATCAGTTATTGGAACAAATGAGATTCATTTATAAGAGAATGGCATCATAGTCATCTAGATTTTAAAGATAATGTGAGTTCTCTTTTGTTCTGGTCCTAAGCCCTGAACCTGTATTCTAAAAATATTCTTCAAAGTCATCTCTCCCAAATTCTGAATCATAACTTCAAAACTAAACAGTAGGTCACAGGGCCTGTTGATGAGGTCAGACAAAATTCCAAATGTACGAAGACACAGTTTTGCCAGAAACTTGCCGGTGCTCAAGAGAGGTGGGGAAGAGAGTGAGAGGCGGCCAGATGAACTCCACTGTCCGCCAGCTCCGCGTTCCTTCGCACGTGCCTCTGCAGGATCCCTTGTGGGAAAGTCTCAGAAATGTTCATAAACTGAAGAAAAAGCCAGGGAATGCAAGGAGAGCAAGGTCGCATGTTGTTCCGACTGCCCCTTAACGACCTGCCTGGCAGGGACCGGCTACCCTGTTCCTTCCTACCCACAGCCCCAGCCCCAAGTGGAGCAGGCACCATCCACCCATGCCTCCCCGCGCTTGCCAGCAGTGAACATTCCTGAAGACACTCTCCTCTCTTATCCCGAATTCTCGCTCCCACTGCAGAAACACTGCCTTCCATAGGTTCTCCAAGGTCCTCAGTGAGCTCTGCTCGTGCTGCCTACCATCCACGCCCCGTGCCATCGCCTTCTTCCTGGCCAGCCCCTTCTGCCTTTCACACAGGCTCCCACAAACTGTCCTAAGTGTTTTTGCCTGGTAAAAAGATTCACAAAACCCGGCGACTAGAAGCCCATTCAGTCTTCCTTGGAGCTTTGACTGTCCACCAGTTAAACTCCCTCTCCGAGGAGTTGTGGTGGCCCCCAGCTGCCCCCACTGACATCCACACTCCAGGACCCAGCCCAGGGGGCTCTCCCCTGAGCAACCTGAGCTTGGAATCCCCCACTTCGGGCTTTGCATTCTAAGAGCTCATGACATCTCCTAATTCTCGCTAGCCCTATGGCACCAGAGCGAGGTGTGCATAGACATGAAAGCCAGGATGCCGAAAACGGTCCATTTGCAGAACATTAATTTTTAAACCAGTATCATTTTAGAGAGTTAAAAAGTAACAGACTTGAGATAAAAGCGATCGTGGAAATTTTAAAAATCTACTGATTTTAAGAAATGCAAAACTTTCTTTCAACTTTGTTATTTTTCAAGTATTTCTTTTTTTCAAATTAGCTGCAGTGTTTTTAAGCCTTAAAGAAATACTTCATATATACAACATTGCCCTGAGCTGAATGGCGGGGTTGGAGTTGGCTAGCCGGGAAAGGCTATAGGACAGAGAAATATAGGGGGGTAAGTGGGGGAAGGTCATAGGACAGAGAAACATGGGGAACAAATTACCAAGCTGTACCTCCCTGGAAAATGCTCATTCTACTTTTTTAAAAAGTTTGTTACCATAGTAGTGTCTATGTATTGGCAATTGTTCTGCTGATTAAATGAATGTAGTAAATCATACCTTCTTACCTTCTTGTAAAATATCTGCATTTGGACTAAAAGGCCATAGTCCCCTAAGAGGGGAAAGGCTTTTCTCTAAGAAGTTAGGAGTTCTTGAAAGGATTGATGATCCACTTCCTCAGTAAGAAATGTATTGAGGAGACCAGGCACAGTGGCTCACGCCTGTAATCCCAGCACTTTGGGAGGCTGAGGCGGGCGGATCACCTGAGGTCAGGAGTTCGAGACCAGCTTGGCCAACATGACAAAACCCTGTCTCTACTAAAAATACAAAAATTAGCCAGGTGTGCTGGCAGGCACCTGTAACCCCAGCTACTCTGGAGGCTGAGGCAGGAGAATCACTTGAACCTGGGAGGCAGAGGTTGCAGTGAGCCAAGACTGCGCCACTGCACTCCAGCCTGGGTGACACAGCAAGATTCTGTCTCAAAAAAAAAATGTAATGACATCATCTAGTCAAGGGTCATATGCAGGTAAATTTCAACTCCTTTTATTTTTATTGTTATTTTTCAGGCCAAATTTGAGTCCCTCTTTAGGACGTATGACAAGGATATCACCTTTCAGTATTTTAAGAGCTTCAAACGAGTCAGAATAAACTTCAGCAACCCCTTCTCCGCAGCAGATGCCAGGCTCCAGCTGCATAAGACTGAGTTTCTGGGAAAGGAAATGAAGTTATATTTTGCTCAGGTGAGTTGGGTTCGTTGCTATGCATGCTTCTCCCTCCTCCCTCACTCCCTTTTATAAAGCATCTTGTATGTCGCTTATGTTATATGCTGACCGGAAACTCTAAGACTTCATCTTAGATGAAGAGAAAGGCAAAATTCCTAATCGGAATATTCAGTGCCTCACTTGTGTTAAGAAGATATCAAGGTGCATTTGAAAGCAGCGTTAGAAATCGCCCCTGACCTTCCTGGGTTGATAATGATGGGGGAAAGAAAGCCTTCCCTGTTCACTGGGGAGCTTACAGGGTGCAGCAGGGTGGGCGTGGCTATGCAAATACCCTAAGATTTGGGCAGCAGGTTTCCATGGATTTGCTCTTGGGTTGGAGCTAACGACCCACTCCAGACTGAGCACAACCAGAGTGGTTCCCAGCTCATGTGATGCTGGGGGCACTCAGCAGAGAAAGAGGAGTCTGCAGAAGATGCCTGCAAATCAGCCCAGGACTGCTAGGTCTGGCTTGAAAGGAAAACAGGGGATAACCAGACTGGGCGCATATGCTAAGAAACCCTCCAGTTGGCAAGGTTCCCAGCCGCAGGGTACCCATAGTAGGGAGAGGGGTAGCTGGGGCTGGGCTTGCTTCTTCTCCTGCCCACTACCATTTCGACCCTTCTCTGGGGAACTTAGGACAGGTGACCCACCTTCAAGGCAGCTCCCGGAGTTCCATCTGATGTCCTTAGGGGCTGACGGATTGTCAGGGAAGGGGAAAGGAGCTTCTAGAATGCGGCTCCTCGGTAAAGCGAGTCCCCCTCAGGCTCTGAGCACCCCCCGCCCTCCCCCCGCACACACATACCTTGCTGGGGTGGGAGAGGACCCTGTCCAGAGGCTTCCCACAGAGGGAGGAAGCTCATCTGACTCCATGCCAGAGAGTCAAAGTGTCTTTTCTTCCCCAAAGTGCGGACAGGGAACTTGCTGGGCCCTTCAAGTATAAATAAGGCATTTGGGATCCTCGCTGCACCCCTGACCTTTCTGCCCTGGGAGGCATAGGCCGAGCTTTGACCTTGGGTGCCTAGGGCTTCCTCTGTGAGTACACTCCTTTCTGCACTGGATGAGATTTTATGCAAATAATTACTTACTACTCCTCTGACCTTTTCTGATTGTAAAACAATGCATATTCGTTGTGAAAAGTTGGGGAGGGCAATCTGGAAGTGCAGAGAAAACCTACACCGCGCAGCTTGTGATGTGTGTAAGAGCTCTCTGGACAGCCCTCTCATCACGGGTCAGCATTTCTAAAACCAAACTAGGATCATAGGGTATCGTTCCTTATTGTTAGTTTTTAAAGTCTTCTGGGAGGTGGCTTTTTTTTTTCTGGCATCTGATCTGGAGTCCCCAGGAGGGAGTCACAGGGCCACCGCTGGGTGGGGAACCCTAGGGGCAGATGGAGCCCTGGCTCCCTGTCCTTGAGAAGCTGTGTCCTCTCAGAACTGTTGCTTAGGCTTTGAACTTTCAGAGTGTGCCTCTGTGGTGTGAGGAGCGGGGAGAAATTGATTCCAAGAGCCCTCCTGACCTCAGTGACAGTGACTTTAATTTTCCACGTATACTAAAGTCACCTCTGCTGATCTTCTGGTCAAGCGTAATTATTTGCAGTCCCTGTGCCTGTGACTCCCACAGCCCTGGGAGGAGGCTGTCATCCTATCTGCGCCATAAGCAGAGTTCAGATGTCCTTTTGCCCTCCCCGTTACAGACCATCTTACAATTGGTCCTGGAATCGCACCTGTCCGGACGCCTGGACATTGACCCGCCCATCTCCTGGAAGCTGGCGTTAGGTGCTGCTGCCTCACTGCAGTTCTTCCCTGGCAACAACTGACCTGTGCTTGTTTTCTCTCCTCAGACTTTACACATAGGAAGCTCACACCTGGCTCCGCCAAATCCAGACAAGCAGTTTCTGATCTCCCCTCCCGCCTCTCCGCCGGTGGGATGGAAGCAAGTGGAAGATGCGACCCCAGTCATAAACTATGATCTCTTATATGCCATCTCCAAGCTGGGGCCAGGTAAGCAGGGCCCTCGGGTGGGAGGGAGGCAGGGGGAGACACAGCTGCTCCCCTGCACTGGGGAGCAGTACCCCCACTACCCCTGTAGCTCTCGTGAGCCCATGCAGGCATGTTTTGTGAGCTTCTCTGTATTCTTCTGCACCACGGTCCCTTGTGCTGGGAGCACGCCTGCCTCTTGGCGCCACCTGCAATGTTAGACTGGGGCTGATCGTGGGGACCCTGCATGACGCCCCCCTAACCCCCCACAGTGTCCCAGGAATCCATTCTTGTGTCCACTGAGCACAGCCTGCCTGGGAGACCTGAGCCCAGGCCCCAGGTCCTGTCGCTCCAGATAGGGATAAGTGATTGGACTTTGGAAAGGGAAAATCGATGCCCCCTTTAAGAAATGTTATTTTTAATCAAGGTAAATTCACCCTTTCCTGTGATTCTCACCTGGCCTTCTTAAAGGAAAAGGGAAGGAGAACCATAGGCCATGGTGAGGGAAGGGCCGCGGCCAGGCTGCCCTACCCCAGGGCCCGTGGGCTGGTCCCCTACAGGGCTTGCCAAAGAAAGAGGAGGTTCCCATCCTCTGGAGGGACAACGGTGTGAGCACTGCGGGGAGCGGGTAGGTTCCTCAGGCTGTTTGTCCAAAATGTGGGCCTTACCTGGTGGACTTGCAAGCAGTAGATGAGATCATCGAGTGAAAGGCGCTTCAATCAGCGCCTGGCTCACAGTGTTCAATGCAGGTTTTTTTGAAAACCATAAAATGTTGGTGGTTCCTGCCCTGTCCACTAGGGTTTGGGTGAGGAGGCAGGTGTGAGGGAGAGTCCTGGGGTGAAGAGGTTTGAGCCTTCTCCTGCTCTGTCCGTGGAGCAAGTCGAATAAATGCTGAGACCATCAGCTCCTCGTTTCTCCTTGACCAGCAATCTGATGTTCCCTTGGGTTGAGGGTTTTGTTTTCTTGGACCATCAGCAGTTTCATATTGAAAAGATTACGTTTCTGAAAACATTGCCCAAACGGAAATTCCCTCTGTGGGATAAAGCAAGAGTCACATTACTTACTGCTAATTGTGGTGTGAAGGTCAAGATCCGAAATGGCCATTCTGAGGAAGTATGTGCTCCCCCTACGGCAGCTCCTGGCCAGGGGGCATGAGCATGGCTGAGGGTGTGGCGTCTTCCCCTAGGTTAGGGATGGGAGGAAACAGGGTCTCCACTTGCAAAGAGGTTTTGTCAACGGTTCCAGAGGCAAATGCTGTTAATAAAAATTCTTCATACTCCAGAATCTACCACTTCCTTCACCGAGGGCTTACTGGAGAAGGCTTTTTAGGAAATAGATGTAATAAAATCAGTTTGTCCTTGGTTCACTTAATAGTGAGCTTGAGTGAGATTTCATATTTCACCTGTGCTTTTCAACCAACAGGATTGTGGAGATTTTGCAAATTATGGTCCTAGCTTTCTGGATTTTGGCTGATTAGTAGGTAGATAAGAGACTTGCAAAGAGGTAGATTTGTAAGAGGCTCTTAACCAACATTTTCAGCAATCCATCTGACTTCCCATGCCTGAATTCTGTCTCTCAGAGAGCTGAAGCTCCTTTACCTTTTTCAGTGCAGTTATAATAACATTTCAGTCCCACGTGTGATAGAGAAAAGACCACCACCTTCCTTATAAGTAAAAGTATCTTCCAAGTTTAGAGGAATAACCAGTGTGGCTGGAGGTAGGAAGCTCTGCTGGGCCACTCTTGCCCGGTGGAAATCAGTCATGTGATGGGCACACAGTGGTTGATGAGGTGCCTCCTCGCTTAGCTGAACTGCAAATAAATCCCAAGCACAGGCCAGGCCGGGTGACTCACACCTGTAATCCCAGCACTTTGGAAGGCTGAGGCAGGCGGATCACAAGGTCAGGAGATCAAGACCATCGTGGCCAACATGGTGAAACCCTGTCTCTACTAAAAATACAAAAATTAGCTGAGTATGGTGTTATGCGCCTGTAGTCCCAGCTACTTGGGAGGCTGAGGCAGGAGAATCACTTGAACCCAGGAGGCAGAGGTTGCAGTGAGCTAAGATCTTGTTACTGCACTCCAGCGTGGGCAACAGAGCGAGATTCTGTCTCCAAAAAAAAAAAAAAAAACACAAACAAACAAAAAAAAAAAACAGAAAGAGAGAGAGAAAGAAAGAGAGAGAGAGAAGAAAAGAAAAGAAAAGAAAAGAAAAGAAAAGAAAAAAGAAATCCCAAGCACAAAGCCCTGAAGGAAAACTCACCTTGAGGCCACACCCTGTGGGTGTAGCAGGTTGAAGCAAACCTCCTGCCCCTATTTCAGATCCCTGCCCAGCATCACACCAGTAACAATGGAGCCTCAATTCTTACACATCTTTCTAGGTGACATGGGTTGGACAAGCATGTGGTGAGCCGGGTTCTCAGTGCCTCGGGCACTCACTCATGCTGTTAGCTCCATGAAGTCAATACCTTTACCATCTCCTTTACCAAGAAGGGAACTGAGGTGCACAGGGAAGCAGAATAAAGTGCCTATGAGCCCTGGGTACTAAAGAGCCAGGCTCAGAGCTGCGTTCACGAGCACCAGAGATGCACACTCTTCCTGTGGCCAGAGCGGCACCCCAACGGGAGGCCCCAGCCCCTTCATTCTACATTGCCGGGTTTTTCAGTTGCAGAAAGCTCACCCTACCCTTGCTGGATCAGAGTGACCTGAAATTGGCCAACCTGGTAGAACTCAGGCTGACACAGAACAGCAGGGCACTCCTGGTCCCGGGGATTAGAAGTTGTTCTAAGGAAAGGATGCCGAGGTCAAAAACGTTCCCAGAGCGCCTGGCTCCGTGCAGCCACCCCTGCGCCTGCTGCAGGGCCTCCGTGACTCCCTTCCTGGGCGTGCACTGCGACCCTCCAACAGGAGCCCCACGAGGGAGGCCCAGGATTCTGTTTCCAAATGCGCTTCTTCATCCATCTTTTTCCTGAACCGAAGTTTCTCACGTTCACACTTGAGGAAATGCTGACGGAAGGGGAGTTCTCTGGGTAGTTTAGATGTCTGGTGGACACGCGAAGTGTAACTAGAAAATGAGAAGTATAACTAGAAAAATTCCTTCTATACTTTTCATGTGCCTGGACTCCCAGAATGTTTGACTAAAAACAGAGCCATGCACAGTGGAAATATCTCTTTTTCTGAATGAGCTAGCAAAGATTTACAAACCCAAAATATATCTGGCTGCGTCTCTCAGCCCAATCGAATGGTCACGAGCAGCTGGCCCAGCAGAGCCCTGAATGCTCTTTTATGTTTGCCTTTTGACTCCCAAGGACTTGTCGGAGTGACCCTGCAATTATTTTCTTTCCTTAGGGGAAAAGTATGAATTGCACGCAGCGACTGACACCACTCCCAGCGTGGTGGTCCACGTATGTGAGAGTGATCAAGAGAAGGAGGAAGAAGAGGAAATGGAAAGAATGAAGAGACCCAAGCCAAAAATTATCCAGACCAGGAGGCCGGAGTACACGCCGATCCACCTCAGCTGAACTGGCACGCGACGAGGACGCATTCCAAATTACTCACGGGAGGAATCTTTTACTGTGGAGGTGGCTGGTCACGACTTCTTCAGAGGTGGCAGCCGAGATCGGGGTGGCAGAAATCCCAGTTCATGTTGCTCAGAAGAGAATCAAGGCCATGTCCCCTTGTTCTAATGCTGCACACCAGTTACTGTTCATGGCACCCGGGAATGACTTGGGCCAATCACTGAGTTTGTGGTGATCGCACAAGGACATTTGGGACTGTCTTGAGAAAACCGATAATGATAGTGTTTTGTACTTGTTCTTTTCTGGTAGGTTCTGTCTGTGCCAAGGGCAGGTTGATCAGTGGGCTCAGGAGAGAGCTTCCTGTTTCTAAGCAGCCTGCAGGGCCACTCTCTACTGGTAGGAAGAGGTACCACAGGAAGCCGCCTAGTGCAGAGAGGTTGTGAAAACAGCAGCAATGCAATGTGGAAATTGTAGCGTTTCCTTTCTTCCCTCATGTTCTCATGTTTGTGCATGTATATTACTGATTTTCAAGACTAACCTCTGTTCGTATATAAAGTTAAACCATTGTTGTTTTACTTATTTTGGGAAGCCAGGAAAGCGTTTGGAAAATGTATCACCTTTCCCAGATTCTAGGATTCTCGACTCTCTTTGCAACAGCACTCGCTTGCAGAACTCTCCGGGAATACATTCACTCGGCATCCTCAACTGTGCAACGTATAACTTGTGCTTTTGCAAAAGAAGTTGATCTGAAATTCCTCTGTAGAGTTTAGCTTATACAATTCACAGAATAGCAGTTTCACTGCCAACTTTTAGTGGGTGAGAAATTTTAGTTGAGGTGTTTGGGGATGGACCTCAGTTTCTGTAATTTCTTTTATGTGGTGGTTTCTATACATGAATCATAGCCAAAAACTTTTTGGGAAACTGTTGGCTGAGATAGTTGGTTTTTTACCCCACTAAGACATCAAGATACACTTGTAAATAAAGCTGATAGCATATATTCATGCCTGTTGTACACTTGGGTGAAAAGTATGGCGGTGGGAGACTAAGATATATTAACCTACCTGTGAATCGTATGTTGTAGAAAAAGCTGTTCCCATGTCTAACAGGACTTGAATTCAAAGCATGTCAAGTGGATAGTAGATCTGTGGCGATATGAGAGGGATGCAGTGCCTTTCCCCGTTAATTCCTGATGGAATTGTTATACTAGGTTAACATTTGTAATTTTTTTCTGGTTGTAATGTGTATGTCTGGTAAATAGGGATTATATTTTGGCCTTACAATACCATAACAAAGTTTGTCATTTTGAAATACCTAATGCCAAGTAACAATGCATGCTTTGGCAATTTGGAAGATGGTTTTTTCTTTGAGAAGCCAATATGTTTGCATTAAATGCTTTGATTGTTCATATCAAGAAATCGATTGAACGTTCTCAAACCCTGTTTACGGTACTTGGTAAAAGGGAGCCTGTTCGGGAGAGACCATTGCATCGCTGTCCAAGTGTTTCTAGTTAAGTGCTTTTAAACTGGAGAGGCTAACCTCAAAATATTTTTTTTAACTGCATTCTATAATAAATGGGCACAGTATGCTCCTTACAGAAAAGTTGTCATTTTATTTCTAGAATAAATCTGTGAACCTTTTAAATTCTGCAGTTTAAAAGGCTTTTAAACCTTTTTAAACATTTTAAATTCAGGAGGACACATGCCTTTGTCAATTTGAGCTTGGAAACTGCTGATTCTGTGCTGTGGTTCACAGAGGGTCCACCACACTAAGAATGCGTCACTTGCAAAAGAAGAAAATGGATAAAACTGAAATCAGAACTTTGAGTATTTCCTTTGTACAGGTAGATGCTACTATGATGAAACCCCTGTTCATCAGCACCTCCACAAAACAGCAATCGTTTTGGTCATTTGAAGAGCTTCTTTTCTATTAGAAAAGATGTCCATGGAAGATGCTAAGTTATAAAAGCCAGTTCTCTTCGGAAGATACATCTGTAAGCCTTCTGTTTAATCTCTGGCAGCTTTTTCCCTGAAACTCTCCTTTCAAATGGTGGTGACCTTCCTGGGAAGCCCACAAAGGCCTAAGTAACCCAGTGTTTATTTGCCAAAATCTAGGAAATGACATTAATCCTGACCGTCATTAGCATTAGGCATTTATCTATGAAAAGTCACATGCTACCTTTTTTCCCTTTCTTGAGAACCATCATCCTGTCATTTCCAAGAGCATTTGCACATTTTCAAGCCATATATATTCAAGGTTTAATCGTGCTGGAAAATCCACACTTCAATCAAGTTGGTCAAATCTGATTATTGGACAGATTCAGGCATTGACCCCCCCTAAGGACAGGCAGGAAATATTTCCAAATAGAGACTCTCAGCAGGTCCCCTTAGATAAAGGAGGGAAAAATCAGCAATCCCACTGCCGGTGAAGCCAATAGACCTTAGAATTGAAACACAAGTCAAGGAGCAGGCTCACTCAGGACACCCTATTTCTTTTGAGTTGTTCTGTGGCAGCCTCAGCTGAAATTGTAAAACCAATAATGCATGAAGTTTCTGGTTCCCAGGCTGGTAGACCTGAAAGTCACTGAATCATGAATGTGCCTAGGACCCATGCATTGCTTTGTAGGAGAGGGGTTCAGTAAAATGTGAAACGACCGACATTCAACAGGCAGAATCATGCAGGATGCACACGTGGCCATTGATTGAAAGTGTTTCTTCAGCAGGCTTTGATAGAATATATTACTAATGTGATGGGAAACAGCTTAGGGCCATGCAAGAAAAGAAAGTCAGCCCCTGGAAACGAGTGACTAAATCAAAGCGAAGGGCAGTAGATGGAGAGGGGCCCAGCAATTCACGGAGCAATTCAGATGCAGGCTATAAACATTGATTTCAAGTCAGCAGGCATTTAGGATTTTACATTTCCAGAATATTGTGTGTGAATTGCTGCCCACAGGAGATTTGGGTTTTCAGAGAGTTTTAATTTTATGTGAAATGTACAGAACTCACTACAAAGTAAATCGATTTTCTCATACGTTAAATTGCAGGAGATTAAAAGCACTCTATGGACATGTTATGACCAAAAGTCATAGAAAGCCGAAGTCTGTCACACTTCACAGTGCCCGCAGAACCCGCGGAAAGTGTGCCTGGGTACCATAGGTGCATATCCAGTAACATTCACCCAAAGGTCAGCAACTCAGGTGGAAACTGCATACATAATTACCCTAAAAATTATTCAGGAAGAAGGTCCACTACAAGTAACAAGTACTCTTCCCTCCTGCTTCTCTGGCCTCTTGATTCTAAAGTAGAACATGGAGGAAACTTTTCAAGTATATCAACAATCCTTAATTCACATCTGAAATTCTCACTCCATGACTCACCAAAAGTTACACGGCAATCAGGTAGATGGATTTGCTTCTCACATACCTCATTTTCTTCCACAATCCTTCCCTGCTGTTCGTGAAATGTCATTTCAATCATAGCTATGTTTATGAAAGACAGACGGAAATTATTCACAAGTGATTGAGGTACGCTGCCTGGGCCCACCGTTTCTCCTTCTGTCAGGATTCTGATGAGGGACTTGGTGACCCTTCTACACAGCGAACGAGTGCCAAGTAGATGCAGTGGCCACTGCTCAAATCCCTCTTTCAAGAGTGTCAGGGCCTTCCTGGCTGACATTTGTACTCTGGCAGCGCAGAATTTTCAGTGTTTTTAACTTACCGTGTTATTTCTTTTCTCCGCCTAGAAAATTATCTCACTGTCCCAGCCTGGCCTTGCTAACCCCACAATGAGACCCACAGTGTCCTGCTCACCCTGTTCAAATTACCAGCAGCTACCTCTGTGCCCAGCCACAGAACACGTTTCGAGGGGCTGATTTTCTTTCCTTGCATGGCCCTAAGCTGTTTCTCATCAGATTAGTCATATATTCTATCAAAACCCATTGAAAAAACACTTTCAATCAGTGGCAAAGCGTGCATTCTGCACATTTCTGCCTGTTGAATGTCGGTCGTTTCACATTTTACTGAACCCCTCTCCTACAAAACAATGTGTGGGTCCTGGGTATGTTCATGACACAGTGACTTTCAAACCCATCAGCCTGGGAACCCAGAAACTTTGTGCATTATTGGTTTCACAATAAGCGTTATTGAAACGATTGACTCTTTAATATTTCTCCTGCAGGTGTCCATTAGGAATGTCTCTTCCCCCTGAGAATCACTGCCAGTTACTCCCGCTGGGTCTCCCATCATGCCCCCTTCTTTTCCATTGTATGGCATATTTTCTTTTTTATCATAATTGTTAAGTTGTTTGTCTTCCCTGTTGAGGCATAATTTGGGTAGAAGTGGGATTCCTGGTAGCCAGTGACTCATAGTAGACATTCAACATGCAAGTGGATTGGATAGATGGAAGGACAGATGGATAGATGGAAAGACAGATGGATGGATGGATGGATGGATGGATGGATGGATGGATGGATGGATGGGGATTTGGGAGGAAGAGGAGTGAGCAGGCACCGAAAAGAATAGACGAATAATGAGGCTTGTTCCCTCTCCCTAGTCAGAAGGGCCAGTAAGCAGCTTAGAGCTTTAATCCCACAAATTGTCAGGCAGCTGGTGCAAGAGCAGTGAGAGAGAGAGAGAGAGAGAGAGAGAGAGAGACCCTGTGGTAAGTTATGGTCATCAGTGAGAAAGAAAAAAAAAAAACCTTTGTTTCAAAACTCTCCTCAAAACAGATGATTGACTGGAGGGTGCGGCACAAAGGAACTTGTCAGGTGACGGAGACATTCTGTGTCTGGACAGAGCGATGCAGGAAGCTGGGTAAAGACACCGTCATGGTAACAGCTGTATACATCTGTTGAAAACTCATCAAACTTATAATAATTAGAAAGGGTACATTTTGCTTCATGTAAAGTATGCCTCAATAAAGTGTATTTGATTTTAAAATCAGGATAAAGGAAAAAAACATTTATCCTGGATAATGGGCAGGAATTGGGGAGAAGGTCTTAATTGTCATCATATCGTTTTTAAAACATTTTTCAAATGTGTAATGCTTTGATGACATTCTTAAGACACATTATACAGCAAGGCAAAGCAGCATCCCAAATGAGAGAATGAACATTCTAATAAATATTTTCTGTAAGACACTGATATGTCTATGACTATTTGCTAAATTTAAAAATCAACTTGGACCATATTTACTCCCTTAAAGTCTAATAGACGACTAATTTCTTATATGTTCAGAACCAATATGTTGCTACTTTAAGAACAGCATACATAGGTACGCTCGGCCCTCTGTGTCTAAGGCTTCTGCATCTGTGGATTCAACCAACCATGGACTGAAAATATTCCAAAAATAAAATAAAATTAATGAAACAACAATAAAAATAAAACAAATAAAAAATGCCAGGTAGCAACTACTTACAAAACATTTACAGAGTATTAAGTGTTAGAAGTAATCAAGAGATTATTTAAATCACCATCTATGATTGGCTGATATGCCTAGGTTATGTGCAAATACTGTGCCACTATATATAAAGAACTTGAACACTCACAAATTTTGGTATCTGCAGGGGATTCTGGAACCAACCCCCATGGATACCAAGAGATGACTATATATAAAATACTGAAAGAGGCACGGAGAGTGATTTTCAGGCCTCTACCTAAAGCCCTGAATATTAGAAATTACTGAATTTCTTCTCAAGAAGGAAATTACGCCATACACCAGTGTTGCCACACACCCAGAGAACAAGATGACCCGACGCCCCAGCCTGGTCATGCCACATGAGCTGAGCAGTGGGTGGGCCACTGAGCCAGTGACAGAAATCACAAATTACAAAACATCAGAGTCCTTTCTGGAAATAAGTCTTCCTCTCCAGGGAGCAACACATTTGACACTTGACTGGGATACACTACCGGATGCTCCAAGGGTAATGGTTCTCAAGAAGGCAGAAGCGATGGTGACCAACAGACCTCCTTAAAGGCTCAGACGCTGGAGACCTTCCTACTCCTCTCGACCATGCTAGGATGACTACAGCAGAGTCCCTGAGTCCTTTGATGCAAGGGTCCAGGTGAGTTCGAAGGAGAGCCATACAAGGCCGGGCAGACAGACCCATGGTGATGGCTGTCCACGCTGTTCAAGGGAATTCTAGATTCAGGCCATGTGGCAAGGTCACCTTGAGGGACATGCTTTGCTGTAAGCTCAGCTCAAGTGTGTCTGAACCCTCCTCACTTCTTCCAACTGCAGAAGCACATGGAGAAGGGGGAGAAAGGGTTTTCCGCCTCCTAAAATGAGGGCAGCGTGGTGAAGAGCCTCATCATGCCCCACCCAGGTCCCGTGTGCAGGGCAGGGCAGTGCCTGTTTAGCAGGCCAGACCTCAAACTGCTGCTCTGTAGGATGTCAGGGCCTCACACGCAGGCTCCTATCAGCTGGCTGTCTTGGCAAGAGGGCCCTGGTACAGCACTGTCTTCATCAGAGAAAATCACACCCTGCATAATTTGTAACAGACAGAAATGCATGTGGCTCATGGTTCTGGAGACTGGGAAGCCCAGGATTAAGGGGCCACATCTGGCAAAGGCCTTCTTGCCACGACAGGGTGGACAGCATCACATGGTTGTGGAAGGAGGGGTGGGCGGGGAGGGGAGAGAGAGAGAGAGAGAGAGAGAGAGAGAACAAGAGAGAGAGAATCCATTCATAAGGGTGGAGCCCTTATGACTAAACATGTCCCATTAGGTCCCACCTCCCAACACTGTTGCTTTGGGGATTAAGTTTCCAACAGGTTTTTTTCAAACCTTAGCAACCACCAAACAGACAAACCCTTCGGCCTGTCCTGGAGGGCGTTGAGTGGCATGGCCTGGAGCTCACCCAGGGGAACCGTGCTCAGGAGGAGGAGACCAGAAGTTCTGAGAAGTTCCTAAGACCACCTGAAGAGAAGGAGCCTGCTGCCAATGGTGTGGACACCGCAGTGTGCTTGAGGAGCCTTCAGAAACGAGAACGGGTAGGAAAAGGGGGTTGCACAGACCCTTTCCTCAGTGAGGCACCCTCTGCTCCCACTCTCATGCCCACCCTGACATCGGGCTAAAGGGGAGGCACTCATCCACTGACAGGCGCCAGGCTGTCCTGGGCCTGGCACACCCTGGCCTTGTACACCCACTCTCCACACCTCTGCCCCCACCCTCCCAGGGGCAGGGCAGGGCTCCCCTGCAGAGACACAGGGCAAAGAGGGAGAGAGAAGGCCTCAGGCCAGGGCATGGCCTAGTGCCTCCCAGCGCCAGGTCCTGACAGCCTGAGAGAGCTGGAATCAAGGAAGGCGATCCTGGGCCCCAGACAGACGTGGGTGAGCTTCAGCCTCTGGTGGCTGCATACCAGCCAGGGCAGCAGCGCCCCCTCCTGCCTGTGTTGAGCTGTGTGGGCTGCAGGAGGACTAAGGAGAGTTTAAAGGAGGCAGGCAGTGAGGGAGGAAGTATCCCAGGTAGAGGCTGAAGCTTTAAGGAGGATGGGAGGGGAGGCTTCACCCGGAAGGAGCTTGTGGAGCAAGGGCCTGAAGGAAACTGGGGAGAGAGCCTGAGTATCTTTGGTAACTGGGAAGACAGCATTCCAGGCAAAGGGAAAAGAAGAGAGGCTCTCGGGCGAGTGTGCACCCACCATGTCTGGCCACATAGAGGAGGACCCTGGGGCTGGAGGGGAGGAAGGAGGGGAGAATGGAAAGTGAGGCCAGAGGTGACCTGGTCAGGACCTTAGGGGCCGTGTGGGAGAAGGTGAGGGGCTCAGCGGGTGGGTGTCATGGGTGTGAAGAGGTAAGTCCCTCGTCACCAGTCAGCAGAGCATTCCCTGGGCTCAGCTGAAGTCCTGCTGGAGTGTGTGCCCCCTGGGCCAGAGGGGACAGGATTGGTGGAATAAAGTTGTGAGTTTGGGGTTGTGGTGAGCAGAGCGCTAAGTGAGCCCCCAGCACTCCCACTTCCACACGAGGGGTGAACTGGCCCTGCACATGCTCTCCTTGAGTGTGAGCAGGACAACCCTCTCTGCCTACTACAGTTCAGCACTCGTACTACAATGGGACAGTGCTTCTGTGATTACATTCCTTTATAGGAAAAATTGATTTTGCAGATGTAGGTAAGATCCGGACTCATTTGACTTTGAGTTTATCAAGAAGGAAGATTAACAGACACAGGGGCTACTTGAGAGTGGATGGTGGAAGGAGGAAGAGGATCAGAAAAAATAACTACTGGGTACTAAGTTTAGTACCTGGGTGATGAAATAATCTGTACAACAAACCCCCGTGACACAAGTTGACCTATGTAACAAACCTGCACATGTACGCCTGAACATAAAATAAAAGTTAAAAAAGGGGTGGGGTGTGGTGGCTCACGCCTGTAATCCCAGCACTTTGGGAGGCCAAGGCGGGCGGATCACGAGGTCAGGAGATGGAGACCATCCTGGCTAACACGGCGAAACCCCATCTCTACTAAAAATACAAAAAACTAGCCAGCATGGTGGTGGGCGTCTGTAGTCCCAGCTACTTAGGAGGCTGAGGCAGGAGAATGGCGTGAACCCGGGAGGTGGAGCTTGCAGTGAGCCGAGATTGGGCCACGACAGTCCGGCCTGGGTGACAGAGTGAGACTCCATCTCAAAAAAAAAAAAAAAAGTTAAAAAAAAAGAAGAAAGATTATCCTGGTGGGCCTGACTGAATCAGGTGAGCCCTGAGAGGACACTGGAGGCAACAGTGGCACCCCCTGCTGGCCTGGAGCTGCCACAAGGTGAGGGAGGGGGCCGTGTGGCCAGGACTTGAGAGCAGCCTCTAGAAGCTGAGGATGGCCCCCCACTAGCAGCCAGCAAGGAAGAGGGTACCTCCGTCCTACAACCACAAGGAAATGGATTCTTCTAACACTACATGTGTTCTGGTGAGTTCTGCATTAGTTCAGATGAGACCACAGCTCTGGCTGCCACCTTGATTTCAACCTGGTGAGACCCTGAGCAGAGGACCTAGCTAACCCACACCTGCAGTTCTGACCCACAGAAACCGAGATGATGAATTTGGGCTGTTCTGATCCACAGAAACCAAGGTGATGAATTTGTGTTGTTTTAAACCTCCACAAAATAGTGTGAGAAAATACACAGTAGTTGTTTTATACCACTACATTTTTAGGTGGTTTGTTATCACAGTGGATAATTGAAACACCAATTTAAATCCTTTCTCAGCTAATTTTGTACCATTAGTGAAGCATAAACACTCCAAACCGTACTACTATAGTCAAGAAAACCACCTGCTTCTATGCGTGAGAAGAACACTTGGGTGAACACATCAATAAAAAGGGTGAAGAAGGAACTCTAGCTGTGTTGCATTTTGCATCATTTATATTCACTTCTATGACTATTTTTCTAATACTATCCAATGACTGTGTTCTCTCTTTTTGCATGCTTTCTATTAAAAAATTAAAATTAAAATTAAAATTAAAAAAACCCAGGCCAGGCACAGTGGCTCACACCTGTAATCTCAGCACTTTGGGAGGCCGAGGCGGGCGGATCACCTGAGGTCAGGAGTCCAAGACCAGCCTGGCCAACGTGACAAAACCCCGTCTCTACTAAAAATACAAAAATTAGCCAGATGTGATGGCATGCGCCTGTAATCCCAGCTACTCAGGAAGCTGAAACAGGAGAATTGCTTGAATCCAGGAGGCGGAGTTTGCAGTGAGCTGAGATGGTGCATTGCACTCCAGCCTGGGTGACAGCGCAAGACTCAGTCTAAATAAATAAATAAATAATAAATAAAATAAAATCCAGCCAGTGCAGTGGCTCATGCTTATAATCCCAGCACTTTGGAAAGCCGAGGCAGGCAGATGGCTTGAGCGCAGGAGTTTGAGACCAGCCTGGACAACATGGTGAAACCCTGCCTCTACAAAAAAAAAAAAAAAAAAAAAAAAAAAGCTAGGTGTGGTGGCACACACCTAGTCCCAGCTACTCTGGAGGCTGAGGGCTGAGGTGGGAGAATTGCTTGAGCCCAGGAGGCAGAGGCTGTGATGAGCTGAGATTGTACCACTGCACTCCAGCCTGGACGACAGAGCAAGACCCTGTCTCAAAAAAAAGAACCCAAAAGCAACAAACCGTCTTGATTGTTCTGAAGCCTTTCAAGAGCAATCACCTCATACATGTTCTTCCAGAAACACCAGCAGCATGCATGAAACAAAGTAGCTGACCTAGACCTAAGGTGATGTGTGAAGCTCCTCGTGTGCCTCTGAAGAAAGACGGTGTCGGTATGCACGGTATTTGCTCTAGAAAGCATTCTAAAAGCCAAAGTAGAGGTCTTTGAAATGTTTTCAGAAGCATGCCATAGTTGCTAAGTCACTGGGACCCTCTCACCTCTCATATAAACTCCATTCTTATAATGCAAGGGAGCGTTTAAGGCAAAGGCTTTGCAGTAAGCTGAATGTGACCTGCTCAAAAAATCGTCTCTCTTCTCTAGGCCCTCTCCTGTGCAAGGGACATTCTGGGATACCCCATCCCTCAGCCATCATTTAATCCCCCAGGCAAGATATTTGAGGCTGACTCGCAGGTTTGTGGTTATTTCTGTCATCATTAGAGATGTGCTTTATTTCTTTCAGAAAGAAGTCTTGATGAGCTTACGGGACCTGGCCCCTTGTTTGTTTCATACTCATCCTTGTGTGTTACTCAGTTGTCTCTTAGGAACTTCAGAATTGCGTATGAGCATTTTCCCCTCCAAGCTTCCTGGTGTCAATGACGAGCACTCCTGTCCACATAGTGACTCAAGCTACAGCCATAGAAGGTGTCCCCTGTCTCCCTGTACCCCACTTCAACTATTCTCAAGTCCTGGTCATTCTCTCATCTGTCTTTAGGACATACCCTCATGCTCCACCCCCAGAGCCATTCTCTTAATTCAGCCCCCATCATTTCTCACTTTATTATAAGCAAAGCCTCCCCCATCCCTTCTCTACGCTACTGTCAGAGCGAGCTTTTGAAAGCATCAAGTCTTCAAGCCTATGTCTGATCATCTCCAAAGACCAGTCTCAGCCTCCTAACATGCATCCATGTACCCTGGGAATTCTTTCTCACCTCCCGTAAAGACTGCAGGCATGACAGGGCGTCTGCACGTCTCTGGATGTGCCATGCTTCCCCCACCTCTATGCCTTTACATTCAATGCTTTCCTCTGACTTTCCAGCTTCGAATCATTCTTCAGGACCCTTCTTGAACATCGTGTCCTTATGGAAGCTTTGCCTGACATCGGCCCAGTCCCACCAAGCAGAACTACGTGTCTCTGCTCCCGGCTCCTGCAAAGCCATTGCATTCCTCAGCACAACTTTCACCACACTGAACCGACTGCAACAGTTGGCTTCCCTGCCCATGTCCCCAGCTAGTTTGCCAATAAGTTCAATGTATTTGTTTCTGATTTCTCAGCACCTAGCAGAATGCTTGGAATGAAATAGTCACTCAATAAATATTTATTGGATGTTTTGCTTATAACTCAATTCAATTCCTTTTTCTTTAACTCTTTGTAGATGCAGATCTCCCCTGGAAGTGCTAAGCCTGGTGCTATTGAGCAATGCCAGGTCTGTCTCTTAGGTAATGGAACCTAAGGCAAAGTGGGTGACACACATAAATGTTTCACAGGGGTTGTTTTCTTGGTGGAGACAATGTAATGCGTTCACATATGGAAACTTGGGCCTGGCTTTCCCCACGTGCTGCCAGGATTGTCAGGATAGGTTGGTTCTCATCCTCCATGCCCCCTGGCTGTGTTCAAATTGTGAGCTGCCTGATCTATGGGGCCAGTGGGGTTAAGCTGAAGCAAGAAACCACAGAGTGACAAGAAGACATTTCAAAGACGTGATTGGTCTAGAAACCCAGCAATTTTCCAAAAACGTGTCCCCGTGGGATCTGTAGGGCCCAATTTGAAGAGCTGGGACAGAGGGGACATTCCTGGGTTCCCAGCCTGCAATATGGAACTGCTACAGCCACACGATTCTGAATGCACAACAGCACTTCATTCCCAAGGAATTCTCTTTAGAAAACTCAAGAACAAAATAATCTCCTAACGTAGAACATGTAACATACAAGCGCTTTTACACATCACCTGACAGTAGATGTCGAAGTAATTTCAAAATAATATTCTGTTTTTAAAATCCTGTAGTTAAAAAACTTTTCCCCGCAGAGTCTACGGCCTTGCTGTGTCATATAAGCAGCACGATACACTTAGAAAGTTGCAGCAACTTGGAGGCAGGACCTTTGCTTGTCCTGGGAGGTGGGATGACTCTAGAAGATGGCCCACGCCAGGTCTTCTTTAGGATCTAGTCTGGCTTCATTTGAGCTGCAGTAACGCATAAGGGTGTTTGTACTCACTTTACCTCCTTTTATTTCAAGCAAGGAGTTCAGATGTAGAAATCTGCTTGGGCCACTCAGGACACACCCGCAAGGCAATCACAGGAGGTGAGCAGCTTATAGGGATTGCAGTGAGGATAAGAGGACATTTGTTTGTAGCCTGTGTCAGCTGGGCCTGCTCAGGTCTCTAAGACCTGGGTAAGATGGCTTCAAACCCCAGTCCCAAAGCTTTGGGGATGCCCTAAGCCTGGCATGATGACCACTGATCCCTGCCTCACACTCCCTCTGGCCTCTGCCTCCACAATTCCCAGGTAACAAAGTGTTGCTCCCTCATTGATTTCCAAAAAAAAAGGTGGTCAAGGTGGTCAGGCGTGGTGGCTCACGCATGTAATCCCAGCTCTTTGGGAGGCCGAGGCAAGTGGATCACCTGAGGTCAGGAGTTCCAGACCAGCCTGGCCAGCATGGTGAAACCCCATCTCTACTAAAAATACAAAAGATTAGCCGGGCGTGGTGTTGGGTGCCTGTAATACTAGCTACTTGGGAGGCTGAGGCAGGAGAATTGCTTCAACCCAAGAGGCACAGGTTGCAGTGATCCGAGATCGCGCCATTGCACTCCAGCTTGGGTGACAGAGCGAGACCCTGTCTCAAAATAAATAAATGAATAGGAAAGAAAGAAGATCTGTGTTCTTAGTGTTTGTTTAGTTCTTAATGCCTTCACTGAGATACAACTTGCTTGTGGTCTATTTGCAGACATGTGCAATCATCACTTTGGTCAGTTTGAGAACATTTTCATCACCTCCAAAAAAATCTCCAAACCCTTTAGGTGTCACCTCCCATCTTCTTGCCCCTTCCCCCACCTCACAAGCTGAGCCCTAAGTTGCCACTAATCTACTTTCTGTTTCTATAGATTTCCCTATTCTGGACTTTCATATGAATGAATCATATAACAGGAGGTCTTTTGTGCCTGGCTTCTTTCACTTAGCCTAACATTTTTTAGGTTCATCCATGGTATATCCTGTATCAGTACTTCATCCCTTTTTATGACTGACTAACATTCCATTGCCTGGACAGACCACATTGTGTCAGTTCATTCATCAGTTGATGAGCATTTGAGTTTTGGCTACTATGAATAATGCTGCTATGCACATTTGTGTCTAAGTGTCCATGTGGACGTGTACTTTCATTTCTCTCAGGGTATATATGTAGGAGTGGAATTGCTAGGTCCTGTGACATCTCTGTGTTTAACATTTGGGGAGCTGTTTTCCAAGGCAGCTGTACCGTTTTACATTGCCACCAGCAGCGTAGGAGGGTTCTGATCTTTCCACATCCTCCCAATACTTGTTCTCGGCCTTTTGTATTCTGGCCACCCTGGAGAGTGTGAAGTGGTTTCTTACTGGGGTTTGAATTTGCATTTCCCTGATCACTAGTGATGTCAAGGATCTTTTCCTGTACTTATTGGCTATTAGTTTTAGTTTGAGAGGAAGGGTCTCATCCTGTGGAACATCCTACCTTCTCACTCTCCCAACTCTTCTTCCTCACCCTCTACCCTCTGGAATCCCTCAAACACACACCCGAGTCCAGAGTGTTCTCCCTCCACGACGGAGTGGCTGTCCTTTCCTCTGAAGGCCCGGTGCCCTTCAGGGGCCTAGGGGCCTAGGGACTGGGGATCTTTCCCATGTGGGCTCAGCTGACAGAGGCAGGACTTCTCACCCCAGCTGTTTAGGCGAACGTTTCTCCATCTTCTCACATCTGACTGGACATGGGGTGTCCAGCCTACTTTTCAGAAGAATCTACTTTCTTTAGAGTAAAACGGTGGTTTCTAAAAAAGAAGGAACCTTTGAATGATGAGACACTCACCCATGGCTGATGGCAGCTGTAATATTGTGAAATATATATTTGGTCTTCATCCATGTTTCCTGATATACAGTTGGAATCTCCAGAGTGATGAGTGTCTTTTGTATGCTAATGAGTAACGGGTGGATGAGTCCTCTAGGTAACTTCAGGATGGGGAGTGGTCGCCCATAGACCAAGGCATGATCAGAGCATTAGGACTTACAGCGCAACTTTCGAACTCCAGGGCAGGAGAGGGGCTGAAAGTTAAGCTGATCACCAATGGCCCATGATGTAGTCAGTCATGCCGGTATAATGAAGCTTCCATAAAAACCCAAAAGGGCTGAGTTTTGGGAGCTCTGCACAGCTGAGCATGTGGAACTTCCTGGAGGGTGGTCCCTAGGAGGGCATGGGAGCTTCTCGGCCCTTCCCACATATCTCATCCTGTGCCTCCTTTTCAGTCGGCTGTTTATTTTACCCTTTGTAAGGTCCTTTATCATAATGGATAAACATAAGCAAAGTGTTTCCCTGAATTCTGTGAGCTGTTCTAACAAACTAATTGAACCAAAGTGGAGGATTGTAGGAACCTCAATTTGTAGCTGGTTGGTCAGAGGCGCAGGTCACATCCTAGGGCTTGCAACTGGTGTGCAAGGTTGGGGAGAGTCTTATGAGACTGAGCCCTTGCCCTGTGGGATTTGATGCCATCTTTGGGTAGTTAGTGTCAGAATTGAATTGAATTGCAGGGCACCTCGTTGGTGTGTGCTGCAGAATTGCTTTACTGATACGTGTAGGGGAAATCCCCACCTATCTGGTGCCAAAAGTGTGGTTCTGAGTGGTGAATGAGAACACAGAGTAGGGAAAGCCCTGTAGGCTTATGCTATCTCTAGTAGAAGCCATGGTGAGATGTATATGGAAAGCTCAGAGACTCTAAAGCCATGCCTAAGGCAAACTGCTGTGACTTTAAAAAGAGTGTTGTGACCTCTGATCATGTGTCATTACCAGCCTTGGCTGAATTACGGGCTCAGGCCAGTTCCCTTAGCATGTTTTTGCGTTTCACATGTGTCCACAGACAACAATGGACAGTAGCTCTCCAATGCACTCATGTTGACTGATAGAGGAATGAATACGTCAAGTTATGAGGTGGAGTCAGGTGAGTGAGTGCAGGGGCTGGAGCTGGCTCTCCTAATCATAGCCCAGGGTGAGCTCCATCCAGGTAGGCACAAGAGGGAATTATTAGGAATGACAAGAGTCTAACGTAAGTCCACACCCATATAAAGGACAGGACATGTCTTGGGATGAAAAGCCAATCTAGGTTTTGGCCTTTATTCCTGATTGGTGTCAGGAGGTGAGAAACTAACAAGCTGGATGAATTTGGCAAATGGGCAAGTCATTTTCAGGCCAGTTCCTTCATCTTTTGGAATCGTTCATTCATTCATTCACCCATTCTCTGAACAGTTACTGAGTACAGCTAGGTGCCTGACACAGTGCTAAAACTAGGTATAGAGATGAATTGAAGTCCTTATAATCCAACCAGGACTGGATTAGGAACCAAAAGGAAGGACTAGACCACCCTTCTACCCAAGGAGGCCCAAGACAAGCTCGATTAGCAAGGTGATGCTAATGCTGATTGTTGACAGATGGGAAGGTCTCTGATACATAGACCAAAAAAGGCAAGGTATTTTAGAGAGCTGGCACAACCACAAAAGCATGCATGAATGGAGTTCATCTACTCTGTCCCCGATACCCATGACATCAACATTCCTGCAGTAAGGTATCGGACTCCCAGGTCCACACCCACTGGTTGGTGACAACACCAAGTTCAAAGCCCACCTTGCAATCTAGTGATTCCCCAGGGCATACAGACAATGGTGCACATTGTTACTACAGTCCAGAGTGTAGCTCAGGTGCACCTTGACTGGAGATTAGCAGGTATCATTCTTTAACCTGCAGAAGTCCTGGACATTCAGCTGCAGAGCGGGGGCCTGCTAGGGGTGAGATCATAGTATGGGGCTGGGTTCTTGCGTCTGGGCTTGTTTCTGGGCACTGGCCTGGGGCCCATGTACTTAGAGCTTTGTTTTGTCTATCAACCCTTACACCCTCAGGTTCTGCTAGTTCTTCTCCCATACACTAACCAACCACCACCTCTTGGACCCAAAGACTATAAACCTTCTCATCCAGCTCTATCCTGCCCTTAGGGTCCTGCAAATCTATTTCTAGGTCCTAAAACCAATAGGGATGATTTCATACTCTTTATCAGATAACTGAGCATCTACTGAAAAAATAGCAATGTTTGAGATGGAGGCATAAAAGTTTCTTCTCAGACTGATGGGTCACTGTGCCCACTTCCATGCTTGAAACTCCATCTCCATTCTCAATGGAGCCATGAATGTATACCTGAAGTTCTATGAGAAGAGTTGCCTGTCATCTTCTGCCTAAAGCAGACTGCTTCTGTGTTTAAGAATGTGGAGACCCTTTTCTTTCAGTTTTCCTTTGAGCAGTAACTTACTATAGTGGATAACCTTGACTTACCTGGTCCTACTCTCTGCTGTAAAATGTACATAAGTAGAGTCCCTCATCCCTCTTCATGAGATTTGGGATGGTCCAATGGTCAGCTCTTTTATGCTGATTGAGAAGTCCAACTTGCATAGCAGTGCAGCTTCATACCTGACATTATACACATACTTAATCCCACCTTTGCTGAAGCAAGAGACAGCATTGACAGGCAGAACAAGTCCTGTAGCTTTAGGACAAAAGTTGCTGAGTCTTGAGTCTTGTCCCCAAAGGTCTTACCTTCCTTATCCACTCCAAAGCAGAAGTTGGCAGGCAGTTGAGGCAACTGACCAAGTATCGAGAGAGGAGTTCTTCAGGTGTCCATCAATGGGAAACTGGTTGAATGAATTTGAATGAATTATGGTATAGTCACATAGTGAAGTGCTATGCAGCCATAAGAAAGAAGAATAAAAAATTTCTGCCTTTAACCACTATGGAATAATATCCAAGATATATTTTTAGTAGAAAAGGCCGAATACAGACAGTGCACATACATGGTGTTATTTTTTGAAAAATAAGATTATATATGTGTGTATATATACATATTTGCTTATTGTAAAGAAACACTGGAAAGATAAGCCAAAAACCAATAAAAATGATTAACCATACAAGTGGGTAGGAATGGCATAGAGGGATAGGGCTAGAAGAAATAATTCTCTGTACTTTCAAAAATAGTTTTGACTTTTGAACGATGTAAGTGTTTTACATATGCAAAAATAAAATGAAATAAAAAAGATCAGAGAAAGCAGTCCAAAAGTGTACACACAAAGAAATGAGGCCAACTATATATCAAATTGATAACACAGCAAAAAGAATCATTTTAAGAAACTGTCAAACATGGCACTTGGGCTATACATCCTTAGTTGGATACTCTCTGGAAACAGAAAGTATTACAAATAAGCTTTGCCCTTACTGGATTTATTGTTGGTAACAAAGCTATTATTATCATTTTGAGACTATGTGAACATTTTTGGACAGAACAAGAAAGAACTGTGTGTATATAAATCGTGTGTGTATATATATGTATGTTATACAAACATGTTTTTAGGAAACATAATTTTCTTTGAAGGGGAAGATAGATACAATCATTAAATAAAATAAGGTTAAATAATAATTTAGTAATGTTAAATTTAAATTAGAAATATCAGTGTCTTTGGGAAACTTGAGCCCAGGAGTTCAAGACCAACCTGGGCAACATAGTGAGACCTTGTCTCTATAAAAAATAAAAATAAATTGCCTTGTCTCCTATCTGTCATCTTCCTCTTAAAACCTGGCAATTTATTTTTATTTTTTATAGAGACAAGGTCTCACTATGAATGAAAACTTCTCCAGATAAATAGATATTATAAAGAAAAAACAATCATAATTTCTGGAAATGGAAGACACACTTAGAGAAAGATAAAATGCGCTGGAAAGTGTCAACAATAGATTAGAACAAGTAGAAGAAAGAACTTCAGAGCTTGAAGACAAGACTTTTGAATGAACCCAATCAGATAAAAACGAAAATAAGAAAAAAAAAAGAATTTAAAAACTGACTAAAGCCCCCAAGAAATGTGGGATTATGTTAAACCGCCAAACCTAAGAATAATTGGTGTTCTTGAGAAAAAAAGAGAAATCTAAAAGTGTGGAACTTATTTGAGGGAACAATTGCAGAAAACTTCCCTGGCCTTGCTAGAGACCTAGACGTCAAAGAAGCTCAAAGAATACCTGGGAAATTCATTGCAAATAGATCATCACCTAGGCATGTAGTCATCAGATTATCTAAAGTCAAGATGAAGGAAAGATTCTTAAGAGCTGTGAGGCAAAAGCATCAAGTAACCTATAAAGGAAAACCTATCAGATTAACAGCAGATTTCTCAGCAGAAACCCTATAAGCAAGAAGGAAATGGGGTCCTATCTTTAACCTCCTCAAACAAAATAATTGTTAGCCAAGAATTTTGTATCCAAGAAAACCAAGTTTCATAAATGGAGAGATAAAATCTTTTTCAGACAAATAAGTGCTGAGATAATTTGCCACTCTCAAGCCAGCACCACAAAGAAATGCTAAAAGGAGTTCTAAATCTTTAAGTGAAACCTCAAAATACACCAAAATAGAATGTCCTTAACGCATAAATCTCGCAGGGCCTATAAAACAATACAAATAGAAAAAAAAAGTTATTCAGGCAACAACTAGCACAATGAATAGAACAGTATCTCACATCTCAATACTAAAGTTGAATGTAAATGGCTTACATGCTCCACTTAAAAGATACAGAATGGAAGAATAGATAAAAATCCACCAGCCAAGTATTTGCTCTCTTCAAGACTCACCTAACACATAAGGACTCACATAAACTTAAGGTAAAGGAATGGAAAAAGATATTCCATGCAAATGGACACCAAAAGCAAGCAGGAGCAGCTATTCTTATATCAGACAAAACAGACTTTAAAGCAACAACAGTTTAAAAAGACAAAGGGGGACATTATATAATGATAAAAGGATTGGTGCAACAGGAAAATATTACAATCCTAAATGTATATGCACCCAACACTGGAGCTCTCAAATTTCTAAAACAATTATTACCAGACCTAAGAAATTAGATAGATGGCAACATGATAATAGTGGGGGACTTCCATACTCCACTGACAGCACTAGATGGATCATCAAGACAGGAAGTCAACAAAGAAATAATGAACTTAAACTATACCCTAGAACAAATAGACTTAACAGATATTTACAGAACATTCTACCCAACAACTGCAGAATATACGTTCTTTTCTTCAGCACATGGAATATTCTCCAAGATAGACCATATGATAGGCCACAAAAAAAGTCTCAATAAATTTAAGAAAACGGAAATTATACCAAGTACCCTTTCAGACCACGTGGAATAAAACGGGAAATGAACTCCAAAAGGAATCCTCAAAACTACATAAATACATGGAAATTAAGTCATCTGCTCCTGAATGACCTTTGGGCCAATCATGAAATCAAGATGGAAATTTAAAAAGTATTTGAACTGAACCTCTGGGATACAGAAAAAGCAGTGCAGAGAGAAAGTTCATAGCATTAAATGCCAACATGAAAATGCTGAAAAAGCACAAATAGACAATCTAAGGTCACACCTCAAGGAACTAGAGAAACAAGAACAAATTAAACCCAAACCCAGCAGAAGAAAAGGAATAACAAAGATCATAGCAGAACTAAATGAAATAGAAACAACAACAACAAAAAGATAAGTGAAACAAAAAGATTATTCTTTGGAAAGATAAACAAAATTGATAGCCCATTAGTGAGATTAACCAAGAAAAGGAGAGAGAAGATCCAAATAAGCTCAATTAGCAACAAAACAGGAGATATTACAACTGACGCCACAGAAATACAAAAGATCATTCAAGGCTACTATGAACACCTTTACACACACAAACTAGAAAATCCAGAAGAAAGGATAAATTCCTGGAAATATACAACCTTCCTATATTAAATCAGGAATAAACAGAAACTCTGAACAGACCAATAACAAGTAGCAAGATAAAAACAGTAATACAAAAATTCCCAACAAAAAAAAGTCCAGGACCAGATGGATTCACAGCTAAATTCTATCAGACATTCAAAGAAGAATTGGTACCAATCTTACTGAAACTATTCCAAAAGATAGAGAAAGAGGAACTCATCCTTAAATCACTTTTTGAAACCAGTATCATCCTAATGCCAAAACTAGGAAAGGATATAACAAAAAGAAAAACTACAGAGTGATATCCCTGATGAACATAGACATAAAAATCCTCAAAAAAATATTAGCTAACTGAATCCAACAGCATATCAAAAAAGATAATACACCATGATCAAGTAGTGTATTAAGATATAAAGATATATCATCATGTATAAAGATAAACACCATGATCAAGTGGGTTTCATACAAGGGATGCAAGGATGGTTTAACATACACAAGTCAATAAATGTGATACATCACATAAACAGAATTAAAAACTAAAATCATGTGATCGTCTCAATAGATGCAAGAAAAGCATTTGACAAAATCTAGCATTGCTTTATGATTAAAACTCTCAGCAAAATCGGCATAGATAGGACATACACTAAGGTAATAAAAGCCATCTATGACAGACCCACAGCCAACATTATACTGAACAGGGAAAAGTTAAAAGCATTCCCCCTGAGAACTGGAACAAGACAAGGATGCCCACTTTCGCCACTTCTATTCAACATAGTACTGGAAGTCCCAACCAGAGCAATAAGACAAGAGAAAGAAATAAAGGGCATCTAAATCAATAAAGAGGAAGTCAAACTGCTGTTCACCAATGATAAGATTGTATACCTTGAAAACTCTAAAGACTCATCCAGAAAGCTTCTAGATCTGATAAATGAATTCAATAAAGTTTTGGGATACACAATCAATGAACACAAATCAGTAGCACTGCTATATACCAACAATGACCAAGCTGAGAAGCAAATCAAGAACTCAATGCCTTTTACAAAAGCTGCAATAATAATAATAAAATACTTAGGAATATACCTAACCAAGGAGGTAAAAGATCTCTACAAGGAAAACTAAAAACACTGCTGAAAGAAATTATAGACAACACAAACAAATGAAAACACATCTCATGCTGATGGATGGGTAGAATCAATATTGTGCAAATGACCAAACTGCCAAAAGCAATATACAAATTCAATGCAATTCCCATCAAAAGACCATCATCATTCTTCACAGAACTAGAAAAAAAATCCCAAAATTCATATGGAACAAAAAAAGAGCCCACACAGCTGAAACAAGACTAAGCAAAAAGAACAAATCTAGAGGCATCATATTACCTGACTTCAAACTATACTATAAGGGTATAGTTACCAAAACAGCATGGTACTGGTATAAAAATAGTCACATAGACCAGTAGAACAGAATAGAGAACCCAGAAATAAAGTCAAATATTTACAGCCTACGGATCTTCGACAAAGGAAACAAAAACATAAAGTGGGGAAATGACACCCTGTTCAACAAATGGTGCTGGGATAATTGGCAAGCCACATGTAAAAGAATGAAACTGGACCTTCATCTCTCACCTTATACAAAAATCACCTCAAGATGCATCAAGGACTTAAACCTAAGACCTGAAACCATAACCTAGAAGATAACGTTGGAAAAACTCTTCTAGACATTGGCTTAGGCAAAGTGTTCATGACCAAGAACCCAAAAGCAAATGTAACAAAGACAAAGATAAATATATGGGACTGAATTAAACTAAATAGCTTATGCACGGCAAAAGAAACAATCAGCAGAGTAAACAGACAACACATAGAGGGGGAGAAAATCTTCATAAACTATGCATCTAACAAAGGACTAATATCTAGAATCTACAAGGAACTCAAATCAGCAGCAAAACAAAACAAAACAAAAAATAATACCATCAAAAAGTGGGCAAAGGAAATGAATACACAATTCTCAAAAGAAGAAATATAAATTGTGGGGAAAAGGAAGAGAGATCAGCCTGTTACTGTGTCTATATAGAAAGAAGTAGACATAAGAGACTCCATTTTGTTCTGTATTTGAGATGCTGTTAATCTGTGACCCTACCCCCAACCTTGTCCTTGCAAGAGACATGTGTTGCGGTGACTCAAGGTTTAATGGATTTTGGGCTGTGCAGGATGTGTCTTTGTTAAACAAATGCCTGAAGGTAGCTTGCTGGTTAAAAGTTATCACCATTCTCTTAATTTCAACTACCCAGGGAAACGTACACGACCAAATGTCACAGGGACCTCTGCCTAGGAAAGCTAGGTTTCTCCCCATGTGATAGACTGAAACAATGCTGCTAAAAGGTTTATGGAGATGTTTGCATATGCATCTCAAGGCACAGCATTTTCCTTTAAACTTATTCATGTCACAGAGGTTTTTGTTCATATGTCTTACTGCCGATTTCCTCTTTTTTCTTTGATCCTATTGTCCTGCCACTCCCCTGTCTTTAAGATGGTAAAGATAATTATCAATAAATACTAAGGGAACTCAGAGACCGGGGCTGGCGTGGGTCCTCTGTAAGCTGAGCGCCGGTCCCCTGGGCCCCGCTTTTCTTTCTCTATACTTTGTCTCTGTGTCTTATTTCTTTTCTCAAGTCTCTCGTTCCATCTTACGAGAAACACCCACAGGTGTGGAGGGGCAGGCCACCCCTTCAATAAATGGCCAACAAACATATAAAAAATGCTTAACATCACTAATTATCAGAGAAATGCAAATCAAAACCACAATGAGATACCACCTTACTCCTGCAAGAATGGCCATAATTAAAAAATAAAAAAATAATAGATGTTGGCATACATGTGGTGAAAAGGAACACTTACACTGCTGGTAGGAATGTAAACTACTACAACCACTATGGAAAACAGTGTGGAAATTCCTTTAAAAACTAAAAGTAAAACTATCATTTGATCCAACAGTTCCACTACTGGGTACCTACCCAGAGGAAAAGAAGTCATTATGTGAAAAAGACACTTACAAATGCATGTTTATAGCAGCAAAATTCACAATTACAAAAATATGGAACCAGCCTAAATGCCCATCAACCAATGAGTGGACAAAGAAAATGTGGCATATATACACCATGGAATGCCACTCAACCTTAAAAAGGAACAAAATAATGTCATTCACAGCAACAGCAACCTGGATGGAGTTGGAGACCATTATTCAAAGTGAAGTAACTCAAGAATAGAAAAACCAAACATTGTATGTTCTCACTTATAAGTGGGAACTAAGCTATGAGGATGCAAAGGCATGAGAATGATATAATGGAATTTGGGGACTCAGGGGGAAGGATGGGAGGGGTTTGAGGGAAAAAAAGACTACACATTGGGTACAGTGTACACTGCTTGGGTGACAGGTTCACCAAAACATCAGAAATCACCACTAAAGAACTTATCCATGTAACCAAACATGACCCATTCCCCAAAAACTATTGAAATAAAAAAAAAAAAAGACAAGAAATGTCAGTGTGAATTCATAAGTACAGGTATGTATGTGTGTGTCTGTAATTAATTTCAGTCAAAGAGCCTAGAAGTCATAACATTGTAAGAGCAATGGGCACACTTCATGCCTTGAGTTTGGTATCTAAGTACCATTCTCCAGGAAAGGGGACCAGGGATCCTCATTGAACTGGCTGATTCCAAGTCAAAAGCAGTTAAAGTACAAGTTGAGCCTAGGATACCTTATTGTATCAGAAAATAAGGAAATACTCACGGACTAATGGGATCATGTCAAATGAACAGCAGAGGCAGCTTGAAGAGGGTCCCATTGGCCAAACTGAGATTAATTTAAGTATTAGAAATAGTAATGATGGCAGTTGACATTGAGTCATAAAGAAATCCATGAATCCACAGTGATACTCAAAAAAAAGAAAAAAGAAAAAAGGAACAGAGAGAGAAGAGAGAACTCTTCTTTAGGGAACACTTCCTCTAATAAATGTAGAAAAAAAAAGATATACTTTTATTGCAACCCTCAAAGAAGAAATAGATTCAGGGAAGCACCATCAGTGGATGCTAAACCTTATTGGGTGAAAGGTTGTGGAGGAACAGGATGTCCAAGTATAATTCAACAAATTACAGTATTTACTAATTTTGAGGAGGAAAATGCACCTTAACTATGAAAGATATGGTGATTGTCACCTTCCCTAAATGATCAAAGTGAGCAACGCCAGCAGGGATGGGCTGTCATCACATGTCCCGATGGGATCCATCTGTTGTATTAGGGCTCTCTAGAGGGGCAGAACTAATGGAATGAATATATATATATATATGAGTTTATTAAGTATTAACTCACACCATCACAAGGTCCCACAATAAGCTATCTGCAGGTTGAGGACCAAGGAGAGCCCGTCTCTGAGAGCAAGGAGATCCAAACTGAAGAACTTGGAGTCCGATGTTTGAGGGCAGGAAGCATCCGGCACAAGAGAAAGATATAAGCTGGGAGGCTGGGACGGTGTCTCTTTTCACATTTTTCTGCCTGCTTATATTCTAGCTGCGCTAGCAGCTAATTAGGTGGTGCCCATTCAGATTAAGGGTGGATCTGCCTTTCCACCCTTCTGACTCAGAGGTTAATCTCCTTTTTCAACAACCTCACAGACACACCCAGGATCAATACTTTGTATCCTTCAATCCAATCGGGTTGACACTCAGTATTAAACATCACACTTGTGAAGGATTCTTTTCATGAGTCCAGTCCAGCCTCTAGACTCACATCCAGTTACAGGAAATACAGAGGAGAGAAGGACAAGTCAAGGAGGCCCTGATGAAGCTGTCTGACAAAGCTAGAATGAGGCATGTTCTACAAGACAGTTGAGCCAAACTCCAAAAAGTCATCGCAAATTCAAAACAAAACTAAACTTAAAATCTCTGTAGGGTCATCTGATAGGAGGGCCTCACATGAAATTGCAAAGGACGCTCTCTTCTCTTTGCTAGTTGAAACCGATCCTACATGTGCCTCTCCATACTGTTCTAGACCAGCGTTTATTATGTTTCACAGCCTCTCTTGGTCTCGATGATGGAGATCCCCACTCCTCTCCACTATGGTCATCAAGCAAGTTGATGTTCTCTTGAAGGGTAGAAAGGCCCTAACAGAGACTGTTGGCTCTTGTTTAGGGGTGCTTTTTTTTTTTTTTTTTTTTAGATGGAGTCTTGCACTGTTGCCCAGGCGGGAGTACAGTGGCACAATCTCAGCTCACTGCAACCTCCGCCTCCCAGGTTCAAGCAATTTGCCTGCTTCCGCCTCCCAAGTAGCTGGGATTACAGGTGCCTGCCACCACGCCCAGCTAAGTTTTGTTTTTGTGTTTTTAACAGAGATGGGGTTTCACTATGTTGGCCAGGCTGGTCTTGGACTCCGGACCTTGTGATCCGCCTACCTCAGCCTCCCAAAGTGCTGGGATTACAGGTGTGAACCACCACGCCTGGCCATTTAGGGGTGCTTTTATATTGGAGAAGCAGCCTGGTTGCACATAAATTTAAAACAACCAAGGCAAGCACCCATATGTAATGAGAATCTCCACTTCTCCCTGTCCAAAGGCTGAGTGCACCAGAATACTTCAATCTGAGAAAGAAAGAAAACTTTTATCTGAGGAATGTGAGCCCTTTAAATCATCAGACCCAGAAAGGTACTTAAAATGTGACCACAATCAGGTCTCACTTTCCCTGGAACTAAATAATGACCTCTTGAAGCCACTTGCTATGTGGACTCTAGATGAATGCCAAGTTGTAACAATGTATAGCCAATCACTAAGCAATGTTATTTCTGTAAACTAGTAAGAATTCCTGATGAACAGCTTTTGTAATTGCTTCTCTAATGATTTGTCCTTTTTTCTTTAAAAACTTGAGGCTCTTCTTTCTCCTCCGGAGCACTCCCCAAGGCAACTTGGAAGTTTGTCCATGGCTGCAGCTCTCAACCTTGGCCCAAATAAACTCTCTATATTAATTCTGCCTCTGCTTCTTCCTTTTAGGTTGACATTTCCATCTCTAGAGATTGGATACTCTCCCTCCTGACAGGTGCATGATGACTCTCTTGTATTTAGAAGTGGCCCTTCGTGTCTCTGGCATATTTCCTCCCCAAGGGTGGGGTGTTGCTGGGATGATGCTGAGGTGTGCTAGGACTTGCTGCTGTTGGGGAAATTTGAAGTAAAATCTGCCAATCTAGAAAACCCATCCAAAAATATAGGAAATGAAAAAAAAGTGTTATTATTACGTATGCATTAAACCAGATTGCAACACATATCAAAAGCAATCCACTCAAGAAATTGCAAAGACAGAAAAAAATGTATCACCCTCTTACATAGCCAGGCAGATAGAATCTATTACATATGTGTTAATTGCACTCATCCAAAGGAAGAAGAAAACTCTCATATGCTACAACTGGTAGCCAGACTCCTAGGCAAAGCTCCCAGAGAGACAGGAGATAGGGCACCATTCATCTTAATATTCACATTTCAAAGAGATGGCTCTGAGGCCCTCGAGAAGCACATTCCTGGGAAGCCAAAGTGGCAAAGGGCTTTTTTAGCTTTCAGAAAGGTTTACGTACCTCCCAAAGAGACAGAGAAAGGATTATAAAGGAAACACTCTAAGAAAAGGGAGGTAGGGACTTCTCTTTGCCTTTTGGCACCAGGGAAAATTCCGTTTCTTTTTACTTGTACTTACCATTATACTGCCTAGGAAATTAAGGAGAAGTTGAGGGTCCACTGAGTGGCAGGGCTGCCAGAGAATGGTTTCCCAGCCCAGTGCTGGAAGAGCTCCTATCTCCCAGGCGACCTGGCCCTCCCTTTCCCTGCCACTGACTCTTCCTCCTCCTTAGCTACTGGCCAGCCCTGGAGTTGTTGTCTCATAAGCTCTCACAAATGAGATGGAGCAGGGACCCCTCTTAGGGGCCTGGGCTCTCCCCAGCACCAAACAAAGACATTTAAAAATCTTGAGTTTCTTAAAGGGAAATTCCAGGCACCTAGCTAAACCTGAGAAGTAAATGAGCAACTTGATAAGCAAGAGAGTAATAGTAGCTTAAAACAATAATCATGGAAGTGAGGGACATTTGGCTCCCTATAAAAACTAAAGATAACATCTTTCTCTCTCTCTCTTTTTTTTTTTTTTTTTGAGACAGGGTCTCACTCTGTTGCCCAGGCTGGAGTGCAGTGGTGCAATCATGACTCACTGCAACCTTGACCTAAGGGCTCAAGCAGTTCTCGTATCTCAGCTCTGCCAGTAGTTGGGATCACAGGCACATGCCACCCTGTTAATTTCCATATATATATATATATTTTTTTTTTTTTTTGGTAGAGGTAGGGTTTCATCATGTTGCCCAGGCTGGTCAAATTACTAGGCTCAAGCAATCTGCCTGCCTCAGTCTCCCAAAGTATTGAGATTACAGTCGTAAGCCACCACACCCAGCCAAAGACAGCATCTTAAAGATAGCAGCAGGAGGCAGACAAATTCCCAGGTAGAGCGGGGTGGGTCCCCTATGAAACCCAACCTCCACGCCAAAGATAGTCTGAAGCCTGAAAACCAGGCTGTCAGATCTGGATGGAGTCCATGACCAGAGTGAGAACTTTTATTTTCATGTGCCTGCTCTTTCCCAGTTGGTTCTTTCTGAATAATACTTTTTAACCAATCAAGTGTTGCCTTTTCCAAGGCTACGTATAGCTGACACCTCCCCCATTCTGAGCCTATAAAAACCGGAGACTCAGCCACACATTGAGACTACCTACCTTCAGGTCCCCTCTCTGCTGAGAGCTGTTTTGTTGCTCAATAAAACTCTTCTCTGCCTTGCTCACTCTTGCTCAATTGTCAGCGTAATCTCATTCTTCATAGGCATGGGACAAGAACCCAGGACCCACCAAACACTGGGTGCAAAAGGAGCTGCTGTAACACTGTAGCCCTCCCACCCTCTGCCAGTGCTGGACATCCATCCCACGTGATGGGAAATGGCAGCAGGGCCAGGCCCTCCCAGGAGCCGCAGGCTGAATCAGGGCAGCGGGACTGAACGAGCTCTTAACATACCCCCATTTTCTGCACTGTGAGTGGCAGGGAGAAGAAAAGAGCTGCGACCCTCCTGGACACCTAGACCTCAGGGCTCCTGGAGCCAGTGCTGCGACATGACGTAACACTCCCTTTGGGGCTCCATGGATGCTGGCATCTCCAAGTTTTTGAGAGCTACTGTGTTCCCCAAGTCTGGACGCCAGCGCCTGGAGCTGCTTATTCCACTGCAGCAGCTGACACACCTGGCTATGCATAGTAACTGGACCCTGCAAACTTGCCACTCCACACCTGGCTCACCTGTGGTGGCTGGTAGGGTGAGCTGGGTGCAAGCTGCTGGGACAAGTGGATGGAGCAAGCCCAGCGGCCAGCCCAGAGCTGAGTGAGGCCCAGGCAGGGGTGCAGCCAGCTGCAGAGGTCTCTGGCTGGTGAAGTGGCACCCCAAAAATGTCCTGTGCCATTAACATATATCCCAGAGTCGTTTCAGAAACCTGGACCCCCACCAATGGATCCACTAAATGGATCCACTGGTGCGTAGACTTCAGATAAAGAGGAACTGAGGGCTGAATTCTGACCACCATTCTTTGTTCTAAATTTCTCCCTGGGGAGCCTGGAGGAAGTCACACCTATGAGCCAGAGCTGACATTCTTTTCTACTGATCCCAAATTTTTAGACAAAGCTTTGCCTCACCTATGACCTGTGGGTTTGGGGCTTCTGTATAGGGGAGGCAACTTATGAGAAGTTAACCAGGAAAGGGATGGTAAACAAGAGGTGTTTAATAAGATGTATTGTGCAGATTTCAGTCTGCCCTTTCTCCTCTGATGAGTAGTTAAGAGTCTTCTTCCTGGGAGAAGGAGACACCTCTACAATCCTTTACAAAAGGAAGACTTAGACCCTGTTTTAGAGCTTTCCTGCATCTGCTGGTTCTCAATAGCCTTCAGCTCAAAATAGTCATATGCCAAAGAGCATATTTGGGGTGGCATATTCTAGTACACTTAGCAAGCAACTTCCTGGACTCAGGTTTCCACATTTTTCTTTCCCCATCTCCACTCACATCGCTCCCTCCGAAACCTAGCGTATGCACTATGGACCCCAGCCTTGGAAACACAATAGGCCGTCTTATTTTTGACCCTGAAATGCAAAAGACTGACTACCACCAGTGGAGAGTAGAAGGAGAAAGAATTCAAGCCTCAAGGCAAGTGCCTACATCTCTCCTTAGATCTGATGAGATTAGAACACAGCTTACTCTTGGACAGGGGTTCAGGAATCTGCAAATAGTTCAAGGAGTCACCAGGTCCTGGGAAACAAAACTAAAACTCTAGACACCTGGGACCCAGCCCGGACTGACTAAACCAGAGCGGGGCAGTTTTTAAAGCTTCCCAGGATCCTAAAGTGCGGCCAAGGTTGAGAGCCACCAGCCAGAGGCAGAACATGAGAGGAATTTTTTATGTGTTGCTAAGGAGTCCAGACTGGAAGCCTCTGAAGCTTTGTAGGGGAGAGGAATAGCAAGATTAATGATTTTGAAAGATCCTCTGGCAGCTGGCCATGTGGAGGGTGCATAGGAAAGGAGCAAAGAGAGGAGATGGGTTCGGAGATGGTTAGGTTAATGCAGGTGAGAGCCATCTGGGCTTGAGCTAAGGTAGGGGTCGGAGGAGTAGGAAGATGGGAATAAATCTGAGAAAGACCTGAGGCAGGAGAATGGTGTGAACCTGGGAGGTGGAGCTTGCAGTGAGCCGAGATCACGCCACTGCACTTCAGTCTGGGCAGCAGAGCGAGACTCCGTCTCAAAAAAAAAAATCTGAGAAAGACGAAGGTGGGGATTCAATTTCACCATCATGAAAGGTTATGCTTTCCACTTTTTTTTTTTTTTTGAGAAGGAGTTTTGCTCTTGTTGCCCAAGCTGGAGTGCAGTGGCACGATCTGGGCTCACTGCAACCTCAGCCTTCCAGGTTCAAGCGATTCTCCTGCCTCAGCCTCCCAAGTAGCTGGGATTACAGCCACCCGCCACCACGCCTGGCTGATGTTTGTATTTTTAGTAGAGATAGGGTTTCACCGTGTTGGCCAGGCTGGTCTCGAACTCCTGACCTCGTGATCCACCTGCCTTGGCCTCCTGAAGTGCTGGGATTACAGGCGTGAGCCACTGTGCCTGGCCACTTTCCACTTGTCTCTGCTCTTCAGTTTCTGCTGTCTTTAAGGCAGCTTCCAGAAGAACTGGAGTTTACGTTCACATCAAGCAGAGCAGCAGAGTCTCCTCATCTTTGAGGGCCAGAGACATCTGCTTGCATCACTCAGCAAAGGCGACTATCAGTGCTAAGTAATTCTAACAGGGCTATGTTAGGGTACAGAGTTTCTGGGCACTTTTTAAAAACAATTTTAATTTTTAATTTTTGTGGGTACATAATAGGTGTATATATTTGTGGGGAACCTGAGATGTTTTGATACAGGCCTGCAATGTGAAATAAGCTCATCATAAGAATGGGGTATCCACCCCCTTAAGCATTTATCCTTTGTGTTACAAACAATCCAAGTATACTCTTTTAGGTATTTTAAATGTACAATTAAGAGATTATTGACTATAGGCACCCTATTGTGTTCTCAAACAGTAGGTCTTAGTCATTCTTTCTAATTATTTTTTGTATGCATTAACCATCCCCATCTTCCCCCACCCACCAGCCCCCCACTAGCTTTCACAGCCTCTGGTAACTATCCTTCTACTCTCTATGTCCATGTGTTCAATTATTTTGATTCTTAGATCTCACAAATAAGTGAGAACACGCAATATTTGTCTTTCTGTGCCTGGCTTATTTCACTTAATATGATGTCTTCCATGTCCATCCACGTTGTTGCAAATGATGGGATCTCTTTCTTTTTAAGGGGTGAATAGTACTCCACTGTGTGTATGTACCACATTTTCTTTACCCATTCATCTGTTGATGGACACTTAGGTTGCTGCCAAATCTTAACTACTGTAAACAGTGATACAAAAAACATGGAAGTACAGTATCTCCTCAAGATATTGATTTCCTTTATTTTGGGTATATGTCCAACAGTAGGACTGCTGGATCATATGATGAGCACTTTTATCTATTCTCAACTTTATAAATGTTTTTCACTTAGTAAATGTTTACTAAAGTAAAAGAAAAGCAAATTTATGATAATCTGATTATCAAACAATTTCTGGTCATGGTTAATATTCTTGTGGTTAACTTAAAGTTTCTGGGAAGAAATACTGGAGATTAAACTCAGGGATTGATTTTTTTTTCCCTGTTTTTGTCCCTCTTTCCTAACAGTCTTCAAAGGAGAACGACCCATTTCCCAATTTACTTGTTAGGAGTCCCTAAACTCGGAGCATCGAGTGTGAGGCTTTGGAGATGCAGGTGCCTAAGCTTGGGTTTCAGGTTAATTGTGATCTCAGATGCTGCCATCTAACCAATCTAAGAATCCCATGTTGGGCTGGAAAATGCGTCTGCAGAGTAGGGGATGGTATTTGCTGCTCAGTTCTTAGGTATGATATGCTGTGCCCCGCTAGCGGCACTCAGAGTTTCTCTTCCTAACTGACCGTGTTGGTTCCTATTTCACCATTGCCTGAAGCCACAGGGAAATGTTTCCTGTGTTTGAGAATTCAGTAACAATGATGGCTATGTCTCTTTTTCACCTGAAAAAGCTTCACCTACTTTGACATCCTCATCTTATCAGACATTTTAACAGCATTTGCTTCAGTGAACCACCCCTTTCTTGTTGGGATTTTATCTTCCTAAGCTCTCTCTAGCTGCTGCTTTCAGTCTCCTGTTCTGCTTTTTTCTCCCAAGAGACTAAATATACAAATGAACAATGGCCACATGATATATAAATAGAACTGTGACTCACAGCTTGCAGCTACCTGCCAGGAACCCAACCCCTTAATCTACAACAAACAACCCAGGAAACCAGCCTGCTATAAGTCAGACCCATAGAAAGCCAGATTGCTATCTCTAGTAACAATTCAGGAAGTTAAACAACAATATCCGTAACAATTGGTCCACAATGACCAGGACTTGATTAATAACTGACAGCTCCCCTAATTTTTGTCTTCACTTTAATTTTAGGACCAACCAGAGAAAACCAAATATGCATCCCTAGCCAATTCCATGGGACACCCTGCCCCTAATTAGCTCACCTAGGGCTTCGCCGTGCCAACAGACTCCCATCAGGGTGCACCTGAAGCCTTCACTTTTTTTCCACTGTGAAAGAAAACAAAATTGCAGGACCCTAAACTCACTATGCCAAAGGGAAAGTTAAGCTTGGGAACTGAGTCATGCAATACTGCCTTTCTTTTGTTCTCAAATAGCTGTAATTTCAAAACTCTGTGTCATAACCTCATCCATAAGCCAGGTTCCCACAACGATAGGAGGCCACATATTTCCCCAGCTGGCCTCCTTCACAAATTGCTCACAAGGAAATTCTGTGTGAGCCCCTAAATCTTACAGGATACATATCCCCCCTATAAGCTAGCCCCGAAACTGAGTTCTGTTCAATCTCACCCTGAAAATGTCAATTACAAGCTTACCTTCACAGGTAAGAGGACAAGGACAAGACCAGAAATCATCCCTTCATCCACCCTGAGATAAATGCATCATTGACTTTTCCCCATACTCCCTCTTTTCACGTGTTTGCTTTATCTTATGTAAAATGTAGATTTACTGAGTGTTAATCAGAACCTCACAATAATGTTACCATTTGCCTCACTGCCCACCCTTCCTCCCTTTTTTCCCTCCTGTCTGTTCTTTCCCTTTTAAATACTGAATTCCCAAAACCCTCTTTGGAAAGCACAGGTCATAGATGTTCCTGTGACTTGAGTTTTTCCCAGGCACATTCTTGGCCTTGGCGAAATAAACCTCTATCAATCGAGACACCTGCCTCTGTCAGTTTTTGGTTAACATCACTATCAAACTTTCCCACTCCTGCCTTGGAGTCTCTACCAAAATGAAAGTGATGGTGGCGACTCCCTTGTTACAGTACACCCTGAATAAATAGCTTTTGTTTTCCTTATGTGGTTGGCCTTTATTATTTATGTTCCTGCTCCTCTGTGAAACTCTAACCATCCCAGGACTTGATCCTCAGACCTCTCTTCTCTAACTACCCTTCCTCCAGGGTGGGAGGTCCCACTGGGTCCCATGGTATGAAACAACATCGATATGCTCGTGACACCCAAGTGTGTATCTTTCCAGTCTGACTCCTCTTTGAGCTCCAGATTCAACATACCTGGTCGCAGTTAGACTTGGATTTTGTTTTGTTGTTGTTGTTGTTTTGAAATAAGGTCTTGCTCTGTCATCATGGCTTGAGTGCAGTGGCATAATCATAGCTTGCTGCAGCCTCAACCTCCCAGGCTCAAGCCATCCTCCTACCTCAGCCTCCCAAGCAGCTGGGACTATAGGCATTTGCCACTACAGCCAGCTAATTTTAAAAAATTTTTTGTGGAGATGAGGTCCCACTATGATGCCCAGGCTGGTCTTAAATTCTTGGGCTGATGCGATCCTCTCATCTCAACCTCCCAAAGTGCTGGCATTACAGGCATGAGCCACCTCACTAGGCCTAGACTTGGATTTTGAAAGGCATCTCAACCATGACACAGTCAAAAGACAAACTTCTTGATTTAACACGCAACTTCGCTTTGTCAGCCCGGTTTCTCCACCATGCTTTCTACCCTAGTTAATGGTGCCAGCCTTCACACAGCTGCTCTCACCAACCCTGGCTGTTGTTGATTCCTCTTCTGGCCTCTTGGACTCTGCCATGTTCTTCAGAGCCATTTGGTGACTTCTGACAGCTCTGCCTCAAAATGCTTCTCAGATCTGTTACTCTCCTTCTTTCCCCTCTACAGCCAGACTGGTTCAAGCCCCATCACATCTCACATGGACCATGTGGGTGCTCAGTGCATGCTATGGAGTGAATCAGCAGTGGGATTGTTTTCTCAATGACCTCCGATATCTGACTGTTCTCAGTGGTTCTAAAGAGTCCTGTCAGCAAATGTAACTTATCTTCAAGGAAACTTTGGGATTACATGTCATGAGAGACACGAGATTAACAAAGGGGACTGGTGAAATGCAAAGGTCATTAGTCTTCGAGTTAGAACCACTCTTAAAAGAAGCCAACGGTTTCCATTCTGCAAAGGATCTGTGGATTCATTCATCCTCAGCAACACACAGGACACGTATTGATGGCAAAATGCTTGTTAATTCTCCTAGGCTGTTATTGCACTATACAATATTAATTATGTGTTCGTATAGAGCACACACTGGGGTGTGTGTGTGTGTGTACATATATATGTATTTCAAAACCAGAAACAGTTATAGACAAATGTCATGGTTGCCCTTGTAGCTGAACCCAACTGTATCACAACTTAACATTTTGCAATATGTGTTTTGGATTTTTAAATATATATACATGAAACAGTATAGGCAGAAGTAGGTCAAGTGCGGTGGCTCACACCTATAATCCCAGCGCTTGGGGAGGCCACAGCAGGTGGATCACCTGAGGTCAGGAGTTCGAGACCAGCCTAGCCAACATGGCGAAGCTCCATCTCTACAAAAAAAATACAGGTGTGGTGGTGTATGCCTATATTCTGAGCCACTCAGGAGGCTGAGGCAGGAGAATCACCTGAACCCAGGAGGCAGAGGTTGCAGTGAGTCATGATCACATGACTGCACTCCAGCCTGGGCAACAGAGTGAGACTCTGTCTAAAAAAAAAAAAGAAAAGAAAAGAAAAAAGTGAGTCCCCCTCCTCAATTCCATTTTCTTTCCTCTCTTTGCAGAGATAACTGCTATCTTGAATTTGGTATTTATAATCTCAAGTGTGTTTTGATACTTAGGCTAAATTTTTTAAGGTCATAAAGAAGAATATAGTTTGTTTTACAGAAGGTACACATTAAAAAGTAGTATATTTTAGTTATTATTTGACAAATTACTTTTTTAACATTCAACATTGCTTTATTTATTTTGAGATGGAGTCTTACTCTGTCACCCAGGCTGGGTGCAATGGCATGATCTCGGCTCACTGCAACCTCCGCCTCCTGGGTTCAAGCGATTCTCCTGCCTCAGCCTCCCGAGTAGCTGGGATTACAGGCGCCCACCACCATGCCCGGCTAATTTTTGTGTGTGTGTGTGTATATATATATATATATATGTTTCTTTTTTGAGACAGAGTCTTACTCTGTTGCCCAGAGCTAAAGTGCAGTGGTGAGATCTTGGCTCACTGCAACCTCTGCCTCCTGGGTTCAAGCAATTCTCCTGCCTCAGCCTCCCAAGTAACTGGGATTACAGGCCCATGCCACCATGCCTGGCTAATTTTTGTATTTTTGGTAGAGATGGGGTTTCACCATGTTGGCCAGGCTGGTCTCAAACTCCTGACTGTGATCCACCCGCCTTGGCCTCCCAAAGTGCTGGGATTATAGGCATGATAATTTTTGTGTTTTTTAGTAGAGATGGGGTTTCACCATGTTGGTCAGGCTGGTCTCAAACTCCTGACCTCCGGTGATCCACCCACCCTGGCCTCCCAAAGTGCTGGGATTACAGGCATAAGCCACTGTGCCTGACCCTATTTTTTAATTTTTAAAATCAACATTGCTTTTTAGATTCATTCATGTTGATATACACAGTTCTGATTCATTCTTGTTTTTATCATTGAAGTTTACTGAATTGTACAGAAAAGTGCAAAGATGAGTGTCATTTCAATTAATTTTCATAAATTAATACTTATTAATTTAAGGAAACAAAAATATAACCACCAATTGGATTTGAGATCAAATGTTAATAGTACCCCAGAAGCCCCCCACGTGACATTATCCAGTCAATGTCTATTCCACTTCCCCAAACGAAATAATTTCCTAAGCTCTCACAGCATCGCTGCCAGTTTACAAACTCTCTGTGAATGGAGTTGGAGCTTGCAGGCTGTGTCTGGCTTCTTCTGCTCATTTTTATACTGAAGAGACTCTGCTTTTTTTATGTAGTAGTGAGCAGTTTGCTTATTTAAACTGTTTAAAATAGATTTTATTTGCTACAACAGTTTCAGATTTTTAGAAACATTGAGAAGATGGCACAGAGAGTTTCAATATACTTCACATCCAGTTTGCCCTATTATTGATATCTTACATTTTTGTATGTTACATTTGTTACAATGAAACAAATAATGATACGATATTAACGAAAGTTCATAATTTTGTTTTTCTTAAGTCTTTACTTAATGTCTTTTCCTTCTGTTCCAGAATCCCACATTAGATTTAGTTGTCATGTTTCTTTAGGCACCTACTGTCTGTGGCAGTTTCTCCGCCTTTCCTTCTTCAGATACATTGAGGGTTCCTAGGACTGCTTAGTTACTTTGTAGAGTGTCCCACTAATGGAATTTGCCTGATGTTTTTCTCATGAGAAAACTGGGGTTGTAGGTTATTGGGAGGAAAATCGCAGAGGTGAAATGCTGTTTTCATCCCGTGATATCAAGCATACCTACTGTCGGCATGATTTATGAGTTAGCCTTGGTCGCCTGCCTAAGTGGCGCTTGTCAGGCTCCTCCACTGTAAATGTCCTCTTTTTCTCCCCTGTTCTATATTGTACACTTTGGGAGGAAGTCACTATGTACAGCTCACACTGAAGGAGTGAGGAGTTTGATCCTCTCTTCTTGAAGACAGAGTATCTATGTAAAATATATGGAATTCTTCTGTATGAGAGATTTGTCTCTGCTTCCTCATTTATTAATATATTTAATCGCTTATTTATATCATGCATATTTACTTTATACTGTAGGTTATAATCCAATACTCACTTTGTTACCACAAAGTGTTCCAGCTTTGGCCACTGGGAACTCTTTCAGGTGGCATCTGTGCTCCTTTGACTAACCCCATCGATGTTTTGTTTGGTTCTGTTTTGTTTTTGAGCACCTCCTTACTTTCTGGCACTAGCAGATGCTCTAGGCTCATCTTGGATACTTCCTGTCCCAGTCCTAGAATCAGCCATTTCTCCAAGGAGTCCTGGTTCCTTTAAGTGGAGAATAGTATTAGAAACCAAGGGCCGGGCGCGGTGGCTCACGCTTGTAATCCCAGCACTTTGGGAGGCTGAGGCGGGAGGATCATGAGGTCAGGAGATCAAGACCACGGTGAAACCCCGTCTCTACTAAAAATACAAAAAACTAGCCGAGCGTGGTGGTGGGCGCCTGTAGTCCCAGCTACTCGGAGAGGCTGAGACAGGAGAATGGCGTGAACCCGGGAGGTGGAGCTTGCAGTGAGCGGAGATCGCGCCACTGCACTCCAGCCTGGGCACAGAGTGAGACTCCGTCTCAAAAAAAAAAAAAAAAAAGAAACCAAGATGCGGTGCTGTGCACATTTGCTGTTACTGGATGTCATTTCTTTCAGGCCCTCTCAGGGACAGAGCAAGAAACATACATGTTTATACTAAATTATGAATATATGCGTATCTATAAATACTTCTATAGATAACCATCAGCCTCTCTATTGCGCTAAATCTGAGTTCACACTGCTATCTCCAACTCAAATCGGTTACCGCATGAATCATTCTTTCTCCTCCTGCTTCTTGATAAACGGCCACTCTGGTGGTGAGAAACCTGGCTTCTACCATCTGCCGTCCATTCATGTAATTGTTCCAATCCAGTATACATACGTGGCAATATCAGAATTATTAACCGGTATCCCTGTGGGAAACAATTTTATCAACTAGAGTACAGTGCTCACATGCAGTTCCCTTTGCCTTTAGTCTTATAGACCGCACTCATTTCCAAAATACTTTGGTCAATATCGCTTCCCCTCCCTGACCCATCCCTTCAGTGAGACTGCTTCCTACCTTTGTAATACAGTTAAATTCTCTGGTCATGGTCTGCATTCTCTCCTGGGATCCCCCAACCTCTTAAGTGATTTTTCAAAATTTGCATTCATTAAGGTTCACGCTTTGTTCCATAGGTAATGCAACCCAATATCTTATATCCATAATTTTAATAATTCTACCACCCTAAAATTTTACATTACAATAATCTTACTGCCCTAAAAATCCCCTGCACTTCACCTATTCATCCTCTACCCTCCACCTTAACCCTGTAACTCACTGATCACTTTACAGTATCTACAGTTTTGCATTTTCCATACTATTATATAATTGGAATCATATAATATGTAGCCTTTGCATACTGACCTCTTTCACTTAGCAGTATGCTTTTAGGATTCCTCCATATCTTTTCACAGCTCAATACTCATTTCTTTTTGTTGCAGAATTATATTCCACATTCCACTGTATAGATGTACCACAGCTTGTTTATTCATTTAGCTGTTGAACAGAATCTTAGTTGCTTCTAGTTTTTGGCAATTATGAATAAATCTGCTTTGAACATTTACATGCAGATTTTTTAATGTGAACATAAGTTTTCAAATCAATTGGATAAGTATCTAGGAGCACAACACATGAATTCTGTAGTAAGACTATATTTAGTTCTGTAAGAGGCAGCCAAACTGTCTTTCAAAGTGGCTGCACCATTCTGCATTCCCACCAGCAATGAACGAGAGTTCCCATTGCTCTGCATCTCTGCCATCATTTGGTATTGTCAGGTGTTTGGATTTTAACCATTATTATAGGGGTGTAGTGGCATCTTGCTATTGTTTTAAGTTGGAACTCTCTAATGACAAATTAATTATTTATTCATTTGTTTATTTATTTTAAAGATGAGGTCTCACTATGTTGTCCAGTCTGGAGTGCAGTGGCAATTCACAGGCACATCATAGCCTACAATAGCTTCGAACTCCTGGTTTCAAGGAGCCCTCCTGCCTCAGCCTTCTGAGCAGCTGGTGCTGCTGTGCCCAGCCATAAATTATGATGGACATCTTTTTATCTGCCATTCTATGAGTCTTCCTTGGTGATGTATCTCTTCAGATTTTTCCCCCATTTTAAAATTGCATTACTTGCTTTCTTGTTGTTTTAAGAGTTGTGTATTGTGGATGCAAGTCCTGTATCACATAGGTGGTTTGCAAATATTTTCTCCCAGTCTGTGGCTTGTCTTTTGATTCTCTTAACAGTATTTTTCACAGAACATAATATTTTAATTTTAATCAAGTGTAACATAATTTTTTTTTTCATGAATCATGCTTTTTGGCATTGTATTTTAAAACTCATCACTAAATCCAAGGTTACATTGATTTTCTGCTTTTTTCTTTCTTCTGGAAGTCTTAAAGTATTGTATTTTACATTGAGATCCATGATCTATTTCAGTTAGTTTTTGTGAAAGGTGTAAGATCTGTGTCTAGATTTGTTTTCTTGTACATGGCTGTCCAATTGTTACAGCACTGTTTGTTGAAAAGACTGCCCTCACTCCGTTGAATTGTCTTCGGTTCTTTATCAAAGATAGTTGACTATAATACAGTTGTGTGAGTCCTTTTCTGGACTGTCTATCCTGTTCCACTGACCTAAGTGTGTGTTCTTTCACCACTACTGTGCTGCCTTTCTTGCTGGAGCTTTATATTAAGTCTTGAAGTCAGTAGTGTTAGCCTTCAACTCTGTTCTTCAATATTGTATTGGCTATTTTATGTCTTTTGCTTTTTCATATAAACTTTAGAATCAGTTTGTTGATATGCACAAGCTTGCTGAATTTGGGGAGATTATGTTGAATCTATAGATCAAGTTACAGCAAATTGTCTCTTAAACAGCATTGAGTCTTCTAATTCATGGACATGAAATATCTCTCCATTTATTTTCTTTTGATTTGATTTCTTTCATCAGAGTTTCATAGTTTTCTGCATATAGATCCTGTATGTGTTTTTGTAGATTTGTACCTGAGAATTAATGTCTTTCTTTGGGACTATTGTAAATGATATTGTGTTTTTAAATTTGTATTTCTTATTGTTCATTGATAGTATATAAGAAAGCTATTGGCTTTCCTATACCAACCTTGTATTCTGCAAACTTGCTATGATATAATCACTATTATGGACTGAATTTGTCCCTCCACAAATTTCATGTGTTGAAACCCTAATCTCCGGTACCCTAGAATGTGACTGTATTTGGAGATAGGGACTTTAAAAAGGTAATTAAGTTAAAATGAGGCCTCTAGGGTGGACCCTAATTCAATCTGACTGGTGTCCCTCTAAGAAGATGGGACAAACACAGAGAGACACCAGGGATTTTCACACACAGAGAAAAGGCCATGTGAGGACACAGCAGAAATGTGACCATCTGCAAGAGGAGGAGAGAGACCTCAGACAAATCAAACCTGCTGACACCCCGACCTTGAACTTCTAGCCTCCAAAAGTATGAGAAAATAAATTTAAAGTCATTTAACTCACCCAGTCTGTTGTATTTTGTTATTGGCAGTTCTAGCAAACTAATAAAATCACTTACTAATTCCAAGAAATTTTAGTTAATTCTTGGGATTTTCTAAATAGACAAACATGTCATTTATGGAAAAGACAGTTTTATTTTTTCCTTCCCAACTTGTATGTCTTTTATTTCCTTTTCTTGTTTTTAACACAAGCTAGAACTTCCAGTATAATGTTGAATAGGAGTTGTGAGAGGGGACATCTTGGTCTAATTCCTGATCTTAAGGAGAAAACATTCAGTTTCTCACCATCAAGAATGATGTTAGCTGTAGGTTTTTGTAGATGTGCTTTATGAAGTTGAATTCCTAGTTTGCTGAGAGTTTTCATCATGAATAGGTTTGGATTTTGTCATATGCTTTTTCTTCATCAATTGATATGATCATATGATTATTTGTCTTCAGCCTGTTGATGTGGTGGGTTCCATTAACTGATTCTCAAATGTTAAACCAGGCTTCCATACCTGAAATAAATCTCACTCGTTTGTGATGTATAATTCTTTATATACATTATTGTATTTGATTTGTTAATATTTTGTTGTGGATTTTTGCATCTACATTCATTAGAGACATTAGTCTGTATTTTGTCTTTATTGTAATGTCTGCTGTTGGTATTAGGATAATTTTAACCTCATATAATGAATTAGAAAGTGTTTCCTCTGCTTCTATTTTCTGAAAGAGACTACAGAGAACTAATATCATTTATTTTAAAGGTGTTAGAATTTACCAGGGAAACCATGTTAGCTTGGTGATTTCTTTTTGGAAGGCTATTAATTACTGATTCAGTTTATCTACTAAATATGGGCCTATTCAGATCTATTTTTCCTTGTGTGAGTTTTGGCAGTTTGGGTCTTTCAAAGAATTGGTCCATTTCATCAAGGTTCTTCAAAATTGTGGGCATAATGTTATTTTCAGTATTTTTAAATGATAATTTTGATATTCATGTAATCAGTAGTGATGACTCTCTTTCATATCTAATATTGGTAATTTGTGTCTCCTGTTTTTTGTTCTTAGCCTAACTAGAAGTTTGTCAATTTTATTGATATTTTCAAAGAACCAGCTTTTGGATTTGTCGATTTTCTTCACTTATTTCCTATTTTTAATTAATTTTTCTTATTTCTTTTTTTTTTCTATTTGCTTTAGGTTTAAGTTGTTCTTCTTTCTCCAGTTTTCCATGCTGAAAGCTGATTGTTAATTTTAGAACTTTTCTCATTTCTAACATCTGCATTTAATGCTACAACTTTTCCTCTAAATACTGCTTTTGCTGCATCTCACAAATTTTGACAAGATATATTTTTATTTTCATTTAGTTTAAAATATTTTAAAATTTACCTTGAGATTTCTTCTTTGGCTTATGTATTATTAGGTGTATTGTTTAACCTCCAAGTACTTGGGGATTTTTCCCGCTATCTTTCTGTCACTGATTTCTAGTTTTCATTCCATTGTGGTCTGAGGGCAGACATAGGGTGATTTTGATTCTTCTAAATTTGCCAAGTATATTTTATGATGCAGAATGTGGTCTGTCTTGGTGAGTGTTCCATGTGAGCTTGAGAAGAATGTGTATTCTGCTGTTGTTGGATGAAGTTTTAGATGAATTAGATCCAGTTGATTGATGGTGCTACTGAATTCAACTATGTTTGCACTGATTTTTAGCGTGCTGTATCTGTTTCTGTTAAATTGTGTTGAATGGTGGATTCATCTATTTCTCCTCATAGTTCTACCAACTCTGTAATGTTTCTATTTGTTACACTTGTCTATGTACCTATTATTTCTTATCCTTTTTAGATTAATGAAGTATTTTTCTTTGTTTCATATTTTCCCATTATTAATTATTTATACATTCTGTCATTATTTTAGTTAAAACATTAGGGATTACAGAATGCTCCTTGAATTATTAGAGTCTTCATTTTGCCTTCATTTTTAAACGATATTTTCATTAGGTATAGAGTTCTAGGTGGGTGGTTATTTTCTTTCAGCACTTTAAAGACGTCATTCAATTTTCTGTAGTATTCAATCTTTCTTTTGAGATATGAGGTACAGTATCTATCTTACTGGTGATTCCTATATATCTTTTTCCTCTCTGCCTGATTTTAAGATTTTCTCTTTATTTTTTGTTTTCAACATTTTAATATGATGCACCCAAGAAAGTTTGATTTTTCTTAAAGTAATTTTGCTTGAAATTTTAAATACTTCCTTCACCCGTGGCTTCATTTTTAAAAATCAGTTTTGGAAAATTCTCAGTACCTATCTCGTCAAATATCTCTTATGCTCTGTTCACTTTCTTCTGTACTTCTCAGCCTCTAACTGCACTTGTCTTAATCTTTTTCCTTACATCTCTTATACTCTTTTTTTTTTTTTTGTATTTTTCGTTATTTTTTCTCTTGTGTTTCACCCTGAATATTTTTAACTGACTTACATTCTAATTCATAAATAATTTCTTCAGCTGTGTCTAATATGTTAGTAAATCCATCTATTGAACTGATACTTTTTACAGATTCCAGTTTTATGATGAAGCTCTATTTATTCATAAATTGACTTTGGAAGTTTATATTTTTTTCTGGAAAAATATACATCTCATTTAAATGTTCAAACTGTGTTCCTTGAGTAGCTTTTCATCTAGTAGCTCTTCTCTCCTTTTTCATTTTCATTTTTGCTAATTTTGTTTTTAAAATTTTGTTTAATCTACTTTCTTTAGTTTATTTCATATGTCTCCTTTGTTTTTTGAGTTAAACTTATTTTCTATCATTTTTCTTTTCAAAAATTCATTTAATGCTATCAATTTACCTCTAAGAACCATGTTAGCTGCATCCCAGAAACTTACATATATAGTATTTTCTATGGCATTTAGTATTTTATGTTTCTAAAATGTTTTCTTCTCTAACCAATGGGTTAAGTAGACATGTACTTGGTTGTTGGTTTTCAGATATGTGAAGATTTATTGACCATAAATTTATTGCTGATTTATAACCTAACTGCATTTTGATCATAGAGTCAAGCGTGTATGTAAAACTAGTATTTAAAATGTTGTTGAGACTTCTTTCATGACCTAGTACATGACCAAACTGTAAAAAATGTTCCATGAACACTTGCTAAAAAAATGTATATTGTCTATTGGTTGGGTGTGGTGTTCTCTCTCTATATATATTTAATGAACTTTGTTAATTTCATTACTGAAATATTCTATATGCTTACTATGTTGGGGCGGGCAGATCTATCAGTTGCTGAGAGAAACGTGTTAAACGTCTCCCTACAACTCAGTTCCCCTTAAGGGAATTGATAAGATAGATAAATATATCAATGTCTTATAAATCTGCCCAGATTGTTTTATATTTGTTGAGTCTGTATAGTTAATTACATACCCATAATTGTAATATCTTCCTAGCAGATTGTTTCCTTTTATTAAATTGAGTGATCTTTGTATACTATTAATCAACTGAATTTTTACTTTGTCTTATGTTAATATTGTTACCTTAGATTTCTGTGGGTTAGCCTTTGCTTAGTATTTTTTAACAACTTAATTTTCAAGTTTTCAATTTGGTTTTATTTCAAATGTATATCTTGTAAGCAGCATACAATTAGATTTTATTTTGTTATTCAGTGTAGTCATTCTAGTCTTTTGTGTGCTTACTCCATTTAAAGATATTATGATTATTGATGTACTGGCATATATTTTTATCATGTTACATTTTGATTTCTATTTAACAACTTTTTCTCTTAAAGTATTTTTCCCTCCTATTTCTCATTGGTGTAAGAAAACATTATACATTCCCTTTTATTTATATCAAAGAAAATAACTTTGCTGCTTTGCAACTTGTAGATTACTTATGTCCTTTTTGTAATTATCTAAAATTTTAGCATACTTAGTAAACTATGAATTTCATACAAAATCTCTAGTTGTTAAATATTTCTGTCTTCTTCCCAATCACATCAAGGACTCAGAAAACTGTCTTAATCTATTGAACTTTCAACCATTTAACTCATCTTATTCTTTAAAAAATTCCAAAACTAATTATTATTATTTTGTGAATTTAATGGCTATTAAAATGTTAACATTATTTATCAGTTTCAGTGATTATTATTCTTTCAAATTTTTAATTTTATTTTTAATTGACTATCATTTAATACTGATTTTCACACATTCCCTTCTGTCCTCTTTTCTTATGGCTGAAGTACAACCATTAGTATTAATAGGATACATTTTAGCAAATGTGAATTGTCTTTATCTATGAAATTCTGAAAATCTCTTTAGTTCGCCTTTTTATTTTGAAATGGTGGCTTAACTTGTTGTAATATTCTAAGCTTAATTTAGTGAGAAAGATTAGGCTTGTCAACAAATGGTACTGAAACAACTAATTTCTATATAAAAACATAATCCTAATCTTTCCTTTATCTTTTATAAAAAATTCAACTTGAATTGGATCATAAATTACAGGCACATTTGGTTACAAAATGCACAGATCAACCCATCATGTAGGTATTAAGCCCAGCATCCATTAGCTATTCTTTCTGATGCTGTCTCTCCCTGCTCCTTGACAGACCCCAGTGTGTGTTATTCCCCATCATGTGGCCATGTGTTCTCATCATTCAGCTCCCACTTATAAATGAGAGCATGCAGTGTTTGGTTTTCTGTTCCTGCATTAGTTTGCTGAAGATAACGGCTTCCAGCTCCATCCATGTCCCTGCAAAGGACATAATCTCTTTTCTTTTTATGGCTGCATAGTATTCCATGGTGCATATGAACTACATTTTCTTTATCCAGTCTAGCATTTAGGTTGATTTCATGTCTTTGCTATTATGAATAGTGCTACAATGAACATATGCATGTATCTTTAGAACAGAATGATTTGTATTCCTATTATATATATATAATAGAATGCTATATGTACCCAGTAATGGGATTGCTGGACCTAATGGTATTTCTGCCTCTAGATCTTTGAGAAATTGCCACACTGTCCTCCATAATGGTTGAACTAATTTGTACTCCCACCAATAGTGTAAAAGCATTCATTTTTGTATGCAACCTCACCAGCATCTGTTGTTTCTTGATTTTTTAATAATAACCATTCTGATGGGAGTGAGATGGTATCTCACTGTGGTTTTCATTTGCATTTCTCTAATGATGGGTGATGTTGAGCTTTTTTTCATTTGTTTGTTGGCTGCATGAATGTCTTCTTTTGAGAAGTATCTGTTCATGTCATTTCCCCACTTTTTAATGTTACAAAATGCTTCTTTAGCTCATCAAAGTTCATTATTACCCACCTTCTGAAGCCTACTTCTGTCATTTCAGCCATCTCAGCCTCAGCCCAGTTCTGTGCCCTTAATGGAGAGGTGTTGCAGTCATTTGGAGGAGAAGAGGCACTCTGGCTTTTTGAGTTTTCATCGTTTTTGTATTGATTCTGATCTTTGTGGGCTTATCAACCTTTGATTTTTGAGGTTGCTCACCTTTAAATGAGGTTTTCCTTGTTGATGTTATTGGTGGTGCTTTCTGTTTGTTTGTTTTTCTTTTATCGGTCAGGTCACTCTTCCATAGGGCTGCTGTGGTTTGCTCAGGGTCTGCTGCAGACCCTAGTTGCCTTGGTTTTTCCCATACCTGAAGGTATCACCAGTGAAGTCTGCAAAACAGCAAGATGGCAGCCTGCTCCTTTATCTGTGAGCTCCATCCCAGGGATGTACTGACCTGTTGCCTGCCTGATCTCTCCTGTAGGAGGTGTCTGGAGACCCCTATCGAGAGGTCTCACCCAATCAGGAGAAACGGGACCAGGGGCCCACTTAAAGAAGCAGTCTAGCTGCTTTTTGTTAGAGCAGGTGTAGCGGGTGTGCTGCGTTGAGGGGACCCTTCCTCGTTCAGACCGCCTGAACTCTCCAGAGCCAGCAGGCTGGAAAGACTGAGTGCACTGAACTGCAGCGACGTTGGCCACCCCTTCCCATGGGGGTCCCCGTCCCAGGAGAGAGCAGAGTTTTGTCCACATAACCCTGGCTGGAGCTGCTGAAATTCCCACAGGGAGGCCCCACCCAGTGAGGAGGATTGGATCTGGGTCCCACTTAAAGAAGCAGTGTGGCCACGATCTGGCACAGCGCCTGTGCTACGTTGTGGGAGACTCCTCCTCGTCTGGACTGCCTGGACTCCCCGGAGCTGGCAGGCGAGAATGGCTGAGTCAACTGAACTGCAGAGATGGTGGCTGCCTCTACCCACGAGAGCTCAGTCCATCTCAGGCTGACTCCAGGCTGTCACCACTGGCTGGCAGAAATTCCAGTGGGCCCGAACTTGTGAAGTGCTGTGTAAACGGGGCCTGGAGAGCAATGCTGTTTGGCTCCCTGGATTCAGCTGTCTTCCTAGGGGAATATATGAGTGGATCCCCTGCCTTGCTGGGATTCCTTAGGCTGGAGTATGTAAAACTCCAGGGCCTTTGTGTGTGCCTGAGTAGCGGCTCTGCCGTGACTCTGCACAGCTCTGTGTGTCTGACCCAAGGCCCTGGTGGCACGGGCTCATGACGGGATCTCCCGATCTGCGGGTTGCAGAGATCCATGGGAGAAGCATGGTTTTGCAGGTGGTGTCGCAGTCACTCACCACTTCCCTTTGCTGGGGTTGGGGGTTCCTTTGGCTCCGTGTCGCTCTCGGGTGGACCGTTTTCCCAGTCTGCTTTTCTTCATCCTCCATGGGTCTAGTTGTCTGCCTAGTCAGTCCGAGTGGGACTGAGAATCTGGATATTTTAGTAGAAGGTGCTGAATTCACTGGCAGTTTTCATTCCTCTCCATGAGCGCCGCGGACTGCAGCTGCATCTAATCGGCCATCTTGGCCCCTCAACCTTATTTTTCTAAAAGCTTGGTCTCTAGGCAGCAGTGAGGCGCTATGACTTTCTTTCGGGGCCCCACCCTAGTTCCTGACTTTAAGCAAGTACTTGGTTCCTGCCTGCCATCTTGGGCGGGACGTCTTGGGATTGCCCAGCAGAGGCCAAACTCCCTGCTGATTTTAGACAAAGAGCCCAGTAGGTCAGACGCTTCTGGCAGTGTCTCTTCTGCTTCTGTTAATCCAGACATCCCTTTTTAGCTTTCTATTTTTATACCTGCCTGTCATGGCTTTGTGTTCAGAGCTGAGAGATGGATCGAAGCATGAACTCATTGAGCTGTCTTGCCCAGAATGTTCTTCCCTATCTGTCTTATTTTCAATTCACTGCCTTGTTGCAGAGGGATTTAAAGAAGCTATTTTACTTCATCACACTGACACTGAGTCAAACAGAGCGGGCATTCTTCTCATCTGAGTGACAAATGAGATAAACAAGAAATAAAGAGCTCAAAGTACTTCAGCTCAGGTTTAGTAGATGGAAGGCTAGCTGCAAACCCCAATCTCAGTTTAGTCTTTGGGTCACTCTTCTTTCCAAGAGAAATGGGACACTGAGCAATCATGGCATTTATCAAAGATAATTCCCTTGCCTAGTTACCCATTGCTTATGATTCTTTGGGCATCTTGTGATTTCTAGAAGGACAAATCAGAGGAGAAAAGGTCTGATCTTTCATGGCAACAGATTTTAATTTAGATACTGTCATTCACACTTATTCCTGCTGCTTACCTTCCTAGTCCAAATTTCCAGGCCCCAACATTCCACTGAATTCAATTAGACTGATGAAATGTTCACTTAGCTCTGTTGTGCTCAGGCACCCCCAGGTGGTACAATGTGGTTTACAATTAGTCCAGGAAGTGGGGGATCCCCCAAATCATGCATAGATAAGTAACCAGTTATCCACATGAGAAATACCTGTGAACCCCTTTTTATGTACCAGGCAACTTTCTGGTCACAGTAGAGAGCTGAAAGGCCAATCATTTGATAGAACCTGTTCCTTGGGAGCTTATAGCATAGAAAAGCTGATGTGGTCATCAATGGCCAACATGTGAGGTGGAAAATGAAGTAGAAAATGGACCACCCAAAGACAGATGGAAGAGGGTCTGACTAGGTTAGGAAATCAGCCTGGAAATGTGTCAGATTCCTAGAAAAAAATTGATCCAGGCTGAGCTTTGGTGGGGGCCTCAGGGATGAAAAAAGAGGAATAGTTCTAAGAGCAATGTGGATCCCAAGGCAGTAGTCAGAGGGGCCACCTTGCTGCTGTTGAAGTCTATACATCTGTCCCAGCAGGCAGAGATCACTTCTGCCGGGAAGTCTTTGGAGATATGGGTGGGGTGCTCTGCATTGTGGGCAATTCTGGACATGTATTTGATTCATGCCCTATACCCTATCCATATAGGGACTCAGTAAATACTGAATTGAACTGACTAGACATCAAAGGCTTATTGAGAAAAAACTTAAGAAAAGGGGTCTAAGTTCAGATTAGATCATTACTTAGAATAAGGATTCAATTTGAAAATCATGGTTGTCATCAAAATATTTTATACTTAAGCATTTTTTTTGAAATTTGCTTTTCTAAAAATTTCATTTGAATATGTTTCCTCTCATCCTTCTTTGAGTCATGCCAGACACCACCTCTGTTATATCCATTTATTCATTTAATGCCCATAGAGGACCATGCCAACCCACATCCATCCAGACTACCAGGCCTAAGGTTCTGGTTGAAACGACACAGAAACCTTGGCAATGGCTACGGACCGTCCTGTTTCTAGAAAGTGACCTTCACACACATTCCCACAAAGGCTGCCTGTGCTTGTTTTAAATTCAGGGTTACCAATGTCCTTCCATTTCAGGGACTTCAGTCACAAGAGTGCTTCTATGTTATCAGGAATTGGAGGTACACCAAAATAATATCAAATATGCAAGGAACTAAAGAGATGCTAATCTCATTCCTGCATCTCCTGGTTCTCTGACTGGGTAAAACACTCAGCATATTGTTACCTTTGCAATTTAAAAATCCACAGCATTTAAAAGGATTATACCTATGTCTGCGTAAACTAGGTTGATTGAGGTTTAAAAAAAACATAAAGGCAATGTTTATCTTTAAATGTCAAACATTGTGCGAGAAGATTTAGTGTTTTTTCCTACCCATGAATAACATTCCAGACTGTAATTAATTTATCCATGTTCCTATCAGCACAGCATTATTCTGGGACAAAAAGCAGGTGGGGAGTGACAGAGGGGGTGGGAACATTGTTATTTCTTTCGGAAAAGCTTTCTTAATTGGATTTGTGCTCTCTTCATAACAATGTGAAGGTTGTGGTTATTTGTCAACTGCAAGGGCAGTTGTAATGCCCGAACCTGTGGGTCTATAGCCAACTGCATCTCATCTTCCCTGGGTGACTTGAGGGTGCTGTGAATTAGTGCCAATGACCCCAAGACCTGGGCAGAGGCAGCCTAAATGACCACATTAATGGACAGTCTTACTATCCACCAGTCAGGCAGCATTCAGTGGCATTTTTTGGGCACAGTGCACAGTAGAGACCCATGAAATTGATGCTATGCAGTTGAGTTTGTCTAATGGAAAAAACAGTCCTTCCCCTAAATCAGGGGTTCCTAATGTGGCAGCCACCAATTGCCAACATATCAGGGGTCTAGAGAGCTCTTGAATTGTAGAACAAATGTTGCACATGTGTGCATTGGGGTGGGCGGGGGCAGGATGGTGGAGGAGAACCATAGTTTTTTCTCAAATTCCCAAGAAGAATCTGAAAAAATTAATAACCATTGCTCTAAAATGATAAACAGAACATACATAGCTGACATAGCCAAAAAGCACTTGCAACACAACTAATTAGCAAGGTCAAAGCAATTCAATGAGGAAAGGAGTTCTCAGGTATGCCAAGGGAAGAAACAGCCGGGTAAGGCGCTTTGCGGAAAGTAGGTCCTGGAACAGAGTGACAAACCCTACACCTACAGAACCAGGCAGGCCGTTCAGCACAGGAGCCTGCTGAGTGTCCTTGTGGAGGAGAATGTGGAGTAGCGGGGCCTGTGGTAAACTCTGGTTTGCATTTTGTATAGGAAGCTGACAGCGTCAGCATCAGTTTCTGCCAGTTGGCTACTCTGCCAAAAGTGGGCATGATGTTTCTAGATCCCCTGAATTTTGTTGAATATGAGAGCTCTCAATTCTTAAATCTTAAAAGTGAATTCAAAATTAAAGTAAACAAATAGACCCTATGCCTAGAGGCTCAGAGCTGGTCAGGGTGCCCATTCTCAGACCTTTGCTGGGGACTGAGGTTTGAAAAAGTCCTGGGTCCCGTTCAGTGGCAGGCATCAGCCTGTGCTGTGTAAAGCTGGAAACAGAGGCTAGACCCATGAAGAAGGGTCTGGAAGGGGGAAAGGTGAGTCATGTACAACGAATGGAGGCACCTTGGTTGCTGGTCTAGAAGCTCCGCTAGAGGGGCAGAGTAGTGGGGAATGAAGTTGGTGAGCTGGAACATCCTGCAGGGCTCCAAACAGGTTGTGGCTGGTTTCTTTTTGGAACCAGAGCAATCCTCTAGGAAGTCTTAGGAGAATGCCAGGAGGCTGCACGCAGCACTTGGGAGGGACGCTTCTCACATATAGCACTTATTCCCAGGCAAAGAGAGTCCTGGGAGGAAACTGACACAGGCCACCTATGACCAAGCAAATCAGACAGGGAAATGTTGGTCAAAGAAGGGGGACAGAAGAGACTGGGGAGCAACAAATGGCTCTCATAAGATGTGGATGTGGTAAGCCACCGTGTGGGATGGGGACTGACCTGTGGACAGCACTGGGTGAGGGGGTTGATACACCAGGTAGCTGGGTGGGGTCTCTTTCGTCATTCCGTTCCCCATCACCTGTCACTGGAGGGGGGCAGGATGGGGACTTCAGGGCCCTTGCTCCCCTTAGACTTTCTCATGGGGGGGAAATATTTTGCTTTTAGCATAACAGCACTCAGTTTATGCTCCGCTGCTGCTAAAGATTGTTTGCCTTTAGGGGTGTGTCTTGCTGAAGATCCAGAAGCCCCAGGGAAATGAGAGTTGTCCCTGAGGATAGTAGAAACCATAGGGTAAAGGACTGAAAAAACAACAAAGGGCAAGGCACAATGGCTCATGCCCATAGCCCCGACACTTTGGGAGGCCAAGGCAGGAGGATCACTGGAGGCCAGAAGTTTGAGACCAGCCTGAGACTCCTGTCTCTACAAAAAAATTTTTTTATTAGCCAAGGCATGGTGATGCACAACTGTAGTTCCAGCTACTGAGGAGGCTGAACTGGGAGAACGTCTTGAGCCAGGAGTTCGAGGTTGCAATGAGCAATGAACGCACCACTGCACTCCAGCCTGGGCAGCGAGTTAGACCTTGTCTAAGGAAAAAGAAAAAGGCAACAAAAGAGGGGCCAAAGGGCAAGGAATGTCCCCAGGCTAACACAGGAGCATCTGGACACCAACTGAAGGGCAGTCAGAGGGAAGAGTAAAGAACTGTGCACATGACCCTGCATACTAGATGGGTTACACTGCAGATCTGTCCTTTCTAGTAACAGGCTGAGCTTTTCTTCCTCCGTTATCCCATGAGCAGAGTTAGGAACAAAAGCAGGACATTCAGCTTTCAAGTTAAGACTTGAGATTTTCCTAAGAAAGGATGAGAAGTGGCTGGAGCTTTGGCTTTGAAGTCACATGCAGTGAGGTGGAAGCTCATGGAAAATGAAGATAAACCCACTGAGAGGGGCAGGGAGCCATGCTCACCACCCCTCTAGCAAAGGGACCAAGAGAAAAAGAGGAAGGAAGAAAGAGAAATAGAGACAGAAGTGACCCAAGGACTATATAGGCTATGGTTCTGTTATCATTATTTCAAGATCAATCATACCTATAAAATGGAGAGAGGCGAGAATGAAAGAGTGAAGGGAGAAGGAAGAAGAAAAAAGGGAAAAAAAGAGGAAACCATTTCAAGTTCATCAAGGATTACAAAATACACTCTTTCTCATCTGTAATCATGTCTTATCGTTTCAAAAAGAAAATAACAACCACAGAATGATCATAATAAAATAATTCATCATATGTGAGATAGAGAGGAAGAGGAGACATAAGAACAGCATCACTTACATAAGCCTTTAGTTTCTGGCAATGCTTCCATTCATACTGTCTTCACCGTAACCAGGTGACAGGTGGGCAGGCATTGCTCCACATTCCGATGGGAATAATGCTCCCTCCAGCTGATCTGGGCTGCTCCACACATTTACCTGGTCTATAAATTGTTACTAAGAGGGTTACACATCAATGGTTGGTGGGACAAGCCTTTTGCTTCAATCCATTATCCATTTGGAGAGGTAGGCAGGAGGATACTGTATATGTACAGCATGACCTTGAGGCGAAAAATCCAGGGAATTTTCACATAAAGGTTATGTAATTTTTCTTAAATATTAAAGTACATAGCGTTTGATATGGTTTGGCTGTGTCCTCACCCAAATCTCATCTTGAATTGTAATCCAAATTGTAATCCCCACGTGTTACAGGAGGGACTTTGTGGGAAGTGATTGGATCATGGAGGCGGTTCTTCCATGCCATTCTCATGATAGTGAGTGAGTTTTCATGAGATCTGATGGTTTTATAAGGGGCTTTTCCTTCCACTTTGCTCTGCACTTCTCTGTCCTGCTGCCATGTAAAGAAGGACATGTTTGCTTCGCTTTCGGCCATGATTGTAAGTTCCTGAGGCCTCCTCAGCCATGCTGAACTGTGAATCAATTAAACCTTTTTTCTTTATAAACTACCCAGTTTCAGGCAGTTCTTTGTGACAGTGTGAGAACAGACTAATACAGAGTTGTTGCAAAACAAAAAAGGAAGGAAAACATGAAGTAGCATAAATAAGATAATAAATCCCCGATAGGCCCACCACTAATAGACAATGTTAACATGGTGGCGTGCTTCCTTATAGACTTTTGAAATATTGCCTGGCATCTCATATTTACAATTTAGGGCCTTGGGTTTTGTGGGGGATTTTGTTTTGTTTTCTGTTTTTGTATTTTTCACTTAGTATGATAATATAAAGATCTTCCCTGTTGGTTTTTTGTTTGTTTGTTTTGTGTCAGAGTTTCACTCTTGTCACCCAGGCTGGAATGTAATGGCATGACCTTGGCTCGCTGCAACCTCTGCCTCCTGGGTTCAAGTGATTCTCTTGCCTCAGCCTCCCAAATACCTGGGATTACAGGTGCCCACCATCACGCCCAACTAAATTTTTGTGTTTTTAGTAGAGACAGGTTTCACCATGTTGGCCAGGCTGGTCTTGAACTACTAACCTCAGGTGACCTACCCGCCTTGGCCTCCCAAAGTGCTGGAATTACAGGTGTGAGCCACCATGCCCAGCCCCATGTTGTTATAAATTATTTGTAAACATTATTTTAAGGACTCCATATACTATTCTACTATGTAGAATAATATCATATGTACTATAATTACCTTTTTTTCTATTTTTACATGTTTAGATTCTAGTTATTGTAAGTAAAAATACAAAGAACTTTTACATGCATAAGGATTTTTTTACAGCTCTGATCCTTAGAATAAATAGATTTCAGTCTGGGGGCAGTGGCTCACCCCTGTAATCCCAGCACTTTGGGAGGCCTAGGCGAGTGGATCATCTGAAGTCAGGAGTTCGAGACCAGCCTGGCCAATATGGCAAAACTCCATCTTTACTAAAAATAACAAAAATTAGCAGGGCATGGTAGTGGGCACCTGTAATCCCAGCAACTCGGGAGGCTGAGGCAGGAGAATCGCTTGAATCTGGGAGGTGGAGATTGCAGTGAGCCGAGATTGCGCCATTGCACTCCAGCTGGGGCGACAGGGCGAGACTCCGTCTCAAAAAAAAAAAAAAAAAAAAAAAAGAATAAATATATTTCACACAGTGCAATTTCATGTCATAGGCTATGAACATTTCAGGACTTTCCAACGTGGCTGTGTGGGTTCATTGTGCACCCAGACTGCAGGGCAATGCTGGTTCTGCCTGGTGCACAGGATACATCGGTACACCCCTCGGAGAGCCTCCAATCACCCTCTTCCCCATGAGAACACCGAGGTCGAAGCCCAGGGAGAAGTGATCTGCCAAGGAAGACCATGGAGGCAGTGACGCTAGAGAGTATCTTCTAGCCCTAGGTCAGGAACCTGCTTCTGCGACCCACCTGCAGAGTAGGAACCTGGAGCCTGGACGCCATTCCCCAGAAGGTTCATGGGATTCTCTCTTGGGGATTGCCCCTTCTCACTCTTGCCTGCCAAACCCGTGAGCTACAGCTATGAAATTTGCTGGGAAGTCACCTGGATCATTGCACGGTTTGCTCCCTGGAAAAGGACGGCACAGACTGAAAAGCCCCAAGGACGTTAGAGTGTGCGCGCCAAGGCTCGGGTGCCTCCAGCTACTGCCTGCCACTCCGGTCCCCCTCCTGTCTAGTCCACAGCTGCACCCCCAGCTCAGGGCTGCACACTCAGTAAGTAGGTGCTTCATAAATGTTTGCCGAATAGATGTGTGGCCACAGCTGAGGTGCGGGACGAGGCTGAAAAGAGTGGTGAGGGGCAGAGGTTGAGCCGTCTTTGGAGTGATTATGTTCAGAGACATTTGAAGGCTGTCACGTCCGAGGGTGGGGCGTCTCCCAGACGGCCTTTCTCCTGGCTGCAGTAGCTTCCTCCCTGGCAACCTCAAACTCCCGCAGGAAGGTAGGTAGATCTGTCGGTGGGTCGGCTTTCTCGATCCTAATGCAGACATTCTGCCGGCCTTGAGCCTCTCCAACAGGATCCAAAGCGCTTCCTCACACGCGGAGGCGCTGGTCTGAGGTGCAGGGTGCGGAGGACCCGGCTGGGCCGGGGCTGGTCTGGGGTGGTCCCGGGGGACCCTGGGCTGGGCCGTGAGTGTAGGCGGAGTGGGGCGGGACGCCTGGCGGCTCTGGGAGGCCCCGCCTGCCCCCGCTCCTCGCGCAGCGCTCAGGCCCTTAGAAGGTGCCGCCCCGGGGCTGGGCTGTCGGTGGCCTCAGCGCTCGGCAGGCGCACACTCAGCTCCACACCCGGCTCTCCGCATCTCAGACCCGGGTAAGTCAGGGGCTCCCACCTCTGCGGCCCTCTCCCGGGGCGCAAGTGGCCTAGTCGGGCAACTCCGGAGGCCCCTGGAACCTGCGTCTCCGGACGCGCAGCGGGCGCGCTCCAGGCTGGAAGCGCCGAGACCCCCGGAGTGGGAGACTGGGTAGGATGATCAGCCTCTTCCCTCCTTTCCTTCTGCCGTTCTCATTTACTTACACAACAAACGCATAGGAAAGCATCTCACCAACATAGAATAACGAAAACATTTCTCCATTATTAAGTTATGGACCTTCTTGTATAATATTTGGAAAACACTGACATGCAACTTTCAAAAGAAAAGAAAGTCAAAACCACTCACGGGGCCTGAGTCCCCATTGTTTTTCAAAGACCTTCAGCTTTTTTGGGGGACCAGCTCTTGGGCCTTGACATCTCCCTGAGGAAAGGGCATGGGACGCGGAGAACATTACTGATATCTGATCTTGATTGTGGTCATGGGAAAAGTGGGAAACTTTAGAAGAAAGTTGACTAAGTAGCAGAGACGTGCGCATGTGCCCAAATCTATTACATAATACTTTGCCCCCCGGATTTGTCCATTGCTCTATGTGAATTGACCGTTCATTTGAGTCCACATTTAGATTAAGAAGGAGGTTCCAACTCCATTAAAGAAGGATCTTGTCAATAACCATAGCTATCATTTATGGTCCAGGTGGTGGGGACTTTGCTGAGTTCACAGAGTTGCTTAAATTCAGCCGTGACTCATATTTACAATGACCCGGCAAAACCCCTCTGCTTTCTCTGGCCAGTTTCACCCAGTCATCAGCTGAGCCGAGGATCCACTGGAGGAAGGCATTATCTGTATCCAGAGGAAATAGTCAAGGATATTCAGGTAGGACCTGCTTTTGACAGGTTATTGGAAAATGAATTGTTTTGAAATAAAGCTCACTTAGAGGGCATCAGAGGGCCTCATTGCTATCTTCTTAAATCTCTGAGGGTGAGACAGCTTCTGTGTGGTTTCGGGCTTTCTGGTAGTTGAAAGGAACACTTATTATTCATGTGTTCATGCATGCCTGCCTGCATTCACTGAATGTTTATTGCGCTCCTACCATATGCCAGACTCTGTTCTAGCTGCTTGGGATGCAGTGAAGAACAACCCACGCAAAGATCCCTGCCTGCAATAGCTTGCATTTTGGTGGGAAAGACAAACGTTGAACAATCAACATCATAATTAAGAAAACTTTATTTTATTGGAAGGTGATAAGGACTATGGAAAAGGAGGAGGGAAAAAAGGTTAAGAGTTACTGGGAGTGTGGTAAGGAGGGAAGAAAATTGTGCTCTACTATTAACGATCACTGAGTGCCCAAATTTTTTTAGAAATAAGGTGGGTTGCAGATATATATACATATGAATACTGTAAATCTTAATATACAAAATGAATAACAAAAATACATTAATAATATAAATATAAATAATATAAAATTTAATATATAAAAACATACTATATTGCAAGAGGTTTTGCTTTGATTACTCAATAATCTATTTCCAGAGCATAGTATACTTTATCAATTCTTCACTCACTTTCCCATTGTAGTGGTATTGAATCTAATACTTTGCATTCCCACTTAATTCAGGAAAACCTTACTGAAATATTCTGGGTGCTGGAGTGGGAACAAAGGTGAGCAAGATGGTCTCTGTCCTTTGGGACCTCCTGGGAGAAAATGCCCAGACAAGTCTACAAATGATTAGAAGTTAGAATATGACCGGCACTGTAGGAGAGATATATACAAGGGGTCAGAGAAGGGGAGGGGATTCTGGATCAGGGTCAGGCACAGTGTGGATATGAGCTGGCATTTGAAGGACCAGTAGAATTTTAAGAAGGGAATATGGTGGGAATGCCTCACCTACAGAGAGAACAGCAAACATAAAACAAGAGGCCGGGCACAGTGACTTACGCCTGTAATCCTAGCACTTTGGGAGGCCAAGGTGGGCAGATCGCTTCAGCACAGTCATGTTGAGCCTGGGCAACATGGCGAAACCCTGTCTCTACTAAATATACAAAAAGTAGCCAGGCATGGTGCCATGCACCTGTAAACCCAAACTACTCAGGAGGCTGAGGCATGAGAATCACTTAAACCCAGGAGGCGGAGGAGGTTGTAGTAAGTCAAGATCGTGCCACTGCACTCCAGCCTGAGCAATAGAGCGAGACTTGATCTCTAAAATAAAATAAAATAAAATAAAATAAAATAAAATAAAATAAAACAAGAGCTAGGAAGGCCAAGGGCTGATTCCATGCTGCGCAAAGACCTCGGATATATACTCAAGGTAGATTCCATCGTTCCCACTGTTCAGGTGAGGAAACTGAGGCTCCCCGGATTTATGTCATTTGCTGAAGATGAGAGTCCTTCCTTCCCTCCTGATGTGTGACTTCAGCTGTCATTCATTATCCATCCCTAAACGCCCGCCCATGTTTTCATATTGAGTTTGATGGAGTCTCCTCACCAGCTTGCTGGCCTGACTCCCTGAGTATTCAGTGTTTCTATTTCCATTCTTCACACCCCAGACTCTCTCTCTATCACCCATAGAGAGGTCTAGGAAGTTCCTCGTGAAAGCACCAGACTCAAGCCACACCCCACATCCCGCTGGGAGGTGGCAGGAAACATTTTTCTGATCAGAGAGGACAGTCTGATTCTGGGCCTCTGGACGGTTTTATCCTGATTCCTTGAGAGACCCTGACCACCTTAGTGCCCACTGACGCTGGGGAGAGGGGAAGGATAGAAGACCAGACAGAGCCGGCCAAGTGCCTGGAAGCATCTGGTGGCCCTGGGTGGCTTCTTTTCAGCTAGGAGGGAGATATGTTTGATATGTTTCCAGAATCTGGACATAGTGCTGTGATAAAGATGAAAACAATAGACAGTTGGTTCCAAGGACAATTGACTCAGAATTCTTGGCTCAATAAGATCATGTTCACCAAAATGAGGCTTATCCATCATTGCTTTTACCCTGATTCTGCTTCTTAAAACAAATGAGACCAAATGATGATGTTAAGACTGGATGCTCTTTTGAAGAAATGCTTAAGGAGTCCTGTCAAGCGTGATAAAAATACCCATAGTCAACCTAGGGAAGTAAGTTAAGGAGCCCTGTAGTTTATCTAGGATTGACCTGGGACCCAGATTCCTGAGCTCTGACTTCGACCTTCCTGTCTCCCCTACTCACCCCTAGAATCTATTCCTTTTAGAAGAAAGCTTGGAGTCAGCCACAAGAACCTTACCCGGTCACTAAATGCTTAAGAAAGAATGATCAGGAACTGGGAGAATTTGCTAATAATAATAAAAGAATGAGAGGGGTGCACTCAGGGCAGGGGGCTTGAAGAACGGCTCCTCTGTTTACAACACACTCAACAGGGGTCTGAGGTCACAGTGATGAGAGGCCCAAACTTGTGGCCTCCCCATGAACAAATGCCCTACTCATGTCCCCTGCAGGATCAGTGGGACAGGGCTCAGTATTGGGAGGAAGGCTGCAGTATTTACTGGGGAAGCCTGCTGTCTACAGCCTGCCCAGTTTATGCACGGGCAGGCCACAATTGGTCTTAGAAATAAAGGCTTTGGAAAATTAAAAAAAGAAAGAAAGAATGAGAGTTTCCCATGATGGGAAAGCTTCTGCTCTGAAAGCTTCCAGGCTGTTATCAGTGCTGATAGGCGACACAGCCAGAGCACGTGGGAGAAGTCAGAAGAGGTGGTGTGTGCCCGGAGGAGGCGCCACCCACTGCCCTCTTCTCCCCTGGGTTCAGCTGGGGGCCTTATGGAACTTCAGGGTGCTGGAGGCCCCGTTGGTCTCCATTTGCAGGTGTCTCGCTCAGCGCAGCTGCCCAGAGCGCTGTGTCCTGAGTGATTTCCAGTAGACCAGCAGCTCTGGGTCTAAGCTTTTAAGATAAAAAAAAAAAAAAAAAAAAGCACTACCCTTGTTTAGGGGCAGCATTCATATCTCACATTGAAGTAGCAGCAGAAATGACTAGGAATCCACCCCACTTTCTGGGCCCAATGAGACCACCGTTTGAGAATATTCAGCACAGGCCGAGCATCAGATGGATTTTGAACATCTCTGGCTCCTACCATTTCTGCCTCCCCCATTCCTTTACTGACTGTGCAAGCTACAAAAAGCTGAGGGGACAGGAACAGGGATGACTTCTGATGGCATGTTCAGGTGAGAAGCCAACCCCCATTTGGCTGGATCCAATGCTACCTGATGAAAGTGGCCTATTCCTCAGCTATTTTGAGCCTGCTTCCTCTGTACAAGGTCCTGGGAATTGCTCTTTTCTACACTAATAAAATGTGAGTCAATAGCTAAGAGATGACATTTTAGACAATTTTTGGTTGGTTGTTTTTGTTTGTATTTATTTTTTTAAGTTCCAGGGTACAAGTGCAGGATGTGCAGGTTTGTTACAGACATAAACATGTGCCATGATGGTTTGTGGCACCTGTCAACCCATCAGCTGGGTATCTAGCCCAGCATGCATTAGTTCTTTTCCCTATTGCTCTTCCCCACCCACCTTCCCCCGACAAGCCCCAGTGAGTGTTGTTCCCCTCCCTCTGTCCATGTGTTCTCATTGTTCAGCTCCCACTTAATTTAAGTGAGAATATGCGGTGTTTGGTTTTCTGCTCCTGTGTTAATTTGCTGAGGATATGTATTTCTGATAGGAGAGATTACTTTTGGCAAGCCATCTCATCTCTAAGGAGCCCCGTTTTCTGAAAATTAAGATTGTTGGATCAGTTGCTCTCCCACTGTGTTTGAGTCCAACCATCTGAAAGTGCAGCCACAGGGCATGTAGGTGCTTCGGCATCATGTATACTAGAACTGAACCTAGAGAATCTGATGTAAAATCCCAAATGACATGCAGATCCAGACTGTCATTTACACCATGCCGACTATTAAGAAGACATTGCCCAACTCATTTTGAGACTCATTACACAAAAATACCCTGGCGACCCAGCCTGCAGGCATTGGGGGTATGGAGGACATTTAGCAAAAGCAATGCAATAAATTACATGTAAAGTTTTAAAAAATTCTTTAAAAATATAGGGTTGTTATTTGAAAGGCAATTAATTAGCTTGACTTAAGCTCTGACAGGTGAATTGTAATTGAAGGCACCAGCGTGCGTGAGAGTGGGGACAGCTGAGGTTACACTGAAGACCGGAGAGTTTCTGCCGTTTCTCTTCAGACTGTATCAGAGGCAAACGATGCCAAAGAAAAGAAAATGTAAAAAACAAAGAAGGTTTGAAAAATAGTCAGTGAAATCATATTTTACATTCTTGCAAAATTCTTCCAGGTACCCAGCAGCACAAAAGGCTGATTTGTCAGTTTCCTAGGGTCCCACACCACAGCCCAGTGGTTCTCAATCTTGGCTACCAATTAGGGTCATTTGGGAGGTTTCTAAAAAGTCTCTGAAGCAGGCAGGAACCCAGACCAATGACATTAAAATCTCTGGAGGTGAGATCCAGGAACCATTATTTTCTAAAGGTTCTAAAGGCTCCCCCAGTGATTCCAATAGATCACCAAGCAAGGCCTCCAGACCAGAAGCATTAGCACCACGTAGGCATGTGTTAGGAATGCAGATTCCCAGGCCTGCTCCAGTTCTACTGAATCAGAAACTCTGTAAGTAAAGCCCAGCAATCTGCATTTTTTTTTCAGACGGAGTCTCACTCTGTCACCCAGGCAGGAGTGCAATGGCACAATCTTGGCTCACTGCAACCTCCGCCTCCTGGGTTCAAGTGATTCTCCTGCCTCAGCCTCCCAAGTAGCTGGAAGTACAGGTGCCCACCACCACGCCTGGCTTATTTTTGTAGTTTTAGTAGAGACGGGGTTTTACCATGTTGGCCAGGCTGGTCTCAAACTCCTGACATCAAGTGATCCACCTGCTTCGGCCTCCCAAAGTGCTGGGATTACAGGAGCAATCTGCATTTTAACAAGGTCATTCTAAAGCATTCTAAAGAACAAGGCTGAGGATGGTTTGGGCTTGGGAGTTTTTCAAAGCAGATGTTTCCAGTTGTTTCTTTGGCCATAGGAAAGTCCGTCTGGTTCTAAGTAACAAGCCTTCTCGGTGAACTCATTATTATAAATTAATTGCAGACATTACTCTTACTTTGCTGTATGGATTTATCAGTTTTAAACCAATTAACATGTGGATCTTCAAATGTTGCCTGCCACAATTCTACCCTCACATGGTCATGAAGTGGTAAAGACTCTCTAACAGTAATTGGTGGCAGAATTATTTGCCAGCTGTGATCACTCTGGGTTTTTGGAAATTACAGCTTAGTATCAGGTCCAGGTCTGTCTGTTTTCTGGGGCAGGGTTTTATGCATTTGTAAGTGGTTTCGGGTCATTTAAAAAGAAGTGGTTGAGCGTTGAGTTCGGATCTGTTACCAAACAATTCCTGCCTACCCCGATGATTAGGATGGGGCTAAATGCTAGTTTTGTACAAGAACAAGTACCTGAGTTCCTTGAGCCCAGGCAGCTTGACTCCTGACAGATCTCTGAACAGACTCAAAAGCCTAGAAACCAGGAAAGGCCACAAACAATCTTTGATTCTCATTCATGTCTGATCTCTCCACAAAGTAGGGAAGAGAGCCGCCATGGTCAGCCACAGGAAAGCCAAGTCTAAACCCTCAAAGTCCCAAATCTTTGGGCTGCAATTTCTTAACAAGGTAGAAAAACCAATAAACTCCTACCCAGGACCACTGAGTGTGCACCTGCCACATGCCACATGCTGTCAGCCACTCTACACACCTGCTCAGTGGTTCAACAGCCTGCATATGTTAGCGGTATTTCTCGCTACTTTGGAAAGAAAAAAAAAACTTGACTGAGCAATTCTAAGGAACCTATCCAGGATCGTGTGGCCGGGAAGTAGCAAAGCTAGAATCCAAACCTGGGGTAGCAATGGAATCCCCAAATCTGAGCTGTTTCCGCTCCTCACTCCTGCCTTCTGAGACTGTAGTTCAGGGTAGAAGATGACTGCCCTTCTGGAAAAGGGAGTCAGTTAAAGCTTTGGAGCCAGCTCATTGGCATTTGTTCACTGGAGTAAGCAGGTTATAAAGAGTCAAGCCCCACTGGTCAAAAGGTATTAAGTTCTGGTGGCATCTATTTGATAAACACTCAGGGCAGCTCCTGTATTGCTGTGTGCCCAGCACCGGGCTGGATGGGCAGGGCAGGCATGGGATAAGGGGCCTGGAGATCCTGACCATGATGAGGTTAGCGGGGGTCATGGTGTGCACAGTGATGACCCAGCTCCATGCATCAGAGCAGGCTTCAGGAAGGAGGTGAGAGCTGGGCTGAATTTTAAGCATGAGTAGGCATTGCTGAGAAGTTTCATGGGCCAAGAAGAAGGTGCAGTCTGAGCTAGAGATGCACAATGTGTGGAGGCTCTGGGGCCAGCAGGGACTATAGAGCATAGGGTCTGGGCACAGTGGCAACTGTGAGAGGGATGCAGAGACTCTCAAATTTAGGGCCTGTATCCAGGCAGACCAGGAGTTTCACCTTGAAGGCAGGGAGGAGCCAAGGAAGGCCTTCAAGATGGGAAGTGCTGTGATGAGATTGCCGTCATCAGTGAGAGGGATGCAGGTTTAGGGGTGACTGGTGTTGTCACTCAACTTACTGAGGAAGGGGCCAGTCTCTGACAGGACAGGGTGGGGTGTTAACTTTAAGGAGCCTGGGGATGGCCAAAGGGAGCCGTCCCCTTAACAGGTCTTTGGACACATGGCTCTGGAGCTTAAAGAGAGCCCTGGGTCATGGCCATGCAGGTGAGCCTGGAGCAGGTGCGGTCACCCCGGAACAGAGGAGAGTGGGAAGCGAAGAGAGCAGGTAACAGAACTCTGAGACACAGCCACAGTTCAGAGACGGGTAGAGGAAGAGGGACCTGGGAAAGGTACCAGATATCTTCACCTGGTGCTGGGTTCAGGGTATGTTTTACAATTAAGCCAATTCAATGAAGAAATAGCTCTGGGTCTAAGCTGGAGAGAAGCCAGGGTTCTGAGGTTATTTGTCCTACACAAGATGATGTTCGATGTCGCAGTCCCCATTCTGGCTGGGAAAGACAGAACCATCCTGGCAAGTGTTGGAATTTGTCTTTTCATAGTGATTCTGGCCATAAACTGTCTTCCCAAACACACCCACATCCATCACCTGTAGTCACAACAGTACCCCCGAGGCCATGTTCTACTCCAGGCCATGTTCTGCTTAGCTACTTTAAGCTCCTAAGAAGTGAGTAGGGGACAGGCAGGGTGGCTCATGCCTATAATCCCAGCAATTTGGGAGGCTGAGGTGGGCAGATCCTGTAAGCTCAGGAGTTCAAGACCAGCCTTGGCAACATAGGGCAGCCTCACCTCTGCAAAAAATACAAAAGTTAGCCAGGCATGGTGGTGCATACCTATAGTCCCATCTACTCTGGAGGGCGAGGTAGGAGGATCACCTGAGCCCGGGAGGTTGAGGCTGCAGTGAGCCGAGATCGTGCCACTGCACTCCAGCCTGGGTGACAGAGTGAGACCGTGTCTCAACAAAACAGAAAAAGAAAGAACTGAGTGGGAGCACGTACGTGTGATAAGCTCCCAGCGGCCTCTCTGGCTCGAGTTTGGAGTGTGACATCAACAACTTGGCCTCTGGGCTTTTGTTGCCCGGCAGGAACGGGAGGTAGAAGCCGGCATTTGCTCAAACCTAAACAAACAAACAAACAACAAACAAACAAACAAATAACTGACCTGTTTTTTAGCTTACCAATGATCTCAAGGTCACCTAGATGGGGTTTCCACAGCAAACCAAACCCCTGACAGAATCTCACAGCTACTTGGAGACAATTTTTCCAATTCCCAGGCCCACTCTTGAGTATACAGGGACAGTGATATCAAGATTAAATGATAGGGAAAATGTCACTTTCTGCATAGCCAGCGAGTGGTGAATGGAAATTAAAGGCAATCCATGTGCCATTGCTCAATCAAGAGAGGGCATCGTGTAGACCCAAGACGGCACACACCATGGACTAGAGAGCACGTCAGCTCACCCCTCTCATCTGAGGTTTTAAGATTGTGTACACGTGTTTGCGTATGTGTGGGCAGGGAGGGAAAAACATAGCACAAGTTGCAACACTGGCCTCTTCGAGGGGAGCTCTCTGTGAAATCTCCCTAGACATTCCGAAGTCCACCATGTGATAGCGTGGATTTTTCATTCAGATGAATGTAACTGTTCGTAGAGAGATGCTCCGTGGTGAAACAGAACACTTATTGCATGTTATCTCCAAGGGCGCCCTGGCAGCGCCCCAGTCTGACTGGTCATGCATAAGCCCTCATGAACTAGTTGTATGAGATGCGTGATTTTTTTTAGGTGCATAGAAGGGCAAGGATGGGGATGTTTGTCTCCCCCTTGTTTATGGAGTTAGCAACCACAGCAGTGTCCATCTCTAGGGGAGAAGGCAGAGAAAAGAAGTGGGTGTTCACAATGGGTTGTATACAACCATTGGAAGTAAAGGAATGCACACACCCAGTACCACAAGTGAGCCACAAAAACACAGTCGTGAGGAAAAGGAAAGAGACTGAATTAGTTGGATGACCAGATACCATTTAGGTAAGCCAAAATGCACATGTGACCCCATACGCCACAATATGCAGCAATGCATGTTAAAGAAGCTCCTTCTGATGGTCACCTATAGGGGTGGAGATTGGGGGTGGTAGATGGAAATAGAAGGGAATCAATGTATCCATTCATCAATTAAGAGAAGGCATTGCACAGACCCAAGATGGCACACACCATGGGCTGGGGAGCGTATCAGCTCACCCCTCTCACTTGAGATTTTAAAATTGTGTACATGTGTGTGTGTAAGTGTGGGTTTTGGCCAATACGTACTTTTTGATTTGGGGTTGCATTTTTCCTTTAAGAGGTGTGCCTGGGAAGTTGGAACTCCAGCAGCGGAACCTTAAAGCCCAGGATGATCTTGTCTAACACCACAGTGGTGACGCCCTTTCTGACCAAGCTGTGGCAGGAGACAGTTCAGCAGGGCAGCAACATGTCGGGCCTGGCCCGCAGGTCCCCCCGCAGTGATGACGGCAAGCTGGAGGCCCTCTACGTCCTCATGGTGCTGGGGTTTTTCGGCTTCTTCACCCTGGGTATCATGCTGAGCTACATCCGCTCCAAGAAGCTGGAACACTCTAACGACCCATTCAACGTCTACATCGAGTCCGATGCCTGGCAAAAGAAGGACAAGGCCTACGTCCAGTCCCGGGTCCTGGAGAGCTATAGAGCGTGCTATGTCGTTGAAAACCATCTGGCCGTAGAACAACCCAATACACAACTTCCTGAGACAAAGCCTTCCCCATGAACCCCATCACTGGCTCAAACTGGACACATCCTGCCTGGCAACCTGATTTTCTAATCACATTCCTCTCATACTCTTTATTGTGATGGATACCACTGGATTTCTCTTTGGTTATTGTAAGGCATGAGGGGTGGGTTAATGACACAGTTTCACTGTTTCTCTAAAATCACATTCTTCTGTGATAGACTGTCAGTGGTTCCCCCATATCTGTCCCTGCCTTGCTACATTTAGCAGAATCCCTGAGGACATGGCCTCTGAGAATAGCAGCTGCATTTCCCAGACTCCCTTGCAGCTAGCAAGGTTGTGTGACTAAGCCCTGGCCAGTAGGCATGGAAGTGAAGACTGCAATGTCCAAGTAATCCTTGGAAAGAAAAGAACATACTCTTCACTTCCCTTGTCCTGCTTCCCAGTGGCTGGATGTGGAGGAGGTGGAGAGCAGCTCTGAGTCTAGGAAAGAATGGGGCACTCAAAGAGCCATACACATCTGGGCCTGGGCGATGTGGATCCTCCTTACCACCCACCAGGCCAGATGTACAGGAGAGAGAAATCCACTCCACTCTTCCTTAAGCCACTGTTATTCTGATCTCTGTTAAGGTTGCAGAATCAGTGCCCTTACTGATACACCTGCCTTATAGGACTGAACCTAAAGGGATGACATTCCCATACTTGTCACACGCACACACCGATTCTGCCCTTGTCACTTCTGTGCTCACTCCTGTGGCTCTATCTTCCTCCTGCCCGTCTGCCTCCCACTCCTCCCTTGCACCCACCCTGCACACATCTCCCCAAAAACACACAGACACATACACTCATATACATAGATACACACACACACGCACACACCTCAATCTAGAAAGAACTTGCTTCCTACAGGCCTGAGATGGAGGAGAAAAAAATGCCCCCTTCAGAATGCATACCAAGGGGAAGGTGCTCGGTCACTGTGGGAGTGGGAAGAGGTGTCCCCACTCCCCAAGAGCCAGGGGAAGGAGCAGCTGTGGGCAGAGAGGAATATACGGCGCTGGGGTGGTAGGTCCTTTTGAGGTGATGGGCTGGTTTTGTGAGTTGAATTGTACCCCCAAAAAGACAGGTACCTTCGATGTGACCTAATTGGGAAATAGGGTCTTTGCGGATGATCTAGTTGAGGTGAGGTCATTGGGGTGGGCCCTCATCCGATATGACTGGAGTCCTTATCGGAATAGGGAAATTTGGACACAGATGCATAGGGAGGACACCATGCCGTGACAGAGGCAGAGGGTGCGGTGACACAGCTGCAAACCAAGGAAGGCCAAGGATGGATGCACATTCCCATCCCAAGAAGCCGGGAAGAAGCCACGAAGGCTCCTCCCCCGCAGGTTTCAGAGGAGGCACAGCCCTGCTTGAATTCAAACTTCTGGCCTCCAGAACTATGAGTCAGTGAGTATCTGTTGTTGAAGCCACCCAGCTTGGGCTACTCTGGCAGCCTACTGCCATCAGTATTGGAATACTATAGTGAGCTCATGCAGCACCTCTCACCCACCCAGAGACAGAGCTGCTCTGCTTTCCAGCGGGGCACCTGGAGGGGCCGCCCCAGCAGATAGAGAGGGACTTCGTTCTGCCACCTGCCTTGAGAGGGTCTCCAGCTGCCATCTGTAGCATCGGAGTCCTCTGCAATGTGACATCCTGAAAGCTCAGCTGCCTGGGCATTCCTGAAGAGTATGGAATATTTAAAGGAAACTTTTTTTTTTTTAATCTGCACATAAGATAAAAGCAGCATGTGTGCATCTTTGGCCATCCTCAAATGGACAGACTTGGTCTTGTGAGGTTCCAGTCCTTGTTTCACATAATGAACACTGGCATGGCTCAGCCCCTGAGTTACCACAGTCTTTGAGATGAGTGGTTCTCTGGGTCTGAAAGTCCAGAGAGCGCTGTGATCTTTGCCCCACCCGAATAATGCATATGGACACTACATCTTGCCTACCGTGTCCAGGGTTCATGACCAGTGGCAGCCGGACTGCCTGCTGTGTCTCACGGCCCCTGTGTGAGCCAGACCCTTCTTAGGCAGTTGTATATTTCCGGACTGAGGCAGGGCAGGTTTGCAGAGAGAGACCCAGAGTGCACGTGACCTGCAGTGTGATCCCTGGCGTGCACTGACTTGGATATTCCAGGCACACGGACTGGCTTTTTATCACCACTTCATTTTCCCCACTAAGATTCCTGTGCCTTTTAAGGCAGAGGGAGATCCCTGTGGCTTTAGTCTTCCCAGGTCTTAAAGGGCCCTTGTCTTCACTCACAAACCTCTTATCTCTTCCTCCCTCCCCTTCCACTTCATTTTAAAGGGGGAGAGGGAAAAGTAACCGGGAGACAAATTGAACCACATATTTTCAGACACTTGTTACCATATTTTAAAATTCAGCTTTGCATACACAGTCTTTGCTATGCACCGTGTACTGTTCTAAGCTCTTTAAAAATAGAATCTCAATTATTATTTTGCAAGCAATACTCTATGCATTCATTAGCTAGGACAACAATGCTTTCTGCAGTATTGAGATTTCGTTAAAAAATTAAAGCCGTTTACTATGATCTGTGATGTGTGTTCTTAATATCACTATGATACTTCTGGAAGATGGTTATCAGTCTTGCAATGCTTTGATAAGGCAGCCCCATGGACTTGGGAATATGGAAAGTAAGATTGCATATGGATAATTAAACTCTGCCATCAACACACAGCATGTCAGAACAGAGAGATGTGGGTCCCTCTGATACCTGCAGTTAGAAAGCAAGTGAAGCCCTAGGGGGGAGACAATGGCGAACTGTAGCACCCTCCTGCCTTGTAAAGGGGAGGCTGCTGTCAACTCCTGGCATTTGCAGCCAGCAGTGAATGTGGGCACAATCCAGATGGAGCAGGGAATGTGGGCACCATCCAGACAGAGCAGGGAATGTGGGCATCATCCAGACAGAGCAGGGAATATGGGCACCGTCTAGACAGAGCAGGGAATGTGGGCACCATCCAGACACAGCAGGGAATGTGGGCACCATCTGGGCACCATCCAGACACAGCAGGGAATGTGGGCACCATCTGGGCACCATCTAGACAGAGCAGGGAATGTGGGCACCGTCTAGACACAGCAGGGAATGTGGGCACCGTCTAGACACACAGCAGGGACTGTGGGCACCATCTAGATGGAGCAGGGAACGTGGGCACCATCTGGACGAACTACCGATGTTGTTGGAAAAGCTTTGAACTCTTATAAAGTTTGCATGTTGGCAACTAATTTACTTTAAAACTTGAGTGGGTCAAACAAAATATAACCTTGAGCTGGATTCTGCTCAGAACCACTGATTAACTGCCTGTGCTTTACACAGAGGAGAATAGCCCCCAGGCAGGCCATGCCACACCTGAGAGACCCATAAACATACTCAGGAGGTTCGGGCGTGGTGGCTCACACCCTGTAACTAGCACTTTGGGAGGCTGAGGTGGGTGGATCACCTGAGGTCAGAATTTGAGATCAGCCTGGCAACATGCTTGAAACCCATTTCTACTAAAAATACAAAAATTAGCCAGGTGTGGTGGCGGGCACCTGTAATCCCAGCTACTTGGGAGCCTGAGGTGGGAGAATTGCTTGAACCTGGGAGGCCAGAGGGTGTAGTGGAGCCAAGAGTGTGCCACTGCCTCAGCCTGGAGCAACAGAGGCAGACTCCATCTAAAAAGAAGGAAGGAAGGAAGGAAGGAGGAAGGAAGGAGGAAGGAAGGAAGGAAGGAAGGAAGGAAAGAGGGAAGGAAGGGGAACTCTGCCAAGCCATGGTGCAGGAACAGGCATGTCCTCGAGTGTGGTCCTGGGGCCAAGGGACTCAGAGGTCTCAGCCTCATGATGAAAGGCTGTATCAGGCTGTCCTTACCTGACACAGTGAGAACATCCCATTCATCTGACCCTCTCATTCAGATTCTGGATTCCACAATCTTTGCATCTCCAGGCCAGGCTGTGTGAGCACAGAATAATGCATGTGGCTCTCTTGAGAGTGTGCCCTGTCTAAAATCCACATCGGTGTATGACTTCTCTGTGGGCGCAAACATAAAATGAGATGTTTACACTAGATCAGGCGAGGAGAGATAAGTAAAGGCTACCAGCGCTTGAAGACAGAAGAAATGGACATAAAGCTATCAATGGGTAGATAGGGACTGGTACTTTTCTTTTTCTTTTTTGTCACCCAGGCTGGAGTACAGTGGTGCAATCACAGCTCAGTGCATCCTAGACCTCCCAGACTCAAGTCATCCTCCCACCTCAGCCTCCCGAGTAGCTGGGACTACAAACACAAACCACTATGCCCGGTTAATTTTTTTGTGGGGGGGACTGAGTTTTACTCTGTGGCCCAGGCTGGAGTGCAATGGCGCAATCTCGGCTCGCTGCAACCTCTGCCTCCCAGATTCAACCAATCCTCCTGTCTCAGCCTCCCGAGTAGCTGGGAATACAGGTGCCCGCCGCCACGCCCAGCTCATTTTTGTATTTTTAGTAGAAACAGGATTTCATCCTGCTGGCCAGGCTGGTCTCAAACCCCTGTCCTCAGGTGATCCATCTGCCTCAGCCTCCCAAAGTTCTGGGATGACAGGCCTGAGCCACCATGCCCGGCGCCCAGCTAATTTTTAAATTTTTTTGTAGAGATGGAGTCTCACTATGTTGCCCAGGCTGGTCTCCAGTGTCTGGGCTCCAACGATCCTCTCACCTTGGCCTCCCAAAGCGCTGGGGTTACAGGCATGAGCCACTGCACCCGGCTTCTGGTAAAGTCTTTGAGTAAACAGAATCATTGGACACATAAAGCCAATCTTCATACAAAAAACGAGTCAGGAGATTTAAAGCAGTTGGCCCCTCAAGCACATTGGTCTGTCTGTTTACCTGAGGTCAGTCAAGCGGTCGCCAAGTATCCCAGATATGCCCCCACAGTACTGGAATTTGTTGATCTGCCGGTGCAGTGGAAGGCAGTCTGGGTGCTGCTGTCCCCTGGTGGTCATTTTGAGGATATTGCTCAAGGCACGGGGAGCCCTGAGGACCGCGCAGCCAGGCAGGTCCCTGCTGGGGCTGGGTGGGGGGCTCTGAGTGCCTTTAGATGCCCTTGGGAGGTTACACTTCCATTCAGCCATCAAGTTCAGGGTGACAGGACCCATTGTGGGCACGACTATGAAATGGGAGGATGGATGCTGAGAAAGAGATACATTCTTCTAGAAGTTCCTTGCAAGGCAGCTCCTCTGAACAAAGGCCCTGGAGTCACAGCTCTGAATCTCTGAGAAGTTGCTAGGACCCCCTTCTCCCTTCCTTTGGGCAGGAACCTGCTTAGCCCCCTCCCCTATTCCAGGAATAACTGTACCCTCCTTTCAGCCCCTGGAAAATAATCTCTCCCCCAGACCTAAGTCCCTTTTGGTTTCAGGCCTGTGATCACTCATGCTATGCATGGAGAAGGGATTCCACCCCCTAGGTATCCCTGGACTCAGACCTTTTTATCACCTTCTGTTCACCCCATTGGTGAGGGAAGGAGTCCCACTCTAGGGCTGGGACTCACAACACCCAAGCCTGGATAGGTGAGACCCATGGCAATGTGTCAGTCACATATACTCATAGCCCAGGGGAAGGGCCACTGCAGGCCATGCAGGGCCACATGGGGTGGTGCTCAAGAGCTGAGTGAACAGTAGGGGTGGTGGACAGCAGGCTTGGTAGTAACAAGAGTGATATGATTTGGCCATGACCCCACCCACATCTCATCTTGAATTGTGATTCCCATAGTCCCCACGACTTGTGGGAAGGACCCAGTGGGAGGTGATTGAATCATGTGGGGGTTACCTCCATGCTGTTCTTGTGATAGTGAGTGAGTTCTCACGAAATCTGATGGTTTTATAAGGGGCTTTTCCCCCTTTTGCTCAGCACTTCTCCTTCCTGCCGCCATGTGAAGAAGGACATGTTTGCTTCCCCTTCCACCATGATTGTAAGTTTTCTCAGGCCTCCCCAGCCACATGGAACTGTGAATCAATTAAACTTCTTTTCTTTATAAATTACCCGGTCTTAGGTATGTCTTTATTAGCAGTATGAGAACAGACTAATACAGAGGGTGGAGTGGCCCCTGGTTTCTGCAGGAGGTTGTTAAATAATTCCGTAGACTGGTAGGGAACTGAAGCCTGCTACTTGGGAATAAACAAGGGTGGTATCTGGTCCCTGGGATAAGAAGGGTTGCCCAGCAGGGAGACTCTATTTATGGGAACAGAGGCGGGAGGGGAGTTTGCAGTTAGGCCACTTGAGGTCCTCCACATTTTACCACATGTCAAGGCAGCACATAACATTGGTTTTGATTTTAGGCCTTAAGCCACTGCTGGAGATGGCTAGGCAGGTTCTGCACTGAGTCCAGCACTGGGCTTAGGGGGGTGAGCAGGGGATGAAACCCAGCCCCGCTTCCCTAGCTGAGCCAGGGGCCCTGGAGTGGGGCAGTGGCTGCCCGGTAGGAGGAATGCCTCTCCAGTTAGCTGGAAGGACACCATCTGGGCTCTTGGGCCTCTGCAGCCAGCTTGAACTCCCACATCCTTTCCTCCTCCAGCACCTGCCTCTGAAGGTGGATGAGGTCACCACTGGGGCCTCCCCAGGAGTGGGGAGAAAGGGACAATTAGGGGAATCAGTGGAGCAATTCACGCCTTCTGATGGCCTCGCACATCCCGAAAGTGGGTGAGAACAAGGCAGCGGGAGCAGGAGGGACTCCACCTTGGATGGGATTAAAAATCTAAGCTGCTTTTCTTCCGAGGCTCAGTGAATTAGGGTAGTAAGCTGAGTGTCCCAGTTCCTGTGTTCTCATAGAGAGAAGGAATGAGAGAAGTTGCTGCTTGTCTCAGGCTTCCACAGAATGGAAGGCCAGGTTCCTGTCACGGCCCCCTCATGCCCCGGCCTGCTCATTCACTCCTCTCTCCCCACGTGGTGTCTCTCCCCTCACGCCAGACAATCCTCAGACACAGGCCCCCTCATGCAGTTTCACATCAAGGAGATGAGCAGGTCCACTTCCAGTGGGTCAGGAAGGCTCCCCCAGCACCCGGGAAGGCGGGGCTCGGGGTCACTTGGCAATGAAAGGCCTGAGTTAATGTGAGGAATGGAGAGTCCACAAGCTTTGAGAGAAACCTGGGAGATGCAGAGAGAGGAACCCAGGCTTCAAGAGGACTTTCAAAACACAGCTTTCCTAGGAAAATTAAGTGGGTGATTATCTTATTTCCTGTGGCTGCCATAACCAATGACCACAAAAATCAGTGGCTGAAAACAACGGAAATGTAACCTCTTGTGGTTCTGGAGGCTGGAAGTCCAAAATCAAGGTACCAACAGGGACAGGCTCCCTCCTAGGCTCCATGCCTTCTGGGGATCCTTCCTGCCTCTGCCAACTGCAGGTGGCCCCTCACATCCCTTGGCTTGTGGCTGTATCACTGTTGCCTCCACCGCCATCTTCACGTGGCCTCCTCTCCTGTGTGTCTGTATGCTCTTTCATGTCTCTTATAAAACCATTCATCATTAGATTTAGCACCAACTCTAATCCAGATCATCTCATCTCCATCCTTACCCTCATGACATCTGCAATGACCCCATCTCCAAATAAGGCCACATGCTTGGGTGACAGGAATTTGGAAAGAAAAATGACACCACAGCCCTACTATACCTACAGTGGTTGTAGGCCAAGGGTTTGGAAGAGTGCCTTGGGCATACCAAGCTCTTGACACAAGGTCAGGATCATTTGCTATCACCAAATCAAAGCTACTATCAGAAACCCAACTGTGACGTTTCTCAAGTGAAGTTTTGGCTGCATATTCTTATCCCTGACACAAACATGCCTCATCACTTATTTTATAGTTGATCAGTCAGGCTCCAGTGAGGAAAACAGAAATTCCATCATTTATTCTAGCAGAGAAAGTAACAAGAAGAGTTGATTAAACATGTGTGTAAAAACCAAAGAACCCTAACTGGGAACATTAAGAAAACACAGAGCTGCAGACTGCAGCAAGCCACCAGCCACAGGAACAAAGGAAAAGGTGTGATCTTGCCACCTGGTCACTGCTTCACAGCCTATTGCCTTACAAATCTTTACATGGACTCCCTTAAGTAGGGAATGAGAAGCAGAATTATGTATTTAGGGATGAAGTGTAAGCTAAACCACATGGGCTGTTCCTTAGAGTTTAGAGATACCTCCTAAGGCTGATTGCTGAATACACACCAGATCCAAGCTTTCTGCCTACTTTGCCTTAAAGTGTTGTCTTTCTAATACCTTTGGTTTAAACAGAGAGAGAAGAGAGAAATCTCCAAAGTTTTAGCTATTAAGCAAGTCCTCAAGAGCTAGCAGGACTGAACCCCTCCCAGACAGGAATTTATGAATTGATGGAGAAGCTGAGGTCATGCACTCAAAGGCTGATGCTGCATGAGAAGCGAAATAGGAAAGGAGGAAAAGAAAGGTGCCTTAGTCCATTCCAGCTGCTGTAACAAACTACCATAGACTGAGCAGCTTATAAACAACAGACATTTATTTCTCACAGTCCTGGGGACTGGGAAGTCCAAGATCAAGGTGCTGGCAGATTCAGCGTCTGGTGAGGGGTCCCTCTCTAGTCCCTGGTTCATAGATGGCCATCTTCTCACTGTGTCCTCACATGGTGGAAGAGGGCAAGGCAGCTCTCTGGGGTCCCTTTTATAAGGGCTCTGTTCCCATCCATGAAAGCTCCACCCTCATGGCCTGATTACCTCCCACAGCCCCCACCTCCTAATCCCATCACCTTGGAGGTTGGGATCTCAGCACAGGAATCTCAAGGGAGCACACTCAGTCCACAGCAAAACGCACCACCAGATAGGGCAAAGGGAGGCAAGAGACCCTCGTGGAGTCATGGAGGAAAGGAGGTAGAAGGTGTATTTTCTTTGTACACATGTGTTCACAGGATGTGGGGAGAACTTGAAGCAGGCATGGAAATTTTGTGCGTTTTGATGCAGCCATGTGTTTTGATAAGGATGGCAACAGTTGACAACAATTTTTTTTTTTTTTTTTTGAGACAGAGTCTCACTCTGTCGCCCAGGCTGGAGGACAGCAGCATAATCTCAGCTCACTGCAGCCTCCGCCTCCTGGGTTCAAGCAATTCTCCTGCTTCAGTCTCCCAAGTAGCAGGGATTACAGCTGTATGCCACAAGCCTGGCTAATTTTGGTATTTTTAATAGAGATGGGGTTTCACCATGTTGACCAGACTGGTCTCGAACTCCTGACCTCAAGTGATCTGCCTGCCTCAGCCTCCCAAAGTACTGGGATTACAAGCGTGAGCCACTGGCCCGGCCAGATGACTGTATTAGTTGAATGAATTTCTAGGATCAAGGACTTTGGGGCCTTCTACTGTACAGCACCGAAGGATTCAATGTGTCAGCTCTCACCCTATCCTGCCCCACAGCTCATAGAGGTCATACTTATGTGTATTTATGCCACGAGACGCCTGGACACTAACTGAGCAAACATTAGCCAATGACCATGAGCGTCCCTCTGCTGAGCTGCCTTCAGTTCCTGGGGCAGAGACTGGAAAACATCACACATTTTCAACGAGATACAGCATCACTGAGTTTCAGAGACAGGAATGAACATTCTAGACCAGGGGTTGGCCAACTATAGCCTGCAGGACAAATCAGACCTGCCATCTGGTTTTTCATTGGTTTATGTTTGTTTTTTTCATGAAGACTTAATTTTTTAGAGCAGTTTTAGGTTCACAGAAAAATCGAATGGAAAGTACAGAGATTTCCCATAAACCCCCTTTCCCCACACATCCACAACATTCCCCAACCACAGCGGTACATTTGCTATACTCCATGAACCTACATTAACACATCACTGTCACCCAGAGTCCACGGTTTACCTTCGTATTCATTCTCGGTGTTGTACAGTAAGTTCTCACTTCGCGTCATCAATAGGTTCTTGCAACATGAAGCAAAATGACATATAAAGAAACTTCCCAGCACTTTGGGAGGCCGAGACAGGCAGATCACAAGGTCAGGGAGATCACCATCCCACAACCCGTGAAACCCCTGGCCTCTACTAAAATACAAAAACCAGCTGAGCAGGTGGCGTGCTTCCTTGCAATCCCAGCTACTTCCTCGGGAGGCTGGAGGCAGGAGAATGGCGTAAACCCAGGAGGCCGAGCTTGCAGTGAGCTGAGATCCGGCCACTGCACTCCAGCCTGGGTGACAGAGCCAGACTCCATCTCAAAAAAAAAAAAAAAAAGAAACTAATTTTACCATAAGCTAATTAATATAAACAAGAGTTGTTAAGCGCGGCCTGTTTCTGGTCACAAAAACATCACCAAACTTAGAAAGACCTCAAACACTTCTAATACTAAATATCGAAATGAATGTTTAGTTGATCTGAATTCATCAAAAGAATTTCCTAAATGAATACATTTAGGAAAGATTAATACAAACAGGTGAGAGCTGGGCGCAGTGACTCACGCCTGTAATCCCAGCACTTTGGGAGGCCGAGGCAGGCAGATCACCTGAGGTCAAGAGTTCGAGACCAGCCTGACCAACACGGCGAAACCCCGTCTCTACTAAAAATACAAAAATTAGCTGGGCATGGTGGCGCATGCCTGTAGTCCCAGCTACTCAGGAGGCTGAGGCACAAGAATCACTTGAACCCTGAGGTGGAGGTTGCAGTGAGCTGAATTTGTGCCACGCACTTTAGCCTGGGCAACAGAGTGAGACTCTGTCTCGAAAACAAACAACAACAACAACAAAAAATACAAGCGAGAGTATTATTGACTGGCTTATTCCACTTCAGAGCCGTGGATGGCAAAGCCCATCCCAGAGGCACAGGGTCAAGGCAGACACCAGCCCTGGACAGGGTCCTCCTCCATCATAAGGCACGCTCACCCACTCCCACACTCGCTCACACTAGGACCATGCAGACATGCCAGTTCACCTACTGGGCATAGCTTTGGGATATGGGAGGAAACTGGAGGACCCAGAGGAAACCCACACAGACCTGGGGAGAATGCACACCCTCTACAGAGACAGTGGCCTGGCTAGGAATAGACTTTTTTTCTCATCAACTTTATAGCAAAATGATGTTGAGCGAGATGGTGTCATCCAAGGACCTGCTGTATAATGTATCCACCATCATAGTAACATACAGAGCATTTTCGCTGCCCTAAAAGTCCTCTGTGCTCTACCTGGTTATCCTCCCCACACCTGTCTCAACCGCTGGCAACCACTGATGTTTTTACCATAGTTTTGTCTTTTTCAGAATGTCGCATAATTGGAGTCTTACAATATGTAGCTTTTCATATTAGCTTCTTTCACTTAGTCATAGTCATTTCAGTTTCCTCCATGTCTTTTCATGTCTTGAAAGCTCATTTCTTTTTAGCACTGAATAATATTCTATTGTGTGGATGCACCACAGTTTATCCATTCACCTACTGGTGAACATCCTGTTTGCTTCCAAGTTTGGGCAATAATAAATAAAGCTTGCTATGAGCATCTGTGTGCAAGTTTTTGTGTGGATGCAAGTTTTCAACTCCTTTGGGTAAATACCTAGGAATATGATTGCTGGATCGTATGGTAAGAGGACATGTCGTTTTGTAAGGAGCTGCCAAACTGTGTTCCAAACTGGCTGCACCACTTTGCATTACCACCAGCAATGAATGGGGATACAAAACACCACATCCTCACCAGCATTTGGGGTTGTCAGTGTTCTGGGTTTGGGCCATTCTAAAAGGCGTGTAGCCCACTGTATTCATCAGGATTCTCTAGAGGGACAGAACTAATGGAGTGAATATATATATATTCCATTATATGTGTGTGTATGTGTGTGTGTGTGTGTGTATATACACACATAATATAAACAGGAGTTTGTGAAGTATTAACTTACACGATCACGAGGTCCCACAATAGGCCGTCTGCAAGCTGTGAAGCAAGGAAGCCAGTCTGAGTTCCAAAACTGAAGAACTTGGAGTCCAGTGTTCGAAGGCAGGAAGCATCCAGCACAGGAGAAAGATGGAGGCTAGCAGGCTAGGCCAGTCTCTCCTTTTCACATTTTTCTGCCTGCTTCTATGCTAGCCGAGCTGGCGGCTGATTAGAGGGTGCCCACTCAGATGAAAGGTGGGTCTGCCTTTCCAGGCCAATGGCTCAAATGTGAATCTCCTTTGGCAACACCCTCACAGACACACCCAGCATCAATACTTTGTATCCAATCAAGTTGGCACTCAGTATTAACCATCACACCCACCACCTGTTTTAGTAAATAAAGTTTTATTGGAACACAGACACACTCTTGGTTTCTATGTTAATATTATTCATGGGTGCATTCACGCTGCAAAGGCCGAGTTGGGTCCTTGTGATAAAGAACGTATGGACCACACATCCAAAAATATTTAGTACCTGTCCCTCTGCAGAAAAGAGCGTGCTGACCTCTGTTCTAGAATCATCCCGAACTTTTAGACTATGTGGCCACATGTGGCCCCTTTGGTCCTCTATGGCCTTACGGATGCACTTTCTGGGGCACCCAAGCACCGGAGCCACGGGTTCCCACGCACCGTGGGAACTCCCTCAGTCAGACTGAGGCAGGCCCTGGCTCAGCAGATGCCACGGTTCTTCGGGAGAAGTTTGTCTAAATATAAAATACCAGAATTTGTTTTTTGTTTGTTTAAAAAGCTAACCAGTAACTATTACTAAGCCCAGAATTAAGCACTTACGTGTTTGATTGCTTTCGTATGTGCATGTGTCAAATCCACATATCTAACTGTTAGTTACGCTTTCTAACATACATAGCTCCCATTCTGTCCATAGCTCCCGGCTGCCTCATTGGCGCCCTCTATTGAGAACCCTTGGCCTAGACACCCGGGGAATCCGTCTGTGGGGGCTCCTTGGCTGTGGCCCCATTGTTATGGCAGCTTCTCGCCACAGGGGGGCAGAGCATCCATGGGTACCACGTAGCCTTGCTGTGCAAGAATCCCGCAGGTCCCAGAGTGACTTCGGATAGTGCTTCCAGAGCCTATGGGTCTACACCAACAATGTCGCGGGGTGCTTACTCAGAGGGAGACGGAATCACTGAATTTCACAAGGCTTTTTGGGTTAAAGTCAGGACAATTTGCACACGCAGTTTACTTAGCTGTCTGATGTGAACCAGCATGTTTCTTTTTTTTCTTTTATTTTTTCTTCTAAAAAACTTTTCTTTTTAAAATTATTATTATTATTATTATTATTATTATTATTTTACAACCTTGTGTTGAGAGCTGACTTTCAATAGATCACAGCAAGGGAGAGCTTGTTTCTCTTATACAGGGGAACATTCCTGCAAGAAGATGCAAATCAGGCACATCAGGCAGACAGATGGAAGTTAAAACCAATTTAATAAGATGTTTGAAGCGAGAATTGCAAACATACTCTCATAGAAACAGCTGATTACCTGAAAGAGTTAATATGTTTGTTGTAAACTCTTGACACTTAAAAAAAAAATCTACCTTTTCAATAGATAATAGACATATAGTAAAAATAAACAAATAAACCATTTTTTAAAATACTGCCTACAGGTAATAAAGGGATTCTTACGTCTCCTTTCAGAAATATTTTATGCACATACAAGAATATCTAGCTTTTATATACAAATGATGGTATACGCACACACCAATGGGCCCCGTACTTATTTTCCCCCTATTTAGCAATATATGGAAGATTGTTCTTTTGTTTTTTGAGACGAGGTCACGCTCTGTTGCCCAGGCTGGAGTGTAGTGCAGTGGGGTGATATGGCTCACTGTGACCTCAAACTCCTGGCTCAAGGCCTCCTTCCCTCTCAGCCTCTCAAGTAGCTGGGACTACAGGTGTGCACCACCATGCCTTTCTTTCTCTTTCCTTCCTTCCTTCCTGCCTTCCTTCCTCCCTCCCTTCCTTCCTTCCTTCCTCCTCCCTCCCTCCCCTCCCTTCCTCCCTTCTCTCTTTCTTTCTTTCTTTCTTTCTTTCTTTCTTTCTTTTTCTTTCTTTCTTTCTTTCTTTCTTTCTTTTCTTTCTTCTTTCTTTTTTTTTTTTCCCAAGTCTCACTCTGCTGCCCAGGCTGGAGTGCAGTGGTGCACTTTCGGCTCACTGCAACCTCTGCCTCATGGGTTAAAGTGAGTCTCCTGCCTCAGCCTCCTTAGTAGCTGGAACTACAGGACCCTCACGGTCACCACACCCTGCTAATTTTTTTTATTTTTAGTAGAGACTGGGTTTCACCATGTTGGCCAGGCTGGTCTCGAACTCCTGACCTCAGGTGATCCACCCACCTCAGCCTCCTAAAGTGCTGGGATTACAGGTGTGAGCCACTGAGCCCAGCCATTTCCTATTTCTTTCAATGCTTGCACAGGAGCCCATTGCATGGATCTTCATAGTGTTTTTAATCAGTTCTCTGTCAATGGGCATTTATGTAGTTTCCAATCTTTTGCAGTTACAAACAATGGAGACAATGGGTCAATGACTATGTCTGTGCCTATATCCTTTAAACAGGCTTATACCTAGGCCCCCAAATTCCTAGAAGATGAATGACTGAACAGAATACGGTATACATCTCAATAATGCCAATTATCCTTAAGCATGCCAATAATAATAACTGACCTCTATGAGCTTCACCTGTCAGACACCATTCTGACTGCCTTAGATACGTGAACTAAACTGTGGAGAAGGCTTTGCAAGTAAAATGGGGCTTTGCAAGTAGCCCCATTTTACAGATGATCTTACTCATCTACTGGTAGTTTAATGAAATCTCTTGATAATTTTAATTTGCATGTATATGATTACGAGTGGGGATGAGCATGTTTTTATCTATTTAAAAGACATTTGTGGCAGGGCACGGTGGTGCACGCCTGTAATCGCAGCACTTTGGGAAGCAGAGGTGGGTGAATCACCTGAGGTCAGGAGTTCGAGACCAGCCTGGCCAGCGTGATGAAGCCCCCATCTCTACTAAAAACACAAAAATTAGCTGGGTATGGTGGCGGGTGCCTGTATTCCCAGCTACTCAGGAGGCTGAGGCAGGAGAATTGCTTGAACCCAGGAGGTGGAGGTTGCAGTGAGCCAAGATCACACAACTGCACTCCAGCCTGGGTGACGAGAGCAAGACTCCATCTCAAAAAAAAAAAAAAAAAGAGACATTTGTATATCCTTTTCTGTGACTAGTTAGTTGTTCATGTCTTTTATCTTTCTGCTGAGTTGCTGGTCTGTATTTTTTTCTTTTTTTTGAGATGGAGTCCGCTCTGTCACCCAGGCTGGAGTACAGTGGCACGATCTCTGCTCACTGACCCTCCACCTCCCGGGTTCAAGCGATTCTCGAATCTCAGCCTCCCAAGTAGCTGGGATTACAGGTGTGCGCCACCATGCCCGGCTAATTTTTGTATTTTCGGTAGAGACGGGATTTCGCCACATTGGCCAGGCTGGTCTTGAACTCCTGACTTCAAGTGATGCCCCAGCCTCGAGTCACCATGCCCAGTCAGCTGGTCTGTTTCTTAATGTTAAAGTCTTTGACTATAAAAAAATTGGACAGTTTATTGTATGTGTTACAAATGTTTACCCCATTATCATTGATCTCTCGACTTTTTGATAGCATTTTTTGCCATAAAGAAATGTCCAACTTTGTGTAGTTGGATTTATCAGTCTTGTTTTTTAATGATTTCTGACTTTTGTACCACACTTGGAAAGATTGCCACAATCTGGGATTATAGAAATAAATCTCTCATCTTTGCTCTAGTTCTTTCATGGCTTTATTTAAACATATATATATAATCTTAACTTCATCTGGAATGTATTTCGGTGTGTGTAGAGCTCCAGTTTTACTCTTTCCCAGTCTACTCAGTTGTCCCACTCATTTCTGAGGTAACTAATCTTTTCTCCGTTGATTCGAAATGTCCGCTTTATTTTATACTGTTTTCCTGAATGTTTTGAGTCTATTTCTGGATTTTATTCGTTCCACTGATCTGTCTGCCTGTTTATTTATTTATTTATTTATTTTAATTTTGAGATAGAGTCTTGCTCTGTCACCCAGGCTGGAGTGCAGTGGTGCAATCTCATCTCACTGCAACCTCTGCTTCCCAGGGTCCAGCGATTCTCCTGCCTCAGCCTGCCAAGTAGCTGGGATTACAGGCGTGTGCCATCACGCCTGGCTAATTTTTATATTTTTAGTAGAGACAGGGTTTCACCATGTTGGTCAGGCTGGTCTCAAACTCCTGACCTTGTGTGATCTACCAGCCTTGGCCTCCCAAAGTGCCAGGATTACAGGTGTGAGTCACCATGCCCAGCCCCCGTCTGCCTGTTTATATGCCAGGATCAAACACTTTTAGTTTCTGTGGCTTTCCAATATGTTTTAACATCTTGTGGTGATATTTTTGTTCATTACTTTTTCCCTGGAATTTCCTTGGCTATTTTTGCACGTTCAATTTTCCATAAAAATATTAGCATCAGCTTGTCTCTGTTAATTTCAATGAGGCAAAACCCTCAAGCTCTTTGTTTAAATAAGAAATCTAACATATTTGTTTATCCCCTGACTCCTGTGAGAGAAGAGAGAAACCAAAGAAAGTTCGCAAAGGTTCATACCTTTGAGGAAACAGAGGTATCAATTTAAATACATCTGCCAGAGCCAATCAGTCTGAATTTTAGCCTTTGGGGAAATTAGGGTTGCTTTTCTTGGGCATAGCATCAACCTCTGAAATCCAGGGGATTTACTTACTCCTTTGTTAAAATGACATAGGCAAGGATAGGTGTTTGTTTGTTTGTTTGTTTTGAGATAGAGTCTTACTCTTTTCACCCAGGATGGAGTGCAATGGCGCGATCTCGGCTCACTGCAACCTCTACATCCTGGGTTCAAATGATTCTCCTGCCTCAGCCTCCCAAGTAGCTGGGATTACAAGCACCTGCCACCACCCAGCTAATTTTTGTACTTTTAGTAGAGAGGGGGTTTCACCATGTTGGCCAGGCTGGTCTCGAACTCCTGACCTCAGGTGATCTTCCCACCTTGGCCTCCCAAGGTGCTGAGATTACAGGCGTGAGCCACCATGCCCAGCCAAGAATAGGTGTGTATCATGCAGGATGCTATCTGCCACTCTCTGCAGCTGCAGGGGGAAAAGGAACACTTTTTCCTTTTAATTTTGCTGCAACTTTGCTGTGATTTTTCAAGCCTTAAAGCTGGAACTTTATTCATTGGTACCGAGAGAAAGAAAGGTGGGTCTGAAAAGCGAAAAATATGCCATTGGAAAGGAAAAAGGAAGAATAAAATCACGAAATGGAATATCTGGCATTCAGCGTAGTCTGGAAAACAAAACAACAATAGCACAACAACGTAACAAAGGAAATTTCCATTGGAATTATACTAAATTTATAGATTAATTCAGGGAGGATTGTCATCTTTATACAATGAGTCTTTCTACCCAAGGTTAGGAAATATATTTGCTTTTAGTCAAATCTTCCATTTTGTCCCTCTGTCGTTTAGATTTTCTTTGTGTAAATTTTGTGCACTTATTATATTCTTGGTGTTCTATCTTTGGGGGTTCCTATTGTAAATGGACTCTTTTATTGGCTTTTTATCAAGGCTTTTGCCCTCTCTGAGGTAAATGATATTTTCTGGTTCTTAAAATCTCTTTGGGGGTCAGTTTTGGTAATTTATATCTTCCTAGAAAATCATCTATTTGGTCGAGATTTTCAATCTATTTGCAGAGAGATTGAGGAGTCACTCATTTGATTTCCTCTGTGTCTACGATTATTTCATTCACAATTCTCATTTTGTATATTTGTTCTTTCTCCTTTGTTTCTTTATTAGGACAGTTAGTAATTTATTCATCTTCTTTCTTTTTTTCAAGGAACCAACAACTGGTGTATTATTGATGTTATTTTTTCATTATTTTTCTCTCATCCTTTCCAATTGCTTTGTTTTCCTGCTTTCTTTGGGTTTGTTTTGTTATTCTTTTCTTAACATCATTAGGTGCTTAATTTCACATTTTAAAGCAGAGTTCCTGGGATGAAATTTACATACCATTGTAAGGGTATAGTCTGATAATTTTTAATTAATTTATACAGTTGTGAACCATTACCACAATCCAGCGTAAGAACATTTGCATCAGCCCAGAAAGCAACCTCCCGCCTGCTTGTATCAATCCTTGCCCCCGTCTCTAGCCACTGGCAGCCACTGATCTGCTGTCTTTACAGTTTTGCTTTCTCTAGAAATGTCAAATAAATACAGTCCTACACCTTGTGGTCTTCTGTGTCTGGTTTCTTTCACTCAGAATAATGTTTCTAAGGTTCATGCATGTTTATTGCTGAATTATTTGTAAGAATGTTGGTTTTCCATTCACAGTTAATGGACATTTGGATTCCTTCCAATTTGGGGCTATTACAAATAGTGCTGATATGAACATTATGTACAAGGTCCGCTGTAATACAGGATGATCTCACCTCAAGATTCTCACCTTACTTACCTCTGCAAGAGCCCTTATTCCAAATAAAGTCATATGCTGAGGTTCCAGTTGGACATATCTTTTAAGGAGACACCATTCAATCCACTGCAGCAACTAATTAAGTTCTGCACATTCCACCTTCTAAAAACCTCTTGGATCCATCGACTTCTCTCCAGACTTGCTCCCACTCCTTCTTTCAAATACTGTCATCTCCTGCCTGGATTATGCCTGCAGCTGCCTAACTTGTTTCTCTGCCTCCAGTTCTGTCCCTGTTCAATCCACACTCTGTGATGCAGCTGGAGTGATCTAAAACAGACAACTTTTGTCTTTTGCTGAGCATGTGCTGCAGACCAGCTCCATCGCTGGCCCCCATCTTAATGCTACAGCGATTGCCCACAGCAGGTTCCTGACAATCAGGCTGGTCAGAGCCATGCCCTGGGATTTTCCTGGCTGAACAGGCAGGAAAGTGCCTCTCCGCCTTCTACTGGTGGAACTGTTGAGGTGTGAATCTGAGCACCAAATGCCACAGCTTGTGTGCTTCTCTGCAGTCAGGGGAAATTAGGCCAACCTGCAGAGAGAGGCAGAGATGGAAGATAGGAGGGGGACAGAGAACCCTGGGGGACTCTCCTCCTGGCATCAAGCCCCTTGGCTAGCCCTCCCCTTCCTTTCTCTTCCTCACATGAACTGGTAAACTCTCCCTTGTTGTTAACTCTGGTTGAGATGTGGCTGTGCACTCTGGAGCATCCCGACTGTAACTATCATCCTTACAGACAAGATTCGTGGGATCTGATAACCACACAGCTTTATTTCTGCCTCCACTGTTTCCTTAAATCTCTTCTGTGGGCCCCATATATACTGGAGTTTGATCTTGCCCTGCCCCTATAGTCATGTTAGGTTGGAAAATACAGTCTTAATTCAGTAATTAAGATGTGCAGTCTCATGTCATAAGCAAAATTCTGAATTTGATATAAGGTTGGCGCTCCTCCCTCTCTCAGCTAGGACCTGCTGTGGGCAGGAGAACTGCAGCTGGGAGAGTGGGCAGCTCAGCTGGCATCTTCCTTTCACTGGGACTCTTCTGTTTCTACATCCATGCCCCAAACCCCCCAGATTTGTAAACTGTGGCTTCTGGCTGGGTGTGGTGGCTTACGCCTGTAATCCCAGAACTTTGGGAGGCTGAGGTGGGCTGATCACCTGAGGTCAAGAGTTCGAGATCAGCCTGGCCAACATGGTGAAACCCCAACTCTACTAAAAATGCAAAAATTAGCTGGGTGTGGTGGCAGGCACCTGTAGTCCCAGCTACTCGGGAGGCTGAGGCAGGAGAATCGCTTGAACCTGGGAGATGGAGGTTGCAGTAAGCCAAGATCATACCACTGAACTCTAGATTGGGCAGCAGAGCAAGACTCCATCAAGATAAAAAACAAAAAACAGACTGTAGCTTCTGAACTCCCCAGGACTGAAGCCAGGAAAAGGAGAGAGCTGAGGGAGCAGAATAGTCTCATCTGTCTGTTCTGTGATGTAAACTAGTAGAGGCAAGTGTTTAGAGCTAATGTCTTCCCTGTGGGCACATTCTTGAAGTCTTAGAAGACCCTGAAGCATCATCTGGCCAACTGCACCAGGCCAGTGTTCAACAGTGGCCCCATGTGGCAGCTAGAAGCAACAGCGCAGAGGAGTGCTCAGATGCTAGTCCTCTCTGATGGGCTGAGGAGGCCAGGCCAACCACTCTCCTCATTCTGGACAAAGCCGCTGGCAGTCCTGGCCAACCCGGGAGGCTTTAAGAGGGAGGCAAATATAGGTTGTCTTGCCAGCCAGGCAGCCGAGAACGCAAGTAATTAACTGAGAGAAGAAATGAGCTGTGACAATATTTGCCCTCTTGGGCTTGACATTCCACAAATGTCATCATTTTTATTCCTTTTTTTTTTTTTTTTTTTTAACGGCAGAGGGATGAGGTGACTTGGCTGCAATCCCGCAATTAGTAAATGATCAAGTCCAGACTGGAACATGGTTCTTCCAGTTCTAAAGGCCGTGAGCTTTCCTTTGAACCTCCCTAGAGATGAGTCCCTAAATGCTAGAGAAGAGAAAAATGAAGTTAAAAGGAAAGACAAAGGTGACATATAAATTAAAGATTTTAAACATATGCGATGCCTCTTTAACCTCCAGCAGAGGGAAAGGCCTCTGGAGTCTGTGCTCTTAGCCAGGAGGGGATGCAGGGGTCCTTTATCTGGAGAAGCAGGGCAAGGAAGAGACTCAGTTGTTCTCTACAGGGGTCCTTCTCCATCATTTTTAATGTCTTTTTGCGCTGCAGGGCATCGGAGCTGACCGATGAGGTCTGCCTCCTCTAGAAAATTCTCCTTGGAAAGAATGTCAAGTGTGGATATGAACATTTATTTGTTGACATTTTTTAAATGCCAATCCTGACCCCCTGAAATGCAAAGGCATTTGTTTCTTTTCTCTTTAAAATTTCTTTTGGAGTCAAGTCCACATCATTGCCACCTTTGCTCCCAATTTAGACACCTTTCTTTGAAGCTGACTGGCTTCTCAGTGGACAAAAAAAGCCATTGCCCTCTGGGAGAGTTGGGTCTTTGATGTCAAGGGTACTGCAGGATATTGGAATTCATTCTCCCAGAACTGTAGCTCACACAAATATTTACCAGGTGAGTGGCTTTGCTTGGTTGCGTTCAGGGCAATATTTGTCTAGACTGAACCAGAGGCCTAAGCAAGGAGGTATCCACAAGTCAGAAGAAAATTCTTGGCCCTCGTGCTGATACAGGTTGTTCCATTTCACTGTTATGTAAGCACTGGAGAATGACAGGAGGTGGGCGTCATCCACACAGCAGAGGGAAGCAGGCAGCTGCAGGCCCTACCCTGACCATGATCTCGACCACTCCCCACCAAGGGATGGGAACACTCTTCATGTGATGATACCATGTGGCCAGATATAGAATCCTTTAAAAATAATATTTGTTTTTTTCCATGAATACTTTAAACTTTGTTTTCCCACCATCTATCAGGGTTTTCTACATTAAAGAAACAACAGGGAAGCCGGGTGTGGTGGCGCTCCCCTGTAATCCCAGCTACTCAGGAGGCTGAGGCAGGAGAATTGCTTGAACCTGGGAGGTGGAGGCTGCAGTGAGCCGAGATCACGTCACTGCGCTCCAGCCTGGGTGACTGAGCAAGACAAGAAGAGAAAAGAAAGAAAAGAGAAGAAAAGAAAAGAAGAGAAAAAGAAAAACAACAACAACAACAACAAGACAACAGGGAGAGGTTTATATTGAAGCAGGCGATGCATACAAAAAAGTGCCCTTTCACAAGGCTACAGTTCTACAAAGTGTCTCAAATTGAACACACCTGTAAAACAGAATATGACTGGCACCAAGAGTCCCCCTCATGCCCTCGTCATTTACCCTTCCCTGAAAAGTATCCACTATCTTGCCTTTTAACATCAGAGATTGGTTTTGCCCAACAGGGAGAGCTTAAGGTCGTGGATGTGCCTTGGCAGTGAGAGTTTATGATTCAACGTTTGGGGAAGTGATTGAGACAGTTCACCACACAGGATCCCGGGTCTGGCGTGAAGGTGACAGGTTCACCACACAGGATCCTGGGTCTGGCGTGAAGGTCACCAGTTCACCACACAGGATCCCGGGTCTCGTGTGAAGGTGACCATTCAGGGTATGGAAGGAGAATGACTTTGGTCTGGATGACCCACCTCTGGCACCTTTGAGCTATGGGACATTGGGCCAGTCACTTCCCTGAGCCTGAGTGTCCTCTCTTTAAATGGGGATAACAGTCCTGCCTCGCAGGATTCTGGGAGGTGTGGGAAGCACTTGACACAGATCTATTCGCTAATGTCAGTGCCCCTCGACACGCGGACTAGGCAGGACTCTCCGTGGAGCAGAATGGCTGCTCCACAAAAGGCCATCTTTCCTTCCTTCTCACGATTGTTTTGGAGCTTATGATTCCCCACATCTCACGCTGACGTCCTGCTGAGCGGAATGTTAAATCTGTTCACTTCACAAATGACATGCTCTCCAAAGCCTCCATCTCTGGCACATCGGCTGCCTGGTGCGCTCTCCCTTGTCTACTCAGATACCTCCCCAGAGAGTGGCTCTTTCCACACGGAGCGCTAGGCTTCTCTCCTGCCTTCTCGGGACCAAGGACGTAAGACCCTGCTCATCCTTCACCACCTTTACCTTGCAGATGAGAAAACTGAGGCTCACAAAGATGAGGGTCATGCAGCAAGGTTGTGGCTGGGGCCAGAGCCCTGACTCCCAGACCTCGTCACTGCCACCTGCCCCTTATTATTGCGGGTCAGGTGCTCTCACCTCCCACCTCACCGGCAGGGTCCAAACCCCTTGTCTGTGTGGCAGAGGGGGAATGCCACGGTCCATCCCATAGCCAGAGACAGCAGGAGCCAAATGAAACTTCAACAAAGACATCTAACAAGTGGATGCATTTATTATTGAATAGGTAATACACATACGGTTAAAAATATTTAAAGCATAAAAATATTTAGTGAGAGCTTTCCCTCCCACACCTGCCATATATCTACCTGGTTCTCTCCTCCACTAGGTAACTCCTCTTCTTAATTTCTTGGACATTCTGCTGGTGTGTTAAATGCTTACAGCGGCAAAATCAGATATATATGTGTGTGTGCGTGTGTGTGTGTGTGTGTGTGTATATATGCTTCCTCTCAATTTTTTGATACATGATAATATGATCTCTTCTTTACCTTTTTCATTTAACAACACACCTTAGAGAGCTTTATACATCAGTACATAAATAACTTCCTAATTCTTTTTCACAGCTGTGTAATACTCCATCGTATATGTATATTATTATTTTTAACAGTTTTATTGAAATATAATTCATATACCATGAAATACATCCATTTAAAGTATACATTCAATTTCTTTGTATATTCACAGATTGTGTACAGCCAGCACCACAATTTTAGAATAGTTTTATTACCCCTCCAAAAATGCTATATACCCTTAGTTATCACCCCCAATCCCTCCCGCTAGTCAGCCACTAACCTACTTTCTATCTTTGTAAATTTGACTATTTTTGGCATTTCATATAAATGAAATCCTACAATATATAATCCTTTGTGACTGACTTCTTTTATTTAGCACAATGTTTGCAAGGTTCATCCATGTTACAGCATATATCAGTACTTCATTCCTGTTTATTGCTGAATAACATTCCGTTGTATGGATAAACCACATTTTATTTATTCATTCATCAGTTGATGGACATTTGGGTTGTTTCCATTTTTTGCTATTACAGATAATGCTGCTTTGAACATATGGGTTCAAATTTTTGTGTGAACTTATGTTTTTATTTCTCCTGGGAAGATACCCAGGAGTGGAATTGCTGGATCATATGGCTTATTTTATAACTTACTTACCCAGTACCCCATTGATGGAAATTTCATCAAATTGTATCTTAAAAACCAACCATCACAATTGTGGCAGGTTGGACTCCTAGAGTGAGGATTAGGAAGAAATGGAACTGGAAACAATGGCTGGATGATTGAACTTGCCAGTCTTCCAACTTTTCCTTCCCTGTTCCTAGGGAAACTTTACCCCCAGACGCTTACCCTAGCACCTTCCAGTTAAGCCTACCTCAACTCCAATGCAGTCTGTGACTCTGGGAAAGAGAAGAGCCATTTCTCACCACCTGGCGCGGGAGCCCACTGCCCACTGACCCCTCAGGGAAAGCCGGGAAAGCCCGAGGCCCCTCAGGTGTGTCACCCTGGGGGTGTCACTCCCTTCCTGTCTGGGTTTCCTCATCTGGGAGACTGTCCAGAGGAAGCTGGTGACTCTTGACCATGGAGTTTCCTGGCCCTATGATGACAGATCTCTGCCACACCTGGCCATCTACCACACCTGCAACAGGTGCAGAACGCAGGGGAATTCAATAGCCATCCAAGCTCTAAGCTGAAAGCCAGCCTCAGGGAGAGCTTCTGGCCACCTCAGCTCATGATGGGACCTGGAAGAGCTGGAGACTCCTTAATACCAGCATGTTTTAAAAAATTGTTTTGATTTAGAACTTCTTAACAAGTCAAAGCTGGGAAGTGCTTTCTGTTCTGATGCAACAGAAGACACAGCAAATCGGATCTTCTGATTAATTGCATGAGAGCAAAGTCATCCACTTACTAAATTTCTGTTTGGTGCTGCCCTGAGATTGTTGGAAGATCATATTACTTCCTGCTCTGGCAACTCAGTGCAGCCCAACTGCAGTAGGACTGATCCCTCCCTAGGAGAAGGAGTTCTCCTTTCATCATCTTCCCCTTCTGTGCATGGCAGCCGCTTGAACTTGCCCTTCCAAGAGTCAAGGACAAGACCATCCCATGGAATGTGAGTACTCAGCTACAATGCAAGGTTGGGCAGTTTGAGATTTACTTACAGATTTAACATCATTAAATTACAAGTACCAAATGGCATGGAGGAAAAAGTTTCTCTCTTCTACAGGATATGTTTGTCCATTAAGGTACAACCTAACTTACTTTTACCTTTGTAAAAAAGGTAAAATGTAATGTATTGCAATAATTAATATAGTGAGTTTCTTTCATGTAGAAAATGGACTGGTTTCTAAATAATTTAATGTTCTATATGTCGTCCTTAGTTGGGAATATTTTATTTGTATTTGAATATATTGCATCGTTCTATGACAATTTCCAGAAAGTTCTATGAGTTTGTACATGTGTTCTGAGTTTCACTAAGTTCTCTTGCCCTAATATAAGAATATTGTGTTCTTGTTGGGTTGATTTGCTGTTTGTTGTAATAATTACGGGAATTTTTCACCTTCCTTACTTTAATGTCTCAAACCATTCCACCAAACAATGGCGTAAAATTTATTCTTGTGGTGGTGTTTCTTGTGAGTGACTAATTTTATGTAATTAAATCTGTTCATTTGTCCTGGGCTTTGTCACGTGTAGTTTGAAAAGTAATTTTTAAATAGTTTATTCCTTCATCTAACAGTAATAAGCCTAGTCACTCATTCTGGAAACTAATTATAATAAAAAATACTAGCCTCTCTGAGTCTTGCATTAGCAAAATGAATTAGCAACAAACATACAACTATCAAATGGGAAGCGTTTTGGAGCACCTTTGGTCTACCCAGTGGCCTACGAGATTGATCCTATGATGTGTTTTAAAATACATTTGTGTTCACACAGAGCAAGAAATGGGGGTTTGAGCCAGTAAAGCCCCACTGGGAAACTTCTCACAGGATTGCACCCTACATCTCTGGTTTTCATTGTTTCATTTTCTCCACTGACTATCCAAGTAGAGAAAACAGTTTTGAATTAAACAGCAATTGAGATCTTAATCTTCTGGTCTTACAAGGGCACACAACGTCTTTACCCAGGGGCACTTCACCAGGGAGACCAGAAAAGTACCAACTTGTACACTCTTTCTTTTCAAAAATAAGTACACACAGTACTAAGTGTACAAAAGGGCATACCGTGAAAAATATATCTTCTTCCCCCAGGTCTCTCCCCCAGAGGCAGTTGACGATACTAATTTCTTATGCATTCTTCCAGAGATGTTCTATACATACAAAAACTACAAGCAAATGACATATAACCTCCCCCTTTTTTACAAGTGGTGTTGCATAGCATATCACCATTAGATTATTTTTTCACTTATTAACATTCAGTACCATAAAAACTCCTTACTATTTTTTATGACTGCATAGTATTCCACTGCATGAAGGTTCCAAATGCATTTCGCCATTTCTCAGTTGGTGCTATTCAAGCTGCTCCCAAGCATTCGTCATCACAAGCAGGACTGCGATGACTAACCTGCAGCATATATTGTTTCTAGATGTTCTGGAGCATCTTTAGGATAGATTCCTAGAGATAGAATTGCTGGGTCAAAGGTAAGTGCGTTTGTAATGCTCATAGATCTTGTCCGTGTGCCCTCCATATTGGTTGTATGAATTTACCAGCAATTATACAATTAAAATTCTCCTTGGAAAAAATGTCAAGTGTGGATGTGAACATTTATTTGTTGACATTTTTAAAATGCCAATCCTGACCCCCTGAAATGCAGAGGCACTTGTTTCTTTTCTTTTACAAAGTTTTTTTTTTTTTTTGGAGTCAAGTCCACGTCATTGCCACCTTTGCTCCCAATTTAAACACCTTTCTTCTAACCTGGACAAAAGAACAAAAAAGCCAATTTTTTGTTAGTTTATTTTGAAACACCATGAATTTGCAAATCCAATAGGTGACAAAATGCTTTCTAGTTATTATCTTTATTTGCTTTTTTCTTACATGAGTGATATTGAGAAGCTCTTCTTATGTTAAATATTCATTTTTTCCCTATGAACTATTTGTCCATATCTTTTGCACATTTTTATACCGCAGTTTTAAACTTTTTCTTACAGAACTGGAGGCTATTTAGAAAATCAGTAATATAAATTGCACTCTGTCATCTGCCTCTTGGTTTTATGATATGAAATAGCTTAAATTTTTTTATGTCATTGAATTTGATTTATAGTTCTTCTTTTTTTCTTCTGAATTTTTGTTATGCTTAAAAGAATATTCCACCCTGAGATGATAAAGAAAAAATCTGCCATGCTGTACTCTAGTACTATAAATTGTTTCACTTTTTATGTTAAAATATTTGATTTATCTGGGCTGTTTTTTTTTTTTTAATTTGGACTGATTTATCTGGTCATATGGTGGAAAGATGGGGATCTAATGCTATTTTCCCCAATGCTACATATTGAATAATCCATCTTTTTCCACCGATCAGAAATGCTCCTTTATTAGCTAGCTGTCAAATTCTAATTCCTAGCTATTGATGCTGTTTTTACTCTGTTTCATTGGTCTGCTTGCCTGTGTTTTCGGCATCACACTATTTTAGCTGTCGTAGTTTTATTTTATTTATTTTTTATTTTTTAAGACGGAGTCTTGCTCAGTTGCCCAGGCTGGAGTGCAGTGGCCCGATCTTGGCTCACTGCAACCTCCGCCTCCTGGATTCAAGCGATTCTCCTGCCTCAACCTCCCTAGTAGTTGGAACTACAGGCGTGTGCCACCACGCCTGGTTAATTTTTGTATTTTTAGTAGAGACGGGGTTTCACCATTTTGACCAGGATGGTCTCGAACTCCTGATCTCAGGTGATCTGCCTGCCTCAGCCTCCCAAAGTGCTGGGATTACAGGTGTGAGCCACCGTGCCCAGTGCTGTTGTAGTTTTATAGGGAGAGTTGTACCTGGTTCTGAAGAACACCCAACCCACACACTCTGCAAAGCCCAGCAAGTCCCAGCTGGGCTGTGTGCATATAAAGCATTCATTCATTGAAAAAAATGTAAATTAGTTTTGCTGCCTGGCTGATTTAAAATTTGTGGCTAGGCTAATTCATTAATCATTCTTTTTATTCAGATTTTTTTTCTAATTAGCCTTGACAGTTGATTTTTCTTTTTCTTTTTCTTTCTTTCTTTTTCTGTTTTCTGTTTTTTTGGGTTTTTTTTAAATGGGGTCCCACGCTGGAATGTAACGGTGTGAACACAGCTCACTGCAGCCTCAACCTCCTGAGCTCAAGTGATCCTCTGGCCTCAGCCTCCTGAGTAGTTGGGACCACAGGCCTGCATACCACACATGGCTAATTTTTTTAATTTCTTATAGAAACAGGGTCTTGTCACATTGGCCAGGCTGGTCTCAACCTCCTGGGCTCAAACAATCTTCCCACCTTAGCCTCCCAAAGTGCTGGGATTACAGGCATGAGACATCATGCCCGGCCAACAGTTGATTTTTCTAAATGAATAGTGCATTGATTTCACAAATAAATCCTGTTGTTGTTTGCATTGCAATTATGTTTGTGGTATAAATTATTTGGGGGATAACTGACATCTTTATGATGTTGTGTCTCCTATTCAAGAACTCAGTGTTTTTCTGGGCACAGTGGCTCATGCCTGTAATCCCAGTGCTTGGGAGGCTAAGGTGAGAAGAGCTCTTGAGACCAGGAATTCAAAACCAGCCTGGTCAACATGGTGAGACCCCATCTCTACAAAAAACAAAAAAAAAAGAAAAAAGAAAAAAATAGCCTGGCATGGTGCTGCATGTCTATAGTTCCAGCTATTTGTGAGGCTGAGGCGGGAGGATCGATTGAGCCCAGGAGTTCGAGGCTGTAGTGAGCTGTGATCATGCCACTGCACTCCAGCCTGAGTGACAGAGCGAGACTCTGTCTCTCTAGCAAAAAACAAAAAGCAAAATAAACAACAAAACAACAATAACAACAACAAAAACATAGTGTTTTGGACTCCTTTGATTTTTAAAAATACATTGACATACCTGTCGTTACACTCCTGCTCATGCCTCAGAGAAGTCCTCTTGAGCAGCGCCACATTTTCATGGACACCAGGGCTCCATTCTCCTTGGTGTGGCCAGGCAGCCCTCAGCCCAGGACGCTGGGTCTCATCTGGTCCTCTCTGTTTCTCAGGGGCCAAGTGGACTCCCCATGAAGCCTCCAACCAGACCCAGGCCAGCACCTTCCTGAGGCTCCTACTGGATGACCACACGAAGGGGAGGAATGACACCAACTCCACCAGGGCTCTGAAGGTGCCAGATGGAACTAGCGCCGCCTGGTATATCCTCACCATCATCGGCATCTACGCGGTGATTTTCGTCTTCCGGCTGGCCAGCAACATTCTCAGAAAGAATGACAAGTCCTTAGAAGATGTTTATTACTCAAATCTGACCTCTGAACTCAAAATGAAAGGACTCCAGGGCAAGGTCGCCAAGTGTTCCTCACTGACCATTAGCAACAGAGCTGTGCTACAGCCCTGCCAGGCCCACCTGGGGGCAAAGGGCGGGAGCAGCGGGCCCCAAACCGCAACCCCAGAGACCCCCTGAGAGTCAAGGCCAGGAGGCCTTCCCCAGGATGGCCCCAGACTTCTTGGAGGGGAGCAGCTTTGGGTTTATTTGGAGCCCTTGAGTGGGGCTGCGGGTGCATCGCTGACCAGGGGTGCTTCTGGCTGCTAGTTTGTGACCAGAGCCAGCCACCCAGTTCCTCCTCAGGCTTCCAGGTGCTTCGAGAAGAGAGAGCAGGGCAGCGGTTTCTAGCCAAATTCAATCTTCACTGGCAAAGCCCGTGCTCTGGGGAAGGGCACTGTTCCACTGTTCTCGAGGAATCCGGAGACTCCTGGGGTCATACAAAGAGGTGGCTCCTTGTCATGGAAAGAAGAGTGAATTTGGAGTCGAATGTCCTGGGTTAAAATTCAACTTCTGGGGCGTCACATAAACTGAGCAGCTAGTTCCTCACTTGGAACATCTAGGGTTTGGGGACAGATGGTTTTAAAAGGCTGTTTTATTTGAAAGACTCTGGCTTGAATATAGGACCAAAGTTGTTAATGTCAGAAGTTGGAAATTCTTCATTTTCATTGAAAGAATTAGGTACGTCAAAAAAAAGCACTGGAGCTGGGTGTAGTGGCTCATGCCTGTAATCCCAGTGTTTAGGGACCCTGAGGCAGTAGGATCCCTTGAGCCTAGAAGATTGAGTGAAGCCTGGGCAACCTAGACAGACCCTGTTTTTTTGAGACGGAGTTTTGCTCTTGTTGCCAGGCTGGAGTGCAATGGCACAATCTCAGCTCACTGCAACCTCTGCCTCCTGGATTCAAGCAATTCTCCTACCTCAGCCTCCTGAGTAGCTGGGACTACAGGCATGTGCCACCACGCCTGGCTAATTGTTTTGTATTTTTAGTAGAGACGAGGTTTCACCATTTTGGCCAGTCTGGTCTTGATCTCCTGACCTTGTGATCCACCCGTCTTGGCCTCCCAAAGTGCTGGGATGACAGGCATGATCCACCGCACCCGGGCATGTGCCTGTGGTCCCAGGTACTTGAGAGACTGAGGTGGGAGGATTGCTTGAACTTGGGAAGTTGAGGTTGCAGTAAGCTGTGATCATGCCACTGCACTCGAGCTTGGGTGACAGAGTGAGACCCTGTCTCAAAAAATAATAATAATAATAATTTTTTTAAAGAAAAAAAGCATTAATTTTGGAGTCAGAAGAACCAAACTCTAGTCTGGGTTTGATTATCAACCACTCCAGTGTCCTTTCACACATCACTTCGCTTCTCAAGAACTCAGTTTCCGTACAGATAAAATGAGGCTAATGATGTCAGATCTGCCAACCTTACCAAGTAGATGAGATCTAATGAAACCATGCATGTGAATGAATTTTGAAAAGTAAAACAAGTATGTAAATATAAGCCTTGTTGTGGTGAGTGGTGATGGTGGTGACTGGTGGTGCTAGGCGATACCAATGGTTTTGATGGTGGCGATGGTTTATGTTGATGGCGGTGTTGGTGTTGGTGATGTTATTGGTGGTGGTTATGATGTTGATGATGGTGGTTGATGTTGGCGTTGAAGGTGGTGGTCATGATGCTATTCTGAAACAGGAAATGACTAACTCATTGACAATTAGTCTCTAAGCAATGGCTGTGTTGTTTTGTTCTACAAGAGAATTCCATCTGCATGTCAGTTGATGACCTGTGCTATCAATTGAATCCACGAGATTTCCCATGTGGACATTCTTAGATTTGCTTACATTACATACCATATGCTTCACTCAAATGTTTTACAAATACTTGTTACTTAAATACTTTTCTTTGTCTAAAAAAGAAATAAGATCTTGTCTAGATGACTGATTAACTTAGGGAGATTCTGATTAACAGAATTTCTACAAGTGGCTTTCAGCAGGCAAAGAGAAAATTATATTTTGTACCAATTTATATAAAGTTCGTCTAGTTCAGCTTCTGGAGATGTCCCTGGGGCTAGAGATGAAATATCTTTTTCCTGTCCACAGACAGTGGTCTGCAGTTCACCCCATGAACTCATAATGGTCGGAATTAAACTCCGAGCTTTGTTTATGGAGGGTGAGATATATTTCCAAGTATTTCTTTTTCTTTTCACATTTTCCACATCATTACCATCATCATTGTCGTTGTCACCATTGTCATCATCCTACAGGTTGAAAACAGAAGCGTTAGTTTATTTATATAGTTTATATAGTCTTTATGCATATGTTTGAGATGCTTACAGGGCAGGGCAAAGCAGGAGACACAAGGGTAGACAAAAATGTAATCCACAGTCATAGGAATGCAGAATGCATTCAAATCGGGCTGAATGGCCAGAACTTAGGTGAATCTGAGGATAGGAAGAGTGAATTGGCACAATCCCCCCTTGTTGGTTGGCCCTGCAGCATGCATTTCCCCCTCCTCTAATCCAGCTGCCCCGAATTTTCATTTGAGGACCCATACAGCTCTAGGGAAGTTGAAACTACCCCCAGTTCAAGAATTGGAATAAGTTTCAACATGAGAAAGCTGACTGAAAATAATTTTTTAAAAATAATAAGAATAAGTGTTTTAAGAAGTGGGAATAAGAGGCCTAGATTGATCCAGTCATTGCATCCCATCTCCTGGCCTCATTGCTTGGGACCAGGATGGACACCTGACCTAAGTGACACAACCCAATAAGAATGACCAGAAGAACTTTAATGTGGAATTCTGGAACAAAAAGGCTTTCTCTTGCTCTGGATGCTGTTAAAAGCAGATCTGAGCCTGGAATTGTTACGGGAATGGGATCCTGATCCAGACCCCAAGGGAGGGTTCTTGAATCTTGCCCAAGAAAAAATTCAGGGCAAGTCCATAAAGTAAAGTGAAAGCAAGTTTATTAAGAAAGTAAAGAAACAAAAGACTGGCTGCTCCATAGGCAGATCAGCAGTAGGGGCTGCTTGACTGAGTACACTGTGGTTATTTCTTGATTGTATGCTAAACAAGGGGTGGATTATTCATAGATTTTCCAGGAAAGGGCCAGGGATTTCTCAGAACCCTCAGTTCTTTTAGACTATATAGGGTCTCCTTTTAGACTGTATAGGGTAACTTCTGGACATTGCCATGGCATTTGTAAGCTGTTATGGCACTAGTAGAAGTGTCTTTTACCACGCTAATGCATTATAATTAGCATATAATGAGCAGTGAGGACAACCAGAGGTCACTTTTATCACCTCTGATAAAGATTTTGGCTGACTTCTTTATTGCATCCTGTTTTATCAGCGGGGTCTTTGTGGCCTGTATCTTGTGATGCCAGTGCTGCTGGCCTCCTGTCTCACCCTGTGACTAAGAATGCCTACCCTCCTGGAATGCCGCCCAGCAGGTCTCATCCTCATTTTACACAGCCTTTAATTAAGATGGAGTCGCTCTGGTTCGAAAACCTCTGACAGAATTGCTGGATTCATTTTGCCACCATGAAGAAATCCAACTTGAAGGCAAAAAAAACAAAAAAAACAAAAAAACAAACAAAAAAAAACAGCATCTAGAGGGGAGCAGAATGAGGAAATTACCGAGACCAGAGCCTGTACGAACTGTACCCAGAGCCTTCATTTACCACCGGAGTTTTTCAGTTTGTGAACCCATGAGTTCTTTTTATTAAGTCTGTTGGAGCTTGGCTTTTGTTCCTCACAACCAAAAATATCCTAAATGATACCATTGGATAAATGATTTCCTGAAGGAAGTGGGCCTTGGAGTCAAATTTGAAAAGAGAAGATGTGTGATGTGCTGTGTGGGAGGCCGGGATCACTTTTTTTCACCAAGATTTTTATATTTATAGGCTTTTATATTTATAGGGGAAAAAACAGATTCAGTACACTTCTTACTGTAGCTCAATGATCATTTGTAGGACTTCTCATTGTTTGACCTCTCAAAGAGCACTCAGTGAGACTCTATACTATTTAATCCTCACCGCTGACTGTCAGTAGACTGCCATGGAAACTCCAAGGATGCCTGCCCTGTTAGACATGTGGTCAGAGACTGGCTCCAAAGGTATCTCCCAAAGAGCAAAAGCCACCGTCTTCCTGTTGGCGCCCAAACATAGGTGCATGAGCTCCAAGGACGCCTTCCTAGGCCACCTCTCTGCTGCCTGATCTAAACTCTCTCCCTTTCTGGGAGCTGGTCTGAGAGTCTGCCTTGGAGATGTGTTGGATGGGAACTATGGGTGTGTAGGCTCCATTGTGAGCAATACTGATGAGAAATAGTCCCAAGTAGTATGGATATTTTGCGTAAAGCCCCTGAAATCTGACATGCTCAGGGTCAGAACCATGAACCACTGTCTTGACAAACCCCATGTACATGGACTAATAGGGAAGGTGTGGGCACCATGGCGTTAGTATTCAACCGGAGAGTGGGAAAGAGATTTGCATGTGCCACCAGCCCTGAAGGAGACAGTGACAGAACACACTGATTCTCAACATTCCAGACACCTACTGTCTTTGTCCCTATGTAAGTTTCCCCTCAAGACTCAGGGGATCAGGTCAGATAAAGGCCTTCCTCTGAAATGGAAATTATTGAAAATCGATAAGGAAGTCATCCAGGAATGACTTCCTCCGGGGATCTGTGGTTGACGGTACCAGGGTTTGTACTAAACCAAATCAAGGTAACTAGAGCTTCCCCAGGTGATTGTAACCCACTTCCTAAATAAAACTTGCATCAACTCGGTTGCATTACAATTTGATTTTTCCTGTGTGATATACTCATCACATTTCTAAAAAATGATTTAAAGAAAGAATTTAGAGACTAAATTCTTGGTATTTATGCATCTCTTCCTGGGGTCACAGGTGGGCTCTGATTCTCATAACCAATTACCTTGATTTCTACCAGAGCAGAAGAATGCCAGCTTATTCTTCAAATACAGTTAGTGTTCTGTTGGCAATTACAGAAAAGAGCTCTACCTAGCCCATGCAAGTGTGTGTGTGTGTGTGATTTTGGGGAAGGCAACTGAGGTAGCTCACAGAAACAAAAGGGCAGCAGCTCCTCCCAGCCTCAGGAAGGGGAGGAGTTAGTCTGCCATGAGGCCTTCACTTGGTGGCCCCAGTTGGAGAACCTTCTCACTAGGATTCTCCCAAAAGACAGCTCAGCTCCCATGTCTGCCTCTTGTTTCAGATCTCAGGGTGAGGACATTGCAGTGGATCAGGGAAGAGCAGGTGTGTAGGTGGCCCAGGGAATGGAGTGATCTGATTGGCTGAGGCTGAGTCATGGGCCCCCTCCTACAGGGCATCAAAGTCTTTGAAGAAAATGCCAATTAAAAGCACTGTTGGCTGGTCACAGTGGCTCACGCCTGTAATCCCAGCACTTTGGGAGGCCAAGGTGGGCAGATCACTTGAGGTCAGGAGTTCAAGACCAGTCTGACCAACATAGTGAAACCCTGTCTCTACTAAAAATGCAAAAATTAGCTGGGTATGGTGGCAGGCGCCTGTAATCCCAACCACTCAGGAGGCTGAGGCAGGAGAATCACTTGAACCTGAGAGGCGGAGGTTGCAGTGAGCCAAGATTGCGCCACTGCACTCCAGCCTGGGCGACAGAGCGAGACTCCATCTCAAAAGCAAAAACAAAAACAAAAACGATGGGAGGCCGAGGTGGGCGGATCACGAGGTCAGGAGATGGAGACCATCCTGGCTAACATGGTGAAACCCCGTCTCTACTAAAAATACACCAGCCATGCTGTGGCGGGCGGCCAGTCCCAGCTACTCGAGGCTTGCATGGGAGATCGGAAGGACCCGGGAGGTGAGCCGGTAGTGAGCCGAGACCGCGCCACTGCACTCCAGCCTGGGCGAGCAGAGCGAGACTCCGCCTCAAAAAAAAACAAAAACTAAAAGCACTGGGTTGTTCGGGGATATCACCCCTCTGTGAAATCTTCTTGATTCCTAAGGCAGAACTACTTGTTCCTCCAGGGCTTCTGTAGCACTTTGTAAACATTTGGATGGATCAAAGAGAGAAAATTTTATTCAACAGAATTTTTCCAAGGACGGGACATTTGTTTGCCAAGTGTTTGGTACAGGAAGTGAGACCTGCACAGTTTTGGTACAGGAAGGGCCCATGAATGTGGGCGGAACTATTCCACGGGAGACAAGGAGAAGCTGTTCTCTGGAGGGAGGGAAAGGAGAGGGAGAGGTGGTTTAGGGATCTGCAGGATGGCAGAATACATCCAGAAACGTCTTTCGTCTCATTTCCCCACCACTGCCTCAAGCCCTGATCTTCTACAATTTTATGAAACTCATGGGATAAACGCTTGAAATGAGTGGGCTAGAAGCCAGCAAAGGGACGCAGGGATGTGCCCAGACACATACAGGTGGAGTGGAAGCAACAGGCAGATGGGGGGTGTCAGGAACAGAAATGCTTTCCTGGGGTAACCTAGTTAGGTTTAGTTTAAGCTAATCAGGAAGTAAGCAGAGTCATGGGGAGGCTGTAAAACTGAGGCAGAGACCAGATTTCACCGAATCATTGTAGAATGAGGACAAGGATGAAGGAGGGGTGGAGGTAGGTGCTTGCTGGCGGCACCTTGATATGGTTTGGCTGTGTCCCTACTCAAATCTCATCTTGAACTGTAGTTCTCATAATCCCCACGTGTCGTGGGAGAGACCTGGTGGGAGGTAATTACCTCCATGCTGTTCTCGTGATAGTGAGTGAGTTCTCACAAGATCTGATGGTTTTATAAGGGGCTTTCCCCCCTTTGCTCTTCAATTCTCCTTCCTGCCATCATGCGAAGAAGGATATGTGTGCTTCCTTTTCTGCCATGATTGTAAGTCTCCCGAGCTTCCTCAGTCATGAGGAACTGTGAGTCGACTAAGCCTCTTTCCTTTATATTATAAAAATGTCTCAGGATGTCTTTACTGACAGCATGAGAACAGACTAATACACACCCGAAAAGAAGAACACTTACCACATAACGCTGCAAATACAGGTCGGCAGTGTGTTCCCCACTGAACCAGAAGAATATGACTTTTAAGAATAAAAGGTATCTTATTGATCAATTGATCAACAATATCTTATTGATCTTGACCCACTTATTGCAAAACACACAATAAATATTTGCAACTGTTCTTTTAAAAATAGCAATACCCATTTAAAAATAATGAAATCCAGGCTTGGTGTGTACCAGGCACTAAGTGCGCTGCATGCGTCTCCCTGCTTGCCAGTTGCCCATCCCCTGCACCCCCGTGCTCCTTGCTTGCCTCTCTTTTGGCACCCAAAAACGAAGCTGGAGGCAGAAACCATACGGTCACTTGAACAGAGGAAGTTTCCTGTAAAGAAATGATTAAGCTTGGTGAGAAAGAAACTATAAAGATACAAAGAGAACTCTCAAGGGTTCCCTAGGGCTCAGTACCCAAGGAAGGACCAACTCGGCTCCCCAAGGCTAGGCTTCAGACATCTTTAGAGAAGATGTGATTGCAGCCACTGGCCAGAGAGAAGGTTCACGGGTGGCCGGGGCCACAGTTGGCCCACAGTCCCCAGGCAGCTGGTCCTCTAGTGCACAGGAGCAACAAGACTGGTAGATGGGTGACTAGAGAGAGCCAGGGTGCCGGGAACTCATTCGATGATGGGGTGGCCGGGAGGTTGCTGTGCGCCTTGCCCATGGTACACAAGGCCCATGGCACACAGGGCCCATGGCACACCCCTCCAGGACAGAGCCCCGGCGAGGCTGTGGTGTGGCACTTGCAGGAGTCAGGGCACTGGGCATGTGCCATGGACTGAATGCTTTGTCCTTTGTCCCCCGAAATCCACGCGTTAAAGCCTTAATCCCCAATGTGATAGTATGGAGGTGAGATTTAGATGAGGTTTCGGGAGGTTTAGATGAGGTGGCAATGGCAGGGCCCCCATAATGGGATCAGTGCCCTTCCAGGAAGAGACACCAGACCCCCCATCTCTCTGCACCATGTGAGGACACAGCACGAAGTGTCCTTCTCGTGAACCGGGAAGCAGGTCCTCACCGGGTACTGAATCTGCCAACACCTTGATCTCAGACTTCCAGCTTCCAGAACTGCGAGAGAGAAATGTATGTTGCCTAAGCCATTTGTTCTAACAGCCCAAACTGACTAAGACACTCACCAAAGAAAAAGCAGTGCTGGACATGTGTTAGAGCAAGCAAGACTGATTCCTCCGACTCCTGCAGTAGCGGGGAGAGATTCCAGTACCGACCAAGCTCAATCCCAACTGAGAAAACGGTGACCGAGGTCTTCAAAGAGAGAACAGAAAGGGATCAAAAAGGGACTTGAGGGGAAATGAAAAACGGAACACGGGGGCCATGTGGAAATGGAAAGTTCCAGAAGGGTGAGAGGAGAACTACTGAAAATGGTTTAGCAGGGTGAGCTGGACGAGGTGCATTTTGTGGTTTGGCTGCATTGCAAAGTCTTGAGCCAAGGGTCAACCAGGGCTGGGGTCACCTTTGGGGACGCAGCTTAGTGCAGGTGGAAGCCAGGCTACAGTTTGGTGAAGCCTCTCAGCACAGTGTTGGGGCGAGTCATTGTGCTCTGTGGAGTTCCCAGTTCACTGGCGGCTCACTGGCAGGGCAAGTGTGGTCTGAGGGTGCACTGTCCATGTCAAGCAGGCATGCAGGGAAGCCAGGGTGCAGACAGCCTGCTGGGGGCAGGGCAGTGGGCGGCCTGGGGTGCCTTGGGTCCCCTCAGCAGGGTCATGGGAAACAGCCTCCAGGCTGCACAGTGGTGGACAGCAGTGCTGGCTCCCCCTGTACCTGCCCACTAGCCTTGACCCTCCTAGGCCCTGACGGGTCATTTCCTGCTGCCCGGTGACTGCACAACAGCCCTGGCCCAGGAAACCCTATAAACTTCTTCAGCTATTTCTCCAGGAGAAGACAGAGTGCCAATGGACTACTACAGTGCAGGGCAATTGAGCAAACGTGGAGGTGAACTGGGGTCCCACGGGAGCAGGGAGGAGGGGCCAGGGACCCCTGGCCAGAAATAGGAAAGCAGTAATGGAAGGGAGGGCTCAGGAGAGGGAGTGCCCATCTCAGAGCCTTTCAGGAACCTGGCATTTAATAAATGCCTCCTATGGAGGGAAGGATTCAGGGCAGATCACTTCTAGAAGGGGTCACGGCCTCTCTAGGTTCTGCATGGGCCACAGCATATGTACAGTCCCCACAAGCTAGACTCCTCCTCCCAGGCGTGGTATGGAGGGAACATAAGTGTGTGACGGAGGAGAGTCTTCCACAGGCTATGAACTCTTTGTAAAAAGAAACCAACAAACAAAACAAAACAAACAAAAAAACAGCATGCATGAGATGTTGGGGGCTTAGGACAGTATCTTACCACAGAACCGAAACATTGGTGGATAAAGCTCAGCACAGGCAGGAAAAGAGCTGTAGCTCATCCACCATCAGCATTAGCAATGTAATTAGACACAGTGGAAAATCAATGAAGTAAAACCAACCAGCAGGATTATGTTGTTGAGCCTCCAGTAAAAGTCTTCAGTGTCCAATAAAGCCATATCGTTTTGATGACATGAATTTCTGTGTTGCTTTTCTGTTTGCTCAAAATCCTGAAATTCTTTGGAGAGTATTATCAATGTCATTATTCTTTGCCAGGGAGATGCTGAGCTGTCTTCCCTGAAGCAGTGTTCTTCCTGGGTTGTTTGAAACCCTGATTGTCACGTGCCTTCTGTCCTAAGCTGCCACCAAGGCCCAGACAAGCACTGCCATGCATGTGTCTCTTTATTAATACATAGTACAGCAGGGAGCTGCCCCTCTCCCAGTCAGGCAGGGCCGCTTATCCCACACCCCCTGCCTTGCAAGCACACTTAGCGTGGAGTATATTAGGAAGTTTAATTAGCAGAAAATAAATAAAGTAGGGATCCCAGCTTGAGCCCAGGCTGTCCCCTGCTGGGGTGGGACATGTCAGAACAGTGTTGATGAGAATTTTATGAAGGACGCATCTCCTAGAGGAAAGGACATGGAGAGAAGTAAGTTTGATTCCCTCTCAGAGGAACCTGAGTGCCTAGAAGTCCAAGCAAGAATCTGGAGATGTATCTGGGGGTGGGGATGCTTAGATCACGAGCACACTCCTGAACCCTGGCAATGGGGCAGAGCATGGAATGTGCCAACTGGCTTAAGCCTGGAGCAGGACTTGAAGTGGCTTCCTCCAAAAGAACCTGAGTTCCGTGGAAGATGGATGAACATCTGAACGACTCAGGGCACTGCTGGGGAAATGGAAGCAGACAGGCAGCGCTTACCATTTGAGGTGCAATATGGAGAGAGGATAACCAATGTTTAACAAGCTCTATCAAATACTGGGTGTGTCAACACGTGCCAGCCCCAGGATGCTCTTAGAAACTCTATGAGGGGAGTATAATTAGAGGACTGAGGCTCAGAGAGGTTAAGAAATGTGTGTATTGTCACACAGCTAGCAAGAAGTTCAGGAAGCTAGGTCTAACAGATTCCAAGCCCCATGTGATGTTTCCATTAGGTATTTGTCCAAAAAACACTTTGCCCTCAAGGTAAGGAGTGGAAAGGCTACTCGTATGGGGGCATGGTGTCCTCGCAGCCCACAGCTCAGGGCCAGACTGTGAGTAAGAAGACCAATGTGTGTCCCGTCTCTGCCACCTCCTGTCTGTGTGGCCTCAAGACCCTCCACTAGAAGGGTGGCCGAAGTATCACTCCAGGCCTGGTGTCCTGCTTCTTGAACAGCTGTCTAGGGTGTGCAAGCCAGCACCTCCCCTTTTCTACTCCCTCGATAGATGGATGTAGCTAGACTCTTGCTTTGTGAGAACAGAGGCACCCGAGAGCCTCATTCTCCGTCTATGTAACTCAAAGACCTTGTATAAGTCAGGGTGAGCTGGTTTTGTCATGAAAAACAACCACCCCAGACTCTCAGTGGCTGCAGACAGCTGACTTTCTTTCTTTCCCCCACCGCATGTGTGCAGCAGATCCTCTGGGGGCTGTGCTCTGAGATCAGGTTGCTCCCGCAGACCCTCTGGAAACATTGCCATTCTCTGCACTGGAGGGACGAGTCCCTGAGTATTTCACCTGGACATTGAAATGCTCCAGCCTGGGAGAGGCATGCATCACGTCCGTCCACCACTCATTGGCTAGAATAAGCCCACGGCTCCTCTCAACCGTGAGGGGCAGGGACGTCCCATCCCACGGGCGCCTGGAAGGCTGACAGCCAAAAGTTGGGGGAACAGTACTCATCGCTGTCACAGAGTGGAACCAGTTCCGAGACTCTCAAACCATTTTTTGAGAGCGAGGGGAAGCCTAATCTCATTCCCTATTTTCTATCTTTTTTACTTATATAAACCCAAACCTCTCTTTATTGAAACATCTCTCCCTATATGTCTATTTTAAAACGTCTCCTCTGTATGTCTATGTGAGAAAAGAAAATGTGTTATATTCCTTTCAAAACCAACCCCGAGGCTCTGGGAGCACTAATGTTCTCCACCCACAGCTCCCCGCCAGCCCCTGGTTCTAGGACAGGGGTTCTCACCTTGGCTTCCCCATAGAATCACCTGGAAGCTTGTAAAAATCCCATGGATGCCAGGCCTCACCCCAGGCCAATTCTGTCAGAACCTCTGAGCTGCTGCCAGGCAGAAGCAGCTGCGTGAAGCTCCCAGGTGATGCCTGGATGGGCCCAGGTTGAGTCTGCTGTTCTGGGCGAGCCCTGAAGCAGCTTCCAGCTCCGGGGTTGCCTCTTTCTTTCCCAGGTGAGGGCCCAGGAGAAGCCAGAGATGGGGGTTTGGCTCAACAAACCAGGAGCTGAGGAAGGTCGAAGAGAATTGGGTGATTATCCTGACTCATGATTCCAGCTCCTTCCCAGTGATGGGAGCTGGGAATGCCGTGGGAAGTAGGTGTGGGAGGGGTGCCCGGGGGGAGGGGTGCCCGGGTGTGCTGTCACTCGTTGCCAGACCAGAGCTCGGCTGCTGAGGAAACAGGAAGTGCATCAGGAGCTGAGTTTTGCTCAAGTCCCGGATATTCACAATTCACACAGACACATGCACACATTTACACATGCATTTGCACATCCCCATAAGCATACACACAGACACACATACTCAGTTGGGCATGATGGCTCACGCCTCTCATCCCAGCACTTTGAGAGGTCGAGGCAGGTGGATCACCTGAGGTCAGGAGTTCAAGACCAGCCTGGCCAATATGGTGAAACCCCGTCTCCACTCAAAATACAAAAAATTAGCCAGGTGTGGTGGGTGCCTGTAATATCAGTGACTTAGAGGACTGAGGCAGGAGAATCGCTTGAACCCGGGAGGTGGAGGTTGCAGTGAGCCAAGATCGTGCCACTGTACTCCAGGCTGGGTGACAGAATGAGACTCCGTCTCAAAAAACAAACACACACATTCATACACACAACCTCCCACACACATACACACGCTCCCATGGGTAATACACCCCACATATACACAGGCACACACATACTTTGCCACACCTATGCACACTCCACACACACGCGCTTACATGCACAATCACACACCTTTCTAGTTTCACAAGAAAGAGAAAGGCCAGACGTTAGGGCGAATGAACCTCAGCCTTTGCCTGGTCCAGTTCTCTCATTTTCCATGTGAGGAAAAGGAGGCCTGGAGAGAGGTCAAGAAAGCTGAAGAAGACCCCTTGGTCCTGGTCAGGTCTCCTTAGTTCCATAAAGTGTTACTGCAACACCAGGGGTTTGGTCTAAGTCTTGCTGCTCGCTGCACAGAAAGTCAATCACTGGGAGGCCTAGTGTGGTGGCTCACGTCTGTAATCCCACCGCTTTGGGAGGCCAAGGCAGGTGGATCACTTGAGGTCAGGAGTTTGAGACCAGCCTGGCCAATATGGTGAAACCCCATCTCTATTAAAAAAAAAAAAAAATAGCCAGCTGTGGTGGCAGGTGCCTATAATCCCATCTACTCAGGAGGCTAAGGCAGGAGAAGTGCTTGAATCTGGGAGGCAGAGGTTGCAGTGAGCCAAGATAGAGCCACTGTGCTCCAGCCTGGGTGACAGAGTGAGACTCTATCTCAAAAAGAAAGAAAGAAAGAGACAGAGAGACAGAGAGACAGAGAGAGAGAAAGAAAGAAAGAAAGAACGAAAGAAAGAAAGAGAAAGAAAGAAAGAAAGGAAAGAAAGAAAGAAAAAAAAAAAAAAAAGAAAAGAAAAGAAAAGAAAAGAAAACAAGCCAATCACTGAGACAATAAATATTGCCAGGGAAGAAGGTTTTAATTGAGTGATGCTGCCCAGGAGATGGAGCTCAGTCTCAAATCCATCTTCTGGACCGACTAAAATTAGGAGTTTCTATAGCAGGGAAGAGATGTAACAGGAACTCGGGCGGGGTAAGGAAGCAGTCATGATGAATGCAGGGCCCGACGGCTCATTGTCTAGACAAGATGATGTGGTGAGTGTCAGTTCTCTGATACTTTTTGAGAGGACTTGGGCTCCTTTCCTGAGGAAGGAACTCAGATAAAACAAATTTAAGTTTCAAGCTTTAAGACCAGAAGGGTCAATTTCCAAAACAAAAACTGTCTATGGGATTATTGGGTTGGTTTCATTCTTTTTTTTTTTTTTCCAGATTTTTTTTTCCCATGAAAAAAATGTTTTTAAAAGAATCTCTTTCATAGGAAAAAAAGCAACTGGGGATCTTCTCCTGTTTGGCGAGGAGATAAGGGGCTGTGGCCCTCTCCTCCCGAGCAGCTTGTCTGGCAAATGGGGAGATGATGTTGGTCTCAATTCCAAGGATGGCAACAAGAATGAACTAAGACATGACATGTAAAGGGGTCAGGGCTACTCCCCACACTAGGTGCTCCAAAATATTCTTACTTACCCCAGGTGCTGAACAGAGTGGGGGCTTTGTGACCTCATGTGGCTGGCTCATTTCACTGGAAGCATTATTCTGAAACCAAGTTTGGAGACTATGGGAAAGTCTGACACACACATGCTCATACACAGACGGTGGCAGCATCGTCTGCTGAGATGCACAGCAGGCATAATTTGGCTGGTTGCCTGTGGGCTTGTTCTCTGCGGGTTTGTTGTCTGTGGGTCTGTTGTCTATAGGTTTGTTCTCTGTGGGTTTGTTGTCTGTGGGTGTGTTATCTATAGGTTTGTTCTCTGTGGGTTTGTTGTCTGTGGGTGTGTTATCTATAGGTTTGTTCCTCTGTGGGTTTGTTGTCTGTGAGTTTGTTATCTATAGGTTTGTTCTCTGTGGGTTTGTTGTCTGTGGATGTGTTATCTATAAATTTGTTCTCTGTGGGTCTGTTGTCTGTGGGTGTGTTATCTATAGGTTTGTTCTCTGGTTTGTTGTCTGTGGGTGTGTTATCTATAGGTTTGTTCTCTGTAGGTTTGTTGTCTGCTGGTTTGTTCTCTGTGGGTTTGTTCTCTGCGGGTTTGTTCTCTGCGGGTTTGTTCTCTGTGGGTTTGTTGTCTGCGGGTTTGTTCTCTGTGGGTTTGTTGTCTGTGGGTTTGTTGTCTGTGGGCTTGTAGTCTGTGGGTTTGTTCTCTGCGGGTTTGTTCTCTGTGTTTGTTGTTCAGGGTTTGTTGTCTGTGGGTTTGTTCTCTGTGGGCTTGTTCTCTGTGGGCTTGTAGTCTGTGGGTTTGTTCTCTATGGGCTTGTTCTCTGTGGGTTTGTTCTCTGTGAGATTGTTCTCTGTGGGCTTGTTCTCTGTGGGATTGTTCTCTGTGGGCTTGTTGTCTGTGGGTTTGTTCTCAAGTGGTTTGTTGTCTGTGGGTTTGTTCTGTGTGGGTTTGTTCTCTGTGGGTTTGTTCTCTGTGGGCTTGTTCTCTGTGAGATTGTTCTCTGTGGGCTTGTTCTCTGTGGGTTTGTTCTCTGTGGGCTTGTTCTGTGGGTTTGTTGTCTGTGGGTTTGTTGTCTGTGAGATTGTTCTCTGTGGGTTTATTCTCTGTGGGTTTGTTCTCTGCGAGCTTATTGTCTGTGGGCTTGTAGTCTGTGGGTTTCTTCTCTGTGGGTTTGTTCTCTGTGGGTTTATTCTCTGTGGGTTTGTTCTCTGCGGGCTTATTGTCTGCGGGCTTGTAGTCTGTGGGTTTCTTCTCTGTGGGTTTGTTCTCTGTGGGTTTGTTGTCTGTGGGTTTGTTCTCTGTGGGTTTCTTCTCTGTGGGTTTGTTGTCTGTGGGTTTGTTCTCTGCGGGTTTGTTCTCTGTGGGTTTCTTCTCTGTGGGTTTGTTCTCTGTGGGTTTGTTGTCTGTGGGTTTGTTGTCTGCGGGTTTGTTGTCTGTGGGTTTGTTGTCTGTGGGTTTGTTGTCTATAGGTTTGTTGTCTGCGGGTTTGTTGTCTGCGGGTTTGTTGTCTGTGGGTTTGTTCTCTGTGGGTTTGTTGTCTGCGGGTTTGTTGTCTGTGGGTTTGTTGTCTGTGGGTTTTTCTCTAAGGATTTGTTGTCTGTGAGTTTGTTGTCTATGCGTCTTTTCTTTGGTCTCTGTGGGTTTGTTTTCTGTGGATTTCTTCTTTGTGGGTCTGTTGTCTGCGGGTTTGTTCTCTGTGGGTTTGTTCTCTGTGTTTCCCTTCCGCCCAGCTTTTCACAGGAGAATGTCAGGCCCTCTGTGGCCTGTTGCCTGGGAGGAGATTCAAGATGCCAGGCCAAAAACCTGAGGGCTGGCCCTTTCCCTGTGTGTGGTGGGGAGGTTGTGGTACTTGTTCAAGAGAGGGATGGGACAGGGACCGTGACACTGAGGGGAGAGAAGAGGCAGAGTTGGCCACAAGCCTAGGGTTGAACGGAGGCTCTTGAGGCAGGGAACTGAGGCTCATGGCTCTTGTTCTCATGAAGATGACTGGGCCACCTGGGAGAGTGACTTCGGGTTTACCTAAATGGGCTGGATCCTGGCTTTGAAATTCTTAGCCTCAGCAAAGATGCCAGTGCCCACATGATGGGACCACAAAGGCTTGGATCTGGGCACCTAGACCCAAGGGTGACCTCAAGGCCCTGCCTGTGCGCTGGCTTTGGGAAGTGGAGTGGGGTAAGAACCTCCAACCATGCCCGAGTCCAATATGACTTGATTTAAATAAATAAATGTGATATTTCCCACAAAACTGAATTTGTGGATAAGATTCATACTAGCCACATGTATACACACATCTATTTACAGTAGCAACTTCTCTGGGCTTTTTTGGTTTGTTTGTTTCGTTTTTTTGTTGTTGTTGTTTGTTTTTGGTGATTTGGTGTTTTTTGTTGTTTTGGTTTTCTTTTGTTTGTTTGTTTTGCTTTGTTTTTGTACTGCCAGTTTCTAAATATTCCCTCTTCTTTGATGAAGAATATGATCTATGGCAGGTGGAAAATGGCCCAACAGCCCTGCAGCAACACTCACGCATTGAGTTGAGGGACCCACCCCTGTCCTGAGAGTTCAAGTTAAGACTTTGTCTTGCAACTGAACAATCTTGATCTCCCAATTACATGAAATCAATTTAAATGAATTAAACAAATTACAGTGCCCCATGTGAGAATATCAGGTACCTGGAGAGTGGAGAAGAATTAGAAGTAAAGAAGCGCCTTCTAGGAAAGCAGATAGTAGTGACTCGGGGTGGAGGGAGAAGCTCCCGTGGGAAAGGTGTGTGGAGGGCTCCTGCCCTGCGAGGTCGCTGCAAAGGAGTCTGCTTGACCAGTCCTATGGAGACCTGTCCACACTGCCCCCTGGTGGTCACTCCATCACCTTCTGAACACTCCCAAGTCGGGGAGGTGGCCCCAGGAAGCCCACTTCTCTCTCCCAGGCCGTTGGCAGCCCCTGCTGGAGCTGGCAGCGGGGAGGGGAAACCCCAGGAGGCTGGAGACTCCTGAGGAAAGGAGGAGAAGAAGCCTCAGGTGGAGGGAGGGGAGTCCTAGGAGCTGACTGCTTGGCTTGGCGGAGGCTACAGAGGAAGTGAGAGAGTATGTTAACAAGCACAGGAAGATTCTCTGAGTTTCTCTGGCTATCCGTGGTGCAATGCTTTGCGTGAGTCCAGGCCCCCACTTACTGGGGCAAACTACTTCTGGCTCCTTGTGCAAAAGCAGCTCCTGGCCAGACGCTGGTCTCTGCAGAGACCCCTCTGTTGGTGCCTCTTAGGCTCTGGGACCACACACCCAGTCCATGTGTCCCACCTTGTGCCCCTAAGCTGAGGCCTGGCAGGTGCTCCTGTCAGAACCGGCCTGAGTCTGGGCTCCAAGTGAACCCCAGTCAAAAGCTCCAGGATCCCATGAGTCCTCCTTTGGCTGGTTTTCTCCACACCCAGCCCCCACCGCCAGCGCTGCCCCCACTTCATGCTGCCTCTAAAATGATCTTCGAGGACGTCTGATTTTGTGCATTTTGTATCAAATTATTCTTGTCATTGTTTTCATAATATATTGCCAGATTTACTCATAATTAAAGAAGTTAAAACAATGAAATGATCTTTTTGTCTATCAGATTGATAAAGGTTAAAAATCACTGGCCGGGTGCAGTGGCTTGCACCTGTAATCCCAGCACTTTGGAAGGCTGAGGCAGGCGGATCACCTAAAGTCAGAAGTTTGAGACCTGCCTGGCCAACATGACGAAACCCCATCTCTACTAAAAACACAAAAATTCGCCAGGTGTGGTGGCACACGCCTGTAGTCCCAGCTACTTGGGAGGCTGAAGCAGAAGAATCGCTTGAACCCAGGAGGTAGAGGTTGCAGTGAGCTGAGAACATGCCACTGCACTCCAGCCGGGGAGAAAAAGAAAAATTCCAAAAAAAAAAAAAAAAAAAAAAAAAAAAATTAGTATCAAGTGGTAGCTGAGAAATGGACATGAGTTTCAAAATAATAATACCAGCATCATTATTAACAATAAAACTACCGGGTACCATCTAAGATTTCATGTGTTTTTCTTTGTCCTTAGCTTATACCCTACTGGAGAATATATGATCAAAATACTGTGTTGTAGGGTCATTCGAAAGCAATTCATCTCTGTGTGATTTTGGAACTGACACGATGATACGCAGCTAGGTTCATCAGTTACTGTTTGTGTTGTTTAGAGATCACTTTGTTTCATTTTCCTTTTTGATTTGCCTTTGTTTTTTGTTTTTGTATAAATTTAATGGGTACAAGTACAGGTGTGTAGTTTTGTCAAATGGATTGGTTGCTCAGTGGTGATGTCTGGGCTTTGAGTGTAGTAGTGTACATTGTACCCATTAAGTAATTTCTCATCCCTCGCCCTCCTCTTCCTTTTTTTTTTTTTGTTGACAGAGTCTTGCTCTGTTACCCAGGCTGGAGTGCAGTGGTGCAATCTCAGCTCATGATTCTCGTGCCTCACCCTCCCAAGTAGCTGGGATTACAGGCATGCACCACCATGCCCAGTTAATTTTTTTTGTATTTTTAGTAGAGATGGGGTTTCACCATGTTGGCCAGGCTGGTCTCAAACTCCTGACCTCAAGTGATCCACCCACTTTGGCCTCCCAAACTGCTGACATTACAGGTGTCAGCCACCATGTCCGGCTAATTTGTTTGCATTTTTAGTAGAGAAGGAGTTTCACCATGTTGGCCAGGCTTGTTTCAAATTCCTGGCCTCAAATGGTCCTCCTGCCTCAACCTCCCTTTCAAAGTCTATTATTTTACATTCTGTCCCCATGTGTACACATTATTTAGCTCCCACTTAAAAGTGAGAACATGTGGTATCTGACTTTCTGTTTCTGAATTATTTCACTTAGAATAATGGCATCCAGTTCTGTCCATGTTGCTGCAAGAGACGTGATTTCATTCTTTTTTATGGCTGAGTAATATTTTTTAATGTAAAAATGTTGACATTTTCCAAAGTGAAAACTATAAAACAAGATACATTTGGAGAAGTCTAGAGTGTTTGCTTTATTCATGTTGTTTATGCGTTAAAATATAAGCACATTGTATACATATGCATATTTACACACATATCTAAAAGATAACATATTATATATACTTTTCCATACTTCTGAACAAGTGTCTCATCTCCATAACTAAAAGTTAGATGAGAGAGGCAAAGAACTCTTGTCTTAGAATTGACTTCATTGCACTATATAGCATTTCACACTGCGGTTCCAGGCCACAGAGTCCCTTGGGGTAGGGGGAGACAAAGGGTGTGGCTGACAGGGGGATCAATTCAACCACAGCAGCCATACTTCTGTTCCACATAGTTGGCATCCAAATTTGATCTGAAAAACAGTTTCCACTACTAAAAGAAAAATCCTAAGAGAAAATGACCACAAGCCAATTATCCACCCAAACCTGCTGATCCTGGCCTCCGGGAGAGGCTGTCTGGAGACCACATATTTCTTATTAACTTTACCATGATGAGATTATCTTACTGTCTGGGGTTGTCCAAACTTGAGCTCCAAGAAAACCCCTGTGTGTGTGGGGGGGGGAAATCCTCCTCCATTCAACAGTAGAGCAAAGGACCTCACCAATCATTTTGTCTACATCTTCATTTGAGGGAATCCTTCATGCCCATTTTATGAAACATCTTGAGCTCTGATTAAAGAGGCAAGAAAATACAAAGGAAATTGAAGAGACTATTAGAGATTGAAGCAAACTGTCATTTTGCCTGAGTATATAAAATTAAAAGTGCTTTCAAGGTGAGGTATTGAATTAGCTCAATAACTGCAAGCTCTTGGTGGGCACGGTGGCTCACGCCTGTAATCCCAGCACTTTGGGAGGCTAAGGCGGGCAGATCATGAGGTCAGGAGATTGAGACCATCCTGGCTAACATGGTAAAACCCCATCTCTACTAAAAATACAAATAATTAGCCAGGCGTGGTGGTGGGCGCCTATAATCCCAGCTACTTGGGAGGCTGAGGCAGGAGAATCACTTGAACCTGGGAGGTGGAGGTTGCAGTGAGCTGAGATTGCGCCACTACATTCCAGCCTGGGCAATAGAGAGAGACTCCCTCTCAGAAAAAAAAAATAATAATAATAATAATACCTGCAAGCTCCAGTGGAAGCTAGGTGTGCAGACTGACTTTATTTTGCTATTTGCCATACCTTCCTTCTGCCACTGGAAAAAATCACTCTTAGTTGTGCAAATGGAAAGGCAGTTGGCACAAATTCTATGCATACACAGACACACAACACGTAAGTCCAGGACTCCCTAGGTGTGTCATGACCATACCCCTGGTGTCTGGCACAATGCCTGGTGTATAGCAGGTAGGCAGTACATATTTTTGAAATGGATAAATGAATGTAAACATTTCTCCCCATCTTAAGCCAAATGGGTAGGCTCATCACTATTAATAGATTGCTAACTTCTGTCTCAGACCTTTTGAAGAAGTGATGTCAAAGTAGCATTTTTTATGGGTAGCATCTGCAATTTCCATATTTTATGGGTCAGAAGGCAGTTGTTCTGAGTATTTATTCCATGATGCTTTGAAACCTGAAGTGTATCTGTAGGACTGGCACCGCTGTAAGAAAGCCCTTTATGAGGTCATCATCCCCACTTGCCATCTCTCCCCAGATGCAGACATGCAAGCTTTTAAAAACACTTGAGAAGCCACCATGCCTCGCTTTGCAAGCCCTCTTTTAAGAAACGTCATTATCAGAAGTCAATTTGATGGCATCAAGAGGAAGCAATGCCTCCAGTATCTGAAAACACTGAGAACGCTGCAGTATGATGGATTTAAGACTGTATATTTCGGGGAAACCAATATCTCAGAAAGTCTAGTAACTGGGGAAGATATTAGTGATGGATATTTCATACAAACCCCAACTTGGTGTATTGTGCACGCTGCGGGTAGTCAAGGATGGGTGCCTTGGAAATATCGGATGTTCCTAAGAGATGAGCTGTGTATCAAACCAGAAGACAGCCTCTTCTCTGAGTTCTGTGATGTGGTGAGGAAGGCCTATGGAAAGTGTGTCATCGTGGTCAAAGAGAGAAGACAGCAGGAAGAGCAGAGGCCAAAGGAAGACAGAGAGGCTGAGGGCCAGTTCTATATCCCTACAGTCATTAACTTAGCAAGCATTGCGTGTTGCCCAGAGGTGGCCAAGTCCTATGGCCATGAACTACTCTCTCTGCCTTCCCCTTGTAATTATCTGAACCCTTTAGACTCAGCCTGGTCTTCTCTGAAATGGTTTATCATCAATAACAGAAAAGAGTTTTGTTTGCAGTCCATTGACAGTGTCTATTCTTACGAATGTATACTTTTCAGCAGTTTAATTAGCAAAGGAATTGAAAGGATAAACCCAAGCAAGTGGAGAACATTAACTAGCAAAGTACGGAGATGGGAAAACTACTATCTTGGGAAATTTTCCTAAGGGCGATTCCTCCAACAAGCAGTGAGGCTGCTACATGTCTGGTCTTTACCGTCAACTCTGTTGAGATGGATTCTACACCACTGCAGCCAAAGATACTTCAACAGCGACCCCACAGGGGCGCTGCAAGAACTTGCTTGTTCCTAAGGATGTTGGCAAGCACTTTGAGTTTACTAGAAGTTTCACTAAAATGTATTGGTAAGATAGGGGTCTCGACTCTTACCTTGTGAAGGCTGCTTTGAAGGCTTTGTCAAGGGGAGGATTAGTCTAACCCAGCCCAAAGGAGGATGGCGGTAAGCAGGGGTGAGCAGGCTGAAAGGTTGTGTGGTCAAAATTTAGGTCTGAGAAAAAAAGAGAACCAGTGTGCAGTCATCCCACAAAAAGCCCAAATTAAATAGCGTGCCAACCAGTTTCCACCCACCAAAGTCACCCACAGGCATCCAGCTTGCCATGTGTGAGGTATTGTCCAGATGGTCACCAAGCAAGACTCCCTCCTGCCGATTATCCTTCCTTCCTTGTCGGCAAAGTGGTGGAGGATGAGAGAGAGGCATCCGTGGAGGGAAGACTCCATCCGGACCCTCCAAGGGGAGTAGGTGGTCCCAATTAGGACCTGGAAAGTTATGACAGTGGTGGGTTCAAGTGGGCTATGGTGGGCAAAGGGGTGGCATGCATGGGGGTCTGCAGAGACCACTTATTCAGCCAATCTCCCCACTAACTCCAGGAAGCCCAGCAGGTCATTAGACTGTGCCGTGGAGTTTCATCTCGAAACCCTGTAGCTGAGCCACTTGCAGCTGGGACAACACCCCCCATGTAGGTTTGGGGCTGCTGCCGATGTCTGTTGTAAGAATTTGTCGTTGTCTTTTTCACTTTTATAGAAAAAGGCTTGACCCCCATTAAACATATCATAAAATTCACTCTTGGTTATGTATATTCAGACAGTAATTTTAGAGGTAATCATTCTGAGGCATGTAAAAAGAATAATTTATGGCTGGGCACAATGGTTCACACTTGTAATCCCAGCACTTTGGGAGGCCGAGGCAGGAGGACTGCTTGAGGTCACAAGTTCAAGACCAGCCTGGGCAACATAGCAAGACCTCATCTCTACAAAAATACTTAAAAATAGCTGGGCTGAGTGGCATGCATCTATAGTCCTAGCTACTTGGGAGGCTGAGGGAAGAGGATCACTTGAGCCAGAAGTTGGAGACTACAGTGACCTATGTTTGTCTACTGCACTCCAGCCTGGGTGACAAAGTGAAACTCTGTCTCTAAAAGAAAAGAAAAAAAAAAACCTTGTAAGCTTATATGGGATGTTGATAGTGGTGGTGGGTGGTGGGGCACCCACTCAATTCAGTCAAATCTGCATGAATCTAAAAAATGGCTGTAAAAAATAAGGTCTTTGAAAAAAATTTATGAACATTTCTGGACTGGGCACAGTGGCGTATGCCTGTAATCCTAGCAATTTGGGAGGCCAAGGTGAAAGGATTACTTGAGCTCAGAAGTTTGAGGCCAGCAACATGGCGAAACCTCATCTCCACAAAAAATACCAAAATTCGCTGGGCATGGTGGTGCACACCTATGGTCCCAGCTGCTCAGGAGACTGAGGTGGGAGAATCACTTGAGCCCTGGGAGGCGGAGGTTGCACTGAGCAGAGATCACGCCACTGCACTCCAACCTGGGTAACAAGTCAGACCCTGTCTCAAAAACAAAAGAAAAGAAAAGAGAGAGAGAGAGGGAGAGAGAGAAAGAAAGAATTTCTACCCAGAATTTCCTGACAGCCAAGTGCAGAAGGCATCCCATCCTTTGCTTGCCTTCTTTCCCTCCTGAACCTCCCTGTATTATTCAGAAAGACTTTGTCAGATGAAGGCGAATGTTCAGTGCTTTTCAGCAACTAAGTGGTGGACTTCCACAGTATTTTGTCATGGTTAAAAAGGGAATCCTGGTAACATTTTTCCTGGAGATTAATCACACCTCAAACAGCTGACCACTCAGAACTATAAAGTTTCCACTGTTGCAGGCCTCACTTGACAGTCAACAGTGCTATATTAGTTTGTCATGGCTATTGAAAACAAATTACCACAGGCTTGGTGACTTAAAACAAACAACAGAAATTAAACCAGGTATAGTGGCTGTGGTTGCAGCTGCTCAGGAGGCTGAGGCAGGAGGATCGCTTGTGCCTAGAAGTTTGAGGCTACAGTGAGTTCTGATCACACCACTGCACTCCAGCCTGGGTGATAGAGTGAGACCCTGTCACAGAAAGAAAGAGAAAGGGAGAAGGGAGAAAGGAGGGGGGCGAAGGAGGAGGGAGAGGGGAGAGAGAGTGAGAGAAAGAAGAAAGAAAGAGAGAAGAAGGAAAGAAGGGAGGGAGGGGAGAGGAGGAAGGTGGAGGGGAGGAAGGGAAGGAGGGAGGGAATGGAAGGAGGGAGGGAAGGAGGAATGGAGGAAGGGAAGGGAGGGGAATGGAGGGAGGAAGGGAGGGAAGGAGGGAACAGTGGCTGGGTGGCTCATTTACCAAATGTATTGGTAAGATAGGAGTCTCGACTCTCATTCATAGGTTCCAGGGAACAGAACCTTGATATCTTTGGTGGCCACTATTCAGCAAGCCACAGGTGCTAAAGGAAGTCTTGCTCTGTCAATAGAAATATTGCATTTCTCATTGGCAATTAACCCAGAAACAGCTTCTATTGTGTGGTATATTTGTGAGGTCTTTTTCCCTCAGGATTTCATGTACATTTTAGGATTTAAGTTCCTTGAGAGCTAACCATGGTACTCAAACTTCCCTGGTCACTTCAATGTGCTCTCATTGTGCCGGCCCATGTGTGGGTGGCCTGAGTTTTGGGAGATGAGTGGGTTTTGCCCTACATCCTGTTTTATGCCACGCCTCTCGGGGTTCTGGAATAATAGGCACCAACAGCTACACTCAGTGTGTAGCACCAACAGTGCTGGGCGCGGTGGCTCACTCCTGTAATCCCAGCACTTTGGGAGGCCGAGGTGGGCGGATCATTTGAGGTGGCAACAGACCGCCTGACCAACATGGTGAAACCCCATCTCTACTAAAATACAAAAATTAGCCAAGTGTGATGGCGAGCACCTGTAATCTCAGCTACTCAGGGGGCTGAGGCAGGAGAATCACTTGAACCCTGGAGGTGGACGTTGCAGTGAGCCAAGATTGTGCCACTGCACTCCAGCCTGGGCGACAGAGCGAGACTCCCTCTCAAAAAAAAAAAAAAAAAAAAAAAAAAAGATGTGGAAAACTGAGGCACAGAGAGAATCAACCCAGAATTCACACTTAGAGCCATTATTCATGCTGCCTCGCCACTAACACACAGCTATTAGAATTTAATTCTCTTAATCCTGTCAGTTGTTTTACAGGTAAGGAAACTAGGCGCTGGCAAGGACCAGGGCTGTGAGATTCTGAAGCCTGTGCTCCTCACCGCCGTGCTTAGCTCAGTTATTGAAGCTGAGCTTTTCCTTTTTCACCCCCGTCATTTCTATGTTGCAAGGCTCACCTCTGACCTCAGATGAGACACCAGTCGTCAAAATGGCCAACTCCCCCTGGACACCAGAAAATTTTATTTCCACATAATATTAAAGAGGAGACAGAATATCTTTTAAATACACATTATTTTGCAGCGATAAAAAAAAGGAATGTGTTTAGGTTAACAGCTAAAGATAAACCAACAGGAGCTATTTTTGTTTGAAAACTAAAGCAATTTAATAAAACAGATTTAGAGTTCTATTCCTTTGAGGCCTTGTAAAACTATTAGAAAAGAAGAAAGAAGGATCAAAAGGACTACGCTTTAATGTGCAATTTTGTTACATAAGATTGTATTCATAATTAAGAAATGTTGCTTTATACTAAACCTGAAAACTTCCCATAGAAAGTAATAGAAAATTAACCGGGCTTTTGGAATTGGATGGACCTAGTTGGAATCTTGAGTTTCTAGCTTCGTAGCTATATGTTCTGGATAAGTTGCTTTACTTCCTTGAGGCTCAATCAACTCCTTAATAAAATACAGTGGGACTTTTAAAATCACATAACCTGGCCGGGTGCAGTGGCTCACACCTGTAATCCCAACACTTTAGGAGGCCAAGGTGGGCAGATCACTTGAGGTTGGGAGTGCGAGACCAGCCTGGACAACATGGCAAAAACCCATCTCTACTAAAAATATAAAAATTAGCCTGGCATGGTGGCACATGCCTGTAATCCCAGCTACTCAGGAGGCTGAGGCAGAAGAATTGCTTGAACCCGGGAGGCAGAGGTTGCAGTGAGCCGAGATCGTGCCACTGCACTCCAGCCTGGATGACAGAGCAAGACTCTGTCTCAAACAAACAAACAAACAAACAAAACAAAACATCACATAACCTGCGCCAAGCCACTGCATCATGTCTGGCACCCACTGAGTGAGTGTCCATGCTAAGGTCGAAGCAAACATGTCCACAATTAGACCTATCATCACTGATCTCATTTCCTTTACATTCTTTGAGAAAAACTTTTGTTCCTTTTTATCACTGGCATCTAATGAGAGTAGACACATCTTAAGATACTTTGATCAGAGGAAACTTTGTTCTCTGGCATTTCCTTGAAGACCATCTGCAATATCTGCAATTGGTTAAGGAATTAATAATAAGAAGAGGTTTCTTCTGGTGGGAGTGGGACAGGACGGCTGGTGAGGACAGCCCACAGTCTCTTTGGGAGCAACCGTATTTAGAGCACTGTATTTAGTCAAGAGCGGGTGACCACAAGCAGCAACGCCGAGCTGAGCCACGTATCTCTAGACATGTCCACTAGAAGAGAGCTCCTGATGTTGGTGGCATTATTCTCCTTCTGAGTGGTTGGCTGATGGAACATCCCATCCTCTCTGACCTTTCCCATCACTAACACCCACAGCCCCTCTCCCTCCCACGGACCAAGGAGGCTTCCAAGGTGGAGGTACATTAGGAAACTGCTGTCCCTAGAAGGAGCCAAGAGGTAAATTAGCAAATGGGATTCGTTGGCCATTGGCTCAATCCAATTGGGTTGGATGGAGCCCCTGCCTGGCCAACTGGTGGCTGAGTTGCCCACCCAGGCAGTATACACCCTTCCATTTGTGATTGTGCTGCCACGTGCAAACCATCTTTACATGCTTGACCTCATTCAGTTCAGATGAACACTGTACAGTAGGGAGGGCAGTGATCATTGAGCTCATTTTACAAAGGCCAGGCTGGGGTCTAACCTGTACCTAACCACGTACATAACAGTAGTAACAGGAGGGTCAGGACCAGAATCCAAGTCTTCCTATCAGGAAGCCCTTGAGCCCATCTCTATCTGGCTCCATGTTTCAGCTAAAACTGGTGAATTATGAATAGATCACAGAGATGCCAACGAAATAGAAGCTACACCACTACCACCACCACCAAAAATAAGAAGTATCAAGGTATCAGTTCAGGGGTGAAATAATGGATCCATAGTCATTGAGAGCCCAGGATCCTATCTTTTTACTCCATTGTCCTAGACTTGGTTCAGGTCTCAAAGACAGCTCTGAGTCCAAAGTGGCTGTGGAACAAGCCATTGCATTAGTATTCCAGCAGCCAAAAAGGAGAAAGGGAGGAAGAAGGGCCCATCCTGTCCCTTTTAAGGATCCTTCCAGCAATGCTGGCCTCTGTCACCATCGTGTCACTGTGATGTCTTGAAGATTTTATGTCCCAGACTTCGAAGTACAAAAATTCTTGCTAGTCCTCTCTTTACTCTTTACTTGGCTCAGACTCGAAAGCACAGCTGTGAAGAGTCCAGTCCCAGTGAGACCATGAGGGCTGGTGCCTGTCTCTGCCTCCCACCAGCTGGGTGACCTTAGGCAGGGCCTCTCTGCCTCAGTTTCCTTATCTGTGAAAAGGGGATAATGATACCATTACCCTCCATGCAGGTTGCTGTGAGTTCTTGGGGAGTAAGGGCTGAATGATTTGCTGCCGCACACACTCTCTCCTGCCCCTCCTCCCACCTACCCCCATGGCTCCTTCCCAGGCTGGGCTCCTGCTGCCTCTCCCTCTACCCATCCTTTACAGCGTAGGTCTCAAAAGGAGGGTCAAGAATTGCCTGGGGATGTTCGTATCACAAATTCCTGGTCCTTCTCCCGTAGGTTCTGATGCACTGGACCTGGAATCCAGCCCAGGAGTCTGCATTTTATTTTTAGTTTTTAGTTTTTTTGTTTTGACACCGAGTCTCACTCTTTTACCCAGGCTGGGGTGCAGTGATGTGATCTCGGCTCACTGCAACCTTCACCTCCCGGGTTCAAGCAATTCTCCTGCCTCAGCCTCCCGAGTAGCTGGGATTACAGGCATGCAGCACCACACCCAGCTAATTTTTTTTTTTAGTAGAGACAAAGTTTCACCATGTTGGCCAGGCTGGTCTCAAACTCCTGACCTCAGGTGATCCTCCTGCCTCGGCCTCCCAAAGTGCTGGGATTACAGGCATGAGCCACGGCACCAGGCCAGGGTCTGCATTTTAAACAGCCTCTCCTGCTTGCTCATGTTTGAACATCCATCCTCCTTTCTCTTCTCCTGGACTCTCCGCCGTCCATCCTCTGGCTTCACTGTGACACAGATGAGACCTGCACCGGGGAGCTCCCTCACGGTGTGACGGTGTGTGTGTTTCCGGCAGTGGCGCAGGAGCTCTCCAATGTCAGGCCTGGGTACCTGCCACCTCTGCCTGTGGGGCCCGGCACAGAGCAGGGCACTAAGCAAACCTCCAGAACATTTGTGTACTCAGCTCAGGGTGAGGGAGGGAACTCTAAAGATCCAGGCATCTGGAAGGCTTCGGGAATGAGACATTGACAGCTATGTTTCCCTATAGACAGAATTTGAAGAAAGCTTGGGCAGAGGCAACTCCTTTGAAAGAATCCCAGACTCTTTGAATTATTTGGTTTCTGAGATTCCTCATGTACGTCTGGGTTATGTATGTACTTGTTAAACAGACTGTGAAACGGCTGAACCTCTTCTTCATGCCTGAGGTCATCACGAGGAGCATAACATCATCACACGCGGCATCCCATGTGGGACGCTGTGGCTGCTGCAGTGTCTGGCACATGAAGAGCACACGGTGAGTTCTCAAGTCTGCTTCTCAAAGACCGTCCCTCTTGCTCAAAGGTATTTCTGCTGCTGACAAGTCTTTCTTCCTTCCCGTTTCTAGTATGTTGTAAGCGTGAAAACCAAACAAATGTGTTCGGAATGTGTGAATGTGTGTAATATGATCAAGCAGGATGTGCATGAGAGACTCTGGGGCTCTCCGTGGGTGGAGAATGCGGATGTCGGCTTCTGGCCTTGCAACACATCTCAGGTCCTTTGTGTTTGTTCTCGGTCATGGTCCAGAGGGTTGTGGGATCACTGTGGTCCAGGTGGGGTCCTGCTAGTGGGCTTTACCAGTCTCTACAACCAGCAGTGCATGCATCTGACCAATAATTTAACATCAAACTACACATCTACCGACTTTATGTACCTAAGAAGTGGAATGATAGCAAGAACTCCACCTTGAAAACCCCTAACCTCTGAGCCTTCAGAGACCGATGTGAATAATAACTCCATCTCCTGCGTGGCCTGCCTTACTTCAGTTAAACTCCTTCTTTATTGAAAAAAACAAACAAAAAAACTCAGAACATAAAAAACGAACAAAATCCCTTCGATTAGTGATTAATCGTCTCCCCCTAGTGGTCGAAGAGTGTATAGGAAAAGTATCAAAGCAAAAACAAAACTCCCAAATGCTCTTCACAAAAAACCTACACCCAGCCTGGGCAGTGCAGCGTGACCCTTGTCTCAACTAAAAATAAAAAAATTAGCAGGGCCTAGTCCCAGCTCCTCGGGAGGCTGAGGTGGGATGATAGCTTGAGCTCAGGAGTTCGAGGCTGCAGTGAGCTATGATTGTACCGTTGCACTCCAACCTGGGGGACACAGCAAGACCTCATCTCCAAAAAAACAAAAACAAACAACAGAAAAGCCGTGGGCACCGCTGGCATGATCAGTGGTTTAGTCCAGCCCTTATGTCATCTTCTACCTAATTTTCCAAGATGGCCAGATCTTCCACAAATTCCAAAGTGTAGCTTTAAATCCCAAAGCCTAGAAGAGCACTTGTGTTTAGCACATGAGTGTCTACTGGTCAGCAGATCCCCCGCCTTGGACTTCTGAGGCACACAGGTGGGCTCCCACGACTGCCCCGGGGCCAGCTCACCTGGACGCACACAGCCTCCCTCCACCCTAACAATGAAAACACTCTGAAACACTCTCACAGGGCTCTGGCACCTGTAGGAGGAAAAGAGGAGAAAGGAGGGTATGGAGGACAGCCTATGAGGGGACCCGGGGTCGGGGGTAGCTGGCCGAGGCACCCAGTGCTGGGGACCCCACCTCCATAGCAGATGTTTCTGCACCACCTTGTCCTCTGTGGAAGCCACTCACCTGGGAATTCCCAGCTTGAGATGGCGGGGGAGCTGTGGGTTTACAAACCACCCCCCTTTACAACATGGGGTGGAGGGTGCTGTGTAAGAGAAAGAGAAAGAGATATACAATTTGACTTATTCCAAAGGCCACGACACCTTTTTTTTTACAAAGGCATTTTATTTTAGTAAACAAAATACTGGTTCTTTTATTTATTTTTCTAATTTCAATTTTAATTTTTTTTTTTTTTTGAGACAGAGACTTGGTCTGTTGCCCAGACTGGAGTGCAGTGGTGCAATCTAGGCTCACAGCAACCTCCACCTCCCGGGTTCAAGCAGAGAATTCCTGCCTCAGCCTCCTGAGTAGCTGGGATTACAGACGTGCACCACTACACCCGGCTAATTTTTGTATTTTTAGTAGAGATGGGGTTTTACCATGTTGGCCAGGCTGGTCTCAGACTCCCGACCTCAGGCGATCCACTTGCCTTGGCCTCCCTAAGTGCTGGGGTTTCAGGTAAGAGCCAGCATACCCGGCCAGGACTGGTTCTTTTAAAAACATGGACAAATTCACACTATTGTAAGTGCAAGGTCTAGGTTGGGAGTTTATCCTCTGACAATGTATTCAATAATTAAGTATTTCTTCTCTTTCTTCTCAGCTGGAGTCCACTCAAGCTGACATTTACATGGCAGAATCTAGAAGGGAAAACCAAAGGGATGAGTAGGAAATGTTTGATAAGAGTATACCTGAGGTTTACTGCTCAGCATAAAGACCTCTGCTCAGCCATTTAAACTTAACAAGCGGACACCACTCAAGTCGATTGCTCAAGTCTATTTATTAACGAATGTATCACAGTTTCCCTTCCATCTGAAACACCCCACCCCCCTTTTATTTTTTACTTTTTTTGAAACAGAGTCTCTGTCGCCCAGGCTGGAGTGCAGTGGCGCAATCTTGGCTCACTGCAACCTCTACTTCCCAGGTTCAAGTGATTCTCACGCCTTGGCCTCCCGAGTAACTGGGATTACCGGTGCGTGCCAGCACGCCCAGCTAATTTTTATATTTTTAGTACAGACAGGGTTTCGCCACATTGGCCAGACTGGTCTCGAACTCCTGACCTCAAGTGATCCACCCGCCTCGGCCTCCCAAAGTGCTGGGATTACAGGTGTGAGCCACCGCGCCCAGCCTGAAAACCCTTTTAGTTTGAAGGAAGTCTCTAGTCTTTAAGAAGCTGCCAGCCTACAGAAGAAGCCCAGCTCCCTGAGCTGCTTCTAAGCCATCCAGCCCTGACTTAACTGCAGGGCTCTGGTGATGCTTGTGGGAGGGACAACGCCTTTATGATCTTCCATCTCATCTTTTCTTCCTTTGATCAGTTTAGCACACAAAATGGGGATTGTCAGGAATATAAATTCAATCAGCAACATTTTAATCTAAACTGCCTTCCCTCACCCTTTTTAATTTCTCTCCTCCCCATCGTAATGCCTACTCCTAAATTTCAGTCAATAAAACACCTTAAAAAAAAAAGAAAGTAAGTAACTTCTTCTATCTAGCAAAAGCCTACAGTTCACTGAGGACCAGCAAGTGCGCAGATGCCAGAAGGGGTGGGTAACAGAGAGCGAAGCGTCCCTACGAGCTCACTTGCCTGTATTCAGGAAGGTAGTGCAGCTTGGGCTTGGCCGTGCTGATTGAATGCATTTGACCTGGGATCGATTTCTGGTTCTGTTCTTCACCATGTAGAGTGAGCCATTCTTTCAATCTGAACATGCCTCACAGAGTCATCAGGGCTGAATAACACGGTTGTGCATGAAATGCTTAGCAAAGTCCCCAGCACAGAATAATCACTCAGTAGGTGTTGCTACTATTCCTCATCAGTAGGCCTTTAGCCTCAACAAGCCTGACGGCACTGCAAAGGTATTCCTACTGACAGAAGCGTGGAATCTCAGAGTGGGCTGGGTTTGGGAGGCCACTTAGCCCAGTGGTTCCTACCTGTTGCTGAGAAGACAACCTAAGGATTATCTAATGGGTTTTCAAAAGAGCAGAGGCTGGGCACAGTGGCTCACGCCTGTAACCTCAGCACTTCAGGAGGCTGCGGTGAAAGTATCGCTTGAGCCCAGGAGCACAAGACCAGCCTGGGCAACACAGCAAGACCCCTTCTCTACTAAAAATTGTTTTAAAAACCTCGCCGGCATGGTGGCATGCTCTTGTAGTCCTGGCTACTCGGGAGGCTGAGGTGGGAGGACTGCCTGAGCCCAGGAGGATGAGGCTGCAGTGAGCCAAGATTGTGGCACTGCACCTCTCTAGCCTAGCTGACAGAGTAGGATCCCATATCCTAAAAACAACAACAAAAAACCCAGACACCCAAACCTAACCAGAGCCATTATGGAATCTCTCTGGGCTGAAGCCTGGGAATCTTCATTTAAACAAACACCTGGGCAATTCTGATCATTAGCCAGGTTTGGGAACCACTGACCTAGAACCCCACCACCACCACATTTGAATCCTTTTTTTTTCAGACAGGGTCTCGCTCTGTCACTCAGGCTGGAGTGCAGTGGTGTGATCATGGCTCACTGCAGCCTTGAACTCCTGGGCTCAAGCCATCCTCCACCTCAGTCTCCCAAGTAGCTGAGACTACAGGCATGTGCCACCACACCCAATAAGCGTGAGGCTAAGCTTTTTTTTTTTTTTTTTTAAGTTTTTGTAGAGATGGGGTCTCACTATGTTGCCCAGGCTGGTCTTGAACTCATGGGCTCAAATGATCCTCCCACCTCTGCCTCCCAAAGCACTGGGATTACAGGCATGAGTCACCACACCTTGCTGAATCCTCTGATTTTTAAAGTACAGCACTCAACCTGCAAAGTGAAGAAACGGCATCAACACACTGGAATCAAGGTAATTGTGAATTGTCATGTGTTAAATCTGTAGGGGCTTACCAGTAACTTTCTGGTACTTTGATGTACTGTAACTCCCCAAGTATGTTCTAAGCCCGCCAGTGTGTACTGTGATAGGCACTAGGTGACAATGATGACTGCACCCTCAAGCCTAGTGAGGAGGTCCTTGGGAAGAACCTAATAAGCAAGGCCAAAGGCCATGGTGGCAGAGGAATGGCCTGTAGGGGGATGGGGAGTGGAGAGAAGTGGCAAATGAGGTCTGGGTTAAGACCAGACTGGGAAGGGATTTATTTGTCATACCATGCAGTCAGACTTTATCTTAAAGATAACAGGGTTTCTTAATCTTGGAATTTCAAATGACCTTTAAGATATGGGATCCTACTCTGTCACCTAGGCTAGAGTGGGGCAGTGGCACAATCTCGGCTCACTGCAGCCTCAGCCTCCTGGGCTCCATCAATCCTCCCACCCCAGCCTCCTGAGTAGCCAGGACTACAAAAGCATGCCACCACATTGGCTAGATTTGTAAAACAATGTTTAGTAGAGAAGGGGTCTTGCTGTGTTGCCCAGGCTGGTCTTGTACTCCTGGACGCCTCACTTCTGCAAACTTCTCCCCACACACAAACGCAGACGGTTTTAGCATGTGTGCTTCTCTGGGAAGAAGGTCCACAGCTGTCATTAAGTCCTCAATTTTTAACCCAATACCTGGCAAGAACCACTGCCACTGCAGGTTTCGAGAAGGATGAACTCATCCTCCGTGCGCCTTGGCTCAGCAGCACTCAGATCCCAGGACCAGGATCTGTACACCTGGCCCTTTATGGAGCGGTTCTACCTTAGAACAGGTGAGAGGCCACATGCCCCCACGCAGCCCTTCAGACCCGAAGGACAGGGAAGTCTCAGACCTCTCTCGTTCACTGGTCGGTCACGCTGACCCACTGGCCAGCTCCCACTTGCAAGGCCGGGTACTGTGGACTCACCTTCAGTTATCTTTTTTCTCTGATTGCTTCTTCCTTTCAGCCTCCAGTTTTTGTTGTTTTGCTTCCAATCTTTTTCTTTGGTATATTTTCACTCCAGCAAATGCCAGGCAGAGAATTAATGTTTTTGCTGCCAAGATATACAGCAGCAGGGGCACATGCTCAAGAACCTTCAAGAAGAAAGAAGCCATGTTAACTAAATGTTCCATCACTGACATGGGAGGTTTCTCTTATGTTCCTTCAGTCAACAAATATTTACTTAGCACCTATTCTGCAACAGGCACGAGGATAGGGGGCTGGGGCTACATGGGAGACCAGGCAGAAAAGGTCTCTATCCACATAGGACCAACAGTCAAGTTACAGCTCTGCTCTTTGCTGCTTGCTTGCAACTGGCTTCATGGAGGGGATCACCAGTCATCTACAGGCGTGATAACTCTGGTCTCTCACAGCTCAACCGTGCAACCTGCTGATCACCCAGGCCCTTGCTTCTGAGGCAGCAGCCAGATCCAGTGAAAGGAGCTGGAGCCCGGAGGCCTGGGTCACAGCTCTACTTTGCCACCGACTGACTGTGACCTGGGTCAGGCAATGAGCTCTTTTCTTGCTTGCTTTCTGAGCTCCTGCCCCTTCATCTGCAAAGTAAGAGTGAATCAGACCTTGCTTCTGGAAACTGCAGCTTTAGTATTCTGGGATTTTCTTTTGCTTCTAGAGACTCATTAGCAATGGCAATTGACGGTAAAATAAAACACAACAGAAGTCAAAACATTAAAACATAGCTACTTCCTAACTGCTCTTGCAACCCCATTCACTAAAATAAAGTCTAGGGAAAAACTATGGATTTGAATTACTCACTCTTTGCACTAGTAGGTTTTTGTGTGTGTGAAATTCTATATATTGCAATAGTACCTCAAAGCAAATATTAGTTCCATACACATGGTTCGTATGACCTGAATGATAATCATGTACTTTTTGTGTGATTAAAAATTCCCTCCCAAATAGTGAAAAGGTATGCTTTGCTTGAGCAATCATTATTTTAGAGGACCAGGTAGGATTTTATCCCAATGAAATCCTTATTTCTGCCAATCACTTATTATATGAAATACGAATGAGATTCCACCACGGGGGATACATGTGCACCTCCCTCTTATAGTCTAACCGAAGTTGATCTGAACCTAGTTAGTGTGCACAACATGTTCATAGGACCAGGGGGTGGAAAGAACTTCCAAGGGGACCTAATCGACCCGCTGTTTATATGAGCAAGGAAAGTAGAGCTCCTGGAGGTTGAACGGTTGAGGCGTCCCACAGCTCCCTCGTGAGGAGCCAGTTGGAAGGACAGTCTAACCCCGGGGCCAGTCTCCCTTCCACTGAAGCCTGATTTTCAATAAACTGCAATTCATGAAATCACAATGTATGTAGATAAATGTTCCTATGATTGTATCGAAACTCTTTATGACTCAGAACTAGATGTGGATTTCACACTTAGAAGCTGTAGCATCAGCTGCTGTAGACTGGGAACTCACGGCGTGCAAACTGCCTTACGCGGCTCTCTCCCTTCTGCCCTTAGCCACCTCCAGAAGCAGATGGCTCGTCCTGACTGTGGGGGAGCTGAGAAAATGCAGAGGCGGGGAGGCCAGCAGTCAGCGAGGCAGGGCCCGACCCAGCTCCAAATGCTCCAAAGCCCAACTCTGTAGCATCACACTGTCCTGTACTGTATATGATTCATTCCTCACACCCATCCACTTCACATTTACAATATGCAAATACACTATGGCTCGGCTACTGAATTTTCCAGAGGCAACTGGACTCGCTACCTCTGAAATCATTTAACTGGTTATGTATGGATATTTGCAGAAGGGATATAGCATGATATGATAGAAATACAATGAAAATCATGGGAGGAGGCAGGGATGCAAATACTTAAATCGTTGCAATTTTACTAAAACAGTAAGAACACAAGAACACTCAGTAATTAGCTAATAGTTTTCAACCATGAAATTGTTTTAACAGTAAAGAATAAGCACGACACATGTACTTCAGAAAGATCACTCTGGCATCAGTATAAAAGACTGAAAAAGTTCCGAAAGTGAAACTTTTCAACTTTTTACTCTGGTAAATATAAGTAGCTTTAAACATTGACTTCGTTTCCAGGCTCTTCTTCCCTCAGACCTAGGCTAATCCCATCCCTCCAGTAAACCTTGAAATCCTGTTTCCTTGAAGGTTTGCATTTTAGAGGTGAAGGTTTGGTGCCATGCCTACAAACCAGCTATGAAAAGAATGTTGTTGTATAAACTTCTTTTTGTTTACTAGGATTTTCCAGGCTACCTGACGCACTGACTCACACTGGGAAAAGCTACTCTCTTCCAGCTTTCTCAGTCTCTCTGAATAAACCAATGGGGCCCTATTATTATTATTATTTTTCTCAAGACGGAGTCTTGCTCTGTCACCCAGGCTGGAGTACAATGGCACCATCTCGGCTCACTGCAACCTCCTGGGTTCAAGCAATTCTCCTGCCTCAGCCTCCCGAGTAGCTGGGATTACAGGCACGTGCCACCACGCCCGGCTAATTTTTTGTACATTTAGTAGAGGCAGGGTTTCACCATGTTGGCCAGGCTGCTCTCCAACTCCCGACCTCATGATCCGCCCGCCTCGGCCTCCCAAAGTGCTGGGATTACAGGTGTGAGCCACGGCGCCTGGCCAGGGCCCTATTATTAATATAATGAAGACCACATTACTGCCCATAGCTATCTACAATCCAAATAGGAAACTTAGCTTTAGCAATTGCAGGAATGTACTCTCTCATCCAGAGGTTAGAAAATGCGTGGAAATGGAAACATATCAGCCATTGGACGCCGGTGGGAGGTTTCAGTGTTCACTTTGTTTTACAGGCAGTGGAGAGGCACGGCAAGAGGCAGAAGTGTGGACTGAGAAGGATGCAGCACAAGGGCAGCAGGGGTCAAGAACATTCATAGGGTAAAGCGAAGGGCTCCAGAGCCCCTTCCTGCCCCCTCTTAGGCACTAACCTTCAGTGGTATGAAACCCCTTCCTCCAATTTCCTTTGAACAAATCCCTTACATCTCTTGAAACATACAGACCTTCGGGGAGGAAAATGAATGCTGCCAGGGTAGACTGGATCTACATGAATTTTTTTTTGAGACTCCAACCAGGCTGGAGTACTGTGGCATGATCACGGCTTCTCACAGCCTTGACCTCCCAGGTTCAAGCCATCCTCCCACCTCAGCATCCCAAGTAGATGGGACTACGGGCACATGACACCAAGCCCAGCTAATTTTTTCTGATTTTTTGGAGAGATGGGGTCCCACTATGTTGCCTAGGGCTGGTGTTGAACTCCTGGGCTCATGTGATCTTCCCACCTCAGCCTCCCAAAGTGCTAGGATTACAGGGGTGAGTCACCGTGCCTGGCCCAGATCTACATTAACTTTTAAAAACAAAACCCTAATACCTGTGAAATGGGAATAACTAAGTTTTTTTTGGGGGTAGTCTGCATCCCATCATCAGGCTGGAGTGCGGTGAGTGCGATCTTGGCTCCTGCAAGAGCTCCGTTACGCCATTCTCCTGCCTCAGCCTCGGTAAGCTGGGACTACAGGCGCCACCCGCCCAGCTAATTTTTGTATTTTTTAGTAGAGATAGGGTTTCACCGTGTGTAGCCAGATGGTCTCAATCTCCTGACCTCGTGATCCGCCCGCCTCAGCGAATAACTAAGTTTTTAAATAATGGGGCCACACTTGTTGCTAATGCACAGGTAGCATTGTAGACTGTCACTGCTGGCCATGGCCCACTGAGCCAGAGGGGGAAGGCCACCAGATGCACCGGGGGCTACCAAACCTTCCACCTTCCGCAGCTCTCTGCAATCAGGGCCATGTCTTTCTTTTCCTTTTGAGACAGGATCTCACTCTGTTGCCCAGGCTGGAGTGCAGGGGCATGATCTCGGCTGACTGCAACCTCCACTTCCCAGGCTCAAGCAATTCTCCAGCCTCAGCTTCCCTAGTAGCTGGGACTACAGGTACGCATCTCCATGCCCAGCTAACCTTTGTATTTTTTTGTAGAGACAGGGTTTCGCCACGTTGTCCAGGCTGGTCTCGAACTCCTGAGCTCAAAGTGATCTACCTGCCTCGGCCTCCCAAAGTGCTGGGATTACAGGCATGAGCCACCGCGCCCGGCCTGGGGCCATTCCTTTCTAACACTACATGAGATGGGGCTGTGTTTAAACACAAAGCTGCTCCCTGGAAGCCACGGTGCAGAAGCTGGGAAGGTTTGGGCAGATTTTGTTCCTGATGGCAGAAAAAACTGTCACAAGCAAGACTGGCCCGAGTGGTCACGTGGGTTGGTGTCACTCACAATTAAAGAGGAAAACTCCCCACGCATTGCGTTTGACCAGTGTGCACCAGCCCTGCCTGGAACTTGTGAGAAGTGCAAATTCTCAGGCCCCAGCCAGATCTACCCAATCAGAAACTCTGGAGTCGGGCTCGAAATCCTTGCCTTAACTAGTGCTCAGGGGTGAGAAACACAGCCTTGAGGCATTAGGTTTAATGCTTTGAACCTTAGCCCTTAGTACCAGTTACTACCTCTCTCCTCTACTGACTTAGCCACTGCAGTGGGCGAATGGCCTCCCTAAACCTCGGCCCACACTGTGTTCCGCTCCTTCCCCTCTCCATCCTCTCACTGCCTCTTCTTTCCTTCCCAACCTTTCCACCGTGAGCTCTGATCCTCAAGGCATTCTAAACAAACTCTCCTATATGTTCCAACCCTTCACAGAACACTCACTCTGCATCTTTAACTTACACCGGGTCCTGGGCCCTCGGCCCTCCTGCAGGGCCTGCCAAGCCCCTCGCCCCACAGAGCTGGGGAAGATGGGAAAGCTACCTTCCTGCCTCCCGGATCCTGCTTCCAGACCTTTCCAGTTTCTCCTTGCGATAGAAAACCACTGGATGTTCTGAAGAAAATGCTTATAATAATTGAAAAAAACACACAGAATAAGATCCTATGTATGGAAACACGCCACACATATATACAGAAAAAGTGAATATACCGAGATTGTTAATAGTAGCCATTTCTAGATGGTGAGACGATGTACAACTTTTGCTTGATTTTAGACTTTGCAAAGTGACTACAATAAACATTATTTTAGTGGCTGCTCTCTTAAACAACCTCCACCTCACCTTATTGACTTCCGGGACTTACAACGACCTTCTCCTTTCTCTCGGTGAAACCTGATTGCTGACCTACTCCCTGGCTGCCCTTGAACTTCTGCTCCCGCCAGTTGAACCTAATGTTTCACAGGGGTCAGGTGTGTTTACTCGCCAACCAGTTTATTTAAGTTGTACTTGGTGCTATGTTCCATAACTTATTTAAACATCACACTTGTGAAATATGACTGTATAAAGCAAGAGTTTTTATGAAAACTAAGTTGAATGCTTTGAAAGACTCAAGTTTGAGTTGGAAAAAAAATGCTGTTGGCAAGACAACTGTGAAAGGTGAGGGAAGAGCGTGAAATGCTGGAAAGATTCTGTGTGTGCACTGCTCATAAGATCTTAATCCACTGTCTCAGTCAATGCAGGCTCCTAGAGCAAAGGACCACAGACGGGATGACTTATTGAAGAGGTGCTTATCACAGTTTGGAAGGCCGGAAGCCTGAGGATCAGGGTGCAGTACAGGGGGTTCTAGCGGGGCCCTCTTCCAGACTGCCGACGGTTGGCTTCTTGTTGTACCCCCAACACGGCAGAAAGAGGGTAAGAGAGCGCTCTGGAGCCCTTTTAATACAGTCACTCTTCCAAACATTAGGGCTCCAGCCTCATCACCTAATTACCTCTTATAAGCTCCAACTCCAAATATTATCACACTGGGCACTATGGTTGCAACACATGTACTTGGAGAAACACAAATATTCAGTCCACTGCATCTACTTTAAAGGAACCAAAATGGCCCGAGCACGGTGGCTCAATCCTGTTATCCCAACACTCTGGGAGGCTCAGGCGAGAGGACGGCTTGAGTCCAGGAGTTCAAGATCAGCCTGGGCAACATAGTGGAGCCCTATCTCTACAAAAAAAAAAAAAGCATAAAAAAAGAAAGCACAATGCAAAATTGCAGGTAAAGCTTTAAAGGTATATAGTTTTTATAACAAAAGTGAGGAAGATTTGAAGTTAGTGGAAGTACACTCAAAGAAAAGGCCTGGCCTTCTTCCAGAAGTCCAGTGAGTAAATGTACATTTACGTTTTAACTTAAAATGAAACATAAATATTATGCTTTCACCTACTTTTTCTTTTTAATCAGTCTACTTGTATAGAACTGTTATTCTGAATTTTCACAATCAGAAGGAAGAAAAACACCCCAAGCCATAAATATTTAAAACTACACTCACCTTCCAGTTCATGGTAGACTGTGAATTCACTCCTGATCAACACAAACCCCCAACAGACAAGTACATGAGAGGCAGCTGGAAGGTCAAGTCCAGGGAGCTGGAAGGTCTGATCTGGGCAGGAAGAAACAGGACAGTTTGGAGTTCCTAGGGCAGACCAGCTTAGAAAGGTGTCTCTCTGATGGAGAGAGGGCATGGGAACAGAAAGCCAACTCCGCAGAGAGGTGGGCTGTGTCCTTGACAAGGCGATTGAGAGACTGGTGGGAAGTGGATGGGCTGGGCGAGGGCCCAGACAGGCCTGGCCCTTGCTGAGCAGAAAGCTCTCCTCAGCAGCTCTCTGTAGCCCCCAGCAGCACAGCATCTCTCCTGAGGGAACATGAGCTCCCATCCCATTCATCTGTGGACCTAAGAGCCCAAGTCTAAAATCCGTCCCTCCACCTGCCTCTAGACCGAAACACAAGCTCGTTTGGGAGTGAGTCTTTGTCAAGTCCTCTGAGTGTCAATTAAGTTCAATTTGGTTTTTCAAAGATGATCTGGGAGCAAGGGAATAAGGGATAGGGCAGAAAAACTGTCGGATGCAATTCAGATGCAGAATCTTCTCTAAAGCTTGAGGGAGACCTAGTAGAAGATGGGGAAGGAAGTGATATCAGAGAGGATGGTGAACTGTGAATTCCAGAGTTGCAGAACTGTTCTTTAGATTCTGATTTTTTAAATAACAGCACTTTGGTTCAGAGGGTTAATGACTTACCCCAGGTCATACGCCACACCGTGGCATATGGAAGGAAGAAGGCAGGGCAGGCAGCCCAAGCCTTGGGATTCCCTCCAAGGTCTTGTAGGTCACTACTCTTAGAATATGACACATACCCCAAGAAGACTTGAGCTCTGGATGAAGAACCTACACCCTCTGGTAAGTGACTTTCCACTGGGGCTTCAGTCCCATCTGTAGGTGAAGAAAGGCGTCAAGCAGATCGTGTTCACTGCCCCTACGTTTTCTGAAATTCAGTGCTTTATAGCACAATAATCATAGCTTAACTTTTTTGTGTCAGACACAAAAAGGTGGCTAAAGTGCTTAGACGGGTTAAGGCATTTAGCCCTCACAACTACCCCATGAGACAGCTTACTGCCTCCACTTTAGAGAGGAGGACATAAAATTTACGTAACACATCGAGGGTCTCACAGGGGGGCCTGGGATTCGAACCCATCCAGTCTGGCTCCAGGGCTCTAACCTTGGCACTATCCTGACACAGGCAGAGAGCTTTGCATTCAAAAGTCAGGGAAACACTTCTGAAATGTACTTACCATCATAATTAAGAAAAGTGGCTGAAAATGTCAGAGGCCTTTAGAACGGGGAGAAGATGAACTTCAGGCAAGATGTTTTTTTAAAAACTTTCAATTACAAAGATCTCCCATCTATTCAAGATTATAATATCTTGAAAATAAGCTAGCAGTTGGCACAAGGTAGCCAAGTTTTCCCCATGACTTCTTCAAAGTCAGATAAGGTAGCGATAGGAATTTAAATCGTAGCTCTGTTTAACTGTAATGATGGTGGCTGAACGTGCTCGTTACCTTCATGTGTAAATGGCCCACTTGTCTTTAAAGAGCAGCAGATTCTGACCTGCCCTAAAGAAATATGCTGCTAACATGCTATAACCTGTTGCTACAATTTTCACTTTGAGTATCTCTAATAATCTTAGTGAATAGCTATGTTGTATATTAAAATGTTAAAGGTCTTACAAATTTTATTTTTACAATTTCTGCTTTAATTGAGTTGTATACAGATATAGTAGATGAGTCTGGCTGTTCCCTGAAAATTTTCTGAGACAAAACTGCATACCCAGTGAATTGATGTACGTAGAATATTGATTCCCAAAGTCAAGAACAAGAAATAGGTCCAACGATCTTACAGGAGGAAATGAATGAAAAACCATCCAGCGGTCTGGCCCTCTGGAAAACACGTGCTATGTGCACTAGCAGTGTGACCTTGGACAAGTCACTTGGCCTCTCTCAGCCTCAACTTGCCCATCTGTAAATTCTCTTGCAGATTAGACTGTAAACATTAAGCACCACGGCCAACACATAGAAAGCACTGAATGTCAGCCATTCTTGTTATGTTAAATCTCTCTCCTTCCATGACTGGACACGCCAAGCTGAAGGATATAGGCTAGTGACATCCAGGGCAAAACGCAGTCATTCCAAGACAGCAGGGCAGGGAATAAAGATCAGTAGCCTGAGGACCAGGAGAACGGGAGATCTGAGCTCTACTCTTGGTGGCACCCATGGAGTGGCATATGACCTGGGGTAAGTCATTAACCCTCTCAACCAAAGTGCTGTCATTTAAACAATCAGAATCTAAAGAACAATTCTGCAACTCTGGAATTCACAATTCACCATCCTCTCTGATATCACAGAACCTGACTGCCAAAATATACTGGCAGCTACCTCAACTTCATACCTGGAGTGATAAAATTCAAGCTCTTTAGGAAAGAAACATATTTAATCCGCAATAGCAGCAGAAGGGCTGTAGTGAGGTGGGAGTCAAGAGGGTGAACCACCCTGATCTGCCCTGCTCATTTCCACCCACTCCCTCTGAATTACCACTTTTCCCCACCTCCCTTCAATTACATGCCCAAGCCAGCCATTTTCATAGAGCCTTTGGCAAATGAGAAGAAAAAAGCTAAAAGTATCACTCTGCTGCCATATGTACACCCAATGCAATATTAGAAAACAGGCCGGGCGCGGTGGCTCAAGCCTGTAATCCCAGCACTTTGGGAGGCCGAGACGGGCGGATCACGAGGTCAGGAGATCGAGACCATCCTGGCTAACACGGTGAAACCCCGTCTCTACTAAAAAATACAAAAAACTAGCCGGGCGAAGTGGCGGGCGCCTGTGGTCCCAGCTACTCGGGAGGCTGAGGCAGGAGAATGGCGTGAACCCGGGAGGCGGAGCTTGCAGTGAGCTGAGATCCGGCCACCGCACTCCAGCCTGGGCGACAGAGCCAGACTCAGTCTCAAACAAAAAAAAAAAAAAAAAAAAAAAGAAAACAGGCAGCTGGTATCTGAGGCTTGAACTGCAAAAGCCAACAAGGTGGGGACGTTTTTGAGGGGCATAAAATCTATGAAGTACGGGAAATTTTTAACTTTCCCTGGAACTATCCACGATCTTAGCTTAAAACACAAAAGTAACAAGTGGCTTAGATACAACTCCAAATATTTCTATTTCCTTCACTGCAAGAATACCCTGTCTTCCTTTGTCAGGTTTCTCTTAGAAACAAAAAAGCTATTCGCTTATTTTGATTAGACCAACTAAAGCAATATGGATAACGTGTCGTCCACAATCTATTAATACCTTTTCTTCTTGGCACACCTAACAAATTCAAGGATCAGTCTACTGCTTGCTGTCTCCTTCCAGTCACTAATCACGCTGCGCCCTCTGTCTGAACTTTCTGAAACTGTTCTCATTCCCGGTCTCTACCCTTTTCACCCAACCCTTCACCCAATCATAAGGAGGGGTAGGTCCAGGGAGGGGGCTGCCAGGTGAACCTTGGGCATGACTTGGCCCTCTACACGGGGGCCTTGACCTTCAAGAAACCAGCCCTGCCCGATCTCAGCTGCCCAGACTCCACAACTCAACATTTCAGGGATCCGCCAAGAAGCGATGACAGGTGTCTGCGTCTCTCCCTGCTGGAAGTCCAGGCCCCAGAGGGCAACGTCGGTGCCTGTGCTCGCTGTGCAACCCTGGGCGAGTCGCTGAACCTCTCTGGGCCTCAGCTCCTCCTGGGTAACCCGGGGGCCAGTTCAGGGTCCTCTCCCCACCCCCTTCCCCCAACACTCAGGGAGCAACACTTGCCCTCCCCACCCCCCCATCCCCCAAAGCGGAAGATGAGGGCCAGGGGCTGTCATCGCTTCCCCCACCATTCCAGAGGATTGCTCGTCCCCCTAGACCCGCCGGAGACCAACACCTTAGCCTTGAACCAATCATGGGCCCCGCCCGGGCCACGTGCCAGCCGGAACATGCTGCTCAGCGGGCTGACGGCGCCCGACTGCCGGGTCCGGCTGGGGCGCCCCGCTGTGGGTCCTGGCGGCCTTCACCTTCCGGATCCCCGCCCCGGCGCGACCGGGCGCCCGCCGACTTTTGTCTAGGAGGGAAAACGCGAGCGCAGGGCCGGCCGCGAGATCGCAGCACCCCAAAGAGCTTTTGGAGTTTGGGTCACACCCTCCTAACCCAACGTCACACACTTACTGATCCCGGTGGCTGAGCCTTCCGCGCCAGGCCGCACACAAACCACGACTTCCACCGTCCTGCCGGGGAAAACTACATGTCCCGAAATGCACCACTTCGTGCGCAGGCGCAATGGGCCAGTGCAGCCGACCTGGGTGCACTACTCCGTGCTCAGGCGCAGTGGGCTCGGGCAGCCGTCCTGGGGCGCGCCGCTCCATGCGCAGGCGCAATGAGCCCAGGCGGGCAGCCCTGGCCAGCAGCTGTCGGTCCTGTGGCGGGAGGCTGAAGTCGACGTAGGACCCGGTGGGGAGGCGCTGGGGTGTGGATCGGGTGCCTTTGTCAAAGCCTGACGGTGTGTTCTCGCTCTGAACTCACCTGAGCTGGAGGGTGGGTTGTCGCGGGACCTCTCCGCCTTCCGCTGTCTCGCATTACCTGGGTGTCTCCTCGCTGCTGTCTGCAGCCGAGGACATGTGGGTGCCCTTAAGAGGTTTCCAGACGCGGTGTTCGTCTTCTCTGACAAAGTGCATGCATTTTCCTTTGGGGTAACGGTATGGTGCCCCGGTACTAGGTTCCCACATTTCTTCAGTCAACATGCTTAGTAAACGCTTGCAGAGTTTGAGCCCACTCAGTGCTAGCGCCATGGGGGGGGCACAAACTGGGCACGCAATACAAGGAACGAGAGGAATGTGCAGGGAGTTACCACCATGTGCTCTGCTCCCCTTCTAAGGATGAGGAAACTGAGGCCGGGGGGAGTAAGGTGGCTGGCAATAGAAAATGCGCGACTGGCAGTGGCAGAATTGAGATTCGAACCCAGGCAGTGTAACTCCAAATCCCATCAGGACTCTTTGTGGTTATGTTAGAATGGTAGAGGGTGTGGAGGGCTTGGTTCTGTTAAGGGAAGTGTTCCTGGAGAACGTTACAAAAATAGCTTTGTTCTAAGCACTTCGTGGCTATTGCCTAAGTCTCATAACAAGGCTGTAAGGGAGGTGCTATAATGAGAACCATTTCACAAATGAGGAAATGGAGACACAAAGAGATTAAAGTAATTTTTCCGTGGTTTTAAAGGCCGCAAGTACCAGAGCTGGGACTTGACCCTGGGTAATCTGGGTCTAGATTCTATCAAATCAGCCACTATCCTGGGCTCCTTTTAAAATAACATCTGAACTATGCTTTACGAAATAAGTGATATTCCGGTCATATGGAGCCAGTAGAACAGGCAGAAGGAACTTTAAAAGCAAATGGGGTAGGAAAAAACAGCAAGTTGTTTGAACTGACATTTTCAGTTGCTGGGTTGAAAGTGAAAAGCCCAGGTTGGGTGGGCGTGGATCCTAGAGTGTCAATCTTGGCAGATGGCTTCAACCACTAGACACCCAACATGCTTGGAGAGATTCAGCATTTCTCATTCCCCAAAAGTGAAGTTGGCTGATAACCCTCTATGTTATCACCTGTACTTTCAGTGATGATAATAAAATGTACTTAATTAGGAAAACCTCGATTTTTTTTTTTTTTTTTTTTTTTTTTTTTTTTTTTTGAGATGGAGTCTCACTCTGTCGCCCAGGCTAGAGTGCAGTGGTACAATCTCGGTTCACAGCAACTTCTACCTCCCAGGTTCAACCAATTCTCCTGCCTCAGCCTCCCGAGTAGCTGGGATTACAGGCACCCGCCAACACACCCAGCTAATTTTTGTATTTTTAGTAGAGATGGGGTTTCATCATGTTGGCCAGGCTGGTCTCAAACTCCTGACCTCAAGTGATCCTCCCACCTTGGCCTCCCGAAGTGCTGGGATTACAGGCATGAGCTACTGCACCCCGCCAGAAAAACCTTGATTTTGCTCTCCATGTGTTTACCTGTGCCAAAGGTAAAGAAAGCCAGTCACTAGTTAAAGCAGTAAGGATTGACTGAAATCATCAGCTATTGCCAGAGGGAAGAGGCCCAGCTCAACTTCCCTTTGTGCAAAGGTAACTGAGTGGGGATGGGGCTTGAGCAGAGTCAAGGAAGTGGAAATGCATAAAAAGTGGGAAGGGGTTGGTCAGTGTGATCTGTGTTTGTTAATTGGCTCATATCTAGAGGAGAAGCAAACTTCTGCCTATGATGGGGGGCAGTAAGTTAGAGCAAGGCACCCATCCAGCAAAGAGAGTTTGAATGTTTGCATTTCAAAGAGACAGTACGGTTCTGAATGGTAGAAGATTTACATCTCAAGGGAGAGAGAAAGGATTTATAATTGAAACTTTCTAAAGTAACTGCTTTAAGAGAGGGATCAGGGGACTATCTGCCTGTCACCAGGTTTTGGTTGGAACAAATGGTAAATTCTTCAGGCGGCGTTCACTTTTCTCGGGCAGGCACTTTAGCTTTCAGCTCTTAGAACCTATGCTAGCGTTTAAGTCTCTTAGTGTGTGCGAAGGTGGGCGAAATCATTTGTGCCAAGAGTCTGTAGTTTTTATAGCGCACTGTTGGGCTGTAGTCAGGAAGAGGGCTCAGAGGAGCCTGAAAATTTGGTTAAGGAGAGGGTCTTTGTCACCTGATGGAAACCTCGGTTTTCTGTCTAGATGCAGAGCAGAGGGCTGGGATTTAAAGCCTGATGGCTGCTCTGGCCTCTCTGAGATGGATGTTTCTGGGTGGGACAGCATTTCTGGGTTTCTGATCTGAGGAGGGAGGTCACTCTTCCTACATCTGCTCTTGGAATATGGATAGTTTTCTCTAACACTGTACTGAATGCTTCACGTGGCATAATTGCAAATCTGTTAGGAAGTAGATACCTTGTGTATATCTCACTCTGTAATTTTAAAGAGACAAACCTTGTGGTTAGAATAAGGAGTTCTATAAGCATTCTCTGAAGAAGAGCCTCTTTTTCTAAATTTTGTCCTAGCACCCTGAGGCTTGAGGCCTTGCCCATCATTGCTGTGCCTTGGCTGGGGTGTAGGGAGAAGAACAGGGTAGACTAGGAGGCATAAAGCTATGGGATGCTGAGGCCCCACATCTCTCTGCTGCCGTTGACCTGCTACTCTCCACTGCTCTGAGAGAGAAGATCTTGACCTGCGTTAGACATGTCCTCCTGTCCTTGTACTGGCTGGCTGTGTCCCCTTTGCATTGATCTCTGTTAGGACCTTGTCATATTGTACTATGATGTTTAGCGTCTGTCGCCCAGGCTGGAGTGCAGTGGTACAATCTCCGCTCACTACAACCTTCCCTTCCCAGGTTCAAGCGATTCTCATGCCTCTGTCTCCCCAGTATCTGGGGTTACAGGCACCTGCCAGCACACCCGGCTAATTTTTATATTTTTAGTGGAGACGGAGTTTCACCATGTTGGCCAGGCTGGTCTTGAACTCTTGACCTCAGGTGATCCGCCCACCTCGGCCTCCCAAAGTGCTGGGATTACAGACGTGAGCCCCCGAGCCCAGCCTTGTTCATCCTTATGCTCCTGGGGTCTAGGCCAGTGAACCAAGTAGGTCAATGTTGCCTGACCGAATTAGTGAATGAAATCGTCTCCTCTCAGTGGACTACAGTTTTTTCATCTGTAAGTGAAGTGGTCTCTGCCAACAGTAGAATGATCAGCCCTGACATTCTATGATATCCTGCCCCACATGGTGTAAAATATTAAGTAGTTCCTGTCTAGGTCTTCAGAAGGCATCAGCAATTTAGACCCTTTCTGTATCCTTTAGTTTCTTAAACACAAATGCAAATAAGTAATTGTAAATAGAGGAAAACTAAATTGAGTTAAAAGAATACATTTATAAAGCAACAATTGTAACTTTTTTTTCTTAATGAGAACTTTTTAAGATTAGTTTTCTGCAAAACTTTAAATGTTAGTTTTAAAATGTGTTCTTGTTATACTGGGTAGTTCTTAAATATTTGACTTCTCTGGTATGGATTGTTTGTCCTTTGAAATGTTTGTTCAGGTTTGAGACCAGCCTGGGCAACATAGTGAGACCCTGCCTTTACAAAAAAAGATACAAAAATTAGCTGGGTGTGGTGGCACACGTGCTTGTAGTCCCAGCTACTAGGGAGGCTGAGGTGGGAGGATCACTTGAGCCTGGGAGATTGAGGCTGCAGTGAGCTGAGATTGCACCACTGCACTCCAGCCTGGGTGACAGAGCGAGACCCGGTCTCAAAAGAGAAAGAAAAAAAGAGGAATGTTCGTTCTGTCTTAAGACTTCTAAATAGGTTAAAGGCCAGGAAAACAATAAATATAAAGTAACCTTATGGTTTGCTTATTCATCTCTTCTGACTCCACACTCATGAATTAATGTTATAGATAAATGCTCCTATGTCTCTCTGGTAAGCAAGTGATAGCTTTTGAGCCTCAGCTTCTACATAATACATCTGGGTTCTTTATAAATTGAATTTGTCACACACAAATGATGTTTCATGAGAAAGAAGATTCAATGATTTGTAAATCTCTCCTTTCTATCCCCACGGCCACTGCCCAGACACTTTACTTCAAATTTGACTTTATTTTCACCACTGACATTGATTAAAATGACATTTACTTGCCCAGAAAGCAAAAGAGGTCTTCAGCACAAACTATTGCTCCAACAAGCAAGCATCAATCACTGAGATTGAAATGTCATCTATCTTTATTGGCCAACCACATAATCTCCATGAAAATTCTCAACAGAGAGCAAGGAACTCGCTTTCTTCTAAGCAATGACAATTTGGATTACTCTCGTGGCACTGGCATCTCTTCGTGTCTGGATGTCAGATGTTGGCTTGGTGCCTTTCTCCCTTATCAGGGGGACATTTTGAACCCAGTCGCACCAGTATTCTCATGGATGGTGGCCTTTGATTCTTCTAGATTCAAGATTTGGCTCTTGTACTTTTCCCGCCAGTCCTCTACAATGTACTGGTGGTAGGGGTCATTGGAGTGTTCCTGTCTCTTGGATTTCACGGTGCTCACCAGGATGGCCACGATAATGAAAGAGAACATTCCAATAATCACCATGAGGTACAGGATGACATAGTAGAAGTTCTCAGCATCAACTTTGGCTTGGAGGGCCTCTTGCTCAGCTGTCGTGTTCCGGCGCCAATTGTCCATGTAAGTAATAAAAATCCTTTGGAAGACGTCTTCCAGCGTCTGTGTGAAATTGGATAAAGTAGACATGCTTCCCTCCTGCTGCAATTTAGATAATACAATAGGCAAACAAGGTTAGGAAAACAGATCTTTTCTGGATTTGGCTATGTAAAGGTGGGAGGGAGATGCCAGGGGAGAAGTAATAGTATTTCTTCATCTCCTGGCTGGTGATTGAATCTATATTTTGTTAGTCTTTAAACTGATTGTATACATTTTCACTTCTTTTTTTTATAATGCATGATTATTGTACAATAAAAATGTTAAAGGCAGACAAAATTATATATATACACTTTGATATCTACATATGCATGTAAATAAATGTATGTATACATGTGAAAATGGAGAAAATATTAGAAGTACATAGATCAGAATGTTAACAGTGGGTGGTGTGCTTAAAGATATATTTTCTTCTTTATGCTTTTCTCATATTCCAAATTTTCATCAGCAATCTTGCATTACTTTTGTTTTTTAAAAAACTGGTAACCTCACCAGGGTGGGTGGATCACGAGGTCAGGAGATGGAGACTATCCTGGCTAACATGGTGAAACCCCGTTTCTACTAAAAGTACAAAAAAAAAAGAAAAAAGAAATTAGCCAGGAGTGCTGGCGGGTGCCTGTGGTCCCAGCTGCTCAGGAGGCTGAGGCAGGAGAATGGTGTGAACGCGGGAGGCAGAGCTTGCAGTGAGCCGAGATCGCGCCACTGCACTCCAGTCTGGGTGACAGAGCAAGACTCCATCTCAAAAAAAAAAAAAAAAAAAAAAATTGGTAACCTCACAAGAGCTAGAATAATGCCGCCACATTCATAAGCACTCAACAAACGTCAGTTGAATGAACCAATGACTCATTTATGTTCTCTGTTTTTAGAGAATTGTGGGGCATTATGAGATAACATGGAGGGAAAAGATTGCAGGGGGCATTGACGGACTCTCCAATTTGTTCCATCCCCTATGTCTAGGTGGCACATTGTCCCAAGTATCCTAAAGGGAGGGGTGTGTACATCCATATTTGAAAGAAGCATTTTAGGTAAGTGATGCCAAGAAACAATCTGAGAGATTATTCCTATGTTTCAAATCCATCTCTGCTTTTCATTCCCACTGGCACTGCCCAGCCGCCAGCATCTCTCACCTGGATAATACAATGCCAACAATGTAATACAACACAACCCTCCCCAGAGCCATCTCTTTGGGGTTATATGTGACCCTCTTTGCCTTGAATAGCCATCAATGTGCCTTTTTTTTTTTTTTTTTTCCGGAATCTCGCTTTTGCCCAGGCTGGAGTGCAGTGGCATAATCTCTTCTCATTGCAACCTCTGCCTCCTGGGTTCAAGCGGTTCTCCTGCCTCAGCCTCCCGAGTAGCTGGGACTACAGGCACGTTCCACCACGCCTGGCTCAGTTTTGTGTTTTTGGTAGAGATGGGGTTTTACCATGTTGGCCAGGCTGGTCTTGAACTCCTGTCCTCAGGTGATCCACTCACCTTGGCCTCCCAAAGTGCTGGAATTACAGGCATCAGCCACCGTGCCCGGCCAGTGTGCCTTTTTGAAGAGGGAAATTATAGTGTCATTTGTTTGCTTGTAAAATGATGCGATGGTTGTTCTTAAAATCAAGTCCTAATTCCTTAACAACATTTACCCCATTGGCTGAGCAGGCTCCCGACCACCTCCTCAGTTACCCTTTGCTCACTACAGTTCGGTCACACCTGACATCTTCCCTCCCTGTCAGTAAGCTCTCTTGCCTCAGGACATTAGCACATCCTGTTCTCTCAACCTAGAACACCTTTGCCTTTCTCTTCCACCTGAGATCGTGCCACTGCACTCCAGCCTGGGTGACAGAGCAAGACTCTGTCTCAAAATAAATAAATAAATAAATAAAATAAAATAAAATCTTTTGCCTTGCAATCGTTTGCCTTGATGTTTGCCTTGATGTCTAAAGCCCCACAATTCTCTAAAAACAGAGATGTATTAAAAAGCACACGTATATAATTCTCTGAAAACAGAGAATATAAATGAGTAATTGCTCCATTTAACTAACATTTGTTGAGTGCTTGTTATAAATACGGCATGATTCTAGCTGGTGTGAGGTTACCAATCTTTGTAACCTCCTCATTGTTTAGTTTCCAGCTAGTTGTCCCTTCTGAGAATACTTCCCTGGCCCTACTCTAAATCTCTTCCCACCACCAGCACCGTTTTCCTCCAACAGCATCTCCTTTTTCTTCAAAAGCACACGTCACATATGCAGTAACTAAATGTGTGTGTATATATTTATATTACTTTTGTTTAAAAAAGATTGGTAACCTCACACCAGCTAGAATCATGCCATATTTTTAACAAGCACTCAACAAATGTTAGTTAAATGGAGCAATTACTCATTTATATTCTCTGTTTTCAGAGAATTATGTACGTGAGCTTTTTTATACATCTCTGTTTTTAGAGAATTGTGGGGCTTCAGACATCAAGGCAAATGATTGCAAGGCAAAAGATTTTACTTTATTTTATTATTTTATTTTATTTTTCTTTTGAGACAGAGTCTTGCTCTGTCACCCAGGCTGGAGTGCAGTGGCATGATCTCAGCTCACTGCAACCTCTGCCTCCCAGGTTCAAGTGATTCTCCTGTCTCAGCCTCTCAAGTAGCTGGGACTGCAGGCACTTGCCACCATGCCCAGCTAATTTTTTGTATTTTTAGTAGAGACGGGTTTCACCGTGTTAGCCAGAATGGTCTCGATCTCCTGACCTCGTGATCCACCTGCCTTGGCCTCCCAAAGTGCTGGGATTACAGGTGTGAGCCACTGCTCCCGGCCAAGTTTTTTTGTACATACATATATATGGTGTGTGTGTGTGTGTGTGTGTGTGTGTGTGTGTGTGATTATTGGTTTAGGGTCTCATCTTTCCAACTCGGCTGTCATGTCTGCCAACTTTGTCTAGCTCGGTATAGCAGATTTCTGACACATAGAAGGCACTCAATGGACGTTTGATGCATGAATTAAAGTGCCAGGTACTATGCTAGGCGATGAAATTGCAGAGATGACAGGAACTCTGTGAGAGGCTGGGTTGAATGGGAGAGACCAAATCAAAGACGATGCAATGTGTAAAGAGTTGTAACAGGTATGGACAGAAAGATAAGGGGGCTCAGAAAATGGAGCTGAACACGGTTCACAGATGGGGCAAGTGGGTTTCAACGCAGCTGGAAGGAGCACAGGCAGGAGGTAAACCTGTGACTGGCCACTAGTAAAAGCCCCAACATCCCAGCAGTGGGTTTGCTGCCGTTCTAAAGACCTGCCGTCTCTAGCATGCGACTTTTGTTTCCTTCACAAAAAGAGAAGTTTCAGATCTCCCCATCTGGGAAAGGAATTTCAATAAACTGAATAAACAAACCTATTAAACAAATAAACTTGCAGGCATTTCTCCCATAGAACATCCCTCCCCAAGATCTTCCTCATTGAGAATTACCGTCACCAAGATAATATACTCTCCTCTGTCTGATGTTTTAAGTTCTATTACTTAGAGAGCTCTCAGATCTTTCTCTCCCTCTTCTGGTCACACAGACTAGTGGGCTGGAAGGAAACTTAACAAATATAGATAAGATTGTCCCAGGGTATATACCAAGCACATTTCCTAAGCAATGTAACAGACATGTGCTTTTTCCCCTTTTCAATGATATAGTCTGCTGTGAAAGTTAGCTGAGCTGGCTTTAATCCACTCAAGACTTTGCCAGTGGCTCTTTTACCCTTTTATTTTAATTTTATTTTTTATTAACTCTTTTTTAAAATAAAAAAGTAGTGATGAGGTCTCACTATGTTGTCAAACTCCCAGCCTCAAGTGATCCCCCTGCCTCAGCCTCCCAAGGTGCTGGGATTACAGGTTTGAGTCACCATGCCACGCCTTTTTTTTAAAGAGACAGGGTCTGGTTCTGTGGGTATAGTTCTTTTTCTCTCGTAGGAACCCCGCCAGCTGTTACCAATCCACAGTACTTTCCCTGACCTCCCCAGGTCTAGGCAGAGGCCCTTTTTCTGTGCCCCTTCTGCAAACGACCATGTTGGTTTTGTTTTCGTTTTTCAATTACCCATGTATTGTGTGTTTATTCATGTGATCCTCAAAACCACTCTATAAACTCCTACCTTCAGGATATTTATTGAGATTAAGTAACTGAGTCCCGATGACAGGAGAGCTTGAGCCCCTGGAAGGCAGGGATTGCTTTACTCATCTCTGAATCCCAGGACCGTACGCAGCGATGGGTACGTAGCAAATCTTTACTAAAAGTTTGTTGAATGAATGTATGAATGAATGACAGTTCCTCTCTCTGTGGAATTCAATTCGAAACTACCAGAACAGTGATTCTTGATTTATTCTTAAGGGGTGTGGGAATTGGGGGTGGGGGAGGAGCGGTGCCAAAGATCCCTCGAAAAGTAAAATAAAATGATGTGACTTTATTTTTCCCCAAGAAAGTATACATATGCACATAGGAAACTCTACATTCAATTTCAGGGGACTCCTGGGCCCCCTAAGGCCCATCCAAGAATCTCTGCCACAAAAGGTCTTTGAGATGAGGGACTTCAGTGCTGGATTCCACTGGAGTCATTTGGGTTTGTTTCCAGATGCAGGCATGGCAGCGTTCACCAGCCTTTTAGAGCTAACTGGCCCCAACTGCCCGTTATTTGTTCAAGCCTTCTAATGTGAACAAAGGCCCCATTGCTAAGCAGGTCAGGAGGTGCTTTTTGATAAGACTTAATCACAGAGATGAAAGGGCCTATGGGGATTAAATACCTGAGTGCTGACCCCTGGCCAGGCCAAATAAACAGGATCCAAAAGGGATTTGGCTTTTGCATACGGATGCATGAGATGTGGCTGAGTGGCCCACGCCTGCTCCATGACCACAGGGAAAAAACAAATCACAGTGTGTGAAAACAGTTCCATTGAAGGACATTATACCAAGACATTCAAATTATAAGTGGGTTGATTTCAATTTTTTATTCCCAGAATTACTGTTTAACTGATAGACATCAACCATATTTGGAGGCGCAGTGGTTCACACCTGTAATCCCAGCACTTCGGGAGGCTGAGGCGGGAGGATCGCTTGAATCCAGGAGTTTGAGATCAGCCTGGACAACACAGTGAGACACCACTTCTACAAAAAATAAAAAATTAGCTGGATGTGGTGGCACACTCCTATAGTCCCAGCTACTCAGGAGGCTGAGGTGGGAGGATAGCTTGAACCTGGGAGGTCAAGGCTGCAGTGAGCCATGATCACACCACTGCACTCAGCAGTGACAGTGAGACCCTGTCTCAAAAATCAAAACAAAACAAGCCATATTTGGTATACATACTTATCCTACCCCTAAGTAGAGTATCATAATAGGCATTTACTTTAGTAATGGTAAGACAGCTATTATTTATGTTCTCTGGAATTATATGAAATGGCCATTTATATACAAGTTAGAAATGGTCAAATATGGGCAATTAATGTATATCAACCTAGGAGGACCTCCATTTCCAGTGAATGCTTCTTGCTGAGTCCTAGCACAGGCAGGGCCCTGGAGATCATTTAGGCTGGTTTGCTCTCTGATAGGTTGAATAACTATAGCCTAGAGAGCTTAAGTCACCTGTCCAAGATCACAGGCCTCTCAAGTTGGCTGCAGTGCCTGGACTAGAACTCACATCACCCAAACCAGGGGCCAGCACTGACTGTCCTAGCAGAGGTCACACATTCCAATAACTCTGTTTTCATTGCTGTGACCAGTTGGCTTAACTGGATACAAGACATAAGATCAAGACCACGGTTTGAGCTTACACATGTCATTAGTGGTGCCCTGTCTCTAGGCTACAGAATGATCCCCTAATTCCAGCCACTCCTGTCACAAATGTGTGTTATTCATGACAAGGGCAATCAGGACACTATTAGGAAAGTAACATTCATTTGACCCCAAAGTCCAAAGTTTTCTTTTTTTTTTTTTTTTTGAGATGGAGTCTTGATGTGTCGCCCAGGCTGGAGTGCAGTGGCACGATCTGGTCTCACTGCAAGCTCCACCTCCCGGGTTCATTCTCCTGCCTCAACTTCCCAAGTAGCTGGGACTACAGGCGCCAGCCACCAAGCCCGGCTAATTTTTTTGTATTTTTAGTAGAGATGGGTTTCACCATGTCAGCCAGGCTGGTTTCGATCTCCTGACCTCAGGTGATCCGCCCACCTTGGCCTCCCAAAGTGCTAGGATTACAGGCGTGAGCCACTGCGCCTGGCCCCAAAGTTTTCTTTTCTTGAAACATGGTAGATTACTCGCATCACCCGGGCCTACAAAAGGCAGCAAAGTCTTTCATGTTCATATCAAGAAGAGAAAACAATATGATTACCTGCATTTACCATGAATCCTCCATTTAAAAAAACTCTCAAAATTTTCGTTCTAAGGCAATTAACAAAGACATGAGTACGGAAAACACAGGAAGGAAAGAAGGAAGAGTGGATGAGGAGCCAGGCCATATACCAGGAAAATAATTCCTTTTATCATTTTCTGGAAAAGGCAAATAGATAACTTTGTTACTTAATTCCTCAAAACATAAAGAGCGCGTGCTAAGACTTACCTATGCAGTGTGTGGGCAGGATGAAATTTCTTTCCAAAGCCAGGCTGTTCTGAACCTTCTTGCTGGTGTCAGCGAGCTCTCTTGTGGGTTGCACACAAGCCTCAGCCTGCTAGGCACCTTCACCTTACGACCATCTAAGCCCTTGCAACTGCAGTCTGCAATCCTAGGCTTTTATGAACCCACATGTTTAATCTAATCGTATGTGGAAAGTTAAATACTAACTGGCAGCTGGAATTCACCTTGGTGCCTCATGGAGGGGGTGCCTCAGGGACTCTGGCTTTGGGCAGAGTGGCACAAGTCCCTGCTCTGGGACCCTTCCTGCCAGCTCCAGCCAGGGAAGGACCTGGGCACAGTGAGCATCTCTCCCCAGAAGAAGTCTTCCTCTTAGGGTAGGCTTGGGGGACAACAGCATTCCCTGCCAGAACACGTGGGAAGGGCCGGGTGCGGTGGCTCACGCCTGTAATCCCAGCACTTTGGGAGGCTGAGGCGGGAGAAGAACCTGAGATCAGGAGTTCGAGACCAGCCTTGCCAACATGGTGAAACCTCATCTCTACTTAAAAAATGCTACTCTGTCCCTGCTACTCTGGAGGCTGAGGCAGGAGAATCACTTGAACCTAGAAGGCAGAGGTTGCAGTGAGCTGAGATCACACCATGGCACTACAGCCTGTGTGACAGAGTGACACTCTGTCTCAAAAAAAAAAAAAAAGAGGAAGGAGAAGGAGAAAGAAGAAAGAAGAAAGGAGGAGGAAGGAGGAGGAGGAGGAGGAGAAGGACAGGGCCCCAGGGAGAGGAGTCGAGAACAGCCATCTCTGGGTGGTTGGTGTGGGTTGAGGAGGTCAGTATAATTCCAGGCAAGTGCCATGTTCTGAAGATACTAAATACGCTAAATTTTGTGTAAATACTCCTCCATGGGACCATTTCCAAATGACTTTATAACAACATTGTTGTCTTGTAAAAGAGAAACGAGCCGCAAGGGTACTAAAGTACTACATGGAGGAGACGGAAGTAAGTCCAACAAAGAGGTTTTGAGGTTTTCGTTTTTGTTTGCTGTTGTTGTCGTTGTTTTGAAACAGAGTCTTACTCTGTCTCACTCTGTCACCCAGGCTGGAGTGCAGTGGCACCATCACAGCTCACTGCAGCTTTGAACTCTTGGGCTTGAGGGATCCTCCTGCCTCAGCCTCCCAAGTAATGGGACTACAAGTGTGTAGTACGCCTGACTAATTTTTATTTTTTGTAGAAATAGGGCCTTGCTCTCTTGCCCAGGCTGGTCTCAAACTCTTGACCACAAGGGATCCTCCAGCCTCAGCCTCCTAAGGCACTGGGATTACAGGTGTGAGCCATGGTGCCTGGCCCCCAGCAAAGTATTTAAAGACCTAGCAAGAGCTAAGCAAACTCTATTTACCAAAAGATCCTTTAGTATCATGGATTTGGGAGAACTGAGTCTTTATATTGGCTGTCATTTAGGAGTGCTAATGATTAACCTCAGGTAACCATTACCACAACCCGATGTAGAAGGTACTATGAACTTAGTCAAGGGAATCAGGGCACAAGAGGTCCGATGACATGGAGATGGAGCCATTTGGATTTGAATCCAGTTTAAATGGCAGCCACGGAAGTTACATTCACTCACTCAAAATCACTTCAAGATCATGTGGGTGGTCATTACTCTGTAACTTGTCTCATGGTTTTGTAAGAGGAAGGTTCACTTTGTTTTAAAATTGGAGTTTCATATTAAATGGTGCTCTGAACCATGTGGCTTGAAGCACACTGGGTGGCAAGAGGAAGATGGCTAAGATTTAAAATGATCTACAAATTATTGCAGAGTTAGCGTTATTACGTGTATTTTAAAGAAATAGAAGGATCCCTTTAACTCCGCACAAGCTTCTCATTAACACCATTTGTCCTCATGAGTTGCCTTCACTGAACAAGATAGGCAAACTCAGCCAGGAGGAACACTTGGATGGTGCAACTCAGTTCACCACGCCTCTGCAGAAACGGAAGCAAAACGTTCTAGTAAGAATTCCGCTAGGAGACGGTGCCACCTGCTGGTGGGAACAGGGAACTGAGGTCAATCTTCTAACTCAGCCCTTGTGGTTTAACTTCACTCTTGAATTCCCCGGTGCCCAGGAGAGGAGAATCAAAGCAGCATGTTTGACTACGCGTTGGTAATTACAGGCATGTAATTATAAATATATTTATTTCCCATAAGGAGAATATTTTTAAAAATCTTTGTTTTTTTCATACGAAATGTGATGTTCCCTTAAAAATGAATTAAAATAAAATTAAATTGTATGAATGAAATAAAAAGTAACTTATCTTCCCAGAAATCAATTTTAAGGGACAGCTCTGCTGTTTTGCTTGAATGAGTTCTCCCAGCGTGGAGCAGTCTTTGACCTCACATGGCACGTACTATCATGTTAACAACGTGTGGGTGATCACGAGAAACAGAAATACAATCTGTAAATTGAAATGCAACAAAATTCATTTCTTGTTTTAATAAAAGCAAATGTAGAATGTTTTACCCATTCAATGAAAAACTAAGTGGGAAAAACACTTTAAGAAAAAATTTTTAAACAGAAATCACCAGCTGGGCATAGTGGCTCATGCTTGTAATCCCAGCACTTTGGGAGGCTGAGGCGGGTGGATTACCTGAAGTCAGGAGTTCAAGACCAGCCTGGCAAAAATGGTGAAACCTCGTCTTTATTAAAAATACAAAAATTAGCTGGGCGTGGTGGCAGGCGTCTATAATCCCAGCTACTTGGGAGGCTGAGGCAGGAGAATCACTTGAACCCAGGAGGCGGAGGTTGCAGTAAGCTGAGATCATGCTATTGCACTCCAGCCTGGGCAACAGAGCAAGACTCTGTCTAAAAAAAACAACAACCAGAAATCACCAAATAAGGTGGTAGAAATAAATCTGCTGTGGCATAAATGTTTGTGTCCCCCCAAAATTCATATAGGGAAATCCTAACTCCCAATGTGATATTACTAAAAGGTAGGACTTTTGGGAAGTGGTTAGGCCAAGAGGATGGAGACCCAGTGAATGTGAGTAGTGCCCTTTTAAAAGAGGCTGCAGGGAAGTTTGCTTCTCCTTCCATCATGTGAGGTCACAGCTAGAAAGCGCCGTCTATGAACCAAAGAGGGAGACCTCACCAGACACCGCCTCTGCCAGTGCCTCGATCTTGGACTTCCCAGCCTCCAAACTGTGAGCAATACCTTTTTGTTGTTTATAAGTCATCCAGTTTATAATTTTTACTATGACTGCCCTAATGACTAAGATAATATTCAAATATATCTATAATCACAATATCCTTAAATAAAATAAGCACCTATGAAAAGAATTATTATTAAATTAAATAACAAAATAAAATCTAGCTATATGCTTCTTAAAAGATAAACATCTAGGCCTGGGGCGGTGGCTCACTCCTATAATCCCAGGACTTTGGGAAGCTGAGACAAGAGTTCGAGACCAGCCTGGCCAACATGGTGAAACCTCATCTCTACTAAAAATATAAAAATCAGCCAGGCATGGTGGCACACCCAGCTACTTGGAAGGCTGAGGCATAAGAATCACTTGAACCTGGGAGGCAGAGGTTGCAGTGAGCCAAGATCACGCTGCTGCACTCCAGCCTGGGTGAAACAGCGAGACTCTCTCTCAAAAAATAAAATACAAAATAAAGCGCATCCAAAATAAAAGCAAATGAAAACTTGAAAATAAAGTGATGAAAAAACATACCAAGCTAAGGCTAAAATGCAGAAATCTAAGAAAAAGTGAAATTTCAGGTGATCCATAGGATATGAAATGTCACTATAATTTAATAAAAGAAACAACCTGCGAGGAAGATAGTAAAATCATGGGCTTATACGTAGACTCAAAATATCCAAAGCAAAACAGGCAGGTTTACAAGAAATTGAGGCATCCACAATGGTAGGAATTAGGTTTCAGAAACTGATACATTTTTTTAAAAAGCAAACATATAGAATATTTGAGTAATAGAATTAATTACCTTTATAAAATGAATAGATAGAGACAACCCACACCTAACCAATAAATGATGTGCATTCTTTACAAGTGTCCATAAAACGGTTTTAAAAACTCACCATGTGCTGGGTCCAAAAGAAGTCCAACCACATTTTTAAATATCAGCTTTATATAGACTGGGTTCTATTACCACAATGCTGTTAAATTATCAATCAACAAAAATATAGTCTGTACACCTTAATATATCTGAAAACCAAAAAATAAGTGCATCACACTTAACATATGGATAAAGAGGAAAACACACAGATAATACGATATTAAATTACAAAGGAACTGCAATATATATGAAAACTTCTGGGATGTAGACAATGTGAACATTAGAGGCAAATTTATACAGTAAATGAATTCATTAAAAGGAAAAGAGGCTGGGCATGGTGGCTCATACCTGTAATCAGCCAGGTATGATTACCTGCTTGAAACTCTCCACTGGGTTCCTTTCACCTTGAAGATAAAATCCAGACTGCTTAGTGCAGCTGGCCAGGCCATGGGAAAGCTGGCCGCTGGTCCTTTCTGCGAGCTCACTTTCTTCTCACATAGTCTCATCCTGCTTCTCTGCTTTTTGTTTTGTTTTTGTCTTTGGATCTGTATTAGCTTCCCATTGCTGTTATAACAAATGACCACAAACTTAAGTGACTTAAACAACACATATTTATTATATTATCTTAAAGTTCTGGGGTCAGAAGTCCAAAGTGGATTTCACTGGGCTAACATCAAGATGGCAGCAGAGTTTCTTTTGGATGCTCTGGGGGTTGAGGCCGGGGGGTGGTGTGAATCCATTTCTTTACCTTTTGCAGCTTCCAGAGGCCACCTACATTCTTTGGCTCTTGGCCCTCTCCGTGGCATCCTGGCATCCCTCCAGCCTCTGCTTTGCTTGCTTGTTTGCTTGCTTGCTTGCTTGCTTTTTCTTTTTCTTCCTTCCTTCCTTCCTTCCTTTCCTTTCTTTCTTTCCTTCCTTCTTTCTTTCTTTTCTTTCTTTCTTCTTTCCTTCCTCCCTCCCTCCCTCCTTTCTTTCGTTCTTTCTTTCTCTCTCTCTTTCTTTTCTTTCTTTCCCCTTCCTTCCTTCCTTCCTTCCTTCCTTCCCTTCCTTCCTTCCTTCCTTCCTTTCTTTCTTTCTTTCTTTCTGAGTCTCATTCTGCCACCCAGGCTGGAGTGCAGTGGCACAATCTCAACTAACTACAGCCTCCACCTCCTGGGTTCAAGTGATCCTCCTGCCTCAGCCTCCCTAGTAGCTGGAACTACAGGTGCCCGCCACCATGCCAGGCTAATTTTCATGTATTTTTAGTAGAGATGGGGTTTCACTATGTTGGCCAGGCTGGTCTCAAACTCCTGACCTCAAATGATCTGCCTGCCTCAACCTCCCAAAACACTGGGATTCCAGGCGTGAGCCACCGCACCCAGCCCAGCCTCTTCTTTTGCGATCACATTTTCTCCCACTCTCTGAGCCCCCTGCCTGCTTCTTATAAGGAGCCTCGTGATTGCATTTGTCCCACCTGGATAATCCAAGATCATCTTCCCATCTCAAGATCCTTAACTTAATAATCACACTTGCAAAGTCCATTTTACCAGGTAAGGTAACATATTCACAGCTTCCAGAGATTCGGACAGGGACCTCTTCATGGTGCAGTTATACAGACTGCCTCAGCACCTTTGCATACGCTACTCTCTCTGCCTCTTAATGCTTTTCCCCCGATCTTGGCACAGCTTCTTCCTTTTTCACGTCAAATGATACCTCCTCAGACAGGCTTTCTCTTGCCTGTGCAATATACAATACTGACTCCCACACTGTCATCGGCTACCCCGTTTTATCTTCCTGATAGCGCTTTTTATTATTTGAATTGTGTGGGGATGCCATGTACTGTTGCCCAGGCAGGGCAGGGCTTAATCCAGGCAGTAGCAGTCACTTAGTCTATAGTTTGAATGGAGCCTGTGCATAGCCTCACAGCTGTGCATGGCGCCTTTGAATTATGAAGTTATCCTGTTTTACTGATTGTTTTTTTCTTTCCTGTCTCTAACAGAACTTGAGCTCCATGACAACAGGGACCTTACCTGTATTGCTCATTCTGTGTCTGGCTGGAAAAAAGCTCTCACTGTATCCCAAAAGAATGGTGATAATTCTAGATTCTGGCTGTGATGAAATAAACAATGCCACTGATTTACAAGGTACCAAGATTATCATTCCAATGAAGAATATTCTGGAAAAGAAACTTTTCACCTTTTCAAAACCATGAACAATACGTGACGTTTCTAGTGGAGCTCACGGAATAGGAAGCTTTCCTTGATGCTCTTGATGTGAGCACAGTGGTTTTGTGAAAAGCTGGAAATGGCGGCCTTGAGAATCTCTGGTAATTTCATTTAGCTGTGCACTGAGCTTCTACTTTCTCTATGCCTGGTTCAGAATATTAGAAGAGATGGCAATGATTCTGGAGTGGATTACACCATTTGACTGAGGAACCACTGGAATTTTCTTCTCCTCTAAGCTACACACAAGCATGACCACTTCCAATGAACAGGCTTCACCAAGAACTCTCCAAACATGTGGGGTTTCTTGAGTTTGTCAACGAAACAAGCAACTTTGTAGGATGCTTCTGAAATGCTGCTGCTGTGATAGGGCTAACCACGTTTTGATAAAGTTTATTCTCTTCTGATGGAGCCTTCACCCAAGGGACTTTCCCAGCCTTGCTGGCTTCATGCTTCTGGAATTGAGAAGCTTGTCACCAAGCATCAACAGGTCTGTTTTGCAACGGAAAGCCAGAGAACGCCTCAGCTTCCTTGTGTTCTATTTGCCCTGACATTACTCAACTTCAGCAAGACCCAAAGTTAACAAAGACGCCTGGCATGAGCCTAATGGCAGGGTATGTTCTGTGATTTGTTAGTGGAAAATGAATGTAACACAGAGATCATGTGGGCTGTGAGGCCCCCGGGAGCCTCCAGCACCCTTTCTTCCTGGAGCATGAATCTGGAGGGAAATGGTGCCGTATTCGGTTTGTTTTACGAAGGTTATTTTCAAAGAGGAAGATGATCAAAACAAACAGAAAAGAACCCCCAGTGTGCAGGCCACAGGTGTGTGGGGGTTGAAACTGGATGGGAAGGAGAGGGGGAAGTCTCGAATTCAAGGCGGCTTCATTTTTCCCAGGAACTATAAAAGGCCAATGGGCTCTTGTAGGAAGAAAGGAGATCAGCACAGGTGGGAGCAGAGAAAGGGCTCTCACAGCAAACTTTGCCGGCTTTCCAATTTTTCTGTAGATCAGGCTCCTTTTGGTTCTTTGCTTAGAACCATCAAGCTTCCTCTTCAGGCATCCAGCGCAGCCCTTTCCATATATGTGGTGGTTTTTTGTTTTGTTTTAATAGAGAAAAATGTTTATAAGCATTGTACACATTGTACACTGGAAATCTGCCAAGAGAGTAGGTTTTAGGTGCTCTTACCACACATACCCCCCACCACACACACACACAAGAACAAGGACACGTTAATGGTGCATGTAATATGTTAACGGTGTGTTAATTTGCTTGTCTGTGGTAATCACTCCATATATGTACGTCAAAACATCTTGTTGCATATAATAAATGCAGACAATAAAAAAGAAAATCTTGGCTGGGTGTGATGGCTCTTGCCTGTAATCCCAGCATTTTGGGAGGCCAAGGAGGGAGGATCACAGGCCAGGAGTTCGAGACCAGACTGGGTAACATAGCAAGACCCCATCTCTACAAGAAAATTTTAAAAAGAAAATCTTTAAAAAGTTAAAAGAGAAATATTGAAGAACAGTGAAAACATGTGTTATAGAAATTATTTTAGTTCTAGTTTAAAACTTTTATTTGTTTGTAAATAAAAATACTTGATGTTTACATTCCATCTTTATTAAATGTTGTATCTTTTTCTGACAGATGTGTATGTATTAGTTCACTTTTACACTGCTATAAAGACATACCCGAGACTGGGTAATTTATAAAGAAAACAGGCTAAACCTCTTAAACTTTGGCTCATGGTTCTGCAGGCTATACAGGAAGCATGATGCTGGCATCTGCTCAGCTTCTGGGGAGGCCTCAGGAAACTTACAATCATGGCGGAAGACAAAGGGGGAGCCAACACTTCTCATGGCCAGAGCAAAAGGAAGAGGTGGGGGGGGGAGTGCCACACTTTTTTTTTTTTTTTTAATACTCTAAGTTCTAGGGTACATGTGCACAACGTGCAGGTTTGTTACATATGTATACATGTGCCGTGTTGGTGTGCTGCACCCATTAACTCATCATTTACATTAGGTATATCTCCTAATGCTATCCCTCCCCTCCCCCCTCCCACAAAAAGAACCAGCTCTCACGAGAGCTCCCACTATCACGAGAACAGCACCAAGGGGATGATGGTGCTAAACTATTCATGAGAAATCCACCCCCATGATCCAATCACCTCTCACCAGGCCCCACCTCCAACATTAGGGATCACAATTCGACATGTGATTTGTTGGGGACAGAGATCCAAACCATAAAGACATATTTTTTGACAACATCTCCTTATTGTCACAGCCCTTTATTTGGGCAGATTTTGAAGTGGGTTTTCCCTGGAACTTTTGTTTCTAATTCAAAGACAGAAACCCAGGATGGAGAGTGTTCAGGGCAGGAAAAGCGCCCCCAGCTTCTCCCTGGGAACACACACCCCTCACCATGAATTCCCACCTTCTGCTTTCCCGATGCTCTCAGGTTTGGACTCCACGGGGGATGTCCGCCAAAGTCAAGCACCTTCTCCATTAAGAGATCTTTTCAAAGGATTCCATGTCCTTGAAAATTTAGAACAAACCCATGGTTCCTTGCCTTGTCTTAAAGGAAGCTCATCTCCAGGCCTCTCTGGGATTGGCTGAAATCCCAGAAAGCCACCCAAAGTGGGGTGGCTTTCAGAATTTGCTTCCAGTTAGCAACCTCACGGAGATAGCACAGCTGGACTGAGTATTCAGAAAGGGCATGGCCCAGGAGAGCCTGCTGTCCACATCTGGAGAACCTCTGCCAACCACAGTCTCGTTTATTCTCTTTCAAGCCTCTCTAGGCAGCATGTTTAGCATAGGGGTCCCTTTTGCTAGGGCCAGAGAAAGAAAAATCTAAATCTCAGGCTGTGGTGTTCAAAATGGCCACACTGTGTCCCCACTGTGCTGCCGAGTGTGCCTGGTTCCTAAGCAGCAGCAAAGTCCAGAGGTGTCACCTCTGCAGTGACAATGAAAACCAACCTCACGTGCTCTGGGCAGGTGGCGCTCCCTCCGCTGCCTGCAGCGGCTGCCAACAGCCCAGAGAAAGGCTTTGGAATTTGCTTTTCTTTTTTTCCAATTTTTTTCAAGTTTTAGAGAACGCAGGATACAACCATTTTGTACATTTCTCTCTTTTTAAGTTATTTTTTCAAAGAATTTATAGATTCGCAGGAAATTGCAAAGATGTTGTGTGTACCCTTCACCCAGCTTCTTCCAATAGTAACATGGAACACAGCTATAGTGTAATATCAAAAGTAGGAAACTGATGCTGATACAATCCTTGTAGCTACATAGACCACAGACCATATTCACATTTCACCATTTTTTCCATGCACTCATTTGTGTGTGTGTGTGTAATTTGATGCTTTTTTTTTTTTTTTTTTTTTTTTTTGAGATGGAGTCTCTGTTGCCCAGGCTGGAGTGCAGTGGCGTCATATTGGCTCATGCAACCTCCACCTTCCAGGTTCAAGTGATTCTCTTGCCCCAGCCTCCCAAGTATCTGGGATTACAGGTGCCTGCCACTACTCCAAGATAATTTTGTATTTTTAGTAGAGACGGAGTTTTACCATGTTGGTCAGACTGGTCTTGAACTCCTGACCTCAGGTGCTCCACCTGCCTCAGCCTCCCAAAGTGCTGGGATTACAAGTGTTAGCCACTACACCCAGTGATGCAATTTGTGTGTGTGTGTGTGTGTGTGCCAGGGACAAAGTCTTGCTCTGTCACCCATGCTGGAGTGCAGTGACATGATCACAGCTCACTGTAACCTCAAACTCCGGGGCTCAAGCAATACTCCTGCCTCAGGCCCCCAAGTAGGTGGGACTACAGACATATACCACCATACGCAGTTAATTTTCTTGTGATTGTTATTTTTTATAGAGATGGGATCTTGCTAGGTTGCCCAATTCCTAGTCTCAAGTGATCCTCTCTCCTAGGCTTCCCAAAGTGCTGGGATTATAGGTGTGAGCCGCCACACCCAGCCTTGATATAATTTAATCTGATGTACAGATTTGGGAAACTACCACCACAACCAAGGAAAAAAATTGCTGTATCACCCTGAAGAAACTCCCTAGTGCCACCCCCTTAATAACTGAACCCTTTCTCCAATCCCTAGGCCATGGTAACCACTAATCAGGTATCCTTCTCTATGTATCTGTTATTTTGAGAACGTTAGAGAAATAAGAACAGACAGCAGGCAACCTTTTGAGATCAACTTTTCCTCACTTTATTTAATGCTCTTGACATCCATCCGAGTTGTGTATATCAAGAGCTAATTTTGTTTTATTGCTAACTAGTATTCCATCATATGAATATTTAACCATTAAATATCTGTTACTCTGGGTTATTTCCAGTTTTTGCTATTGCAAATAGAGATGCTATGAAAGTTCATGTACAGGTTTTGTTGTGAACATACATTTTCATTTCTTTGGGCAATCTCTCGGTTACATAGCAGGTGCATGACTAATTTTATAAGAAACTGCCAAATGAGTTTTCAGAGTTGCTAGACCATTTTACATCCCTACCAGCAATGAATGAAGATCCAGCTGCTCCAAATCCTCACCCACAAAGCTGTGCTGTTTGTATTCCTTGGTCATGAACTCTTATGATTCAAGAATGTTAGAATTAGCCAGGCATGGTGGCTCACCCCTGTAATCCCAGGATTTCAAGAGGCAGAAGTGGGAGGATCGCTTGAGTCCAGGTTTGAGACCAGCCTGGGCAACACAGTGAGACTCCCATCTCTACAAATAAAAATAAAAATTAGCCAGGTGTGGTGGCGCATGCTTGTGGTCCCAGCTACTCAGGAGGCTGAGTGGGGAGGATCACTTGAGCCCAGGAGGTCAAGGCTGCAGTGAGCTGTGCTTGCGCCACTGCACTCCAGCCTGGGCAACAGAGTGAGACAATGTCTCAAAAAAGTACAAAACAGCTATATGGGGCCTTAAAGATGATCTAGTCCAGCCTGTTGATTCCACAGAAAAAGGAACCAAAACTCTATAAGCATCAATTCCTTCTTTGAAAATTCTTAGTATTTAGGCTGGGTGTGGTGGCTGACACCTGTAATCCCAGCACTTTGGGAGGCTGAGGTGGGCGGATTGCCTGAGCTCAGAAGTTCAAGACCAGCCTGGCCAATATGGTGAAACCCTGTCTCTACTAAAAATACAACACTTAGCCTGCTGTGGTGGTGCATACTGCAGTCCCAGCTACTGGGGAGGCTGAGGCAGGAGAATCGCTTGAACCCAAAAGGTGGAGGTCGTAATGAGCTGAGATCGTGCAACTGCACTCCGACCTGGGCAACAGAGCGAGACTCTGTCTCAAAACCAAACCAAACCAAAACAAAGTATTAGTATTTTTCACTACCTTCCCTGTTTGCCCAGTCTCAGAAAGAACTGTCTCCTCTTCATAACATCTCTGGAAACTTGTCAAAGGTTGGGCAGGAACTTAGGTCCTTGTTGGAGCCTCTGGGAAAGGTCTTGCCCAGGAAACTTGACCTTGTGCTCTGCTTCCGTTAGAGAGCTCAGGCTCCAGCAGCAATTTCAGATTCTCATGTGTCTCGACTCTTCAAGCAACCCTGCATTATCTACTCTCAGGAAATTACTGACGGCAGCAAAGTTCAAAAGCAATCTGAACCTACAGCCCACAGCCAGCACTTTAAGGTTCACCCTGCCCATTAGTAACGTCAGCAGCCATTGCTACCGGCTCAGCTACTCCCATTTATTGAGCAATTCCTGAGTGCCAGGCAATGTGCAAGAAACCTTATTTACTTATGTATTTATGTATTTATGTATTTATTTTAAGTAATAGCTTCTTTAAAAAAACAACGTATATTTTAGGTTCAGGGGTACATGGGCAGGGGTTGTTAGATAGATAAACTTGTGTCATGGGGGTTTGTTGTAACGATTATTTTGTCACCCCGGTACTAAGCCTAGTATCCAATAGTTATCTTTCCAGCTCCTCTCCCTCCTCCCACCCTCCACCCTCAAGTATTCTCCCGTGTCTGTTGCTCCCCTCTTTGTGTCCATTAGTTCTCATCATTTAGCTCCCATTTATACGTGAGAACACACAGTATTGGGTTTTCGGTTCCTGTGTTAGTTTGCTAAGGATAATAGCCTCCAGCTCCATCCACGTTCCTGCAAAGGACGTGATCTTGTTCTTTTCTATGGCTGCGTAGTATTTCATGTCGTAAGAAACGTTATATACCATGGCTCTGGTTTTATGCCAACCCTGCAAGGTAGTTACAAAGAACCTCATCTGACAGCTGAGAAAAAAAAAAGGCTGCGAAAACTCACACTCTGAATGAAAAGTTTTGGACAAGAGGACCCAGGTTCTTTTGCACAACTCCTCACAATTCAAAATGCAGAAAATATTGCTTTTGGTGATATAAATAGCCTTTGCTGCTTTTTTTTTTTTTTTTTTTTTTGAGACGGGGTCTCACTCTGTCACCCAGGCTGATGCAGTCACGGCTCACTGCAGCCTTGACCTCCTGGGCTCAACAGATCCTCCCACCTCAGGCCGGCACGCGCCACCACGCCTGATTTTTGTATTTTTTGTAGAGATGGGGTGTCGCCATGTCGTCCAGGCTGGTCTCCAACCTCCAACTCCTGGGCTCAAGCGATCCTCCTGCCTCGGCCTCCCAAAGGGCTGAGATTACAGGCAGGTACCACCGCGCCTGGCCTTCTGCTGCTTGCTAAACTTTTAAAAGCGCGGTGGGATTCTCTCTTCCTGGGTTCTGTACCTGAAATTTGGGTAGCTGCCGCCAGGTGGCGCCAAAGCAGAGCTTTATTAATCCAGGGGACCGGCTACACTTTCCCACAGCCCTTAACTGATTTGACATCACGGTGCTTGCGGAACTAACCATGACATTTCTAGCACAGTAAGCTCTTTATTAAAATAGCAGACATCCTTGCTTCCTTGAAAATCATTAACTATTAACATCTGCACATCTTTCTGGAAAGGATACACTTTACAGCAACCAGTAAAGAAATACAACATCTAGATATAACGTAAAACCTTTCTTATTAAACGTTTTAAACTGCTGCTTATGCTAACTTCACCTTTTCTGAACACAGATGTTCTTGGGAAATGGATGTGTTCAGACCCTTACAGCATTTGAAGTGATTAAAAGCCATGCATTTCTTTGCAGTTCTCTGTGCAGATGAAGTTAAAATGTATCAGTAGCTTTGTTTAATGCCAGGTTTGTTCGAGAATGTTCTGAGAACCTAAGCCCTTTTGTTTTGATTGCCAATGCCCGATTTCTCATAACCCATTAATTTCCCTCTATTTCTTTCTACATGGATAGATTATTTTCTTTTTCTTCATTCTCCCATAAAAGGAGAAAAAGAACTGCTCATATATGCTTCATGTCCCAGTGACCTCTTGTGGTTGTTTTTCCTAGTTTGGATAGTTCCTATACAGGAGTTTTTCTTCCTCATTCTCTTTTCTTTGAATTTTAAGTAGGGTGACCAAGTTGCAGTAGTTTGCCTGAGAACTTTTCCATCCTGTGTCCTGAGAATCCCCTTAGTCCCAGGCAAAGCAGGATGGCTTGTGGCCCTAGCTTTTGGTTAGAGCAAAAGTTAGCCTATGCTGAATTTAAGATTCAGATTCAACTTCAACCACTGTAACAGGCCTCATTATCAGTCACAGACCTATTTTTCATTCATTCCTTCAGCAAATCCACTCTGCCATCCCAAATCCATCTCAGTGACTCTTAACAAGTCCACCTTTCACTGCAGGTTTTTGTTTGTTTGTTTGTCTGTCTGTTTGTTTTTTAAGATGGAGTCTCACCCTGTCTCCCAGGTGAGAGTGCAGTGGCGCGATCTTGGCTCACTGCAACCTCCACCTCCTGGGTTCAAGCGACTCTCTGTCTCAACCTCCTGAGTAGCTGGGATTACAGGAGTGCACCACAACGCCCAGCTAATTTTTGTATTTTTAGTAAAGGCAGGCTTTCACCATGCTGGCCAGGCTGGTCGCGAACTCCTGGCCTCAAGTGATCTACCTGCCTTGGCCTCCCAAAGTGCTGGGATTACAGGTGTGAGCCACCTTTTCCTTGGGGCTACCACTGCCCTCACTCTGGAGCCTTAAAAGCTTCTGCTGCAAGCTCAAGACAGCTCCTGGGGGAAGTAGAAGAGGGGACCAGTAGAATGTCATGATGTCCCATGGGGTCTCAGCTCAGATAGGGACAGCAGTGTCCAAGAGTTTTTAAAATCTACCTCAAACTTCAAAATTCCTCGTTACCCTTCTGGGAATAAAATCTCCCCAAATTTGTTTTCCATGAGGTTTATATTTATATTTATAGAAGCTAGCATTTAGGAGGGATTCATAATTCAGAAGCGGTCTTAATTTTGCATCAGACCTCAAAATTGAAGCCGAGGAGGTAGCGGTGACTAGGGTTGGGGGAGAGGAATTCGCCTGAGAGATTGTCCTCTATTCCCAAATAAGTTCTGTCTCTCTTTCCCAGTCAGACTCTCTATAAAAGGGAAAACTGGACAACAGGCAGTGGGAAAGAGAGCACGGCCTGGCAACTTTCTGTGAAACACGTACACCATGCTGTTTACAAATTCCTGTAGCCAGCCCCGGAATCCAAATGTAGACAACTCTGTTTACGTAACGAAAATAGACACTCCCGCCATGTGATTAAGGTGGCTACTGGGAGTTGGGCCCCTGTGAGGAGACATTTGCTGCAGCTGGGGCCAGAGGGGAGCACGGGACACAGGATCCCCTGGGACCTGGGGCAGGTATGAAGTTTTTTAAAGATGAGTTTTCTGGTCCGGAAATCTCCCAGGATAGGCACATTTAAGATGCAAGGGGGAGCTGACAGAAGTCACAGGCTGGCCCTTTCTTTGCTGCCCATCCCAGAGGATGGAATCCTTCATCAAAGGGGAACTAGTCCAGCAAGCCGCAGCATCACCCCTCCCAGCAGGGGACAATAAGGGGTCCGAGACAGCCAGCTCCTTTCTCAGCATGGGGTTTGGAATGAGGCCCCCTCCTGCCCACCAGAAGACTTCCAGCATATGGTTCTCATCAGCCACCCACTGTCTGGGTCAGTAAAGAGGCTCGAATGTTCCAGGGCCAGGAGATGCACAGCCCAATAAAACATTCCCTCCGAACCCTGATCCTGAACCCACCATTGCCTTCACACCTCTGCACCCCCGGTCTTGTGACTCAGATGGCCTTCATCCAAGAGCCTCATCTTCGAGATGCAGCTCAAATGGCATTTCCTCTCCAAATGTTCTCCAGCCCCTTCCCATCCAGAAGAAGCCATTATTCCCTCCCCTGGGCATTGTGGTCACCCGTCTCTAGGTCAGTCCACTCCACTCGTAGTCACCTCCAACCCTGCAGTCAGGGCTTAGGTTTCATGATCTTTCCACCAGCCTTGGCCCTGGTATAGTGTTCACCACAGGCAACTCCACTGTTACATGGCTTATCTCTCTGAGTCATTGGAAGACAATGTTCAGGGGACCAAGTATCTAGTCCAAAAGACAAGAGCAGGAGCTGTGGTGCAGTGTTCAAAATTTGGGATGCTTAATTCATCCCATTGATTCCCTGCATCCTGAAGAAGGAGGCCAACATTCTTATCCTGGCTTCTGAGGCCAGGCATGGCCGCCTGGCACCCGCCCTAGCTCATGCTATGCTGGGCTTCTCCTAGCTATCTGCACTCCGGGCCTCTTGGATTTCTCAGTTATTAGAAGGATCCCTGTGCCCTGGGGGACTTGTACCCTGTGTCCTTCCCTGAGCCTGTTTTCCTGCCCCTTCATTTCCACTCCCTGCTACATCTACTCACTGTTCAGGTCTCTACTTAAACCCCCCTCCTTAGGGACAACTTCCTGGGTAGCGTCTCCCTCTCAGTTAGATGAAGCCCCTCCTTATATGTTTCCATCACATGCCAGGGGCTGCTGCTCTGTGTGACTTGTATGCAGGCGGCAGGGACAGGGTCGAATCCGGGGAGCCCAGCCTCGGCTCCCTGGGCCTCACTATCAGCACCCAACCATTTGCTACTTTCCTGCTTGACTCCTAGAGGACAAGAACTCCATCTTTTCCTCCACGGTCTTCCCAGGGCCTAGGAATGAATGAACTAATAAATAAACCAATGACTCGACCGAAGGGGCCCTAGAGGAACCCAGCAGGGAGAGCCTTGAGCAACCAACCAGCATTGATGTCACCTTGAGGCAAGACCAAGCCGGGACTCAAAGGTGGTCCACTACAAAAGGGGCTTCTGGGCAACAAAGGGTGACTGTTCTCTCCCCACACCAGCGGGATCTTTCAAGGCAATTGGGTCAGAGGAGAAAAGGCCACAGAAAAACCCCACGGTTTTAAGCTGAGTGCTGTTTTCGCTTGTTCCTTGGAAAAAATAAAAGTGTTTGTCACTGAGTTCCTCAGGGGTCTGTGGGGGGCTGCACATGTAGCAGAAGGAAGGAAAGCTCCTGACGGAATCTTCGATCTTAGGCAGACTCAAGGAGAAAGAGGCCCCACTGAAGTCACACTTGGATGCCAAGCTCACGGTGCAAGGGAGGGCACTGTGGCTGCCAGGCCTAGCCCGGCACACACAGAGGTTATTCACAGCACCGTGGCCACAGCCGGCTCCCACCCGCCCGCCCTGCACACCCCCGGTAGCAAACAGAACGCTCTGTCTCGGTTCCTGAGTCAAGCCTGCACAGAATTAACTGCAATAATTGGCAGGTGGGCCTCTGGCTGCTGGGTTTTAATTCACCAGGGGCCCATGAAAAAAAACTGGCTGTTCCGCAGCAGCGGTATTTAGCTTGGGATCCGAGAAGTTTCAGCTTTCCCTGTCAAGAAATGAGCTGTGTGGCTGCAGCTGCCCTCGGCCAGCAAGAGCTCCAGAACAGCCTTGGAGAAAGAGGCCCCCTCCTGCCAATCATTGGTTCCTTCCTGGGGAAAGAAGAGGAGATAGCCCTTTTCCTTGACCTGCTGCCCCTCTTGGGAGCACAAGATAATGGAGAAGAAAGGAAGTAGTCTTTCTGGGAGGATTTATTTTTCTGGATGGAAGGGGGTGATCGTCACCTCCAGAAACTGTCCAGGTCATGAATTCCCTTGTAATCATTCCCATGAACACGTGTGATAACAGGGATGCTTATCCCAATCCTTAGCTGAGCCACCATTTTAACAGGAGCTGCTGCCCATGCTGCAGGAGTTAGCCATGGCCACTGCTGCTCCTGCTGTGTGCCCACTGCAGGCATCACTAATCAACAATGGTTATCTTTTCCACTGAGGCTTAGACTCAGAATCCTTCTCAATCCTGTGGTCCAGGAAGGCATAACAAATTGATAGAAGCTGGCATGGGAGCTGAACAGGATTGGCCACTTCAATTTAGTAACTCACAAGAGGCCTAAATATCGTTATAATATTGTCAGAAAGTTATAATATCATCAGAAAGCTTCTGGCTGGACACAGGGACTCATGCTTGTAATCCCAGCACTTTGGGAGGCCAAGGCGGGAGGATCACTTGAGGCCAGGAGTTTGAGGCTTCAGTAAGCCATGTGCATCACTGTGCTCCAGCCTGGGTGAGAAGGTAAGACCCTGTCTCTTTTAAAAAAAAAAAAAAAGTTCCTTGAAGATAAGAGTGAAGTGATCCTGCCCTACTTCAGGACTGTGGCTTTGATGCCAATTCCTGCCCAAAGCTGAATGTTCAGGATAGAGTTCAAATGGTGTTTCCACCCCCTCCCCATCCAGAAGCCTCCTCTGGTCATTGTGGTCACCCCTCTGGGTCGGTCCACCCCAGTCACAGTCACCTCTGATCCTGGAGTCAGGGCTTAGGTTTCTGATGATGACCACTGGACAGGATTTCACTGGAGACCCAGGCACGGTGGCCCAGGGCTGGGACAGCCACTGCCAGGGACTCATCCTTTCTACTCACCCCATCCCGCCCTTGAAACTTGTCCTTCAATTGGAGTTTTTGCCCGCATTTGGCTACCGCAGGGACAGAGTCAGCCACCACCCCAAAGTCAGTTCTGAGAGACAGCTGCCCCCTCCGCAGTGGCTTCCAGCCAATGCCTCCTCATCTCTCCGGCTCAGCAGGCTGAGTCTGGGCTCTTTATTGTTGGAAGCTAATGGGAAGTGATGGCATGAGAAGACTGCAGCCTCCAGGGCTGGGAAATGGTGAACAAGTGGCTTCCCTGGGGTCAGGCCCACATTCTCCAGAGAGGAGAAGGCCCTACATTCAGGCGCCAGGTAACACCAGCTATTCCTTCATGGACGAGGGTCCTTGCAACCTCGGGCGTCCTTCCAACGGGCTTTAGGAGGATGTCTCCTTCTAGATTCCCTTACCCAGGCTGTTTTTCCATATGTTAGAGACAAAAGCTGGAAGCAATTATAATAGTGCCACCCTCTTTTCAGCCCGAGGCCAGGAAGGAGCACCCTGTGCCATCCAAGTTGGGTGCTGTGCCCTGAATTCTAACCTATGGTCCTAAGAAGGAAGGAAGCCTTGGCAGCTCCCTCCTTCCCTCCCACCTAGCTGCATGCTGGGAGGGCTAAGTGCTTGAGTTTCTGAGTCAGACTCTCTGGGATTTGGGCTGTCCCTTGAGCTAAGTCTGTTTCCTCACCTGCAAAATGGGAATAATGATATTATCTCCTGGGATCGCTGGGCAAACCAAAACAAATAGTCCACACAAAATGCCCAGCACATGCTGAACACTTACTGAATGCAGGCTATTCTTTTTTTTTTTTTTTTTTTTTTGGAGACGGAGTCTCGCTCTGTCGCCCAGGCTGGAGTGCAGTGGCCGGATCTCAGCTCACTGCAAGCTCCGCCTCCTGGGTTTACGCCATTCTCCTGCCTCAGCCTCCCGAGTAGCTGGGACTATAGGCGCCCGCCACCTCGCCCGGCTAGTTTTTTGTATTTTTTAGTAGAGATGGGGTTTCACCGTGTTAGCCAGGATGGTCTCGATCTCCTGACCTCGTGATCCGCCCGTCTCGGCCTCCCAAAGTGCTGGGATTACAGGCTTGAGCCACCGCGCCCGGCCTGAATGCAGGCTATTCTTAATATGAGGTCAATATTTCAGCGATAGCATCCTCTGTATGGATTTTTTTTTTTAATTGTGATAAAGTACACACAACTTAACGTTTACTTTTTTTTTTTTTTTTTTTTAAGATATGGAGTCTCCCTTTGTCATCCAGGCTGGAGTGCAGTGACACAATCACAGCTCACTGCAGGCTTCTACTCCTGGGCTCAAGCCATCCTCCCAGCTCAGCCTCCTGAGTAGTTGGAGCTACAAGTGTGCACCAACACACACCAAATTTACTACCTTGAAGTGTGCAATTCAGTAGCTTAAGTACCTTCACAATGCTGTGCAGCCATCTGCTATCTAGTCCCAGAACTTTTTCACCACCCTTTAAGTCACTCCCTATTTCTCCCCTGCCCCTTTCTTCTGGCTACACTAACCTGCTTTCTGTGTCTATGGATTTGCCTATTTGGGACATTTCATATAAATAGAATCATATAGTATGTGGGCTTTTGCATCTGGTTTCTTTCACTTAGCATAGTATTTTCAAGATTCCTCCATCTATAACATACATTGATACTTCACTCCCTTTTATGGTTAAATAATAGGTTATTGTATGGATAGGATATACCACATTTTGTTTATCTATTCATCTGTTGATGGAAATTTGGGTTCCTTCCAACTTTTGGCTATTGTGAACGGAGATACTATAAACATTTGTGCACATGTTTTTACTTGAACACCTGTTTTCATTGTAGGGGTTTACACCTGGGCTGGAATTGTTGGGGCATATGGGAATTCTGTGTTTAAATTACTGGGACACCACCAAACTCTTTTCTATAGTGACCATTTTACTTTCCCACCAGCAATGTTATAAGGGTTCTAATTTTCCCATATCCCTGCCAACACTTGTTATTTTCTCTTTTTCTTTTTTTTGAGACAAAGTCTCACTCTGTTGCCCAGGCTGGAGTGCAGTGGCATGATCTCAGCTCACTCCAACTTCTGCCTTCTGGGTTTAAGTGATTCTTCTGCCTCAGCCTTCCGAGTAGCTTGGATTACAGGCACCAGCCACCACGCCCAGCTAATTTTTGTATCTTTAGTAGAGATGGTGTTTCACCATATTGGCCAGGCTGGTCTTGAACTCCTGACCTCAAGTGATCCACCTGCCTTGGCCTCCCAAAGTGTTGGGATTACAGGCGTGAGCCACCGCATCCGGACATTTTCCTTTCTAAAAAATAATTGTGGGGCCGGGCGCGGTGGCTCAAGCCTGTAATCCCAGCACTTTGGGAGGCCGAGGCGGGCGGATCACAAGGTCAGGAGATCGAGACCACCCTGGTTAACACACTGAAACCCCGTCTCTACTAAAAATACAAAAAATTAGCCGGGCGTGGTGGCGGGCACCTGTAGTCCCAGCTACTCAGGAGACTGAGGCAGGAGAATGGTGTGAACCCAGGAGGCGGAGGTTGCAGTGAGCCGAGATCATGCCACTGCACTCCAGCCTGGGAGACAGAGCCAGACTTTGTCTCAAAAAAAATAAAAATAAAAATAAAAAATAAAAATAAAAATAAAAAATAAAAAATAATTGTGGCCATCGCCGTGGGTGTGAAGTGTTATCATACTGTTGTGGTTTGGATTTGTGTTTCCCTAGTGACTAATGACATAGTGCATCTTTTTCATGTGCTTATCAGCCATTTGTTTATCTTCGTTGGAGAAATGTCTATTCACGTCTTATGCTCATTTTCTAATGAGCATTTTCTCTTTTTGTTGTTTCTCCGATGTGTTTTAGGTCATTTGCTAGCCAAGGGGTCTGGAAAAAGTAAAAAAAAAAAAAAAAAAAAAAAAAGGCATGAAAGTGTGGGGTAGGGGAGGGTTGCAAATTCCAATTCACAGTGCAACCTGGATGTGCAGGAAATAAAGTCAAGTCCCTTTATTTTGTCTAAAACTTATTTGTCTTCTTTCTGGGTCTTTACTGCTGATTAGTAGGAAAAAGAACTTTTAGTGCTATCTGCTTTATAACTTAGATCCTAAATTTAAACAGCTTTCGCAGTTATGTTCAGACTTTCTAGGAAAAACAAAACAAACACAAGTTATAAGTCACTGAGGTTTTTCTTCCCTGGCCTGAAGGTGGTCACAGCCTCTGAAAGTGTGGGGTGGTGGTGGGTTTGCAACCAAAGCAGAGAGGACGCCTGAGCCTCTGTGGTGCGCGGACTTCCGCCACCGCCTCCTCCTCCTTCTCCTGGGCCATGTCCTGTCTTCTGATTGCATCTTGCCACACTGCACATGGTGTTCCAGAGGCTGTGGCTGTGTACTCAGTCTTTACTTGGCTCTGTCAGAGGCCTCCTGTTCCCCAGGACTCTGCCTCCCCTTAGAGGGACTCTGGCTGTGACTTCCCCTGGGCTCTCCTTGCCAAGATCCCACCCCAACCAGATCCTCAATTCCCCTGGGTCCTATGTTCACCACACATAAACCAAGGGCAGCTCAGGAAGGTGAAAGCCCGGGGGTCTACCTGCAAGCCACCCTGTACCTCCTCCGTGTTTGTGTGGAGGAGCTAACCCCAGGGCCGCTGTAGCATCCTCCCAGAGCCCCAGAGAGGGAGCAAACAGAGGGACAGACGACCAAAGCCTCTGACGGCTCAGATGAAGGAGAATTCAGGAGGTGGTAATTAAACCACCTTGAAGGGTGAGGGAAGCAGGTGAGGTGGGGGTGAGATCTCTGCCTCTGAGTCTCCTCAGCATCCCACAGCAGTCAATTGTTTGGGCTGCCTGGGATAGGTGAAAGCTCTGGGAGGTTGAAGCCAATACTTCAGGGGCAATTCCTCTCTGAATTAGAGGAAACATTCAAATGGCTGCCTTGAGCCCATCTCTGTCATTGACCATGAAATCCCCCAACTTACTGCCGAAATCTACAGGGTCCACATTTGCAACCCCTCCTGCCAGTCCTGCAGGCTCACAAGAAGGTATATTCCCCTCCCTAGCTCTTTGAAGCTAATTCTCCCACCTTTGCTCTCATAATTCCCTATCCCTCCATGTTCAAGAACTGGACTTTAATCCCAGGAAGAGTGCAAAGCAGAGAAGATGCCCTGCTCTGATCTGCAGAGAAGTGGCTGGTCACTTGGTTTGTTGCTGCTGGCTCTGAAAAGCAGAAATGTCTGTGACATCCGCTGCCTGATGAATGTTCATGCCCTGATCTGCCTGTCCATGGCCTGCAAAATCGTGGGCACGTAAGGACCTCTGTGATGAGGGGGAGAGGGACCAAATCTCCATCCCAGGGAGCACCCCCGTGGAGGTAAAAGAGGCTTGAAAAACAAGTAAAAAGAGAATGCTCAAGAAGACACCATTTAAGTCTGAGAAGAAGACTTCTTGGAGCTAAAAGAAAACCTTCTTTTTTTTTATTTTAAAAAACTCAGAAAATGGACTGAAGAGAGGAGGATCACTGTTGGGTAGTGAATTTGAGGTTTAGAAGATCAAGTTCACGACATTAAATAGCATTTCTCTTCCACAAAGAGGTGGAACCCAGGAGGGAACAGTAAGGGACTTAAAGGACAAAACGAGAGGCATGACATTCAAATAGTAAACGTTCCAGAAGGAAAGAGAGAAAGAAAGAGAGAACAGATGGAAGAGAAATGCTATTTAAAAAATAACAGGAAAATTTCCCTGACCTGCTAGAAGACTTTAGATTGCATATTGAAAGGCCCAAGTCTCAGACAGGGTTATTTTTTAAATCACACACACCTAGACAGAACTTGGTGAAATCTCAGAATTCTAAGGGAGAGCAAAGGGTTGGAAGGGAAGGACAACTTGTTCTGATTACATCGTTGTGTTGTTCTGATGTGTACTGTGAAAATGAATGCTCATTATTTTAAAAATGTTTAAGAAGAAATGTCATCAAAATGCCTTTCCATGCTTTTCTTCTGCCGATGGCCCTCTCAGCACGGCATCTGCAGAAACTCACCACCCTGGGCCCAGTGCCTCCCATCCTGGTCCTCTGGCTCTGCTTCCTACACCAGGGCCCAACACCTTCAGACCGAGCACCTTCAGGGCAGCCAGCGCTTCCTGGAGCCTGGAACTGTGCTTGGTGTTGAAATGCAAACGTGAACAAGGCTTGATTCCTGCCTTCAAGGAGTGCAAGGGTCCTCAACCAGGCCAAGTGTCTGGGCTTTGCTCTTTTTGTTCTTTACTGATTCTCAGAGGCATTGATGGAACCAGAAAAATTCATGCACTTTTCCCCCATCAGCCTATCTGCCCCTCCTCAGCTGTGAGGAAGGTGGCCTGACATTTTAAACTGTGGCTTCCATGGTGACTCCCAGATGCCATTTCCTGTGATGCAGCTGAGGTTCTTCTGCAACATGGTGGGGTCACTTGGCCTCCCCTAACCCAATTCACGTCCCTTCCCCTCTCCGTGTGCCCGCCCTCCACACATCTGTGCCCCACACCGTCACCAGCCACAATGTAAGCGGGGATTCCTTTATTCCGAGGAACATGTTCTATATTTGAATGCTGACTCACCTCTGGGGCTTGCTTTCCAAAAACAAGGGACAACAGGCCCCAAAGGCGAGCTACCTTGAAGCAGGGTCACCCAGGTGGGACAAGGGAATGCTTGAGGTTAAGAACCAAAGAAAAAGGAGTGAAAAGAGGGAACTCCCTGGATGGGAGGGTTTCCTCCCTTCTTCTCTGGTGTCTTTCTGGAAAGGGAAGAGAGTTGGAGATAGAGAAAGTCGTAAGAGAAGCCAGTGGGAGACGTGGCAGGCAGGAGGAGGGAGGCAACCCTGTGGAAAGAACTGCCGCCCCAGAAAATGACCTGCAGCGCCAGGACCTGCCAGGGAACAGTGCGGGAGGGTTGCCGGTGATACTCAGTAGACGCTGAAATGCCACCACATGGGACAAAGTAGAGTTTCCCATCACCATATGTGGCTGAGAGCCAATGAATCTATGTGTCTGCAGGTGCTTGGCTGGACATGACGGTAACCTTCCTGGGCGCTCAGTGACTGAGTGACGTCGGATACACCTTTAGCACAGGGTAATAAACACACGCTCCCTGTTGCTTGCCATCTGCCCCCAGGCCCCCTCACCACTCCAAAGCCCACCTCCCTGATTGCCCCTCTACCTCTCTGGTCAGAAACTGGCCAAGGCCTGTGGCTTGGGACTCTTCCTAACTCCAAAGCTTCCTCCCAATTCCAGAGGCTGAGAAACAAGACCATAGGCTACTGCTCCTTCCTGCCCCCTGAGATACACAGCTGAGTTGGAGCAAAGACCCCAGAGGCCCAAAGGAGGAAATGTCAAGGAACCCCAGGGCAGCTCGAGGCCACGTTGCCAGCACTGGCCAAGGTCTCAGCCAGAGAGTGTAAAGAAGCGGGCTTTCCACAGAGAGTGTCTTCAAGGATTTGCACTCCTGCCCAACTAGCAAAAGCCCCAAAGTGCCGGCCCAGGGAGGGGAGGGGCAGCTTCTGTTTAGTCTGGCAGTGACCAAACGGGCCTGCAAGAATCAGGAAGCTGCCTGGTATGGATTTCAAGGCCCCTGAGTCCTCATGTTTATCTTTAGGCTCAGTTCCAGGAGCTCAGCAATGTGTCCATTTCAAAATAATAATTACAATCGCCTGTCTTCTGTACGATGCAGACTTTGGAATCCATGTCAAAGTACAGTAGAACAAAACACCCTAAGCGAAAGCAGTTTCACCTGATGACTCTAGTGCACAAAGGAGGAATTTATCATCATTATTAGAATGCATGTGAGTCCCAAACACCTCACTTAGAACAGGATGTGAACACGTTGCAGTTGAAGGAGATAATTATGGAAATGCCAGAGCAGAATATTTTACAAAATTGGGTGTTTCAGCTGGATCTGGTCATCAGACAATGGAAGGACCAGCATTCAGATATTTGATTACCTCCTGACGCTGAGGACTAGCTGAATATATTTGGTTCCGGAAATGTCCCAATGAAGCAAGAGAAAAATGGGAGAACTGTGGCTGAGGCCAAGCCATTTTCACAGCTGCAGAAACGAAAGACAAGTCCCAGATCACCCTCCACCCCATCCCCAGGCCCCACGTGCCTTTGGGAGACTGCATGAAGCAGAATTTAACAACAGCCTGAGCCAGGCATGGTGGCTCACGCCTGTAATCCTGGGAGCCCGAGGTGGGAGGATCACTTGAGGTCAGGAGTTAGAGACCAGCCCGGCCAACATGGTGAAACCCCATCTGTACTAAAAATACAAAAATTAGCTGGGCATGGTGGCACGTTCCTGTAGTCCCAGCTACTCGGGAGGCCGAGGCAGGAGAATCGCTTGAACCCAGACGGCGGAGGTTGCAGTGAACCAAGATTGCACCATTGCACTCCAGCCTGGGCAACAAAGTGAGATTCTGTCTCAAAAACAAACAAACAAACAAAAACACAACAGCCTGGCCAGTGAGCATAAGGCATTTGCAAACCCCCCAGGAAGACCCCTTTTGTTGGCCCATGCTACCCCTAAGGCACACCATCTCTGTCTCACTAACAATGAAAAACACCAAAGCAACCTTTCTGACCATTGGCACTGGGCACCCAGGCCCCGGGGCACCCGGGCACCTAACTATCTGCTTTCCTGCCTCCTTACGAACAAACACCAACCTCCCAGCCTCACACTGACATTTCTGGCAGAATCAACCTTATTATTCCACCTGAACCAACAAGAAACAAAGCCAGTCAAGACATTTGCCTATTGGCAATGCAAAGCTTTGAATGCCATCGGTCATGTGGAAAATGTTGAGCCGAGCCTGGCAGAGTCACCCAAGGCCTTCATGCAGACAACAAAAGGCTGCTGGGCGCTTTGGAGCCCACGTGGAGGAGAAACTGCTCATCACAAAGCCAGGCACCGGCCTCCCCGATGGCCCTAATGAGGACCAGGTGACCACGATGAATGCGACCATGCTGTGTTTGTCAAGTCTGAGATTACTGCAAAGCCTGGAATGAATGAGTCTACAAACAAGCACATCTATCTGCCCAGAAGCTGGAAAGAATAGGATGTGGAGAAGGCGGGGCTGGGGTGGGAGGTGTCATCAATTACTTGTGGTTCTCGGAGAGCCAAGGAATATGCTTGGAAGGACAACTTCTGAGATCCTGGAGAAATCTTTGGTCAGCACCCCCAGTCTTCTGGATCATATCAGTGTCTTTCAGATCATCCAAGCCAGGCCAAATGGAGGCAATATTGTGCAGTGGGCAAAATTGTCTCTGCCTTTTCTCTGTCCGTCCCCTAACTCTTGCACGTCTTCCTTCTGGTCTGCCTCATACACACACACCCCCAGCACAAACACACATACACACATGCACCAACGAGAACAGTTTAGGGTCTTCCCTTCTCTCCTGCCAAAACCTGTTCTTAGGAAATGATCTGATCACAGGTCAAATGTTAATATATTTATATTATAATGGGAATAAATGCCATCAGATAGTGTTGGAATTCTCACTGGGAAAACTGAAGAATGAGCTGGGAGCAGGAGGCAAGAGTCAGGCTGATGTATCCAACAGTGCTTTGGAGGAGGGCACTGGAAGAGTCGCTTAACTTGTTGGGAGTGCCTTGGGCATTGGGCTCCTTGTCTTGGCCTCAGTTTCCTCACTGGCGTAAGGAGGGGCATGACTTAGGTGACTGCAGTGTTCCTCCACTGGTACATAAAGAGTGAAATTTATCTAAGAATTCTCAGAATGCATTTGAGTCTCAAACATCTCAGTAACAATAGGATGCAGACCAGGTGTGGTGGCTCATACCTGTAATCCTACCACTTTGGGAGGCTGAGGAGGGAGGATTGCTTGAGGCCAGGAGTTCGAGACCAGCCTGGACAATATAGCGAGACCCCACCTCTACAAAAAATTTAAAAACTAGCTGGGCATTGTGGTGTGTGCCTGTAGTCTCAGCTATTTGGGAGGCTGAGGCCAGAGGATCGCATGAACCTAGGAGTTTGAGGCTACAGTGAGCTATGTATGATTGCACCACGCACTCCAGCCTGGGCGACAGAGCAAGACCCTGACTCAAAAAAAAAAAAAAAAAAAAAAAAAAAAAAGGATGCAAAGATTATCGCTGAAAGAGATAATTAGGGAAATGACTAGACCATCACGTTTGCAAAATTGGGTGTTCGGAGAATGCACCTTCCTGCTTCTTGACCAGTCTGTGGGCAGCAGGGCAGCAGGAGCTTCCCGTGAGCTCCTGAGAAGTAACTGGGCACGTTCTTGGAGATACGGAGATTTCATCATTTCATCGCTAGCCTGCTTCTCAGGCCCCAAGCGATATTGCTCTGCAGAGAGTCCAGCCTTGGAGATAGGATGGGCCCTAGGGGAAAGGCCATTGTTTACAAACAGTTGCTCTCATGGTGCCCTTGGGAGCATTTTAGGGTCATATAGGTGGTTTAGTAGCATAGATGCTGGGGGTTCTCCATGTCCCTAGGGAGACCTCCAGAAAAGCAGACTTCCCTGCCCAAATTCCTCAAGCACCCATTCAAGTCCTAACCCCTCCAGAAGGCATGCCCAGTCTCCTTAGCTCAGGTGCCCCCTGCTTTCTTCTTCTAGAGCTTTTTGCTGTACCTGGCTCAGGTTTACCCGGGTGTACTCCCCTGCAGAGGCAACATTCACACTGCAGTTGAGATAACTGACCTGGATGAAGGATGCCCCCTGCAACAGTGGGAGCCAGTGGCCCTGCCTTCTTTAAATTGTCCCCAAGCAATAGTGCACATATCACAGGGCTCGACACTGCAGACATTTTTGGTTTGCTCATGGTCTTACTCCTGTCCCCAACTGCTCCTCAGGCCTGTCACAGCAGGAGGCTCAGCTCCCTCGCCTGCAACTTCTCTCTTTGAGCCTCGCACACCCCATTGACTTGACCACACTAGAAGTCTGGGCCACAGATGACCATTCCTTGTTATTCATAAGCTTTGTGGGTTTTTTTTTTTGTTTTCTGTTTTTTGTTTTTTTTTCATCTGAGAGGTATTTGGGTGTCTGGGAAAGAGTTTTTAAAGCAACTTTTTATAGCTAATGAAGAATTTTTAAATATCACTTAGAACAAAGATCTCTTTGAAGCCCAGTCCCCAGAACATTGTCACAATGGACTCCCTGTTTACTGGCTACAAATTGTTTACTTTCCTACAAATTGAATGCAGAGAGAGGGCTTTGGGGCCAGAGGGCTGCATAGAACTCAGCCTCGAAAAGAATTCAAGGAACCTCAGGCCCATTCCACATGCTCCACCTCAACTATGCGCTGAGGAATGTTGTTGTGCTTGGCATGGCTCCCCGTCAGCTCCGATCTGGCCCCGGTGCACAGTGGGCGCGAACGGGTCTCTCATTGTAACTGGAGTTTAGGTTCTAGGCTGAAGGAAATTAACTGAACCATTCAATACTTTTGATCTATAGGGAAGACTGATGCGTTAGTATGGGATGGAAGGAGGGAGTGCAGGAAGGAGAGAGACATGCTCTGTCCTCCTAGCCTCATGTGGGTGTTCTTACCCTTAAACATCCCCGGCCCCAGGCCTGGCTTCTGAGAGGGGACCTAATGAGACCTAATGGCCACCTTAGTCCCATTTTTCTCCTTAACTCATCCTACTTGCTGTCTGAAAGGGGCTGAGTTGTATCTCTGAACCCCACCCCTCCCAATTTATATGTTGAAGCTCTAACCTCAAGTAACTCAGCATGTGACTATATTTAGAGATAAGGCCTTTCTTATTAGAGAAAGAGGTGATTAGGTTAAAATGAGGTCTTTAGGGTGTGTCCTAATCCAATCTGACTGGTGTCCTTATAAGAGGAAAATTGGACACACAGAGAGACACCTGGGATGCACACAGACGGCCACCTGCCAGCCAAGGAGAGAGGCCTCAGGGGAAACCAGTCCTTCCAACAGTTGATCCTGGACTTCTAGCCTCCAAGACTATTAGGCAATCAGTGCCTGTTGTTGAAGCCACTCCGTCTGTGATACTTTGTTATGGCGGTCGGAGCAGACTAAGACACTGCATAAGATCAGATATTCTGACTCTCTCTCTCCAAGCTTCAGTTTCCTGGTCTATAAAATATGAGTATTATCTCTAATTCCCAGGCTCTTGTAAGGGTTAAGAGTGACAGGGCACATGGCACAGGATCTGTGCACAGAGCAGGCGCAGGCTAAATAATTCTGATGGCTAAAATTGCCATTCTTCCTATTAGAGACCAATGGCTGTTCATATGTTACTTACAGATCTGTACCAAATGCCATCCCCAAGGCTCTCCATTGATTCAATGAGTAAGTACCAAAGAATTTAGTGTTTTGGATAGCCCTGGAGATTCCACACTCTCTCTGGGCCACTATGTCACACAACTCTGGAGGGCACACTCACAGGTGTGTTGCCCCTAAACCAATTCCCTCTTCATGACTTTACATCCTCACCAATTTTAAAGCAAGTCAGTGGCTGTGCGCGGTGGCTCATGCCTGTAATCCCAACACTTTGGGAGGTCGAGGTGGGTGGAACACGAGGTCAAGAGATCGAGACCATCCTGGCCAACATGGTGAAACCCCATCTCTGCTAAGAATACAAAAATTGGCTGGTCATGGTGGCATGCGCCTGTAGTCCCAGCTACTTGGAAGACTGAGGCAGGAGAATTGCTTGAACCGGGGAGGCAGAGGTTGCAGTGAGCCGAAATCGTGCCACTGTACTCCAGCCTGGAGACTGAGCGAGACTCCGTCTCAAAAAATAAATAAATAAATAAATAAAGCAAGTCAGTATGTCATGTCCAGCCACGGACAAGATAAAGCTTTGCTGAAAGTCTATATAAGTTATAGCCACCAGGCTACTTACCTTCATGTCAAGCTCTAATAAATTGGTCACGTGTGATTTTGTCCTTATATAATCTGTTTTCTTTCCCCAAAGAAATTATTTGTATTTAAGAATTGGTTACTCTGTCCTCCCTCATACCTGTACCATGTAACATACTAGAGGACTAGAGCAGGGAGGCTTACACATTGAGCCTTCTCCTATGCAGCAGGGTTTCCAGGGACACTGTGACCACGCATTGATGACAGGTTACACCCCTCACCCACAGTCCTGGCCCTTAAGCTACATTTAGTCTGTTTGGCTTAGAAAATACTGGACATCGGCCATCTCCGAACTTAAACCTCCAATCTGGGAGAACCTAAAAGGTCTCCCAACCACAGTGGCTTGGATCCTGGCCAAATACCATTACTGTACCTTACTAACAATAAGTGAAAGGCACCCTCTTCACCCTCCATTTTTGACAGCCACAGATTCCTTGTCGAGTTTCTCTTTTTGGACAAAACTTTCTGTAAATGCTCAGGTCCTGCAAAGTTGTCTCACCACAGTAGCGATTTCAGATTTCTTGTCTCTGTTTAAGTGAGATGAGGCAAAAACAAACACGCAGTCAATGGTAACACCATAGATAAGTGTTCGGTATTATGCTTGATGATTGATATGGTTTGAGCTTGTGTCCCCGCCCAAATCGACTGTCAAATTGTAATCCTCAGTATTGGAAGGGAGGCCTGGTGGGAGGTGATTGGATCCTGGGGGTAAATTTCTCCCTTTCTGTTCTCATGATAGTGAGTGAGACTTAATGAGATCCGGTTGTTTAAAAATGTGTGGCATCTCCCACTTCACCTTATTCCTCTTGCTCCAGCCATGTAGGACATTCCTGCTTCCCCTTTGCCTTCCGCCATGATTGTAAGTTTCCTAAGGCCTCCCCAGCTGTACTTCCTGTACAGCCTGCAGAATTGTGAGCCAATTAAATCTCCTTTCTTTATAAATTACCCAGTTCAGGCCATGATGGGAAGGGGGAGCTGGACATGCCTCATTATCCCCTCCTCCTTTTTGGAATTACTGATAGAACAGACTCTTTAAGTCTGATAAGAAACATTTAGAATCTATTCTCTCTAAAGCTTGCTACTTGGAGGCTTCATCTGCATGATAAAACCTTGGTCTCCAACCCCTTATCACAACCCAGACATTCCTTTCTATTGATAATAACTCTTTCAACTGATTGCCAATCAGAAAATCTTTGAATCTACCTACGGCCTGGAAGCCACCATTTTGAGTTGTCCCACCTTTCTAGACCAAACCAATGTACACCTGACATGTATTGATTTATGTCTCATGTCTCCCTAAAATGTTTAAAACCAAGCTGTATCCCAACCACCTTAGACACATTGTCGTCAGGACCTCCTACGGCTGGTCACAGGCATGTCCTTAACCTTGGCAAAATAAACTTTCTAAATGGATTGAGCATCTGTCTCAGATGCTTTTGGTTTACATGCTTATCAGCGGTGCAGAGCTGAGGGGCAGTGCAGAGTGGGCTGTGGGGATCTCTGATGGACTCAGAAAGTTGGGGCTCACTTAGACTTGGGGAAGGGTAAGGAAAACTTGGAGGAGATGGGAAATGAGTTGTGCAGGACAGGGTGGGGTGATATGGGTTGGCAGAAGTCATGGTGCACAGAGAGGGGAAGGAGGTGACACCTCTAGCAACAGGCTGTTGACTTCCAGGTGCCATTTTGACTGTCCGGAAATTCACTGTGTGTGATTCTGTGATTTGCCCCCAAAACACAGCATCTCAGCCAGGCACAGCTTCTAATCTCCCTGCTCATAGCCTTGTGTTTCTCCTGCCTCCCTCCCTGGAGTAAGGATTTGCCTAGGGGCTCAGTCTTTGGCCTTGGAATGAAGAATTTTATTTGATGGGGTGATGGGACAGGAGCCAGACTACAGACATTCAGGAGTGAAGAGTGGCTATGAGATGTGGTGCTGGGTAGAGACCCTGTGATCAGGAATCTTGGCTGTAGGAACCCACTGGGGAGGAGGTGTGAGAGTCCACTGGGAAGGCACAGTAGGCTTACGAAGATGGTTTTGTAATGTGAGAGTCTATGTGTGAGAAGGGAGAGGAAGTTCCCTTGACATGAAGGCAGATGCCAGACCAGAGTTCAGGTACAGAGTGGGCCCTGTGGAGGCAGGGATGCTGCTTTCCTGAGGCCAAGTAGAAGGAGAAGATGCCAGACATGAAGGGAAGTCATCACCAAAGACAGATGATGATAGCTGGAGAAAATGAAGACAGTCCATTTTTCATGACAACAGCCTTCTTTACAATTCTGTGGGTGCAGTGAGTGACCAGGAATGAGAGAATATATTAAAAATTGAGAAAGAGTCTGTATTGGTCTGTTCTTGCATTGCTATAAAGAACTACCCATGTTCTACCTCATGTCTGTATGTCTGACTACATGCCCTTGGGTGAGAGGAGGCTCCTCCTGCCCAGAGTAACCCTGGACCAGTGGAGCATGTCCTCTCTCATGGAGGCCCAGGCAGTTCTGAAGAAGACCAGGACCTTTATGGCTGAAACCCCTTGACCTCTTCCTCCCTGTCCTGAGTTCTGTTCCCTCCCAGCTTCCCCCACCAGCCCCCGCCACCCCTGCCCAAAGCCAGCTAGGGTGCATTCTACTTCTCCTGCTGATGTCACCATTGGAGAGGGACTTGACTTACTAGGTTGGTGCAAAAGTAATTGCAGTTTTGGATCATGCATTTTAAATCATTATAACCAGGCTCAAATACATCCTTATTAATCAAAATAGGAACCATTAAAATAAACACATTTTTGCCAATGAGAAATAAGTTTATTTATTCCTGTGGTGTAAAAATCCATGCTTCAGGATTTGAGGAACTCTTGGAAAGCATTTCCTGCATTCTGCTCATTGTGGAACTGTTTTCCCTGCAAAAAGTTGTCAAGATGCCTGAAGAAGTAGTAGTCAGTTAGTGAGAGGTCAGGTCAATACGGCAGATGAAGCAAAACTTTGTAGCCCAGTTCGTTCAACTTTTGAACCATTGGTTGTGTGATGTGTGGAGAAGAATTGGACCCTTTCTGTTGACCAATGCCAGCTGAAGGGTTGTAGTTTTTAGTGTGTCTTACCAATTTGCTGAGCCTACTTCTCAGATATAATGGTTTTGCCAGGATCCAGGATCTGCAGAGGATTAGACCGGCAGCAGATCACCAACCAAACAATGACCATGACCTTTCTTTGGTGCAAGTTTGGCTTTGGGAAGTGCTTTGGAGCTACTTCTCAGTTCAACCACTGAGCTGGTCATCGCTGGTCATCGCTGGTTGTCATATAAAATCCACTTTTCATCGCACATCACAATCTGATTGAGAAATGGTTTATTGTTGTTACATAGAATAAGAGAAGATGACACTTCAAGAGGACGACATTTTTAATTTTCACTCAGCTCATGAGGCATCCCCTTATCGAGCTTTTTCACCTTTCCAACTTGCTTCGAATGTCAGACAACTATAGAATGGTCGATGTTGAGTTCTTTGGCAACTTCTCATGTAGTTGCAAGAGGATCAGCTTCCATGATTGCTCTCAATTGGTCATTGTCAGCTTCCGATGGCCGGCCACTCCACTCCTCATGTTCAAGGCCCTCATGTTCTTGGCAAAACTTCTTGAAGCACCACTGCTCTGTACATTCCTTAGCAGTTCCTGGGCCACGTGCATTGCTGATGTTGCCAGTTTTTTCCACTGCTTTATGACCTGTTTTGAGCTCGAATAAGAAAATCACTCAAATTTGCTTTTTGTCTAACATCATTCCCATAGTCTAAAATAAACATAAACAGCAAGTAATGCCATTGGCAAAAAAAAAAAGTGAGAAATGCCCATTAAAATGATGTATAACATAACTACACTTATTTAAGAATATATTCCAATATTAAACAGCAAGTTCCAATAATGCAAAAACCGCAATTCCTTTTGCACTCACCTAACAGCTTCCAAGAAGCAGAAGAAAGGAGCAGTGATCCAAGTTGATTGCCCAGGTCCAGTCCTGGACCCCACACTTATTCTCTATGTGGTTTTGGGCAACTTACTGAACCTTTCTGTGCCTTGGATGCTGTGTCTATAAAATGGAGATGATAATGGTACCTTCCTCTTACGGAGCTTCTGAGGATGAAGAGGGATTTTGTAAGCACAGAACAAGCATCACCGTCATTATTTGCATTCATTTAGTCCTAAGGAAATATCCTTTCTCTTAGAGGTAACATTTTAGTATGAGGCTCTTAAAAGTGGAAAACGCTAGTTTAGGAGCCAAAGAAGTATATCTCTAACAGTAGAATCGCAGGCACTGTGGAAGGCCAAGAGTCCTTCCTTGCATTCTCCACATCATATCCCCCAGGCAGCTGCCCACATGTGCTGGCCACACTGAGGAGCCCAAGGAATAGCCTCATGAGCTGGTTTTCACAAAGTGTCCAATCACCTCTCACCAACACTGAACTCAAGGTTTTAATTCATTAGATATGCAGTGGGGGTTCATATGCTGTTTAAATTAGCTCGGTGAAAAGATTTACCTCTGCAATGGGGACCATCATCTCAGAAATGCAACAAAAGAGAGGCTGGGCCACTGGCCTCAGGCCTACAGAACGAGAGGGGAATTGCATGGTGGGAGAACGAACAGCTCTGGGGGTTTTGCCGTGCACAGTTGGAGCTGTTACCAGCCCAGATCACGGCGCCTTGTTTATTGATTTCACAGGCTCACAGACCATAATATGATGAATATCACTTTTCCACTGGGGCGAAAGTCACACAGCCAAAGAAGCGAGGCAATCATCCAGAAAACAGAATTGTTTTTGTCTGAATGTGCCATTGGAGACACTGAAAAACAAACTCTTCAGGTAATTACCGAACTTCAGCAAAGTGAGGCTCTTGCGTGAATTATCTGCATAATTGCCTTTGCTCTTCAGTTAGTCCATGAAGACGTGACCTCAGCAAATCACCCACTCACCTAAGCCAGCACATTCGAAGTTGGGCAACAATAGTAATGATAATGCCGATTTAAGAAAGGAAGAACCAGGCTTTGCTGAGCAGCTGGCTGCCGCAACTGCTTGGTGTTTAAGGACTTGTATTTAAGGACAATTCCTCTGGCAGTCGGTTTGATGAATGCTTTTTATGCTAGTTGTCTACAGTAATGCTGGAAGTTGTAATTCCCACCTTGAGGATCGTCTTGGTCCCCCAGCCAAGCTTGTCATCTTGGATGCCTTTCCATGGTCTCCTGTACGCTCACTCCTGGGGGTATCTGCAGCAGGCCTGTTCCTGAGGGAAGCTTTCTGGGCTGTTTTGACCAAACTGGACACCATCTTGTAAAATCAGCACACTTGCATGGAGACACCCTTCCTGTCCCTGCCCTCTGCTGGCCAGGCAGAGTTAACCTCCTTGGGCGTCCAGACCAGTCAAGCACATCTCTGCCTCTCCTAAACCCCTCACCATGGTCAGGATCCCAATAAGAAACACGTGGCATGGCAAAACGAGATCACTCAATGATGGAATAATTACAAAAATAGGAGGGAGTGTAGTAAAACTACCTGAGGTGGTGCAGGATACCAGGGTTAGCAGTGTTGGTGCTGTTATGGACCCATACTGAAGAGACAAGGAATGTAAAGTACCCAAACATGGTATGGGAGGGTTACACAGAGCAGGCCACCTTGAGAGGAGTAGTGAGGGACACAGCCAACCTAAACCACTTTGCAGGAAGGGACCAGCCCTTGACACCTCCTGCCTGCCTCTGATCTCATGTTGGGCACCCCACTAGCTGAACCCAACCAGAAGGCAGAGTCTCCATGATCCCATACGTGCATCCATACAGGGCAGGCTCCCAGGGCAGAGAACAGGGCACCAAGCAGATGTAGGAGGGTAGAGAGAAGATATGCAGCAAGCACAGAAATAAAAATTCAACTATAAAAAGGATCCCAGCTGACAAATTCAGAATTAAATTTTCTTGGATGTTGTAGCCAGTACACCCTACATCCTAAGAACTAATTGATATAAAACCTAGAGCTTGCTTCCTTGACTAGGCTGAGATCATACTTTTACTTTGAATCTGATAAATTATCATTACCTTAGTGATACAGTTTGGATTTGTGTTCCCGCCCAAATTTCATATCAAATTGTAATCCCCAATATTGGAGGAGGGGCCTGGTAGGAGGTGACGGGATCATGGGGGTGGATTTCCCCCTTGCTGTTCTTGTGATAATGAGTGAGTTCTCACAAGCTCTGGTTGTTTAAAAGTGTGTGGCACCACCCCCTTTGCCCTCTTCCTCCTGCTCCAGCCATGTAAGACGTGCCTGCTTCCCCTTCACCTTCCACCGTGATTGTAAGTTTCCTGAGGCCTCCCGGTCATGCTTCCTGTACAACCTGCAGAACTGTGAGCCAATTAAATGTCTTTTCTTTATAAATTACCCAGTTTCAGGTAGTTCTTTATGGCAATGCAAGAACAGACTAATACACCTAGGAAGGTACGGGAATTTCTGTCTTATGTAGTCACTGCAAGTTCAGGATCAGAAAAGCACAAAAATTAGTAAAAATATAATGAAAAAATCAGGTCCATAATACTAGTACCTTTATAATTGTTTTAAATGTAACTGTAATGAAGTTTCATTATCATTGTGATAATATCCAAATGGTTTAAAGCATCTAAATGAATCCAATGTATTAGACTTGTGAGTTTGAGTGATTAGAAAAATTTTATTAAAGAAGTTCACAATTAATGTTTAAATACTGAGGAATTTTTAAATTTGTAAATTCATAAGTTTTATCAGTTGGGTGTATTTAAAATTTTTTTGTACTTTAAGTTCTACGGTACATGTGCACAACGTGCAGGTTTGTTACATATGTATACATGTGCCATGTTGGTGTGCTGCACCCGTTAACTCATCATTTACATTAGGTATATCTCCTAATGCTATCCCTCCTCCCTCCCCTGACCCCCAACAGGCCCTGGTGTGTGATGTTCCCCACCCTGTGTCTAAGTGTTCTCACTGTTCAATTCCCACCTATGAGTGAGAACATGTGGTGTTTGGTTTTCTGTCCTTGTGATAGTTTGCTCAGAATGATGGTTTCCAGCTTCATCCATGTCCCTACAAAGGACATGAACTCATCCTTTTTTCTAGCTGCATAGTATTCCATGGTATATATATGCCACATTTTCTTAATCTAGTCTATCATTGATGGACATTTGGGTTGGTCTTTGCTATTGTGAATAGTGCCACAATAAACATACGTGTGCGTGTGTCTTTATAGCAGCATGATTTATAATCCTTTGGGTATATGCCCAGTAATGGGATGGCAGGGTCAAATGATATTTCTAGTTCTAGATCCTTGAGGAATTGCCACACTGTCTTCCACAATGGTTGAACTAGTTTACAGTCCCACCAACAGTATAAAAGCATTCTTATTTCGGTGCGTTTAAATTTTTAGAACAATATTTAATAGGCTTATGGGACTAATAAGTTATGTATTAAATTAAGTACACATAGTATTGAGTATTGGTCAAAGCCCTTAGATGTCCACAAGGGCATGTTTATGTTACTATGGACCTAATGACATAAGGTCCAACCCAAGCATCATCATGTCTGTGAAGATTTCATTGTTCCCTGTGGGGATTTCTCATCTCTCAATTCTTTAGCTGCTTAGGCCCCTTTTTGGGGGTCTCTGCTGCAGAAGCAAGTTTTTGCTCTTTGTTATTTAGGGTGTTTATGCCTTGACTCCCAAGGCTGTTAAGTCTTTGGAAAATAAGCACTTCCCCTGAAACAGTCTTCACTTCTTTTCCATTTTCCATTTCTCCAGGCTCAATATCAGACACATATTAAGGACTCGTGTATGACACGAGCCCATCTTTTGAGGAGCCTTCAACCCTGTTAACAGAATTCTTCAATGTTTTAAAAAACTCGTTTTTAAAAGTTTGATTCATTCCTACTGTGTGTCCAATGCTACAACAGGCCCTGGGGACACAGCAGTGAAGGAAGCAAGGTCTCTGCCCCTTAGCAGGTCACAGCCTCTGCAATATGTTGCAGAACTACAATTCTGAGCAGCTCGTCCTTAGTGAGATGTGCACACGTGACAGTAAGTGCTACGGGACTTAAGAAGGAAGCCATTACTGAGTGACAGTGGCAGAGTGGCAGGGTAGACTTTAGGGAATTAAGAGGGTGGAGGTGGAGGATGTACTCTTATTCCACAAAATAAGAGAGGCAGACATTGATTTCTGTTCTGGCTATGTCATGTGTGAGCCACCATCCATTAGGGGTAACTGCTGAGAATAGAACCCTACAGAGGTGATGTGGGGAGATCAGAGCAGAGTGAAGACACTCTTAGAATTTCGGAGTGTCCCCGGTTGAGGATGGATTCATGAGTCACATCAAAATAATATTGAGTATTTAAAGTAGTATTTTAAATTCTAGACATTAGTTCTACACATTCCTTTCTGCTCGCCAACTTCTATTCTATAAATTAGGGCATTGCAAAGTTAGGACTTTTCAATCTGATACAGCCAAGGTGGGGGTGATATGGAGATATACGAAGGGGAGGATGGAGAGCAGGAATAGGAAGGACAGAAGTGCCGGAAGAGTGTGGGGAATCTTTCTTAGGAAAAATGACTTCTGAGGATTCCTGAAAGGCAGCAAGCCTCGGAGGGTGTCTCTATGCTCTATGCCAGTCATGAGAAGCAAAAGTTGGGGGACACATGTCCAGGTGGACAATTCGATAACGTTTCAACTTCCCTGCACCCACATCAGCGCTGAGAGTAGCCAGATATCTCCCAGGTGCCCAAAGTTGCACCGAAGCAATAGAGAGCATGCCAGCTCTGAGAGGCGCTCAGGGCCCAGGGAGGCTGCTGCATTGACCTACATTGCTGAGAACAGGGACCTGACAAGAATGACAGAAGCCTCAGGGTGCACCAGGGTGCATGGAAGACAATGAATGGTAACCTGGAGCCAGCCTCCTGCTCCCCAACCACCAGAAGCCATCAGCATTCCAAGGGAAGGGAGAACAGGGCAGGGAGGAAGACTCTGAGATGACTCTGGGTTCACCGACATTTTAGTTTTCACCATCTAGCACAGTAAGAGCTTGTAACAGAATGTAAAATCGGTTATTTTAAAAATTAAAAATAATGAACATTTCTGAGTTCATGACCTGAGATTCGTGCCACATATTTAAGACTAAAAGGAAAAAGTAGAGACATTGAAACAGACACAAGAAGGTAAGACAAAAGCCAGGAGAGGGATACGGATGTCACAGAAGTCAGAGGAGGAAAGAAATTTCTGAAGTGTGGGTGGCGGTCTGGGATGCCAAATGCCACAGGGCCAGGGATGAGCCAGTGTCTGTGTCATTAGAAATGAGGCAGCAGGCTTTCAAGGGACAGAGGCCATAAATACTAACAGTCAATGCTTCTCTAGTCTCTACCAGCTGCCTCTGTCTGCAACTTGTCATGCATCTTGAACTCGAGGAGATATGGGGGCATGCACTTTTTTTCAGGGAACCTGCCACTCTTGCTCACAGATTATTTAGCCCATTTTTGAGCCTGATACAGGCTTATGATGAGCAAATGTGACCAGACACAGAACATACATTTATAAGCATAGATGAAGAGGATCCAGCCCAGTTTCATGGTCCCAGAGAACTTCTAGTCATCGTGGTCCATCAAGACCAGTATGGGAAGCTGCCTAAATGCAACGCTTTAAAATGGAAGGTGCAAGGGGAGGTCAAGTAAGCCTAGGACAATCATTAACTGATTCCACACTGTAACCAGATTTGGTCATTGTGCTGACCAGACCAACGACTACACCCAGGTCGAATGTCAGAGAGACACCCACTGACTATCTGTATAACATTGGAAAAATCACTTCCCTCGGTCTTCTCCTTTGTAAAGGAGCCATTCTGCATTCTCAGAGACTTCTTCTGTTCTCCCATCTTCAGGGCTTGGGAGCTGTCTGTTGGTGTATTATTATTGAGTCCAAGGTACTACAACCATTGATTCCCAGACCATAAATGTTTTCCAGTTGGTGTGGGTTTGGTAAAATGAAAATTCCTATGCACTGCCTGGGGAATGTGATTCTGGAGGAAAATTTGGCAATAAGTGCCAAAAGCCTTAATGATATCATACCTCTGACTCAGTAAACCCCTTTCTAGACATTTATCTAGGACAGGGGTGTCCGATCTTTGGGCTTCCCTGGGCCACATTGGAAGAAGAAGAATTGTTCTGGACCATGCATAAAATACACTAACACTAATGATTACTGATGAGCTAAAAAAAAAAAAGAAAAGAAAAGAAAAAAAAAACCTCATAATGTTTTAAGAAAGTTTACAAATTTGTGTTGGGCTGCATTCAAAGGCATCCTGGGCTGTATATGGCCTGTGGGCCATGGATTGGACAAGTTTGAGCTAGGAAATAATCATGGACATATGAAAATATATGACAAGGGTGGATGTTTATTGCTATGCTGTAGACAGTAAGAGAAAACTGGAAACAACCTGAATGTCCAACAATGGGAGATAATTACAAAAATTATGATACATTCATACAACAGAATACTACGCATAAAATTATACTGTAGACGACTATTTAATGACATGGGTAAATGTGTACAGTATTATGATGCAGGACAGGGGTTACAATGAGATCTGATCCATGGAACATCATTTGTTCCATTTATATGAATAAATATAAAGGAAAGGTTTGGCCTAAATGTTAACAATGCTGTCCTCTAGATGTTGAGGTTAGAGGTAATTTTAATTTTGTTCTTTGTGCTTCTCTATGTTTTCTGCAATGAATGTGAACTATGTCTGTAATCAAGGTTTTAAATATATGTTTTTATATAGGGCATTTTGCACACAGCCTCTTTTTATATTCTGATGTCAATTAATCCTTCAAAAATATATCAGTAAATGTTCAAGACCAGCCTGGCCAATGTGGCGAAACCCCTTCACTACAAAAAATACAAAAATTAGCCAGGCGTGGTGGCATGCACCTATAGTCCCAGCTCCTTGGGAAGCTGAGGCAGAGAATCACTTGAATCTGGGAGGCAGAGGTTGCAGTGAGCCGAGATTGCACACTGCACTCCCGCCTGGGTGACAGAGATCCTGTCTCAAAAAAAAAAACCATATATATATATATGTGTGTGTGTGTGTGTATATAAATGTATACACACACACACACACACACATATATATATACATACATGTTTGTATGCTTGAGTAAATGCTTCATCAACAAAGGGTATTTTGTCTCTCTCTGGCTCTGAATCTTTTGGAATGTGGTTTATTTGATGTTGGGGAACTTTAGGTGAGTTCTGTCCAGATAGTTGGGATGTTTTTGGTAGAGAATGGTGAGAGTAGCTGAAGGTCGTTGCATTTGATTGCAGGACAGTGGGAAATGAGTTTAGTGGTAGTTCATACTCTTCTTCTCTTCACCTGTAATGCAAACAGTCTACAATCAAGTTTATAATAATAATTATCAGCTATACAAACAGAAGCCAGAGTGGGTCTCTGTCCAGGAAGGTTGTGTAGCTGATGATGTCTTTGTAAATAAAATTAAGAAGTGCTGTTTCTACATGCCAACCATGGAAATAGTTCTCCTCTCTAGTGGAGTGTTGGCTTTTTGCATCCCAAGATGTTAAAACGTAATTGTTATAGAAGAAAAAAAACAGAGGTGAACACTTTGTAACTACCTTCTACTTTCTAAGACCCAATTAATTAAAAAATAATGAGCAACTACTCTGCCAGTGACCTTGTACTAAAAATCCTGGAAAATATAAAGACATGTTGTTCCAGTTATCTCATGCTAGGTAAGAAAAAATTTCAAAACTCAGTGGTCTACAACAATGATTTTATTATGCTCTGCATTCTGTGGATCAAAAATTTGAATAGGACTCAGCAGTGATCATCTGTCTGTGATCTGTGATGGTCTTGATCATCAAGACTTGATCCATGATGGTGTTGAAGCTGGACTCACCTGTAGGCTTTTCACCTCTGGACTGGGTTGACTGAAGGCCTGCATTTGGCTGGGACTGGTGGCCAGAGCACCTACACATGGCCTCTCTACATGGCTTGGGCTTCCTCACAACATGGAGGTTGGATTCCAAGAGGGGACATCTGAGAGGAAGTGTCTAGGAGAAGCAGCAGAAGTTGCATGGCCTTGCCTCTTCTAGCTTCAGAAATCATACAGCATCTCTTTTCCTGCATTCTATTGGTAACAAGCAAATCACCAATTCTAGTTCAGATTCAAGGGGAGAAGAATTTGACTCCATCTCTTGATGGCAGGGTGGTATTTCTTGATGGCTCCTCATTGCAGAGGATCACGCAGGATGTGGGATGTGTTTTATGTGTCTTTGGTGCAAGGCCTTCTTGACAGTAACAGTTGCTCCTGAGCTTCTTGTGGCTGTTAAGGTGTGGTTATATTGGCCAGGCATTACCAGAGCTTCTAATTTTTCAGGAGAAGCCTGCAAAAATCTTGATTTTTATCTGAAATCTCTCTTTTTATAATGTTGGCAATTGTATTCATTCATTTTGCGTTGTTCTGAGGGACTACCTAAGGCTGGGTAATTTATAAAGAAAAGAGATTATTTGGCTCACAGTTTTGCAGGCTGTACAAGCATGGTGCCAGCTTCTGCTTTAGTCAAAGACTTCAGGAAGATTCCATTGATGGCAGAAGCCAAAGGAGAGCATGCCTGTCACATGGTGAGAGAGGGAGCAAGAAGGGAGCAGAGAAGGTGACAGGCTCTTCTAGCAACCAGATCTCCTGTGATCTCATGAGCAAGAACTCTCATTACCTTGGAAAGGGGACCCACCTCATTCATGAGGGATCTGCGCCTATGACCCTCACACCTCTTACACTGGGGATCACATTTCAAACGTGAGGTCTGACGGGGACAAACATCCAAACCACATCAGCAAGTAACTCCAAACATTCTAAGAATGCTTCCAAGCTATTGTCCAATGACACTTCTTCCATAAACTTTCCTCTTAATTCCTTATTAGAGAACCTATCCTTTCTTTAAGTGGTGGCACTTTTCTTTACCCTATTTAAAAAAAGTTTGCAACTTTTGGTATGGAATGTGAAGGAGAGAAGGCGAGAAATAGAGTGTCACTTAGAGAGGGAGTCAATGCCGGAAGCAAGGTGAGGATGACATTGATGGTTCTGAGAAAGAAGCAAGGGAAGGACCAGGGTTTTAGAAGAAAGAGCATGACAGGGCAGGGAAAGGTCATTCCTGCTAGGAGAGCGACTGTGTCTGCTTCTCTGAAGGGAACGGAGGGAGGAGAAAAAGAGTGCACAGGAGGGTCTGTCCAATAGGAAACAACACTGTTGAGCACAGATTATGAGCCAGGCATTATCCTGGGTGCTCTTCTAAGCACTGGGGACATCAGTACATGCATCATGATCCCTCATGGTGCTTCTCAGCTTCTAGTGGGTTGCATTATCTTCTAGTGGATCCAGGTATCTGCTGAGAATAAGATGGGAGGTGATAACTGCCCAGAGGGCCCAGGGGAGCCCTGGGGGCAGGAGTAACTGCCATGAGCAGTGAACTAGGAGCTCTCTGGAGTTGATGATCAGTTGTGCAGAAATCCCAGCCTTGCAAACAGGCACCCATGAGCAAAGTCCTTCTGAGACTTGGAAGGAAGGACCTGTTAAGAGTGAAGGTGCTCCTGAGCTGAGAATTAGGGCAGAGGAAGGCCAGTGGAGTGAGCTGTGGGTGGCCTTTAAGCAGTGGGGCCACAGGAGAGCTCAGGGTGGGGACAGCCCCTCTGGGGCACCAGTTTCTCATAGGACGTCTAGGGGAACAGCTGTGACACAGCCCAGAGGCTGTGCCCATCTGCAAGCCGTGCCAAGGGCCAGTGTTGTGCCTGCACTCTGGCAGGCTGGAGGACAGGTCGGCCTTGTCACGAGATCATGTGGACCCATCCCTCTGAGAAAAATGTTAGCTCCACAGGCAGTCAAATCACATGTTAAGAATGTGGTGGAGGCCGGGAATGGTGGCTCACAGCTGTAATCTCAGCATTTTGGGAGGCCGAGGTGGGCGGATCACGAGGTTATGAGATCAAGACCATCCTGGCTAAGATGGTGAAACCCCATCTCTAATAAAAATACAAAAAAAAAAAAAAAATTAGCCGGGCATGGTGGTGGGCGCCCATAGCCCCAGCTACTTGGGAGGCTGAGGCGGGAGAATGGTGTGAACCCTGGAGGCGGAGTTTGCAGTGAGCCGAGATGGCACCACTGCACTCCAGCCTGGGCGACAGAGTGAGACTCCATCTCAAAAAAAAAAAAAAGAATGTGGTAGAAAACTGATAGTGCTAACGAACTCTTCATTTAAAAGGACAAATAAAATATTCATGTGACTTTTATATTTGGTCCAGTTATTAAGGACCAGAAGGAAAAGTAACAGCTGCAATTCAACCACACAGAATGTATGCTTTCATATTGTGTAGCCGTATAACAAGCAATTATTTTTCTCAAGGAATTTATTTTAAATGTTGGTTGTTTTTAAAAGGGATGAGCACTTACAACCAGACTGTAACAGGACCTGCAAAGATTCACAAGGAAGAATATTAAATGTATCAGCAAATGAACAAAAAAAGGGGGCTAAACATGTATTAAAATTCAAAACCAAGAGAAACATTTTTCTGAGCCTACAGAGATACTGGATAATCGAATTAGACCCATTTCTGTGGGATTCCTTATGTAAGAGTATTCAAAAAGTTGTTTAGTTTTTGTGAAATGAGGCATACCTTCCCAAATTTCATTTCCAAACTTAAATTTGAACCTGGAATAAAATTCAATTCCTCACTCCCCATGCTATGCATCTATTGGAAGAAAATTTGAAACAAGTTTTCTATTGTACAGCAAAATCAATGCCAATTCATCCTGATGTTTCTAATCAACATGTCTTATTTTCTTCTCTGTTCCCATAACTTTTAATTATTTGTGGTACTTTCCCAACAAACCCTTCTGTTCTTCTCTTTAGTGTCTCCTTCTGGCTTACAATTTATAGATGTGGAAGTCATTCGAGGCTGGCTATCACTGATCATCAATTACTAAGCAGTTTTTTGGGTCTTCAAGACTCTGTGACATTTTAAAATGCAGAGCCCTGTCTTGTGGGCTTAGTAGTTCAGGTAGAGTCTTTTAAAGAAAAGGTTATATTCTTAATTAAAAGAGAAACATGGAGCCACACAATTTCTTTATTTGGACTTGGAGAAAACAAATCATTGTGTTGGTGCCACTGTCCCTGCTAAAATAATTTCCACAAATGCTGGAGGCCTCAAATATTTGATTGTTGTCCAATAATTTGACATTGGCACCTTCCCACCTGGGCTTTTAGCTTCAGACTGCCTCTTGTCCAGCCCTGCCATTTCCCATTCTTGATCTCTTTGGGGTTGCTTAAAATATATGGGCATATTTTCAGTTTCAAAAATATTGAAAACACTTCTAATACGTTTTTATAATTATTGAGGCTTGAGTTTTGGAGAGCAAACTTCTCAAATGGATCCCAGACCAGAGACATTCTGGAGAGACCAGCCGGTGTTCATGCACCTGAAATGCTGGGGCCGAAATTGGGGCTGATGCTTTAATCCCAAACTGGAAGCTTCCTGCTTGCCTTCTTCTCTCCCTTAATCAGAATGACACAAATTCAAAGGGATAGAAGCCCAAGAACTAAGGAGCCAGGCAATCTTCACTGCTCAATTTAGACAATTATGTGTTTGAATCAAAAGACAGCAGAGAGACACAACAAACACTCAGGGTGAGTTAATCCATTACGTATCAGTGACTGGGTTGAAATCTCTTTTGCCCTCTGGCTGTAGTAGATCCAGGTGATGTGAGTGGGTAATATACTTTTCCATGACAATTTTTCACAGTGCTGAGTAGAGAAATGTAATTTTGTGGTCTCTCAAACTATTCCGCACCATTACTTTTTGGCAAATGGGGAAATGCCTCCCCACAGCAGTCATGCCTGTCTCCCACTGGACTGAGTTTGCACAACGAAACAGAAAACCCCCAAACACGTGCGATGCAGCAGGCCCTTAGGTTTCATTCCGCCTTCAATCTTTCTCCATCGGAACTCCAAAAATGTCAAGGAGTGTTGTGAAATCTTCCAAACAAAACTGATTTTAATTCACTCTAGTCAAAAACAAACATACAGCACTGGGTGGGAGGGCAGTGAGGGAAAGGTTGTAAAATAATTGTCTTCCATTGTAGGTGATCAGACAACCCCAAATTTAGGGATGCTGTCTGGGAACTATCACCTGAAGATGTATTTACCCTCCTAGGATAAGTCAGGATTGGGAAATGTATTCATGACTGAAAGGAGAGGCAGATAGAACCTGGCAAGGCGACGAGGAGGGCTGTGCAGTGGATGTCCTATTGGAAATGATTTTAGGATAAGATGGCAACAGGTGGAGACGGCAGATAGGGTTTAAAGAAGGGAACATTCTCCAAAGATAAAACCATGGGGCTGGAGGTTATGGGAAGAGAGAGTTAAAGGATGTTTGCATCTCCTCTCTTGACTCAGGACACTGAAGGACTTTAAGAAGGAGCAAGTTTTGTCAGCCACCTCAAAATGTAGAAAAATGAAGCCATCCCTTCCCTGTATCCATTCTCCTTTACTTTCTTTTGCATTCACAGTCAGAGTTGACGTGATTTCCTACAAAAAGTTTTAAGAAGAAATGGCTTCATGCATAGAATATAATTTCAGAGAGATCTACTGGGAAACAAAGCCATTTTTCTAAATTTTTTGAGACAGGGTCTCACTCTGTTGCCCAGGCTGTAGTGCAGTGGCGCAATCACAGCTCACTGCAGCCTCTGCCTCCCAGGCTCAAGCAATCCTCTCATGTTAGCCTCCTGAGTAGCTGGGACTACAGGTGCTCACCACAATGCCCTACTAATTTTTGTATTTCTTGTAGAGATGGGGTTTTGTTATGTTGCCCAGGCTGGTTTTGAACTTCCAAGCTCAAGTGACCCTCCTACCTTGGCCTCTCCCAGAGGGCTGGGATTTCAGGCATGAGCCACCATGCCTGGGTGGAAACAAAGCCATTTCATCAAAGAAGACAAGGACAATATAATTAGTTATAATTTTCTTGAGCAATGCTCCTTCTGTTTCACCTTTGAAAGCATCTTTTGGGCTGTGGTTGGTGATGGTTGTGGGCGGAACAGGTATCTCACCAACATATGCCCATAAAGCAGCTGGAGTCCATTTTGACTGACTGGTACCAGTCATTAAATATTTTTTGTATTTGCTATTGATGCCTTTACAGTCTCTGTGAAAGTAGTAAGGTTTAAACAAAACAAAGAACATTTGAGCCCAGGAGACTGAGCTTCGATCCCTGTTTCACTACTAACGGGAGAACATAAGCTTCAGTTTCCTTTCCTCTCCTTTCCTCTTTCCCACAATGATATACAACATCTCACATAACTCAGACACACCATCAACCAATCACTTCTCTAGAACGGAGTGCCAATAGCCTTTTTCATTCATCGGTTACTTCTCGAGCAGGTGAAAAGGAAACCAGCTGATAAACAGTAACCCAGTGGGGAATGTGTCTCCAGAGCCTACCTCTAAGTCAAACTTTGTAAACCCACCTTAGCACTGAAATTGGCAAGCCATTGCTACTCCCTTATAAAATATGCAGTGTCATTCATAAGGAGATCGTGTAGCTCCCTCTTATGTCTGTTGAGGTATCAGTTTCTAACCAGGTATCCAGTTCCCCTCTGTATCTTTTCCTTTGGAGTCTGATAAGCATGGCTCATGAATTATGTACTTCTCCCTCCCAGGGAAGACACCTCCACCTCCAAGCCCAGAGAAAAATCCACTACCTGAGATAAGCCTGTCTTTCTGTGTTCTCAGGTTAGGTTCTTCCATATTACCAAAGAGAAGTTTAAAAGTTGAATTTCACAGCTGTTTAGATATTTTAGGGTGATCTCTCCATATGAGGTTCATGAGTTTGGATTTGTGTAAGAAACCCTCTACATTTTTAGATCTAAAAACTTATAAATGCAGGATCGAAACTCGGCCTCCTGGGCTGTCTTTACATTTTGAAGGACATTGCTGCTAAAGGAGCACTGAACTTGATCTCTGTTCCTCCAAAATTAGAACTAAGGGGTAGAGTCTACAGGAATAGATTTCTTCTAAAAAATAAGGAAGAATTTTTCTTAATAGGTTCAGCTGCCTAAAAATGGAACTCCCTGCTTCAGGACAGTGGGGCCAGTTACTGGCCCTGAAAAAAAGACACCTGTAACAGTACTTCAAGAAGGTGGAGGCATCCATGGAGGAGGTGAAAAGAGAGGTTCAACACAGAATAGCCGATAGGGTTCTCTCTAACTCAAAAGCCAGTGAGGACTCTCAACATTGAGGGGTCAGTTTATGATGCCGGGAAGTGGCTGGCCCTCTGGAAGACAGTGGATGCAAAATAATCCTTTCCTTCACTTGTTCAAGTCTTCCTTTGCTTCCTTCATAGAGTTTTTTTTCTTTTTTAACTTTTATTTTAGAATCAGTGGGTACATGTGCAGATTCATTACAAAGATATATTCCGTGATGCTGAGATTTGGAGTACGAATGATATCCTGCAGTAGAGTTTTATAGTTTATGATTTTATTTTTATAAATACTAGGGTTTTTGTTTGGTTTGGTTTCTGCCTTCTGAAATTTAGAAGTTACCATAAAATTTTTAAAATAACTTCCATATTCCTACAATTTAGAATTAACAAGTGCTAACTTTTTGCCATATCTCCTTCTTGCCAATTTTTAGGAAGAAAAAAGGAAGAAAGGAAAGAAGGAATGGGGGAAAGGAGGGGAGGAGGGAGGGGAGGGAAGGGAAGAGGAGGAGTGAGGCAAGGAGAGATACCAGCTCATGTCCCCTAAACCACCAGCACCCACTCTTCTCTGCATCTCCCCAGACACTAAAATGGTCGTGTATCCATTGCATTCCTTAAGAATAACTTTTTTCTAGATACATATGCATTAATTAAAACACACATTGTATGATTTTGTTTTTAAAAATATCCACATCTGTAAATATCCTATCAATTTGCATCTTGCTTTTTATATTCTACCTTGTTTTTAAAATCTATTCAGGCTGGTATAAACTTCATATTTACTGTCAATTGTTATATGGTATTTCATCACAGGAAAACATTACGTTTTACTTACTCCTTTCTACATTAAGGGATCATTGTTTTCCCTGCTATTACCAAAAATGCTGCAACAGACACCATCATGTATAGGACCCTAATGGAAATATGTAGAAGCTTGTTCAATGTGTATCCCAAAGCATAATTCCCAGGACATAGGGTAGGCACATTTTCCATTTTCCTAGATGCTCTCAAATTTCTCTCCAATATGCCTTTACCAATTTACATTTCCAGCAACAATTTATGAGAGTACCATTTCCCCTAGAACCTTGCCAACAGTTGAGATCATTTGATAACTTGATTTTACCAATACCATGGGTGGGATATGGCCTCTCTCTGTTCTTCTTCTTTCCCTTTCCTGACCTTGAGCATCTTTTTGTTTTTTATTGGCTATTCACATTTACTCTTCTGGCAGCTAATTTATTTTTTCCTACTTTTATTTTTCTTATTCTGTGTTTTATGTACAAATTCCTAGTCTATTTAATGTGGTTGCAAGCATCTTTTTTAAACTTTTGCCAACAGAAGTTTTTTTTACACTTTCTGTACAGAATTTTAAAGTTTGAAGTGGTTGAATTTATCTCTTTTTCTTTATTCTTTGGGCTTTGTGAGCTCTTTTTTTAAAAAAAAAAAAGTTTTCTCTATTTTAAGATCATGTAGATATGGTCCTTTATTTTCTTTATTCATTTTGAAGTATGTTTTTTACATTTTGGTCTACTGATGTAAGGTGTAGTGTATTTTCCTATGTGTAAGATGTATGGTATGAGGTAGGGACTCAGTTGCATTTATGTTGCCACTTCTCCGCCAGTCCCCTACCCCCAACCCCATAAGATTTTTATGAGAGAGTTTCTGCCACTCAAAGAGCTGGCCTGTTCTCATCTTAGCTTAATGGTCTTTGGAATACATTTCCTGTGGGCCAGAAGGTGACTAAGTGATATAGTTCCAATTGCTGCATATTGCAGTAAACTTGAGTTTAAACATGGATAATAGACAATAGTCCTGACACGCCACTTAAGTAGTACGGTCCTCTCTTCTTGGCTTGTACAGACCTCTCTTAGCTGTAGTCAATGTAGGTGTTACGGGCTGAAATGTGTCATCTAAAATTAATATATTAAAGCCCTAAACCACAGTACCTCAGATTTTAATGAAAGATGGGGCCTTTAAAAAGGTAATTAGGTTAAAACGAGTCAATTAGGGTGGTCACTAATCCATTCTGACTGGTATCCTTATAAGAAGAGGAAATTTAGATATACAAACACCAGGGATTTGTATGTGCAGAGGAAGGACCATGTGAAGACACAGCAAGAAGACGGTCGTCTGCCAGCCAAGGAGAGAGGGCTCAGGAGAAACCAACCCAGCCAGTACCTTGATCTTGGACTTCCAGTTTCCAGAGCTGTGAGAGAATAAATGCCTATTGTTGTAGCTGTCTACTCTGCAATATTTTGTTAGGGCAGCCCGAGCAACCTAATACAATAGGATAATCCCCAACAAAGATAGACAAAGATGCTTGGAGTCAGATATAGTTAGATTTAACCCTCCTAACATGAATGTTCCACTTAGCACAGTGGGGAATATGTGTAAAATTCATACTACAAGCTCACCTGAACAGAGAAAGGCAACCAAAGAACTATATGAGGTCCAGTGAAAGGGTTCATTTATTTCTCAGTAAGTTGGTCTTTTTTTCAAGTTAGCAGGCAGGATCTGACCCATACCCAATAGGCTGTACTGACTTCCTACTGTCATTGTAACAAATTACCACAAATGTGACTTAAAACAACACAAATATATTGTCTTACAGTTCTGGAAGTTGAAAATCCTGAAATCAAGGGGTTTTTTGTTTCTTTGTTTTGTTTTTCTTTCTTTCTTTTTTTTTTTCTTTTTTTGGAGACAGAGTCTCGCTCTGTCACCCAGGCTGGAGTGCCTTAGTGCAATCTCGGCTTACTGCAACCTCTGCCTCCCAGGTTCAAGTGATTTCCTGCCTCAACCTCCTGTAGCTGGGATTACAGGCAACTGCCACCATGCCCAGCTAATTTTTGTATTTCTAGCAGAGACGGGATTTCGCCATATTGCCCAGGTTGGTCTTGAACTCCTGACCTCAAGTGATCTGCCCGCCTCGGCCTCCCAAAGTGCTGGGATTACAGGCATGAGCCACTGTGCCCAGCCTTGAAATCAAGGTATTCACAGGGCTGTCTTCCTTTTATAGGCTCCAGAACAGAGTCCATTTCTTTGCTGTTTCTAGCCCATCGAGGATGAGTGGAGTCCTTGGCTTATGGCCTTTTCCTCTGCCTTAAGAGTGCATCACTCCAACCTCTACTTCCAGGGTCTCATCCCCTTCTCTGACTCTCCTTCTTCCATCTTTTAAGGATGTCTGTGATTACATTGGGATTCCCTAGATAATCCTGCGTCATCTCCCATGTCAAGATTCTACATCACATCTGCAAAGTCCCTTTGGCCATGCAAGGTAACACACTCACAGGTTCCAGGGATTCAAATATGGAGTTCTTTGGGGGCCATTATTCTGTCTACCGCAGTTGCAAAACAGTTCAGTGAAATAATTTTAAAAGAAAATAATCCGATTATGTTCAAAAGCAGAGAATCTGAAAAGAATGGAAGCATTGAAAGCCTTCTTGCTTTTTAACTCAACAGAAGAGCTTTTAAATTGGTTTTTAAAAAGCTGTCTATTAGTACCAGAAGTTTTTCAACCTAGCTTCTAAGTCCTTGTTAAACTTAAAAGGTGTTGTTTTGGTTAATGTTTGGTTTGAGCCCTCTGCGGAAGAGCTTTTTCCACATTCAGTTGGATTCCATCTGCCAATGTGCAAATGGGCCTGTTTCCACTTAGTGCTGCCCCAAGGAAGATGTGTCCCAAACTACTGAAAATGCCTCCTACCCCCAATTTCTCTCCCACAGCTTACGCAACAACTGACAGGAAGGCCCCAAGTCGGAAGGGCAACGCTATAGGGGACATAAGGAAACAAAAGCTCCTGTGGCCCAGCAAGATTCAGTTCCTTCACTGCTTCTGTTGTTGACCCTCTCAGGCAGCGTGGGCAGCAAGTTCTCACCACCAAAGACCTCCAGTGTCAATGTGGATAAAGTGACTGCCATGAACTGACAGCACTAAATTACAACCTGCCTAGAGCATTGAAGACGCATGGGTGGGAAGCCGCCTGCAGGCACGCTGAGATGAACACACCTGCGCATTTGCCAGAAACCATACTGGGAGCTTCAGACAGAGACAGAGCTCCACCAAGTGCAGCTGAGTGATGGAGAAGGGAGGGCTAATTGTTCTGGAAGGCTGTTGCATTCTCAGGGGACACATGTTAGAACAATTTGCTCCCCGGGCTATCAAGAGGCCATGTTTATCAGCAGCTACTGCTTATGATGTGCTTCCAGAATGGCAAGCTGCCTTGATCATCTGTGTGTGTTTCTACAACAGATGTGAACTCTGAATGTATACAGGCATCTGACTGTGCATGTGTGTGCTGGTACGTGTGTGTCACTGTATGCCTGTTCACCTGTTTAAATCTGTGTGTTTTCTCATGTGTATGCTAGTGTGTGTCTACAGGTAGGTCCTTATTTTGCAAAGATTCCAGAGATGGGATCTTCCAGCTGCCCTTCCAGCCTCTCCAGCCTCTCTTTGTTGACTCCCAGAGGTGCAGGTTTTGGTCCAACACCAGCCTTCCCAGCAAACCACTCCTGCAGTGCTTGGGGAGGCAGGAAACGCCAAAGGCATGAATTCCTTTCTTCCTGCCCTCTGGCCCCTCCGCAGTGGGCATGCCCAGGTTTTCAGGAGTAGGTCCTCCTTCCATTCCACGCCCTCTAAGCCCCAAGAAGCCATTGCTCCTGCCTCCATCCTGGGGCCTAAGGTCTTTTCTCCAGCCAGGCAGGGACACACAGCGGGCCAGGTGCCTGCCTAGGCCTTGTGTGTGACTTGAACTTGATTGTTTTTCTCAGCATGTAACAGCTACTCCAAAGAGGTAGCCAAGGTACCATCTCATTCCATTCTGCAAAATCCTTTATTTAAAATTAATAAGCTGTATTTTTTAGAGCAGTTCTAGGTTCACAGCAAAATTGAGTGGCAACTTCAAGAATTCCCATACACCCCCTGCCTCCTCCATACAATATCAATATCTCCACCAAAGTCATCTATTTGCTACAATCAATGGCCGTACAATGACACATCACTATCACCCAAAGTTCATAGTTTACATCAGGGTTCACTCTTGATGGTGTACATTCTACCGGTTTGGACAAATGCATAATGACATGGATCCACCTTATAACTTCATACAGAACAGTTTCACTGCCCTGCAAATCCTCTGTGCTCCACCTATTCCTCCCTCCCCACTAACCCCTGGCAATCACCGGTCTCTTTACAGGCTCCGTAGTTCTACCTTTTCCAGAATGTCATGTAGTTGGAGTCGTACAGGATGTAGGCTTTTCATATTGGCTTCTTACACTTAGCAATATACATTTAAGGTTCCTCCATGTCTTTTCATGACTTGAAAGCTCATTTCTTTTTATCCCTGGATAATACTCCATTGTCTGGATGTACCACAGTTTATTTATCCATTCACCTACCAAAGGACATTTTGGTTGCTTCCAAGTTTTGGCAATGATGAATAAAACTGCTATAAACATCTGTGTGCAGATTTCCGTGCAGACATAAGTTTTCAGTCCCTTTTGGTAAATACCAAGGAGCACAATTGCTGGATTGTACGACAAGAGTATGTTTAGTTTTGTAAGAAAATGCTAAACTGTGCAGATTCCTTTTCAATTTGGCATTTCTGCCTCACTTTATTTTTCACAAAGCTACGTATTAATATGCAGTAATAGTAGTAATAGTAGGCGCTTGAAATCCTCATGGGATAGCACTCTTGATTCTTCCAGAATTCCCCAACTCAAGAATGTGGAAAATTTGTACAGGCTCCTGGCGCCTTCCCGAATCATATTTCCATCGGGAGTTAAGTGCTTCCTGAGCATCTCGTACACCACAATCTAGCTGCCTAGCTGCCTCTTCAACTCGCACAAAACATCTAGCTCTTGCTTGAGAACTGCTTTTCACATACATGAAAATTCTAAGTTTTATAATTTCAAGAGACTTTTAGTGGTCAAGGAGAGGAGATCTGCACCCCACACTGGGATGAGGATGGAGGATGGTAAATGATTTGCTCCCAATACAAGCTTCATGGTGTAATTAGTTCATATCAGTGCCTCAGCCAAATGAGGGATTCCGAATCACACAGGGAAATTCAAAACTTCAAATTATAGGTCCACAAATTCTATACAGCACCTTTTAAAAAAGAGCTTATGAAGTTAGTTCATATTATTAACCTAATCTAATCGGAGAAACATGTCATTAGCCTATCCTACACATTGCATAGTGGCATAGTTACAATAAACAATAAGAATACTGAGAACAGTATATATATAAAACAAACACTGATTCATTCATTAAAAAAAAGTATTGAAGAAACATTTCTGATTCTATTGGTTTCTCCATTCAGAGATGAGGAACCAGAAATTGGAAGTGGTTGGTTACCTACTGGTGTCCCTGGGAATACTATGCCACCACTCTCAAAGAGGCCACTCAAAATACTATAGATGATATTTAAATAAAATAATTTTTTAAAGCACAGTTGAACTGGCATCAAAACAAGTCATACCTAGGAGGTCAGAAACTTTGAGAGAGCATTAATCTAGAGAGAAGAGCTAATGCTGAAGGCATTGGTCACCAAGTGGGGCATGGGCCATATCTTACTGGCCTGGCCCAGGTTTCTGCAGGCACCAGGGATTGAGGAGATGGCTGGGAGACCCCTCGCATAAGGCTAAGACCACTAAAGAGCAGTACCTTCAGGAACTGAACCAGAGACCAAGTACTTGCCCCTCCTTGCCTGTCAAGAAACGAACTTGCCTGTCTCTACCTTAGGAAGTGGCAGGAAAGAAATGTGTCACCTGACAATTTCTAATAGCAAACCAAACTTTACACTACTTGGGGAGCTCTAAAGCCAACAACTTGTATAAAGGAGCATCCCCAGGCATTCAAAAGAAACTAATGCACTGCCTTATGGATACTAAGACTCAAAAAATTATCATAGATAAAGTTCCAAGGAATTAGAGGTCAGGATCAAAATTCACTAAACTCATGAAGAAACAAGCCATCATGAATAAAATGAGCTATCATGAATGAAAATCCACAGAAATTATAAACTGCAGAATCAGCCGTTGAAGATCACAGATATTGGAAAAATCAACACAGAATATGAAATAAATTTTCATATGAAAATGTTTCAGGAAATAAATGAGGTGACTGAATAAATGATGAAGATATAAGAGACTATCAAAATATGTAGACTTGATAAGGAGCCAACAAGTACTACGAGAAACAAAAAATAGACATGAACGTGGCACAGAGAGACAGAGGTAGAAAATATATATGTAGCTAAGAGGCACGGAGGATAAAGTGAGACGGTCTAACACGTTACCAGATCTGAGTATCATGAATTGGTAATAGAAACAATGTAGAAAAGGCAATATTTAAGAAGATGATAACCGTGAATTTTACAGAATCGATGAAAGGTATCAACCCTCAGATTCAGAAAGCCCAAAGAGCACCAAATTAGATAAGTACAAAGAAATCCTCACTTAGAGACATCACTCGTGAGACTGTAGGATGGGGGTCAGCAGATCCTGCCACCTCGATGAAGTTTTATGGGAACACAGTCATGCTGTTTGTTTAGGTGTTGTTTATGACTGTTTTCATACCACAATGGCAGAGTTAAGAAGTTGCAACAGAGACCGTATGACCTGCAAAGCTAAAAATATTTATTATATGGCCTTTTACTGAAAATGTTTGCCTATTCCAGTTGTAGAATATCAAAGAGGAGCTATTGATTATTCCAATCATATGACAACTTAGCAGCAGAGTTGGAATTTCATCTTAGGTCTCTTGACCAATGATTCTCAAAGTTGGTCCTGGAATAAAGACCAGCAGCATCAGCAGCACCTGGGAACTTGTTAAAGATGTAACTTCTTAATCCCAGCACTTTGGGAGGCCAAGACAGGCGGATCACTTGAGCCCAGGAGTTGGAGACCAGCCTGGGCAACATGACGAGACCCCATCACTACAAAAAAATACAAAAATTAACCAGGCATGGTGGCACACGCTTGTAGTTCCCACTACTAGGGAGGCTGAGGTTGGGAGGATTGCTGAGCCCAGGAGGTCAAGGCTGCAGTGAGCTGTGATTGCGCCACTGCACTCCAGCCTAGGTGACAGAGCCAGACTCTGTCTCAAAATAAATAAATAACTTCTTGAGCCCCATATGCCTCTGGAAAGATTCTGACATGCATGAAAGTTTGGGAACTAATGCTCTTGACTAGTTTGTTAGACCAGAGGTTCTCAACCTTCTAATGATTTTTTTTTTTTTTTTTTTTTTTTTTTGGAGACAGAATCTCACTCTGTCACCCAGGCTGGAGTGCAGTGGTGCAATCTCGGCTCACTGCAAGCTCCGCCTCCCGGGTTCACACCATTCTCCTGCCTCAGCCTCCCCTGTAGCTGGGACTACAGGCGCCCGCCACTGCACCTGGCTAATTTTTTGTATTTTTAGTAGAGACGGGGTTTCACCGTGTTAGCCAGGATGGTCTCGATCTCCTGACCTCGTGATCTGCCTGCCTCGGCCTCCCAAAGTGCTGGGATTACAGGCGTGAGCCACCGCGCCCGGCCCCTAATGATTTTAAGAGTTCTCCATTAGAATCACCTGGGGAGCTTTGATAACAATACCATTGCCTGGCCTTGCCTCCAAAGACTCCCAGCTAATAGGGCTGGAAGGGGGCCTGGGCATTGGTATTTTTAAAAAGCTTCCCAAGTGATTCCTATCTTCATTCAGGTAAGAACTACTGTACTACAGGTGCCTGCCTTCCTTATTTTATCACTGGTGAAACAAATATGGAGAAAACCTGACAAATTCCCAAAACTCTGTATTGAATGCTATTTTTGATTATGCAGACTAACTGAGAACAGTTTGGGGGTGGGGAGGACTATTTTGCTGAGTTAGTGGAATCACCTAAATAAGTCAAAGTCAAATAAGTCCAAAAAAATCCCTCCTTTCCTTTCATCTCCCTCATCTCCCTCCTGGAAGAGGAGCTACTGGGCAGTGAAATAACCAAATGTGAAGCCATCTGAATGGATAGGGAAGCATACTTCATGAACAATCCATCTTATTGTAAACAATTGTCAGATAACGTAGGGTTTTGGTAATGCCCACCTACATGAGCAAAGGATTAAGGAACTGAGAAAGCTAAGATTTGGCCAGGCGCAGTGACTCACACCTATAATCCTAGCACTTTGGGAGGCCAAGGTGGGAGGAACACTTGAGCCCAGGAGTTTGAGACCAGCCTGGGCAATGGAGCAAAACCCCGTCTCTACTAAAAATACAAAAGAAATTAGCCAGGAGTGGTGGTGAGCGCCTGTAGTCCCAGCTACTCAGAAGACTGAGGCGGAAGGATGGCTTGAGCCTGGGAGGTTGAGGCTGTAGTGAGCTGTGATCATGCCACTGCACACCAGCCTGGGCAACAGAATAAGACCCTGCCTCAAAAAAAGAGCTATGGTTTGATGGGTTAGGAAACCTCAGCCCAAAGAGTCTTCTGCCGTGTAGGTGCACAGGATGAGGGCAGTAAGGGGCAGAGTGCTTATGCTAAAGTTCTCACGGATGTGGAGGACTAGCAGGGGAAGGCAGGCACCCTCCTGTCTATTCACCCCTGATGACATTGACCTCTGCAGAAGGACACATCTCTTGCGGGCACAATATCTACGAAGGCCTGCCCTGCCCCAACCCACCCTCATTGCAGGGTCACTGCCCTCCTGACAGGCAACCTGAGACCAGGTGAAACCCAGTCATCATTGTCTTCTTGGCTTTTAGGTAAATGGGGCTATTGGATCAAGTACTTCCTTGAGAGAGAATAGTAACCCTCAGGGAAAGAGAAAGAAGGGGCTGAAAACACTGCTGCTTCTTGAACTGGAAATACGGGACCTGAGTCACCTCAGGATCTTGTTAATCTCCTGACTGGTTCAGTAGGACTGGGTGGGGCCTGAGACTCTGCATATCTAGCAAGCTCCCAGGTGAAGGTGATGCTGCTGGTCCTCGGACCACACTTTGAGTTGCGAGAATCTAAAGTATGCTCCCCAGGCCAGGACCCTCAGGAAATTTGTCTCCACAAACTTCCTGCAGCCTCTAGCTGCTGACCACAAGAGCATGCCACAGTGGACGCCAAACTGTGCCCAACGCTGGTTCTCTGTAGTTTCCACAAGTGTCCGGATCAATTGCCCTTCCCAAGCTTGGTAAAATTCCACTGGTGTAAACAGGAATGCTGGGAGTTCATCAAGTTTTTCACCTAAAATTTCAAAACTGCATAATGTGGAACCACCATAAAAACGAGTGGTTGCTATAATAGAAAAGCCCACAAAATGGCCACAGTAATTTGCATCTTCATAGTTTCTAGGCAAGAAATCTTCAACTTGAGTTGAGAGAGAAGTAAAATAAACAGCTGGGGTTCTTTTACCACTCACCAGGATACTTATACACTTACAAGACTGATGCCGGAAACCACATTTTCTTCTGCTCTGAGTTTTCACCCATTCCCTGGGAGCTAAAGTTGGTGGCCATCATGGCACTGTCAGTGTTTGTTTAAAGCTCACCGCACACTTGTGGGGACCAGATCTGGTTCCTTGTGGAAACCTTGGATGAGACAATTGTGAAAAATGTCATGAGCGAAGCTTGGACAGGAAGGGGAATGAGGGGGGCTGGAAAACACCAGAACTGGAAGACAGACAGACCCCCAGGTTCAGGGGAAGCCATGGATCTCTGCTTGGGGACCTCCATACCAGAAGGCCAGGGAGTCTGAGAACAGATGGTTGATCTGAATCCGAATTTTAGCCTAAGGCAGAGTTCAGGATGGCAGTAAGGGGAGCAGGGGTCACGCAGGATGATCACTCACTGGGTCAGGGTAAGGAAAATATCTGGCGTGGGGAGCAGGGTGAGGAGAGAGAGCTGGTCAGGCAGCAGCTGGGATTGGATCACTGATTCTAGGAGGCAGGGGGATAGCTACCAGGTGACCTGTGACCTGTCCTTGAGAAACTAGGTTCTCACCTTGGCAGCTCCACCAGAAGTCCATTCTCCCTGGGGCTTAAAGAAGTCCAGAACACCATGGCCATGGACCTGGAGTTCCCTTAGCCCATCTCTCCAGCACTGCTATGTCCTCTTGGCATCTGATGAAGCCCTCATGGGGAGGAAGACAGGTGCATAGGTTTACACTGGGGGTCTGTCTCATTGGGTTAGACCAGCCAACAGGACATTGTGGAGATGTGGCCACTGGGGACCAGGAATTCACTTCCAGAAGTTCATTCCCTGAGAGGTGGGATACAAACTGACAAGGTTCGTGCTGTCACCCTGGCTGGGCACTGGAATAGTTCAGGGGAGTGTTTAAATAAATCATGATGCCCTGGCCCTATGCCCAGAGATTCTGACTTAATTAGTCTGGGAAGGGTCTCTGGATGATCCTAAGGTCCAACCGAGACTGGGTTAGAGGAGCATGGGGAGGTGAAACAGGCAACCATTCCTATGCCTGTCACCCGCCCTCCCCTCTCTTTTTATGGGAAAGCCATCCTATGACTGTGTAGTGTTTGGCAGTCTTTGAATTTTTATCCATAGATGAGGAATAATAAGCCTTGGGTTTAGTTTTTACTTTTTCCACTAAATACTTTTGGATGCTAATTTTTTAAAGTCTTTTGGCTTATTTGGAAATGATAATCACTTGCGCTATACAAAGTGCTGTTCTCCAAGGGAGAGGTACGGGATGACAGGAGATGACAAGAGTGGGGAGAAGAAACGTTGAATGCCCACTCAGGGATAGGCATTGTCACCTGCTCACAGTCGTGCGGACGGAGGCTCTGGTCCTGCCCTCTTCCTTGAAAGTGGATGTCTTCCTGGGGACTGAGTCATTTGGTAAAGCCACAGGAAATTTAAATAAAATATGTAAAGTGCTCAGCCTCATACTTAGAACACAATAAATGCTCATAAATCATGGTTGTTTATTTCCAGGGCCCTTCGTAGGTCAATCCAGCCTGCCACTCTGTTTTCCTACCAGAGGAAGGTAAGGGAGCGCTGTCAGCAGCTTCGAGACGAACATTGAATAAGTTGTGAGGAAAATGTAAAAAGAGTCAGGAGATACAAATCTTTAGATTTTAAGAAGATTCGGGCTAAAAACAGATGAACAGTTAGAAGAACCTTAATTAGTTACAGGAAAGTGTCATGATTCTGGAATGACAGGCTTCTCTGGTTCCTGTCAGGGACACCAGAAGCACAATGACAGGAATTTGGAGGAGAGGTGGAATTACGCCACTTTCCAAAAGAAATTTAACAACCAAAAAAAAAAAAAAGGAGGAGGAGGAAATATTTGTAGTCAGCATTTTGGTGTGACTTTGTCACGTTCAGTCGTCGGTTTAATCTGGGCTATAATTTCTGTGAGGGCAGGAACATTATCTTAGGTATCTTTGTACGTACAATGTCCGCCACATGGGAGAGAACCAGCAAGTGTTGAATCAGTGCAGGAGACATTATTGGGTATTTTTCCTTCACCTTACCTATCCATTTAAGCATTATTCAAATTTCAATTCAGCATGGGTAAGTCAGTGGATAGCTTTTTAAAATTAATATTGCTTTCAATTGACAAATCATAACTGTATACATTTGTGGGGTACAATGTGATGTTTTGATATATGTGTACAATGCAGAATGATTAAATCAAGCTAATTAACACCTGTATCATCTCACTGTTCATTTTTTGTGGTGAGACATTTGAAATGGACTATCTTGAATATTTTGAAATATACAATATGTTATCATTGACGATAGTTGCCCTGCTGTGCAATAATCCCAAACACTTATTCCTTCTACCTAACAGAAACTTTGTACCCTTTGACTAACATCTCCCCGTTCCCCTCAGCCACCCTTTCCCCCAGCCTCTGGTAACCACCATTCTACTCTCTACTTCTATGTGTTTGACTTTTTTAGATTCTACGTATGAGTGAGATCATGGGGTATTTGTCTTTCTGTGCCTGGCTTACTTCACTTAGCATAACGTCCTCCAAGTTTGTCCATGCTGTTGCAAATAAAAGAATTTTCTTCCACTTGTTGGGCCTCAATCAAAAGGACTTGGGCCCCCGACGCGTGGTGCCAGGGAGTGGGAGGCCAAGGCGAGTAGATCACGAGGTCAGGAGTTCAAGCCCAGCCTGATCAAGATGGTGAAAACCCGTCTCTACTAAAAATATAAAATTTAGCTGGGCATGGTGGCATGTGCCTGTAATCCCAGCTACTTGGGAGGCTGAGGCAGAGCATTGCTTAAACCCAGGAGGCGGAGGTTGCAGTGAGCCGAGATCGCACCACTGCACTCCAGCCTGAGCCACAGAGCGAGACTCCATCTCAAAAAAAAAAAATAAAAGAAAGAAAGAATTTTCTTCTTTTTTAAGGCTGAATCATATTTTATTGTGTATGTATGCCACATTTCCTTTTTCCATTCATTCACTGATGGACACTTACTTTGATTTCATTTCATGGTCATTGTGAATAATAAACATAGAAGTGCAGATAGCTCTCTGACAAACTGATATATACCCAGAAGTGGGATTGCTGGATCATAGGGTAGCTCTATTTTTAATATTTTGAGGAATCTCCATATTGTTTTCCATCATGGCTGTGCTAATTTACTTTCCCACTGACAGTGTGCAAGGGTTCCCTCTTCTCCACATCCTTGTCAACACTTATTTTTCATCTTTTTGATAATAGCCATTCTAACAGGTGTAAGGTGATGTCTCATTGTGGCTTAATTTGAATTTCCCCAATAATTAGTGATGCTGAGCATTTTTTTTTTTTTTTTGTGAACCTGTTGGCCATTAGTATGTCTTTTTATGAGAAATGTCTGTCTAGATCTTTTGCTTATTTTAAAAATCAGGCTAACTGTTTTTCTTGCTATTGAGTTGCTTGGGTTTCTTACATATTTTGGATATTCACCCCTTATCAGATGTATAGTTTGCAAGTATCTTCTCCCACTCTATGGGTTGTCTCTTCACTGTGTTAATTGTTTCCAGCGATGACTGTTTTAGAATGAAAACTTCTTGTACCTAGTTTGGAGCCCAACTATTAAACTCCTCGAATTGCTAAGAAACTTTGTTATTGTCGATGACTCTACAGTCACCTGGTGTGGAGATGCCAGGAAGACATATGGTCATGCATCTGGAAGAGTTTTATAAACTAAATAAAGCATCATCACTCGTCTCCCATAGAATATGCACTGATAATTAAAGGAGACTTTTAAAAAATCTTTAATGAGAGCAAGATGATTGAATATACTTCATTATTTTTGCAGGTCTTAGTTTCATTATTTGTGAAACAACAAAATGCTGGTTTTAGAGACATGGTTTTACTGGATGGCCTGACTAAAAAAGTTACTGTCTAAATACAAGAGATCCATGCACATATCTGTACGTACTTGCTGGATCAGAACACTCATTATCCAATCCTTTATACTAATCATCATGAAGGTTTTCTTGAAATTGGACTAATTTCTTTTTCCCTGACTCAGTAAAATTTTCTTTCAATCTAGTCAGAGGACAGTGACATTTTAATATTTTTAACAAATACATTAAAAACGCTCTAAAATTCTTTCTCCGGAAGCTTTTTGAGCAGACTAAAAATGGTTTCCCATTTGAAAAATACGCAGATGATGAATTTTTATAGTAACACGTCATTTTCAACAACAATACAGCAAAGTAGTAAAGATATTTCTAAGCATTTTGTTCCCAAAATGCTGTCTCTGTAGGGTGATTTACTCTTGAAAATCAGTAATGTTCTTACTCAAAGTTAAAATACCCCCTTTTTCTTTATAGATCATATCTATTTATTACTTCAAAAATATCTGCCACCTCACTGACAGCCACATGCCACAGACAGTGTCTGTGATGTGCAATGCTAGTCGTAGTAAAATAAACTAGATACCTCATCTCTAAGTTGGGCAACTCTTTCAAGTATTTTACAACAGATAACTAGCAAAGTTCTGTGTGATACAAAATACCTTCACCATCACTTCCCCTTCTATTACAGAATACTCTAAAATGTCTTGCATATATTAAAGTTTTTTGTGTTTATTTCATTGGTTCATTTTGTTTTGAAAGTTAGCCTCTTCACTGTTGTCTTCTAAAACTTTGTACCCTCTGGGGACAACTTCTTCGTAATGATAGCTTGCCTGTGAAAGAAATGGGAAATGAAAGTCACTTTGGACCTGTCTCTGTAGGATTATACTGGGATTCCTTTTATACTCTGGTCAAATTGGCTGCCAAATCTATGGTTGCACTAATACTGTTCTCTCATAAACCATTGTTCTTGTTACAAAAGTCACTTTGCATTAAAACTATCTTCTCCAGTCCATCTTTCTTTTAGAGGTTCACAAGGAAGGTAGTCCCGGATGTGTTCCATTACTGAGTGAAATTAGCAAATTCCATAAGATGTTCCTAACATATTCCACATGTTAGAAACATCCGTACATCAATCCAACTATGGAGTAAACCTCCCACACTGTCTCATTTCTCCTAGTATTTATTTCTTCAACTCTTTAGTGATGTTTTCAAGGCATCTTCCAGCTGCATTTGCCAACACAAGAATACATCTTAGTTTACTCATCAGTTTGCATTCTACACATTAGTTTGCAGCTGTTGCCACTACAACAGAAATAACAAGTGTTGGCTGGGCGTGGTGGCTCATGCCTGTAATCCCAACACTTTGGGAGGCCGAGGCGGGCAGATCACTTGAGGTCAGGAGTTGGAGACCAGTCTGGCCAACCAACATTGTGAAAACCCATCCCTACTAAAAATACAAAAATTAGCCGGGTGTGGTGGTGTGTGCCTGTAATCCCAGCTATTCAAGAGGCTGAGGTGGGAGATTCGCTTGAACCCATGAGGCGGAGGCTGTGGTGAGCCAAGATGGTGCCAGTGCACTCCAGCCTAGGCAACAGAGCAAGACTCCTTCTCAAAAAAAAAACAAAAACAAACAAACAAACAAACAAAAAAACAAGCATTTCCTTCACAGCATATAGCTTTTCACCTTTTACTATTAAGTAAGAAACAGTGATCATCAAATTTATTGTGATTGTGATAAAGTGCTGGATTGAGAATGATTAATGAATGGCTATAAACATTCAAAGAATTATAAAAGTTTACTTTCACATTCTAGATAACACATTTTTCAATGTTTTGCAAATAATGTTCACTTCACACCAGCTTTAATTGATAGCACATGTTGCAATATGTATTTAGCTTGAGTTTCATTGTTAATGGTAGAGAATGTAAATTCATATTTCAAGCAGGTTTGGGTTTGTTTTTTTTTTTTTTGTCATTTTAATTCTTGTGTGTGTGTGACTTTTTGCCAGAACAGATTCTATTCATATGGTTCTGCCACATAATGTGGCCAAAAAGAGTGTGCATCAGTATTATCTGCAGCAAGCAGTTTCTCTACAGGTTTATTGAAAGCTATTCATCCACTTCATGGAGGTTGGTTTTGTTAAAAACAAGATGAACCCACTTACTCAAGCTCACAGATTTTGCAATTTGTCAAAAGGCTCTGAATGCAAGTGAATGATTACAGGGGCTGCTGTCATCCCCTGCACACAGGGGCACATTCTCTCCTCAAGGCAACTCATGTGTTGGAGGAGACATGAGACTAGTGATATGAGGACCAAATGTAAGCAGCAGTATCATTCCATATACTGAGTGTCAGCCACACTGAAGTTCTTTCTTATTATTTTAGATTTTTAAAAAAGATCTTTTACTACACCTTTCTTCATAGCAATGGATTATCTTGAGCACATGAAGTGTGTCTACCCTGTTTCGGAGACCACCATTCCTAACTCAGCTCCCTCCCTGATAAATAAATAGCAACATATGAATTATTTATTCCACAAATATGGACTTGTTAGCTATTCCCCAAATCTATTTCTTCTCCTTCCTAACACTCAGGAACTACATTTCCTGGTCTTCCTTATGGCTTATGTGGCCATGAGACTGAATTCCAGCCAATGGAATGAGCCCCTTCTAGACCCAGGCCATGAAACCTCCCATGCCATCTTCCTCCTCATCCTCTGTATTACTACATCTGCTGTCAATGTCTAAAGCAAAGTTGGGAGCCATATTTTGAAGACGACAGAGTCTCCATCTGTTTGGGCCCCTGAATGACTCTGTGGAGCAGAGCACTATTCCCACCCCTATCATCAGTTGAACTTTACATGAGTGAAAAATAAATTTGCATTATGTTAAGTCACTAATATGTTGGGAGTCTACCTGTTACAGAAGCCAGAGTTACTTTGATTAATACACTTCTTATGTTTAAGATGTTTTGATAGATGTTATGAGGGCTGCAAAAATAAACAGAAATAATCTTGACCTCAAGAATATAACACACATATGCAAATAATCATATTATGAATCTGTCCAGAGCACAAGCACCATGTGAGTGGCCCAAATTAAGCACAATGTCAGTTTAAACAAAGAGAACAATTGTTCCAGTTACTGTGGTAAGAAAATGTTTCATAAAGGCCTTTGTGATGGCCTTTGGAGGAGACAGAAGATTTCAGTAGACAAAGCTAAGAAGGGATTTTCTCAGAGAAGATAGGTATTTATCTCCTCTTTGAACTGGAACCTTGAATACCCAAGCTAAGGTGTTTGCAATTGATCCTGCAGGCAATGAAGAGCCAAGAAGACATTTTGAGCCAGGGAAGATGTAGTCCCAATGGTACATTACAGAAAGAAAAGAAGGTAGACTAGAGGAAGCACAGAAGACCTGTGTGTTTATGAGATTGATTTGGAAGCAACCACCGTGGTCAGCCTGGTGTTAATAGTTAAAAGCTCAAGCTGCGGGTCGGCTGACCTACTTGTGAATCCTAGCTCTTCCATTTGTCAACTATACAGACCTTGGATAAGCTACTTTACTAAGCCTCAGTTTCCCTATGTGCAAAAGGTGGATAATAATAGAAAGTACTTCCTAAGATTAATATGAGCAGTAAGATAATGCATCTAAAGTATGCAGCACAGTGCCCGGCCAAGAACAAACACTGTATAAACAATTGTCATTATCATTGGTATTCCCAATGTGAGATAATGGGGACCTGAGCTAAGTTTGTCAGTGGTCATGGAAAAGAGGGCTGAATGCAGAGACATGCAAGGAAGGCAGATGAATCAAAAATAACTCCAAAGTTTGGTCTCAGTTGCTTAGAACCTTCTCCCATTGGAAAGATGGACTGGTTTTGTAAGGCAAAACACAACTGCATTTTTAGACAAGCCAAGTTTGAGGTATGAAGGGAAAGCTAGAGGCATTTGCAGACAAAGTGGAAGAAGGCAGTAGAGAGGGAGAATTTGAAGAAGTGAAATGAATTGTTGGAGAAAGATCCCAAATGAGAAAGGAGCAGATGAGACCAATACATAGGTTAGGGTCTTGTCTGAAAGGAAATGAACACACATACTCCTCTTTCCTTCTTCTGAGATAAAAGAGAAAGAAAATAAAAAGGGAAGGAAATATCTAGAAAAACTATGATATATGACACAGAAAAGTTGAACTAGCTAGTGGAACCTGACCTTGGCTTTTTCTGAAGAACTAGTGGTGTGGTCCTCTGCTTGTGGTAGACATGGGGGCAGAGATCTTAGCACAGGAAGCAACCACCACTTAACACTCGCCATCTTCAGTGTTCACCGAAGACCCATGCCTGTAAGACCCTGGGCTCAGTGCTCTGCAGAGAGCATTTTTAAAGGACGCTGTTTTTAATGGGAGTTGTTGAATAACCAACTGCTTCTGGCTTACAAGGATGGCAAACACTCACTGTCCTCGAAATACTAGATTTAAGTTAAAGATACAAATTGGCTTTCTTTGCTCTGAGGTTGATGGACAGAATTAACCCCAACGGCATGGCCTATCAGAGTGTTTGCCAACTGACACCAGGTTGTAATTTGATCTTAATGATCCCAGGGATGCTACTAAGGGACTAAAGGCTGGTTTTCACAACTGGTGCTGAAAAAAATTAAAATTAAAATTTAAATTAAAAAAGATGGTGGCTGGTGAACACACCCATAGGGCAAGCCCCTGCCTCCCTGCACCAGCACACCTGAGCCAACACCAAAAGGCCCATCATTGACTTCTCATACTCTAGGCTGCTCCGATGCACCCTTGCATTTGATTTCATCTTTGGACAATGTGATTGAGGAGAGAGGAAGGTGCCTGTGGGATAGATACCCTTAGAGACGGTCCTGCCTGGCTGCCAGAGCTAAGTTTCCGCCAAAGTTGAGCTTGAGCAACTCAACTTGGAAGCTCCTAGGTTGAAGACCTCCAGCCGGGAGGAACAGCACTCCACCAGAAGACGCAGGTCACATGAGAACCTTCCTAATGAAGTGAAGCTTTGTTTATTTTTCCCTGGTGGAGGTAATTGCATGTGACATTTCTCTGAATCATTTATTTATATTTTTTTTCTTCTTTTTCAGCGTAAGAAATTAAACAGATGGGAAAATCATACTTAAAGAGTTTTCTTATTACTCCTGGCAGTCTTTGGCTTTGGGCAACTGGTCAGCATCTTTCCCTGGCTAGAAATAATGCCTGGAAGTGTTTATGCCGCCTTCAGCTTCACAGAGGGCAAGCAGGGACTGCATTTTCCCCATTCGTTCCCTTCATCAAAGTCTTTGTCCAAGTCATAGTACAAAGATGTGTTCTTGAGGCCCTGGACCCCACTCAGAAGCTTTTTTGTTTAATTTGATTCTTCTTGTTGACATTAGGAGTGCATTTAAACATGTCTCTGTCCCCATCTTGTAGCTGGAATCCAGAGTTCCTTGTTAGGAGGTTGGACATGGATGTAAACGTCCCTGATGGTGAACACAGCTGGGAACATGTGCAACTGAGGAGAGGACAGATGGGACGTGGGGGTGCACTAAGGGAGGGCAGTTCCTTCTGCCTTTATGGAGGAGATGCCAGATGGTACAGCACATTGTACCCATATCTTTATAGGTGCAAGCCCCAGGAAGATGCATCTAGGGGCTGTCTAGAGAATCAGGAGCCTACTGTGACTCCCAAGAGGATCAGGTTCTCCAAAGCTCAAACCAGACCTGAACCCCCAGGATATGCCACCCTTGAATATTTGTTCTCTGCTGCTAGGGTAGAGTTTACATCCAGAAGGCAGAGTTAAGAGAGGTGACAAAACAGGAAGAAGAATGGGATGTGACTTGGGCATGGAGACTTTGGGAGTTCCAGGTATTGATTGAAGTTCAGGTGGCACCAGGATTGAGAATGGGGTCCAAGGGGACACCCCAGCTCCCTACCCCACATCCTGCTTCGTATTTGTGAAACTGGGGTTCTCTGTTCATGTCATCATCTTCTGTCCCCACTGAGAAGGAAAGCAACACCACAGCAGTACATTGCTCCCTGGGGCACTCTTTCTGTCGCCCCCTAATATTTGACCAGAATTCCCTTATCATCCCAGACCGGGTACAGTATCCCTTTTTACATACTCCCACAGTACCCAATACTTAATTCACATTGTATTGTAATATACCTGCTTGAGTCTTTCTTCATCACTAGACTATACACTCTGAAATCAGCAATTGTCTTTTGCTGGGCTTAGCACATCTGACTCATGAGAGAAGAGAGTTGAGACCTCCAAGTCCCACATAGGCATATGACATGGCAGACAGGAAAGCTCAGGTTGCTGTGTCCTCTGCCATCCTCCTAACCCTGGAGGTTCCAAGTGTCTGATTGGAAGACAGACAAAATACTTTCAGCATGGCACACCCCACTGGCTCTCACACCTGTCTTTTCTTTGCAGTTGCTCCCCTGGACAATTTGAAGCCCTCTCTCCTCCAAGGGCTCTCAATGGGTCAGAACCATTTTAGTGATTTGTGTGCTTCATTCATCACAATGACTGGAGGATGTCCTACTGATAATTATTTGGTGGGGGCAAAGAAGGCTCGACATCTTGCAATGCTTAGGACAGTCCCCTGCAGAGAAGAGTCATCCACATAATGCCTAATGTTCAAATGTTTCACCAGGGCTTTATGTAGGTAAAATCTCTGTTGTGTTTTCCATACAAACACAAAGCATTTCTTGGAAGGTTTTTAAATATGGTGAATTTTCCAGGAATGTGACTATCATGTCAACAGAGGGAGGGTTGTATTTTGTTTGCTAAGAGTCATTCACCATTTGGGACACCATGTTACTGACAGCAGTGCCCCTTGTACAGTGTTTGAGTGGCAACATAGCTCACTTGAGCAGGCTGCATTTCTATCTGTTTCTTTCTCAGGGAGGTGGCATAGTGGCCCAGGTATCAACTTGGGTATTATATTTTCTACTTTATTCCTGCCTGAGCATTTACCTATGGAGACACATACTGTTTTATTATAAATAACTTTCCATTTATTTTTAAGTCAGAGCATTATGTCCACCTTTTAAAAATAATATGTGTAGAGAGGTTATATGATTAATTATATATGTAATTATATATATGTAATTAATTACAATTAATTACAACAGAATCATAATTCTGTTCTGGGTTGAATTGTGTCTTCCAAAAAAGATATGCTGAAGTTCTAACCCCCAGGGCTTCAGAACATATTTATTTGGACATTGGGTCCTTACTGAGACAATCAAGGCAAAATGAGGCCATTAGGATAGGCCTTAATGCAAGATGAAAGGTGTCCTTATTAAAAAGGGAAATTTGGACATAGAAACACACATAGAAGGAGGATGGTGTAAAAGACAAAGGGAGGAAACAGCCATCTACAAGCCAAGGAGAAAGGCCTGGAATAGACTCTCACAGCCTCAGAAGGAACCAATCTTGATGACACTTATGACAAGATTTATGGCCTCCAGAACTTTGAGACGATGCATTTCTGTTGTTTAAGCCAGCAGTCCCCAACCTTTTTGGCACCAGGGACTAGTTTTGTGGAAGATAATCTTTCCATGGGATGGGGTTGGGCAGGGGATGGTTTGGGGATGAAACAGTTCTACCTCAGATCATCAGGCATTAGTTACGATCTCATAAGGAACGTGCAACCGAGATCCCTCACATGCGCAGTTCACAATAGCGTTTGCGCTTCTATGAGAATATAATGCCGCCGCTGATTGGACAGGAAACAGAGCTCAGGTGGTAATGCTCGCTTGCCCACCACCTACTGCCTGTTGTGTGGCCCAGTTCCTAATAGGCCATGCACCAGTACCAGTCCATGGCCCAGGGGCTGGAGACCCCTGGTTTAAGCCACCCCAGTCTGTGATACTTTGTTATGGCTGCCCAAGCAAACTAATACAATTTCATTCCAGAAAAGTAAGGAGGTGTGAAATGTGTTATACAAAGAGGATATTGGGCATGATGTGGTTGAGAACAATTCCTCTATTCAGACTGTCAAGCAGGGCTGCAGAAAATGGCCCCAAACAGCAATAATAATACAAAAATCAGGCTTGGTTTGGCAAAGGGCAACACCGTAATGGGTAATTTCAGTGTCAGAAGTAATCAAAGTATTAAATATCTAGCAAAAGAAAAGAAAAGTAAGCCTCCAACTATGGAGACTTCCTGAACTTGAGAGGGATTGACCACAAAGCTATTAAAGTTTAAAAAGAAAGAAAGAAAATCTATTTCATACTTGGAGAAAGCTCTTAAAACTCTTCTTGCTGTGGACAAATAGCCCCACTTAATGTCTGTATGGATTTTCACTGTTCCTGAAGCATTTCATGTACTTTGTTCCGTTAAACTGTTACAACAGTCCCAAGAGGTACGCAGAGCAGATGAAACTATTCTCATTTTATATCTGAGAAATCTGTGGCTGTTAGAGTAATTTGCTCAGGGTCAAATAAACATGACATTTTTCTTTATTAACTAAAATTATTTTGGCTGCAAGAAATAGCCACCAATACCAATGTGAGTAACTTACACATAAAATAATTTGATACCTCAGATACTCCCAGCCAAGGAAGCCATGAGCAACTGGCCTTGGGAGGACTGGAGCCACAGTTCTTCCAGGGCTTTCTTTATCCGTGCAGCTGCTACGTAGATGACTCCACAGCCCACCTCCAAGATCTAACTCCCTGATTGAATTTCAGATTTCCAGATGAGAATCTGACTGATCATTCAGGCATCTGACCCTGTGCCAACCAATTGTGCCCAGGCCAGGGAGGTCATGCAGTATCAGCAAGGCCTGTAGGGTTTTGATCTTATGGTTTAGGGGGAAGTTTCTAGAGAGAGGAAAATCCTTATGTAGCTGAACAAGTCCAGAGAAAATCCATCCTTTTGGGCACTCAGCACACTCTAACCTTCCTGTGCATCCAGATATGCCCCCGGGTAACGCAGTGCAGAACAAACAGGTACAAGCACACACCCACTTGCCGGGAGAAACAACTATAGGTATATCCAGCTAACAGTCCATCGATGGGGGAACAGTGCATCTAACATCACTCCTTCTCCTCCTGGGCTCACAGATTAGCTCTATTTCCTAGTCTCTGGGGGAACTAGATGTGGCCTGTGACCTAGTTCTAGCCAGTGGGATATGAGCAAAAGTGTTGGGCATCACTTCCAAGTCTTATCTGCTTTGCTCTTTCCCCTTCACTGACTTGATGCATATTAATATAGTGACCTTGGCAGATTCTGTATATTATGGGGGGAAAAAAAAAACAACATTGAAGGAGCCTGGGTCCCTGAGTCAATTCTTGGAGGAGAGGCACCAGCAGATCAGGAACATATTTGGAATTTGGGAGAGCAAGAAACAAATTTCTATGGTGTTTGAGCCCTAACACATTCTTGGGTTTGGTTTTATGGCAGCTAGTGTTGCCTTACGCAATGCAGAGGATGATGCTCAAGACACACCTTTCAGAATGTTACCACACTCCAGTTTGTGTTTGTTTCTTGCCCCTCATTCCATCACAGTCACTTCTCCCTACTACAACCCCTACAGACTCCATCACCATCATTATAAATCATATAAAGAAATAGGGAGACAGAAAGAAGAAATCATCCTAGATATGAATCAAGAGACCGAGTTGCACACCTGACTTGCTAACTCTACCTCTTTTGCTCATGGGAATTCCTTTTTCTCTGGGAACCACAGAAATGGGCTGCTGGCAGCTATGTTTATCCTGCATGAAATTGCCTCCTGAGGGCTGACTGGTATAGGAACAAATTCCTGACCTAAAAGGGCCAATCAACTTCTCTCTTTCAGGAATCTGAAATTTGAATGAGAGAAAGAGATGATGAGATGAGGACCAACCACATTAATAGCAAAGTTCCAGAGGAAGGGTCTATTAACTCCTGAGGTTGACATCACTGGAAAAGCATAGTTACTGTCTTTCTTGAGTGGACTCATTCAACTCTTCCCTGAATGAAATGATTTGCCAAGCAACCTTCTAATAAATTTCTGTTAATGCTTCAACTTTTCGAGTTTTTTAAAATTGAAACCAGAAGAACTCTATCCAATGAAGAAAGTAGTTCCAGAGGAAGGGATTTGTTGATCTTCACAGTACCCAAAGGAGGTGCTCTTCAACCATTCACTCATTCATTCATTCATCCATGTATTTAGAAAATATTTATTGGGCTCCTACCATATGCCAGGCACATTGTGCTAGATGTTGAGGATTCAATGATGAATCTGGTCTCTGCTCTCCTGATGCTTGCAGCCTAGGAGAAAAGGGGACATTGGTTGGATAATCTGTCTCATGAACATGCAGATTTTGAGAGAAAGATTCAGGTCTATGAAAGAGCATAGCAAAGGATGGAATCTAGACTTGTGGACACGAAGAAACAACACTTGCACTAACTATTGAATACCTAGTAGGCATTGACTCCTAGGAGAAATCAATGCTTTACCCAAATCTTTACAAAACTCTGTGATGGGAGCTTAAATAGAAGTACACAGGGAGTACCATGTGGCCCAACAGAAGTATTTTAATTTCTCTGAAAGCAATGGAAAAGGTGTCTCATAGTAGATGAGATTTTAGTTGAGGACAAAAAGGTTTTCAAAGAAGAAAATGGTGGAAGGACATTCCAAGCAGAGAGGAAAAAGCATATGCAGAGGCATGAAGGTATCAAAGTGTCAGAACAAATAGTTCCATGTGGCCATAGAATTCAGGTGAAGGATATTTGTGAGGGAGAATTTCAGTAAGGAAGCTCGAGGGCCAGATTATGAAGGGCCTCATCTAGGTCATGCTAAAGAAGTACGATTTTATCCTGTGGGCAGTGGGGAGCCCAAGGAAGATGAACACAGGGAAGTGTACAGTAAGATTTGTGCTTTGGAAAGTTCATTCTAGGTTTCCTGAAGAACAGATTCAACCTGGGAGAGAATGGAAGATGACAGGACAATTAGGAGCTATGAACTGCCTCTGCTGTGTTAACAGCTGTTATCTGCTAAATGATCCACTAGAGGCCTGAGGTCTACTATAATCTCAGCATTCATGGGAAAAGAAACAGTTTGAAGTGTCTCCCCAAGCCTTCCTCTCCTACCTCATTCATCGCCACCATCTTGGTTGGCCCAAACTGCCTCAGGTGTGGTGTGTTGTGTGGCTCTTAACTGGTCTCTCTTGCTGTGATCCGCCTTTTAATCTCTCTTCACGTTGCCAGCTGGTTATGCTCCTGGGACCTCTCAGCTGATCACATTCCTTCAACTCAGGGAGCTATCTGCTGCCTAAGGGTCAAGCCATAGTCCTCTCTTCCCCCACCAGCCTCTCACCCTTTGCTCACTAACACTGACTCTCCTTTACCTACATTGTCTTTAATTCTCACCTCACCCCCAAAGGAAACATTATTGTCCTTATTTTTTAGTCTCAGATAGGCTAAGTCACAGGTCACAGACGAAAGGCTACAGGCTGGTAAATTGTGGAATCACATTTTGAATTTAGACCTGGCTGACTCTGAGGCCCATGTCCTTTCTATTTGGGAATGCTAACACTGAACTCATGTTTTCCAGAGAAACAGAACCAGCAGGATACAATAATTGGCTCGTGTGATTATGGAGGCTAAGAAGTACCAGCATCTACTGTCAGCAGGTTGGAGATCTGGGAAAGCCTATGGTGTGATTCAGTGTGAATCCAAAATCCTGAGAACCAGGAGAGCTGATGGTATAAATCTCAGTACAAGGGTCAAAAAAGATGAGATACGTTATCTACGCTAAAGCAGACAGGCAGGAAGCAAAAGAGACCAAATTCCTGCCTCCTCTTCCTTTTGCTCTATTGAGACCCTCAGCAGATGAGATATGAGATGGTGCCCACCCACAATGGGGAGTGCCATCTACTTTATGGAGTCCATCAATTCAAATGCTGCTCTTATCTGAAAACACCCTCACGGACACACACAGAAATGATTCTTAATCTGGGTATCCTGAGGCCTGTCAAATTTATCCATAAAGTTATCCATCACAACTCCACCCCTTGTCAACTTGGGCACCCATACATATCTCCTTAAACCATACTTAATCTCCAAATAAAGGTAATAATGAGGTCATAATTCCACCTAACATGATACAATCATCCTGCATACAACGAAAAATACACTGACCCCTTCCCCGGAAGATGAAGTAAAGTCCTTGAGTAATGTTTACTCTTTCCCTTGATACCTCTAATTTAAACACTGCAGTTTAAAATTCACAATACTTAAATACTATGACAAAAATCAGTGGATCTTATGTGGCATGGTAAGTGAACAAGAGAGGAAAGAAAACAAAGATACACACACATGCACACACATACACACACACACATTCATAGCAGAATGAGGAGGAAATATTTGTGACAGTTAAGTCCATTTCTGTAACTAGTTACATTATTGTAGCTGGTATTAATAATCACTTTCTTCCATTACCCATTCTGTTTTCCCTTTGCCTTCAGCAAGCACCTCAGTTGGTTATCGTTCTTTACCCAGTGGGGCAACCCAAACATTCCTTCCCCAAAGGTCTGGGTCATTACTAGCCCAGCCTGGATTGACTGTTGTCATTTTCCATTGACCTTAATCACAGGACATAGTAATACTAAGAGATACCAGAAGGTATCTCCTATAATTCAGACATACTCTTCCTTACTTTCATTGTGGAGATATAGTATAATTTCCTGTTGGTAATCAGGACCAATCACCCCGCCAATACCACAACTCCCTTCCTTGCCTGTGGTTTTTGAGGCATGAGGAGCCCAAAGTGGTTAGATGGCAGTCTTGACTTTCTGTTCAATGGAATCATCACTGTGTCTCTTGGTAGAAGCATTCCTTCCTCCAGAAATAAGACCTCTAGCCCAGCAGAGCATAAGGTCATAAGAATAAGAAGCAAAATTTTGCTAGTGGGTAATAGTGAGTCACTCCAGTTTCCTTGGACCCAAGAATCCTGGCTATCAGAGAAGTAGCACCATGTATTGGAGGATGATACAAAGCATAGAGAGCCTTCTGGAGAACCTTGCTCTAACTCTGCAAGGTATTACCATCTAGCTGACACTAATACTGCATCTGCAAAAGGCCATTCCACTGTTCTATCAAGTTAGCTGCTTCAGGATGGTGGATAACATGGTAGGAAGAGTGAATTCCATAAGCATGGGCACATTGCCACACATCTTTTACTGTGAACTAAGTTTCTTAATCAGAAGCAATGCTGTGTAGAATATAATGGTGCTGAATAGGCAGTCTGTAAGTCCATGGATGGTAGTATTGGCAAAAGAGCTGCATACAGGCAAAACACATTTGTATCCAAAATAAGTATCTATTCCAGTAAGAACAAAATGTTTACCCTTCCATCACAGAAGCAGTCCAATGTAATCAATCTGCCATCAGGTACTTGGCTGATCACCCCAGGGGATGATGCCATATCAAGGGCACAGTGTTGGTCTCTACTGCCAGCAGATGAGGCACTCAGCAGTGGCCATAGCCAGGTCAGCCTTGGCAAATGGGAGTCTATGTTGCCAAACCCATGCACAATCTCCACCCTTGCCAACATGGCCACTTTGCTCAGGAATTCACTGGGAAATGACAGAGGTGGCTGGAAAAAGGATGGCAGGTATTCATAGAACAAGTCATCCTACCCATTATTAAGTCCTATTCTGCTAAGGTCACCCTTTGGTGAGCATTCATATGGATACAAATATAATCACTTTTTTCACCTATTTATAGAGGTATGTCCAACCTACCTCTTCCAAATATTTGTCACTAACCTTCTAATCTTGTTTCTTCTAAGTTCCTGACCATCCAGTCAGGATGACCCCAGCCTATGAATCAGTATATAATTGCATGTCTGGCCATTTCTCCTTCCAAGTAAAGTGAACCACCAGCAGTGTGGCTCAGATTTCTGCCCACTGAAAGGATTTCCCTTCACCACTGTCCTTCAGGGATGGCCCAGAGAGGGCCTGTAGAGCTGCAGCCATCCACTTTCAGGTGGTGCCTGGATGTTGTGCAGAACCATCTGTAAACCAGGCCTGGGTCCTCTCTTCCCCTCTCAACTGATTCCCTACATGAAGCCATAGGGAAACTCCCATGAAGCTGGGAGAGAAGGCATAACAGGGGTGGAACCACAGGCATTTGGGTCGCTTTTTCACATAACTTACTTGTGTTTCCAGGGCCCACCTGGGACCAATCATATATACCACTTCGTTTGATCATGGAGTGTTGCTTTACATGCCTAACTTTATGACTTGATGGGTCAGAAAATACCCAAACCATGACGGGAAGCTCTGGTTTCATGGTAACTTGGTGGCCCACGGTTACATATTCAGTCTCTATTTAAAGGCCCAGTAGCAGGCCAAGAGCTGTCTCTCAAAAGGAGAGTAGTTACCTTCAGATAATGGCAGGGCCTTGCTCCAAAATTTTAAAGCCCTGTGCTGCAATTTGCCTACAGGGGCCTGCCAAAAGCTCCAAACAGCATCCCCATCTGACGCTGACACTTCAAACGCCATTGGATCTGCTGGATCATATAGCCTGAGTAGCAGAGCAGCAGTCACAGCATCTGGGATCTAGTGCAGAGTGTTTTCTTTTTCTAGGTCCCACTCAAAACTAGCAACTTTTGGTAAACGGCCACTATCTGGTTAAGTGTATCATAATCCACTGTCATTCTCTATGATCTGTATTCTGCACAAGCCAAATAGGAAAGTTGAATGGAGATACAGCGGGAATCACTACCCCCGCATCTTTCAAGTCCTTCATGGTGGTACTAATCTCTGCAATCCCTCCAGGAAAGCAGTATTGCCTTTAATTTATTATTTTTCTAGGTAGAGAACATTCTAATGGCTCTCAGCCTTTCCTACCATAATAGTTCTCACTCAACATGTTCAGGGAACCATTGTAAGGATTCTGTCAGCTGCCAGCTGGCAGAATCCATTCCAGTGGTGAATTCTGGAACTCAGGGAATAACCACAGGATGGGTTAAGAGGTCTACTGAACCCACTGGAAGATGGACCTGAGCTAAAACTCCATTGATAATTCAACCTTGAGAAATCTGGGGTCTCTCCATTCAGAGCCAGTGATATGGTTTAGCTGTGTCCTCATCCAAATCTCATATTGAATTGTAGCTCCCATAATTCGCACGTGTTGTGGGAGGGACCTGGTGTAAGGTAATTGAATCATGGGGCAGGTCTTTCCCATGTTGTTCTTGTGATAGTGAATAAGTCTTAGGAGATCTGATGGTTTTATTCAGGGGAGTTCCCCTGCACATGCTCTTTTGTCTGCCACCATGTAAGATATGACGTTGTTCCTCCTTCCCTTTCTGCCATGATTGTGAGGCCTCCCCAGCATGTGGAACTGTGAGTCAGTTAAACCTCTTTCCTTTACAAATTACCCAGCCTTGGGCATGTTTTTATTAGCAGAGAGAGAACAGACTAATGCAGTAAACTGGTACCAGTAGAGTGGGGTGCTGCTATGAAGATACCTGAACATGTGGAAGCAACTTTGAAACTGCTAACAGGCAGAGGTTGGAACAGTTTGGAGGGCTCAGAAGAAGACAGGAAAATGTCAGAAAGTTTGGAACTTCCTAGAGACTTGTTGAATGGCTTTGACCAAAATGCTGATAGTGATATGGACAATAAAGTCCAGGCTGAGGTGGTCTCAGATGAAGATGAAGAACTTGTTGGGAACTGGAGGAAAGATCACTCTTGCTATGCAGAGACTGGCAGCATTTTGCCCCTGCCCCAGGGATCTGTGGAACTTTGAACTGGGGAGAGATGATTTAGGGTATCTGACAGAAGAAATTTCCAAGCGGCAAAGCATTCAAGAGGAAGCAGAGCATAAGAGTGTGGAAAAGTTTGCAGCCTGACAGTGCATAGAAAAGAAAAAAAACATTTTATGGGGAGAAATTCAAGCCTGCTGCAGAAATTTGCATAAGTAACAAGGAGCCAAATGTTAATCACGAAGACAATAGGGAAAATATCCCCAGGGCATGTCAAAGACCTTCATGGCAGCCCCTCCCATGACAGATCTAAAGCCTAGGAGGAAAAACTGATTTCCTGGGCCCGCTCCAGGGCCCCCCTGCTGTGTGCAGCCTATGGACTTGGTGCCCTGCATCCCAGCTGCTCCATCCATGGTTAAAAGGGGCCAAGGTACAGCTCAGGCTATGCCTTCAGAGGATGCAAGCCCCAAGCCTTGGTAGCTTCCATATGGTATTGAGCCTGTGGGTGCACAGAAGTCAAGAATTGAGGTTTGGGAACCTTTGCTTAGATTTCAGAGGATGTATGGAAATGCCTGGATGTCCAGGCAGAAGTTTGCTGCAGGGGTGGGGCCCTCAAGGAGAACCTCTGCTAGGGCAGTGCAGAAGGGAAATGTGGGGTCAGAGCCCCCACACAGAGTCCCCACTGGGGTAGTACCTAGTGGAGCTGTGAGAAGAGGCCCACTGTCCTACAGACCCCAGAATGGTAGATCCACTGACAGCTTGCATCGTGCCCCGGAAAAGCCACAGAGCCTTAACACCAGTACATGAAAGCTGCAAGGAGAGGAGTTGTACCCTGCAAAGCCACAGCAGTAGAGTTGCCCAAGACCTTGGGAGCCCACATTTTGCATCAGCATGACCTGGATGTGAGACATGAAGTCAAAGGAGATCATTTTGAAACTTCAATGTTTAATGATTGCCCTGTTGGATTTCAGACTTGCATGGTGCCTGTAGCCTTTTTGTTTTGGCCAATTTCTCCCATTTGAAATAGGTATATTTACCGAATGCCTGTACCTCCATTGTATCTGGGAAGTACCTAACTTGCTTTTTATTTTACAGGCTAATAGGTAGAAAGGACTTGCCTTGTCTCAGATGAGACGTTGGACTGTGGACTTTTGAGTTAATGCTGAAATGAGTTAAGACTCTGTGGACTGTTGGGAAGGTATGATTGGTTTTGAAATGTGAGGACATGAGATTTGGAAGGGGCCAGGGGCACAATTGTATAATTTGGCTGTGTCCCCACTCAAATCTCATACTGAAATGTAGCTCCCATAAATCCCATGTGCCATGGGAGGGACCTGGTGGGAGGTAACTGAATCATGGGGGTGGGTCTTTCCCATGTTGTTCTCATGATAGTGAATAAGTCTCACAAGACCTGATGGTTTTATAAAAGGGAGCTCCCCGGTGCATGCCCTCTTGCCTGCTGCCATGTAAGACATTACTTTTCTCCTTCCCTTTCTGCCATGATTGTGAGGCCTCCCCAGCATGTGGAAGTGTGAGTCAATTAAACCTCTTTCCTTTATAAATTACCTAGCCTCTGGTATGTCTTTATTAGCAGCACGAGAATAGATTAATACAGTCAGTGTCCAGCAGTCCCCAAAAGGTCTGATTATTTCCTTTTCCCTAATATAACTACCCTGTTAAGGCTGTGTGTTCCTCTGGGGAAAGCTGGGAAAAAGATGAACAGTATAAATGTTCTATAGTATAATGAGGGCTCTTCCTTGAGCGGGCCCAGTCTCACTCAAGGGGTTCTGAGTCTGTAAAAGGCTCAAGTCTGGGAATTGATTGAGGGGTCATGAGTCTGTTTTTATGATTCAAATTAGACTTTTGTTCACTTGACCTATAACTTTTCTGATTATACAGATCAAGTAAGAATTTAGTAGGCTTCCTATCTATTTCACTTCTATGAACACTGATTAATTAGCTAATGCCAGAGTCTGTAGGAGAAGACTGTTTTGACTGCTGCTTTGACTCTGCTGTCCATTACAGTAACCCTGCCCACCTTACCTTTGACTGTTTAGTGCCACTACCTGGTCTCTGCCACCCAGGAATCTATTTATTCCCATTGTGTTTGGGTTCCCCAATTCAGTAACTGTGGTTCTCATTGTGAGGTGTGGTCTACAGAAAAGAGCAATCACAGAGGTCTTCAAGAATGTTGTGGCTCCTCTCACAAATTTACTCCTCACAGTATTGGTGAAATGTATGTCTTCTACAGCCTCCCAGTGTGGGTGAGTAGATCCTAAATGACAAAACCGCTCTAATATTCCAATCTCCCTAAGCCTTGGATTCCCTCCCTCTACGTTAAACTAAGGTAGGTAGGTCATTTCCAATTTGCTCACAGTGGGACACCTTTGGATCTATGTTTCAACCAATAAACCAACCAAACAAACTGTTAGAGCCATTTCTAACTCCATGAACTACAATATTAGATGCAAAATCTCTGCTTAGTGAGCCCATGTCAATAAATTCAGCCTGATCCAACTTTATGTTCCTTCTATGATTATCCCACACTTTTAGTATACAGCCCTACACATGTTCCACAGACTTCTGCCTACAGTAATTTAAAAACTCAAGCAGTTCTTCTAATTATAATTACTCTCCTGGGTCACACATGGTTCACCTTTAGGAGCCTGTTAGAACTTAAGTCAAGTTATAGGTCTGGAAGCAAAGAGGGATGGTGGGAGTGGGTCCTGAAGAGAATCAGCATTGTCTTCCAAGGCAACTGCCTCAAGTGAAGTCATTACAACTTCCTCAGGCAATGCAGGGTTAATCCTCCTGAGACCCAAGTGGACAGGCTGATACCACTGAGATGATGGTGCCATTACCTGAGAGTGGGAAGGCCATGGTCACTGGGGTTGAGGAGGCCACTTCTGCTGGGGGTAAGGAGGTCAATTCCACTGGAGATAGGGAGACGTCTGCCACTTGCAAAGCAAAATAATCAGAATTTAGGGGCTCAGTGTCCCCAGCTTCATCAGGGTCTTCCCACACCTCCCTATCCCAATTTACAGGATCCCATTCTTTCCTAATCAATGCCCTCACTTTTACCCTGTGAGGCTGGGAGCTCAATTTGTCTTGTAATTCAGCCAGCTGAAAGATAAGATTCTGTGTTTGATTTTCAGCATTTCAGCTCTGTGGCTACACATGATGAGGGTCTTTTTTAGGGCATACCAAGAAGCTCTTGAGTCATTTATGTAGCACTTGTACTGGGAGTCCCTGTTCAGCACTTCAAGTCCCTGAGCTCAGCTCATTAGGAACAACCAACCAATTCACTATATTTGTTCATTTTCCAGAAATATTTGAAAGTATTATATACAGATTCACCTATATCCTTGCTTCTCATAGGTAGTTAAGTGTATTCTATGCAGGTATTTTGTGCATTTCTATAAACAGTTTATACCATGGACTGTCATTGTTCTCTTTACTACTGGAAATAGCATAATTAGTGTCTTTAAATTTAATCAGATTAGAGATTCAATTTCAGAAACCCAAGAACTTATTTTAGAAAATTCATATTTAAAATTCTGGCCCTCTAGAACTACTCTCAGTATCAAAATTTCTATTAGGGTTCTCCACAGAAACAGAACTCTCATGTAGGTCCTCTGGAAAACTCCAATGTGGATTTTGATACTGATGTACATATATAGACTTATTATGAGGAGTTAGCTCACATGATTGTGGACATTGAGAAGTCCCAGCATTCGCTGTCTGCAAACTGAAGACCCAGGAAAGCCTCTAGTGTGATTCCATTTGACTCCAAAGGCCAGAGAACAAGGGGGAGCTGAAGGTGTAAATCCCAGTCAGAGGGTCAGAGAAGATGAGAGAAGCTGTCCCAGGTCAAGTAGGCAGGCAGGAAGCCAAAAGAAGCAAATTCCTCCCCTCCCTTTTGTTTTCTTAAGGCCCTCAAGGGATTGGATGATGCCCATCCACATTGGGAGGGCAATTCTCTTTATTGAGTGCACTGATTCCAATGCTAATTTCATCCAGAAACATCCTCCGGACTCCACCAGGAACAATGTTTAATCTGGGCACCCTGTGGCCAGTCAAGTTGACACATAATTAACCATCACAGCCAAGTAGCCATGTTTAATTAGGCCATGTTTTCCGAACTATGCACCCCCTCTGCATCCTAATATCTCAAGGGTTGAGCCAAAGTATTGCTCAAAGAATATCAACAAGTGCTAATACTGCTTTTTCCCCCAAAATCAAAGTAAATAATCAAATTTTAAAAATTTTTACATATGTGCCCTTTACAATTTTTTAAATGTCTTTGGTCCCTATGACCAGTTGTCTAAACTAGAATTTAGTATAGGATACTGACTCTGCACTATTTATATAGTTATTTTAATTGTCTGTCTCCTAAATAAGTTTGAAATTTACTGAAAAGACCACATGGTTAGTGGGAAAAGTGGGAAATTAGGCCATTGACTATTGACATACACAAAGCCCTGAAAGCCTGACTCAGTACAGTAGTGGTGTGCTAAGCACTGGGGAGACTTGAGTGACTTTTGAGCTGAGAAGAAGCCCAATTACAGCTGTGCCATAGGAATACTTCTTTGACTACAGGGGCCAGGAAAGATAACAGCAAAACTTCTCAAAATGTGGTCTTCTACCAACTGGATCAGAACCCCCCAGGATCATTTTAAATGGGAACACCCAAGACCTCCAGTCAGAATTTCTGGGTGTAGGACCCAGGAATCTATATTTTAACAGTCTCCCAGATTTTAATGTACATTTTAATGTACATTGAAATTTATGAATCAGCAGATTAGATAGAGGAGAAGTGGGAGATATGAAAACCAGTTCGGTGGCTGCAGAGATTCTGCCAAAGAGAGGTGATGAGTGAATAAACTAGAGGGACTTGATCTAGAATGAAACAAGTAATAACACATGAAGGAAAAGCCAGCAATGGACAAGCAGCCAAGGGCTTCTGACCAGGGTGACCGAAGGATGGTGGGGCCATTAGCAGAAACAAGGAGGGTAGGAGAACAAGTTAGGAGGGTAGGAGAAACATATGAATTTGGTCAAAGAAAATATATATGTTTGGATTTGGCCACTGTAAAAGTGAGGTGCTGGCAGGACGTCCTAGCAGGCACATGGGATGCTCTGTCATGAGCAGATATCTGCATGGTATTGTACGTCTATGGTCGACTCACATGCCTAGAAACCGAGAGACATAATGAAGCTCGGGCCATGGGGCAGGTCTTCTCGGAGTCTATTAACTTTCTCTGCTTGTGGCCAGAGATGACACCCATTGCCTGACAGCTATCTGCAGATTAGTCCATTAGTCACACAAAGGTGATGAGAACTGAGGAGAGGAAGATGAACTACCTGAAAACCAGCTTATGGTTCCCACCCCACCGGGTCTACCTGACAACAACATTTTCCAAAAGGTATCACAGTATTATTACTCTTGAGCTCTGGTTGGGATCTCTGTGCATGTCCTCATTGCAATAGTGCACCAGCAGTTCACTTTCAAAAGCAGCTTCAAAATCCTCACAGCTGTGTTTTAAACTCGGCCAATTAGATTTCACTGGAAAGTCAGTCAGGGCCAAAACCTGGGAGCAATTTCAAGGACACCTTTTAAGACCAAAAGGCAGCCTTTCAGAATTGACAGTTTCTGTAGATCCAAGTTACACAGAGCCTTTCATCTGCACATTAGCAGATGCAGGACTGGGAGGATGGACTGGAAGGACTTATCTGAAACTGGAATCATCAGGTTTCCTGAAACACACACATTTTCTTGTTTAGCTTCCCATCCACCAAGGAGGTCATCTGGGGAATATCACTGCCGGAAATATACCTAGAGGTTTTCAATTAAAATAAATTGCCTCAATCTTTGCAAATTATACAAGAACTGGCAGTGTCATACCAAGGCCACAAACTCACTCTCAGGCAAGCTCGAGGGTGACAAACTTCAGAAACCACAGATGGGGAATGAAATCCCTTCGATGCTCACAGCCTGCCCTCTGTGACCTTCTGAATGGAGTCACAGTGCCTGGTCCTCATAAGCCCCAGGAAGCTGTCAGCAGAAGCTGTGGAAAATCCACCCCGGTGATCAGTCCTCAGGCCTGCTTTAGTCTCCGGTTGACCCAAGGTCTTCCTGCCTGTCTCAGAGGACTCCTGGGGCCAGCTTAGGGATAGGTGGCATCACACATCCTTTCTGTAATCCACCAAGCCTAACTCATCTCAAGGACGGTAAGTAACCCTCAAGCACCTCCCAGGTCCAAACCCTCCCTGGCCTCTGATCTTTATTTCCATCAGACTCTCCTGGGCACGCAGAACAAGCAACACATTTATGTTGCTTCCCACTCTAGACCGTAAACTCACTTGTATTTTTCCTTTCTGGAATTCCCCTGCTAGCTCTACAGCCCCAAGAGAGGAATTGTCCAGAGTTTGGATGAGTGACACTTGTATTGCTTACAAACTTTTCAAGATGTGAATATTTAAGATGATTCAGGACTATGCATGGTGACACATGCCTATGTCACTATATTAGTCTGCTAGGGCTGCCATAACGACGTACCACAGACTGGGTGGCTTAAACAACAGCTTTTTTGTTTTTGGGGGGTTTTTTGGGTTTTTTTGGTTTGTTTGTTTTTGAGATGGAGTCTTGCTGTGTCGCCCAGGCTGGAAAGCAGTGGCACGATCTAGGCTCACTGCAGCTTCTGCCTCCCTGATTCAAGCGATTCTCCTGCCTCAGCCTCCCAAGTAGCTGGGATTACAGGCACGCACCACCACGCCCAGCTGATTTTTGTATTTTTAGTAGAGATGGAGTTTCATCATGCTGGCCAGGCTGGTCTCGATTACCTGACCTCATGATCTGCCCACCTCGGCCTCCCAAAGTGCTGGGATTACAGGTGTGAGCCACTGTGCCCGGCCAAACAACAGTTTTGTTTTGTTTTAAATATAATTCTAGAGGCTGGAAGTCCCAGATCAAGGTGTCAGCAGGGTTGGTTTCCTTCTGAGGCCTCTTTCCTTGGCTTACAGATGGCCACCTGCTTCTGGTATTAATATTTTCACATGCTCATCCCTCTGTGAGTCTGTACCCTAATTTTTTTTATAAGAACACCAGTTAGATTGGATTAAGGCCCGTCCTAACAGCCTCATTTAACTGTGGTTACCTCTTTAAAGACCCTATCTCCGAATTCAGTCCCCTTCTGAGGTCCTGGAGGTTAGGAATTCAAACATATGAATTTGTAAGGACACAGTTCAGCCCACGACAGCCACAGAGCATGCACCCAGTGGAAGTCCAAGCCCTCCTGCGCCTCGCCTCAGAGCCAGACTACCCACTGCCGTATTCCTCATGAGTTGGAGTGAGTTAGGGAAGACAGAAAGTTCAGTTAAGTCAGCTGTTTCTGGTTCACAGCTCTGGTAGAAAGTTCACTGGGAAGAAGTGTTGGCAATTAATAACCGGCAGGCTCGGGTCCTCACCTGTTTAGACCCCCATCTCCCTTGTCGGTGGGCATCACCTAGTGCCTTCTACTGATCAGCCACCCTGCCTCAAAGCCGTGGCCCCCCACCCTTCAGAGAAGAATCTCACAAAGCATTCACACACACTCCAGGTGACAGAAATTGCTGTGCCTGCAGTGCTCTAGTTACATGTGGGACCCAAGCACTCGGTCCAGGCCGGCTTGGAGCACATGTGATCTCATCGGACAGAGGAGGCCGCATGGAGGGCCCCATGCGGAGACGGGCCCAGGCACCGACCAGAGCCTGCTGGAGGCTGCATGCAGCTGTTCGAAGAGAATTAGTTTGACCCTCACAATGGAAGAGGCAGAACAGTTCAGGAAATCTACTCTAAAAGGGCAAAGATACCTACATCTGTGTCAAAGAGAAGCACTGCTATTGGTGAGAAAACACTGCAAGATGGAACAAGGTGTGGCACCGTTTAGAGGAGGGTCAGACCCGAGGCCCGGGTGAGAAACGCTTGGGGGAAGGTGGCCGTTGAGCTGAGTCTGGAAGGCTGTGGGTAAATGGGAGGGGATCCCAGAAGTGGGGGGCACAGCCTGTACAATGACCAGATTTCAGGCCTGTTCTGACCCAAGCAAAGGCAAAGACCGAGTGCTGCTTGAAAGCATCCCCAGAGCTACATGCCCCAGAAAGAGCAGGAGCTGAAGGCAGTTGCCTGTGGCCAAAATAGCGCCTGCAGACAGCGGGAGAGGCCAGCCTGTTCTCGGACTCAGCACCCCTTCTGTATCGGAACCAGAAACTGGCTCTCCACTGTCAGCATGATTGCTTTCCAGGAATCTCCTGTTTTGTAAAGTATTTTTGCCAAGATGTGATGTTTTGCAAGCCCTGCAGCCCATCTCCCTCCTCCTCCGTCAAACTGATGAAACCATTCATCTTCCAGCCCCAGGCAGCCTTACCCCACCCCAGCCTCACTCCCCAACTCACCCCAAAGTCTGGCTAAGACCCAGGAGTCTCAGAGGCAGAAGACAAGCCCGTCTGTCTGAACCAGAACTGGCGACATGGAGGGGCTGTGGTATCCTCACTGCCCAGCGAAGACAACTGCCTGTTGGCAGACACTCCCAAGGGGCCTAAAAATCTCCAAGACAGTCCCTGCATTTGGCAAGAGACAGGGTCGGATCATTTATGAGTGTATTTTGACATAATTAAGGGCAAGGGGCCGTTTCTGAAATATTTGCTAGAGGGCTGTATTTTAAACTCATTGCACTGCTCAGTGACTCCTGCTCCACATAAACTAATCAATACAGTAAATATTTATTCAAATTCCCATTTACGAGGCCAAAGGGAAAATAGGTTAACTACAGAGGAAGTGCTTCATGCATGTTGATACCTGTACCCAGAAATCATTTATCCCAGCCTTGCAAGGAAACAGTAAATGTCACCAGCCCACTACTGTGCATCAATCCAGATAGAAACTTCTTAACGCTGGATGATATGTGATTAATATTGATCAAGCTATGGGACAAGCATTGTTCTAAAAATTGTGCATGTATTAATGTACGTAACCCAAAAGAGACTTCCATTTTACCGCAAAAACATCAAAATCCTACATTAAAAATGTAAGAGATTTTAAGAACATGTTTAAATTCAAAACCACACCCCTGGGGCTCTTTATGTCAGCATCCTGGGTAGTACCTCGTGGTAGTATTGCCCCACCGTGAATACTGATGTGATAACGAACTGTACCTTTAATATCTTAAGACTTTAATCCTAAGGACTAAACCCAGATTGTTCTATCTCAGCGTTCCTGGGAGCCCTGTGAAAGCTAAAAGCTAATTTGGGATTTAGTCTACATATTGTAAAGAATTCCCAGTCGCTGTTTGAGCCCTTGGTGAGCAGCCGTGCCAAGAAATGACCCCAGACCTTTCTGGTAACCTAGCCAGGGCCCAGGAGAGAGAGAGGAGAGAGAGGGTGGACAGGTCACTTTGTCTCCACTCTAGCTTAGCCAGGGCTAGGATCATAACCCCACTAGCAGCAAGCGTACAGCTTTGGGAGAAATAGGAAAGTAATCCAGTAAGAAAACACTGTAGGAATTGAGAGGGCAAAATAGCTGCCACAAGACCTAAATGGTGTCGGAATGCTTTACAGAAAGTCTACTCTGTTCCCTACTTCTGGTGCAGTGGGGGAGACGTGTAAGATTGCAAAGTCATACTCCTTCAGGGATGAATGCCCTCAGCCCATGCCCTTGACAGGTGAATGCAAACTATTATGTAGTTGGACATATTTACTTTACATGCATTTGTGTATGAGTATGTGTCATGCCCATGGGGTTTCCTCCTCTGTGGATTAGGGAGGGTTGAAAGTTTCCCCTCTCTTGTCCTTGAAGGAATATGTGACTCTAATAGTGAGGCTTTCAGTCACCCTGTCTAACCTTTGTCAGCAAAGGGAAAATTGAAACCTCCAATAGAGCCCCGTGACCAGCCAATTTTTTCACCTTAGCCTAGGACATCACTAACTATGAACAGCAACACAGGTTAGGCAGTTGCCATTTTTCAGAGAAGCTTGCAGGAGGGTGGAAGCCGATCCAGAATGTTTGCTGGCGGGGCGGGGACACAGAATGCAATTATATGGAGACCATGAATTTATTCACATTACAACTCAGAGATTCAAAGAAACTATTCTTTACTGTCTCTATAGCTTCATCTGATATTTCTCATGAGAGGCTAGCCTGCTGGGCAGTAGGAGCTACTAAGACTGGCCAATTGACAATAGTTCAGGTTTTTTTCCAGTTTAAACTGCCTCCTTTCAATTTAAATGTTGAGTCCGTTTATTCCAAGTTCAATTCCCTTTAGGATAGCTCATATTTTAATAGTGTATATAGGACTGCTCAGATTTCCTCCTGTGGTTGCTTTGTTACTTTCCAATATGGCAGCCAGTGTCGGAGGAAAGATGGAATTTTCATGATTTTGAAGTGGGAGGGAGAGTCATCTCTGAACCCCTCTTCTGGAAAGCTCCCCTAGCCAGATTTCCTTATCAACTTCTGCCTGACCCTTTGAGGGCACCCAGGCACTTCTGTTGGTCCATTCCCTACTGGTGTCGAAGGCATCTAAAGAGGCTAATCTCTGGTTTTCCCTCTGCCTGACCCAGTGAACTCATATGTATTGCCCAGGCTGGTGCAGGGACAGGCTATGAAACAATCTCCTGCTAGAGTCCTAAATGGTGTTTCTCAGTTTACCCAACAGTCCCCCACCACCATCAACTCTGGGAGTGTGAAAAGGAGAGGGGATATTAGGGCTGGGGCTTGGTCTCTTGCCTCCCTTTTTACTGTCAGCCCTCTGCCAATCCTTCTGCACCTATGGAAGTGGCCAAAAGCTGGGGTCCTCCAAGAGGTCTGAAGCACCCCACCCTTTTTTTTTTATTTTTATTTTGAGACAGAGTCTCGCTCTGTTGTCCAGGCTAGAGTACAATGGTGTGATCTCTGCTCACTGCAACTTCTGCCTTCTGGATTCAAGTGATTCTCCCGTCTCAGCCTCCCAAATAGCAGGATTACAAGCACCTGCCACCATGGCTGGCTAATTTTGTTTGTTTGTTTGTTTGGTTGGTTGGGTTTTTTTGTATTTTTAGTAAAGATGCAGTTTAGCCATGTTGGCCAGGCTAGTCTCGAACTCCTGACCTCAAGTGATCCGCCCACCTCGGCCTCCTAAAGTGCTAGGATTACAGGCGTGAGCCACCATGCTCAGCCTGAAGCCCCTTTTTATATACCTATGAAGGAATGTCACTAGTCTTGATGTTTTGGCCTTCTCATGGCTATCTGGATGTTTTTGGTGGCCCCATGGGATACAAGTTTGTGATCAAGATCCCTGATCCTGACCCAATTGTCTTCCTTCTTGTTTCTTCTTTGCACTCACAATTGCAGGTCCACATAGGGTGGCCTTCAAGCTCTTCTCATAGATCATAGCCTTCCCCTGCCCAGGAGCAACAAGCCTCAAAGCCTACTTGCCACAGGCTGAAGTCTGTCTCTTCCATAATTATGGAAACATTTTAGAATATCAGTCTTCCACTTCTGGGTTTTAAAATTTAATAAATTTTGAGAGTCCTCTTCCTCTCTGCAAAATCTGGATTTCAGGACTATTGTCTTCCTTCAAAAATTCTATTTTGGATGTCATAAACTTCCTTTCTCTGTGCATCCTGACATAACAATTCCGATTATTTCCCATCCTCCCTGAGGGGCAACAGATGGCTCAAACTGCATAAGGAGAACTGGGGGGAAGTTCTGCCCACAAAAATGCCAAGGGGAAAAGCACATGAGTAGTTTGCAAAAACAAAAAGCAAACAACCAAAAACCAAAAAATCCTATCCCCATTTCATAAATCGATTACTGAGACTCAGTCAAATGCCTGTCCTCAGCCTTATTTGCTTCTGTTCTCAGAACTACACGAAAACTTTAGTGGATGAGAATGGGTTCACCAAAGGCCCAAAGCCTGCCCCACCTGGTGTCTCCATGGGATGATTACTCATCCCTGTCTCTGCTACTTCTCAAACCGTCTAGTCAGACCCTACAACCATCATATGACCCCACCACAACGAGAACCGGGTACTTATGACTATGACAGGAACTTGAGGGACAGTATGATGTCTTTTCAATGTCAGAAATGACAGATGGGGCTTGACTTAACAGTTGTACAAAGTTACCAACTTATGGCTGATCTCTTTTGCCACATGATGAAAAGGTATTCAGACAAACTGCCATAACCGTCTTAAAGACTCTGCAAAGGAGAGAACACAGGCCGAGTGTGGTGGCTTATGCCTGTAATCCCAGCACTTTGGGAGGTCAAAGTGGGTGGATCCCCTAAGGTCAGGAGTTCGAGACCAGCCTGACCAACATGGTGAAATCTCATCTCTACTAAAAATACAAAAATTAGCTGGGCATGGTGGCGGGCACCTGTAATGCCAGCTACTTGGGAGACTGAGGCAGGAAAATTGCTTGAACCCAGGAGGCAGAGGTTGCAGAGAGCTGAGATCACGCCATTGCACTCCAGCCTGGGTGACAAGAGCGAAACTCTGTCTCAAAATAAAAAGGAGGGAACACAGCCATGTGGATTTCTCAATGCCCTTTGTATGGACGATGCCGTCAGGAAAACTCAGGGAAAACCAAAGAGAACAGAGCCAAAGAGTACAATGCACTTGGATCTTCTTCATTCACCAACTTCTCTAGAAGCCACTTCAAAGAGACAGAACTATTGTTATTTTTTGTGTTGTCCTGTATTCATGTGGCAACTTAGCTTTCAAAGGACTGTCACACCTACTAGTTCCTTTTATCCTCTCAAAGCCCCATGAGGTGGGTACAACTACAATCATCTCCTTTGACAGATGTGTCAGCCTCTAGGGCACACCATGGTGGTGTGAGATGCTCCAAAGAAATCCGGGTGACTCCCAAAGTGAGTTCTTTACACTGTGTCGCAAACAGGCAATTGGATCTAAATCTTCATAGAAAGATGGAAAGTTGAGTGATGTTGCTGAATGGTTTAGAGTGAGACAACAGGCGTCTATAGATTTGTGCTGGACCTATAGGTTCTCATCCTGGTTTGGCCACTCGATGGCCATGCAAGTTTGAGAAAGTCATTGAACCTCTTCAGACTTAGTTTCCTTGATTAAAAAACAGGAATAAAAATAATATCTGCCCTGCTCTCTGTGCAGGATGGCCAAATGCATCAAAATTAAGCACCTGTGGGTGCTGTATTTATGGAAGAATTTTTGGACACAATCGATCTTCAGAGAGGTGGGGCGATAACTACAACAGGCCCAGGCTTCTGTCTTTTCTAGTCAACATTTTATATATCGATCCTGGCTTTCTTCTTCCTTATCTCAGGAAAGAAAGAGGAAAAGCATGTGTGTAATCAATATAAATTAGTCCTTTTATTCTTGCTTACAGATGACTGGAGGAAGAACATAGCATAAGTATGGTGAAGGATGTGGCTATTGGGGTCCTTGGTCTGTATGTTAGAAGAGCAGTTTACAAGCACTTTTATACATTTTCTGGCAACCAAGTCAGCAAGCAGAACAAATAGCATCACCTGGATACAAAGACTGAAGAATGGAGCTGAGGACTAGTGTGAACTGAGTCTCTCCTCCTCCCCCTGTGCAAGGTTTGGGGTTGAAACTTGAGCACTTGAGACAAAAGATTTGAGCAACTCGAATGAATGCGTTCTTTCTGAAATGCAGCCATAGTCACCATCACTAATCCTTGAGCACCTAGTATTTACGGAGCGTCGTATCGATTTACAAATAGATGCTCATCTCCTGTTAGTGGCTCAGTATTGTGCTAGGGCCCAAAAGCTATGTTCAAGTGCAGTATTGGTGGCTTTCCATGGTTTATGAGTGTCTTTGCAGAAACCCCCCAAATATATGAAATAGTAATAAATGGTTTGGGCCAGAACTGAAACCAGCGTAGGGCATGTCACTCACTATAAGGAACGTAATGAAATAATGAGAGACTGGATCAATCATTTAAAATGAATTAATGGGAAACATACTATGAAGGGCTAGGTTTTATGGTTCAAGGATAAAGGGGTTTGGATGGAAAACAGACGAATTAAAGTGACTATCATTAGAGGAAGTGTCATGGAGGAGAGACTTAACTGGATATTAATAGATCAGTAAACATTTTATGTCAAGGTAAAAGGTGAAGCTATGCTTGATAGGAGGAAAAAAAGAACAAAATCCCAAAGAGGGTATATATAAGGCATGCATAGTACAGCGGTGTGCTGGTAAACATTCAGCAACCCTCTGTTGGTGGATGAGGGACTTGATTAGTAACATTTGCCAATTTCCAAGGCATAAACACTCCCAATATGGCTAATCTCAAGTGACCAGCATGACATCACGGAATGGGTAGTTGGAAGGGATGGGCATTAGCAAACCATTATAGAGTATTTCCACCATTAAGATACAACCACCATGAATGATCTTAGGAGTACAGATAATGGTGAAACCATTTGAAAGCTATGAGTTTTGAGTATGCATTAACTTTTTAAACCTAATTTATTTAATTGTAAGTTTATATAATTTACTATATAATGACAACAGTGTTTACCCATGGCTCACAAGCTTCCTGAACATCTCAGCGCAGGCTCTTGGGGGCCTGTATGAGAGAGTTCCTGCACATGATTATGGCCCAGATCCAAAACAGGAAAGCCATCCCACGGGAATGATTCATGCAGGAGGTTTGAGGGAAATAACATTCGCTTCATACAGCCAGATCACAAAGACCAAGAAAGACGAGGAACCTGGTGTAGAGGGAATGGAGTAGGACTGAGAGCCCCCAAGCGTGGAGCTGCCATGATGTTTCAGGAAGCTGGAGAGGGGTGCAGGAGACAGACTGGGGAAGGAGTGTGCATTGAAAGGCGGGGCGGGAAGAGGAGCTTAAAATTGGGGCGACAGATTGGGTGGAGATGGGGAGACTAATATGAGGGATATTTTAAAGTAAACCCAGCACAATATGGCACCCAGATTTGGAGATTCAGAGAAGGGCCCATTAAAGGTGCAGGAGGTAAGTCTGATTGGCTGAGAGGGGAGTTGCTGCTGAGAGAAGGAGCTGACCTGAACATCCTGGGAAGGATGATGAGTTCTCAAACCTGCTGCATGGGAGGCAATGGCCCGGGAGATGCAGCAGGGGAAAGGTCTACAGCAGTGACATTGTGGACAACTGTCAGGGGATACGAGGCTGGAGCCTGTGGCAGAGGAATGTGATTGGAAATGTCCATTTTGGGGTTTCAGTCCACAGCTGGCAGAAGAAGCCTTGAGATGAATGAGCTCTCTGGAGAAAGACATACAGAAAAGAAGCATTAAGCTTGGCACACACTGGCATCTGAAGGTGGGAGGAGGAAGAAGAGCCACAAATGATTCCAGATAAGAAGTCCCTAGAGCCGGGTGCGGTGGCTCACGCCTGTAATCCCAGCACTTTGGGAGGCCAAGGTGGGCGGATCATGAGGTCAGGAGATCGAGACCATCCTGGCTAACAAGGTGAAACCCCATCTCTACTAACAATACAAAAAATTAGCCGGGCGTGGTGATGGGTGCCTGTAATCCCAGCTACTCGGGAGGCTGAGGCAGGAGAATGGCATGAATCCAGGAGGCAGAGCTTGCAGTGAGCTGAGATTGTGCCACTGTACTTCAGCCTGGCATCACAGAGAGAGACTCTATCTCAAAAAAATTAAAAAAAAAAAAAAAAAAAAAAGAAGTCCCCAGAGGGTAGGAGAACCAGAGAAAAAGGTCTCAGAGACCAAGATGGGGCCATTTCCCAAAGGGAAGTGTATGTCCAATGCATTAGGGTTGCTGGCTAAGCTAAAATAGTGAAAAATAAGTTCTCCTTTCTCAGACAGGGATGTTAGCTAGGCTAAAACAGAGAAAAATAAGTCACTTCTCAGAAAGAAAGAGTGACAGTAATGGAATTTAATTCCACCTCATGAAGAGAAACCAAGCCCACTACTTGGGGCAGAAACTGTTCTCCTGGCCTGGGTTACCTAGAAGGTGGCTCAATGTTGTACCTCACTGTGCTATGGAGGCACAGGCTCTTTGTTCCAAGGAGGGGCGCCCAGTCAGTAAAAACGTGTGTTGGGAAATCTCGCCGCGCTAAACATGTTCCAGAAACTTCTCAATAGTCAACAATTTAAAAGCCTGAGATCATAGAAGTTAAAACTCTAATAAGCAACTAAAAGGAGAGTACAACATATGCAGCCTTAGAGACATTTCCTTCTACCCTAGGAATATAAAATTGCAATTTGTGAAATAATCTGGCAGTGACCTTGATTGCAGTTGTTTCCTTTCAGAAGATTCTCCATGAAACCTAAAAACACAAGTCTCATTCCTTTAGAGGAAATCTTTTTTAAATGCCCAAAAATAATAAAGTATAAATACAGCAGTCCTCTTGAAGGAATGTGCTGTATACGTCCATTGTCCATTACAAACGCCAGAGGTACCACATGAGGTCTTTAGGGATTACTATATAAATAATGAACACTCTTAAAAATGCAAAATCCAATTCAATAGTGCTTTCATTGCTCTTATTTTGGATTATGTCTATTGAGAAAGAAAACAGATTTCAAGCCAAATAGAGAGAAAGATAATACCCCATATATTGTGTTTAATTTAACATATTTTATAACAGAAATAACAAAGACAAGGCTTACTCTACAGCTTTACTTTTTAAGATTTAGTGATTCCAGTAATGCTTTTGCTTCGTGAAATGCTGAAAATAAAGCAAGAATATTTACATTCTTGTTTTATTTTATACAATGCTTCTCATCATTTCCCTGTTTGTGTAGTCTTATGTATGTTCTTTCTTTTGTTCCTAACCTTTTACAAGGACAACCCCAAAAAAATAAACCTATGTTTTTTTCATTTTTGTTCTTGAATGATAGAATGTTTCTTAACTCTTTATGATATATATTAAAACCACCCACATATTGCTGCACCAGGCTTTAATTAGGGGGAGAGTTTTTTCCTGATTGCATCTCCTTAGCTACATGGATTGTGCTACAATCAGGAGAACAACAGGAGAAATGAATAGAAATGACAAAATTGTTTGTTGACAGGGCTTTGGGGAAGAAGACACACTCAACTTTGCTGGTGGCACCATAAATTGAAAAAAGAAATCATTTCAAGAGTAATTTTGCAATATGTGACAAGTCATAAAAATTATCCTACTCTTTGACCCAGTAGGGTTCTTGGAGAAACATGTCCCAAGGAATAATTCCAAGGAAACAAAAATATTTGTAAGAAGATGTGTTCAGCCCTTCCATATATTAAAATGAATAATTGGAAACAGCCCAGGTACCCAACTGTGAGGAAATGGCTTAGGCAGACTGTGCTCTATTAATATAATGGAATATTAAGTGGTCACTAGGAATGACAATTATAGAGATGATTATGCAATCTGAGAAGTATCATGCAAAATCATTTTAAATGGAAAGAGGAGAAAACATAGCAATGCACAGAGCGAAAGGCAACATTTCCTGCCTCCATAGGAGGGTGTGTGATATAAAGAACTGGGGATGTAGCAGTTCAGTTACTGGATTCCTCAGCTTTTATTTCACCTGCCTTTTAGATGGGCCTGTTTGACCTCCATTGCTTAGCTTATAAATCCTACTATTCTCAATCTGTAGGCAGCACACTCTCCTGAGAAGGGAGAGGCAATACTAGAAGGTAGAGGCAAGCATAGTTTAAAAAAAATACAATGATTTGCCCAATTGTTTTCGTGTGTGTGTGTGTGTGTGTGCGCGCGCGTGTGTTTGTGTGTGTGTGATTATGTATAGTTGAATTTGAAGCTCAAATAATATTTTTAAAGAATGTGAGCTTTGTATGTTTATCAAAAGCAAGGCTTTAAAAGGTTGAGAAAAAGTTCCCTCTTTTAACTTGTCCTAGGTATTTATGAAACTATTTAATGCCGTGTAAATTGGATCTGCAGATATTCCTTTGAAACTGCCCATATTGAAGCAGTCTAGCCTTCCACAATGATCTTGAGGTGCAAGGAACACACAAAAGAATTGCCTATCCAACAATTTGCTAAGGAAGAGAGTTTATATGAGATAAACAGCCTGCTGGTCTATCTCGCTGAGGTGGCAATATGGTCATACACTCAAAGACAAATTTTTAAAGGGAATTTTAAAATGTTATTAAGGGCAGTGGACTAAATGGAGGACCAAATATTCTCTGAGTGTATGACTAAACAGTCTCATTGTTTTGTTACATACTTAAATGGAACTTCTGCCATATCTGTGTACAATGAGCCCTCCTACATCCAGGCACTGGGACTCAACCCACCACCTCCTCTGAGTCCTGCTTCATCAGGGTTCCAGCTGTCGCCAGCTCCTCCACTGCCATCTCCAGTGGCTTCTTACTCCATTGTCCTTAATCTAAATGAAACTTACACTGGATCTTTCCTTTTCCCTTCAGACAGTGGTGTGCCAGTACATGTTTAACAACCAGTTCTCTGGAAAGAAGAGCTCTGACTTACAGCCTTTGCCAATTGCCATGGTGTAAATACTCTTATCATGGTTGATTTCAAACTACCAACATGACATCACTGAATACAGAGGAGAAGAGGTGCGTAATCAATAGCACAAGCATCATGTAGTATTTACGCACAGGGACAATAAAGTATAGATAATAGTAACATGAAATAAAATCATTAGAAAATGAAGAGTTTTGAATATTCATTATCATTTTTAAAAAAATGTATTTGGGCCGGGCGCTGTGGCTCACGCCTGTAATCCCAGCACTTTGGGAGGCCGAGGCGGGTGGATCACGAGGTCAGGAGATCGAGACCATCTTGGTTAACACGGTGAAACCCCGTCTCTATTAAAACTACAAAAAATTAGCCGGGCGTCGTGGCGGGTGCCTGTAGTCCCAGCTACTCCAGAGGCTGAGGCAGGAGAACGGTGTGAACCCGGGAGGTGGAGCTTGCAGTGAGCCGAGATCGTGCCACTGCACTCCAGCCTGGGTGACAGAGCGAGACTCCATCTCAAAAAAAAAAAAAAAAAAAGTATTTAATTGTAAGCTTATAAATTTAATTTTAATCTAATCAAAATTTAATTGTAATGAATTACAAAATTTAATTTAATAATAGCTCATGAAATTCCTGAAAAGTTAATAATCAGTTCTTGCAATTCAGCCCTAGCACATAGCTCTAACACACCAGCCCATCTCTCCATCAAAATTTGGATCATAAAACTATTGTGTCAAAGGATTTCATGGTCATTTGACACTACCCTCTTTGAAGCTTTCTCCTCCTATGGTTTAGGGCAGCACGCTGTGGTGGTTTTCCTTTGACACTTCCAGTAAGCCGTCTTCATCTCCTGCCTTGGTTCCATCTCTCTCCTTTAACCCCCTTTGCATATTTGTGTGCACCCAATTTTCATTCTTTTTATTTGCTGAGCCAGGGTCTCACTCTGTCATACAGGCTGGAGTGTGGTGCCATCCCAGCTCATTGCCACCTCCAACTCCTGGACTCAAGCAATCCTCCTGCCTCAGCCTCCTGCATATTCTCATTCTCCACCTGGGTCTCTTCCCTGAGTGATCTCATTCACATCCACCAGTGACATATTAATGACTCCAACATTAATATGCATCTGTAGCCAAAATCCTGTCTTGTCTCCAGGTGCAAAACGGCCCATGGGTGTCACCACCTGGATCTTTATTTTTGTGCTTTCTTTCATACCTCTATACCCAAACTTGATATTTCTCCTGCATTCCTTATCTAGGTCAAAGAATGTTTCCACTCATTCATTAATTCAGTCATAAATTCTGATTGCATATTTAATATCAGCCAGGCACAGTTTTAGCCACGTATTCATGAAATACGATAGAGAGTAAAGTCACCAAAGGCCTCAAGAAGACAGTCAGCAAAACAAACGAGCAAACAAAGACCAGATATATCTTATAATGTCAATGACAATAAACATGGTGAAAGGCAAGGCATTTTAAAGTCATCCTCGGTTCCTTTCTCCTTTACTCCCTACATCTGCATGGATACTAAGACCTATCCCTTGACTGTCTCAATATCCCTTGAAAGGAACCTTTCCTGCCTCTCCAAATTGGCATTGCCTTAAGTTGGGCATTAGCACCTGTGACTTCCCACCTCTGACCTGGCCTTCCTGTTACAGGTTCTTGCCTGATCCATCCTCCATATTTTCTCTGGTGCTTTTCAAAATTATCCCCTCCCCTTGTTAAATACCTCATGGGTTCCTTTAAGCACTGTAGGATAAATTCCTTGACATACTATACAAGGAAACTAATTTCACCAGTTATTTGCCATGTGTGAAATGCTCAGTGAACATGTGTTGTACACACACAGGCACATGTGCACATAGTGCACACACAGAGAGTTTATTTACATGTATACACATATATACTATATATGTGACTATTTGGAATATAGATGTGAATATATACTATATGTGACTTTATGGAATATAGACATAAATATATTCCTTATAGAATAGATGTATGTATTCCATATAGTCACAGAACGATGCCATTATGCTTCTGACAACTTGGTAAATCCACATCATTTTTCACTTTGTACAGGAGCTAGAACTTTCCATAATCTGGCCTGACCTTTCTCCCTGAAGTTTTCTCTCCTGCCCCGCCCCCAGTTCACCTAAAATCCCATCTCAGTGTCCTACTTTTCCATCTGACATCATTTTCACACCTTGGAGCCTTTGCTTATGTTGTCTCTTCTTCCAGGCATGCGTTTGCTTCACTTTCTCTGCCCAGTAAGACTCAACCATCCAGACGCTGCTTCTTAGGGAATGCTTCTTCCCTCCAGCCCTCACTGCCATCCTTTTGCCCCAGGAAATCTCTCCCTCCTTGCCACTGCCACAACCCTTTGCTCGTAATACCTTTTTGTTGAGCACCTACAATGTGCTAGGCACTATTCCAGAGACTAGGAATGAGTGATGAATAAAGTTAAGTCCCTGCCCTTGTGGAGTTGGTATTCTACTGGAAAGAAATGGAATATAAACACGTAATTTCAAATAGCAACACATACTGAAACAAAAATAAAATAAAGCAATGGGTAATCAGATGGAGGGGGTGAGTCCAGATGTATCAGTCTGCTCAAGCTTCCGTAACAAAATACCACAGACCAGGTGGCCTAAACAGCAGAAATGTATTGTCTCACAGTTCTAGAGGCTGGAAATCAAGATCAAGGTGTTGCCAGGGTTGGTCTCTTCCGAGGTCTCTCTCCTTGGCTTGCAGACGGCCGCCTTCTCACTGTATCCTCACATGGTCTTTTTCCTCTGTGTGTTCACACCCCTGGTGTCTCTTCATGTGTTCAAATTTCCTCTTCTTGTAAGGATACCAGTCAGATGGGACAAGGGCCCACCCCAACCATCTCATTTTAACTTAATTGCCTTATTCAAGGCTCTATCTCCAAATATAGTTACAGTCTCAGGTGCTGTGGATTCAGGTTTCAACATATAAATTTGAGGGAGACCCACAGTTCAGCTCCTGACAGCCAGGAAGCTGTCCTTCCTCCCCAGGTGGGGACAATCACAGCACACTATCAAGAAGTAGCATAGCCATTTGTGTCCACACTCATCTCCCACATGAATCACTGTGCAGTGAGTGTAAGGATCATGTCTTACTTCCCTTTGGCCTATATCACCTACCATATATGCAGTAAGTGTTTATTGAATAAATGCATAAACCAATTGGCTTTTAGAGACAATTCGTTTTGGGCTCAGAATCCAATCAGTTGTCCATATTTCAAATTAAAAAAAATCATCTGATAGCTTAGTAGAAAATCCTAGTGACACAATAGTGTGCCTAATTTTAAAGCTATTCATATCCAAGCCACCTGAATGGCTCACACTTTTCCCATTTGTTTTTCCAGTGGGCATTGTACCACATCCAGCCATCTGACAAGGAGAGTAAATTGCATCTGATTTTCCAATTTTGAAAGCTTGAGGATTATTTCTGGCTTGGAAGCAGTTCAGTCCCAGGAATATCAATGCCAGCATCTGTACTAAAGTTAATTTGTTTCTCCATCTGTGCCATTTGTGAATCTACCCATTTGAACTCTCGGGAAAGGGAGGTAGCTGGGTGAACCCTGCAGTTAGAGAAGACAGTAAGCAGGTGGCTTCCTCTCAGGGAATGCACAGAGCAGCACCAGAGGGAGGAACCCAACTGTGAGGCATCAAATCGTTCCTGACACTCTCACAGAATACATACAGCAGATGGAGAGGGAAAGGGATTGAGAATTTTCATCCTCCTACCTTGAAAGTAGAGTAGCGACTTAGGCAGATCACAGGCACGATCACATTTCACATTATATGTGGCTCCTTAATTAACATTACTTTTTGTTTCAGTGGGAAAAGAGCACATATCACCTTTTATCACTAGTTCAAGAAAAAATATTATTTTAGGTCCTAGTTCTATGTTCTTAATTCCGGTATCCTTACCCTTTATAGATTTGCTCCCAGTGAATTCAGATTTGTGTGTGTGTGCGCGCATATATATTTTATTACTTAAACAGCCTACCATTTTGTCTAAAACATTTTAAGCAACTTATAAAACCACTTAAAATATAATAAGATTGTATGACTTAAAATTGGATAAAATTTTTGCATATGGCCTTTACTTGAAATGAGATAGACTTTTTGTACTACGTCTTTCTCACTGAGATTTGCTAAAACATAATTAAATCCTTCTGTATACGTATCTGATGCTCCGAAGAAAATAATGCTGCTAACAGAAGCCCAGCATAGTATCTCTGGAAATAGGGAAGATTATGTTCCATGTTTCAGGCACATTTTTGCACAGCAAATGAAAGGGAATTGTCTTGTGTGAGGAGCAGTCATGAAGTTCTAAATGCTTTAGTTTCTCAACCTTGGTGTCAAGACCTCTCAATTCATGCACATGTACAGTCCAGCATGTCTCCAATTACTGTTATGATGGGCAGGGAGGTGGGGTGGAAGACTGAGAGGTTAGAACATTCTCTAAAAGGAAAGCTACTCCAGTTTTATTTCATATTGGACTGTTAGGGAGTCGTGGGAAGTGGGGAGTAGTTGGAAAAGAAGAGAAACAAGAGGGAATTTCACAACAATGAAACACTGAACCATAACACCAAATACTGAGGACCATGGATGGTAGACTTGTGGCAGGATATGATGTAGGAGTTAAGAAAATAGGTCTGCCTTCAAAGTGGCCGGGTTCTAGCATCAGCCCTGCTGTTTGCTAGCTGTGTGACCTTGCCAAAAGTCACACACTTAACCTCTTTGGATCCAACTATACAAAGTGTTTCTTATTCTTCACTTCCTTTTTGAAGTGAAAGAGTCAGGCTAGAAGAGCTCTTAAGAATGTTCCTATCTTCGTCTGTTCAGTGTTGCTATAAAGGAATTCCTGAGATTAGGTAAATTGTAAAGAAAGGTTTATTTAGCTCATGGTTCTGCAGGCTGTACAAGAAGCATGGCACCCCCATCTGCTCTACTTCTGGCAAGGGCCTCAGGCTGCTTCCACTCATAGCAGAAGGCAAAGTGAAGCCTGTTGTACAGAGATCACATGGCCAGAGGGCAAGCAACGGGGAAGGTACCAGGCATGTTTCAATAGCCAGCTCTTGAGGAAACAAACAGAGAAATAACTCACTTACCCCCAAGGGAGGGTATTGACCTGTTCACAAGGAATCCACTTCCATGATCCAAACACCTCCCATTATCCAACACTGGGGGTCAAATTTTAACATCAGGTTTGAAGGGGACAAGTATCCACACCATAGCAATTCCCTTTCAGTTTTCAGCAGCATAACATAACAAAGAGGTGCTCAAGAAGCTGGTGGAGAAGTGCTGCCCTCCCGGAAGCTGGCTGGGGAAAAGTTTATTCTGTTTACTTCTGTTTATCCTGTTACCCAGTGTGGGCCCTGGGAGGATTAAGCTGAGGCCTGGGCCTCCAGGGGCCTATCTAGATTCTCCATTAGCTTGTCAAGCTTTGCCCTGAATAGCCCATTACTAAAAATGTTGATGAAAAAAAGACTGTGTACATCTTTTTGGAATACCTGACTCTCTCCCTTTAGTGTTTTACAAACTGTCTTAGTCCTTTTGGGTTACTATAACAAAGTGTCATGGACTGCGTAGCTTATAAACAACAGACATTTATTTTGCACAGTTCTGGAGGCTGGAAGTCTAAGATCTGTGTCTTGTCCTAGGGAGGGCTGTCTTCCAGGTTGCAAACTGCCAACCTCTCCTTGTGTCCTCATATGGAGGAAGGGGAAAGAGCACCCTTTAGAGTCTCTTCTCATAAGGGCACTAATTCCATTCATGAGGGTGCACCCTCATGACCTAATCACTCCCCCAAAAGCCCCACCTCCAAAGATCATTACACTGAGAGTTAGGGCTTCAACACAAATATCTGGGGAGACACAAACATTCTGTCTATAGCACAAACCCACCATCCTAAATTTGTGGCATCGTATTTGCTCTTGGGAAAAGCAGACAGATATGGCCCTAAAGTGTGATGTGTTTGAATCCCTTTAGAATGAGCCAGCAGCCATGAAGAAAAAGGCCCTCATCAATCTTTGTATTTTTCTTTCTAATTTTCTATAAACTATTGTTTTCAACCCATTATTAAAAGTTTCCTTCATCTCACACCAGTTAGAATGGCAACCATTAAAAAGTCAGGAAACAACAGGTGCTGGAGAGGATGTGGAGAAATAGGAACACTTTTACACTGTTGGTGGGATTGTAAACTAGTTCAACCATTATGGAAAACAGTATGGCGATTCCTCAAGGATCTAGAACTAGAAGTACCATATGACCCAGCCATCCCATTACTGGGTATATACCCAAAGGATTATAAATCATGCTGCTATAAAGACACATGCACACGTATGTTTATTGCAGCACTATTCACAATAGCAAAGACTTGGAATCAACCCAAAGGTCCATCAGTGACAGACTGGATTAAGAAAATGTGGCACATATACACCATGGAATATTATGCAGCCATAAAAAAGGATGAGTTTGTGTCCTTTGTAGGGACATGGATGCAACTGGAAACCATCATTCTCAGCAAACTATCGCAAGAACAGAAAACCAAACACCGCATGTTCTCACTCATAGGTGGGAACTGAACAATGAGATCACTTGGACTCGGGAAGGGGAACATCACACACCGGGGCCTATCATGGGGAGGGGGGAGGGGGGAGGGATTGCATTGGGAGTTATACCTGATGTAAATGACGAGTTGATGGGTGCAGCACACCAACATGGCACAAGTATACATATGTAACAAACCTGCACGTTATGCACATGTACCCTAGAACTTAAAGTATAATAAAAATAAATAAATAAATAAATAAATAAATAAATAAATAAATAAATAAATAAAAAGTTTCCTTCATCTATGAACTCTCTAGGCCCACATGAAAACTTGAAAACAAGCCAATTAAACAATTGCAGCTAGGAACAAGTAAGCACATTTTATTTTACCTCCTGGAAAAGGAGCCCAGCCCAAAAGATCTCAGCTCCAGCAGGCAGCTGGAGACAAAGAAGGACTTCCTACCAGTAGCTGCTGAGTATCCATGGAGTTCCCCCATGACACTCAACCTGGGGGCTCCAGAAATCCAGAGAGGACAGGAAATGAGAGCAGACTTGCATCTCCTTGGAGGGTGTGGTTGGGGGTTTCCCCAGGAGTATGCCTGAAACCACGAATGCATAGACCTTAATGGATTAACAAGAGAACTTCCAACAGGACCCAGAACAGGACCTAGCTAGGTGGCCAACACACACATTTCTGTGGATTCCCTCTCCACTCAGCCCTTTGCTCAGCTCTCTGAGATTTGAGGATACGGATGCAAACATCATTCTGAGAAAGGTACCTCTCTCCCCACCTGCCACCAGTCCATGACCTTAACATGGTAAGACTCACCAGACTGCATCATAAGTCTTTTGGATTTTCCAAGATATGGGTTTTCACTTTGTTTCACAATGCTTTGAGCAGTTTTTGAGTTTTTTCAGATATTTATGTTTCTCCTTGTCTAGAGTGGACATGGGTGAGGCTCAGCAGGTTTTTCCTGGTGGCAGTGATCATCAACTTCTTGAAAGCAGCAACCATTCCATTTTTAAATTTATGGATTCAACCAATATTTATTGAGGATGTATCAGGCACTGATCCAGTTGCTGAATTTCTAGTTCTGAGCAAAACAGATAGGTCCTCAACCCTTAAGGAACTTAGAGTCTGGTGGAAGGGACAGGTGTTAAATTTGCAATTGCAACAATAAATATAAAAGTACACACCGTGGTTGTACTGACAGACCAACAACTGGGCAGGAGTAGAGGGTTAGTGTGTGGGAAAGAAGAACCGTGGAGGTTGGAAAAGAAGCACAGGGTGCTAGTAAAGAGTATAATGGAGGCCTCAGTTAGGTTAGGAGGGGGTCAGGAAAGGCCTTGCAGAGGAAATAGCCTGAATGATGAAGGAGCCTTAGCCAGGGAATGATTTGGGGACTGATGGGGTCTGACTGAGCCCAGTAAGAAGTGGAGACGAGGGCATGCAAGGAGCTGGAAGGTAAAGAGGGGTAGATCCACAGGGTCTTCAGGAAGTGCGAACACTTCCGTTTTAAGCCAAGTGCAGTAGGAAGCCATTGATGGGTTTGGAGCAGGGTTGTAGGCTGATTTGGTTTCTACTTAGAGGAGATCACTCTAGCTGCAGAAGTGGAGGCCACAAATGGATGTGAAGAGACAGGTAGGAGGCTAATGGTGGGGGACTCTAGGTGAGAACTGTTGGTGCTGGACCTGGCAGGGGCAGTCGAGATGGAGAGAAGTAGACAGATTGCAGACATACTGAGGAGGAGCCAACAGGCTCTAGTTGTGATGCACGAGATAGTGCTGCAGGAGCAACTAAAACAGGTGGACAGTGACTTTGCTTTTGTAAGGGGAATACACTGGAGGGTCAGGTTTCAGAACAAGGTGAGGAGATCCACCTTGGAAGTGTTAATGTTGAGGAGTTTGGGAGAGCAGCAAACAGAGTTGGCAAGGAGGCCGTTAGATATTAATGTCCTGAAGCCCAGAGGAGAGTCAAGGCTGCCTTCTCCGTGATGCCTGGCAGGGCTCTGCATCCACTAGACACGCCCAATGCATGGCTGTTGATCTAAAGCAATCACAGAACCCTAAATGCTCACCTTAGTCTGCCACTTACCCTGGGGCTCCCAGGAACCCTCGTCTCAGGAAGACTTAACAGTCACTGTCGCCACATTTTGGAAATGTTAAAGTCCAATCACAATCACTCCAGATAATTTCCCAGAAGGTACCAAAAGAGTTAAATGCATAGTAAGTATTAAAATTACTCTATTTATCCTCAGCTTCCTCTCATCTTAAAGTTTGTATACTCAAGTCCCAATATAATAAAATCTGGATTAAGCTGTTGTAGAGCTTAATGGAGCCAAGTGACTATGCCAAGTCTCAGTTAATACATTTTAAATGAAAACACATCAGCAAGATTTAGAACAAGGGTCAGGAATCATAAAATAAATACCACAAAAATAATTCTCCATTGTGAAATGACGGGTGTCATGCCCCTGGGAGTCTAAAATCTCTTCTGAATTAAACAATCTTTTCACTTGGAGACAATTAGCAAACTGTTGGCAGGCTATGCTCTTACCTTGACAGAGGGAAAGAGAAAGAAATTCAGAAAGTGAAGCCAGAACCTTGTCTACCTCTGTTTCCAAGGTTGGCTCTAAACACTGTCAAAATGTTATTGCTCTGGTTCGAGGAAAGAGACTGACAGACCAACAACTGGGCAGGAGTAGAGGTTAGAGCCTGGGAGAGAAGAGCCAAGTTGTGCAAACATTTAGAGCCTTCTAGAAGCTGAATGAACTTTTATCTCTGGGGATACCTTTGTTTTCTGAGGGCCACAGGTGGTATAGTAAACTAATACTGTTTGCCATCCATCCCTCTAACACCAGTCTCATCTTGAATCCTGCCAGAGAACCTGGTGCTCCTCTCAGGGAAGTAACAGAACTACAGACATTCTTTGCTCTGGTGATAGTGAAGGATGGTCTCATCACCTTCGGGGGCTTGTTTTGCCAGTGCCTGCAGTCTTTTCCAAACCTCTACAGGCACTTTGTGTTCCGAGCTAATGCTGGAGCAGTGCCCACTCCTGAAAGGCTGAGCCATGGGTCTTCTTTTCAGCTGCAGTGAGCTCTGTGCCCTCACAGGCAATGCCCTTCAGTCAGGCAAAGGCAGGGGCCGGACGCCATGTTTAAACTCAGACCTGCCTCAGAGTCTGTCCAAACGCGGAGGGCTCCTCCTTGGGAGGCCTTGGGATCTGCATGTTTATCAAAGGGACACATCCCAGCAGGAGGATTTCCTGTTGGTGCCACTATCCTGGGTCTTGCTGAGTTTTAGCCTCTATGCTCAGCCTGTCATGCCAGTGCCCGCACATGGCGACTAAAATGCCCCTTTCACATTTCCAAACACTCCCCTAAAAGAGGTGGTCCCTGGTAATAACCACTATCAGGGGAAACCCCAGAACAGAAGGAGTCAGGGACCCAGGGCTGTGTCTTTCTTCTACCTCAGTCACACCCAGGTCTGGGACAATCAACAGGAACCAATGCACCACTGTGTTACCAGCCATGGAACCTGGAAGCTATTCCTAGCCTCTGCCCCCCAAATTTATCCTGAGCATGGGTGGTTCAGATGGCATGGTGAAATCTGGGGCTTTCTCCTACAAGTCTCTAAGCTGCCTGCCTTCCGTGTCGCCCACCCTACCCAGCTCAGTCTCGGGTGGGCTGAGAGGGGTCGGCCATGTTGCCATCTTCCCTACCTCTCATAGCTTCAGTGACAGCATCTGTCGTGGTTTCTTCTCCTCACATGATAATCAGAGACACCTGTTCCTTTACAGTGGAACCCAGAAAGAGCTGTTATTAATAAATGCCCCAATGGGCTTTTACATTTCTTGAGTGTGAGGATGTGAGGGTGAATGAACAGTTTAATTATGTGAGCAGGGGGCCAGGAGTGGGTGCTGACATGACTGGTAGCTCTGTTATTCTCAACAGACATACTGCTGCCACCCGACCAAGGCTAGAGTAAACACAGCCACATATCTGAACTGAATTTTGACAAGACCCTGTTTCCAGACTCTTCTATGTCAAAAGCAGCTGTATCTACCACAAAATGGAGGTTTTGTCCTTGAAAAACTTAATAATTTCAAAGAGAGAAGGGCTGGCCAGTTTGTGAATGGTATAAACACAGTGGTCTCAAAACCACAGGTGATCCCAGGTGGTCAAGATGAAGGAAGAAAGAGGACATTTTTCTGAGGGCTCACGCAACCAAGCATGTGTGAAATTCAGAGTTAACTGACAGGAGCACATGAGTGGCCCAGCATGGGTGATTCCCAACCTCACAGTGGGGCAAATGGACCACAGCAAGAGGTCTCCAGGCCAAAACATGAGTATCATTTACCCTAATTAAATCTACTCTGCAGGGGGCCTGAGGCATGGCTATCATGCGTTGTGAGAACCTTTGGACAGCCAAGCAACTTGTAGCCACTAAGTCTGGCTCAGAGAAAATAAACAGCAATCGACATCTTGGCCTAGATTATAAATTTAAATTTTTAGGGAAGTTATTTTCCAAGGTTGGATCAGTATTTCGCTTCATTATTTTATATATATATATATATATTTTTTTTTTCCATCTTCATGCACATTGCTACTACTGGCTTCTGGCCAGGTCTACTCTGCCAAGAGTAGAAAAACTATGAGAAAAGCCTTTTTTTTTTTTTTTTTTAACATTTCTAAACTGACTAGAAACAGAAGGTGCAAGGCATCTAGATAGTGGTTGGCAAGAGGAGAAAAAAAGAGAGATGTATGATTTGGAGGCCAGAGTAGAGAGAGATTGCAGAGGAAGAATATCTAGCACTCAAAAATGAATCTTACTGGGATGGGACGAAAGATGGAAAAGGAACCAAAAAAGGAAAGCCCACAGTTCAAACCCAGAGTCTGGAAGAATGCTGGAAGCCTCAGTAGATTTGGGGAGTCCATATCAGCTTGGTGCTTTCAGTGATTCCATCCAAGCTCATGTTCAAATTCAAAGGAACACCATGGACAGGGCTTATATCCAGAATTTCACCAGCTCAGAGTTTTCTCGAGGGTCTGCTTCCCACCTTCCAAACTCTTTACTCTTTTTTAATCTCACAGAATTTCATTTTGCTGTCTTTCTACCTAGAATCTTCTATCTGTCTCACCTCTGTGAATGAGCAACACTCTCAGGTAGCCTGGCCATCTCTGATTTGTCATCATCTCAAAACCCATTTTCTATGATCCACTCTCCAACCCATCCCATACGTTGCAGCCCACTCCACGCTCTGCAGTTTTGACAAGTGAAACCCAAGTTTTCATCTGAAAAAAGGTTAGAATGTGCCACACATGAGGCTAACTCAAGTTTCCAATTGTCTGGGTCAAAAGGGGACAAAAGGAAGAGACAGGAGTCAGGAAGGGAACTTGGGGAGAATACAAGCTTATTTTTGTACATGGTAAGTGCAAACTGGAAGTTGGATCTGGAGCTCAAGAGCTAAGAGAAGGAATAAATTTTGGGAGTCAGCATAAAGGTAAAAGATAAATCTATGAAGGTGCTTTGTGTGAGCAATTTCCATGGCCACCTATAAATTCGTCTACATTTAGACTCATCCTTATATTTTTGCCTCTTATATCTGTATTCAAGATGAATCCCCCACCTATAGTAATAAGTCCATTCCTTCCCACCTCCTTGGGAACATCATTCCAACAAGTAACTCCTTTGCTGTATCTTCAACTGTCTTTTACCACCAGCTCTTAATATTCAGCCTACAAACATGTCCAAATCTCTCTTATCTTTAAAATAACAACAAATTAATTAAGAAAAAAGAAAAAAATTCCCTCCTCTGACCCTGACTGTCTCCAGCCACTGCCTTGTTTTCATGTTTTTTGCTTTCCTAAGAAGAAAAGAGATTTGCCTGGAAGAGGAATAGATACTCACTGCCTTTACTTCCTCATTTCCCATCAATTGCTCTCTTGCTAAGGTCACCAGTAATCTCCAAGTCTGCAAATCCAGTGGATTTATTTCAGTCCTCATCTTATTGGACACTTCTAGATATAACATTGTTGTTCCTTGAAATTCTCTGTTTCTTTTATCTTCATGGCTCCTCTTTCCTGGTTCTCCTTATTCTTCTTTGATCTCTTCTCATTGGCCTTCTTTGAAGAGCTCTTCCTCTACTACCACTACGTTGGTATTCCCCAAAGTTTTAATCTTGGACCATATTTCCTGTCCTTCTGCATGTTCCCCATGGGCAATCTCTGTGATAGATTTCTAATTTAGTTCCATTATCACTAGAGAACACATTCCATATTATTTCATGTCTTTTAAATTATTGAGACTTGTTTTATGCTTTAGCGTATGATCTTAATGAATGTCCATATGAAAATTAAAAGAATGAGTGTTCTGTTTTTGTCATGGGGAGCTTCCTATAAATGTCAGTTATATCACATTGTTCACATATTGTTCTAATCTTACATATATCTATTGATTTTCCTGTCCTATCAATTAGAGAAAGGAGTGTTGATATGTTCAACTACAACTGTGAATTTGTCCATTTATCCTTTCAGTTATGTTAGTTTTTGCCTCATGTATTTTGAAGCTCTGTTATTGATGAATATACATTGAAAATTGTTTTGTATTCCTTATAAATTGATCACTTTATCTTTAAGAACTCTCCTTTTTCATCCCTGTAATAGTCTTGTTCTGAGTCTACTTTGTCTAATATTAATATGGACAATTCTGCTTTCTTTGGATTAGTGTTAATAGAGTATGTATTTTACATCCATTAACTTTTAATCTATCTGTGTCTTTGTATAGTTTTTTGCAGGCAGCGTATAACGGGGTCTTACTATCCAATCTGATGGTCTGCCTTTTAATTGGGATATTTAGACCGTTTGCATGTATTTTAATTATCCATATAGTAGTATTCCAGTTTACCATCTTTCCGTTTGTTTCTTATATGTCCTCTCTATTTTTCACTCTACTTTCCCCTGTTTTACTTTCTTCTTTTGAATTAATTGAGAATTTTTTATGATTCATTTTATCTCCATTACTGGTGAGCAACTAAAAAGGTAGAAGTAAAATCTGGTGAGTGTGGTGACATGAAAGTCAATATAAAAGAATAGTTTAAAAAAAATTGAAGTAATCAACACTATGTTACATGCCTCTGAGACCTTGAATAAATATAGACATAAAAATGATTGTAGAGTTTTGCAACATAGAGGTCAATCTGGTGACCTCAGCAGAAACAACCTCAGTGAACTGGTGGGGTTATAAACCCAGTATAAATGGGATGAGGACAGAATAAAAGATGAGGATGAGAAACAGGTACCATGGGCAACTCAAAAAGTTTTTCTATTAAAGGGAGGAAAGAGAATGTGATGGTGATTCATAAAGTATATGACATCAACAGGAATTATTTGTTAAGACAGGAAATATTAGAACATATTTGAGTGCTGGTGAAAACGATGCTGTAAAGAGAAGAAGACTGATAGATTGATGTTAGAGGAGCTAGAGGGAGCAAGTACCTTATCAAAAGAAGAAACGGTAGGTTCTAGAACACACGTGGAGGGGGTAAACTTTGGTAGGAAAAGAGTCATATTGTCATTTGTGGAAAAAAAAGCAGCAAATATGTGGGGCAAACATAAGATTGGCTGGTGATTTTTTTCTGTGGAAAGAGGAAGGAATTTCTATGTTACCTCATGTTCTCAAAGATGTGAAAGTAGACATTATCAGCAGAGGATGTCCGCATGTAAAAAGTGCTATAACAAAGGAGTTCTAGATCACAATGTATGGACATAGAGGTTAGTTCCAGATGAAGGAATCAGACAGATCTTTTTAGAAGTGGCATTATTTGAGCCTGGTTTTGAAAAATGGGTGGAATGTAAATAGACATTCATTTGTTGGCAAATATCCACAGAAATATTATAACCACCCATGAGCTATGCCATGAGCCAGACAGGGTCACTGCCCTCAGGAGCCACTAGACAAAACTTGGAAGGGGTTCCCAGGCAGAGGAAAGAATAGGAGAAGGAAAATAATGGATGAGAAATAAGGGAAATGGGCAAGTGATAACCAAAGTGTGGAAGACCATAGGTGGAAGATTAAGGAATTACTGAAGATTTTTGAGCTGTGAAGTACTACTAATCAGAGTTATCTGTTATGGGGAGGCCAGGAAGCCAGGTAGCAGAGGGCAGGGTCCCACATTCATGAACAGTCTTAAATTGAAGCTTTTGACATTATTTCCAAATGAGCTCATATATCCAGTCATAGCAATACATTGATAGAATTGAGGGATGTTTATTCAGCAGATTTTAAACTTATGCCCTAATATTTGTCTACATAACCTATAATATCTATGAAACCCTACTTTTTATAAACCCTATCATTTTTGTGGGTGGCACAATTATATTCAACTTGGATTTTCATGTTTAAAACATTGATTTGTTAAATGGAAATATTTAAAATATTCCACCATTTGAGGGACTTGGAAACTGTCTGTGTGTGTGATATATAGCAGAATTCTTAAAAGAATGGAAGTGATAAAGATGCAACCACTGAGATGTTCTGCTTGGAATCACAGCATCATTACCTTTCATGAACTGAAAATAGCTTTCTTCTTTCTGTAGTCTTTTATGGTATGCTAAGAAGCATCAGCTGATCAAACAGATGGTAAATTATTACAGTTCTTTTATTAATGTCAACTCTGGTCTCATCATATTAGCAATGGTCGCATATTGCAACTCATTCTGCTTTTGCAGGCACTCTGTACCAATTAATAGAATTTAATTCCAGTCCATTGACATTTTTAAAAGGGTTTCAAAGTAAACAATTTGATACAATTTAATTATAATGCTTTGAAATTCAGCTAAGATTAATGGAGTTAAAGAAGAACATACATAAAATTCTTGACAGACACAAAGTGATTACTAAATGAAACTATCATGAGAATACAAAAGATACTTATTTGAATTTCAATTAGCACTGAGAAATGAACCCTGTATGCAAACAAAATTAGAACACACATTAAGCAATGCTGAGGGTAGAAACTGATGTCTCCAGAACACACGAATCCATATCCTTCACTGTCTGCCTTCTCCACAGACCCAGGCTAAAACATTGATAGAGTCATTAAGTATCTACACAGCATTATATGAAAAGAATTACAAAAGTATAAATGTTTACTGATCAAGAAAATTTCTCTTGCTATTCTTCTATTAAAATTTTATATCTTTAGTTAAATATTACCCTGTTTTTTCTTCTTTGTTAGAATCCAAATACTTTTGGGCAGGAATTTGCCTGACCCTGAAGAGCCACATTCAAATCTTGATGAGAACAAAACATATCACTCAGGGCTCCTGGACTTGCAGCTGCTTATAGTAACTATGTGGATTTTAACTTGGCTGCCTTTGGGGAGAGAAGACATATAAATTTCATTAGGAAAGGCTAGGTTTCTAGCTATAAATGTGGGAAGATGGATGTGTGCATGTGTGCTGTGGGACTAAGAAGTGGAATACTGTGGGCATCTGTTGTTGTGTCTGTCCCGCACCCCATTTCCTTTGTGGGACCTTCTCCTCTTCCATACCAGTCATGTGATTATGGACAGAGAGACAATCTCAGCAACCCAACACCGTCTGTCAGCACAGAACAGGGCAACCAACACAGTCCCTGATGATCAAAGTACCCAATTATTCTAACTACAAGGGCTGGTGCAAGTGTAATTCCTTTTCTGGCATTTTTCAATTGAAGCTGGGATAAAATCATTTTAGAAATCAGAAGATCCCAGGATGAAATGCAGAATGTAGGGGAATAAGGTACAGTAACTTTGGAAGTGAGTGGAGTCTGTAAGACTGAAGGTTAAGGAACTGTACATAAGCCCAGCACTGTACTCTAGCTGATAAAGTTGTTTCCCATGAGGGTACAGTTAACAGCTCTGAAATCATTATATATATACTGAAACTGAACAATTAAGTAAATGGATGGCAGATGGTAAGAGCCAGGTTTCTTACTGTTAGAGTGGGAGGTTACAGACAGGAAAGGGAAAGAGTCTAGAATGATCTATGTAGTAATAGATTGGAGTTGGAGACATGAGTATGAACTCATATTTGGCTTAATATAGATACAGGTAGTTGCATATAAAAATATTTAAGATATGTGTAAATACACAAGTTAGTATACCACACATACATATATCCTTACTCTGTCAGTTGAGGGGGTCTAGATTCAATGACCACTCAGTTGCAATGAGCACACCTACCACCTAGATCTTGGTTTATAATAGCATTCTCCAATAAAAGGAACCAGGCCTCCTTAGAGAAATGGCTGCTTCTAGGACTGGAGCAGGAAATAAACATACAAAATAATCCTGGGACATCTTGTAGGGCCAAAAAGTATGAAAGTGCTCAAGAAAAAAAGCAAGAACAAAACCCCCACATTTCTATGTCAAAGGGACACAGGAACTAACTGAAAGAGCTCTCAATGGCCAAAGGTGGGACAATTTGAGCAACAAAATTTAGAAGGTAGTATTGGATGATAACCCAATGTATAAAATAAATATCAGTGAGATCATACTCATATAAATAAATGCCCAGATAAATACATGGGGGAGAATGAGTAAATCTCTTATGCAGAAGAATTCCAAATAATCTCTGTAGGGTAGAGTACACTTCAAGAAGGTAAACAGCTCTCCATTCCTTAAGTGTAGGCTGTACATAATGACTTCCTTCCAAAGAGTGCAAAATGGAAAGGGGAGAAAAAGAATAACTTTACAATGTGGAAATATGAAAAAAACACAGTCTCAGCCATGTGGTCAAGGTTAAAATCAGCAGTGATAAATCATGTTGATAGTCTGTACATCTGATATGATGTGATGAGAATGGTATTTCACTTCTGTGGTCTTCCTCCCCAAATCCAATAACCTTAGTCTAATCATGAGAACAACATCAGACAAATCCCAGCTGAGAAACAGGCTACAAGATACCTGACCAGTACTCCTTAAAACTGTCAAGGTCGTCACAAACAAAGAAAATCTGAGAAACTCTCACAACCAAGAGGAGCCTAAGAAGTCATGATAATTAAATGCAGTGCGGCATCCAGGATGGAATCCTGGGGCAGAAAAGAGACATTAGGGAAAAACTAAGGAAATCTGAACAAAGGATCGACTTTAATGAAAAATAATGCCTTTATATCTGTTCATTAATTGTGACAAATGTATCATACTAATGTTAATTAGTGAACATGTAAAATATTAATAAGAGGGAATGTGGGGCACATAGGAACTCTAGGCTATCTTCACAACAATTCCACAAATCTCAAATCCACAAATGTCAAATCTCCACTATTCTAAAATTAAAAGTTTATTTTAAAAAATGACCCAATATCAGCAGAGCCAGTTCTCTCTCCAGTTACACTGGCAGCTCCCTGGTGTGGGAAGTGGGGAGGAGAGGTCTGAGCCCTCCCCAGCTGGCCATGACCGACCTGACTACTCCCCCACTCTTCTTGGCCCGTGTTGTTTCTAGACTTCCTGTTCAAGGTCGCCCAGATCTGTTCCTTGGATCCACCTGGGTTCCCCTTCTTCCACCACTCTTTGGCACATGACCCAGCTAGGACTCCCCTTGTCCTTCACATCATTTTCTCCAGGTGTCCCAGGCATGATGTTCATGGTTAATGTGAGCCCTCACTCAATGCCAATAAATACTTAGAAATATTGTGTTGTAACTCTGCTTCTGCCCATTTTAGTAGGAGGAGCTATTTTTCTACATAAGACATTGAGAGGGATTTACCAAGAAAGAAGATCTAAAGTTTTCTCAGACTCTGAAGAACTAGAACATTCTCAGGCTCTAAAGTTCCAACATACCCTTGCCCTTCCCCCAAGGCAATGCACAAGGATCCTTTCTTATAAACAGCTGCAAATCATGCATTTGGCCCATAAAATTTGTTCTGGCCCTAGCCTCATGCCCTAGAGTTTCCCTCTCCCTATTTCCTAGCTCTACTGCCACCACTTCTCTCTGCAACCTGAAGGATCAACTTAGTACTACGAAGACTCCAGTTAGATAGGCTCTTCAACAGGGCCACAGCCATGGGTTTCATCAGCTGCTGCTGTGTGCAAGTTGTTGCACCAGTATGCATCAGTCAAGAGGAGTGTGTAGAAATCAGAAAAAAAAAATGGAAATTTCGTAAACTTTATTCTGGAAAAACAGCCAAGACATCTGGAAAAGCACTAAGGAAAGGATGCATAAAGGAAAAGGGATTCAATAGGATATGTTTTGTTTCCTGTGGCTGCTGTAATAATTTATGATAAACTTAGTGACTTAAAACAACTGAAGTTTATTTTCTCATGATTCTGGAGGGTGGACTTCTGAAATCAAGGTGTCAGCAGGGCTGTGCTCCCTGCAGAGGCTCTAGGGGAAGAGACTTCCTTGCCTTTCCCATCTTCCAGAGGCTGCAGGCATTCCTTGGCTTGTGGCCACATCACTCCAACCTCTACCACCATCTCCACATGGCTATACCCTCTTCTCTGTGTCTCTGTCTTCTCATTTTCTATCTCTTATAAGAGCATTTGTCATTAGATTTAAGACCCATCTGGGTAATCCAGGATGATCTTATCTCAAGCTGCCTGACTTTACTTAGTTATATGAATAAAGACTCTTTTTCCAAATAAGGTCGCATTCAAAGAATCCAGGACATTCACATATATTTTGGGGGACCACCATTCAAACCACTTATATTAGTCTGTTCTCACGCTCTTAATAAAGACATACCCAAGACTGGGTAATTTATAAAGAAAAAGAGGTTTAATGGACTCACAGTTTCACATGGCTGGGGAGGCCTCACAGTCATGGCGGAAAGTGAAGGAGGAGCAAAGTCACATCTGACATGGTAGCAGGTAAGAAAGCATGTACAGGGAAACTGCCCTTTTATAGAACTATCAGATCTCCTGAGACTTATTCACTATCATGAGAACAGCACGGGAAAAATCCACCCCCATGACTCAATTACCTCCCACTGGGTCCCTCCCACAACATGTGGGGATTATGGGAGCTACAATTCAAGATGAGATTTGGGTGGGGACACAGTCAAACCACATCACCACTCCAAGGAACTGAAAAGAAAACGGTTAATATAATTGCCCCTCTTAAGCATGAGAAAAACCGAACACCCCCAAGTGTGGTTGTTTGATGGTGAATGGGTATTTTGACACATTGGGCACAAGCAGGGGCATGATACATTTGTGCTTCATTGGATTTCAACCTTGTCCACTTGAACAAAATGCAGAAGCCCAGGCTTCACTCCAGACCAACTGAATACAAATCTCTAGAGGATGGGGCCTGGGTATCAATATTTTTCAAAGCTTCCCCGGTGATTCTAATTGTAGCTAGGGCTAAGAACCACTGGGCCAGGTGAGACAGGAAGAGTTGTAGATCCCATTGTTTTTGTTGTGAAGCTCCCAACCCACCCTGGGAGCAAGTGGAAGACAGCCCTGTCCGCCTTCAAGCCCGCTGACCCAAGCAGGCATTTCTCAGCATTCAGCCACTAGAGATGTGTGCTAGAGACCTGCCTCTCCAGACCTGGGTGGAGTTGACCTTCTCAGCTTCTCTTTTGCCAGTGTCTGTGTGGTCTCCCAGACCCACGTGCACACACAGGCACACACACACACACACACACACACACACACACACCCACCCATATTGTTCTCTTACCATAAGTGATTCCTCCTTCTTTCTCTATTTGAGATCTTCCTCCCCAAATGGGGATATTCCAGCCAATGCTAGGAATCCCTACTAAGAACAGCATTGTTTTCCTGAAGGTTCTCCCCCAGATGGAAACCACATCTTTACCTCATCAAACTGTTTCTTTTCTAATTAGTGTACATGAAGTGCTAGATCCAATGAGAAAGACAGGAGTCAGCTCATTCGAGTTCTCAGATTTATATTGAAAGGAAAATCAGATCTGCATTGATCTAAAACAAATACATACTCTTGGTCAGATAATGAAAAATGCACCAAATGGCTTTTTAAATGGAGCACAAATATGCTCCGATTGTTCTTTTTGTTTGTGTTTTGTTTTGTTTTGTTTTTGAGATGGAGTCTCGCTCTGTCGCCCAGGCTGGAGTGCAGTGGTGCAATCTTGGCTCCCTGCAAATTCCACCTCCCGAGTTCAAGCAATTCTCCTGCCTCAGATGCCCGAGTAGCTGGGACTACAGGCACTTGCCACCACGCCTGGCTAATTTTTTTTGTATTTTTAGTAGAGAAGGGGTTTCACCGTGTTGGCCAGGATGGTCTTGATCTCTTGACCTCGTGATCCGCCTGCCTCAGCCTCCCAAAGTGCTGGGATTACAGGCGTGAGCCACCATGCCTGGCAGCTTCGATTGTTTTTAATGACACTCTCTTTACTCAAGTGACATCAAAGGAAGCACCAGTTAACCAGAAGTGAAGCCAAACTGGCTTGCCTTTGAAAGGGAACAAGTAACTCACTATCGTGTAATCACCACTTAGTTAGGTCCATTGTCATTTTGGCTCAAAGTGACTCCTCAGGCTTCATGCCAATTAGTCTGAAGACTACAGGAAAACCTGAGGGAGCAATGCCCAGGCATTAAGAATGGGGAAAAGATGACTGGATGCTTCTCAAGGTTGTCATTCTGACTTAGCAAAAAGGAAAAGGGAAGACAAAGGAAGAAACACCCCCAGTTAATGCTGATCTTGGTTGGTAAAAGAACAGGAAGAAGAGGAAAGGCCATATCAGAGTTGCACTGGGTGATGATGTGAGAACATAACATTCCCAGAGAAAAGCGTCAAATAAAGAACATTATACTCATTTCTCTGGATCACTGCATACCCAAAGGCAATAAAAGGATCAAGAGTCAATTTATAAGAGAAAATTCACAAATACTAAACCATTATGTGATGGTCATTAGTTCTACCTTCCGGGTTTTTCTGTGTCTTCTCTTGGTCCCATGGGAGAATCAAAGGTCCCTTGCTCTTGAAGTAGGATATGGCCATGTGACTTGCTTTGGCCAATGAAATGGCAGAAGGAGTAACATGTGTAACTTCCAGCCAGACTGTTTCATAACCTATACATGATTTGCTACTCTCCCTTGTCTACTGCCTCAGTGACCAGCAGCATTTCAGATGGTGGCTGCCCCACCAGCCTGGCCCCTAGAATGAGGACAGGAACAGGTCAACTCACAGTGGGAATCTAGCACAAGCAAGAAATAAACCTTTGTCATTTTAAGTCACTACAGTTTTTTTTTTTTTAGACGGAGCCTCACTCTGTCACCCAGTTTGGAGTGCATTCGCATGATCTCCGCTCACTGCAACCTCCACCTCCCAGGTTCAAGCAATTCTCCTGCCTCAGTCTCCTGAGGAGCTGGGACTACAGGCGTGTACCACCACACCCGGCTAATTTTTGTATTTTTAGTAGAAATGGGGTTTCACCATGTTTGCCAGGCCAATCTCGAACTCCTGACCTCAGGTGATCCTCCTGCCTCAGCCTCCCAAACTGCTGGGATTACAGGCATGAGCCACCATGCCCAGCCGTCACTACAACTTTTGAGATGTTATTACCACATCTTAATCCAATGTAATTAGATTTGTTTATATGACATGAAAGAAAATGTTCAACTTCATAAAATTCAAGTACCTGTGAAATTAGCCAAAAAGGAATTAAATGATCAAGAAACCAATGCTAAGAATGCTGGGTATAAAAAAATACCTTGTTGATAGTTATTTGATTTGATAATTTCTGGAGCATGATCTGGTATTATCTAAAAAGAGTAAAAAAAATTCACATCCTTTAGCCCAAATCCCCTCCAATGAATTTATTTTATGGAAATAATTCAAAAGAATTGTTGAAAGTTAATTATACAGAATTGTTTACAGAAACTCTGTTCATAATGGTCAAAACTAAAAACATCAAAATGCCCATCAATTAGGCAAGATTAAGTAAATGGTAGCAATTAAATTATTTAATAATGAAGTGACTAAAACCTGTGCAACACTACATATGACATAAATTCAGTGAAAAAAGTAACCCACCTCTGCCCACTAATTACAACCATAGAGATATTTAGTTCCTGCAGAGTAAGTACATCTTTTCTCTTGAATACAAGTCCAACTGGGGAGGAATTTTCTGGATCTTGTGCTCCACCATTCTGAGTATCTGGAATAATACTTGGGACATGGAAAACATTCTGTTATATATTTGTTGAGTTACTGAATTAATTAACCAAGTAATTACTCTTCATAAAAATTAATCTTCATAAAACCCCTCAAAATCAAACACAATGTTATTATCCTCAATTTATAACTAGAAAAAAATGTGGTTTTCAGAGGGTTTTGTTTTTGTGTGTGTGCATATTTTTCAATGACATCGTTTCAGAATTTTTAAAGAACCCCCTCTGAGGGGAGCCTAACTCCTCAGCTGTCCTTCTCCAAACGGTCTCTCCTGAGAAATATTTCTTCTGTGGTACCCAAGAGGCAGGGTGAGGCTCAGAGGTACACAGAGGCTTAGAAGCCAGGCAGGGGCAGGAGGGTGCTATGCCAGGGCTCTCTTTCTTTTGTCTGAGTTTAGGTCCTGGCTCCAGCAGTTCTTTCAACTCCTCTGAGCTCAAACATAAGTATGTCTTGGGAGAGACCTCAAAAGTAAAAGAACCTGTAAACAATACAGAGAGTTACACCAGCCTTGGAGACTCAGTTTCCTCATCTACCTGTGTCCTAGGGCAATTATAAGAATTCAAAGGAGAATGTACATGGAAGTGCTGTGTATAATTTAGAGTTTTCAGTAAAGATTTATTTTTTGGTGAGGGAATCACGGTACTGGGGTGGCAAGAGCATGAGGTAAAACTTATTGGGTGGCTGTGGCTCCCACAAGCCTGGATGATCTGTCTCCTCATCCAAGTTCAGAATGGAGGAGGGAGACAGGGCCTTCAATGGCCAGGCCAGTTGTCTACACCCTGGTGGTTGCTCCAAACTCACTTTCCTTCCTGCCACCCTCAGACATCAAGCAAAACATACACATTCTGTGCACACCCAGGAACCACCAGAGGGGCTGGTGAAAACCTGCAGATTGGCCAAGGCTTAGTCCATCCCAGCACCTCAGGTGACACCTAAAGGAGGAGATGGGTCCGAGCTGCTCCTTGCATTTGTTATCTATTGCAGTGTAACCAATCATCCCAAAGCTTAGCAGCTGAACGCACAAACGTTTACCATGTCAAAATTACTGCCAACTTTGCTGGCAAAATTACACACACAGCTTTGCTGAGTGCCTCTGGCTCAAGGTCACTCATGAGGTTGCAGTAAAGCTGTCAGTCAGGGCTGCAGTTTCATCTGAAGGCTTGACTGGGGTCAGACAGATTCATCTTCAAGCTCACTCATTCTGTTTTTGGCAGATCTCACTCACTCACTGTGTAGGTCTCTCCACAGGGTTACCTTACAACATGGTGGCTGGACTCCCCAAGGACGAGTGATTCAGTAGAAAATGAGCACCCAAGATGGAAGGCACTGTCTTTCCTCAGCCTCCCAAGTAGCTGGGACTACAGGCACGTGCCACCATGCCCAGATAATTTTTGTATTTTTAGTGGAGACGGGGTTTCACCATGTTGGCCAGGATGGTCTTGATCTCTTGACCTCATAATCCGCCCACTTCAGCCTCCCAAAGTACTAGGATTACAGGCATGAGCCACCACACCCAGCCAGCACTGTCTTTTTATAAGTCCATTTTAGCAGTGGCATTCCATCATTTTTGCCCCATTCCATGTGTTAGAAGCAAGTCACTAAGTCCAGCTGACATTGAAGGAGAAGGAATTACACAGGACATAAATACCAAGACCTGGGGATCACTGGGGGCCATTTTGGAGGCTACCTACCACTCTCCTCCCCAATATTCACTTGGTAAATGAAGCAGTGCTGATATCTCAACCAGAGGCCACACCACCTACCAGGGCTCAACACCACACTACAGATCCAGTCCTGTGACCTGAATGCCCCACATTGGGTTAGGAAGTTGGCAAAATCATATCAGATCTACACACAAGAAGAATCACCTAGGAATCTGCATTCCAGGCACATCCCACCTCTAACACTCACTCACTCAAAACAGAACGATGAATTTGTTAAGAAAACATACAGAATAGTAGTTAACAGTGTGTATTCGGGCACCAGACTACCTGTATTTGAATCTGACTTTGCTGTTTCATTATTGTGTGACCTTAGCCAAGTTACTTAACCTCTTCTCTCAGCCTTGGTTTCCTCATCTGTAAATGGGAACTTATTTCATAGGATTGTGCTGAGGATCGAAGAAAACAATAGGTAATGCATTTAGAATAGTGTCTGGCACATAGAAAACTCTCAATACATGTCCATATTCTGATCATGCTGTTTGTTGTTGGAAATTAAAACAGAAAATCTATCCTGAAAAGCGGATAGGGGCTGATTATTTGCCCAAAATTCCCTCTCGGTAGTCATGAACTTTTGAATATGGTGTTCAAATATTTTTCAAAACAAAAAAGACTTTTTCCAAAGATGGCTAAGTTCCATTCACTGCATGTTAACGCTCAGCCATCACAGCTTTGCTTGGGCCGTCACGGGCCATGGAAGTGCAGGGACACAATAGTTTGTTTTGTGTGTGTCTCTCTTAATCTGCAAAACAGATGCAGCTTAGACAGGCTTTCCTCCAAGCCATCTTCAGGAGGAATGATGCTCCACCACTCTGGCACAGGGTTCTGCATTCCCAGTGGATGGGATCTCTATAAATCAAGCAACTGATTCCAATCCTAAAACCTGCAGCACTGGGGTTCTTGGCAGAAAGCTCCTATTTTGTTAGCTCATGACTTTTTGACTAATTGTTGAGTCCTGTAAGATCCACATTGTATGAAGTAAGATTGGGTATGACTTAAGAAAGGATTATTTTAAATATGACTTTTCATTCACTCTGAGCAAGTGTCTCATCCCTTGGTGAGTTCAAAAGCAAGAAGAGCAGGTTATGGCCAATTCTTCATGGTAGACTCCAAGCCAAAGTAGGACATCAAAACCCAGAGTGGTTAGGAACTGGAACAGACAAGAAGCGTAGACAGTCTCACAGCCCTCTGCCTGCCTGGGCTCCCCTGAAAGCACCAAGAACCCGGGAACCACCTCAGCCTGGCCCCTCACCCCTCAGAGGTAGCAAGCCTGACACCCAGCTCCCCTGCAGCTACAAGTCACAGGGGCAACATGGCACCCAAAGTTTTGCCTCTTCATCTTTCAAGAAGCATGTTCATGCCACTGGTTCTCATTCTCTCTGGTGACCACTCTCTCTCTCTCTGTGATCCCTGCTTCCCAGATTTGGGTGTCTGAAAAACAGCTGGACACCTCAAAAAAATATCAGCACTGTCTAAGTAAGCTTGGCAAAGTCACAGCACCTCCCTGAACTCCAGTTTTCTTCTCTGTCGAATGAGGAGGAAAGATGAGCAGCAGGTGACCTCTGTGGACTCCTTCAGCTCCGTGTTCTCTGATTCTATACATGGATGATGGTAAATTAAAAGCAAAAGCTCCCTGAATCCCATTGATAATTCAAGAGCAGAATATCCTTGCAGGAAAACTGGGGCCAGGCCTCAAATCCTGTTTGAATTCATCCTCCCTTCCTCCTCCCACCACACAAGATGAGACAGAGCCCTTGAGTCTTTTTCTCCAGCACCGAGAAGAATAAGCCCAGAGAGTGTTTAGAAGACTGCAGCAGCAGGGGAGGTTGCTTGTCACCAAAAAATAAATGAGTAAATAAACTAAAACCATGTGTTTATGGGTGTGTGTGCACGCAGGTGCGTGAGTGTGCATGTAGCCAAATCCACCTTTTCAACAATTGTTGACACTAAGGATAAAAGGTCTTTACTTGGGATCAGAAAAGAAAATTACTATAAAGGACATTTTTGGGACATTGGTCAAATATGAACTTGGATTGCATATTACAGATTAGTACTGTGTTAGTGTTGAAATTTCTGAATGTAATAATTGTGTTGTGATCATGAAAATGAGTGTTCTTCATCTTAGTGTTTAGAGAATGAAGGATCATGGTGTTTGCAACTTATTCTCAAATGGTTCAGTAAATTATAGTAATAAGTTTCCATATGGAAAGAGCTAGAGACTTATGTGGCAGCGTTCACCATTGGTAAGTGTAGGTCAGGAGCAGGCAGATGTCCATTGCACTATTCTTGCAACTTTTCAGCAGGCTTGAAAATTTTCAAACTAAAAAGTTTAAAATAAAATGAAATCGGAAATGCAAAAGCAAAATGTCTAGGGATTTTTAAAACATCTTCATTTAGGATTAAAGGCAGCAGATGCAGATAGGTAAGAGCCTCTGGCTCTAATTAAGCTCACCAACTGTCTTGGGTTTCAGTGCATCATAACAAGGGTGAAAAAGCTGAGCCCGTCAGCCTGGCACAGCTGAGTTTCACTAGAGAGGACCCAGTGAAGGGGACCTGATCTGCCCTCCTGGAGCCCGTGATCAGCAGGGAGAGAAAGACAGGCCATGGGCCATTACCTGCAGTGATTAAAGGTCACCCGAATGCAGTAGATCACCAAGATGAGTGGCTCCTCATCCCCGGAGTTGGAGGGGCTTGCTTCCCAGGGGCATCCAATCTGACTTCCTCAAGTTCCAAACAGAGTTGCCACTAGGGCAAACCTCCTTCATCTCTTTCCAGTAAGCATCAGCATTTTTCCTTTCTTAACCTCTGGATTCAGTCACTAGTAAGGATGAGGTCAACCTTGGGATCCCCCAAAGCTGAGATGGACTGGGATGCCCCAGGAGGCAGGAGCACTGGCCCCTTGGCCACCTGTGCCACATGGCCCAAGTCAACACCTCTGCTGACCACACCAGATCTCCAAGGATGTCAAGGAAATCCAAGACTTTGGTCCTGTTATGAGGAATTAGACAACCACAGGTACTTAGACTGCCATTGCTTGCTCTCAAATCACTGTAATTGTCCTCATAAGGAAACATCATTACAGTCTGCAGAAGAGTGGGACTCTGCTGCCACACTGCATAGGAAGAGGGTATCCCTGGTCATCTCGGATGGGGTCAGGAGAGCTGCTCACAAAAGGAGGACGTGGAGGATAAAGCACTCCCTGCCTGGCTCTTTCCAAACATTTTGTTCCTTGTACCAAAGCAGCAGCACTAGTTAGCCCCTGAGGCTCTAGAATCTTCTGCCCCATCTGCAGTTCATTTTCTTCTTCACTTCCCCCAATTTTCAGGTTTCCCGTGAGTTCCCTTTGGTCTAAAATATCCAAGAAAGAGCCAAGCCCAGGCTCTACTTCGCAATTTTTGTGTGCTTCTTGTACAGAAGTGGCCTCACACCTGGAAGCACCAAGGTGGCCTCTGAAGGCTCCCAAAATCCCAGCCCGTCTCTCCTCAGCAAGAGAGGACCAAGTGGTTTCCCCAGGAGACCACAAGAAGGAGACAGCTTTCTCCACCAAGCTTGGAGCAGGAATGCCTATGTACCCAACCACGTGCCCAGCACAAATGCTTGGTAAAGAGATAACTTCAGAAGGCATAAAGGAGGAAAGCCAGCAATCATGGGACCTAGTCATGGCACCAAGAAAAATCACTTCCACCGTGTCCTCTCCCATTTTCTGACTACATATAAATTCCCAACATAAATCAGCACTTTGGGTTTATTACTGGATCCATCCCAGATTTCAGACTCATACCCCTTCCATGTTGAGATCCATAATGTCCTTTACTGGACCCCATTCCTGGCCTTCTTTCTGCCTTCCTCCTCTCCCTTCCTTGTCAGGACAGTGGTGTCCCACTGACATGCTAAGCTGTGGCAGCCAGTGACCCAGCTGGTACGTAGCACTTCCCTGACCTGGTCCTACCATCATGCTTGGACCACACACCTTTTTTCCTTGCCTCTATCTAGCTTGTCTGGGCTGGAGCCTCAACACCCACCCCCAGCTCATTCCACTGGTGAACCCCAATCCCCACCCTCGCCTTATCCCTATCCTTGAAGGAAAAGTGTGTCCTTGACCACATGGGTTCCTCCTGCCGTCTATGAGAGTGAGAGGATGCGAGGCACACTTCTTCCCTAGGCCTTTGCTGCATGTACTCTGCACACAGCACTCACCATCATTTAACATGCTCCACCTTCCACCCACCCCAGAGGATGGTCATGAGGCTTACAGGAGAAAATGTTCTTAAAAGCACCTTGACCTGTGGAAAAATATTAATAGAAGTTTGCTAATATTATTTTTATAATTGATCTTAGCCAAAAGGCTGAGAAGCAATTAATATTATTTTCAAATGGACTTTCTTTTTTAGGGCAGTGTTAGGTTCACAGCAAACTTGAGTGGAAGGTGCCAAGAATTCCTATATATCCCCTGCCTCGACAAGGCACAGACTCCCCAACTGTAGACATCCCACACCAGAGTGGGACATTTGCTACAATCAGTGAAGCTACGCTGACACATCACTATCACCCAATGTCCAGGTTTACATCAGGGTTCCCTCTTGGTGTCGTACATTCTGAGGGTTTGAACAAATGCATGACATGGATCCACCATTGTACTGTCATACAAAGTAGTTCCACTGCCCTAAAAAGCCTCTGTGCTCCACCTATTCACCCCTCCTTTCCCAGCCAACCTCTGGCAACCACTCATCTTTTTACTGTTCCCATAGTTTTCCCTCATCCAGAATGTCATAGAGTTGGAATCATACAGGAGAGTCATGCATTTATTAATGACAGACAAACATTGTGAGAAATCAGCCATTAGGTGATGTAGTTGTGTGAACATCATACAGTGTACTTACACAAACCTAGAGACATAACCTACACCACACCTAGGCTGTATGGTACATAGCCTATCGCTCCTAGGCTCCAAACCTGTGCAACATATTACAGCAGGGACTACTGCCCGCAATTGCCACACCATGGGATTTGTGTATCTAAACATAGAAAGGGTACAGTAAATATATAGTATTATAGTCTTATGGGATCACCATTATGTATGCGGTCGGTCATCAACCGAAACGTTGCTATACAGTGCATGACTGTAGATAGCCTTTTCAGATTGGTTTCCTTCACGTGGCACCATGCATTTCAGGTTCTTCCATGTCGTTTCATGGTTTGGTAGCTGATTTCTTTTTAGCACTGAGTCATATTTCATGGCCAGGATGTATAGTTTGTTTATCCATTCCCCTGCTGAAGGGCATCTTGGTTGCTTCCAAGTCTCAGCTATTATGAACAAAACTGCTATAAACTGTGTGCAGGTTTTTGCATGGACATAAGTTTTCAGTTTATTTATGTAAATACCACAGAGCATGATAGCTAGATCATGTGGTAAGAGGTAGTGTTCTCATTAATTCCATTTTCAACCAAAGGCTCCATTTTCCTCAGCTCCCAGCACCACAGGGACTTAAAAAGCCCAGTGCTGGGGCCGCTGCCCTCAGTATCTACAATTGCTTGACTTTTTTTTTTTTTTTTGAGATGGAGTCTTGCCCTGTCACCCAGGCTAAAGTATAGTGGCACCATCTCGGCTCACTGCAACCTCCACCTCCCAGGTTCAAGTGATTCTCCTGCCTCAGCCTCCAGAGTAGCTGGGATGACAGGTGCCCACCACCACAACCGGCTAATTTATGTATTTTTAGTAGAGACGGGGTTTCATCATGTTGGTCAGGCTGGTCTCAAACTCCTGACCTTGTAATCCATCTGCCTTGGCCTCCCAGAGTGCTGGGATTACAGGCGTGAGCCACTGTGCCCGGCCTACAATCGCTTGACTTTTTAAAAGCTTTTTATTTGAGATAACTATAGATTCATATGCAGTTGTAAGAAATAGTTCAGGAAGACCCCTTCCCCCAGCTTCTCCCAACAACTGCACCCTCTTGCACAACTATAGTGCAGTGTCACCCCGGAGAAACTGACACTAGTATGGATGGACCACAGGCTGTTTAACCATTCACTCACCCCAGGACATTGAGATTGTTTCCAGGTTCTGGTTCTTACAAGTAGAGCTGCTTGGAATATTTTTGTAAAGATGTTTTTGTGTTTTTGTGTGTGAACGTAGGGTTTCATTTCTCTGGGATAAATGTTCACGGGTGCAAATGCTGGGTCATATGGCAAGCACATGTTTAGTTCTGTAAGAAACTGTCAAACTATTCCAGAGGGACTGTACCATTTACATCCCTGTCAGCAAGGTGTGAGTGATCCAGTTTCTCCGTATCATTGCCTGCACCAGGTGTTATCACTAACCATTCAGATAGGTGTGCAGCGATATCTCATTGTGGTTTAAATTTGCATTTCCCTAATGGCTAACGGTGTTGGGTACCTTTTCATGTGCTTCTGCATATTCTCTTCAACGAAAAGTTTTGTTCATATCTTTCCCCAATTTTCTAATTGGATTTTGGGGGTTTTTCACTGCTGAGTCTTGAGAATTCTTTATACAGTCTACACAGGTCTTTCGTCTAATATGTAGTGATATGGTTTGGATGTTTGTCCCCTCCAAATCTTATGTTGAAATGTGATCGATGGGGCATGGCGGCTCACGCCTGTAAGCTTTTTCAAAGCTTCCCCAGTGATTCTAATGTGTAGCCAGGGCTAAGAACCACTGGGCTAGGTGAGACAGGAAGAGTTGTAGACCCCATTGTTTCTGGGCTCTCTTCCACCTGCTCCCAGGGTGGATTGGGAGCTTCACAACAAAAACTTTGGGAAGCCAAGGTAGGCGGATCACCTGAGGTTAGGAGTTCGAGACCAGCCTGGTCAACATGGTGAAACCCCATCTTTACTAAAAAAAAAATACAAAAAATTAGCTGGATGTGGTGGCACACACCTGTAATTCCAGCTACTCGGGAGGCTGAGGCAGGAGAATTGCTTGAACCCAGGAGGCAGAGATTGCAGTGAATTGAGAATGCACCACCGCACTTCAGCCTGAGTGACAGAGCAAGACTCTGTCTCAAAAAAAAGAAAGGAAAGGAAAGGAGAGGGGAGGGGAGAGGAGGGGAGAGGAAGGGAGGGGAGAGGAGCGGGCGGGAGAGGAAGGGAGGGGAGAGGAGGGGAGGGGAGGGGGTCCCCAGAGTTAAAGATGGGGCCTGGTGGGATCGTTTGGGTCATGGAGGCAGATCCCTCATAAATGACTTGATGCCCTCCCCATAGTAATGAATGAGTTCTTATTCTATTGGTTCCTGTGAGCATTGATGTTTAAAAGAGTCTAGTACCTCCTCCTCTCTCTCTCTCTTGCTCGTCTCTTGCCATGTGACACTCCTATTCCCCCTTTGCCTTCTGCCATGATTGGAAGCTTCCTGAGGCCTCTCAGAAGCAAATGCCAGCACCGTGCTTCTTGTACAGTCTGCAGAACCATGAGCCAAAGTAAATCTCTTTTCTTTGCAAATTACCCAGCCTCAGGTATTCCTTTATAACTATGCAAAATAGACTAACATATGTGGTTTGCAAATATTTTCTCTCAGGAGATAGCTTGTCTTTTCATTCTCTTCATGAGATCTTTCTCAGAGCAAATGTTTTTAAAGTTTTTAAAATTTTAAGGAGGTAAAATTTATCAATTTTTTCTTTTTGGATCATACTTTGGTATCAAGTCTAGGAACATGTCATCAATCACTACATCCCCATAACTTCCTCTTATAGTTCCCTAAAATTTTATATTTTAAACTTAAGTTCATTATATATTTGGAGTTAATTTTTGTCTAATGTGTGAGGTTTAGGTCGAGATTCGTTTTTTTACAGAGGGATATAAATTGCTCCAGCATGATTGTTGAAAAGGCCATCTTTCCTCCTCTGAGTAGCTTTTTTATCTTTGTCAAAAGCCGGGTGCAGTGGCTCACACCTGTAGTCCCAGCTACTCAAGAGGCTAAGACACAAGAATCACTTGAACCCGGTGGGGCAGAGGTTGCAATGAGCTGAGATCATGCCACTGCACTGCAGCTTGGGCAACAGAATCAGACTCTGAAATAATTTTTTTTTTTTTCCTGAGATGGAGTCTCGCCCTGTCACCCAGGCTGGAATGCAGTGGTGCGATCTCGGCTCACTGCAACCTCCACCTCCAGGGTTCAAATGATTCTCCTGCCTCAGCCTCCCCAGTAGCTGGGATTACAGGTGCACGCCACCACACCCGGCTAATTTTTGTATCTTTAGTAGAGACGGGGTTTCACCATGTTGGTAAGGCTGAACTCCTGACCTTGTGATCTGCCCACCTCAGCCTCCCAAAGTGCTGGGATTACAGGCGTGAGCTACCGGTCGATTAAAAAGAGTCAATTTGACATATTTGTGTGGGTCTTCACTTAACTTTTTCTCATCTGTTTTCCCTTACAGAAACTCCTCTGCCTGACAGAATGCCAGTGGTCGTGCCTGTCTGAAGTCTCAGAGACTCGGGATAGATACGTAGTCACTGATTCAAGTAGCCTGCGCCAAAATTCTCACCCAGTTGCAAAGCAACAGGTCTGTGGAAAATGGCATTCTAACTTAAGCAAAGCAAGAGCTGAAGATAGTTTGGGGAAGGGAAAGTGTCAATCAGCCCTCAATTAGATTTTCTAAAAGTGGAAACCAACAGTATAGGTCACCTTCCAAGAAGGTGGCAAAATGTGAATAAGTTTCCCTGCCCCAAAACACTGAGTGATTCTGAAGTCCTAAGGGTCAAGAGGAGGACAGTGTCACCAGGGTGTAACCAGATGGGTGTGAGACAATCCATTCCCAACCAGTAGTGAGAGCAAGGGTTGGGGATCATCCTTTTACTGAGTGTCTTGCAGTTCAGTGTGGTATTTCTTTTCAGACAGGCTTATTCTTTATTTTTAGTTTAATCATAACTTTTATTTTTGGTTCAGGGGTACATGTGCAGTTTTGTTACATAGGCAAACTGTGTGTCACAGGGGTTGGTGGAGAGATTATTTCATCACTCAGCTAATAAGCATGGTACCCAATGGATATTTTTTCTGATCCTCTCCCTCCTGCCACCCTCCACCCTCAAGTAGGCCCCAGTGTCTATTGTTCCCCTCTTTGTGTCCATGTGTTCTCACTGTTTACCTCCCACATATAGGTGAGAACATGCAGTACTGGCTTTTCTGTTCCTGCATTAGTTTGCTTAGGATAATGGCCTCCAGCTCCATCCATGTTGCTGCAAAGGACATGATCTCATTCTTTTTATGGCTGTGTAATATTCCATGGTGTATATGTACCACATTTTCTTTATCCAGTCTACCATTGATGGGCATTTAGGTTGATTCCATGTCTTTGCTATTGTGAATAGTGCTGCAATGAACATACACATACATGTGTCTTTATGATAGAATGAGTTATGTTCCTTTGGGTATATACCCAGTAATGGGATGGCCAGTCAAATGGTAATTCTGGTTTCAGGTTCTTTGAAGAACCACCACACCACTTTCCACAGTGGTTGAACTAATTTACACTCCCAACAGCACTGTATAAGCATTTCCTTTTCTCCACAACTTCGCCAGCATCTGTTATTTTCTGACTTTTTAATAGTAGCCATTCTACTGGTGCAAGATGGTATCTCATTATGGTTTTGATTTGCATTTCTCTAATGATCAGCGATATTGGGCTTTCTCTCATATGCTTGTGGACCGCATGTATCTCTCCTTTTGAAAAGTGTTTGTTCATGTTATTTGCCCACTGTTTAATGGGGTTGTTTGTTTTTTGCTTGTAAATTTGTCTAAGTTCCTTATAGATGCTGGCTATTAGACTTTTGTCAGATGCATAGTTGGCAAATATTTTCTCCCATTCTGTAGGTTGTCTGTTTATTCTGTTGATAGCTTCTTTTGCTGTGCAGAAGCTCTTTAGTTTAATTGGGTCCTGTTTGTCAATTTTTGTTTTTGTTGCAATTGCTTTTTGGTGTCTTTGTCATGAAACCTTTGCCAGTTTCTATGTCCAGAATGATATTTCCTAGATTATCTTCTAGGGCTTTTATAGTTTTAGGTTTATACAGTTAAGTCTTTAATCCATCTTGAGTCGATTTTTGTATGTGGTGTAAGGAAGGGATCCAGTTTCAACCTTCTGCATATGATTAGCCGGTTCTCTCAGTACCATTTATTGAATAGGGAGTCCTATTTTCATTGCTTGTTTTTGTCAACTTTGTCAAAGATTAGATGGTTGTAGATGTGTGGCCTTATTTCTGGGCCCTCTGTTCTGTTCCATTGGTCTATGTGTCTGTTTTTGTACCAGTACCATGCTGTTTAGGTTACTATAGCCTTGTAATATAATTTGAAGTTGGGTAACATGATGCATCCAGCTTTGTTCTTTTTGCTTAGGATTCCCTTGGCTATTCTCGTTTTTGCTTTCATATGAATTTTTAAATTGTTTTTTCATATTCTGTGAAGAATGTCATTAGTAGTTTGATAGGAGCACAAATAGGCTTTTTTATTTATTTATTTATTTTTTTGAGACAGAGTCTTGCTCTGTTGCCCAGGCTGGAGTGCAGTGGCACAATCTTGGCTCACTGCAACCTCCACCTCCTGAGTTCAAACGATTCTCCTGCCTCAGCCTCCCAAGTAGCTGGGACTACAGGCACCCGCCACCATACCTGGCTAACTTTTTGTATTTTTCGTAGAGATGGGGTTTCACCATGTTTGACAGGATGGTCTCAATCTCCTGACCTCATGATCCGCCTGCCTCAGCCTCCCAAAGTGCTGGGATTACAGGTGTGAGCCACCATGCCTGGCCCAGATAAGCTTTTACAAATTTTTTTCTGGTTCTTCTGGAAGTGTTAGGATGGAGTGCCCTCTTAAGAACCTCATCTGAAGCTGGAGGAACCCAGTAGATTTGGTTCTGAGCTGAACCCAAAGCTCTTCTCCTCTGTTTCCCCAGCCTCTCCCTCATCCTACCAAGTCTGCCATTCATAACCCATTTCACCGTAAAGCTCCACAGGGTGGGGAAGGTGGAGAGAGGGCAAACATTATAACCAGAAGCCTTGGAATGTGAGTTCATTTCGTTCCAGGTCTGCATTAGAGAGGACCCACCCATCAGCACAAAGCATTACCCCTGCACTGCAGGCAAAAGCTAAAAATCACAGTTTAACATCTTTGTTTTTAATGCCAGAATGTCAAAAAATTAAGACAAATTTCTCCAAAAGCAGAATATTGGCTCTCCACAATCCCCTACTCAGGCCAAATCTCCAAACCACTTTAAAGAAATCCTGGGCTTTTCTCTGAGTGCCTCCGCATCTCCTAGAAACAAAGGCTGTTCAAGACCACACACCTGAAGCAGCTTCAGAAGCTTCTTCCTGCCTCTTCCCGGACCCAGAGCAGCAGAATACCTGGCAACCAGTGTTCTTGGGGCAAAAGCTTCTAGAACATCACAGAGCAAAAAGAATACATGACAAAGCCATCGGTGCTTTCGATCCCCATCCTCCCCATGTTGTGTTCAACAGAACATCCCAGGGTGACCTCTTGTCACAAAGCAATCTCTTCTTGCTATTCACAAGCTAGGAGGGCAATCATAACTAGATTGCCACAAACACACCACAGTTAATAAGTGACATAAATAACCATATAAATGTCAAGCTGTGAATCTGAAACTTGACAGGACATTTCAAATCCAACACAGCTTGGCACCAAAGAGCATTCTCTGAATTCGCACATAATCTGCTTTGTGAAGCTCTTTTGAGAAAGAGCTATTGACCCAGTAAGCATGTTATTCTCTACCGGAGATTATAGTCATTCCAAGTCAATTAACTGCATTCCAGAGAAAACAGGAGGAACTTAAATACAAGATTTGAAGGTTTGGAAGTGAGACAGAAAAGACAGGAAGGGGTCTTGTAAATTGCGGTTATTAATATGTTGACATTGTCCTGGAGCTCTGAACAGCAGACAACATCAAGCCATTTGTTTTTGTTTTTGTTTTAAAATCCATGTCGTTGCTAGAATTTTCACATGACCAAGTTGGTGGAGGCTGCCCAGGCTGATTGTAGGACCTTTGTTACACTGGATGGCACCAACTTGGAGACTGAGTCCCATCACATGTGAAGCCATTCCTGGTTATAGAGGCCACGTCTCTGATTCTCCAAGACTTCTCCTTCTTGCTTTATATTTTAAATGGAGGTAAAATTTATGCAACTTAAAATTGGCCATTTTAAAGTGTCCAATTCAGTGGCATTTAGTTCATTCACAATGTTGCACAACTACCACCTCTATCTAGTTCCAAAACATCTTCAGTACCCCGAAAGAAAACTGTCCCATTAAGCAGTCAATCCCCATTCTTCCCTCCTCCCAGCCCCTGGCAATCACAAATTGGCTTTCTGTCTCTGGATTGAGCTATTCCGAACATTTCATATAATGAAATCATACAACACGTGACCTTTTGTGTCTGGCTTCCCTCACTTAGCATAATGATTTCAAGGTTCATCCATGTTGTAGCATGTATCCGTATCTCATGCCTTGTTATGGCTGAATAATATTCCACTATATGGATTATCCCACATGCTGCTTATCCTTCCACCGGTGGACATTTGGATTGTTTCACGTTTTGGCTATTGTGAATACTGCTGTTATGAATATTCGTATACAATTTCTTATTTGAATACATTTTCAATTATGTGGGGTATATACCTAGGAGTGGAATAGCTGAGTCATATGATCATTTCATGGCTAACTTTTTGAAGAATTGCAAAACCTTTTTTCCCCTTCTTGTTTACAGTTATGTGTTCACTTAAAACTATGTCTTGAGCTGGGCATGATGGTTCATGTCTGTAATTACTTTGGAAGGACAAGACAGGTGGATCACTTGAGCCCAGGAGTTCAAGACCAGCCTGGGCAACATGAAGAAACCCTGTTTCTACAGAAAAGTCAAAAATTAGCCAGGCAGGGTGGTGTGCACCTGTAGTCCCAGCTACTTGAAAGGCTGAGGTGGGAGGCTCACCTGAGCCCTGGAGGTTGAGGCTGCAGTGAGCCATGATCATCACACCACTGCACCAGCCTGGGTGACAGAGTGAGACCCTGTCTGGAAAAAAAAAGTTGTGTGGTACACACAACTTTAGTATTATTTCTGAGGGTCTCAGAAATAATACTGTACTTCTCTGAGCAAGGGAGAAGACAGAGAGGAGGCTAGCCAGTGGCTCACTTGGCTATCCTAACACCAGAAGTTTCCCATGACATCAATCTTCTGAAGATCTCAGGTGGAGTTCCTACAGGCCTGGTCTACTCCACACCTGTATTAGTCCATTTTCACACTGCTATATATGAATACCCAAGACTGAGTAATTTATAAAGGAAAGAGGTTTAATTGATTCACAGTTCTGCATGGCTGGGAAGGCCTCAGGAAACTTACAATCATGTCGAAGGGGAAGCAGGCACGTCTACCAAGTGGCAGTCAAGAGACAGCATGTGAAGGAGGAACTGCGAAACACTTAACAGATCAGATCTCCTAAGAACTCATTCACTATCACAAGAATAGCATGGGGGGACCCACCCCCAAGGTCCAATCACCCCCCCACCAGGTCCCTCCCTTGACTCGTGGGGATTATGGGGATTACAATTCGAGATGAGATTTGGGTGGGGACACAGCCAAACAGTATCAACACCCCACATCCCCCGCTCCCAGTGAGAACTAGGGGTGAGTGATCACAAGGGGAGGAGGAAGGCCAGAACTGATGAGGCAGTGGCCTCCATAGGAAAGTACATACACACCATGGAAGCAACAGACCACTGTCTGTGGGGATGCCAAAGGAAGCCATTAGAACCTCTATTTCTGTTTATTTTATCTAGAAAGTAGAAAAAAGTGAGCTTCACAGAGTGTTATAGGTTGAATGTCATTCCCCTAAAAAGCATATGATGGAATCCCAACCCCCAGTACCTCAGAATGTGACCTAATTTGGAGATAAAGTCTTTATAGAGATGATCAAATGAGATCGGTAGGGTGAGGCCTAATTCAACATAACTGATGTCCTTACAAAAAGGAGAAATTTGGACCACACACATGTGCACACACACACAGAGTTAGACCACGGAAGATGAAGGCAGAGGTGGGGGTGCCATGTCCACAAGTACCATAGATTGCCAGCAACCCCCAGAAGCTGGGGAGTGGGACCTGGAACAGATCCTCCCTCCCAGCCTCAGGAGGAACCCACCCAGTGGACACCCATGATCTCAGACTTCTGGTCTCCAGAAGTAGGAGAGACTACGTTTCTGTTGTTTACACCACCCAGTTTGTGGTACTTTGACAGACCAGTCCTTGCAAGCTAATATACTATATTTTATATAAAGGTGCTTGTGGGGCCTCTCACTTAGTCCCTCACATGCAGGACTTGAAGCCTCTTAGGGAGTAGAACAGCCACACCCAGAGGGACAGACAAGCCCCCTCCTGGTCAGAGTGGCCAGAGCAATCTACCTGCAGGCAGGTAAGTGGATTTATAGATTAGACCATCTCATAGTAATGTAATCAATTCTCTTGCAATGAATGGGTAGATTTAGTAGATTACTATTTTAAAAGTTCATTGGGGACAATACTGACCTGGCCACCACAGAAAGCAAAAAGAAAAGGCAGTACTGACTTCTCTCCTCACACTGAGACAGGGGAAGCTTCTCTGAGGCCATACAAGGCAGTTTGGGAGGCTGAGGTGGGGGCATCGTTTGGGCCCAGAAGTTCGAGACCAGCCTGGGTAACACGGTGAGACCCTGTCTCTACAAAAATAAAAATAAAAATTAGTCAGGCATGGTGGCACACACCTGTGGTCCCAGCTACTGAGGAGGCTGAGGTGGGAGGATTGCTTGAGCCCAGGTTGAGGCTGCAGTGAGCTGTGATTGTGCCACTGCATTCCAGCCTGGGTGACAGAGCCAGACCCTATCTCAAATAAACAAATAAATAAAAATGCACGGAGCTGTTCAGATCTGACAAGAAGCCAGTCAAAAGAAGATAGAAATTCACAAGAAGACTACTTCAAACGCGTGTCTATAACCCTTATTGTTTTTTGTGTTTTGTTTGTTTGTTTGTTTTGAGATGGAGTCTCGCTCTGTCACCCAGGCTGGAGTGCAGTGGCGCAATCTGGGCTCACTGCAAGCTCCGCCTCCCGGGTTCACGCCATTCTCCTGCCTCAGCCTCCCGAGTAACTGGGACTACAGGCACCCGCCACTACACCTGGCTCATTTTTTGTATTTTTAGGAGAGACGGGGTTTCACGGTGTTAGCCAGGATGGTCTCGATCCCCTGACCTCGTTATCCGCCCACCTTGGCCTCCCAAAGTGCTGGGATTACAGGCGTGAGCCAGGCCCTATAACCTTTATCGTTAACAATGAGCCTTAAATCTAAATTATATTATGCCTTCAGGTACTAACGAATGGTAATACAAAGCTGTCACAATTAATGACACTCAAAATATTGTTTATTTCATCTTGTTCATCCTTTTAGTTTCAATTGTATGTATGTCTTATGATTTACATAATATATAGTTGATAAGTAAACCTATGTGCCCCCTAACATTTTTTTTTTTTTGAGGTGGAGTCTCACTCTGTCGCCCAGGCTGCAGTGCAGTGGTGCGATCTCGGCTGGCTGCAAGCTCCGCCTCCCAGGTTCACGCCATTCTCTTGCCTCAGCCTCCCAAGTAGCTGGGACTACAAGTACCCGCCACCACGCCCAGCTAATTTTTTGTATTTTTAGTAGAGACAGGGTTTCACCATGTTAGCCAGGATGGTCTCGATTTCCTGACCTTGTGATCCGCCCACCTCGACCTCCCAAAGTGCTAGGATTACAGGCGTGAGCCATTGTGCCCAGCCCTGCCCCCCATTTTACTAAATGTGTCACATAGTGAGATAGGTTTGGAGACCACTGATTTAGGGCGTGGGCTGCAGATAGATAAGTGACACTAGCCAACCAAAAACAGGGGGTGCTGGAGTCCTTATATATCCTTATATCTGATCTTCAGCCAGAGACAGATACTGTGGAGGCATTCTGGACAAGAAAATGCCTCCAGGGATGAAGTGATGTGATCATGAGGTCTGAGAAAAAACTTCTGAGGCAGAGGAACCAATGCTGACATTTACAGAAGGTGCTGGGAGAGCCAACCGATATGCCAGGTGACATGGAGCAGCCCAGAGCTGGAGACGAATGTGCCTCGTGAACAGGTGGGTGACATAGCTGTATGGACCCATGCACTCAGGGGAGGAGGAAGGAGCTACTTCTCAACTTTGCAAGGGCACAAAGATTTCTACCAGGAAAAGAATGCACCAGAATGGCGTCCCCTGCCAGTTGCGGTGAAAGGGAACTCAGATGTTGGAAATGAATAAGTGAAGGTGACTTTTTAATGTGTATGAAGGTTGGTGAGGAGTGAGTGGACATTCTTCTAGCAAGTGCAGCCTCACAGGCTCTGGCAAGTCTCAGCAAGAGAGGAACCTTGAAGTGCAAGACTTTAAGCATCCAGGGTCGGGGTGGAGGAGAGGGATAGCTGCTCCTAGCTTTGATTTCGCATGGTGTCCTGGAGAAGACACCCTTCGCCACCCTCTCCTGCTGCTCAGCTATGTTTGAGTTTGGGAGAGTGACAATGGTGCTTATTGCTCTCCTGACCAACCTACAAGCTACAAGCTCAGGAGATGAAATTTCCCTCGGGAAGCTTCTCCTCTGGTCTTAGGGAGGCATCCTTCTTGGAGGAGCCTCGGGGGTCTCAGAGGCACCTGGTCCAGCCTTGTCCCTTCATGGCGGGACCTGGATCAGGCAGCTCACAGAGGTGGAGCAACACGACTGTGCACCTGGTTGCTTCTCCAGGCCCAGTCCCATCTGGGTTGATTTTGAAAGAAATATTTACACTAAAGGGCTTAAGCAGAGGGAAGATTTCACTGCCTCTTATCTCTCATAGTTTAGAAAAACAACCAACATTTCATGAATACATGACCCTGTGGCGCCTGTGTTTATGGCTCGCTTCTCTGGGGAGTCTCCTCTTCTCAGAGCCCTGTCTTGGCTTCCTCTGTACCACTCACTTCCTCTTGGACTCCCAGGGAAAAATAGGATTCCCATGGACATGCCACAACCCTGATAAGATTCCCTGAGTATTCCAAGTTACCCACACTTGAGGCTGACATTGCTCTATGCCCCAGCTATGTAATGGCTGCTCCCAGTTCTTGTCCTCCAGCCAAAACATCATGAGTCAGCTCCAAGCAGACCTGGAGACCCTCCCAACCACACAACCCCTATATGCAGAACAACCAGCCCAAAGCCATGTGCCCAGGCTGCTCATACTCATGCCCAGCCCTGCAAAGGCCCTGCTCTCCTATCCATCGCCCCAGCCCACCCTTGCATGCATGCACTCCCCAGAAGACCTCGAGACAAAGGGTCTCCAGCTCCACATCCCACCACTGGGTCTTCCTTTCAGGCTGTAGCAGACTTCTCTTATGCCCAAGCACTCATCCTTCTCCAAGGAACCAAGTGGAAACCTAGAGTGGGAATTCCATACCCATCCATCCTCTGCCATCCCACCCTCTGCCATCTTCCTCCTGACTCAATCTGCCATCCCTCTCTCCCGCCTGCCTCCCAGGCTGCTCTCCACATTCTTGCTCCATGATCATGAACTCTCTACCTTTGCATCTCAGCCATCTCACCAAATGTTCCCTCCAACTCTTGGCTTAACTTAGTGATTCCCAGCCCTGGTTCACATCAGAATCCCCTGAGGAAATGTTTAAAAAGATACTCCTGCCCAGACAGGGCTGGCTACCTGATTTCTAAAGCCAAGTACAAGATGAATATGCAGAGTCTCTTATTCAACAAACATTAAGGATTTCCAAGATGGCAGCAGCAGAGCATTAAAACAAGCACAGGGCCCATCTGAGTTCCACTGCCCAGGTCCAAGGCCATGGAACAGCCCTGTGCCCAGGTACTTGCCCTAAACCTTCAGATTTAATTAGCCTGGGTAAGGTCCTGGAATGTGCATTTTAAAAGCTCACCAGGAGATGCTGAGGAGACCGAGCTGCCCCAGGCTGACCAAGAGATACTGCATCTGTTGCAGCCCTCTCAAATGGAAACTTTTGGAACCAGAAGTTGGGCTCCTGTATTCCTGGCTCCATAGAGTCTCTTCCAGACCTTTTCTCTGTGTGGTCTGGAAATTCCAGTCCTGCAAATTATCTGCTCAACCAGGTCTAGGGTCAATCCTGGATTTTCACTGCCCTTGTCTAGGACATTTCTGTACTTCCCTTAGCACCTTTCCTCATCTAACCAATATTTAGCAAATGATTCACAACTTTCTCCAACCCCATTCAAGGATGCTGGGCCTCAGCATCCCTGTGTAAGGCCCAGCCAAGGTCCTGGCCCTTCAGCCCCTTGTACCCCCGTGATCAGTGACCACCTCCCTTCTTCCACCTTAGCACCCACTCCCATGCTCACTGCTGGGATCTGGCCAAGACTCAGAGCTCCTTCACTCCTAAATCTCAAACCCAAGTTCCCCACTCTCTGACCACAGATCCTGTCCTAACCTCTCTCTCATGCCCACTGAGGCCTTCAGTCCAGTGACCATCCCCCAGATATTCCTTATCTACTACTTTTACTTGCTTCACCTTCCATTTTATCCTGCTTACATTCAACGGTCCAATCTTTTAATTACTGTCCTCCAAATACAGATGCTGTTCGACTTACGGTGGGGTTACATTCTGATATGCCCATCCTAAGTTGATGATATCGTAAGTCAAAAATGCATTTAATACAGATAACCAGCTAAACATCCTAGGTTAGCTGAGCCTACCTTCAATGTACGCAAAACACATTAGCCTATAGTCAGGCAACATCATGTCACACAACACCTATTTTATAACAAAGTGATGGGTATCTTGTAATTTATTGAATACTGCACTGAAAGTGAAAAACAGAATAGCTGTATGGGGACTAGAAGTACAGTTTCTACTGAATGTGTATCACTTTTGCACCATTGCAAAGTCAAAACCTCGTAAGTGGAACCATTGTAAGTCAAGACCGTCTGTACTAGACATTCCCTTCCTCTCTGTCCTTACATCTCACCTATCTAGCAAAATTCCAGTCTTGGGTGAACATCAGCATTCACCTTCTCTACACCTGCTATTGGCCAGCAGATCGCCGCTGGAGGGACATCCCAGAACTGCACAGCCACCCGTCTTGGCTATGCCCTCAGGACTGCCTGGTAATCGGAGCCACAAAGGGCTCCTTCGGTCAATACAGGCTCTTACTTTGCACAATTTATCCTTCAAACCTTCTCCAATCTCACCACGCCTAAAACCACTCCTTCCTTCCTTCGCATTCAGCAAATAACCTTGTCTTCTACTGTACTGAGAAAAGAGAACCAACTGTCCCACCAAATCTACACACGGATGTCCCTGAGTTTGCACCCAACTCTCCCTCCTCCTGCTGACAGGGCCAGCTCCTTCACAGATGCCCTCTGCACCCTGTGCCTCTTGCCTTCTCGAGGGCCTGGTGCTACCAGTTCCTCTCTAGCTTGTTCCTTCCATCTCCTCCATCAGCATTTAAACCCCCTAGCTGCAGCCGGGCACAGTGGCTCACGCCTGTAATCCCAGTACTTTAGAAGGCTGAGGCGGGCGGATCACCTGAGGTCAGGAGTTCAAGACCAGCCTGGCCAATATGGCAAAACCCCATCTCTTACTGAAAATACAAAAATTAGCCTTGCATGGTGGTGCATGCCTGTAATCCCAGCTACTTGGGAGGCTGAGGCAGGAGAATCACTTGAACCCGGGAGGCGGAGGTTGCAGTGAGCCGAGATCGGGCCATTGCTCTCCACCTGGGCAACAGAGCAAGACTCCATCTCAAAAAAATAAATAAATAGATAAAAATCCCTGTAGCTGCAATCTTTGAAAAAGGAAAGGGAAAAGAAAAAGAAAAGGGAGAGGGGAGAGAAGGGAAGGAGAGACCAGAAGACTCCCCTCTTCCTCCAGCTCCTATCCTCTCTTACTGTCTTTTTTTGGCAGGGTCTTGCACTATTGCCCAGGTGGGAGTACAGTGGTGTGATCACAGCTTACTGCAACTTCAACCTCCTGGGCTCAGATGATCCTCACACCTCAGGTTCCCAAGTATCTGAGATTACAGGTGCATGCCACCATGCCTGGCTAATTTTTGTTTTTTGAATCTTTGATAGAGACGGGGTCTCACCGTGTTGCCCAGGCTAGTCTCGAATTCCTAGGCTCAAGTGATCCACCCACCCATTGGGAGAACGTGTTGGCATTACAGGCATGAGACACTGCACCCAGCCTTTCTTACTCTTGCCTTTGTGGCCACACTCCTTGTGTCTCCCTCACCTCCCACTGACCCCAGACCCCATTCCCATAGACTTTCACCACACCACTTTAAGGAAACAATTCTTAATAAGGTCTCCAATCATCTCTGTTTAAAACAGAATGGCTACATTTGGGGCCTCATCTTACTGGGCCTCTCAGCATCACAGAAACAGGATGACCACTCCCTTATTTCTCAAATACTTTCTCCCCTTGGCTTCTTCACACCGTTTTCTCTTCCTGTTTCTCTGGCTTCACTCCTCGGTCTCTTTATGGGTTCTTCCTCCAAGCTATAACTATTATATGGTGGAGGTCTTGAGGCTCCATGCTAGGCACTGTTCTTGTCGCCCTCTACTCTCTATTCCTGGTTGATCCCAACTGTCTCTATTTCTGCAAATATCATGTAAGTGCAGACTCATTTTCTCTCCAAAGACATGGTATATCAATGGCTATTTCCCTCTCCCATTCCATAAGCATCCCGGGCTGATAGTGGACCCTAGGCTCCCCACGTCTTGCTGCTCTGCCGCCCCTGGGATATTGCATTCATCTGCACCGTCAAGATAACTCACCACCACATCTGTATTACAGCCTTTGGGAAGAGGAAAAGTGGCAGGGAACAGACAGACCCTTGCCCTTTGAGGACACACCCCAGAAGTTGCATACATCACTTCTGCCAACATCTCATTGGCCAGAACTTGGGTAAATGGACACACTGAGCTCCAAGGGACACCTGGGAACTGTAAGATTTATTTTGGATGGTCACATACCCCTTTAAACTCCTCTTAGAATAAAAAAGGGGAAAGCCAATATGGAGAGAAAACTACAAGAATCGGCCATAGGGCTCAGCAAAATTTACCAATTTCTTTTGTCAAATAAAAACCTTTTTTCTAAACCTAACACCTGTTGCCATTATTTCATAAAAGGACACTTTTAATGCCACAATTGGGGAAGACATCCTCTCAGAATAGAGAACAGTCTTTTAAGTGAAATGAATGTAGACGTATGGAAGAAACCACTGTCTCATCCTTGTTTATCTCATTCCTCTTGAAACTGGTGCAGCCGCCAAGCCTTGGTCTCCTGACCTGAACTGGGAGCCATGTTTGAGGAGCGGCTGTTAAGAGTGTTACCAATGTCATCTTCAGCTCCCTAAGCCAATCTGATTTAGGGGGTGACTACGAGAGCTCCCAGTGTTATTGACTCCCAGGCTCTTCCTGGTACTAATATAGAAATCCATGCCTCCATCCTCTCAGGTCCCTTCCCATTTCCAAATGCCCAGGATTGACCAGGTCCTGTGCAGTTGGGACGCACTGCTGTGGCTGCACTCCCCATCCCACTTTGGGCCTTTACATGACATCAGGGGTCTCCAGGAAGTTCGGCCACAGGGCTGCTGCTGCCTCCCAAGAGTGTTCCAGACAGGGTAGTCTCCCCAGCAGAGATGATGATGTCTCTTTGTGGCCAACCTTGAAGGGTCACACCTTTGTCACTAGCATTTCTTCTTCCTGCTTCACATCCTTCCATGGAGGATGAGTCCTCAGGAGACCACCCCTGAGACTCCCTGAGAAACACTGGGTAGTGCCCCCTCTTTCAGTGGCCGTATTAATCAAGGGAGGACTCAGCGTCTTGTCACTTTCAGGTGAGTTTCTCCCGAGACAGACACCTTTGGCCCTCTCTTTGCACTGAGAGTCATCCTCACTCCCACCCTCAGACCTCAGACCTCTCCTCATTTCTCTAGGAGGCCTGGGGAACTTCTGCAAAAATGACTGTTGGCCTGCCCCACATGCCAGAGTGCCTGCAGCAGCCACACAAATCAGGCTGTGGACTAGAAGGAGTTAAAGAGCTAGGAACTCTGCTCCCCCAGCTCCGGGAAGTGGAGGAGGCCTGCTTTGCACGCCCTGTGTGCTCCTCCACTTACAGGGTATATTCTGGGGGGTCACAAGCTCTTGTTTGTGTTGTTGGAAAGGAAGCTTTGGACAAGCTGGTTTTCTGCCCTACTTTTCTTGTGTTCTACCTTTTAAAAATGAAATGTTTCTCTCACCCATGGAGCCCTTCACTGCATATTCACAAATCCTAAAATTTAAGATTTTTTTTTCAAGTATCTTCTCCACATTTTTTTGGTTTTAGTTAGACATTGCTAGATTTGAGTCCTAGAGTTTTGGTACAGGACGGAGCTTAGAGGTCATCAGATCCAATGGCTTCATTTTATGGCTGAGGAAACTGAGGTCCAAAGATGTTAAATGGCCACCCGAGGTCACATGGTAGCCAGTCCCGGTGTCCACGTCATGTGACAACTCCACGGGTACCTTGCAGGGGCCTGGGCATGGGGGATAAGACGTTGGACCCTGGCAAGCCTGCGGCAGCCTCCGCTTTCCTGCCGCCGCTGAGTCTCTGCCCTCCATGCCAAGTGGAGTTAAGAAACAGAGACAGACTGCACAGGAAATTCTCATGGGAGGACTTTTCAAGATCCGTTAAGAAAATGTCCTCTTGTTTACAGCTGAGTGCATCCTAGATGCAATGCCAACAGCATTCACTCTGTTTTGTTTATTTTAACCAAGAAGGGAAATTAGTGGCAAAAGAATATTTTGATAATGAATGGAAAGTTAGTCATGACATTTTTGAGGGGGGAATACGCAAATAAACTTTAAAAAATGAGAGCTGTCTCAATGGACAACAGAGGGGATTCATGGATCTCTGCCAATTTCAAGAGATATTTGGGGTGTCTAGAGTTTTCTGTTTCTTCCATGCACACAGTATAAGCCTTTGGGGTGGCGGAGGGGTGTGTGTGTGTGTGTGTGTGTTCTCCTAAAGCAATCCTAGTTAATGGAAAGATTTTCAAATATTTGGAAACGGATCTCAGAACTTTACAGAACACAACCGTATCTATTTCAAAACAACCTGGGAGTATTTGGTGTCCACTTTGGCCTGGTAAATTTCCATTGCGGGCAGCGCTGCACAATTTTTTCATTCCAGCTCAACTCACTTCAAGTGGCGTGATTTGATTAAGCATTTCTTCACTTTTAATGGCATGCCAAGGCTCCAGGGCATCATTTTTTGGGTGGCCCCAAGTGGGCTGGGGTGGGGGAGGGAAGACATGTGAATCTATAAAGGTTTGTGCCTGACCTTGTCCTCCAATGTAAGTCCACCTGGTGCCTGGCAAGCCTTCTCATATTAGGAACAGGCCTGGCTTTGCTGATTGTGATTTTTCTATGGTGAGAGCCAAGGAGCATCCAGTGGGGAACCAGTATCTGAGGAGCTCAATGAAAGGTGCAGGGGACAAGTCTCACATTGCACTTGGCTGAAGTCCCTGCACCACCCAGGAAGTTCTATTCCTGGGCTGCCCACTGGCAAACTCTATTACCACAGTATTTTAGAAAAAGTTTCATTTAATAATATCAAAAGGTCTTGACCTTTGAGCACAGTCTATTCCTCTGTAAAACCAGACAACAATATGACTTCACTGCTGAGGTTGAGGGGGTGTTAGAAATATTATAGTCCTGGAACACGGTGAAACTCCACAAATGGTATTTATAGATGGTGCCTTTGATTGTCATGGTATCCATTATCACCATCCTCCTTCCTCAAAGAATCCCCATTTTGTTCAGATATCTGCTCCACTCTCATGCAGCTGTGTGCCCAGGGCAGGGCCTCAGGGAACAGCCTGAAAGTGCCCTCCATTCCTCTATTCCCAGTAGCCAGTGATTTTCTCAAGGTAAGCCTAAGGCACAGTGATGGCCATTACCATGTCAATAGAACCTGCAGTGGGGGTACAGTGAGGACTGGCAATGTCTTCTCTTCTGAGAAGAAGCCACAGGAAGAGTGTCCTTCACTCCTCAGGATGTTATTTTTCGAGCTGATGCCGTCATCTTGAAGCCAGCTACGAGGATGGGGCCAATACCAAGCATGACAGAGCAGAGAGAAGGAAAGAGACACCACCATCAAGGTGAAGTAGCTATTAAATGATTCCAAAGCCCATTATTTCTGAGCTTCTCAGTAGCCCCCGAAAGCAGTATCCCAGGCCACTTAAAGTTCCCAGACAGGGAGACACTGTAAGCCAAGCACACTCCACGTGACCAGTCTTCTCCGAATCTTCTCTGGCTGGAAATACTCTTTGCCTCCCAAGTAGTGAGTCAACTGCCTCTTCACTCCCCCACACGGGTGAGCCTTCCCTTTACTCCACAGCAGCGAGTCGTGCTTCCCCACAAACAAGAGGCTGAAGGGGGGATGAGCGCAGGGCGGGAGGTTCTTCTGGTTTTTCTCAAAAGAGTGAGAGCTGAAAGGAAGGGGAAACTTCAGCTGAGGAGAAAGGACTGGCTCACTACAGGAGGGCCACAAGGACACTTCAGCTCGAAGATCTGCAAAAGAGCAATGGATCTGTGCATTTTACATTCTGCTCTGGGGCGTACAAAGAAGCCATGGGGCCTCATGGGGCTTTGGCAATATTGCTACTCCACCTACTGGGAAGCTTTGGCTACAAATAACAGAAACCCCTGCTTGAACCAGCATCATCAATAATAGAATGCATTCTCTTATATAATACAAATGCTCTGTAGGGGAGTTTTGGAGACAGTTGAATCAGTGGTTTAAGAATGTCAGCAATGATCCAGTTGTTTCCATCTCTGCTTTTGGTGTGGGCTTCATTCTCCATCTGGTATCAAGACCACGGTGTGAATTCTAAGCATTTCATTAATGATCTCCCCCAAGAAAACAAGTGGCTTTGCATTCTGAGCCACTCAAGTACTACTGACTACAGATGGATGGGCTTTGAGGGAGGACAAAATCCAAGCTCCCAATATCCAAAGTGACATTTAGATCTAAAGAGACATGCTATAGGCTATGAAAAGACAGTCTGCTTGCCCTGAAGTCACCAACAATAAAAAGAAGGCTCCATATCACAGTGGCTTCCTTGAAACTGGAAAACAGTATGCTTCACACTGCTTCAATTCAGCCTCTATCCTAAATCACTAGGCAAGTGGCCACATTTGAGGGGGATCCAATAGCAAGAAGCTTTAGAAACAATCCAGGCAGCAGTAAAGGAAGCTGTACCCAGAGTCCTTATCTCATTCGGATTCTACAAAATCTCCGTCGTCCACTAACAGACTTTTCTAATGGGTTGGACAAAGAGACTCCCCCAGTATTTCTAAGCCTCCTAGGACTTGAGGGCATCCTTCCCCTAGTAAAAGGCAACTCCGAACTTGTAGCTGACTCACAGGTGAGAAGTAAAAAGATAAAACTTGACTGTATGTCATATACCTTTTTCAAAAAGAACTATCAAGAAATAGCCAAAAAACTGAGGAGAATATTTGCAACATTTATGACAGAGGTTTGATATCCTTATTTTATCATGAACTCTTACAGACCAATCTCTAAAATATGAACACACATATAAAGTGTATACAACTCATAGCACATAAAAAACATTAAAATGCTACCACTCATGAGTAACAAAAAAAGGAAAGCTTAAAAAATAGATGCATTTTTTCTTTTTTCTTTTTCTGCTTTGTTCACTTATTTGCTTCATCATAAAATAGTGATGGATACCACACAGAGATGGGAGGTGGCACTGGGACTGTTATGCGCTGCTAATGGCACTAGAAATCCATGCAACCTTTCTAGAGGTCAATTTAGCAAAATAGAGCAAAAAGACTTAAAAATGTACATCACCTTTAAAATCATGGTTCCATAGCCAAAAATGTATCCTGAGGAAAGAAATGGAGAATTACCTGAGGTGGTACCATACACTCAAAATCATTCAACCTAGTGTTATTTTTTATATTAAAAAGTTAGAAATTAGGGCAGGTGCGGTGACTCATGCCTGTAATCCCAGCACTTTGGGAGGCCGAGGCAGGTGGATTCCCTGAGGTCAGGAGTTTGAGACCAGCCTGGCCAATATAGTGAAACCCTGTCTCTACTAAAAATACAAAAACTAACCGGTCATGGTGGTAGGCGTTTGTAATCCCAGCCACTCAGGAGGCTGAGGCAGGAGAATCACTTGAACCCAGGAGGCAGAGGTTGCAGTAAGCCAAGATCGCACCACTGTACTCCAGCCTGGGTGACAGAGTGAGACTCCATCTCAAAATAAATAAATAAATAAAATGCTAGAAATTACTAAAACATCTAATAATATTTTAATTAGCTAAATGAATGATGATACATGCATTCCATAACATAATACGCAACAACACAGAAGAATGTTTTACCATAGGGACAATGTTAAGTTAAAAGAGAGTTACAAATCATTAAGATCAGTATACATTTTGGTAACTATTTGTATGGTGTATCTTCCTATCTTTACTTCCAAACTTTCTGCATGCTTATCATTAAAGCATACCTCTTGTAAGCAGCAAATAGTTGGTGCAATATATGCTTTTAATTATATTTAAAAATACACAAACTGGAATGCACACTTAGAACTGCCTGTATGCACCAGTATGGACACAGAGGGTGCTAAAATATTAAAAACAGGGCTAGGTGCAGTGGCTCATGCCTGTAATCCCAGCACTTTGGGAGGCCAAGGTGGGCAGATCACCTGAGGTCGGGAGTTGGAGACCAGCCTGACCAACATGGAGAAACCCCATCTCTACTAAAAATATAAAATTAGCGGGGTGTGGTGGCGCATGCCTGTGAACCCGGTGACTTGGGAGGCTGAGGCAGGAAAATTGCTTGAATCCGGGAGGCAGAGGTTGTGGTGAGCTGAGATCGCACCATTGCACTCCAGCCTGGGCAACAAGAGTGAAACTCCGTCTCAAAAAAATAAAATATTAAAAACATTTCATAATAAATGATAGTCACTTCCCAAGCCACTCCCCAGCCCTCCTAACTCCCCCACCACCCAGGACTTCCCAGACCTTCCCATGGTCTAGAACCTAATGGGGCAACATCCAGTACAGCAAAAGCCAGCCTCCCAGACTCCTGTCCACCCTGCTTGGTCAGTGTCCATGCTGAACCAGCTGTTAAAGACTCTATCATTCCTATGTGTAGGGTGTACACATACGCATATGCACCCAGAATAAAAAAACAAAAGGCCATGTTTTGCTGTACTGGGTGTTGACCTGTTAGTTTCTGAACCATAAGGAGGTCTGGGAGGTCCTGGAGAGGCGCTGGGTAGCTGGGGAATTAGGAGAGCTGGGAAGTGGCTCAGGGAAATGACTGAACACAGTGTTTGTCTCAGTACTGGAATTATTTGTGTTAACTGGGGTGTCAGTTATCCCACATACAAAGTAGTTTTATTTAATTAGCATTATTTAATTACTCACATATCAGTAGCTTTATTAACGACTTTGTGTGTTTTCATATTTCCCCCCTTTTTAACGCTGAAAATGTCTTACTTATCAAAAAACAATATGTGTTAAGAAATAAAGAGTTTGGTGAATCCATGAATAGATTGTTTTTTCATCCACTGTCCCCTACGCCCCCCAGCCAGCCTCTGGCCCATGCCTGGTCTCCATTTGGAATACCAAAGCCACTCAAGCAATCATATTCCTGAAAATCAAGCAGCATCTGATCTTGATATCGATAATCAGATTTTCATTCTTGACAGCCAGTGCAGCTTCGGGAGGAAGGGTGTCAGACAGCAATATCCCTGCATGCTTTGGGAATGCCAGGCAGGCAGAAAGGACAAATCTGAAGGGTCCTTAGTCCTGCTCACTGGGCGGGTCTTCTACCGTTTCTGGGAATACAAATTGCTGCAGCTTTTTTGGAAAGCACTTCAAACTTGTCCATCAAAAGCTGAAAGGCGCATACCTTTGGTCCAGCATTTAACCTACAAATCTGCTCACACACTTAACGAAAAGATGTCTGCACAAGTATGCTCCCGAAATTGTTTTCATAAATAGCACACATATGGGAAAGAAACCCTACATCTATGAATGTACAGGAAATCCACTACAGCTGCTGAAAACACGAGGGAAAGCTACATGTGCTGGTATGGAAAAATATCCAAAATGCATTGATGAATTTTTTTTAAATCTGCAGAACATGTATACTATGATTTCATTTGGTTTTTTTTAAAAAAAGAAGAAATCTATATCTACAAATATAACATTTCTGGAAAGATTTGTGAGAAGCTGTTAGCAGTGAGGACTTATGGGAATAGGAGGGGGACGCTAGGGAGGCTGGTTAGGGCTCTTTTTCTTTCCACTTTACAGCCTTTTGTAGTGTTTTAGCTTTTTGTCATGAGTAACAATAATTTTTAAAAATCTGCTGCCTGACGTTTTAGCCCAGGCCTAGGCAAAACACCAGCTACAGCCCACTGAGCCAGCAAGTGGATAATTTACGTGTCAGGGGACTTGCCCACGGAATGACTTCCATCCTAGCAGTCAAGGTCACCTCGGGGCAAGGCCTCTCAAACTTTTCCACAGAAGTACCCCCTATGACAAAATAGAACAAACATGTAGCCTCAGGGGATGAAGGCAACTGGCCCAAACCTCTGTCGCAAACAAAATTTCTTTAGTGTTCAGACTATCTTAAGAATTAAGGCAAATTTCAAATTTTTACTCAATAATAGAGTCATATTTAATTTATTGTAAAAAAAATAATTTTCTCTTCAAATCTTACTTATGGATGTCTGGACATTATGTTGGTAAATCCCTCAATCCTATTTCACACATTAAAATTCTGGATAAAACTTAACAAGAAAAAAATATATTCATAGCCTCCAAGGCGTGAAAAGTGAAAGTGATGATAGGAGCTCAAGATGAGGGACGTATGGAAAAGCAGGACTTGACATAGGCTGGGAGGTGCAGATTTAATGCCCACATGAGAAATGAGCCTGGGCAGAATCTAGTGTGCGCACAGGAAGAGCTGTGCCAAAGAGCTAAAATTCATAGGATTTTAGGTTTCATAAACTGCTGCTTCTAACTTAAAATAAGAAACACGGATAAGAAAAATTCTCACCAGGATGAGAAGTCAAAAGGAAGCTTGCCATGCACTTGGAACTTGGGGAAGAAAAAGAGAAAAATACTAGAAATTGGAATCCAGGCCAGCACTGTTGGGATAGTGACTTACTACTACCTGCCTAGCACGATAGCCTCAGGCCACAAATCAATGTAAAAAGTAGTTCAGAACTCAAGAAATCCACAAGGACCATGTTAGAGAAAAATGCAAACCTATTCGTAGAGGGGATCCCCAAACCCAGGGAACAGGGGCTTACCATAAAAATATGAGCCACACTAAAGATAAGCAGAACTAACAAACTGCTTGAGGAAATGAATCACCATGAGGGAAAATCCACAGATCCAATAAATAGGAATAATTGCATATCAAGAACCAAAGATAACAGGACAGTATGTTTAAATTTAACATGTTTTAATATGTTTAGCTAAAGGAAGAAATTTAATATGTTTAAATAAATAAAGGAAGATTTTTAATATGTTTAAACAGATAAAGGGAGAAACATGAACAGAATGAAAATAAAACAGGCATATTGTCAAAGGACCAAACAGAAGTCTGAGACAGAAAACATATATATTTTCTATAGGAAAGTGCAACTGATGTACTGAATAGGATATCTGCCATAAATAAGGACAGTATCAGGAAACTGGAAGATGGCTGGGTGCAGTGGCTCATGCCTGTAATCTCAGCACTTTGGGAGGCTGAAGCAAGAGGATTGCTTGAAGTCAAGAGTTTGAGACCAGCCTAGCCAATATGGTGAAACCCCATCTCTACTAAAAATACAAAAATTAGCCAGTCGTGGTGGTGCGTGCCTGTAATTCCAGCTATTAGGGAGGCTGAGACACAAGAATCACTTGAACCTGGGAAGTGGAGGTTGCAGTGAACTGAGATTAGGCCACTGCACTCCAGCTTGGGCAACTAAGCAAGACTCTCTCCAACAACAACAAAAAAGGAAACTGGAAGGTTAGACAAAATTACCCAACATGCCTCAAAAAACAAAGACATGGAAAATATGAGAGAGAGGAAACATGAACATTTAAATGAGAAGAAACAACGTATGTCTAAGAGAAGGTCCAATAAGAAAAGAAGGAATTGGGCAATATTCAAAGAGTTAATGACTGAGAAACTCTTGAATATTGAAGTAAGATATGAACCCTCAGTTTAAAAAAATATAACAAAACCTAAGAAGGGTAGTTCAAATAACTACATGCTGAAATACATCATAGGAAACTACAGAATACCATAGGTAAAGAGAGATAGACACTAAAGCTGAACAAGGCACGTGTGAAAATATTACCAAGGTTGAAAGAGAACTAAGTTACATAATAAATAAGAAAAAAAAAAAAACAAAAAACAGAGACCATCTTGTCAAGTGACCACAACACAAAACCTCAAAATTTTCGAAAAACAAAAATAGAACAAAAAACTTTTTAATGACAATGTAGAAATAACATCAAAAATTAAAAAAACAAAAAGCCATTACTATGTGGATAACTTTAAATACTCTTTTAAACAACTGTTGAGTCAAAGAAAAAATTGCAAACATTAATACAAAATAACAGAAGGTGGTAATAAGGAAGACACTGCCATCAGTACCTATAGCAATGCAGCTAAAGCAGTACTTGGTGAAAACACAGAGCCTTATATAACTGTATTAATAAGCATTAAAAAATTTAAAAAGTGAATGAAACAACATAATAAATAAGTCATAAAAAAGCAACCACATTAACTGAAGGATAGGATGGCTGAATGAATAAGTTAACTGTGACAAAGTTAGAATAGGATGATTATAAAACAGAACGGGCATGGTGGCTCACGCCTGTAATCCCAGTACTTCGGGAGGCCAAGGCAGGTGGATCACTTGAGGCCAGGAGTTTGTGAGCAGCCGGGCTAACATAGCAAAACCCCATTTTTACCTAAAAAAATACAAAAAATTAGTCGGGTATGGTGGCATGCACCTGTAGTTCCAGCTACTTGGAGGCTGAGGCACAGGAATTGCTTGAACTGGGGAGGCAGAGGTTGCAGTGAGATCACGTCACTAGACTCCAGCCTAGGCAACAGAATGAAACTAAAAAAAAAAAAAAATTATAAAACAGAAGACTATAGAACTAACTGATAAATAATACAACAGCTGTTTCATTGAAAAACAAAATAACAATGCAATATATAAACTTCTGGCTAACAAAATCAAGAAAAAAGAAGAAAGTAAATATAAAAAATGAGATTAAATAAACTCAAACAACCAGAGAAATTATGGAAATTAAATAAATTATACAGAATTACTTTTTTCAATATAATAAAAATAAATTTTCAAATATATGGATAAAAAGGACAATGTTCTAGAATTGAGCTGTTCAATACAGTAGCCACTAGCTAAATGTGAAAACTGAACACCTAAAATGTAATTAGTCTAAACTGAGATGTGTTGTAAGCACAGAATGCACACTAAATTTTGAAGATTTAATAAAACAGAAAAGTTTTTCATTAAAAATTTCAATTGATTACATGTTGAAATTATAATATGTTAGATATATTTGGTTAAATAAAATATTATTTAAAATAATTTCACTTGCTTTTTAAGAACTTTTAAAATATGGCTACCAGAAAAATGTAAAATTGTACAGCTGGTCCTTAACTTACAATGGTGTGAAAGCAATACACAATCGGTAGATAAAATGCTTTGAGTATACCCATACAACCGTTCTGTTTTTCACTTTCAGTACAGTATTCAATAAATTACATAAAATATTTAACACCTTATTATAAAATAGGCTTTGTATTAGATGATTTTACACAACTGTAGGCTAATGTTAGTGTTCTGAGCACATTTAAGGTAGGCTGGGCTGTTATAACATTCAGTAGGTCAGGTATATTAAACCCATTTTGACTTATGATATTTTCCATTTACAACAGCTTTATTATAAGTTGCCTCTGTTTATATAGGCAACTTAAGTTGCCTCTGCCTATATACAGCTTTATATTTATATTGTATAATATAAATATGTACTGTACAACTTATACTGTACAAAGTTGTAAAAGAAAATATAACTTGTTAAAACACACTAGAAGAACAAGAAGATCTAATAAACTAATACCATAGAGAAACAAAGAAATTTGCCCAAAAGCTTCTCCCTGCCACCCTCTGCCAATAAAAGCTCCAAACCATGTTCGTTTCTCATTAAAGAGCAGTAGGTCCAATGGTATTTAAACTGTGCCAGAGCATTTTTATGAGAAAAATGTTCAAATGGTCTTTCTGAAATAACCACAATAGAAAGCCTAACAAGGACTGCACACAAAAACTCATAAATTAATTTCACTTATAGATACTGAAGCAACAAACAAACGAACCAACAACAACAAATACTAAATATAAAAGACTGATAAACAGGATACTTGACCTTCTTGTACTCTACATACTTGTGGAATACCGTAAGTCAGAAAGATCAACAATCTGTAATAACAGCCAGGTAAATGAGAAATAATCATATTCTAAAGAGTGTAGAGAATCACGGAAACAACAAGGACTAGGTAAAGAAAAATTCCAGAAGAGGAAGAGCTCATCCTAGATGAGCTGAACGTCACCAGTTGGATGTGAACTAATAATCAGCTTGTCTCAAACAGAGGAACTCTACATGGGAAGAGAAGCCAGCAAAGCTTTCAGTTAATGCAATGGATTAGAAATTACAAGAGCCCAAAACACAAAGCAATTTTTTCCCATGAGACATTTGCTAAGTTCTGAGGTGTCCAGAGGGGAACGGGGTCAGAAAGGCAGAGTGAAATATTCTTCAGTCTTGTAGGTGTTTAGGAAATGAAATCTCATCAGGGGGAGAAACCTGCAAAATATATGGCCAGTCTTTCCCTCAAGACATTTGCCAAATTTTAACCTTCTTGGGATGATTGTTTAGCTCAAAACCTCCAAAAGACAGAACTTTCCAGGCAAATCAGGGGTAAAAATCATCTACTAAAGTAGAATCCAGCCTTAAGCCCACTTAGTCCCTGATTGGATTGAAACAATCCTCTTTTCATCTTATCCGCCTAAAAGAAGGAAAAAGCAACCCTCACTGGTAGAGATATCATCTGCAGACTTTATGATTCTGAAAAAATATGAAAAATGAACCAGGCACGGTGGTTCATGCCTGTAATTCCAACACTGTGGGAGGCCAAGGTGGGCAGATCACCTGAGGTCAGGAGATTGAGACCAGTCTGGCCAACGGGGTGAAACCCTATCTCTACTAAAAATACAAAAACTAGTAGGGCGTGATGGCAGGTGCTTGCAGTCCCAGCTACTCAGGAGGCTGAGGCAGGAGAATTGCTTGAACCTGGCAGGTGGAGGTTGCAGTGAGTCAAGATCGCACCATTGCACTCAGACTGGGTGACAAGAGTGAAACTCCATCTCAAAAATATATATACATGAAGAATGTGTTAAAGAAAACAATTAGAATCTATGAATGTAACAATTAGAATATAATCAAGTAGACATTCCACAGCTAAAAATACAATGGCTGAAATTAATAACTTGTTGGTTTTGAAAGAAAACTATACAAAGCAAAAGACAGGATTAGTAAACTGAAAAACAATATAAAGCACAGATAGAAAAATGAATGGAAATAACAAAATAAAACATGAGTGAAATCTGGGACACAGTCAAAAGATCTAATAAATGCATAATTGGAGTCAAGAAAGAGAGGATAGAGAGGTAAGGGCAGGACAATATTTGAAGAGATAATAGCCAAGAACTTTCTAACACTGATGAAAGATGTCAACCCATTGATCCAGAGTCTCAGTGATCCACAGGGAAGATAAATAAAGAGAAAATCACACCAAGACATATCTGAGTTAAACAGCTGAAGACCAAAGATGAAGAAGAAAACCTTAAAGGCAGCTAGAAAAAGTAGTCCAGGCACAGTGGCACACATCTGTAATCCCAGCCTTTGGGAGGCCAAGGTGGAAGGATTGCCTAAGCCCAGAATTCAAGACCAGCCTGGGCAACTGATACGGTTTGGCTGTGTCCCCACCCAAATATCACCTTGAATTGTAATAATCCCCACATGTCAAGGGCAGGACCAGGTGGAGATACTTGAATCATGGGGGCAGTATTTTATTTACCCCCATACTATTCTTGTGGTAGTGAATAAGTCTCATGAGATCTGATGATTTTATAAATGGGAGGTCTCCTGCACAGCCCCTCTTGCCTGCTGCCGTGTAAGACGTCCTTTTGCTCCTCATTCAGCTTCTGCCATGATTGTGAGACCTCCCCAGCCATGTGGAAGTATGAGTCAATTACACCTCTTTCCTTCATAAATTACCCAGTCTCTGGTATGTCTTTATTAGCAGCATGTGAACAGACTAATACAGCAACATAGCAAGACCCCACCTATACAAAAACAACAACAACAACAACAACAACAACAAAACTTTTTTTAATGAGCCTGTGGTCCCAGCTACTACTCAGGAGGCTGAGGGGAGAAGACTGCTTGAGCCCAGGAGGTTGAGGCTGTAGTGAGCCATGATTGCACCACTGCACTCCAGCCTGGGTGACAGAGCAAGACCTTGTCTCAAAAAAAAAAAGTGTATTCACTTGAAGAGATCAATAGTTAAGACTGATGGTTGACTTTTTCAACAGAAAGCATGAAAGCCAGAAGACAATGGAATTATATCTTTAAAGTGTTAAAATAAAATATCAAGTTAGGATGCTATATCCAGCTAAAGGTTCTTTAGATCTGAAGGCAAAATAAAAACAAATGCAGCGGGGGAAAAGATGAGAAAACTCATCCTCAGTGGAGAAGCACTACATGAAATACTATAGAACAATTTTTTTCAAGCTGAAGAAAAATGTTTCCAGACAGAAGCACAGAACTTGAGGAAGAAACACACAGCACTGAAAATAATAAACATGTAGGAAAAGATTAAAAAATATTTTGTTTGAAGCAAAAAAGACAATAATGTCTTATGAGCTTTATGATACATGTCAAGATAAAATTATACAACAACAATACCCCAAGTGCATCAGTCTGTTCTCAAACTGCTTTAAAGAAATACCAGAGACTGGGTAATTTATAAAGAAAAGAGGATTAATTGGCTCATGGTTCTGCAGGCTGTATGGGAAGAGTGACAGCATCAGCTTCTGAGGAGACCTCAGGAAACTTACAATCATGGCAGAAAGTGAAGGGGAAGCGGACACGTCTTACATGACCAGAGCAGGAGGAAGAGAGAGAGAGGGTGAAGGTGTCACACACTTTTACACAACCAAATCCGGTGAGAACTCACTCACTATACAGTACCAAGGGGGGATGGTGCTAAACCATTCATGAGAACTCTGCCCCCATGATCCAATCACCTCCCACCAGATCTCACCTTCAACACTAGGAATTACAATTCAACATGAGATTTGGGTGGGGTCACCAAGCGTGGGAGGGAGTAATGGACTTAACCTGTCATAAGGTTATTGCATTATTATTAAGAAGTAAAAGTAACAAATTAAGGTAGAAAGTAATAAGTGAAGGATACATAATGGAATCTTTAGGGCAATCATACGAAGTATAATTAAAAAGCTAATAAATCAGAACATAGAATAGAAAAATACATGATTAATCCTCAACCATGATGGATGCTTTGTTCTTTCTTCCTTTCATTTTGTTGATTTATATTTTCAATGATGTTATTAGATGCATGTAAGTTTCAGTTCTTAGGTATTCTTGTCAAATTGATCATTTTATTATAACAAAGCATCTCTTTTTCTCTCTAGTAATACTTCTTCCCCTAATGTATAGTTTTCTGATATTAACGTAGCCATACAAAATTTGTTTGGGTCAATATTGCATGGTACAACTTTTTTCATCCTTTCATTTTCATCCTAACTTTGTCCTTATATTTAGTATGTATTCACTGTAAACAGTATACATATGGGTCTCAATTCTTTTCATTTAATCCAACAACCTTTTCTTTTAATTGGATTGTTTTGCATTTATATTTAGTTACTGATATAAGTGCATTAAGTCCTGCTATGTTGGTATTTATTTTCTATTTATCTCATCTTTTCTACTCCTTTGTTTCTTGTTTTCTGCCTTTTTCAGGATGGATCATGTATTTTTCTATTCGATTTTTCTCATCTATTAGCTTTTTATTTTACTATTTATATTCAAATTCTTATGTATATATTGCATATATAAATGCATGCATGTATATGTATAAATTCATATATTTGTATACTTCATATCTCTATACTTTGTGTAAAAGATTTGTGCACTTTTATAAATAAAATGTTAGCAAATATGTCAGCCAACAGAATTCATCAGCAAATGAAACAATAATGTTCACCTTGACCAAATGGGCCTTATTCCAGGAATAGAAAGATGGTTCAGTGTTAAAAAATCCAATTCAAATGATAATAATTCTAAGGAGAAAATCATGTAATCACCTCTGTACATGTGCAAACAGAACTCAACAAAGTTTAAAAATCCATTCTCGATTTTTCATAGTCAATAACATAGGAACCCCTAAATATTGTGTGTGTGTGTGCACGTGTGTGTGTGTGTGTGTGTCTCAACCTCAAAAACAAAAAGTATGCTTAATCAAGAAATACTAAAAGCTTTTACCCTTAAGTCAGGAATGAGACAAGCATTTTCTCACTATCATGCTGTTATTTAATTTTGTACTTGAGATATTAGCCAACACAATTAGAAAGAGAACAAAATCAAAAATATAAAAAATGGATAGAAGGAAGTAAAACTATCACTACTTGCAGGCGATTTGGTTTTATACTTTGAAAAAACAAGAGAAATAAGTGAAAACAACTATGGAATCATGAAGAAAATTCAATAGGATAGTAGGATATGTAAAATTAATAGAAATCAATAGCTTTTGTTTATATGATACAAACAAATTCAGTTAGACAATATAATGGGAGAAAAGACTTCATTTACAAAAGCACTAACAAAGATAAAATATTTAAAAATAAGTTTAAAAGAAACATGGAAACTGACATTAAGAAACCTTTTAAACACTCAGAACAACAAAAAGACTTGAATAAATAAAAATCCCTATCATGTTCCCAGACAGGAAGACTTAGCTTCATAGGGATGTCAATTTCCCTTAACTTACAAACATTAACATATAACTGTTATCCCAGTAAAATTCTAAAAGAAGTTTTTTGTTTGTTTGTTTGTTTTGTTTTTGAGACGGAGTCTGGCTCTGTCACCCAGGCTGGAGTGCAGTGGCCGGATCTCAGCTCACTGCAAGCTCCGCCTCCCGGGTTTACGCCATTCTCCTGCCTCAGCCTCCCGAGTAGCTGGGACTACAGGCGCCCGCCACCTCGCCCGGCTAGTTTTTTGTATTCTTTAGTAGAGACGGTGTTTCACCATGTTAGCCAGGATGGTCTCGATCTCCTGACCTTGTGATCAGCCCGTCTCGGCCTCCCAAAGTGCTGGGATTACAGGCTTGAGCCACCGCGCCCGGCCAAAAGAAGTTTTTATCTCTACAAAGTGATTCTAAATTTTACATGGAAAAATAAGAATAGACCAGCTATTTCTGATAAAATAAATGAGGAATAGTTATACTATATATTAAATATATTTAAAATCTTCAACAATTAAAACATTATAGTAGTGGCATATTACTTATCAGATGGACACATGGCACAGAATTGAAATCCTGAAAAACATCCAAATCATGCAATGATTTTGTTTAGGATTAAGGTGGCACCTCAACTATATGGGGAAAAGACAGATTATTCAATAAATGGTGTTGATAACCACCACTTTTGGATTTTGAATATGGGTTTCACATTTATAGTGGAATAAATTCTGACTGTGTCAAAGATTTAAATGTAAAAAGAAAAAACATAATACTCAAATAAAAATGGGAGAATGAGGAAGGCCTTGCTAACTACAACTCAAAATCTAGAAGCCACGAAATAAATGGTGAATAATTTCAACTGCACGAAAACCAAAAGCTTTTGCATGGCAAAAAGCAATTGAAAAAAAAACACACACTAAGAAAAATCAGTAATAAATGACAAAATGAGAAAGGTGTGTAAGTCACATCACAAAGGATTAATTTCCCTAGTATATAATAAGCTTCTGCAAATTGATGAGTCAAAAGGCAAACAAACCAATAGAAAAATGGGCATGGATATGGAGAGCTCACAGGAAATATACAATGGTTCTTAAACATGTAAAACTAGGCTCAATTTCAATCACAATGAGAAACATACAAATTAAAACCATACTAGTTTTTAAAAAATGTATTGAATGGCAAAAAATCCAAAAGTTTAAAAGCCAAGTTTGTTGGTAAGCTTTGAAACACAGGCACTCTCTCTGATATGTTGCTGCTGAGAGCATAAATTGACATACCCCCTGTAGAGGGTAATTTGGCAACATCTGTCCACATTAGAGGTGCACTTACCCTTTAACTCAGCAGTTCCACTTCTAGGAATTTACCTTATGCATAAACATAATTGTGTGCTGAACAAAGAATTGCAGTTATCCACAGCAGCATTGTTTGAAAGCAAGTACTGCAAATAATTTAAATGTCCATTTATAGGGGATCGTTCGGGCATATTTTAGATAGCAAGCATTAGTAAAGAAGAGTGAGGAAATAGTTTATGTACTGTAATGAAAAGATCTCTAAGATGCACTGTCAACTGAAAACAGCAAGGTAAGGAACACTGCACTGTGTATAACCAATCAAGTAGAAAAAGAGTTGGGAGCGGGGGAAGAATATCTATTCCATTTCCTTGTATGTGCAAAAATCCCACAAAACTCAAGAAGGAGAAACAACAAATTAATAACAGTGGCTATGTCTTTAGGGTCGGGGATAAGAATTGGGCAGATGGGGGCCGGGCACAGTGGCTCATGCCTGTAATCCCAGCACTTTGGGAGGCTAAGGAGGGTGGATCACCTGAGGTCAGGAGTTCCAGACCAGCCTGGCCAATATGGTGAAACCTCATCTCTACTAAAAATACAAAAATTAGCCAGGTGTGGTGGCACGTGCCTGTAATCCCAGCTACTTGCGAGGCTGAGGCAAGAGAATTGCTGGAACCTGGGAGGCAGAAGTTGTAGTGAGCCAGGATTGTGCCACTGCACTCCAACCTGGGTGACAGACTGAGACTCTGTCTCAAAAATAAAAAATTAAAATTAAAATTAAAAAAAAAACAAGAAAGAAAGAATTGAGCAGATGGGAAAGGACACTTTTCACTGTGTAACATCTCATACTTGTTGATTTTTTTAACCATACAATGCATTACTTATCCAAAAAGTTAAATAAATAAAACGTTCAGCTATGTGAAGGAAGCATAGGACAATATCCCTCTCTTTCCCTCTCCTTACCCCAGAGCAGCCTGGCTCCCGCAGAGCTGAGGAATTGAGCACGTGAGGTTGTCTTGGTTTCACAGAGCCTGGGGTGGGCATAGCTGAGTCCCTGAAGGTTACACGACTTGCTCAGGCCTGTCCAGTGAAGTCAAGGGCAGTTCCAGAGCTGGAAATACAGGGCTGCGAGGTAGCCTCCGGTCTTCCCCAGTGGGGAGGCAGGTGCCCAGGGGCAGGGCCCTTCTAGATGGCCCCCAAAGGAGCCCACCATTGCTGCATTCTAGAGCGGCGGAAAGGGAGCCCGGGGCCAGCCAGCCAGCTCTGCAAAGGATTCTGGGTGACAAGGCATTGTGGGATTTTCTGAACTGACTTCATGTCATTTCCCTATCCCAGATCACCTTCCTCGCCTGGTGAGAGTTGAGAGGTCTCAAGCAGGATTACAAAACTGCGAAGGATCAGAGACTGGGAAAGGAAACTGGCCTCTCCAGCAGGAAGCAGCTGCCCTAGGCCCTGGCCCCAGGATCTTGACCAGCCTATTAAAGACATGAGGCTGAGGCCTGGACGTTGGATTCCATTTTTTAATTTCCCTGGGGGAAACATTCCATATAGCAACCAGCAGGGTCATTTACTTCTTCAGGAGGCCTTTTATCACCCTGTGGCTGAAGGACCATCTGCAGCAGCCCCTGCTGTGCGTTGGCAACACTGACCAGCATGTGTGCAGCTGCCAGGGGCTGTTGGCCACCTGGGCCTGGGTAGGAAAAGGACTTAATTAACCACGAAGAGCTCCCTGAGTATGCAACTCAGAATCACTCAGTCTGTTCACAAACAATTAAAGCACCTACCATGATCCCAGCACAGTCCTAGGTGTCCCTGGGGTTCCCAAAACTCCAGGCTTCCTCATGTTTCTAGGCCCTCCACACAATGCAGCAAGTGACACAAAGAGTCTTGCATTGGTCACTAAATGCCTTTTGCAGATAAATTTTATTCACAGCAAGTCTGTGGCCTCCCCAAAGCTAAGGATCCGTGTTACATCGCTGGATATTCACAGAGCTCCTAGCGCAGCCAAGAACACACAGCTAGCCTTCCAATAAATGCTTGTTAGTTCCCTGCTAGGATTCAAGCTAAAACTGGAGTTGCCTTACAGTTAGGTAAGACCCAAGGCAGAGCTTCAGCCGTGCCCCCCCAGCTGTCAGGAACACTCACTGCAAAAGTCGGCCCTTTAGGTCACCTTCAAGGCCCTACAAACTCTACCAGGACCTGCCCCCCCATCAGCCTCTGACTCTGTCACTCACACCCCTCCAGGGACAGTGCCAGCCTTCCTATTCCTCCAACAGGAAAGGCCACCATCTCCCCTCGGACCCACTGCACTTGCTGGCTGTACACTTCTGGAATGTTCTTCCCTAGAAATCCATGGAGCTCACCCCCTCATCTCCCTGTCAGGTCTCTGCTCAAAGAGCACCTTCTCCATGAGGCCTCCTCATCACCCTATTCGAAAGCACTCTCCCCCCACGTTCCCCCATCCCCCTTTCCTGCTTTATTTTTCTCTATATCACTTACCACTGCCTAAAAGTAGGAAAAAAAAAAAAAAAGATTTTTCCTATTTATTTTATCACCAGTCTCCTCCACTCTAAGCTTTCTAAGAGCAGAGCTTTTTGTGTTTTGTTCAGCTGTGTATACCTCCAGGCACAGAACAGTGCCTGCTATTTAGTAGGTGCTCAATAAATATTTACTGAATACATTAATATATGTATTGTTAATGGATTAATTTAGCTGGGGCTCTTTCTTGAAGTTAATCGAACTAAAACAACATAGATTTTACATTGCTTGTGCACATGGATGAAAAATATTTCCCTATATTTCTTTGCTGTTTCATAGATGTAGTTTTATTTTATTTGGGTCTCATCAATGACCTTACTTGATTAGATGGGGCAGAAACGGTTATGACCTTGATTTTACAGAGGCGAAAACTAAGACTCTGAAGAGTGAGATTTCGCCAGGACCTTCAGCTGGTCACTAGCAGAACCGGGGCATCCAGGTTTGAGGTCCCAAGTGCTGGGCTTTGTTTACTAAACCTCAGGGCTTTGGACTTAACCTTAGGGCTTCTCCATTCCGTGGATTCTTGCTGAAGCGTCCTACTTTGTTTTAAGAAGAACCTGTATTTCCCCCTTTCTTTCTCTTCCCTCCTACCGGATAGCTTAGGGCCCCCAGTTCCCCACCCCTGCCGGATGCAGATGGCAGAAGCAGCCATTGCTGTGCACCAGGTTGCATTCTAAATTTTTGGACTGCGTTCACCAGGTTCTTTCACATTTGCAAGGAGCAGAAACAGGCCTGGATCCTCTGAAATAATAGGGAGGTATTGCTATAATTCACGCAGAGTTAAGAAAGATAGGATTTCCTAACACAGCCCAACCTCGCGGAAAAGCTGTGGCCCTAGCTCCGGGGACTGGAACGCAGGCTCGGGGCGCCTCCCCCTTCCCTGCCTGGCTAAGTCCTATCCTCCATCTCGCCTCCATCCCCTCCTCCCCCGCGCTGGCAGAATGCGCAACGTGTCCCTCCTCGGTGGCCCTGGAATTTTCTGTGCGTCTCTGAATCATGGCACCCGTTTTGCTCCATTGGTTTTGACTGCTGTTCTAGGTCTCCTTCGTACACCTTTGCGAACTCATCACCCTTTGCTCTCTAGGACCCACCGGCCACTTCTAAAAGGGCACCACAGTTCACAGGTGGATTGATCTAGAAAGGTGCCTCCCTTCATTTTCCCCCACAATTTCTGGGTTGAAAGCCTGGTGGAGGCAGGGGGACAATTACAGGCAGGATTTATAACTTGGGTGGGCAAGCGTGGGGGTGGAGGGCTGTGGCCTCTGTCTCTCTCTTTTCTTTCTCTCTCTCTCTCTCTCTGTCACACACACACACACACACACACACACACACACACGGAGGGAGGGAGAATGTCACCATTTGTCCCCCAGCTCCATTCCCTACTCCGCAATGATACAGGCATCGCCTGCTTTCTTTGATTTGCTTCAAGAGCTTTTGGTGCGGAGAGGTGGGAGAACGAGGGAGACCCCAACTTGTCGCGCGGCGACTCGTGGCAAAACGCCTGGACCCCGGGCGGTTTCGCTCTGCTCTTCCCCAGCTGGTGGCCGCTTGGCGGCCCCAGGCTGCAGCATTCCGAGCGCGCGATCCCACCAGGGGCCGCCACCGAGGGCAGCGCCAAGCGCATGGAATTTTCCACCGCTCAGCCGAGCTTGCAGAATTGCGTCTCATTGGCCGAGCGGAGGTGTCTGTCCCCGCGTGGGTGCGGAGATGAGATTAGCCAGGGAGCCCTCCTCAGTGGGCTTTGCAGGGCTCTGATTAATCAGGTCAGCGGGGCCAGGGAGGGGAGTGGAGGGCGGGTGGGAGCCTGTTTTCTAACCCAGCTCTGCTGCAGCCTTTGGACGTCCCCTCGCTGCACGGAAAGTGCGCCAGGGAGCAGGGAACAGTGGACAGCAGACCTTAGAATTTACCTCTTCATTGTAAAATCCCCCCAGAAACGACAGCAAAATAAGATTATCAAGCTAAACCCTGCCCCCTTCCCCACCTCCTCTTAATCTCCCCCATCCCCCAGTTAAGCTGGATTTGAAACCAGGACCTTACTCTCTCCTGTCCCTGGCATTTAACCCCTTAAATTCTCTTTCTGCAGTGACTTTCACAAATCCCAATTGCGACAGTGATTCTGGACCAAGTCAGTACTCCCCCACCCCCAGGGTCGAACAAAAGAAATGCAGAAGGTGGCAGGAAATTAGAACTAAGGGGATTGGACCTTATTGTGAGGGCTGAAATGGCCACCTTGCAGTTAAAATATGCAGCAAGACAGAAGACGCCTGGCTCAGCAGCATGTTCAAATAGTGTGTTGGCTTAATGGAATTTATGTGTGAGCCAGTCGTGTTGATTTTTGATTTAAAATAGCCCCCTTGTTTTATTTGCTCCTGCAGTGACTGCATTAGGAAGCTCCTTTCTGAAAGCTATGGTTAAATCTGCCACAAAGGCAGTCCTGGCCCTCACCAGATGTTTGATGAGTGAATGAATGCTGTTCGTGGCAGTCAGGGCCCTTGAATGAAGGTAGTATGAACTCCAGCTCCTCATCCTGGTTCAGTCATACATTTTTTTTTCTTTTTTGAGATGGAGTCTTGCTCTGTTGCCCAGGCTGGAGTGCCGTGGCACCATCTCAGCTCACTGCAACCTCCATCTCCTGAGGTCAAGCAATTCTAATGCCTCAGCCTCCTGAGTAGCTGGGACTACAAGCCTTCACCACCATGCCTGGCTAATTTTTGTATTTTTTGTAGAGATGGAGTTTCACCATGTTGGCCAGGCTGATCTCAAACTCCTGACCTCAGGTGATCGGCCTGCCTCGGCCTCCCAAAGTACTGGGATTACAGGCATGAACCACCATGCCAGGCCCATCATATACTTCTCCTGTGACTTTAGACAACTTATAATTTATGTTGAGCCTCAGACTCCTCACTTTTTAAATGAGGCTCAAAAGGTAAATGGAGAATTACCCTATGAGCCAGCAATTCCACTCCTAGTCATATACCCAAAAGAATTAAAAACAAGTACCCAAAACAGATACTTGTGTACAAATGTTCAAGGCAGAATTATTCACAAGAGCCAAAAGTGGAAACAATCCAAGTGTTCATCAATGAATGAATAAAGAAAATGGAATATTACCCAGCCATAAAAAAGGAAGGAAATTCTGACACTTGCTACAACATGGATGAATCTGGAAAACATGCTAAGTGATAAAAACAGACACAAAAGGCCCCACACAATATGTGATGAAATATTGTGATTCCATTTGTGTGACATATCCAGAACAGGTAAATCCACAGAGACAGAACACAGCTAGTGGTTGCCAGGGGCTGGGGGTAGGGAGAATAGGAAGTCACTGCTTAATGGGCATGGGGTTTCCCTTGGGGGTGATGAAAACGTTTTAGAACTAGATAGAGGAGGTGGTCGCACAACATCGTGAAGGTACTAAGTGCCACTGGATTGTGCATGCTTTAAAATGGTTACTTTTATGTTATGTGAATTGCATCTCAATAAAAAAACTTTTTAATGGGGCTAATAATAAAAATACCTGCCCAGCCTGGGGTGGTGGCGGGCGCCTGTAATCCCAGCTACTGGGGAGGCTGAGGCCGGAGAATCACTTGAACCCGGGAGGCGGAGGTTGCAGTGAGCCGTGATCACACCACTGCATTCCAACCTGGGAGACAGAATGACATTCTGTCTCTAAATAAATAAAATAGATAAAAAATCTGCCCAAGCAGTAAATGTGATAATCTACGGAGAGATGTTTGAGCAACTTAAAAACCCTATTTGCTGATTCTCTCTACCTTATTTCTAGAGCGGATCATTAGGGCATCACTTTTTCAAACATATAGCTAAAACTCAGGCAACCTGAGGTACAGCCAGCACCAACTGGAGCGTCAACCAGGAACGGAACCATGTACTGTCCTGTCCTGAGGTCCCTTGGCTAGGAAGCTGCAGCCATGTGGATCCATGTAAACAAGAGGCTTCCTGCTGTTAATCTAAACTCCAGGGCCAGAGCCCTGCACAGCAGTCAGTCCTGCAGGCAGAAGAGCCTTGAGGTACCATGAAAACCACTTAAAACTTTTTTTTTTTTTTTTCTCCCAAGACACGGCCTTGCTGTGACCCAGTGAGTGCAGTGGAGTGCAGTGCAGTGCTGCAATCATGGCTCACTAGGCTCAAGCAATCCTCCCACGTCAGCCTCCCGAGTAGCTGGGACTGCAGCTGTAAGTGTACCACCACCACCACACCTGGCTCCCCTGAAAACTCTGAATAGGAGGATTGGGCGCGTCAACTAAACCCAAAATACAACTTAAAGGAAAACAATTCAATACAGGTTTCTCAGAGGGAAGAACCACAGAACTGGTGCTAAGGTAGGCTGCTCATGCCAAGAGCCAGGCTCCTGGGCTGGAATCTGCCCCAGCTCCACCGCCTTCCACATGGGGCACCACGGCCAGGGCCGATTTTCTTATCTAACAAATAGAGCTTATTGAAGCACCTACCGCACAGGGCCGCAGTCAGGATTAGGCTAATGATCACATGGGCCAGAAAACAGGGTAAGTGCTTAACAAACGTTAGCTGGTGTTGTTGAGGAAAAGGTGATGGATGAAAAGAAGCATTGAGTGGTTTTATTCTTTGGGGGACCTGGTGGGGCGGGGAAGACCGGAATCCCCTTAGAGCAGCTAACCCAGCTGGGCTGCAGCCTTTAGATGTCCCCTTGCTACACAGAAAGTGGCCTGCTAACCCAGCTCAGCTTAGATCACTTAAAGGAGCAAGGGGCTGTGAAGTCATTTAAAGCAACATGAAGCACTGTAGGCAGGATGTGGGCAGGGGAAACTCTGGGTCATAGGACAGCGACAAGAAGGAAGAGAGAAGCTCAAAAGGGATATTCTGAAACTAAAGCAAGGAGTAGCTGGTAGGTATTGGGAGCAGGTCAGGAGTGGGGATCACTCGTATTTCAGGGGTCTCACCAGACACAGGAAGGGCCTTCTTTTGTTGTAACAGGGAAAAGGGAGCTCTGAAATGTTGTCCCCTGCCATGGGAGCACTTGGCAAGTCCAGCTCTCAAAGCAGAATTCACCATGCAAGCAGCTCCTTCCGAGGAACACCACGAATGCTGTAGACTCCAGAGACAGGGACCCTCCATGCAGGCAGCGCTGACCTGCTCATCTAGCTCCCACCTGAACTGAAAACCTCATCATGAGCATGAAGCGTTCTGCAAATCAGCAAAAGACCGACAGCCTTTAGCAGCTAAAGAGAGGCCTGCAAGCTGCAGAAGTGAATAGGAATTAGGACATTGTGTGGTTTTCTGCGGTGAAAACCATACTCATCCTTTGTAATATCAACCACCGTCCTCATCATCCTCCTACCCTCCCTGTTCCTGGAGCCTCCCAACGCACTACTGCTACAGCGTGGGAACTGAGCGGAGCCCCAGTTGGAAGGGCTGCAATGCAGCTCCCTGTGTGGTCAGCCTGTGTCCTGAAATCCAGTTCCCACCAGCCTCAGAGCAAGGAGCCCAGTGAACTAGCACTCCGGACAGTCCCAGAGGAAGGGTGCCTTGGGCCTTGCTGAAATGTATCTTCTGACTGTCTTCAGTCTTCCATACACACATTTTATTAGCTGTTCACAGTAGGTAAATACTGGTATTCTATGAAGAACAATACAAGAAAGGAAAGGTATCCTCTACTAGAAATAATTTGAAGCCATAGTTCTACATGATTTTTTAATGTCTATAGTATTTCCTCCCCCTCTCAACAAACACACACACACACACACACACACACAATCCTCTGCCCACTCCCACCTCCACCCCTCCAACATTGAGACAGGGAAAATACTTTAAGTTGATGGCAGGAAACTCGCAGTTAAATGGATTAAAATTCAGAGATCAGAGTCAGAACTGACTTCAGGTGCATCCTAATTTTTTTTTTCCAGAGATGGGGTGACTTCGTTTTTTCTGTTACCTGGGCTGGAGTGCAGTGGCAGAGTCATAGCAGTCACCAAGCCCACGCCTGAGCTCAAGTCATCCTCCCACCTCAGCCTCTTGAGTAGCTGGAACTACAGACACATACTACCATGCCTGGCTAATTTTTAAAAATTTAGAGAAGTCGGGGGGTCTCACTATGTTGCTTAGGCTGGTCTTGCTGAACTCCTGGCTTCAAGCAATTATCCCATCTCAGCCTCTATTTTCTTAAAATACAAGTGATACATGTTTATTGTAGAAATTTTCGAAATTACAATTACGCAGAAGAAAAAATAAGGAAAAATTTAAGCATCCCAGTCTTGCCACTCAGAAACTACTATTAAATTTCTAAGTTCCAATTTACATACATACATACACACACACATACACACAGAGGATTGGGGAGGGGATCCCCGCCTCCCACCCCAGCTCATTTGAAGGTGAAGGTGGAGAAAGTCTGGGAGGTTGAAGCTCAGTGCATGGATGCATGGACCAGATAAGACTAGCAACAGGGAAGAAAGCACGACTGCTGGCATGGCCTCTGGTACCCAGGCTGCCCCTGAGCCACAGCTCAGCCCCATGGAAGGTTGTTTATCCTCCTGGTTCTTTGCAGAAAGTGGCACAGCCGGATCCCTCGCAGGACCAAGGCATGTGCGGGACAGGTGGGAATGCTGGCCAGATGGTGTCTCCTTCCAGGGCACCAGCAGGGACTGGATTGTCCTCAGACACCTTAGTAGGCCATAGATACCATGAAGCCAGGGAGAGAATTTGAGGGTTCATGCTCCTGACACATGAGAAACACCCCCAAGGCCCTTCAGAAATAACTAGGGAGACAGAGGAAGAAGGTGCTGTTGTTCCGCAAATGAAATCCACCAGCCAGGGGAATTTGAGTAGTGATGATGAATGTGACTTCATTTTTTCCAAAGAGTGTTGAAGCCTGGGAAAATTAATATTTCTCTATATATATTCTTAAATATAAAATCAGATCATACCATAATTCGATTAGGAAGCTGTTCGCGTAAGAAGATCTCATGAGCTCTTTTCCCCCTGTAGATTAAGAGATAGTGATATAATAATGGGTTTCAAACTGTGTTCTATGGTTTTACCAAATTCTGGAGACCTGTGAAGGTGTTTTCGGGCCCCTACAGAGGGGAGAGTACATTTTGCAAATGGAAGGAAGAGATGATAAGTCCCTACTCCCAAGTCCACCTAGAGGAGCACTACTTTTTTTATTTTTTATTTAAGTCACAAAAAAAAAATTATTGGAGAAACAAGCCGCAATAACAAACAATTTAGAAAATAAAATAAAATTCCCAAAGAGTTCTTCAAATCGTCAGATATTTGGTCAATATTCAGAGTAGGATCCAGAGTTCACACGTTACATTTGGTTGACAAGTCTGTAGGTTTCTTTGTGTAAGTCACATTTTTTTGTTGTTGTTATAGCCATTTTCAGGGACCTTAATGACTTTATTACTTTATTATCTTTTTTTTTTTTTTTTTTTTTTTGGAGACAGAGTCTCGCTCTGTCACCAGGCTGTAGTGCAGTGCTATGTTCCCTGCTCTCTGCAACCGCCGCCTGTCGGGTTGTTTAAGCTGCACTTATGCCTCAGCCTCCAGAGCAGCTGGGACCACAGGTGTGCGCCACCATGCCCAGCTCATTTTTGCATTTTTAGTAGAGACCGGGTTTCACCATGTTGGCCAGGCTGGTCTGGAACTCCCAACCTCAAGTGATCTGCTCGCCTCAGCCTCCCAAAGTGGAAGAGCTCTACTTTTAAACAGTTCTATATACCAGAATTCTAGAAAGACTGATTATGAAAAAGGGGAGGTGTCCTCTACTAGAAATAATTTGAAACCACAGTTCTGCATGATTTTTAATGCTGTATAGCATTTCATTGTGTGGATAAATGATAATTTATTCATCAAGCCCCTATTTTTGGACATATACGTTGTGTGCAAGTGAGGAATTGTGTTCACCTGCAAATATCAAACTACTAAAAGACTGACTTGGACAAATTAGATTTATATATATATATATATATATATATATATAATTAAAAGTCTGGAAGGAGGCTGCACTGACACTGGTTGTTGGGTAATGGTCATCTCCAACAGGCCATCGGGACTCCAGAGCAGGACAAAGCGGGAGAAGGGTGCAGAAGTATAGGTCAGAGGATGCTGGTAACTGACTGGATTCCCCTGATAAAGCATTTTCCTGCCTGGTATCTCCCAGTGACTTCTGTTTACATCTCATTAGCCACCCTTACCTGCAAAGCATCCAGAACATGTGGATTGCATTGCCCCCGTCCCACCACAAAACTGGGGTTCTGTTAGTAAGGAAGAAGAAAAGATTAGAAAAACAAACCTTTGTCATGAAAATCCTTTTCCCCATATCCTTGGAGCTACATCACAAGCTAATTTTTTCCTTAAGATCGAGTCACAGAAAGGAAATTGTTCCTTTAAAGAGTTGTTGGTCAAAGGATATGTAATTGCAATTACATACGAGGAAGAAGTTTAAGAGCTCTGTCCTGCAGCATGGTGATTACAGTTCATGACAATATATTGTATTCTTGAAAAATGCAAAGAAAGTGGATATTAAGTGTTTTCACACACACACACACAAAACCTCTGTGAGGCAATTGGCTAAATTTAACCATTCCGCAATGTACAAATACTTCAAAGCATCATGTTGTACATGAAAACTACATACCATTTTATCTGTCAACTTAAAAAAAAAGGCTGTGCGTTTGTTCTCAGATTTCTCTAACAATTTGCCCCTTAGAAACATTATACTAAGAAACATTGTACTTATACACTTATAGTCCCACCAGCAGTGTCTAACAAAAAAACTATCTATTAACAAAGATATTGGGATAATCTTTTTATTTTGGATCTTTGCTAATTTAATAAGGAAAATTTTTATAACTTTTTTCTTAATTGTTTAAAAATATTTCCAAAACATGTAATAGTCCTGATTCAATTCCTATCAGTGGGACGTGTATGCCCTGGAGTGGTGCTTCTTAAATTTTCACAGGTACGCAAATCACCTGGGATCTCATTAAAATGCAGGTTCTGATGCAGCGGGGTCTGGGGTCTGGGGTCTGCTAAGAATCCCATTTCTTACAAGTTCCCAGATGACACAGGTGCTGCTGGCTCACAGACCACACTTTGGGCAGGGAGTTCCTAGACGCTCCCCAGGTGCAATTTTGTTAAAAGCAGAGTTATGTCTGATTGTTGACTGAAAACTGCTCTCTTCCCTGAAGATAACCAGCTTGCACACCTGAGGGCCAAACCAACAAACACTGTCAGAGTGGATTCAGGGCAAACCAAATCTCTTCTCTTATGATACTGCAGAGTGAACAACTTAGCTCTGCACCATTCAACACAAGATTTCTGAGTGAGCTTGGAGGCCCTGCAAAAAGTGACGGCTGCCTTAAACAGGTTAAAGTTTGGGGAGAGGCCAAGAAAGCCAAATACTTCCAAAGCGAAGATCCAAACAGAGGTGAGAGCCTGGAGGAGCCCAGGAGGCAGAAACAATGATCCCTGATGGTAGGCACCTGGGGAAAGTGTCATGCTGTCAAGGCCTTGCGGGACCCTCTGTTAAAATACTAATCTGGGTTCAGTTCTTTTTATTCTCACCCACATCAAATCCTGGCTCATGACCCAGCTTCACACTTTCTGACCTTAGGGATTTGAGCTGGCTGAAAAGATTCTTCCTGGCTTTGGTCAAAACTAAATTCCTAGACAAGATTATGCCAAAGGCCTGGGAGATGAGAGGAGAAGGGGAAGGAAGGGAGGAAGAATCCAGAGCCAGGCAATCTAAGGAGCAGCTGCGGGGAATCAGAGGGTCTGGGGAACACCCAGAGTGGGAACCCAGGCACCCAACCCAGGCAACCTGCCCTGACCAGGATGCCTGTCTGTATTAGTCCATTTTCACACTGCTGACACAGACACACCCAAGACGGGGTAATTTATAAAGAAAAAGACTTTAATGGACTCACAGTTCCACGTGGCTGGGGAGGCCTCACAATCATGGCGGAAAATGAAAGGCACATCTTACCTGGCGGCAGACAAGAGAGAATGAGAGCCAAGCAAAAGGGAAAACTCCTTATCAAACCATCAGATCTCATGAGACTTATTCACTACTACAAGAACAGTGTGGGGGAACCTGTCCCCATGATTCAGTTATCTCCCACGAGGTCCCTCCCACAATAAGTGGGAATTATGGGAGCTGCAATTCAAGATATTTGGGTGGAGACCATATCACATAGACACGGCCCATCCACAGGGTCTAAAGGACCTAGTACCAAGGCGGTGTAAGGGTGAGAGACAGGGAGGGATGTCTGCAGGGATTGTTTCAGTTCACACTGTATACCTGGAAGTCCGATTTATCTGATCTTAAGGTAGCCATTCCAGTCTTCTATGCTTCCATGCTTAGGGTTTGCAGAATACATCACATCCTTTACCGTTTTGAGCCCATCCATGTCCTTATCTTTAAAGTGTGTCTCTTTGTAAACCTTTTTGTCATAATTAGACTGGGCCATGGGCTACAAAAAAATAAAAATAATAACATTTATTTGGTAGAAGAGGGATGTGGCATTTACAGGGCTGAGAAAGTCCCCAATAGTCATGAGTCTTTAACATCACTGGCGTAAACTAAGCATCTTCTTAATCAATGAGAAACCAAGATACAGGTGAGAAAGAATTAGAGCGCAGATTCGAAGTTGAGGTCATGGGGACAGCAGCTTCTGTGGCTCCTGGATACCCTGCGTGCCCAACCATGGGACTCATGTGAGAGCTTTTCAACTGGGAAGATGGTTTGAGAGTGTGTGTGTGTTTGTGTCCACCTGCCAGGTGGGCTTAGCCCCTGCACTGCCCGTTTCCCTAACAACAGGGCCACCAACCACGAAACCCCTCCCAGGGGCATGAACACTCTCCTGTGGCCTTTTGTCCACACCTACAAATGTCACATCACCACCCACAGTGAGAGACAGAGACCAAGAAATCCCTGCAAACATAGTTAAGAAATAGCTTTCATTCCCTGAGTTCAGTCGTTTTCAATCCAGCTGCACCTACCTGGGAAGATTTTTTAAGTGCCAATGCCCAGGTCACATCCCCAGGTGACTCTGCTTCTTTGATCTGATGGTGGAGTGAGGTATCTGTATTTTATTTTATTTTTTATTTTTTTGAGACTAACTCTCACTCTGTCGCCCAGGCTGGAGTGCAATGGCACAATCTTGGCTCACTGCAACCTCCACCTCCTGGGTTCAAGCAATTCTCCCAGCTCAGCCTCCTGAGTAGCTGGGATTACAGGCACCTGCCATCATGCGTGGCTAATTTTGGTGTTTTTGTGGAGACAGGGTTTCACCATGTTGGCCAGGCTGGTCTCGAACTCCTGACCTCAGGTGATCCTCCCACCTCGGCCTCCCAAAGTGCTGGGATTACAGGCATAAGCCATCATGCCCAGCCAGTATCTGTATTTTTGGAAGCAATTTCCACTTAAGTCAATATTTCTAAAGCCTGCCTAAGTACACTGAATGTGCAAACAAACCCCTTTTGCACGCTGAGAATATCCCAGAGGGGACCCAAGTAGAAAGCCACCCATTTTAAACAGTCAGGTCTATGTTATTCTGTGGCACGGCCAGTGACACCGGGGCTGGCTGCCTGCTGAGGACAACTCATGGAATGGAATGTGACCAGGCAGTCAGCACCCATCAAAGGCACCAGCCCGCTGGGGAATGGCATCTGACACTCCTGGTCCTGAGACTGCAATGGAGAGACCCATAGCCACAGAACACCCAACGGGAGCCCTGCTTGCCCCATGGGAAATAATTAGCCCTGATCTCTTTGCTTGATTTCTTCCCCCAGAGCAAATGTTTCAATGATCTCCACACTCCTCAATTCAGAGTCCATTGTCCAGCACGTTTGAGCCCCTCTATGAAAACAGGTTCCTATGTGGGTATAATGTAAATAAAACCATTGCCATCTGAAACGGTGTTTCTTGTTCAACCCTGCTTGCAAAAGCTTACTCAACCGGCAGAGATAAAAAGCAGTGCTTTTCAAAGTACAAAAACTACCCATTATCCCATTAGAAAGATGCTGGTTAGAGAGATGCCGGTGGAAGCTTCTGGCTTCAGGCACAACTATTGAGTTTGAAGCTCACTTTTTAAATGAAAAAAAAAAAAAATGCTCTTTTCTTCTTTGGGACTCACAGCAACTAGTTCATAGTGTGAAGCCACAAAACTAGACCTTTTAAAAATGATATTGTCCTAAGACTAGGAGGTTGGAAGAGACAAGAAGGTTTTCATTTAAAGAATGAGAGTTTTTTCTGGCCCTTTGGCCAAACTGAATCCCATCCACTTGTCCAATCCAAGATCCTCTTCCTGGATTCACAATCTCCAGATGGGAACTTGCTAGATTTCATTCATTAAAACCAAGGCTCCCGCTTGCAGGCACAAGTTCCCATCTGCTGCCACATCTTTGCAGTATCAGCTCAGCCTTTCCTCTTCTGGCACCAGTTTATGGGCTCCTGTAGAACCAGAGGTAGGTGTATGACAGGGGTTTTGTGCCTCGAGTGAAAAACTTCCCTAGACAAGCATGCCATTCCACATCCATTTTCTGCAGACATTTCAACACAAAAATGATTGAGGTGGGAGGTGGAAGCATGGGGGAAGACTGTCGGATTATGCAGGGATCTTGTGGCTGCCAAAACCCAAAACATACTTCCCTGCTGCTTATAAACAGCAGTAGAAGGTCACAGCCACCTCTGTCCGAACTTCTGTCTGCTTGATAAGAGCAGTTGAAGATGTATAAACATTGCTTCTTCCATCTTCCACTCACTTTCAATGAAATACTACTTAAATACAATCAGGACGACACATCTTCAATATTTAACAGCTTGACTATGGCCCTGGCCTGCCAGAGTGGATATTGTGAAGACCAGAGCAGGTGGGGGAGAACATTGCATTTCTTCTGAACCCCGAAGCGGGGGTGGCTTCGCAAAACAGAAAGCCTTGCAAGTAAACAGACTGAGTAATCACCTAGGATAAGTGGCACCAGTCTTAACACATTGCATGGCCTTAGATTTTACATCAGCCAACAAAGATAATGAAATTTCTGCCTTCTCTTATACAGACATTCTACTGGCCCCATATCCTTGTCCCACTCAACATGCAATTGTTTGGAGGATAATTTTGCCCTTGAGGATCCATTCTCTGGATTCGCTATCTCCAGGTGGGAACATGCTAGGTTTCTTAGCACTTTGCTACAATATTTTCTGTAGTTGGAACTTACAGTATGGAATTTGAAGAACAGAATAATAGTAGTAGCTCCTCTGCACACCCAGATACTCAGAGGCAGATTTTTCTGCATGAAGGGGGACTTGCTATCATGATCTTGGACATTAAGGACACTTTAAAAGTAAGCTAGCACTGTCCTCCATGGCTGGCTGCTCTGTGGACACCCTGGGGAAGAAGTACATATTAAGAAATGATTAGACCTGGATTCTGACCTTCATCCTGAAGTGTGTAGTCTGTATGTGTGTGTGCGTGTGTGTGCATGCACGAGCATATGTGTGGCTATGTGTGCATGTACACACATGCGTGTTCATTCTCTAGGTCTTGTTCTCCCTCATCTGTCAAATAGCAATGATATTACCTGACCCATCTACTTCACAGGATTGCCTGGTAGATCAAAAAAGAAATGGATGTATTAGGGTTTGTATTAGTCCAATCTCACACTGCTATAAAGAACCACCTGAGACTGGGTAATTTATAAAGGACAGAGGTTTAATTGACTCACAGTTCTGCATGGCTGGGGAGGCCTCAGGAAACTTACAATCATAGAGGAAGGCGAAGGAGAAGGAGAAGCAAGGCACCTTCTTCACAAGGCCACAAGGCAGCAGGAAGGAGAAGTGCAGAGCAAAGCGGGAAGAGCCCCTTATAAAACCATCAGATCTCGTGAGAACTCACTCACTCTCATGAGAAGAGCACAGTGGAAACTGCTCCCATGATGCAATTACCTCCACCTGGTCCCTCCTCGACACAAGGGGATTATGAGGATTATGGGATTTACAATTCAAGATGAGATTCGAATGAGGACACAAAGCCTAACCGTATCAGGGTTCTTCCAAGGAGACAGGATGCGTATAGAGAGATCTATTAGAAGGAATTGGCTCACAGAATTACAGAGGCTGCTAAGTCCCCAAATCTGCAGGGTGAGTCAGTAAGCGAAAGCCAAGAGAACCGATGGTGCACTTCCAGTCTGGGTCCAAAGGCCTGAGAACCAAGAGAGCTGATGTTATAAACTTCAATCTGAAGCCTGGCAGGTTGAAGACATAGGAAGAGCTGATGTTTCTATTCAAGTCCAAAGGCAGGAAAAAGTTGATGTCCTAGTTTGAATGCAGTCAAGCAGACGAAATTTCCTCCTACTGAGGGAGGGTTGGCCTTTTTGTTCCGTTCAGGCTTTCAATGGATTGGATGAGGCCTGGCCACATCAGGGAGGGCCATCTGCTTTACTCAGTCTACTAATTTAAATGTTAATCTCAACCAAAACACCCTCACAAAAACACTCAGAATAATGTTTGACCAAATATCTGGGTACCCTGGGCCCAGTCAAGTTGACACATAAAATCAAATCATCACAATGGAGTCAGAGGCAGCACTGAGTACTGGAAAAAACACCATTTCTGGAGGTCAACAGCCCAAGGTCAAGTTCCAGTTCTCTTACTTCCTAGTTGTGTGATCTGCAGGTTACTCGAACTTTCTGAAGCTGCCTCAGTTGCCTCATCAGTAGAATAAGGATGACAGAAGAATCAGTGTCTGACACATAGCAGGTACCAAAGCATTGGCTGTTTTGGATGCAAAAAGTACTTTTCAATGGTTCCATTTGCCCTTTATTTACATCATTATTTTAGACAAAAGGGGCTGTCAGACACAGAAAATACACAGGAAGAAAAAAGGAGGCATTACTATCAACAAAGAAAAATAATGACCCAGCAAGTGATGTAGACCTTATTTATACAACCTACTCTTAAGTTAGTATACCAGGATCTGTGGACCTTGGAGAGATGTCAGAACTGCTAGACTGTGTGGCTCAGCTCCTCAACGTGAAACTCCTTCTTTACTTTCCCGGGGGCCCGTGGATGCATATTTGCCTTGGAACCTAATGGTGGGGTGGCTGTGGCCCTTGCAGAATGTGGGCATGTTTCACATTATATGCATGCGTGCTAGAGGGGAGTGAAACCGAGTCCATTTGGGACCTGGCACTGTCATCCACCAAAAAAGGAAAAAATATTTTCCCATCTAGAATCAAAGTAGAAAACCACTCTCACAGTTGGTTTAGGTTTTAAAGGCACACCAATGGTTGAAAAATGGCTTGTGGGTCCAGACAAGACTTGAGCCAACCAACACTTCATTACAGTGCTGGTTCCCCTTCCAAAGTCCTGCTGCAGCACGTGGGCGGTGTGAGCATCCCTCTGGCAGCTGAACTGCACCCAGAGAAGGGAATCGTGGCTAGAGGAGACCTAGATGGTACAGCAAGAAACAGAGGCTGGGCTGGCCAGACGAGACTGCTGGGGGCCAGCGTATAGCTCTCACAGAGTGTGAGATATTTGGGGTTTGGCAAACCCGAAGAAGCAGGCTGCCAAGTCCCACAGCTCCCTCTCCCCCTGGTGTATTTCAAAGGAAATTAAATCCACATGTTTCTGATTTGCTGACACTTCAGGCTCATCCAAAGGTGGTTTTGCAAGAGTGGTTTGGACACAAGGAGCCCAGAGAAACCCTAATTATTATTGTTATTTTTCATTTTGAAATGCAGACCTGTACACTTACATAATCCACACCATTCCTACAAAATCAGACCCCAGTTTTGCCTTACCAAAACTTTTTGTCCCGGGCCCACCGGTGACAGGTCATTGAAGTCAACTGGAGAAGAGAAACGATGACTTTAACATCCAACCTAGAAATCCGCCTTGAAAATAGCACCTAAGAAATGCCAAGGCTGGCATTCAAAAGCAAAAGCACTGTATGGATTGGGTCTATGGATCTCATAATTTCCTTAGACTCTGGGCCAAGGGGCAAAAACCTAAATTCAAGATGGTAGGTCCTGGATGTGGGGTCTGAGGTGCAAGGATATGGAGCTCAGAACCTCAAGAGGAAGGAGCCATGACAAAAGTGTTCTCTAGAATGTTCTAAAATGACCAGCCGTATCTGCGAATGAAACTCTGACAAGCTGCGACCAAAATTCTGCTTCAGGGACAGATAATCTAATTATACACTTAGAAATAATTTCGCACTTTTGGATGTGACCTGTGACCTCCCCAAGCCCAGCCACATGCAAACAATTGGCCAGAGAGATCAGGGACCAAAGAGCCCCCGTCTTCTGACCCAGGAGTGAACCGTTTCCATTCCTCCCATCCCTCTCCCATTTAAAGCTTTTCCATTCACTTCAAGCGGCCTCCTCTCCTGCCATGAGTGAGTTCTCCCGACAGAAGCGGTGGCTTTGTCCTGGTGCATGGCAGTGTGCTCTACACACTCAATAAACGAGCATTGAAGGCTGAGAAAACGAATTGGAAAACAACCTCCCCCAGTCACTCTCTGCTCCTAGGTTGGACTTTTCAAGCTCCTGCTCCCCTGGTCCTCAAACCTTCACATTTGTTCTCCATTTCTCCTGCCCTTTTAAAATCCAGGTAGCAGCCCAGCGTTGTGCCTCACACCTATACTCCCAGCACTTTTGGGAGGCTGAGGTGGGTGGATCCCTTGAGCCCAGGAGTTTGAGACCAGCCTGGGCAACATGATGAAACCCTGTCTCTACAAAAAATACAAAAATTAGCCAGGCACAGTGGTGTGTGCCTGTGGTTCCAGCTACCTGGGAGGCTGAGATAGGAGGACCGCTTGAGCCTATGAAGGTCAAGGCTACAGTGAGTCATGACTGCATCATTGCACTCCAGCCTCTGGGCAACAGAATGAGATCCTGTCTCAAAACGAAGAAAACAAAATTTAGGTAGCCCTTTCTTCTCAGGTCTCAGCTGAGATGTCCCATCCTAGGAAGGCTGCTTCTTTTTAGCCTGGCTTGGGATGCCTGCCCTCCACCCATATTGAGTTTCCCTCCCTTCCAGGTATGTGTACATAGATACATATTCACGTTTAGCTAATGAAGTACAAGGTCACCTGCACAGGCTGCCTGCCCACCAGACTGCTGGCCCCTTGAGCCCAGGAACCAGGGCCATCTCTGTCACCCTCTTCTCAGAGCTTGGCACCGAGGAGGTGGGAAATTGGTACTGGTCCTCTAACCGGCTTTGCTCCCTAACCCTGCAACCAGCCTTTGCCATCAAGACGGCTCATTTCTGTGAACTGTACAAACCTTGAGTCATTAGAGTCTCATCAGACGCTTCGAGACTAGTGCTCACGTGAGTTAGTTTGCTAGGGCCGCCGTGACAAAGTGCCAAAGGCAGGGTGGCTTAAACAACAGATGTTTATTGCTGAACAGTTCTGGAGGCCAGAAGTATGAGATTAAGGTGTTGGCAGGGTTTGTTCTGAGGGCTCTGGGAGAGAATCTGTTCCAGGCCCCTCCGTTAACTTCTGGGGGTCGCTGGCAATCCTCAGGTTCCTTGGCTTATACAAACATTGCCCCAGACTCTGCCTTCCACCTTCATATCGTGCCCTCCCTGCGACTGTGTCCAAAATTCCCCCCATTTTAAAAGCCACCAGTCATCCCGGATTAGGGCTCACCCTAATGGCCTCATCTTAACTGGATCATCTGCAAAGACCCCACTTCCAAATAAGGTCCCATTTGCAGATACTGGGGGTCAGGACTTCAACGTCTTTGTTGAGGGAGGCAAAATTCAACCTGTAACTCCTCAACCTTTAATACCACTCCTCCAGTAAAGAAAAAAAATATTTTAAACCAGCTTCAAATTCTCATTGAAATAAAGTAACCATTTAATTTATTGCCCAAACTGGAACATTTTTTGAGCATAAAAGAGAGTGCTACTGATAATTTTGTAGGGAAAACGGGCCGCCGAGTCTGGGCCACATGGCCACCCTCTGTGGCTACATTCATTTCTCAGCGCTTCCCATGCTAGGATGTGGTTTTATCTTCACTGCAAATCCCTCTTTGTTTGTGTTCCCCAGCAGGTCCAGTGTGTTTTATACACAGTCGCAGCGAAACCAAGGGATTAGCTGTATTCCGGCTGTAGTTAATTCACTGTTTCCAGCTAAATGCAAGCCCAATCTCAGCAATTAATGTGGCCAGATCAAATCAGGTTCTCTTTACACCTGTTCCCCTGCTTAATTAGGTTCTCATTTCCCAGGGGGACTCAAAGGCACTGAGAACCGTTATCTCAACCCTGGATTAGGAAGGCAGCATCAGATCCCCAGACATCACCATCATGCACAGGCGATGTCCCTGAGACAGCTCCAGCCCTTGCGTGTCTTAGAAATGTGTCTTGACAACTGTGATGCCCCCAGCATGGCCGAGGGAACGAGTCCCTTTTTTGTTAGAGACTTCCTTTCATGTCCTCCCAAGGGAAGGACGTGTTCCCAGCGGTGCTCCTTTCTGAGGTAATTGTTGGACAGGAGTCAGCCAGTTAAGCCTGCCCACCTAATTAACAGAGTCTGTTATGATTTATCAAAATAATGAGATAGGGAACAAAGATACTGCTTCACCCCCAACCCACCCGCCTGATATTTTGGCCTCTTTTCTTCCTTTTGGAAGATGACCCAATATTAATGAGAAATGAGTCACTTATTGTTGGGGTGCAAATAGAGAGATAAATGACATCAGTAATTAAGTCTCAAGCCCTCTTTGGTATAATGGAGCCATTTGTCAGGCAATATTATTCAATTAATTAATTCCATTAGGGCTACCACACTTCTCCAAACCCAGCCATTCAACTGTCAGCTCCCATCATTTGTATGATACAAAAATAGAATGGTTAATAAATGCACCATGAAACCCAAAAGAAAGTATTTTCGCCATCACAAGAAAGCTCACTAGAAGTGCGAGATTTGTGAACGCGTGAGGCGCTCACGGCCAGCCGCAAACCTCCTCCCATCGCGGACTGAAATGTATCTGGTTATTTCTCAGTTCAAATCTCTAGGAAGAAAAAGGGAGTTGGTCCAGCTCAGCTCATCTTCTTGTGCCCTATCAGTAACCAGGGAGAGGAAAGGAGTCGGGTGACATGAAATGGAACTGCGTAAGGGACAAGGGCAGGCAAATACAGTGGGAGGGAAGGTTTCCAGAACAGCAGCTCCCAGCCCATGTGCTCCCCATAGGTCTGCTTTCTTTCCTGTCTTGCCAAGTAGAGGAGAATCCTAACCTTGGTCTATGCCCATCCACCTCTCATTGCTCACAACTCATGTTACTTTTGTCTCCACTGATGCCCATATTAATTAATAAATACACCTTCATTCTCTCTAATTACATTACTCTTTCTGTTCGCCTTTTCAACCCTTGCCAATTGGTCTCAGAATTCTTTACCTCCCTCCTAGTGGCAAATTTGCCTTCAGAATAAAGAAAGGTAACAGTCCAGAACCACAGTTAAGGAAAGTCTGCCTAAATGAATGAGTATCATCATATTCTAGAGAAAAGCCAGAAACGCCTTATGAATCTTGACATATCCCAATTTACCTCTTAATCCATCTCCAAATCAACCTTTTCCTTTGACCAGCAATATCAGCATACATAAAACACCATCTCCGTGTTTCACTTATTGTTCTGTTCTGCTTTGATTAGGTACTAATACTCCAGGAGCACTGAGATCTGCTCATTTTCATTGTGACGCAGCAGTATTTCAGCCAAGTTCGGAATTAAATATGCCTTTATGTGCTGGCATAAAAAGCTATCTACCATTCCTAGGAAAACAGCTTCTATTCCAAACAGCTGAGTTCCAAAGTCCAGAACATAATCTATTTGTAAGCTGTGTGGCTGCCTACACAGTTCCAGCCCCTTTTCTCTCACCTCCCAGCTAATTAAGTAATCTTTTGTTTCCTGAGCCCATTCTGTGGACAGGAGTGTAAATCAATCAACAGTGAAGGCCTCCAAAGCCTGCAAGCCAGGATGAGCAGGAACATTGCCAGGGGCAATGGTTCCCAAACTTCAGCCAGCATCAGAGTCGCCTGGAAGATCTGTCACAACAGATTGCCAAAGATCTGGGGTGCAACCCAAGAACTGGCATTTCTAACCTTCCTCCTAGTGGAAAATTTGCCTTCAGAAAAAGATGGCCTAATCCAGGGAAGAACCAGGCCTAGGGTATATGGGATAGAGGTATGGGGAGGTAACTAGATGTTCAGAATCCTCAGCAGCCACCCCCATAACCTAGCTGGTCCAAAACCCACCCTCCCCTGGGACGGATCATGACAGAGTAAACAGCCCTCGTTGGTCTCCTCTGCCTTAATCTGTAGGCATAGATTACACCCTAGCTGAGATCAACAATTGCCTTGGAATAGGTCAACATCATGTCCCATTTTATCATTAAACCTACAAATGGTACAGACAACTCACAAGATTTGGTGATTTCTGAATGTTTGTGAAAATATTTTGTTTTCTTTGCTGCTTCTTGTTGATGTCACACATACCCAAAGACATTCCACGAGTTTAATAAGGCTTGGGCATCTTCTCCCACTGTTCTTCGTGGAAGACTCAGATTCTCATCCATTTCAGAGACGGATGGGGGACCTTGACGGTTTTAATTCTGTGCACCATGATTGCAAGGGTCATCTGGTCCAGCATTTCCCAAACTTCTCTTGAGTCCCATTCACAGAGATATGCAATCCAACCAATCCCTTAGCAGTTTGTGTTCGTGTCTTCACGTAGGTGTGTCGTTTTAGTGTCTTGGCCTGGGTTCCCCTCAGAAGGCACAGCCTGCAACAAGGGCTTTGTAAAGGAAGATTGGTTTGGAGAGTGATCTCAGCAGACAGGAGTCGGGGCCTGAGGGTGTGAAGCAGGGAAGAAGGGAAAGAAGGTGGTGACCTGATCCATCTCATCTGGGAGGATTCTCTGAATTTGCAGCCTAGGGGAAGAAAAAAGGGAGCACTGATTTACAGACTCCCATCCCCTTTTGGCCAAGAGTTTCCTCATAGAGTGATGATTGCCTTATACTTCCAGGTTGCGCAAGCCTCAATACCAGGATACTGTATCAGAGAGGCCCAGGGCAGAAAGGGAGACACACAGTGCAGCTGAAACAAGGCACCTGCTGGTTATACCTGTTTTAAGCTGGCTGCCCCAGCAATGGCTGGTGTGGAAGATGGGTCAGAAGGTGAGAGATATACACAGCAGATGTCCAGTATAGTGTGTATGCAAAAGTAGAAAATGATAGTCAAAATATTTTCTATTTCATCAACATAAATTTCATGTTAGCTATAATCTTTAATCAGTATATTTAAACTTTTAATCAAATGTGGAGATTAACATCAAGTTTCAAGAGTGTGTGGCTAAAACCCATAAATCTTACGATGTGCCTACATGCCTCATTTCTAGAACCTTCTACCATTTCTGTGTCCACAAGATCCAGGAAACAGTGACTACACAATACATTTTAAGATAACCATTTCTGGGCCACCAGACACAAGGAGGATGTCAATAAAAGAGTTATTTTGTGTCAGTTGTTGGGTGCTCAGATTAAAATAAAAATTGAAATTAACCAGGAATTGAGGCATCAAAAATTGCTTTCATGACCTCATGTCTGAAATTCTTATATTTTGTGCTTAAAATATCAGCTAGCTGCTATTTGTAATCACTTCTTTACAACCATTTGTTCTCTATAAATGAAAACCAAAATTAGACATAACAGTCCCTGTCTTTTTCTTTTTCTGTAACACTGGGTTTCTGAGGTCCAGGGGCAGACTTTGACGAGACAAAGGCCATCTTCAGATAAAGTGAAGATTATCATGAGGCAATTTACTGAATTATTAACATGAATTTCAACATCTGTGTTGCTAATGCTTCTAGACTTTAACAAATGAACCATTCAGGATATGGGCCAAAGAACATATGGCTAAGAATAAAGACCATTTGAAACCGCACAGGAGTTAGCATCTTTGGGGGCTCAGCACACAGTGAAATTGACTGAGGCCAAATCACGAGCATGCTCAGTTGAGCAGCCCCACTGCCGCGCATGCGTACATGGGGCGCACTCAGGGGCTCTGGAATCAGAACTGAGATGAAGCAGGGAGGTATTTAAATATTTCGTAAAAAATGTTTTATCATTTGAAATTTTCAAAAATGTGCAAAAGTACAGAAAGTAGTATAATGAGCCCTCAAATATCTCACCCAGCTCAAACAACTATCATGGCTAATCTTCAATACTTTTTAAAAAAAATTTAATCAGGCATCCGTTTTGCTCCTAAAGACAGGAAACCCGGGAAGATTTCATGACCCTCTGAGGGTTTGTGACCTGCTGTCTCTTTGGTTCACTGACCTTATTCAATCCTCTCTTTATACAAGGGAATGCTATGCTTCTCCCATTCTCTGGCTATTTCTCATGCTCGTAGCAAATTAAGTGGACTCTGTCTATGATTTCAGCAATGGTGACATATAATCCCAGTGTTAAATGATGGAATTTTCCAATGCACAAGCAGCAGAAAGTGAACAGAGGAAACATTGCCATGAGCAGAGGCTCCTCAACACAGTATCTCCGACTGTGCTACAAAGCCACCCAGCGTGTGGATGAAAAGTGAAAAAAAATCTGACAATTGAGTGATTGTTCTCTCTCTCCAAGCAATCCTACTATTTCTAACCCTTCCATGGGCTGCACTGGCAGCATGCAGACATTGCCTAGGTCTTCCTGCAGGGGCCGGCGAGCCCGTTGTTTTCCAGCAGACCAAGATCTGACACCAGGATTGCAGTCATCAGAACCTTTCCCCCACCTCCCCCGACACCAAAACGAAGAGGGAGCTGAGCAGGGCAGCTACTCACCTTGTCTCATTTGTTCACAAAGAATCCAAAGCCAGCAACATGGATCAGCTTCTTGCTTTTTGTCCAACTACTTGCCTACAACTCTAGAAAAACAACAGAGGTCTGCCAAGAATCTGCAGTCCCTTCAATCTCAAAATAATGACTAGCCTATCCAGTGTTTCCATCCAAGGAATTGTTGGTTCCTACACAAGAAAACCCTTTGGGGGGGTGAGAGTCAGGAGTCCAAGAAAGGCATGTGGTTATTTTAGCCCCTTTCTGGACCCCATCTGCACTTTGGAAAGAAAGGAAAATCTATTTTTGACATTGGCTATTCAGCTTTCAAATAACATCAGCCGTTAAGGCATATCTAATTTAAATGCTGATTCAAAGTTTTGCTTAACATTAAGGCGACTTTTTGGTCTCCTTCTGCTTCCTCCTGCCTCAAGCACAAACACAGCTTCACATTCACATTCTGTTTTCTTGGCAAATATGAGCTACAGTTTTGGAATACGTTAGAGAATTAATGCCTCCATTGTCATATGACAACTTCCATCTTTTTAAAAATAATAATATACCACAGTGATCAAGTGGAAAGCTTCATTTTTTCATTCAGATTACAGCACTTGTAAGACTGGCCACTGCATTCAATACAATTTGTCATTGAAGAAGGAATTATGTGGTCATGAGATATGAGAGGAAAATGAAATACAGCAGGGTTGGGGAAGGGAGAGCATTAGGATAAACAGCTAATGCATGTGGGGCTTAATACTTAGGTGATGGGTTGATACATGCAACAAACCACCATTGGCACATGTTTACCTATGTAAGGAATCTGCACGCCCTGTACATGTATCCCTGAACTTAAAAATTCAGTTAAATTAAATTTTTAAAAAAGAAAAAGAAAATGAAACACAACAGGGTCAGGGGGAAAGAATGGAAAGGACATGGTAGTTTTGGAATATTACGTTAGGCACAGGAGTCGTTATACATCAACCTTGAGACTAAAAAGGCAGGGAACAAACATGAAGTTCACTGGGACTTTGCAAAAACTAAGAAGCATTGTAGTGTCAGTGACAACGCCACATCTGCATCCAGCCTCCAGAGTGGCTTCCCCTCACCGCTCCTTGCTTGAAGAGAAAGCCAAGAATTTGCATTTCATTGTTTTAAAGAGAAAAAACAAACAAACTAGACTTCTAATAGCCATGAAAGCATTTGCAATCCAGAGTTCAGCTTGTCATTTAGTTAAAACAGAAAGCCGCGCTATTTTACCAAAATGATTCCTAACATGAAAGGATGGAGTTGTTTTTGCCTTTAACTCATTTCAAAGGCAAAGAAAATTGCTCTTCTTCAAAGCCTTTGGTTGGAATTGTTCATCCAAAATAAAATAAAGTTAGAAAAACAGAGCAGCTCGCCCTGCCCTCATCCCTGCTTAGTAAACACCCACCTTCTCCCAGCTGGAACCTTTGGTGGACGCTTGGTTGTGCCACTACCTGATCTTCTAGCTGTCGATGGACACTTCTTACCCCGGATAGCTACCCTGACCTATCAATTGAGGTCCCGAAGGACTTCAAGTAGGTGTTTAACTGGTGGTGTTGAGTAACTGCATTTAAGAATTATAAGACTTTAGTTGTACTATTGAATTAATCTCTTTTTATGAAAATAAGAGAGATGAGAGCGAAAGAAAATAAAAGCCACAGTGGATGGTTAAGTATCAGACTTCATTAGACATGGAAATAGTAATAAAAATATTAAACTACAAGGAAACTTGAGTTAGAATCCCCACAGGGAGACGAACTGTACTAGTATGCTGGCGTCTGCCCATTATAGGACTCCAAGGCTCATATCCCGTGAAACCCCTCAGTCCTGGGCAAACCTAGGGACAGGTGATCGCCCTACAGGCTGCCAGTGACTCTTAGAGACAAACATCCAAGTGTTGACTTAGTTGGAAATCAGAAGGCTCATCACAAATGCTCATGTACATCCTGTACCCGCCTCACTGTGAGGCTCCATCTCAGCCTCCTGTTTATTTCCTTCCTTGCACTTAAAATAACATGAACATTGTCCTGTTTATTCCTTTATTGTCTGTTCTCCTTACTCAGTGTGAGCTCCATGTGGGCAGGGGAGTCAGCCTGTTTCCCACTGAAGCCCTAGAACGTTCCCCAGCAGACAAAGGATGTCCCAAAAACGTGTCATAAGTGCAGAACTCTCCCTACCAAATTACTGAATTGGACAGAATTACTGTATTCTATGGATTTTAAGAGGCACAGTTTTTCACAGGCTAACATCGCTGAGATCCAGATGCATCTTAATCAGTAGCATCTTTCAAAAGCCATCGGCCATGTGCATCCACCCACCTGTAGCTGTTCACATTGTCACCACTTTGATTGAGATCTGTGCATTTGTTAGTTTAACCTCAGAGTTTAACTGCTGTGTAGGAATCTCCCCAAAGAAATTTCACTATGATTCAGCACTGAAATAACAAACTATTTTGTAGTCAGAAAGGTACAGAAACCAAGCAGTAGGATCCAAAGGTGGTATTAGTGAACGACATTTATCACAGAAGGAATGATCATGAGTCCATATTTTCTGGCAAAGAAACAACCAACGGCACCAGAAACCTCGCAAAGGAAGATACCCACCAGTGGGACACGCTGCGTTACTTTCTATTGCCGAGTTATTTGTTTCATTGCCAAATCTCTAGAAGAGATGAAGATTAATTTAAAAGGAATCTGATGTCATTGATTCATATGTCATTCAGGACTGTCATTAAAGGCATCTGTCACAGTGTGTTGGCAGTGTTTTTCCTCTCCTATTGGTATATAAAATAATGGCTGGTCTTACCATCAAGGCATTGTAGACTGGACTTGATGAAATAGGATACTGTAGGTTTTCCCAATCTTTTATTCAGGTCTATATAACAGACTGCCCAGAGACCATCAAGGAGATTGCTGGCACATGGCAGGGTCAGTAGTGTAGCAACTCATTCGGTCTCTACAACTTTCCCAGAACCTTCTGGTGACTGAGTTTTCTATGGGCCCCTACTCCTGGTGAGGGATGAGACAAAGGGCCTCTGGCTCTAATACCAACTATAATTTTCGAGTCCCCATACATTTCCCATGTTGCCCCCTCATGCCAAGCACTCTGTTGAGCTAGCCTAGTCCTGCCTCTCACCCTGGACTCCCTGCAATGCTGAATGATGGCCATTTGCAAGGCCTCATTATTATCTCAGCACTGCCCACCAAGTCCTGTCATATGTTAGTGTATGATAAATCTCAAACACTAATTCCAACGTGTACATCATTGGCAGTTATCTACCATCTTTAATGATAGTAGCTGCATAATTCTGGAGAAGGGATTTGTGTATCTAATTGTGTTGCTTCAACAAGACAGAAGCAGGAGAAATGCTCAGAAATGATGCAGGTAGAACCACACAAGACAAAACCTGGTCAGTAACCCATACAGAAGCGTACAGTTAGGAGAGTCATTAGAGAGAGTGCAGCCCACAGTTATCAACAGTGATCACGTGTTGGATTAAACAAAATGTGCCCATTTTTCTTAAAGTTTTTAGAGCCTCTCAATGCATTTTTGGATGTTGAAATCATTTCATAGTTTGTTCATTCATTTATTTTTTTGTTCGCCAGATAACTGAGTGCCCACACTATGCCAATTTACTCTGCTAGGCATGAGGCATAGAAGAATGAACAAAAAAGATACAATTCCTACACAGCATATAGCATACAGCAGGCTTTTTACTTGGGGCACATAGACCCTCCCTCCCAGTGGTTCATAATTAGAACGCAGAGGTCTAAGGAATTTAGATGGGAAGAAATTACAACATTGTCTTCACTAACCTCTCACTGCTAGAAATCATTGATTTCTTCTCTGTCACTTGTTTAACCTTTTTGAGAATTTTATATAAAGTGTATCATTCAGTATGTACAACGTTTGAGAGTGGCTCCTTTTACTCAGCACGATACCTTTGAGATTCATCCAAGTTGTTGGGTGTGTCAATAGTTCATTCCTTTTTATTGCTAAATTGAGTAGTATTCCATTGTAGAAACGTACCACAGGTTACTTACCCATCGACCCACTGAAAGACATTGGGTTGTTTTCTGTTATTAGTTATAATGAATACAGCTGCTATAGACATTCATGCGTAGGATTTGTTTGAATACAAGTTTTCAGTTCACTTGGGATTTCTGAGTCATATGTTAATTGTGTGTAGCTTTATAAGAAACTGCAAAGTAGGGCCAGCCACAATAGCTCACACCTATAATCCCAGCACTTTGGAAGATTCAGGCAGGAGGACAGCTTGAGGCCAGGAGTTCAAGACCAGCCCAGGCAACCTGAATCCTGTCTCTCCAAAAAATACTAAAAATTAGTCAAGCGTGGTGGTGCCCACCTGTAGTCCTAGCTACTCAGAAGGCTGAAGCAGGACGATCCTAGAGTGGCTGTACAATCTTGCATTCCCATTGGCAGTGTATGAGAAATCCAATTGCTTTGCATTATTGTGAGCACTTAGTATTGTCAATATTTTTTACTTTTGCCATTCAATAGGTGTGTCTCATTCCATAGGTTATATCTCATCAGGGTTTTAGCTGGCATTTCCCTAAAAGTCAATATTATTGACTATCTCTTTGTATACTTATGTATTAATGGATATTTGCTAATATTTTGTTGAGAATTGTTGCATATATGTTCATGAGGGATATTGTTTTGTACTTTTTGTACTATCTGTCTGGTTCCAGTACCAGGGTAATGTTGGCCTTATAAAATGAGTTAAAAAGTGTTCCCTCCTCTTCTATTTTCTGGAAGAGATTATGTACAATTCATTTTATTTTTAGAAAATATTTGGTAGAACTTGTCATATTTCTTTTTTAAATATTTGGTAGCATATGCTATATGGTGTGTGCTAGAATCTTGGCCTGAAGAATCCTTTTATAGAAGGTTTTAAAATACAAGCTCAATTTTTAAAATACTAATAGTGCTATTTAAGTTATCTACATGTCATCTTGAGTGAATTTTGGTAATTTGTGTCTTTTGCAGAATTCATCCATTTTATCTAAATGGTCAAATTTATGAGTAGGGTGTGTAGTGATAACCCTTTTTTCATTCCTGATATCAGTAAGTTGTGTTCTATCTTTCCCTCTGTCAGTCTCACCAGAGGTTTATTGAACTCCTCATTATTTTTCTCTATTGTTTTTGAAATTGTTTTCATTTTTTAAATTTATATACTTAGTTTTATTACTTCCTTTCTTTTGCTTATTTTGAGTTTATTTTGCTCTTCTTTCTCTAATTTCTTGTGGAAGCAGCTTAGATTATTGGTTTGATACCTTTCTCTTTTCTAATACAAATGCATTGTAATGATGAAATTTCCATCTAACCACTGCTTTAACTGCATCCCACAAATTTTGATATATTTTTATATTCATTTAGTTCAAAATATTTTCTAACTTCCCTGAGACTTCCTCTTTGACCTGTAGATTATGTACAAGTGTGTTGTTTAATTTCTAAGGGTTCGTAAATTTTCTTATCATTCTGTTTTTTATTCTTTATATGATTTAAATTCTTTAAATGTGTGACAAATTTGTTTTATGGCCCCAGATATGGTTTACTTTGGTGAAAGTTCCATGTGAAATTGAGAAAAATGTATTCTGCTGTTATTGAGTGGAGTACTCTATAAATGTCAATTAGAAACAATTGTTTATCATTTAGTTCCATTTTCTATAATATACACTTGCTGACTTTCTGTTTACTAAGTTCTATTGATCACTGAGAGAGGAATGTTGAAGTTTCCAACTATAATTATGAATTTGTGTATTTCTTATCTCAGTTCTGTGAGTTTTTGCTTCATGTATTTTCAAGCTTTGCTGTTTGGTATATACAGATTTAGGATTGTTGTGTCTTCTTGATGAAATGTATTAGGTATTGCCCCTTTTTATCCCTGGTAATTTTCTTTGCTCTGAAGTCTTACTTTGTCTGATATTACTATAGCCACTCTACCTTCATTCTGATTAATAATATACATCTTTTGAATATATATTTCTTCACTTTTAGCCCACTTATGTCATTATACTTGAAGTGAGTACAATTAACACACTTGTATTACTTATATACTTGTAGACAGTATATAATTGAGTCATGTTTTAAAATCCATTCTAAATATCTATCTTTTAATTAGTATGTTTGATTCATTTACATTTAATGTAATTACTGATGTTTTTATTTAAGCCTATTATTTTATTGTTTGTTTTCTGTTTGTCTCTGTATTTTTAGTTTCTATGTTTTCCCTTTGTTTGCTTTCTTTTTGTTTACTTAAATATTTTTTAGTTATTTATTTTACCTATTGCATTTTTGTTGACTGTCCCTTTGTGTAATTTTTAAGTAGTTGCTCTAGGGATTAAAATATATATTCTTAACTTTTTACAGTCAGTGTATATTTTACGACTTCAAGTGATATATTACCACCATATATGGGTTTCTTTACCCACCCTCATTTAGGTTGTGGTTGTCTTATTTGTTATATCAAAATACATTGAAAACTCCACTAGACGATGTTATCATTTTTGCTTTCTGCCATCAAATACATTTTAAAGAATTCAAGAGAAGAAGAACAGTCTATTATATTTGCCCAGGTATCTACCATTTCTGTTGCTCTTCATATCTTTTTGATATTCCAACTTTCCTTCTGATGTCATTTCCCATCTGCCTGAAGAACATTCTGTAACAATAGTGCTGGTGATAATGAAGCCTTCATTTTTCTTCACCTGGGAATGTGTTTATTTTATCTTCATTCCTGAAGGATATTTTTACTGAATATAGAATTGTAGTTTGACAGTTCTTTTCTTCTAGCACTTAAAAAATGTTCCATTTCCTTCTGTAAAATCTGTAGCTATTTGAATTATGTTGCCCTATAAGTAATGTGCTGTTTTTCTCTGGCTACTGTAAATATATTTTTCTTTAGTTTGCAGCAGTTAATAAGAATGTGTTTGGGCATGGATTTCTTTGGGTTTATTCTATTTGAGATTTCCTGGGATTCTTGAATCTGTAAGTTTCTGGTTTTCCCCAAATTTGAGAAATTTTCAGCCTTTTTTTGTTTGTTTGTTGTTGTTGTTGTTGTTTTTGAGATGAAGTCTCACTGTGTTGCCCAGGCTGGAATGTAATGGCACGATCTTTGCCCACTGTAACCACTGCCTCCTAGGTTCAAGCAATTCTCCCTGCCTCAGCCTCCCAAGTAGCTGGGATTACAGGCATCCGCCATGACACCTGGCTAATTTTTGTATTTTTTAGTAGAGGCAGGGTTTTGCCATGTTGGCCAGGTTGGCCTTGAACTCCTGACCTCAGGTGATCCACCCACCTCAGCCTGCCTCCCAAAGTGCTGGGATTACAGGTGTGAAACACCATGCCTGACCTCAGCCATTATTTCTTTGAATTTTTTAAAGTTCCACATTTTTTCTCATTTCTTTCTACCAATCCTATTACAAGCGTGTTAGACTTTTGGTATTTCCACATGGGTTCATAAACCTTTGTTCTCCTTTATTTTTCTATCTGTTTTCTCCGTATTGTTCAGGTTTCATAATTTCTATTGGTCTATATTGAAATTCACTCACTCTTCTTTGTTGTCTTCATTCTGCCATTGAGTCCATCCAGTGATGCCTTTATTTCAGTTACAGTATTTTTCACTTCTAAAATCCCCTTTTGATTCTTCCTTATATCTTCTATCTCTTTTCTAAGACTTTTTTTCATTTATTCCAAGAATGTCTACCCTTACATGTTGAAGTATTTTTATAATAGCTGCTTTAAATTCTGTGTCATCTCAGCATTGGCATGTTGATCATCTTTTTCCATACTAGTTGAAATGTTATCAATTCTTCATATGCGTTGAGTAATTATTGATTGTATCCAGGATATTTTGATGATTATAAGATCTAGATCTTATCTAAATCCTATAGAGAATATTGTTTTGTTTTGCTTGTTCTTAAAGTAGGGAATCGATCTGGCTGAGTTCAGGTCACAAGTCCCACTGGTCTTCTATGGATTATGGTTCCAATATCAGTTCTGTTTTCCAATACTTCAGATCTATCCCTTTGTACATGTACACGATCCAGTGACCAGTCTGAGACCTGGGCAGTGGTTTATTTTGTAGTTCAGTTATCTTAGTCTATGTATGTTATTTAGGGTAAGTTCTATTCTTGTATATCCCAGGGGTAAGTCTAGAAGTTCATAAACAACTTTATAGGGTTGCTTTTCCCAGGTCTTCCCACTTTCCAATACTTTCCTGTTCCCAGGAGCGCAATATTTTGGTTATCTGGTCAGAAAGCGGGGGCTCTACTTAGCCTGTTCTGCTATACTTCCCACAACTGTATCTGTGTCCAGGGAAAAGCAGTAGGATAACAGAGTGGAAAAATAAAAAGCATTGGGGGTTTTCTTCACTCTCTTGGGACAGCAGCTCCTCTGATCACAGGAAAGATTCTCCTGCCTCAGAGTTTTGGGCTCCTGTGAGCTCTTGTGCCCCTGTTACCACAGGATTGCCTGGGGCTGGGACACAAGAGAATGAAGAAAAGAAAAAGCAAAACAAAATAGGGGATTTCTTCACTCCTTCTAAGTATTAAGAGACTTCCTTTCTGCTCCCTCCTTCAAGCCACACTAGAGGGCTCCGCCTGGGCTCTCTGCACCAGTGCCCACTTCTGGGTTTTCAGACTGCACTGAATCCAGACCAGGTGATTCTGGAGGGGGGAAAAATGGCAACTCACCACCAGTTCAGTGGTACTTGAGTTCTGTCTTCTTTACCAATTTGCTGGCTACCCTTTGCTTTTCAGGGTCTTTAGGTAGCTATTTCATACATTCTTGTATAGGTTTTATAGCAACATTCACCGGGAATCAGGGTGGAGTGTGCTTACTCCATCTTGCCCTGAACTAGAACCCAATGTGTTTTATTTTATGCATTTAAAACATAACTCTGGCAAAAGATCCATAGACTTCATCAGCTGCCTAGGATGGTCCATGGCACAGAAAGAATGCTTAGCCAAAAGTAAGGAAGAGACATATCGACAATTACTTGCAAACCAGTACATGCTCAGGAGAAGTAGCAAGGATCTTTGGAAGCTCTTGAAGAGAGCTTGAAGAACACCTAGGCTAGTTTGGGTTCGGGAAGGCTTCCCAGTGAGCAGGCGAGGAAAAGTGTTCTCAGCAGGCAGAAAGTCATGCTCACAAGCCAGAGCATAGAAAATGTGAGTCATGGTCTGGGTGTGGTGGCTCGCCCCTATAATCCCAGCACTTTGGGAGGTCAAGGTGGGCAGAACACCTGAGGTCAGGAGTTCAAGACCAGCCTGGCCAACATGGTAAAACCCCATTCCTACTAAAAATTAAAAAAAAATTAGCTGGGCATGGTGGTACATACCTGTAATCCCAGCTACTCAGGAGGCTGAGGTACAAGAATCGCTTGAACCCAGGAGGCAGAATAGCCTGGGTGGCAGAGTGAGACTGCATCTCAAAAACAAAAACAAAAAAAAAAAAAAAAAGAAAAGAAAAGAAAAAAGAAAGTGTGGGTCATTGCAAGAAGTTCAGAATGGCCAGAATGTGAATTTCTATGGGCTCTTGAGGCCATGTAAAGAAGAGAATCACACTGTTTTATCAGATAGCATTGGTGAACTGTTACATTCAATGAAATTCTAAATGCACTGGAAGCTGTCATCTTGATGGTATCCTTCATCAGACCCAATTCCAGACTTCCGTCTCAGTTCTATACATAGACTCTGCTATGTAGGCATTTAACATGTGAATAAGGAATCCATTCATTTTGCATGCTTGGCAACAAACTGTTGTGGGTACATATACCATTGGATAGTTATTTTAAATTGCTATTTCAGAGATCAAAAATTCAACGAGGAGACAAAGCAAAATACCAAAATGAAGAATGCAAAAGAATGGAATAGCCAAAGGAAAAGATGTGTAATTCCACCTTTTTGTTATTATTATAAACTAGAACACCTGCAAATAACTGACATAATGCATTTCTCTGTGCTTTTGAAAAATTCAAATTTGTCAGAGCTTAAGGCAGAGCACAAGAATAAATACAATGAAATGGAAAAAACATGTTTAGAAATAAAAAAGAAACTAAATTCCCAAGAAGGTAAATCCAGCATGCTATAATACAATTCAAATCCCCATAGAGAAACACACAGAGGCCTGTTGTGAAAAATTCAGTGGTCTTGCCACAGAGACTATGAGCTGAAACTGACCACAGGCATAGAGCTCATCTCTTCACCATGAAATAGAAGAAAATATAAAGACCATGTATCCACACCACTATAGAATTGCTTACAAAAAAAAAAAAAAAAATGACTGACTAAGGATAAACTGAAAATAGGCAATAGAGATAGTAATAGTTCTTAATTTAGCATAAGAAAAAATTTGGGCTGGGCACAGTGGCTCACGCCTGTAATCCCAACTTTTTCGGAGGCCAAGGTAGATGGATATCTTGAGACCAGGAGTTCAAGACCAGGCTGGGTAACATAGTGAAACCCTCTTTCTACAAAAAGTTTAAAAATTAGCTGGGTGTGCAGGGTGTGCTCCTGTAGTCTCAGCTACTCAGGAAGCCAAGGTGGGAGAATCGCTTGAGCCTGAGAGACAGAGGTTGCAGTGAGCTGAGATTATACCACTGCACTACAGCCTGGGCAACAGAGTGAGACTCTATGTAAAAATAAATAAAAGAAAAAGAAAAAAATGTGATACCATCCTAGGCATCACAATTTGCTTGAAAATCAAAATGGTGAAAGAGAATACATTTGGGAAAGCTTCAATCAGGCACTCAACCTTTACTGGGCACCTGCTATAAGCCAAGCCTACACTAAGCTCTAGGAGTGTGTTATAGACTGAATTGTGTCTCCCTAAAATTCATTATGTTGAAGCCCTAACCCCTGGTACCTAAGAATGTGACCATATTTGGGGACAAGGTCTCTAAAAAGGCAATTATGGTTAAATGAGGTTGTTATGGTGGACCCTAATCCAATCTGATTGGTGTTTTATAAGAAAAAACTTGGCTGGGCGCAGTGGCTCACATTTGTAGTCCCAGCACTTTTGGAGGCCAAAGTAGGTGGATCACTTGAAGTCAGGAGTTTGAGACCACCCTGGTCAACACAGTGAAACCTCATCTCTACAAAAAATACAAAAAAATTAGCCAGGCATGGTGGCATGCACCTGTTGCCCCAGCTACTTGGGAGGCTGAAGCAGGGAAATCGCTTGAACCTGGGGGGAGGAGGTTGCAGTGAGCTGAGATTGCACCACTGCACTCCAGCCTGGGCAACAGGGCAACAAGAAGAAGAAGAAGGAGAAGAAGAAGAAGGAGGAGAAGAAGAAGAAGAAGGAGAAGAAGAAGAAGGAGGAGGAGGAGGAGGAGGAGAAGAAGAAGAAGAAGAAGCAGAAGAAGAAGAAGAAGAGGAAGAGGAGAAGGAGAGGAGGAAGAGGAAGGGGAAGGAGGTGGAGGAGGAGGAAGAAGAGGAAGAGGAGGAGGAGGAGGAGAAGAAAGGAGAAAGAAGAAGAGACAACTTGGACACAGCAGAAAGAGACATCAGGAGTGCAGCACTCAGAGGAAAGACCACACGAGGACACGTCAAGAAGACATGGCCAGGTGTGGTGGCTCACGTCTGTAATTACAGCACTTTGGGAGGCCGAGGCAGGCACACCATGAAGTCAGGAGATCAAGACCATCCTGGCCAACATGGCAAAACCTGGTCTCTACTAAAATACAAAAAAAATTAGCTGGGCATGGTGTCGTGCACCTGTAGTCCCAGCTACTTGGGAGGCTGAGGCAGGGGAATCACTTGAACCCAGGAGGCAGAGTTTGCAGTGAGCAAAAGATCACACCACTGCACACTGCACTCCAGCCTGGAGACATAACAAGACTCTGTCTCAAAGGTAAATAAATAAATAAGAAGGCAGCCATCTGCAAGCCAGGCAGAGAGGCCTCAGGAGAAACCAAACCTGCCAACACCTTGATCTGGACTGTCAGTGTCCAGGACTGTGAGAAAATAAATGTCTGTTGTTTAAGTCCCCACAGTCTGTGTGAGGTATCCTGTTATGGTAGCCTGAGCAGACTAAAACAGGTGCAAAGGTGGATGGAACTCACAGGCTTGTGAGGAAGTTGACCTGGAGACAAGCAGTGACAATAACCAGAACAGGCGGCAGAGTAATGAGCAAGCGGGGGTCCTTTAAGCAGCAGAGAGAACTGAGTCCAACAAATAACCAAGAGGGTCAAAGGATAAAGTTAACCTCAAAACTGTCTGTACTGCTACTCCCTCTAGAAGCTAAATTCATCCTGGGATCCATCAGATTGGAAACGCCATCTGGGGTCAGACTCAGAATCTGAAGCTGCACACTTACCAAAGTAGCATCCCCAACAAGGGATCTGGGATCCTGTTGCCATCCAGATGTAAACCATCCCTGAGCAATGAGCATGAAAAATGCAGAGTTCCATCCATCCTCTAGCCTTAACCCATCTCCTGATGGTACCCATAAACAAGCTGATCTGAATGATCAGAGAGAAACTGTCTCAGAACATGGAGCAAAAATTCAGTGAAGTGAAAATCATAAATAAAAATATAAGAGACAGGAATACAGCTTCAAGAATATTGGCTACTGGGAGAATATTGACTATTAAGTATTGAATACCAGGCGTTCCTGAAAAAAGGGTAGGGGAAGATATGGAGAAACAAACTTAAACAAATAGAAGAAAATGCTCCTTAATTGAATAAAAACCAATTTGGGGACCAGAATGTAAACTATAAGTACCAAGCAAGTGTAATAATAATAATTTGAAAAGCAAAAAAGAGAATCCCACTTGGACATAATCTGGTGAAATTCCCAAAATCCAGCCACCAGAGAAAGAGAATGAAACACAAGAATTCTGTTATAGGCCAGTTGTGATGGCTCATGACTGTAATCCCAGCACTTCAGGAGGCAGAGGATCATCTGAGTCCAGGAGTTTGAGACCAGCCTGGGCAACATAGTGAGACCTTGTCTCTACCAAAAAATAAAGACAAATTAGTCAGGCATGGTAGCCAGTGTCTGTAGTCCTAGCTACTCAGGAGGTTGAGGCGGGAGGATCACCTGAGTCCAGGAGGTCAAGGCTGCAGTAAGCCATGATTGTGCCACTGCACTCCACCTTAATCAACAGAGCAAGACCTTGTCAAAAAAAAAAAAGGAATTCTATTACCTAACTGAGCTCAAAAGCAAACAGAAAGCCCAGAAATAAAGGATAACACACAACAGTGAGCCATAGCTAAAGTCTCATAAACAGTCCAAGGCCCATCAAAGTCAAATATAGGTTTAGCCAGCTGAGTTGAGGTTCTGGGTCCACACAGGAAGAGCAGGCCAGACTGGGAACCAGAAGGAGCCACTGGCATAAAGATAGGAGTTACTCAGAGTGACTTTGCTCCTGAAACCGAACTAGAACTGTACCCACAGGCCCAGGAAGCTTGCCTCAGACCCAATCTGAACCTTGGGGGATAGCAAAAGAACTACCTGCAAGAACAACCCCCAAGTAATTACAATGAATGAATATATTATGGTTTCCTCTTGTCCCTGAATTCAGAACTGCCCCCACATTCATTACGGAGTGCAGCAGATCAAAACTGCATCTGCCCAAATCTTTTACCTAATTACCAAGTAGAACTGCACCCACTGGAGACAGTGGCATGGACTGTGCTCCCAACTCCCTTGGCATGGACTGTGGCATGGACTGTGCTCACTTGGAGGAATGTTTGTTGGAAAACATCAAAATCACACTGCAGCTGATTCTTGTCACCATTACTGTACCCTGCTGTGCTGCCCGAGGTCAAGTGCATTCTACAGGAAGCAGCACCCTTCTGAAAATGCCACTGTGGCGCCAGCTACATGGTGGACCTTGCAGATTTGAGAAACTGTCAGAAGGCAGACCGTAAGATAGTGAGGAAGGCCAGACTTTGGAGACACAAGAGCTGGGGGGATCTTCAAAAAGGATTGCGCTTCTTCAAACCCCAGTTTCCTCATCTGAAAACGGGTGTGATCACAACTACTTTTGAAGGTTATCATGCATTAGATAGAATAATACTATAACAAACAAATGAGTATTATGATGATGATGACATTTTTGGTATAAATCAATTACGAGATCGCGCCACTGCACTCCAGCCTGGGCGACAGAGCAAGACTCCGTCTCAAAAAAAAAAAAAAAAAATACCCCCAGTGGTTTGTTTTTATTTTTAGTGTCAATATGTTGCTGGAATTCCTGACAAAATTTGTAATTTATAGACAAAAGCTCAGTGCTTTGGGATGAGAAGAGGGGTCACCTGATGATGAGACAGCCCGGTGGAAGAGGGTCCCTGGAGAAACTCCAACTAGCCTCCCTACTGAGGTGCAGCCTCAGGAAGTTCACAACGTTTGCAGCTGGGAGAGCCTGAGCTTGGCCCCTCCTCTTCCTGCATAGAGCCTGGAATTTGAGCGGTGGCAGGAAAGCACTCTAGCAGGGACCCTGGCCTAGTAAGAGTCCCCGTTTCCCCCTTTGCTTCCTTTTCACTCAATAAGATCTTGTCTTACTCACCATTCAAATCATCCGCGAGCCTGAATTTTTGAAGAACCCCACCTTTAACTGAACTGAAGAAAAATCCTGCAACATTTTTGGCGCCCAACGTGGGGCTAGAGAAGCAGTGAGTGAAATGGGGACTCAAAACCTCTCATTGTTGCTTCTAAGCCTTTTCCACGCCCCCCACCCCTTCTTCCCCGTCATTCCTGGGCCTTTTCATGGCCTTTTCCTTCCTTTTCAGGACCTACCACTGAGCAGCAGCTCCCTACACTGCCAGGGCTGGAAAGTATGGCCCTAAGGTCCCACACAGCCGGCTGGCTGGTTCCCAGCCACATGCTGCTGCCATAGCCTTCCCTTTCCATGGTCAAGGGGTTTAACCCTATTGGACAGTAATTAAGCTTAAACTTGTCTTCCTGGTGGAGGAACCACTTCCATAAGAATAAGAGGTTCTTCCCCAGGCATTTTTAAACTGTTTTTGTTTTTTTTTTTCTTTCCACTTATCTACCTGGTCAACAAGTTAACCTTTAAAGGTTTTTTTCTTTTAGAAGACACTTTACTAGTCCAGGTTCCCTGCGACTACAGCTGTTTGTATTTTCTGTAAAGTTTTAATTGTGAAAAAGGATTTGTGGGGCTAGTCTTGGGCTAAGGTCAATCCGGTGTGCTTTACATGTCTGTATGGTTTATGTTGCAAGCCTCCATCTTGCTTTACATCCTGGCGGCATAGCTGGTAATTGCTTGGCGAGGCTTTGGCAATCCTGCCTGAGGGGATCAGCCCACTCAGGTTTGATACCTGCATGTTTTCCTAGCCCTGTCTTTTAAAGGTCCCCACCCAGCAACTGGGTTCTCTTCTGCCTGTCTGTATGTGTACTGTGTGTGATGCCTGGAAAAAGAGTTCTTGGATCTAAAATGTTTTAAAGGGAAGTTAAAAACTGTGGTATCTTTCAGTTCACGTGACTTTAATCATTAAGAAATAAAAAAAGCTCTAAAGACTATTGGTAAAATGCAGGTCAGATGCAAGGTTTGCTAATTGTTTTGAGGTTACAAAATGCTTTCGGGGTTTTGAGAACTATTCGACTTGTCAGCTTCACAACTGATAGGGACTGGGGACATATGGAACTAACTACACCCTTAATTATGCTGGAGTCAAACCTTGGCTGCACTTAACACACAAATAAAGCAACTTACCAAATTTACCTTAAAGTTAAAAATTGCTAGGAGTTAATTGAAACTACTAGAAATAGATTTACATGCAAAGTGTGTAAGAACAGTAAAATGTGTTTTTTTGGTAACAAGTTATAAGAAGACATGGAAATGTAAACCTTTACCTAGGGTTTAAAGACTGTTTTGACTTAAATAAGGAAGAAACTGAAGGTTCGAAGAAGTGGTGGAAGAATTGTGGAAATTAATCTTGCATAAGAGGATCTCTATGCAAACATATTAGCTAAATTCAAAAGAGTATCATATGTGTAAAAAGTAAAGGTTCCTCTTCAAAAACTTTCCTCCCGATCTAATTAGGAAAAAATAGTAACTTCTCTTAAAAGCAAAATTTAGGCCAGGAGCAGTGGCTTACAGCTGTAATCCCAGCACTTTGGGAGGCTGAGGCGGGTGGATCATGAGATCAGGAGATTGAGACCATCCTGGCTAACACGGTGAAACCCCGTCTCTACTAAAAACATACAAAAAATTAGCCGGGCGAGGTGGTGGGCGCCTGTAGTCCCAGCTACTACTCAGGAGGCTGAGGGAGGAGAATGGCATGAACCTGGGAGGCGGAGCTTGTAGTGAGCCGAGATCATGCCACCGCACTCCAGCCTGGGTGACAGAGCGAGACTCCGTCTCAAAAAAAAAAAAAAAAAAGCAAAATGTATTCAAAGACTTGTGCTAACATTCTTAAATAGCTGCTAGCCACAATAAAAAAATCAATATACTTTATGTTCTTAGGTCTCACAATTTAGCCTAAATATTTGCCTGGCATGCTTATACTGGTCCAAGCAAGCATTAGGTCATAGCCTGTCCCTATTCCTTATTTAAAGGTGTTTTTACCTTTCTCAGCATTCCACAACTTACTTCCTCCTTTCTTTGTTCTCCTCTGCCTTTGCTTCTTTCAAAAAGTTCTAAGTTGCTAGCCAATCAGGACAAATACAAAACGTAAGGTCCAGTTGCAGCCAGTGAAAACCAGACATAGCAGTAGGGTGGACGTGTCAGGTTATAAATGACCCTGTCTCCTTTGTTTGATATACTCTCATGGCAAAATTGCTGGCAAGTGTACCCTTTCTGCAAAAAATATAAAAATAGTCTTGCTGAGAAAATTAAATTTATGTTCAAGTGCTATTTCTTTATGGCACCGGGGAACAAACATTTCAAACATATGGTTTTTCTGTAAATTGAGCATTGAAATAAAAACACAACAAGGAATTCTTAAAATTCTAATCTGCTATTTGGCAAAATTTATAAAGGTTTATAAAAGCTTTTTGTTTCTTTAAATTTCTAAGTCATCATTTTGGCAAAATAAATAACTTATGGTAATCTGGAACTCTATTTCATAATAGCAAATGTTTTAAACCTTGAACATTTACTAGCCTTCCCAAAATCAAACTTTAGTTTCAAAATTGTCTTTCCTGACATCTGGCTTTTTGAATACTTCAGATGTCCCCTGGAGTGTCCAGAAAAGAGAGGTAAACAGGATTATTTGACATGTTTAGGTGCATGGGATTGCCAAAATGATGCTCAATCTTTTTTAGGTTATATCTTGGAAAATAATGCTAATATATGTTCCAAAATTGTATGGGATTTCTAAAATTCTAATGTCTGAGTATATGCTATCAATCACAATTAAGGTTTTTATGTTATTGTAAACCACGGAGACAACCAAACTTCTTTGTCAATTGTGTTTCTAACTGTAACTACTCTGGACATTTTGCTGTTCATAGACAATTGTTGTCTTGTTTTAATCCTTTTCAAAAGATGGTTTATAACAGGCTACAAGACTCTGACAGGTGCTTTCAGATACAATTTCTGATTGTATTTGAGATGATCAGATTTCTGATAACTTTGGAGATTGTGACTTTGGAATAAAGGAAAACGTACAGGACTCATAAAAAGCAGAAATGTTCACAAATATCAAGCAAAACTGGAGTTAACTAAATGAGCTGAGCTCAGAAGCTGAGGCAAACTTTTTGACTTTTTCTTGGAATATTGCTGATCCTTGTTTTGTTTTTCATAGTCAAGGAAACTTGTTTTGAACTATTTATGGCCTTTAGTAATTGAGTAATGTATACTCCTATGAACAAAAATGTGGAGCATGTTTGTTTCTCTCTGCCTGGTTCCTGTAGAATTTGGAAACTATCTGTGAGTATTCTTATGGCAATGTAGTTATTTGCATCAATGCAATAGGAATCCATTTTTCTTTTGCAACAGGACACAATTGGAGAAAGCGATTATTTTACCAAGGCTCTGACTGGAAGGGTATGCTTCCCTTTAAGGAGTCAATCTCAATCTGCAGAGCTGATAAAAGCCCCATGGGGGAAACTGGCCTCATACCCTCATCTATGCAGTCTCTGTACAGGGTTCCTGACCTGTGGTCAGTAAAGAATGTCACTTTCTAACAGGTCTAGGAGCTCCAAGTTTATCTTGGGACTTTAAGAGGAGAGAATCACCCAACTCACAGGTGTTTGAGGATACAAAGTTGGGCTCAGCTTTAAAAGGTCTTATCTGAGACTTCTTGTGGAACAAACTTCCATCAAAGCCAATCCAAAAGGCCTATGTAGAGATAATTATTCTTGCTGCACTTTACCCAAATAATCAAGCCAAGAATAGACTAAACTTCTTTTGCAAACCATTCAGTCCTATGATAATTTGATTTTTTAAACAAACATGAGGACTGGAGAGAGAGAAATCATGTTTCCAAACTTATATTTGTCATTAAATTCTAAACTCACTAGTTGTTTTTATGTTTTTGCCTACATTTTAGACTAACCCTGCTTCTCCAACCAGCAATCTCCAGCTGCAGCTCAGAAAGAACAAGAGGGATGGGTAATGTAAAAATCTGGATCAATATTCTAGTTCTGAGTAATCATCCTGCAAATCCTGCCAGGTGATGGCAATAAATAGGATGACCATCACCCAGAGGCTTTTCGGGGGGAAAGTAAAGCCAAGGGAGCTAACCAAAGCCAAGTGGCATGCACCCAAATCCCAGAAAGCATAACTATAGCTACCAGTTATCTGGGTGTGTCACAGGACATCCTTTCCTCTCTCTTGTTGGAGGACTCAGTTCCACATCTTCACCTTAGCATTCAGCTTATGATAAGAAGTCCATGCAACCGCCCAGAGACATATTTTTATCCCAAACTCAATTCCAAGCTTTGGGTCAAAGTCCTACGAAAGAAAACTGGACCTGAGAGATCCAGATGCAGACAAAAACAGAAGTTAAAAGGCACAGCACAGGTGAGGGTGCCTGATTCCTGCCGATTAAGCCAAGCCCGAGTTTCCTATTTCATGGATAAAGGCCACATTAATATCCATGGCATAAATGAGGTCCAGGGAACTCCAAGGTTACTGACAGTAGGTGGGAAAGAGACATAGGCGAGAGCAGATAGTTTCTATTCTCTAGGCCCTCCCTGCTTCATGGGTGCAAGTCGCTTTGGCACTCATGGCAAGGTCACCAGGACTTGGGGAATGCAAGGATGGAAGATGAGAGAGGACGCTCTTCCCCTTCTCCCTCAAGTACCCCGGGTATCTGTTAGGAAGAGAAGGGAATCAGGGATACCTGCTCCCCTCTTTCTAGATAAGTTGCCATTCATCTTCAGTCTGTACCCCTTTAGAATGCATCCTGAACCCCTGGGACTCGTTTGAAAAAATGCCATCTTTTTTTCCTTTCTTTTCCTCTGTCCTCTCTTCACTGATAGGTAATTGTGTCTCTGTACTACAGGACACTCCCCTCAGATGCATCCTCCAAACTGGAAAGAGTGAATTTCCCAAACCTTAAACTGGCTGGCTTAGGACTGGGTTCAGGAGAAGGAAACCCAGAAGCGCAACCTGCTGGCAAAAGGGTAAAGTTTTCTTAACCAGTTGGGCTTTGGGCCTCCCTCTCCCTGTGCAAACTGGTAAAAGGCCTTGGAATTTCTGAGCTGTCCTTACCCCTCCATTTGTTTCGTATTGGTACATGTTTTTTAATAACCCCATTTTGTCTCTTCTTGCCTTCAGGCCATCAAACTCCAAGCGGTCATGCAACTGGAGCCTCTGACAATAGCCCCTTCTGCCAGGCACCCTTACATAGGCCTCTGAGGGAGCTCCGATTGCTGTTTCTCCAAAACGGCACCCCCTGTCAGCAGGAAGCAGATCAGTCTTCGTCCTTATCCTAAACCTAAGAGCAATTAGATGTACTTCTTTTTTTTTTTTTGAGATGGAGTCTCGCTGCATTGCCCAGGCTGGAGTGCAGTGGCACAGTCTCAGCTCACCACAACCTCCGCCTCCCAGGTTCAAGCAATTCTCCTGCCTCAGCCTCCCAAGTAGCTGGGATTACAGGCATGTGCCACCATGCCCAGCTAATTTTTGTATGTTTAGTAGAGACAGGGTTTCACCATGTTGGCCAGGATGGTCTCTATCTCTTGACCTCATGATCCACCTGCCTTGGCCTCCCAAAGTGCTGGGATTACAGGCGTAAGCCACCACGCCTGGCCATCTGCTTCCCTTTTTTATTTTTTATTTTATTTTATTTTTTTTTAAAAAAACTATCTTACAGATTAGATATGGCTGCTTCTCTTTTATTTGTACAAATTGAAACAGAAGCAATAGGGTGTGATCAAAGCCTTTCCCCTAAATTGTAGGAATTTCGGGCAAGGCATGTGCCCTCCCCTGTGATTCCATTTTCCTTACTAGAAATAACAATAGAGGCATCAGCCCCTTATTTAAATACCTACTCAGCCCAGCTCTGTCGTAAGAAAACACAGTAGAAAATGGTGGCCAGGTGTGGTGGCTCACGCCTGTAATCCGAGCACTTTGGGAGGTCGAGGCAGGCGGATCATCTGAGGTCAGGAGTTCGAGACCATCCTGACCAATCTGGCGAAATCCTGTCTCTACTAAAAATATAAAAATTAGCCAGGCATAGTGGTGGACACCTGTAGTCCCAACTACTCGGGAGGCTGAAGCAGGAGAACTACTTGAACCTGGGAGGCCGAGGTTGCAGTGAGCCAAGATCCTGCCACTGCACTCCAGCCTGGGAGACAGAGTGAGACTCTATCTCAAAAAAATAATAATAATAAAAATAAAAATAAAGAAAAAGAAAATGGTAAGAAATGTAGATTCACACCTAAGAATGAAAACTTTAAATGTAACAAGACTTCGTGTAAAATACAACCAGATCTTTTACAAGCCTGTTTGAGCAAGTAAGGAACACACTTGATTCCAAAGACGGAGGTTTTCCTTGTCATCTTTCCAGAGCAAGAAAGCAAAGACCAGGGTGATGAATAAGTAACTGGGAGCCACAGTGGCTGTAACCAAAGCTAGAATTAAACGATGTTTTCAGTTGGTTTGAATAGAAAGGCGGAGGTGCAAACTGAATAGTGTACTCAGTTTCTTTTCAGAAGCCCAAGCGACCGCGCTCTGCGGCACATGGCGGCCTTGGAGAGAACTATGAGCAATGGAGGAAATGGACTTCGCGTGTGATGCCAGGGGTTGGCCATACTTTGAATCTTGTATCCGCTTCTGTTGCATTGACAGCATTCACATGGAGAGTCCTTTCAAACCTAAAATGTAATTCTGTTGGTCACAGGCACAAAATCATCATGCTACATCTTTTTTTTTCCACAATCAACTAGGGGGGCAGAGCGGGGGAATATTCTTTTATGTGTTTCTTCCCCTATGCAATTCAAAATGCAAGGCAGTAGAATAATAAAATTAAATGCGCCATAATGGAAAAAACCAATTCCACTATAAAAAAGCTTTATTGCTCCATCTGAGAGAGAAGAAAGGGAGCTGGATAGTGTGTGCCTCTTCTCTTTCAAAACCAAACTGTAATAAAAGGCAAACAGGCTCAAAACGCAACAGATAAAACTGGAATTTGCAGCTGTGATCGAGAGACACAGTGAAGCAGGCCTCACACAAAGCGCGCAGCACACGGCGTTTTGTTTTATTCAGGAGACGCCTCTGAGAAGCTCAGGCCCCTTGAGTAGGGGCCCCAAGCCCTCCGCAGTAGAGACCAGCAGGCAGCTGAGTTTTGGACAGATTAGCAGCCCCAGCGTGGGAGACAGGAGTGGAGTTAAACCATCTGCAGATCATGGACCACCAGCAAAATAAGCCCTCCAGGCACACAGGCTGCAGGCACCGCTGTTGCGTTCTATGGCTTGGGCAGGTGCGTCAGCCGCCTCCAACTTTCAGCAGCGGCGGGCGGGTGAGGCAGGGGAGGCCACTTCCTCCCTTTTTTCTTCCCGAGAAAAGCCTAACAGGGGACGTCCCTGCCCTACAAGCGGGTGTCTGAGGCTGCCCTCCCTGTGCCTTTGGGCTTGGGCAGGGTAGGCTGCGACCTCACTCAGGCACTCAGACCTCCTGTTGATGTCACCAGATAATTTTCACGGTGGATGGATGGGTCTCTCATGGCCTCCTCCCTTCATGCCTCTCATCCTAGAAATCGTTTGGCTTGGTCCAAAATGTTGGCCCTGGCGTGGCGGGGATGGCTTGATCCCAGGAGTTCAAGACCAACCTGGACAATGTGGTGAAACCCCGTTTCTACAAAAAAATTTTTTAAATCAGTCAGGCGTGATGGCAGGTGCCTGTAGTCCCAGCTGCTTGGGAGGCTGAGGTGGGAGGATCACTTGAACCCAGGAGGCTGAGGCTGCAGTGAGCCATGAACGTGCCACTGCACTCCAGGCTGGGCAACAGAGTGCGTCCTTGTCTCAAAAAACAAAACAAAAATCAACTCTGTCCTAGACCCTCATTCTCTGTATAGATCTGTAACATGCACCCCACCCCGCACTCCTTCCCCCCATTCTGTTTAAAAAAGACTTTCGCTGACACCCTTTTCCCTCCCGGGGCCCCTCCACCCTCTGGCCATGGCTGAGGCCTGGTTCTGCCCCAAGCCCTCCACTTCCCTCCAGGCAGCCCAGAGCAGCTGCTACTGTTCCCACCCCAGGGCCTGTCACCGTCAGGGAGGAGCTGAGCGCCCCCACAGGTGGCTCCTTTGACTCCCAGCCACTCTCTGCCTTAACTCCTCTGCTCCAGTGAGCTTCCCACCCCGCTTCAGCCACCTTCTCCCGCAGCTGCACCAGAATTTGTCTCTCCCTGAATTCCTTCCCCTCTGAAATCTGATTCTCCAGTTTGACCCTGGCATCCACCAGGGCTCTTGTTTCAGAACCCCAGTCACAACAGGAGCCAGAATTCCCTCTTTCCAGGCTGGGCATGATGGCTCACACCTGTAATCCCAGGACTTTGGGAGGCCCAGGTGGGTGCATCACCTGTGGTCAGGAGTTTGAGACCAGCCTGGCCAACATAACAAAACCCCGTCTCTACTAAAAATACAAAAATTAGCCAGGCGTGGTGACATGTGCCTGTAATCCCAGCTACTCAGGAGGCTGAGACATAAGAATCGCTTGAACTCAGGAGGTGGAAGTTGCAGTCATGCCACTGCACTCCAGCCTGGGCAGCAGAGCGAGATTCTGTCTCGAAAAACAACAAAGAAGAATTCCCTCTTTCCCACCCTGGCTTCCCAGGGTGGCTTCACCCACAACCCACCAGGCAGACCTTGCTTAGCTAGCTGTTAAGGTTGGAAAAAAATCCAATTAGCTCTTGCTCACCAAGGGGTTAACTAGTCATGGGTCACCTGAGGACTGATGCATCTTCCTGCTTCAAGGAATGACCATATATTCATCTCAGGCAGAGGAGAATCAACGTCACACTCTTAAAGTTATTGCCCTAATGTCTCCTCTCCTTCCTGTCAAAGTATTAAGTTTCAAAATCTAAACACGTGACTCTCACACAAATATAAAATGAACACTGAACTTGTTAATGAGCAAGCCAATAGGATAGTAAAGAGGAATCAAAGAGCACTTGTGTAATGGAATTCATAAGCATTTAAGAACAAAACAGAATGCGAGAAGGACTGCTAGGTTAGATACAAAACCAGGCCAGGCACAGTGGCTCACACCTGTAATCCCAGCACTTTGGGAGGCTGAGGTGGGTAGATCACTTGAGCCTAGGAGTTCAAGACCAACCTGGGAAGCAAGGCAAAACGCCGTCTCTACCAAAAAAAAAAAAAAAAAAAAATTAGCTGGGTGTAGGTGGCGAGCAGCCTTGGGTCTTAGCTACTTGGGATGCTGAGTGTGGACGATCACTTGAGCCTGGGAGGTGGAGGCTGGAGTTAACTGTGATTGCACCACTGCACTCCAGCCTGGGTGATACAGCAAAGCCATGACTCAAACACAGACACACACACACACACACAAACTGGTTAATGTCCTACGCAGGAATAAGACCACAACCTTTCTGGTTATCTTTTCTAAGAAACAGAAATTAACAAGTTAACGTGTGACTTCACTGTGTTTAGGCTTATCATCTAGTAAACAGTAAAGTTAAACACAGGTATACTCTCCCTCAAAATAAAGTAACTCCTGGGTCAGCCTGTCAAACAATGTCCCAGCACAACATTGAGAGGACATGCCCCTTTCTGCTTTGCCTTAGTTCTAAGTTTTGGATAATTTTTCCTAACAATTCCTCAAGAGAGAAAATTCTTCATTAGTTATCTCAAAATCCCCAAATATTACTTCAAGAAGAAGAAGGAGAAGGAGAAGAAGAAGAAAACCATAAGTGCATCACTCACACCCCATTGGGTTCTTTTTATTTTATTATTTGTTTGTTTTTGAGATGGAATCTTACTCCGTCGCCCAGGCTGGAGTGCAGTGGTGCAATCTCGGCTCATTGCAAGTTCTGCCTCCCAGGTTCACTCCATTCTCCTGCCTCAGCCTCCCGAGTAGCTGGGACTACAGGCGCCCACCACCACGCCCGGCTAATTTTTTTTTTTTTTTTGTACTTTTAGTAGAGACGGGGTTTCACCATGTTAGCAAGGAAGGTCTCGATCTCCTGACCTTGTGATCTGCCCGCCTCAGCCTCCCAAAGTGCTGGGATTACAGGAGCCAGCCACGGCGCCCAGGCCCCATCGGGTTCTTGATGACCAAAAAGTAACTATTGCCCGATAGGATCTCAGACATGGCCCGACAGTAGGAATGGTATTTTGGCAGCTCTCCAATCACACAGATGGCCACCAGCTCTCCCAGGACTGGGCCTGGCCAAAAATAGAGACATTGAGTTCCAGGACAGGTCATTCAGGAATGGATTAGGTACGTTTACACCTTCGTCAAGATATCATAGGTCTGGAACTTGAAGGAACCTTCTGGCCAGCCTGCCTCAGGAAAATACCCCTTGATCTTCTATGACAGATGAGGCCTCCTCTTTTGAGTCCTCCTAGACTGAGGGAGCCCAGTGTTCATCAATAGCCAGTGTGTCATCAGCCTCCTTGGCAGGGATCGCTCTTAAGCTCTCCCTTTATGAATTTAGGGCCATTTCTGCTTGTTCTGTCCTCTATGAAAATGGCTAACAATTGGTCAATGTCCTCACCTAAAACCTCTTGACTAACTTAAAGACCATTTTTAAGCCATCATTTTCTGTTAGGCTAAACAATCCAAACTGTTACCATCTTAATTCTATTATTAGTTATGCTTTGCTGAGAACCTTTCCGTTCAGGTCTCTCCTAAGAACAGAAAGAATATAATAAGGCCCAGGGACAATGACTTCGTAAACCAGGTTGACGATCTTCCAAATCAAATTAGCTTTCTCTAAATAAAAGCCTGGCATTTCTCTCATGTTTACAACCTAGGGAAGTTTGCTGTGATCACCGTTTAGGTTGTTTCTTATATTATTTTGCTAGTCCTGTCTTTCTTGACTGTCATTGGAAATTTTTTTAATAGGCTTTTTAACACAGGGTCCTTGGTTTTAAAAATTAGGAATTGGAGTTAAAAAGAAGAAAATAAAGTCCTTATCATCACACTCAGAGATAACAACAGCTCATATGTTGGTGCTCAGCATTTAAGTCTTTTTTTTTCCCCAGACAATTTTCTTTTCTTTTCTTTTGAGTTTTGCTCTTGCTGCCCAGGCTGGTGTGCAGTGGCGTGATCTCAGCTCACTACAACCTCCGACTCTTTGGGTTCAAGTGATTCTCATGCCTCAGTCTCCTGAGTAGCTGGGATTACAGGCGTGTGCCACCACGCCCAGCTAATTTTTGTATTTTTAGTAGAGACAGGGCTTCACCATGTTGGCCAGGCTGGTCACGAACTCTTGATGTCAGGTGATCACCCACCTCAGCCTCCCAAAGTGCTGGAATTAGAGGCGTGAACCACCGTGCCCTGCCAATTTTCTTTTAAGAAGAGAACAGGCTGTACTGACCTGCTCTGTAACCTACTTTTTCACATGGTAACATGGAACATGGGTGGACAACTAGTGCCCCACACCCTCCCCCAGCTCAGGGTGGCCTCACCCCTCACAGCATCTGACTGTCACCATTGTCACAAACCCAATTCAACACAAAAGCAGCTCCTACGTCAGAACCAGTCCTCGCAGCGGTTCCGATAGGCCTAGGAGGCAAAATGAAATGGATCTACCCACACTGATTCATTTACCCTGAAGAGAATCAGCTCAGCAAGTGGGAGAACAACACAGCCACAAGCACACAACAGTGCTCAGACAGGAAGGCTTGGGTTGAGATGTATATATACATTTTAATTTCTCAATTGAGAAGTACAAATTGTGTATATGTATGGTGTATAGCTTGATGTTCTGATATATGCGTATATCGTGGAATGGCTAAATCAAGCTATTTAACACATACATAACTTCCCATAATTTTTATGGTGAGAACACTTAACATCTACTCTCTTAGCAATTTTCAATATACAATATATTATTATTGACTCTAGTCACCATGCTGTATGACAGATCTCTTGAGCTTCGTCCCCCGTCTAACTAAAGCTTTGTGTACTTTGACCAGTATCTCCCCATTCTCCCCATTGACATAATTTTGAGCATGGAAACATCATTAGATTGTCACCAATTTGGAAGAAAACCAGCCAGCGTGAGGGTCATCTACAAGGAAGGACTGGGTTGGCCCTAAGCACGCCATTCCGGGCCACCAAACTGCTCCTTCGGTTACCACACTGGTGCCCACATTACAGCCCTGATGTAGACAGCTTGGTAAACCCACCGTGGGGCACACGGCACCCCAAGGAAGTTCCCTTTGTGGGGCAAAGCACGAGGCAGGGGAGTCCCAGGGGCGTGGGGGGCGCTTTCGGGACAAAGCTTGGCTTCTCTTTGTTAACCGTTATTTCATTAAAGAGACGGAGAGGAAATGACAGGAATTGCAGCTAACTCTTCTGAGTTTGTTTTGTTTTGTTTGTTTGAGACGGGGTCTCGCTCTGTCACCCAGGCTGGAGTGCAATGGCGAGATCTTGGCTCACTGCAACCTCCTTCATCTCCCGGGTTCAAACGATTCTCCTGCCTCAGCTTCCCGAGTAGCTGGGATTACAGGTGCATGCCACCACGCCCAGTTAATTTTTGTATTTTTAGTAGAGACGGGTTTCAACATGTTGCCCAGGCTGGATTCGAACTCCTGACCTCAAGTAATCCACCTGCCTTAGCCTCCCAAAGTTACAGGCGTGAGCCACTGCACCTGGCCTCTTTTGAGTTTTTTCCCAGGAAAAATCAACAGTGTCTTCCTGGTGGGAATGACCATCAAACTGCATGACCAATTTGTTGATGCAGCAGGGTGAGGGAAATTTGTGGGGCGAAGCCCCCAGCGGATCCGAGGGGACCGGACCTTGGGCACAGGAGATGGGAGCACCCCTCCCCCGACCCCCACCTCAGTGAGACGCAGCATCAGGAACATTCACCAGAGCGGGGCTGGAGGGCGCAGTCACAGACACAGGACAGCGGAAGCGGTTCAAACATTCGTGGAATATTTCTTCTGATTCCTCCATTTTTTCAGTAAAATAGGGAACAAAGCCAATCAGCAGAGGTAAAATGAGGGCCCAAAGTGCTGGAAGGTTGAGAAGGGAAAGAAGGACCTAGTTCCCTGGGAAGGTAGAGGTCTGGGGAGCCGTGTGCCCCCAGGAGCACCACAGGCCCCTGTGTGGCTGTGGTCATGAGACCAGTCAGCAGAGATGTGCTTTTCCCCAGGCACATCCAGCCCATAGGTGCAGGCTGTGGTCGAGTCTGAATATCAAGAGAGGCCCAGAAAGTTGATTGCAGCGGTAGACTTGAAATGTAAGGAGGGTGGGAGGGCAGTGAGGGCATGAGGAGAGACAATGGATAGCCACTGGGATGAGTGGGGCCCCTGTGGGGTTGAGGGAATGGGGTTGGAGTCAGGGTATAAGAGGGAGTGAGGAAGGAGGAAGAGCGGGATGTTAGAAATTAGGACTCCGGATAATGCCGTTTCTGGCCATGACAGGGCCTGAGGTGTAACCCAGGAGTGGCTGACTAATGGTGGATGGATGGCAGGGTGGTAGGGAGGAGATTGGGTAGCCAGGAGGCCAGGCTTTTGGAAAGGATCACCTAAGTCACCCAGGGTCATGTGAGATTGGATTGGAGACAGTAACGGTGGCTGGGAGCTGAAGCCTTCAAGGAACACAGGAGGTGGCCTGGGGAACCACAGATGACTGAACCCCCGATGGTTTAGCCCAATGGCATAAGATTCATGTCTAAGGGTTTAGAAGGGCAAGGGGGCAATGGTCTGGAAGGAACAAAGAGGATTGGAGATGCCTGCTCTACCTCTTGGCATCGCAGGGAGAAAAGAGCCACTCCTGAGAGGGCTATGGGGGAAGCAGGGGCTTTAAGGGGCCCCAGTTTTTCATTGGAGCAACAAGCAGGAAATGTTTACAGAAGAGGTGGTGACCAGAGACCACTGATGACTGTGACTTCCAGGGGCACTGAGAACAGGTTTCAGGATTGGAGAGGAAGTTGAGTCAAAGGAAGGAATGTATGAAGCTGAGTGGAGACTGGGTCGCTAAGGGTGAGGGATCGTCTGGAGGGCTTGGGATTCTCACGGTGACTGTCATCAACAAGAATAAAGGGCATCGTAATATTAGTCCCAAAGTTCCCAAGGTAGTTAGTAGAGCCAGGCTCTGAGGGTCAGGAGGTGGGAAGCAGGGGTCTGTTAGAGGGAAGCAGAAGTGCAAGGGGAAGCATGGAGAATTCATGGTGGTGGTCTTTTTTTTTGGGGGGGGGACAGAGTATTGCTCTCGTCGCCCAGGCTGGAGTGTAATGGCATAATCTCAGCTCACTGCAACCTCCGCCTCCCGGGTACAAGCAATTATCCTGCCTCAGCCTCCTGAGTAGCTGAGATTACAGGCACCTGCCACCATATCTGGCTAAGTTTTGTACTTTTCAGTAGAGTCGGGGTTTCTCCACGTTGGCCAGGCTGGTCTAGAACTCCTGATCTCAGGTGACCAGCCCGCCTCCCAAAGTGCTGAGATTACAGGCGTGAGCCACCGCACCCGGCCTCATGGTAGTGGTCTTAAACCCTCTCTGAACTGCACTTGTATAGTAAGCATTGCTTTTCTGTTTTCTTAGGTCAGAAAAATGACAAACAATCCAGGAAGGAAATCAGCAAATTATTATGTTTATAAAATATTATAAACAGGCAATTAACAGGGAGAAAAACTCAGAATGACCGTTCCCATGAAAGTTCATGCTTATTAATAATAGAGAAAATATAACTTTAAAGAGACACTTGTTGACACTTATTAGACTGGCAAGGCTTTAAAAAACATAATACCACATAGTGGGAGGTACTTGAAAACAGAAATCTTAAATCTTGCTGATGGGTGTGTAAACCGATGCAATGGCTTTGGAGAGAAATTTGTTAATAACGGAGGTGAAAATGAAAATACCTAACAAACCAGTTCTTCCCTTCTCTAGCCAGCAGTTCTTCTCAGTTCGCACACTCACATATATGCTCCGGGAGGTAGCTAACTAGCAGTAAGTCCATGGCAGCATTGCTTGAAACTGTCAAATTGGAAATGCCCACAAATAGACAAGTGGACAAATTGGGATATAGTCACACATGGCAAACTATATGACAGGAGAAATCAGTGAACTAGGCCAACAAGTATCCACATGATAGATCTCAAAATGAGTGAAGGAATGAAAAAAACAAAGCCTATTACTGAAGCTTGCATACCACGAATAAAAATCCACAAAACAATAATGAGTTGTAGCTGCATATATATGTATCAAAAATATAAAATACGGATATAAATGATACGCACTGACTGATAATGGTTTGGGTCTGTGTCCCTGCCCAAATCTCATGCTGAATTGTAATCTCCAGTGTTGGAGGAGGGGCCTGATGGGAGGTGATTGGATCATGGGGGCAGTTTCTTGTGGTTTAACACCATCCCCCTAATTGTTGTCATGGCAATAGTGTTACCGTGAGATCTGGTTGTTTAAAAGTGTATATAGTCCCTCCCTGCTTTCTCTCTTCCTTCTGCTCCAGCCATGTAAGACATACCTCCTTCCACTTCTCCTTCTGCCATGATTGTAAGTCTCCTGTGGCCTCCCCCAAAAGCTGAGCAAATGCCGGCACCACACTTCCCATACAGCCTGCAGATCCATAAGCCAATTAAACCTCTTTTCTTTATAAATTACCCAGTCTCGGGTATTTCTTCACAGCAGTGCAAGAACAGACTATTACACTGACTTTAGACATGGCTACCTCTTGAGGGAAGGAATAGGATAAGAGGGGGTACAAAGAATTTCAACTATATCTAATATTTTCTTTAAAATAAAAGCTCTGAAAGATATACAGCAAAAATACAGTATCTATTAAATCTGAGTGGTAAGTTCCACAAATTTGTTACATTAACTTGTTATTTTTAGGTATGTTTGGATTTTTACAAACATAGGTTTCTATTTTCTCAATCCATGTGCCAGTTTTAGGAAAGGAAAGGGAGTATGAATAGCGCTACAAGGTGGGGACACTCACTGTTACAGCGTCATGCTTACCAGAACAGAGCTTTAACCCCAAAACCATTTCTTTATGGCTAGGCAGTTAACAGAGATTTCTTTAGCATTTTACTTAGCCACATTTATAAATAACTTCTTCATATTATTTTTAGATCTGGTAAGGTATATGGAAGAGGAACAAGCTTTTAAAACATGTTTTAACTGCTAACTTTATAAAATCAGCGCCTTTAAAATCGCTTCTGATTCTGCTTTGTGAATGACCCTTTGCTGGTGTTTTAAAAGTAATTAAAATGTATTGTATTTGGAGAGTATTCGAAAACTCCTGAGCTGTCATGGTGCCTGCAGAGGGGAGTTGCTATATTTACTAATTATCCCTTTCCACGGCCTCACTAAACCCCATCCAATCTGCCTGTTCCTGAGCCTGGAAGGTAACAGGAGCACCGCATCCAGGCTCTCCTAGTACAGTCTGGCCCTTTCTGGCCACATCACCAAACTCTCTGCCAAGGTACTTTTTTCTAAGGGCTCCTTTCAAAGAGAAGTCCCCTGGCTCACGCAGATGTCACAGTTGCCTAGTAGATGGGAGATGGTGGAGAATGAAAGTTTGTGTGCATGAGAAGAGGAGGCAGGATGGTGAGAGACAAGAATAAGAAAAATAGTGGGAATCAAACTCCCCTTTATTGCAGATAAAAGTTGGAGATTTACAGACAGATGTCAAAGAGACCCTCAGCAGAAAACAAAGCAAAATTCCAGCATCAAATACAGTTAATTCTTGTTATGTGCAGTAGTTAACGTTCTTTCAAGTTGCCATCAACAATGACTTAGAGAACCCTGAACCGGGAAATACAGGGTTAGGTTAGCCTCTGGTCACAACGCGTATGTCAACCCATCAATACATGAGCTTGTTTTATGTGTGTTTCGTTTTAAAGACGTTTACTACATACTGTCGATTAACATTGAACTCAAGGCCAATGGCACTAGAACTCATGGCTGAACAAGCTTATCTAACATGTATCTTCTCCAAAAGGCACATCACAGCCTTCTTGCGCTTAGAACACAGTCCTGCAGCACTACACTTGGCCATTTTAAACAGCAAAAGCACCACAAAAAAGCACACAAATGCAAAAAACATGACACTAAATAGTGAAAAAGACGCTTGTTTACAGTATGAGAGCTGGAACAAGAAGGCAGAGTGTTGCTTTGTTCGACTTGACTTGTCAAGCAACTCAAATTCTTTGCTACTCTACACGTATCCATTGAATGACTGCAAAAGTACCATGGGTATTCATTTTGGGGACACAAATAAATTTTAGCAGGTAAGCAGACTCGCAAATACAGAATCTGCCAATAATGAGCATCCACGATATCGATTAACAGAGCCCAACACCTCCGCCAAAGTGTAATATCTGGTCTTTCACAAAGAGGTGCTTAACATTTTGGGATCCGATTGGACAAAGGATGCTACATCCAACTCACATCATTTAGCTCAATGCAAGCTTTATGGAAACTATGGAGTCTCCCATTTATTTGGAATAGAGAGGTCAAGAGTCCATTTTGCATAATCCTTACTTCAGGCATTGTCTGGTGAACAATGCCTCCTTGTCTCTTCCACTCACAATGGAATCGTCTCAAGGCGAATTGCTTTCTCTGAGAAATGTGAGGATGCTGGTGTTCTGGAAGTAAGGGTTCAGATGCCACGCCCAGACACCAAGGCTGCTCCCCTTCAGCAGCCCAGCGGACCTGAATACTTTGGAGATGAAGTTTGGTTCCATGAGTCTTTTGTTAATCTCACTGGGTTGTGGTGGCGCTAGGAATGTGCAGGATTATCCAGGTATTACTGTTGTCACTTTAAACTTAAGAGGTCAATTTTGGGGGTTGTGGTGTAGCTCTCGAAAAACTACTTTACTACCAGTATGGACTTTTAGTTTCGACATGGTTTTCCTCCTGCGACTAACAGAATGTGTCTTGCCTGTATTTGGCTGTAAGCCCGTGTCGCTTAAAGCTTCATTTTCAGAGAACAAAAAGAATGCTGGCAATTTGAGCCCAGCAAATGACTGTGCTGACCTCTGGGACTCCTTTGCTGTTTTCTTGTGATTAAAGACAGGCCTATTCTGTTTAGAATGAGAGTAATAGTCGGCCCCACAGAATCCAATGGCAGGTTATGAAAACAACAGCTATGCTTATCAGAAGATGAAAAGAAGTGTGCAAAGAATAAGCCTCTAAGAAATTATTTTAACCCTTCCCCACCTCCATATCCTACCAACTACCAAGTTCCTAAATCATTGATGGAATGACTCCTCAGCAAACCAGGCAGTAACTCAGTCCGGTCATTAGAGACTAGGACAGGCTCTTGGCGACCATCTGCTTCACTGGCCACATTTTCCATGTGAGAACGCTTAGGCCAGGAAAAGAAACTGAACATGGTCAAGACTGGTGGGTGGAGAGTTCTCTGAGCAGGCCTCCAACCCAGTCCTATGATCATTCCACTACTGAATTTTTTTTCAAGGTGACTAAGAATCCCACAAATTGCCTTGGAAACTTCCAACTGCCTTGAAACATCAACACCACACGTGTCTGTTCCCAGATGCAGAAAACAGGCCAAGCTGGCAGGTAGCTTCACAAGGCCATTGCAGGTGCAGTCATCTCTCTGATGAGACCTCCTAACGCAAATGGCAGTAGCCCAGACCACAGCAGAGAGAGAAGAATTTGTACTTTTCACACGCTCCTACGCACATTTCAAAGCACACGCCGTTCAGGAAGGGGTCGCCTAGCAAGCACTCGCGCTCTCTAATCCAACACTGCCCACCTTCTTGTAGACATCTGCACCCCTTGCCTCAGCCCTCTTTGTACTTCTCCAGGGCGAATCCGTGGAATTATTTCCTTCCTCACAAATATGCAGGCAGCATGGGGTTTCTCAATTAGGAGGCACGTCGTATAGCAAGTTAACATGCACAAGACTCATTCTTGGCTCTTTGTAAAGATCTTTCAAGAAACACTAGGCAACCTGACTTCCCAGTCTTACCTCCAGCTACAAGCCCTGCAGCTCTGACATTTCCACCATCCTTCCCACCATCACACTGTACTTGCCCTCCTGCCAGGGGCTCCCAAAGCCCACCATGCCGTCTCGCCACCTCTCCACCTGGCCCCACTCTCATTCCAGGCACTAGTCAATCTAGTTCTCCACCCCCCGGCCCGTTTCCTAGCACTTGGTTTAAACATGTGTTATATTTATTATGGGCTGTGTTTTAAACAGCTGAACAGTCCAACCCCCACATCTGTGAGAGCCCTGAGGCCAGGAACACTGCCCCTCTGATCTTTGTGTCCTGCCCAGAGCAGCACCTGCCGTGTGTGTACTCTCAAAAGACACCCCCGGAGCAATGTGGAGAGAAATGAGCAGTGGGAATTACAGAGCAGGGAGAATCATGAGAAAAGGATGCCTGGTCTCCCATTTTCTCCTCACGTTCTCAGGGTTTCCGTTTGAAGACCTGAGATTTAAAACACTCCCAAGGAGCTCCAGCTCCAGGTGCAAGGTTGGAAGGGCCCAGAGGAGCAGGTCATCCAGAGCCTGCCCCTCACAGCGTGATCAGGACTGCAGGGACTGGCAACGTCTACCTCCAGGAGCCTGTAAGCAGGCCAAAATCGGCTCTGGAAAGAGAGACATGACTCCCAACCCCAACTCCTCCTTGTGTGGCCTTGGGGATGTTATCTATTATCCTGTAAGCCTCAGGTGTCTTATTCATAAAACAGAAGAATATTTGGCTCAGGGAGCTGTCGGAAGGGTAAAGGAATATCCGCATTGAGCTCCTGCTGAAAGCACTGTGGGATCCCTCAGGTGGGTAGGGGTACACCAGGGCTCTTCCAGACTCAACTAAAAGCTTGGAAGAGCGGCTCATGTTTTCCATACTCTCTAATCTTTTAACCAAAGACTTCACCTCCATCAACACACATTTGGTCTTTCAGCAAAAGTCTACTGGGCTCCATGGTCCTTTGCTGACACTCCATGGTACAGCGCCTGTCTCCGTACAGACACTTCGTGAACGATCCACGTGAATGGTTCCACCGTGGTGAATGTCACGGAGCAGCTTCTAAGGTACGCCTCAGACTAGCTTCTTGGGCCCCTGGCTCCATCTCATTTCCCACCTCCCCGGGCCACCTTCAATAAACAATCCCCTGGCTTGTCACAGGCCTCAACTGTGGCCATTATCTTTGGACCTGGGACTGCAGACGCTCAGAAGCTCCACTTTGGTAGACTGGAGCCAGCGCACTTTCCTCCAGCCGGGGGCAGGGCCCACAGGCAAAAATAAGCCCTTCCAGAAATGCTGGAAGAGGGAAGGGCTGACTCTGAGTGCTGACAGCATCATGAAGATAAATATCACCTATGTCATCAATCCTGAGCACCACATCTTAAATGTTGATGTTCCTCTTAAATTCCTTTCAGAAGTCTAAGTTTGCTGTCCTAAAATGCAGCCGGTCAAGCCAAGAGTATTGGTGGGATCAAACCAAGTACTTCTGGAAGACTGAGCCTGTCCAAAGAGGCCCATGAATAGTCAAGGCTGCAAATCCCAGGAAGATGCACTTTCCGAGGACGCCAGCCCCCAGGGAGCATCCTGGAGCTGGTGCTTCACCCGAGGCTGGCCTTTGGCCTTTGGTGCGTCATTTCCCATTGGCAACCTTCTATCCCTTTGCGCTTGACTCCTCACAGGCCTCTAGTCTCCCAGATATGGCCCCCCAAATTCCTTGTCACATCACACAACTGGCTCCTCACCCTTCAGAGCTCAGCTTGCACGTCTCCTCCCCACTCCATTGTCTGCACTGCCCCCAGCACCTCCTGTGCCACTAAGTACACCATACATACTTTGTCTACCTCCATGCCACCTCTCAGCTCCATGAGGCCAGGGCCTTTGTCCACTGCTCTGCCGCCAGCACTTTGCCCATCATCGTCCCCTGAAGGACCACAGAGCCTCAGACCACCACCAGCCTGGGCAGGGAGACCGGATGCTCTATCTACTCTTGACAAATAAGTGGCCTGGAAACCACCCACCTGCGCACGCTGCTCCAACACTAGGCATCCCAACAGGCCAGCGGCTGCCAGAGGGTGAGGGCCCCGCAGCTGCTGAGGATCCAGCTATGCACCAACTGCTCCCAGGGGAAAGACGGTGGCTTTGTTTTGGAGCTTCCAAGGAGGGGAACTGGTTGCTGCTCGGCTGCCCTACTTTGCCAGCCTCCTTCCTAATGCTCTCTAAACTGTGCCACAGGATTCTGAACACTTGCATGGCCTGGAATACCCAATGGCATCAGTCGTCTTGTCAGGCGCTGGCAAGTGCAGGAAAAGAAAGTGCCATTGCTATACTCGGGCCACGAGGTCAAACGCCACTGAGTGGTGACAATTCACCCCAGACACCCAAGTGCCTTGTTGAACCTGAGAGGGCAAAGACAACCTTACTGTTACAGGAAGGAAAAAAAACAGACGGCATCAGGATCCCCAGTTCCAGATTCCACCTATCACTGGCAGTTGTGGGGTCAAGGGCAAATCTGAGTGGGGGTTTCCTGGTCCAAACAACAGGTATAGCAATGCTGCCTTCCTGGGGCTGCTGAAAGGAGTAACTGAGGGAACAGACAAAAGTGTGCAGCACGGCACGCGGCGTGCATTTAATAAACTCCAAGCAAAATGGACCTCAGATCGCACTGGGTCAAAGCACATCGGGACGCAAAGTGTCTGCTAGAGAGTTGGTGCTCTCGTGAGCCCTGGCCAAGGGCCTGCGCTTTCAGGAAATTCTGAATAAAACAGGAAGTAGCCTGTTTTCCCAGATAATCCTTTACCCCTTTTATTTCCAGTCTACAGTTCTTAATGAGCCTCTTCACTGAATTATTGCTCTTCAAAGAGACTTTTTATAACTTTTTGCCTCTGGAGGAAGTTAAGCTGGATACCATCTGAGTTCTTAATAAGCAAGGTGACAACACTGGTGACCCAGTGCAGACACAGGCAGCTGCTATAGAGGGAGGAGGCGCTGGGCCAGAGCTGGGAGACCAGGCCCTTCTGGCGCTTTGGGCATCTCTTGCACATCTCTCCATCGTCCGGTCTTGCCATGGTTAAAAATGAGGCGGAGGCCAGAATTCTCAGCTCCTTCGTGCTTTTCAGAGATTCCTAGAACTGGCACTTCCCCCAACATTTTATGCACAGAAGTTCCATCATCTGTGATGGTGCCAGACACCTTGTGCAGGGCACCCCTGTGAAGGAGGAAGGGCTGGTCAAGTCTTTCCAATCAGCCCCAAGGAGACTGAGGATGAGATGCAGGTGACTGTTTTGGGAAACAGCCTCATCCTCACCCATCCTGGAAGCCATGCCACTGCCAGGAGACTACTTCCTACAAGAGGCCTGCCCTGGGCTGAGGGACAGTGGAGGAGGCAGGTGCTAGTGGAAAAGGAATGACAGGGAGCAGCATGAAGGCTGAACTGCGCCAGAACACACATCCCACCACAAAGAGCAGCACCCACCACGACGACGAGTGAGGTGTGTGGGGAAAAGTCACCGATTGTGTAGCGAACCCAGTAAGGAACAGAGAGACACACCCCTCCTCCCCTGCCCCACCCAGGCTCTGGACCCCAGTGGGTACTGGGTAATGCCTCCCCGACACTGCCAGCTACACCAGAGCTGCAGAGCCCTGGAAGTGCACGGCGCTGTGGTAAGTAAAGGGACAAAACACCTCCTGTATTCCTACAATCAAGTTTATTACTCAAAGCAAAAGTTGTCCATATAATACATTGGTCATCAATTTTTATTTCCACATGGTTATACAGGCTGAATGACTAGCTCACGATCCCAGGAGGTATTGTAAGTTTTGCTCTTCAAAAAATGGTGTTACTGTTGTAAGGGGAAAAGTCCTCACTGACAAAGAAATGACACTAATGAAAACAAAATCAAGAATGATCCACTGGTACTGCAGGTTACAGAGAAGCTGTCAATAAGCAGTTCCCCACCTCTCACAAGCAAAGGGGATCAAGGGCTAAAAATACCTTAGAAAAATCAAACAGCACCTGCAACACATGTTTATATAAAGGCCAAACTTGCAAACTCTTCCTTCTCATCCATGCTGCTCAAATGTGAAGGGATACGGCTAAAATCTGGCAAATCTTTTCACTTCCTCCTCTTCTTTGTGGAATATAATTTTTCTTCAGGTGGGACTGGGACAATCCCTTCACATTCTTTTAGTTCCTGGGTCAGAGGGTGTTTGACGATATTCCCTCTAATCACATCTATGTCTCGAGACAAGTGCTCCACCACGCTTTCAACAGTTGTGGTGGGTGCATAAAAATCCACCAAGAAATACCTGCAATAAAATAAAAACTTGTGAGTGTCTGCATTTGAATTGTAACAATTCTACTATTTTGGTCAATGTTTCCACTGTACTTCACTACAGACATCAACTACACACAAACACATACCTTTGTCACAACAGAAACTACCAGCTGACCAGCTAAACAGAATTGCAGTGTTACGCCCAATCTCCCTTTTTCTATGGTCTTTCCCATTACACTCTTGTGAAAATATGAATCCAAACCAGCTTTACGGCAGCAAAAATACACTGTGACACTACAGATGGTATGAAGTACTAGAAAGTATGGGGGAAACTTATAATCCATGGACGAGACTGAATTTTCCAAACTATTAATGAATGTTGTGTGTGTGTGAAAACATCTATTAGCTATTCTTCCAACTTTTTAAAGGATTTTCCCTGTGAACTAACACACCTAAGAGAACCATGAGCCCACAAATATGGGAAAAGATTAAGAAAGGCATGGGACTGGTCTATAACTATGTTCAACATGGACAAGGAACAAAAAGAAAATTACTGGAAGTAAGAAAAAGAATTTACCACTCATCACTCAAACCAGACTAATGTCGATGGGCATCCTGCACGGCTCACTGGTCTTCAAAGATTGACAAGGTCCTCAGCAGCCTGCTGGATGACAGTGCAAGGAAAAAGCCCATCCCTACCCACTCCCTGCTCCTCGCAGACCTAAAAGGTTAAACCTCCCTTGTACTATTTGGTTTGGACAATTATGTGACTAAAGATAAGTTTTCAGCGCAGTATTTCACAATCCTGCAATGTTCTAGCTGGTTAAAACTATGATCTTTTCGGCATCATTTGCCTTGTCTAGCCATACATGTGGTTCTCAGGACTCCCAGGCACATTCCCCTCCCAGGCCTTTGCACTCACTGGTCCTTCTGTTGGAAATGTTCTCTGCCCAACTTCCATGTAGCTCATCCCTTGCTTCTAATTCTAAGCATGTCTCTGTCCAAATGTCACTCTCTCAGAGAGGCGCTCTGTGTGCCCACTCTCCTAAAGCAGCACCCTCCTAGCTCCACCAAGGCCCCTCACTCTCCACTGCCCTCACTCAAGGCTTTGTTTTGTTCCACAGAGCACGTTCTCACCACTGGCACAGTGTGCATTTGCTTACTGTCTGCCTCACTCCACTAAAGCACAATTGCCATAGGAAGAAAGGCTCTGGTGTTATCCCTAGCACCCCGAATGAACACGGAGCAGGTCCAGAGTAAATCTTTGACCATGGTGGTGTTAGCATGAAATGTGGAACTCTCACAGGAAGCTGGAAAGATCAAGTTGAAAAGGAACAAATTCAGCAAGGAAGGAACTTATGAGAAAAGGGATGGCACCTTGTGCAATTCCAGACAAAGGCAAAGAGGTTCAAAACTTGTAAGAAAATTTACCAAGTGACTCTTAAGTCAAGCTTAGTGGAATAATTATTCAAGTAAACATATAATTAAATAAAAGGAGAGAAAAATATATACCAACGAAAAACACTAATCAAAAGAAAGCTCAAATGGCTATACTAACATCAGACAAAGCAGACTTCAGAGCAAAGAAGATTACCAGTGATAAAAAGAGACAATACATAATGACGAGTTCACCAAGAAGATATAATAATCTTAAATATACATGCACCAGATAACAGAGCTTCAACATATAAGAACAGCAGAACTGAACAGAGAAATGGACACGTCCAGAATCACAGCTGAAGCCTTTTAACATTCCCCTTTCAGTAATCGATAGAACTACTTATACAGAAAATCACCAAGGATACAGAAAAAGTGAACACCAACATTAACCGACTGGAATTAACTGACATTTATAGAACCCTTTACCCAACAATCGCAGGATAGACATTCCTCCTAAGTGTACACAGAACATTTATCAAAGTCAACTATACTCTGGGCCATATAACATAAAGGGATTCAAGTTATACACAAAAATCTTGGAAAAATGCCTAAATACTTGGAAACTAAACAGATATCTAAATAAGCTGGACAAACAGGTAGAAGAGAAATCAAAAGGGAAATTACAAAGTACTTTGAATTGAATGAAAAAATGCCACAAATCAAAATTGGGGGGATGCCATGAAAGCAATACTTGTCAGGAAATTCATATATACTAAATGCCTAGGTAAGAAAAGAAAAAAGGCCTCAAATCAATAGTCTCAGCTTCTACTTTAAGAAACTGGGAAAAGAGCAAATTAAATCAGTAAGATGACAGAAGAGAGGGAGAGAGGAGAAATCCCTAACGCAGAAAAAAGAAAACCAGAGAACATCAATGAAACCAAACACTAGTTCATGGAGAAGATGAGTAAAACTGACATGCCTCTATAGCCAGACTGGTGAGTAAAAAGAGGTAAGGTAAATTATCAGCACTGGGAATGAGAAAGGTGAAACGACTACGGATTTCATAAATATTAAAATAATAGGAAATATTATTAAAAGTTTTTGCAAGGTCGGGTGCCGGGGCTCACACCTGTAATCCCAGCACTTTGGGAGGCCTAGACAAGCAGATCAGTTGACACCAGGAGTCTGAGAAAAGCCTGAGCAACATGGTGAAACCTCATCTCCACGAAAACTACAAAAATTAGCTAGGCATGGTGGTGTGTGCCTGTAGTCCCAGGTAATGGGGAGGCTGAAGTGGGAGGATGACTTGAACCCCAGAGGTCCAGGCTGCAGTGAGCCGTGATTGTATCAGTGCATTCCAGCCTGGGTGACAGAGTGAGACCCTGTCTCAAAAAAAAGCATTAAATTTAACAACTCAAGATGAAATGATCAAATTCCTTGAAAAACACAGACTACCAAACCTCACTCAAGAAGATACAGATAAGCTGAATGGCCCTATATGTTATTAAAGAAATATGTGTAGTTTAAACCCTTAAGCCCTATAGCTTATTAAAGAAATACATGAAGTTTAGCAGCTTCCCACAAAGAATACTACAGGCCCCAAACGACTTCACTGGTGAACCACACCAAACATTTAAGGCAAAAATACCAATTCTGATACAAATTCATCGAGAAAAAAGGAAGACACATCTCAATTTGTTCTATGAAGCCAGCATTACCCTATACCCAAACCAAAGACATTACAAGAAATCAGACGAATGTCCCTCAAGAATACACATTTTAAAATTCAAAACAAAATTTTAGCAAACTGACTACTATCATATATTAAAAAATACAACATACCATGACCAAGCAAGCTTTATCCCAAGAATGCAAGATTGGCTTAACAAGATTGAAAAAAAAATGTAATTCAAACTAAAACATATTAACAAACTAAAAAAGAAAACATCATATGATCATTTCAACAAACACAAATGAAAGCATTTAACAAAATCCATAGCCATTCCTGATTTAAAAAAAAAAAAAAAATCTCAGCAAACTAGGGATAGAAGTGACCTCCCTCAAACTTATAAAGAGCATCTTTGAAAAATCTACAGCTGATATTTCACCAACTGGTGAACATCTAAATGCGCTTCCCGTAAGACTGGGAACAAACCAGAAAGCCCACTGTCACTTCTATTCAACACTGAACTGGAGGTTCTAGCCAGTGCAATAAGGCAAGAAAAAGAATAGGTATCCAGACTTATAAGGAAAGAGTGAGACTGCCTTATTTGCATATGACATGACTGTGTTTCAAGAAAGTATTAAAAAATCTATTAAAAAAATTAAAACTAATGAGTTTAGCAGGATTGCAAGATACAAAAATCAATGTTATTTCTATATGCTAGCAACAAATAATCAGACCTTGAATTAAATGTTCAATACTTACAGAGAAATCAGACAAAAGGTATGCAAAACTACAAAATGTTGCTGAAAGAAACAAAACCTATTAGGTGTATCTTGTTCATGGGTACGAAGATTCAAAATTTAGATGTCAACCCTCTCCAAGTTAAACAAAAATTGAGATCTATTATTTATTTTATTCAAATAAAATCATTGAGATTCAGTAGAACCTCAATCAAAACCCTAGAAAATTGATTAGAAAGTTCGTAATGGACCTAAAACAGTCAAAACAACTCGGACAGAGAATGTAAGTTGAAGGACTAACACCACCTGATTTCAAGACTTATTATAAAGCTATGGCCATCAAGACAGTATGATATTCACGTATGAATACACAGAGAGATCAAACGACTAGAACAGAGAGTACAGACATAGAGATTTACAATAAATGGTGCTAAAATAATCCAGTATCCATAAGCAAAAAAAGGGAACTTTATTCTCTACTTGTACCATTTAAAAAATTAACTCAAAATGGAACACAGATTTAAATGTAAAATATAAAGCTACAAAATTAGAAGCTTTTGTAAATTTGGATTAAGCAAAGTTTCCTTAGACACAACACCAAAACCAAAATCTATAATAGAAAAAAATTGATAAATTAGACTTCACCAAAATTAAAAACTGGCTGTTTGAATAAAAAGATAAACCACTAAGATCTGTGAATTACAAGTCTGATAAAGGACTTGTATCTAGAATACAAATAACTCAAAACTTAATTAAAAAAAAATTTTGAACAATGGTCATAAGATTTGAACAGACATTTCACAGAAGACGTATGATGGCAAAGCAGCACATGAAAAGATGCCTAAAACCATTAGTCGTGAGAGAAATGCAAATTAAAACCACAAAGAGATACCTACTAAAGTGCTGTAAAATTAAAAAGGCTGACCACACCAAGTGTAGGCAGGGATGTGAAAAAACTGGCACTCCATGGGTGCGGTGGCTCATGCCTGTATAATCCCAGCACTTTGGGAGGCCGAGGTGGGTGGATCACCTGAGGTCAGGAGTTCGAGACCAGCCTGGCCAACATGGTGAAACCCCATGTCTACTAAAAATACAAAAATTAGCCAGGCATGGTGGCGGGCACCTGTAATTCCAGCTACTCGGGAGGCTGAAGCAGGGGGATTGCTTGAACCTGGGAGGCAGAGGTTGCAGTAAGTAGAGATCACACCACTGCACTCCAGCCTGGGCAGCAGAGCAAGATTCCGTCTCAAAAAAAAAAAAAAAAAAAACTGGCACTCCAGGGTGGCACAAGGTCCATACTGAGCAACAGAGACACGCGGGCTGTGCCCTCAGGATGACCGAGTGGGAGACAGCAGCACCAGTGGTGGCAGAGACCCCTGACACCAAGCTCTCTGGGAAGTGGATGATGTGCAGATCAATGATGCAGCACAAATGATGATGTGCAGATCAGTGACATTTCCCTGCAGGATTACATTGCAGTGAAGGAGAAGTATGCCAAGTACCTGCCTCACAGTGCAGGGCCTTATGCTGCCACATGCTTCTGCAAAGCTCAGTGCCCCACTGTGGAGCCCCTCACTAACTCCATGATGATGCACGGCCACAACAGCAAGAAGCTCATGACTGTGCACATCATCAAGCGTGCCTTCAATTTCATCCACCTGCTCACAGGCGAGAACCCTCTGCAGGCCCTGGTGAACACCATCATCAATGGTGGGCCCCAGGAGGACTCCACATGCATCGGGTGAGCAGGCACTGTGATATGACAGGCTGTGAACATGTCCCCACTACACCATGTGAATCAGGCCACCTGGTTGCTGTGCGCAGGCACTCATGAGGCTGCCTTCCAGAAGATCAAGACTATTGCTGAGTGCCTGGCAGATGAACTCATGAATGTCACCAAGGGCTCCTCCAACTCCTATGCCATCAAGAAGAAGGATGAGCTGGAGCATGTGGCCAAGTCCAACTGCTGATTTTCCTGGCTGCTGCCCAATAAACCAGTCTGTCCTTTGGGGTAGCCCTACCCCACCACAAAAAAAAAAAAAAAGAAAAGAAAAGAAAAGAAAAACCGGCTCTCATATACATTGCTGGTGGGAATGCAAATGACAACGATTTTGAAAAAACAGTTTGGCATTTTTCTAAACATACACCTACCATTATGATCTAGCCATTCCACTCCTAGGTATTTACCCCAAAGAAATTAAAGCATGTGTCCACACAACAACTTGTACACAAATGTTCACAGCAGCTGTACCTATAACAACCCCAAACTGGAAAAAAAAAAAAAAAATTCACCACACACAATGCCATACTACTCAGCAATGAAGAGGAGTAAACTTGATACACACTACTGATCTCAAAACAATTACGCTGAGGGAAAGAAACTAGAATAAAAGGGGACCATACCATCCAATTCTATCTATGTAAGTCTAAAAAAAAAAGATATTCCTCAACTTAAAATACATGCATCTCGATAAACCCATCATAAGTTGAAAATATTTTATGTTGAAAACGCATTTAATACACCTAACCTAACATCACTTAGCCAAATGCCCAGAACACTTACATTAGCCTACAGTTGTGTAAAATCATCTAACACAAACCGTATTTTACATTAAGTGTTGAATAGCTTATGTAATTTTATGGAATATTTACTAAGACTGAAAAACAGAATGGTTGTTTGAGTACTCCAGTACGGCTGCTACTGTATCTGCCATCACTTCCGCACCATCATAAAGTTGAAAAACATCTACAGTGAAAGAAAGCAGATCAGTGGCTGCTTGGGATGAAGGACAAGTAGAGGGAGGAATCAAAGGGGGAGGAGGAAATTTTAGGGTTGGCAAATATGTTTATCATCTTGACTGTGGTGACTTGTGGATGTATACATATGTGAAACTTTATTAAATATACACTTTAAATATATGCAGTTTATTATATGCTAATTATCTCTATAAAGCTGTTGATTTTAAAATGGCAGTTAAGAAGCTGAATGGGCAGTACTTGGTGACTAAGCTGATGTGGGATGGGGGCAACAGGGAGCAATTACAGCTGATGAAGACTCCCAGAGTTCCTTAAGCGACGAAATAAAAATGGTACAAATGAATCCACTATCCCACAAACTTCTTTTTTTTTTTTTTTTTTTAATCCTGCCACAATATTTTTAATTACGTACAAAGGTCTGACATGGCACCCAGGGACCCATTTCACCCACTGCTCTGTTTGGCCGCCAGTCTTTTGTCTCTCTCTTCAGCAATGGTGAGGCGGATACCCTTTCCTCGGGGAAGAGAAATCCATGGTTTGTTGCCCTTGCCAGTAACAAAAATGTTGGAAAGTCGAGTGGCAAAGCCGTTGCCATTGGCATCTTTCACGTGAACCACGTCAAAAGATCCAGGATGCCTCTCTCTGTTGGTGATCACACCAATTCTTCCCAGGTTAGCACCTCCAGTCACCATACACAGGTTACCAGTGTCGAACTTGATGAAATCAGTAATCTTGCCAGTCTCCAAATCAATCTGAATGGTATCATTCACCTTGATGAGGGGATCGGGGTAGCGGATGGTGTGGGCATCATGAGTCACCAGATGAGGGACTCCTTTTGTGCTCACAAAGATCTTTCTCACTTTGCATAACTTGTACTTGGCCTCCTCAGGTGTAATACAATGTACAGCAAAGCGACCCTTGGTGTCATAGATCAGACGGAAATTCTCTCCCGTCTTGTCAATGCTCATGACATCCATGAATCCAGCAGGGTAGGTTATATCAGTTCGGACCTTGCCATCGATCTTAATGAACCGCTGCATGCAAATCTCCTGTCAGGGCATACTTAAGTCTGTTCCTCAGGAAAATGATGAGGGGGAGACACTCTCTCAACTTGTGGGGACCGGTGGATGGATAAGGAGCAAACACACCGGTCAATTTATCCAGCATCCAATGCTTTGGAGCTGCTACCCGCTTCAGATGCTTCTTGGGACCACAAGCCATGGCTGCGTTAGGCAAGGAAAGAGGACCTCCGTCTTCCGGTGCGCGTAGAAATTGGCTCCCACAAACTTCTTGAAGCAGTGACTTGCCCATTTGCTCAGACAAGACTGCCACTTGGGCTCACTCTGAAAACTACACATAATCCTGGCCACATTTTCCAAGGTTTAATTCCACCTGCTTATTTCTACTCCATATATAAGCAGGTAATAGGGTTGCAATGACCCAACTTATGAATTACTTGTTTATTCAAGATTTAATTATTGATTACTTACTTTGAGTTAGGCTCTGGAACAGAGCTTAAAATAGTGTGATCAACCTCAAATCACCTCCTCCTTGCAACCCTCAGCCTTTTAGCCAGTCACTCCCCCTGCCCTGCAATAATTCCATTTGGCCACCTGGTGGGCAGTATAGGGAACTCTCACCCCAACACTTTTTTCCTTCCCATTTATCCATTTGCTCTTTCACTCAGTATTCATCAAAATGTCCTCCAATCTACCACAGACAAGTTATAACCTCACCCTGTCTGCCAACATTCCCACCACACTGAAGTCTATAACAAGTAGTTTTTCTCTGAGCTCCCTCCTCTTCCTCGGCCTTGTCCAGTTTCCCTAGAAGGCTTCCTCTCTTGCTTCATTCCACTTGAAGCCCTGTGCTTAGAGTAATGTGCTGCTGAAATGCCATGCATCAGGAGGGAAGCAAGAGCCTGACATGCTCTGCCCATCAAGTAACCCAGACACCACCACTGCCGAGTGCTCCATGTCCCTCCCTCCAGAGAGTTCACAGGTTAAGCCTGCCCTTCCTTAAAGTCAAGTATTCAATTTATTCAAATAGCACCTCTGGGGCTGTCTTGGTCTTACTTATGATATTGTTCATAGCAAGCACTGCTTTCCTCCATTTTCCATTCAACTGCTTCACAGGGTTAGAGGCTTGTGAGCTAGCCTAGGAGTCTCAACGTGTTCTAAGAGAAAGTATGTTTACAGATGCCAACAACCAACTCAACTGTCCACTAATCAGTTCTCATCCAGCCCTCTGGAAGTGTTCTCTGTATACTCAGCACTCACTCAAAAATCCTAAGAAATACACCCAAAGCTTTTGGATTCTATTTTGTGATAAGAGTAAAACGAATACCCAAGGATGGAAACTGGAAGCCAGATATATCAGAAACCTCATATTTCCGAACTTAACAAAGAAGTGTCTTTCATAAGACTCTCTAATTTTCAAAGTGCTTTCACAGCTTTCAGACAGCTTTTGAGGAAGAGCATGAAAGAGAAGTGGCAGCTCCACTCCGTGTGGCAATTGAGGAAAGGGAAGAAGAGAAAGTGGTGCCGAGTGTTGGTTGGGGTCCAACAGTCCTCTCCCCAGCAACAATACTCCTCTAGGAGTCTTCAAAGTGGTTTCCTACACGTTGCCTCCTTTGAGTCTTACGATTTAATGTAGTTAAGAAGAGAGACTCAAAAAGGTTAAGTAATTAGCCCAAGGTCACTCAGTTATGAAGTGGTCACTGCCAGAATTCAAACAGAGCAGGTCTTTTGACTCCAAGACACAAGAAACCACAGATAGCTTTGGGACCAAATGGGTTACAGAATCACAGAATGGAAGTGCTGGAAAGGACCATAAAGACAACGCAGTCCAAACCTTTCACATGAGCAAACTGAAGCCCAGAGGGGAAGTGATAGGCCCCAGGTCACAAAGTGAGAGTCCAGACCCTACAGCTCCCCACTCTGTATACTATATCTCCTGCTACCTAGTACCCACATGATAGAGGATTCTCAAGGATAAAGAGAAATCCTAGATGAAGACCTGGAAGTCCTAACACTGGGCTTTCCTAGCTTCGGGAGGCTCCCTCTTGCTACCAAAACCCCTCTTGCCTTCACCCTCTTAACTGTTCTGACTTCCTGCCACCAGGCATGACAACGCTCCTTCAGCAACCAACCAAATGAGCACAAGCCGGTATGCACAGCTGGTGACCGGCATCTCATGCGTGTCGTCCTGCTGATCCGCACCCGGGGCTGATGTGGGCAAAGACTGCTTCCACTCCCACGGCTCCCTATTACACCGTGGAAGTTTCCACAGAAAGAAAAATGCCACCGAAATAGCGAAGGTGAGAAGTGACTCCGAGACAGGCAGACCTTACTGTATTCGCCACTCTCCAAAGTTGAACCTCTTACCAACCCCCTCCTGACCTCTTCTCCCAGGGAACCAAGCTGTCCCTCCCAGGCCACGAGACAACTGACCAGAAGTCCATGACAAAGACAATCTCTGCCTGCTTCAGTGACCCAAGTACACAGACAAATGGTGCATTATGGCTTTCTCATACAGGAACAACCTTGACCAATTCCTGGTTGTTTCCAGTATATATCCTTTTCTTCTTACCTATTTATCTGGGCAAACTTAACTTGTTCATGAGCATCTACTATAGCAAACCTCAGGAGGCTAAAGGGATGAGGCACACATGGTCTCATCCTCCTGGAATATGCAGCCCAGCTGGGCAGAGAGCCTGTAAGAGCGGCTTCCACTGCAGTCCTGTGGGAGACTGTGGCAATGACATGGCGGTTACGGACCCGACTCACTGCTGGGCTTTGCTAACTACAGATGACCTAAGGACTGAGAATGAGATTTTTTACAGCTATGACAACACTAAGTACAGTCTCGCATTTCTATTTTTACACATGAAGAAAGTAAGGCCTAGAAACAACCTGTGTGTAGTAGTGGGGCTGGGCGGCTTTTGATGCCTGCGAGGATCCCTTTCTCATGACAGCACAAGTCCACAAGAGACCTACAAAAATGCAAGTTAGGCTGAAAAAATGGCCTTGGAACTCCCTTGATACCTGCTCCCTACATCCTCATGAAGGTTGCCATGGAGAAACCATTCTAACAACCAGAGGAGCTGCTGTTCAAGGGAAGGTGACCAGAAAAGGGGCTCAGTGTCTCCAGGGGAGTTAGAGCCCTCTGTCCCAACTTCCTCCTGACCCTGGGAAAAGAGAGAATCAAGAGGACTCCGCAGCCACAATGAACTATCAGTGTCTGCTTCTTCCCCAGCCAAACTAGGCAGAATCAAAACACAAGACCAGAAGTCCTAACGCACGTGGACTCACGATCAACTCCTCACTCAAGGTACAAACGTTTGGATTTGACTGCATTGCAACTGCCTAGACATGCCCCAAAACTGACATTCTTACTGAACAAAAGCTCTTCAAATAGCTAGTTTTCCATTTTCCACTTCTACTTTTGGTGACTGAATCAATAAACAGACGATCATTTTGGGAAAATAGTCTAAAATCTAATTACGTTACACATTCCCAGCACCTTTGACCATGTGCTACATGGTACAAGTGACACTGTTCCACATACCAGGTAGCCAGGATCCATGCAAACACCAGCATCACCTTGAACACAAAGCCAAGCAGTGTTTACATTTTAAAGGTTTGTTTTCCCATGTGTGGTGCTAATTATAGAATCACTTCTATAAAGTTGCTATCAGCTTCACAAAAGCATCTCTCTTTTCTATAGAAAAGCATGTAACTTTAATGGACACTAACTCTGCAGAAGTGGAAGTGAGGAGATGACTGATGCCAGGCAAGAAGGAACCAAGAAAGGTTCAGTACACTGATGCATTTCTTACTGCAGACACCAGAGGTTCAGAAGCTGGAGCAACAGTGAACTTCTTCCTATGTAGAACTTCCCACATGATCTTCAAGGTGATAATGTGCCCTCCTTTGTATTTCTTAAGACACTCACATGCTCCAAAACTCTGTACTACATGGCCCAAACCCTCTAGAGATCTGCAAACACTAGAGGAAATGGCTTCCCCAAGACAGACTGCGCCCAATACTGGAAAACAATGCCATCAAAAACACTCCATTCACAGCAGCATGGCTGTAAGTCAGCAGCTCTCATGTCCCTTCTGCCCCTCCCCTGGAGAGGACTAGCCCCTCCACCATTCAGTCACCCATGCAGACTGCCTGGAGCTGCCAGCCCTTCCCCCACTCCCCTAGTTGTTCGGGGGAAAAAATGTGTTTTCTTATAGTGCCCTTAAATGTAAAGGTTGTATTTTCTTTATTCACTTTCGTCTTAACCCTGTATTTACAAGTTTTCCATAAAAAGAGCTTGCTTGAATTTGAGTTACATTCTTTGTCTCTCTCACCCTCCCCTTCTCCCTAGCAGACAAGTGGAAATTTCCACTGAAGCACTCAGTGGCTCACAGTGGGTGCGGGGACGGGGGAGGGGGAGGGGAGGGCTTTGCAGCCCTGAAGCATCCTTGAGCCTTTTTGAAGATAGGAAACAGATCTGTCTAAATGCCAGTTCCTAGACCATCTCAGTTAAACCTTGTTGGATTCAGGCTTCACCAAGGCCGTGAATTATTCACCTTCAAACTGAGGTACCCTCTGTATGGAAAAGCCCCATTTCTTTGTATATCTGTTGGGTCTCATATGTTTTCAAAACCACTAACACTAAACCTGCTGCAGAATCCTTACAAATCTTGGGGCACTGCCACTAAAAAGAAACCTCCAAGGCCACAGCAGCCCTGTCTGAAAACCTGGTGTGGAGTACCTACACACGAGAACGGGGTCAGAATGCTGGCAGGAAGGCACGAGAACATGGAAATGTTAGCTAACGGGAAAGCTATAGAGGAGAATCAATCTCCTCTAGAGAGGGTGCCAGCGCTCTTCGAGTAAGCTGCAGACACATTTGGGAAGCAAGTCAGTAAAATTCCACTGATTCACCATGGAGCTGGTTATTTTTATCATTCTGCTTACCCGTAAATAGAAGGGCATCTTATATGTAGGCCAGCAAATCCCTGCTATAAGCACCTATCCAAATGTTAATGCAGATGAGAACAGGCAAAGAAGGGGCAAAACAGGCAAAAAAGGGGCAAAACAGGCAAGAAAAACACCTTCTACTTAAGAGTTCTTATACACAGGCATTTGGAAGCCAGCCCAATCTCACTGCTGTAAAATCAGACCTGGTAGAAACAGAGCAGAGGCATCCTTTTACAAGGCACACAAGCCCAATGCTGAAATACGGACCGCACTTTCTTGTATAGTTTCCTCTCAGTCTCAGCTCAGCCCCATCTAGTGGAAAGAGAACCGCAAGCTCCGTGCAGCCCTGGAGTGAGTGACGTGGTTCTGGCAAAGGGTGACTGTTACTATGATTCAGTAAGATACCTGCCCCTTTTTAGCATGGGTCTAAATGAGCCTCTCCTGCCACTGCTCCCTTCTAGCACAAATGACATCTTTGCCTTTCAGACACCCAGGAATACAGTAAGAATTTTCCACACCAACACCTTGTCTGTCCCGCAGAGCAGATGAGGGTGTCAGGGTGAGCATGTGCAGACACAAAGGGGAGGTAGTCTCAGAGGCCCGAAAGAGACCCCAGCAAATCCAGAGCCGGGAGTGACTCCCAGGCCTCTGAGCCGCCCAGTTCCAGGTCGTGCGCCAATGGTTTATTTAGTGTTAATAAGTTAGAGGCCTGAGATATTGTCCCAATCCCTGATAAGGGTGATCCAAACCAGGCCCCATTCTGCTGCCGGGGGGAACCTTGAATTGCATTTTCTTTTTTTTTTTTCTTGAGACGGAGTCTTGCTCTGTCACCCAGGCTGCAGTGCAATGGCCGGATCTCAGCTCACTGCAAGCTCCTCCTCTCGGGTTCACGCCATTCTCCTGCCTCAGCCTCCCGAGTAGCTGGGACTACAGGCACCCGCCACTTCGCCCGGCTAGTTTTTTGTATTTTTTAGTAGAGACGGGGTTTCACCGTGTTAGCCAGGATGGTCTCGATCTCCTGACCTCGTGATCCGCCCGTCTCGGCCTCCCAAAGTGCTGGGATTACAGGCTTGAGCCACCGCGCCCGGCCGAATTGCATTTTCAAAAACAAGTTTAAAATGGTCCTCAGCTGAACACAAACGACTCCTCCTACTGACCTTCAGAGATTATGAATTAAGACAATTTCTGTGGACTAGTCTGGGAACTTAACCATCAAGTTGTTCCACTGGGAAAATAAGTTCTCAGTTATAAACAACAGACTTACAAATTTCTGGAACATAACCTGCTTCTAAAGTGGAGTCTGACCAAATTAATATTTGAAATATAATGACTATATTTTTATTTTCGGCATAAACTGGAAATAGCCTTAATATAATAATAAACATCAGGTACCATTTCTAAAGTATACCCTCCTCCTCTGGCCAGATTTCCCAGATAACCCTAAAGCCACAGGTTCTCCCTTACCTACTCTTGTCTTCCAGCCTACAGGGCATGTATGTGATAAGGGGGTTGATTTGTGGGGGGAGCGGGGACTGGACATGAGAGAACAGTAAAGGCAATTGCCCAATATCCAAAAGAAGTCATTGGAACAGAGGTGCCTACCTGCCAGCCCCAGTCCTAGCTTTACTCCCTGCTGTGCTGGGCACTTTCACACACACTCCATCAGCTGGTGCCTAGGTTAGCATTATGCAGTCAACTCTCTGATGAGACTGAAAACTCCGAGACCAGGAACCACGACAACTGTGAGAATCCACCTGAGACCTGTGGACACCACTAGGACATACCATTTCTCCCCACAAAACGTAAAAGCAACAAACACATGATACCAACTGTACCATGATAGAATGTGGATTCTCAGAAACATCTAGGCTCACTCCATTAGCCAGCCAAAAGCTGGCTCTCACACACCACTGTCAGGATTCAAATCAGAGTCTTGCTGTAATTTCAGATACATGTCATGGCCTCCAGGGCTGTTCAAAAAGAGTCAAAACTTCGAATGCTAAACATGTAACCAGTAAGACCACTGTTTCTTTCTCAACCACTTCAGAAAAGCGAGCCTCCCAGTACCTAATCCACTTACTACACGTTTCTAACACTTTCTGTGGCTGTGGATTAATGCACATAAAGGATTTACCAAATGAACAAAATGCCTGGTACTGACATGGTTCGTGATTATGGGGTCACTGCCTGAAGCCAAGAGAATATCAGACTAACCTTAAGCTCCATGCTGCAGACATGTAAACATACCACCCAATTCCAAATCTTTATCCAGGTGACTCCAAACTACACTTGCCTCTCATATCCTCATTTCCCAAAAGTCACTGTGGAGAATATTCATGAGTATTATAGAAACAAAAGGTAGCATAATCAAATACAGTGAATAAACGGATCTTACTGAAGGGCTCCTCATCATTTATGTGCCAACGTGCACTATGAATCTTAGAAGGAATTAGATCATGCAAGGCTTCCCACATCTAATTGATCACACACACCCTACTTCTCTTTTTGATGGAGCATCTCTATAAAATTAGTGTTTCAGAGACCACACTTTAAAAAACATTACCTTACACAAATAAATACCAGACACTGATTTATCCCAGAAAATAGGCTTATAGCATGAACCTCCCCCACTGCAGCTGGGCACCACCTTTCTGTATCTATATAGAATACACATATGTAATACAGAACACTGCTTCTCCTTTGCTGAGGAGTCTGAAAGTAAAATAACCGGAAATAAAATCTTTAAATGTCAATGAACTAAGCGACTGCAACGTATTCCTCAGCGAGGCACATGCACCTTTGCGGGGGGAACCCAGAAGTAGGGCTAGTGTTCTCAGCAGTTCTGGCTTGGTCCCAGTGGGCTCTTCCAGGACCTGAATTTATTTCACCCATAAAGAGAAACGGCTACCCACCCCCAACCCCCACCATTACACACAGAGGTCTGAAAATGAACTGAGTGAACACAGCGGTTCCTGAGCCTGGTCCTCAGACAAGTGACGTCAGCATTACCCAGACTACGTGTTAGTGGAGATCCTGGGACGCTAGTCATGCCAGCTCTCAACGAAGTCAAATCCTCTACTTGAAAAAAGGGCAGAAACCCCTGGAAGTACCACACTGAGTGAAGAAACTGACTTCTCTCTCCATTCACTGCCTTCCATCCAACAACTGTGGACAGATTTTATATGCTCCTCTTTAAACAAAAAAGGCAAAAAGATCCATAACTGTGCTGTTAAAACCACACCCATTTGTGATTAAGTTTAAAAGAAACAGACAGACAGACACACATGCTCTCCATCCCTCATTGTTATTATGATTGTGGAAGAAGCCTAGCCACTGTGCATTTCCTGTTGCCTAGCAACGCCTCAGGCATTCTCTTCAGAGGTGTTCTCAAGAAGCCGAACACTAGCACAAAACAAGGTGAAGCAATCAAAAGATGAAATCTGCAGCACGGCAGAAGGTTTAAATGCAGTAAGAAAGCCTCCACGTGAGACGCGACTCCATTCAGGCCCTATCACACGTACTATATCTGCACAAGACAGCTAGATTCACGTGACTAAAAGCAGCATTCTTGCCGCAGAGCACATCTGCAGAGACTGTCTGGTGGGTCCTTGTGGCAATGCATATGGGAGACCCATTACCTCAGTTCTGTGCCCAAAGAAGCTGGAAACGGAGAAACTAGGTGACTTCCTCAAGGCCACAGAGTTGCTGAGCGCCAGAGGGAGCTGACTCTTTTACTCTTGGACTTTTCCCATTGCACTAAAACCTGATTCCCATCTTCTCTAACACCCACTCCTAGGAAATCCTACAACATGAGAAGATTCAAATCTATTCTACAAATTGTTCTCAAAGAACTTCTACAAAGATAGTTATTACTACAGAATCAAATCTGTGACATATATTTGAGGAAGTTGCTGTACACAGTAGGAGACAAAATTCCAAACTGTGAATACTTGGAGTAGGTATAACCATTTTTCTCTTGTGGATTAGGCTTGGGTTACATACGTTAGTCAAAAGCAGCACATTCTGTCATCTGCAACCCATATGTTTAAACCAGATACACTTACGTATGTGGACAGCACTGTTCACTAAAGTATTTTAAAGGCAAAAGTTAAAGAAATGTCAGGGAAAACAGTGCTAAGGTTAACAGGAAAAGGTTCCACAAGCGAGACTTGGTAAGCCCTCTGTTCCTAGGAGGGCCTAGTTTTGAACTCAGATCATACTCCATGAAGGGCCAGCATATCGCATCCCATCTGCAACACAACACTGCTAGAGTGTGTGCACAAAGGACACCCAGGCGCAATGGGGGTCTGAATGTGAAATTTTGAGAACTTCTAATAGTAACTGAACAGTACTCTTTACTAAGCCTATCAAAAACGTTTTCCAAGAACTTCAGGAAGAAACTTACCCGCCTCTGTTGTGCTGCTGATTGTGGGCAGACATCCTATAAGGAAGCGCTTTTTCACCCAGGCTTTCCAAGTCCCTCACTATTGCTCCTCTGTCCATCAGGGCCTCTATCGTACGTTTCAAAGCAGCAGCAGTCTCTGGCTGTTTTTGTTTGTGTTTTTAAAGAAAAGAAAAAAAAATCACAATTAATATAAGAGCTAGAATAATTAAGTCTGCTCAGTTCCAATCATAACAGCTCTACTGGTAGGGATCGTTGGGTAAAAGCAACAGAAGCTGGTTTTGGTTAATTTAAAATAAAACAGAGAGAATTTATTGTAAGGATATGAGATAGCTCACAGATACGAAGGAATATCTGAAGAACCAGGCTTCGGAGAGTTCAGGGACCAGGGCAGCTCCAGGGATCTGGGAGGCAGGAACTAATGAGTGGCTTCTTCAGAGCACCTCGGCCAGGCTGAATCAGTGCCAATCACTGTCAGTCCTTGTATCCCATGACTCAAAATTCAAATTCCAGGAGAAGAGCATCTTGTTGGCAGGACACTTGAACTGCCCATCCCACCAAAACTGTAGCCAGGGGAAAAGGTGTTGTCTCCCAAAGAAAAATTGGGAGATTGTAACCAAAAGGGGGAAAGGATGATTAAGACCCAATCTCTGCCCTCATGGAGCTTACAATCTAATAAAGGACAGATCACGAAATACACATGTATGGAGAGCAGAGGGCAGAACACAGGAAATAGCATGGAGACCAGAGGGTTCACGGAAGGAAGAAACATTCAGCTGGGAGAAGGGTTTCACTAAGGAAAAAACTTTCCCTGAAAGGCGCCTGGAAAATGATGACCAGAGGTACAAAGAATGAATGAACCAGCAACTGAGCCCCAGTGATGGGGTTCGGGGCAAGGAAGTGCTGAGAAGACAGATTGGATATATGCTGGGCACAAGTCTGTGAGTAATTAAGGCCAGTTATTTAAAAAAAAAAAAAAAAAAGCTTGAACAATATAGAATCCCATCACCGAGAGATAGACTGGATGGTGAATTAAACTTTCTGGTGAATTTCTTTCCAGATATCTCTCTATGCATATGTATACACAAGGAATTTTTGGAAAAGATACTTTATAAGGATAAGCCTGAAAACTGCAACGAATACAATGTGGAGAACGAAGGCAAGATGTGGCAAAGAAGAGCACCACAATCTGGTGCCTGGGAGAGTGGAACTGTCATTACAGCTAAAAGGAGAGCTGGAGAAGCTGGTGAGGATAGTAAAAGATGAATCTGATTTAGGACACACTGAATCTCAGATGCCATGGCTCCCCGAGGTTGACCTCTCCAGATGTAAATCTTAAGCTCAAAGCAGGTGGATGAGAAATACACATTTCACAGTCACCTGCACAGATGGCTCTCTGAAGCCCGAGAAGGAGGTGAGATCATTAGAAAGGGTGGAGGGGGAGAGGAAAGGAGATCACCAGTGGAACCTTGTAGAGCACAAACATTTAGGGGCTAACAAGACGACTCAAAGTCAGAGAAGCAAATAGAAAACGTATCGTCAAACAGGACAAGGAAAATCGGGAGACTGCCTCGTCCAGAATGACAACGGGGTAGAGGACAGAGATCAAGAAAAAGCTGCAGTGTGGTAGCTACACAGGCATTTAGCAAGATGGGGCCAGAAAGCAGGCTGCCAAGGTTCCCATGGTAGAGGTGTGAGAACAATGGTGAGGAGGAAAAAACGCCAGGGCTCCAGGGACAAGAAACTTGAGCAACGTGTTTTAGGAGAAAACACATGGGCAATTGGTAGTCAAAAAGGAGTGGACCATGCAAGAGGATAAAATGTAGGGTTTCTAAAATAACAACAATGACAGCTATGATTTACTGGATAACTACTCTATGGTCTAGTGTCTTATTGTTACGTATTTTATCTACACACACACACACACACACACACACAGCCAAGAAGGTTTACAGATTTGGGACTGGATCTCTAGAGAGATGCTGACAGGGCAGCTAGTAAGTGGAAATGTCTGCTGCAAGGATAAGGAAAGCTGTGGAAACCCTTGGGGAGCGAGCCAGAGGCGCACCTTGGCAAAGACAAGGCGCACGTCTCCTCAAAGACCTACGTGAAGAGGTGCAAGCAGGGAGATTTTAAAGTGCAGGAGGAGACTTAAGAAAAGGCTACCTTCCAGAGGTTCATTTGGGGATCAAACGAAGAGAAACTGCAGAACAAGTTTAAGTGTGCATTCTGGCAACCAAACAAAATCCACTATATTTTTAAAATGTTCTTTCTAACAAGTCCTGCTAAAATGGTATGAAATGTGCTAAGTATTGGCTTAAGGCTTAGAAAAAAACATTCTTTACTTTCTTTTCATATTGAAGTCCATTAGGGATTTTAAAAATTCCTACTGAATCATTGTTTATATATTTAACCATCTTAAAACAGAAATTTCCTGAAGACAATAAAAATTGAGGTCAAAATCTCTTCCCATTAACACTAGGTAAAAAGTCTAAGGCAATTTACCCTTACGATTGTATCAAACACATTCCTAGACAGTTCTAATCATATGAAGACTATATTCTTCTCACATTTCATTATGGTTCACAAAGACATCACCATACATCTGCAGAGGACTCATTATTAACAGCAGCACAGTATTTCATTTCACTGAAAATGCTGTTTCTTGACCTGGCATTACATCAATTAACTTATGATAAGGTAAAGGAACAGTCTATCCAAATAAAGAGCGGGGTCTCAGCTTTGTTACCTGCACTGAAAAAAAAAAAAAAAAGAAAAAAACCTTTGATTGATTAGTTTTCTGATTAGCTACCCAAATAAATTTTAATTCCAGTTTTGCCTGATTAAAAAGGAATATATCTCAATATCTTTTTAAGTTCCAACTGAAGTGTTTACAGTATAAAACTCATTACCCTCTTCTGAAGTAAGAGCTCATAAAGTAAAAACATTTTCTTCTTACATCTGTCTCAAAAAGGGGAAAGGCTACCTAACAAGAATGTAACAGGAAAATAAAAATAAAAAAATTGTTTTGCCTTTGGTATGTCAAGGTCAAACTGTACTACTGGAATGGCCACGTTCATCTCACTTTAATTTCAAAACACCCAGAAGTCTAAAAAGAAAGGTAGAAGGAGGAGCAAAAATAATGCCCCATAGACCTTACCTCACAATAAAGCAGGGTTGGCAAACCAGGGCTCTTGGGCCAAATCTGGCTTGCTACCTGTATTTGCAAATAAAGTTGGACTGGAACACAGACAACTCATACATCTGCATAATGTCTATGGCTACTTCTGTGCTAAAGGTAGATCTGTAATTACAAGAGACCATATGGCCCCAGAGCCTAAACTATTTACTATCTGGCCAACCCCTGTTCTACATTGTGATGGGCTGAGGGAAGCTGGCAGGGCCTTAATCCACTCACCCTAAACTGCACCACAAATAAAACCATGAGCCTGGGCCACTGACTGACGTACAGAGGGTGTATTCCTCATGGAATGTGTCATCAGGTAGACACATCGGGTACCACCTAACAAACACCATCAATTTGGCTGTTCAACTCACTGTAGGGTTCGGAACTGATTCCATTAATCCACTATTCCATCCACCAAGCTCCTAGTGTCTTTATCAATGCAGGTTGCCAACTTGAATGTTCCTCATTTAGTGAAACCTACAGCTGTATTAAAATAAAATTCTTAACGCTTAGAGGGGAAAAATTTCTGCTCAATCCAGCACAATGTTCAACTTATAAAAGCATATAGTTTACAGGAAGCCAATGATCTTGCTGCCAGAATTCTCATTTATAAGGTCTCTGAACCACTCAATTCCAACTACTCTAAGAGAAGTTGTGCAGGCTTCTGAGGGGCTTCTCTCACCCACCTGAAAGCAACTCCTTCAACTCTTTCCTTCAACCTACCAATGCGTCAACGAAATACACTTTTGGCAAGGCACAGACTGAGGGCTGAAAACATTCATTTGAAAAAAAAATACAGAAAAGTATGAATGAATGGGAATGGGAACTAGGAAAACTAGGACTACGACTCTAGTCCTAGCTCATTCACTAATGAGTTATACAAACTCATTAATAACTCATTAGTGAATGAGTTATTAAATTTTATCAATTTTAAACTTGTACCTCAGTTTCCTCATCTGCTAAATTAGTAGTTCTCAATTTTCCTGTTGCTACAAGTTTCACATGAATAAACGACATTCATATTGCAATTCTCAACATCTGCTGCAGGCATAAAAAGTTTGATGAAAGTCTATGCCCCCTCATTCTGATATCTTCATCACCGGAAATGCACCCCCATTCCCCAGTTCTCCTGATGTCATTCTTTTTTACTTCTAACAGCACTACAGCGATCTAAAAATATTCTTTCACCAACTAGAACAGAAGCTACAGAAGAGCAAGGACTTTTGTCTATCTTGTACATGACTGTATTCCCAAAGTCTAAAATGGTCCACACATCATGGAACAGGTGCTAGAAATAGCTGTGCCAACTGTACCTCCTTAAGAGGGTCTCTTGCTTACTTACTCCTATCTTTCCTCAAGGAACTCTAAGTTTCCTTCTATCTCTAATATAACTTGAAGCCACTTTTCATATTCAACAAAGCTCACTGCCAAGGTGGTAACTGTACCACTGAGGCAAAATTACAATACTAATGTTTTCCCATTTACTTCACACAGTACCAAAATGCTGTTCACACCAGTACTATATTTCAAAAATACTTACAATTCATCTAGAAGTGAAATTAAACATTAAATATTTTATACATTTCAAATATCAAATTACAGTACACATACAAATATAAATGTTAAAATTACATTATTATAATTATTTGCTGATTAGGTAAGATAAAGTACTACCCCAAAATTTAACTAAATAGTATAATACTTTAAAAAAAAGGTAATTAATCCCAGAAAAAATTAAAGCTAATTTTTTATATTAATTACTAAAACTAATGGTTAGCCTACAAAAGACGACTTAGAGAAAAACCCAACAGCTAACTTCAAATATCTGTAGGGCTATTATGCAAAAGGTAGATTTGTTTTATTTTGATTGGATCGCAAGAGTGGACTAGAATCAAAGGGTAAAAAATAGAGAAACCAAGCCGTATTTTGTAAACAAGAACGCATTTCCAAAAATACATGGTGCATGAAAATGAAGTGGGCTGCCTTATGAAGTAGTGACCTTCCCATCATTTGAAGTACACAAATAGATACAGGATGGCTGTCGGAGTAACATCTGCATGGGTGGGAGGGTGAACTCAACAACTTCTTAAAGCCCCTACCAAGACTAAATACTACTCTAGTAGTCTGAAGGACATTCTGCAGTAAAGCCAGTTTTGAAAACTGCAATTGCATAGTGATGAAGAATACATGTACTCCTAGTAAAAGTTAATGCTGCTGACTAGATTTATGCTAATGTACTAGTTGTTCTACTATACAGTGACCCTGGAGCAACACAGGTTGAAACTGTGTAGGTCCACTTACAAGATTTACAAGCAAATTTTATTCAATAAATATATTAGAAAAATTTTTGAAGAGTCACAACATTTTGGGAAAATAATTTCCTTTTTCTCTAGCTTACTTTATTGAAACACAGTATATAATACACATAACATACGAAATAACATTGGTAAGGCTTCCAGGTCAACAGTAGGCTATTGGTAAAGTTTCTGGGGAGTCAAAAGTTTACACACAGATTTTCAACAATGCACACCCCTACACTGTTCAAAGGTCTAACTGTACATAAAGTGTAATAAGAAAACAACAAAGTATAATGCAGAGAAAAACTATTTTAATAAACCAATGCTGTGTGCTCTGCAAAAACAAAAATACCCCAAATTTTAAAATTTAAAAAAATAATGTTGAAAAAAAAATACTGCAGATTAATCAGTCAGGCTTTTCAAGTGGTCATTTAATTGTCAGGCTATAGTATAGAATTTTAAGAATTGCTTAAGTATGTATTAACTAAAAAGCACTCATGAATATGGTATTTATATAATCATCTTTCTAAGAAACAGTTACATGCAGGAAAACATCAAGCATCTTTATGGGGAGGTCATTTTAAAATAACTTAAATGGCACAAGTCAGGTGTACAGAGGAGATACATACATCCTGACACCTGCATGTGGAGTGAAAGGGCAAAGTGAATGATCTCTTACGGGCAGACCAAATTCTGTGGGTATCAGAAATGTAGGGTGAAACTTAGGAAACTGCCATTTTGGTTCAACTTAACATTTATCTGGAAACATTCCTCTCAAAGTGTCTTCCTCAAGACAAGTATGTCCAACCTGCTCACTGGGAAGCCCATCTCCAAAAGGGTAGCTGCAGGGAAATGGAACACCAAGTCTCTGTCCCTAAAAGGTCTGCGATACAGATAGGAAGACATATACTTGTAAGTTACTCATAAAAGGCAGACTGAAACACAGACAATACTGATGTGAAAAGCAATGATGCCACAAGAACTCAGAAGAAGGAATTACTACCACTAACTGGTTGGTTAAAAAAAGTAGTTTTCAGCCAGACCCTGAAAAATGGAAACCCTGTCAGGAGGGGAAAGAGGGCTACTTTGGGTGCTCTCAGAGTGGGTCTGAACTAACAGCAGACAAAAGAAAGGAAGGGAAAAATTCTGACGAAATTTATATTTGGGATAGAATCAACATGGGTACTAAATTTAGTATAGGTAGAAGCCACTGTTTTATTCCACCTATGGCACTATTTTGCCTAGAACAATAAGATTTCAGTTTCTTCAAACACTCACCTACACTGTTGGTAAAAAATGTAAACTTTCTGGAAGGCGAGTTGGCAACATATATTAACTTAAAATGTGTATACCTTTAACCCCACAGCGACTTCTAGTGTGGGGGATCAGTCAGAGTGGTGGGAAAAACTATAGGGAAAGGACCCAAACCTTCTGAAAGGTTGGAAGGTTCTGCAGAGCCCAAGGGGAGAACAGCTGAAGGCAGCAGTTCTATAACCCTGAGGCAGAGGCCGAGGAGTAGGTACAAGGCAGTGTAGGGGAATTTTATCTTAAACAGGCTTATTTATGTTGACCGGGAACTGACCTTTGATCGTCGCCCACATGACATTATCTGAAAGGGGAGCAACAAGTGTTAATTACCTACAGGTTGTGTTTGCTCTAGGTTTTCAGCCTTGTGTGGGCACTGAACAAAACCAAGCAGCTCCAGCTTCTTGGGGCTGCTCTGGCCACTAAAGCCAGGCAGTCAACTAGCTGCTCTTACATTGCATACCTGTGTCTGAGTACTCATTTCATCCATAGGCCAGGGTCTGCCGGACAGACCCGGCATTCTAGGAATTTAAGAAAACTACCATACCCATGTACCAGACTTAGCTATGAAAAATGCTCTTCATAAAGTTATTACTATAGTGAATGAATGGAAATCTAATTGTCCAATAGGAGACTGGTTCAATAAATGATTTCCACTGATTGAATAAGTACTATACAACCATTTAAAAAATCCACCAAGATCTCAGAAATCACCACTAAAGAACTTATTAATGTAACTAAACACTACCTGTTCCCAAAAACACCTACAGAAATTTAAAAAAAAAAAAAAAAAAAAAAAAACATGGATGATTGGGAGGCTGCAGCGGGCAGATCGCTTGAGCCCAGGAGTTCGAAACCAGCCTGAGCAATATGGTTAAATTCCATCTCCACGAAACACACACACACACACACACACACACACACACACAAAAATTAGCTGGGCATGGTGGGACACATCTGTAGTCCCAGCTACTCAGGGACCTAAGATAGGAGGATTGCTTGAGACCAGGGAAGATGAGGCTGCAGTGAGCCATGACTGTGGTACCACACTCTATCCTGGGTAACAGAATGAAACCCTTTCGGGGTTGGGGTGGGGAATGATCCTCACATACTGGCATAAACACATTTTTAATAAAATAAAATCAGCATGGAGAGTACATCCATATATTTTCCAAAAGAAAAAAGGACTATGTAGACAAACATGGAAAAAGTATGGATGACTATGCAAGGTATTAGTCTTCCCTAGATAGTAAAACAAGTGGAGTATTCCTTTTTTTTTTTTTTTTACACTCTGATTTATTTTATGATGAGCAACTAAAAAGGTGTTTCAGAGACAAACTTCTTTTGAAACAAATTCAATTTTTCCTTAAAAGAATTTCTTCTCCTAAGTCTACCCCAACCACTATCTTGCCACGGATGCCATAATTTGTAAATCCTGTCTTCAAGTCCCAGATCTACACTTGAACACTGAAAACTCATTCACTGACTCCATGTCCATCCAGGCTTTTAATAATATAGTAATAATCAGAGAGGTATAAACACATGGCTTCCAGAGGTTACTGAAAGAGCCTTGCAAGCTGGTACTTCCAGCATCATTAATTATTACAACTGGTTACTCTGTCTCTTGGGGAATGAGAGAAAAAACTGTGATCCAGAAGTACTGGTCCCAGAATCAGAGCGCACCAAAAAGACGTGACAAGACAAGACCAAGTCTGGCCCTGACACCACAGTGGCCAATGAAGCCAAGGGATGTGGAAACAGGAGCCTGCCCATTCTATGGCCATGTGGCCAGGAATAAGGCTCTTGAGACCTGGGAAATCCAACATTAAGAAGTATTCTTTGGGCTACATGATGAAAACAAAAAGAACTCAGCGAAGAATGGAGGTTAAAAAGAAAACAGGAGCAAGAAGCCAATGACTGGTCCAGTAACTGATCTGAGTTCAGCACAGATTAATCCTGGGCCAAAACGAAGGACCCAAGAACAAGGCAGAGGCATCGTTATCTTCTCAGTGAGATAATGCATGGCTGAATTTGCAAAGGTAAAAAGCAGATGACTGAGCAGTAAAGCAACTTGAGCTGCAAGGTAGGCAAAATGCCCTTAAGTCATAAACTACACTTACCCATCCAAGGGGCGCCTGCACCAAGTGCATGCTAAGCCATCAATATCAGCATCGGAATCAAAAGGCTATGAGCGAATACATTTAAAAAAACGAACACACTGGGCAAGAGGGAAGACATAATTATAGGAGATCCAACCTTGTGTGAACTTACTAGTTGTCAGCTATGTATTAGTTATGTGCCTTGGTTAACATTAATCTCTGTAGTTCAATGATTATGTACCTTTGTTCCTTAATCAACTAATCTCTGAGGTTTCAAATCAAAGAGTATCATTCAAATGTTACTCATTTAAGGACAAATTTGGGGGCTCACTTGCATATAATCAATCATTCCTTTCATGATTTTGGGTAAGTCAAAGGATAAGAGGAGAAATCACCAAGGAATTCCTCAGCACTGGAATCACCTGGGCGCTTTAAAAATAAAGATGCCTGCATCTTACCCTCAGATATTTCAATTCAATTGGCTTACGGATTCAAAAATCCTGGACACTAAGATTTTTTTTAAAGCTCCCCAGGTGCAAACAAAAGTGAGAACCACACTCCAGTAGGAAGCTAGCTGGCTTCTCATCCTCCCAAAGATGAATGACTCTGGCTGAATTGCAGTTTGTAAAAGATTTTAAAGCAACGATCTTCTCCAACACTAATTTAAGGAACATAGAAGTTTCACTCTTTCTCACCAACAATATTGGACTCTTGTCTGAATGTGAAATGGAGAAATGACAACCCCAGTATTTGTGGTAAATACTACTATATCAGCTAGAAACAAGCCAAAATGAAGGTACTCTGCTTGCTATTCTGAGGACATTTTAAAGTCCATGATCCTCTTGCTGAGAGGTTTCCATTTCTATACTCCCCATCCCCCTTCAGATGCACTCACAGATAAAAGATAAACGGGAAGATTGGCAGGAGTCCTGGTTACTATGACAGCAAGTAAAGGAAAGGAAATGCCTAAGCTTGTGAAATGGATTGTGGGAACAGGAATCAGGTAGGCATTACTGAGCCACCTGCCTTGTTGATTGCGCGCCTTCATGCACAATTCAGTTCCCTGCCTTCGCCTTATATTTCAACCTCTTCACAGGGTAGAAGGGAGACAGCACTAGTATGACAAGAAAACCAGGGGAGGGAGCAGTCAACCAAAGATTTAGATGGTAGAGACAAAAGGTTTATAAGAAAATGAATCTTCTACATACCCATGTAAAGTTTAGCAAAAATATCACCTGATGGACTGGGTTAAGAGAAGTTCTTAAAATCATACATTCATAGAATGACAAACATGGACTCTGACAAGAAAGTCAGATTTGCATAATTTGCTAAATAGACCAAAAGCATGTCCATAAACTAGGCCAACTGCAGTGTTGCTCAAATTCAAGTGGTGGGAGGAAGGCGCCTAATGAACTGCTCTACTCTGCAGAGCAGGGAAGAGAAAGGGCACAAACACAAAGGAATTACAGGAATAAAAACATGCATCAGCTACTTTTTCAGATGCCACATATGAGGCAGATCATGTGTTGTCTTTGTGTGTCTGGCTTATTTCACTTCACATAATGTCCTCCAGGCTCATCCATGTTGTTGCACAGGATTTCCTTTTTTATGGCTGAAGAGTATTCTACTGTGTATGTATACCGTACTTTCTTTATCCATTCATCCACTGATGGACACTTAGGTTGATTCACATCTCAGCTGTTGTGAATAGTGTTGCACGAACACAGGAATACAGATACCTCTTCGATGCCGATTTTATTCTGTTTATCCAGTAGTAAGACTGCTGGATCATACGGTCGTTCTATTTTTAATATTTTGAGAAATCTCCATACTGTTTGCGACAATGGTTGCACTAATTTATTTCCAACAACAGTGTGCAACAGTTTCTTTTCTCCATGTCCTCGTCAACATTTGTATTTTGTCTTTTTCATAATAGCCATCCTGACAGGTATGAGGTGATATCTCAATGTGGTTTGTTTTTGCTTTTGATAGAGACGGGGTTTCACCATGCTGGCCAGCCTGGTCTCGAACTCCTGACATTAAGTGATCCACCCACCTCAGCCTCCCAAAGTGCTGGGATTATAGGCATGAGCCACCATGCCCAGCCTCAATGTGGTTTTGTGTTTCTCTGAATTATGCTAAATGAAATAAGACAGGCAAAGAAAGACAAATACTGTACAATCTCACTCATGACATTTTAAAAAGTTGGTCTCATAGAAGTAGAGAGTAGAATGGTGGTTACCAGAGGCTTAGGTGGTTATGGGGAGGGGGGACTGGGAGCTGACAGTCAAATGATATATAATCACAGATGGAGGAATAGTTTTTAAAGTGTCCAGAATAGACAAATATAGACAGAAAGTAGATGAGTAATTGTCTGGGCCAGGGGATAGTGGGAAGAGAATAGGTGTGGGGAGGGAGAATTGGGGAGTGACGACTAATGATTATGAATGTTCTAAAACTGACTTTGGTGATGGTTGCACAACTCTGAACAAACTAAAAACCACTGGATTGTACACTTCAAATGGGGGATTTGTAAGATATATGAAGTTTATCTCAATGAAACTGTTTTTTCAAAAAGATCCAGCTACTTTTTATAAATGTGCCTTTCTTCTGTAACCCCGTAGGTATCTCTCTCATTCCACATACACCTTGCAAGTGTAATTATTTAGGAGTCTGTCCCCATGCTTAAACCTCTTCAAGGCTGCTTCTTACTCATGGTTATTAGATGCTGGAGGTCCAAAGAACCTGGCTTACAATACATGTTCAATAAATGTTTGATGACTATATAAGTCAAAGAATAAATAGAAAATTGAGAAATAAAAGTTGCTAACTGTACTTAATACAACTAGAAAGGAAGAAAGGATTATACTGAGTCATAAAATTTAAAAGATCTTCACTGCAAAGAGGAAAACAGAATATTTTTTGAAAGACTGAGATGCATAATGAAGTTAATACACATCCCACTAGTCAAAAGGAGAGATGCAGTGTAAAAGAACTAGAAATAATAAGACAAAAGACAGAAACAAAGGTTAAGGCACAGGCAGAAACGCTTAACAGTATATCCAAACTTCTAAAAATTCTTGGGATTAAAATACAAAACCCAATGGGTGTTCAACTCCTGAAGCACATGGGGAACAATACAGCAACAAAAAAACCTCAACTCTGAAAAGCCATGGAAAACTGGAAACGGAGTCAGCAAGCCCTATGAAGAGACAACAAGACTTTACAGGGGGCCTACCTTAGGGTGTGCCAGTGAGGTTCCAAATTAGACTTGGAAACGGGGCAAGCCCTAGGGAATGGTGGCTCTCATTTTGTTGCACTATTAGCAGTGTCTCTCCTCAATTACTGAAACATGGAGGCCACATATGAAAAGGAACCTCAACTGCCTCGAAGTTATCCAGAGGAAAAAACAGAAGAGCAAGGTGGCGAAGGGTCTGAAATCTATGCCCTGTGCTGTACACCCAGAGTGAAGAACATGCTGTCTGATTTTGAGACTTCGGAGCACATTTATCTTCAACATTTCTCTTCAAATAAAAGTGAGGGAGGGGACAACACTTCAGAGGCAGAACTTGGGAGTAAAAGCCAGAGACAGATTTAAGGTCAATCAGAAAATCCCTTAAAGTTTAGAACTTTCTGAAGGTGGAATGAGTCTCCTTGGCGGGAAGGGGGTGGTGGTGCTGGTTATGTTCTATTTCCTATGGGTGGTGTGGTGACATAGGTATTTGCTTCACAATTACAAGTGATTCTCGTTACTCATGGAATCCATATATGCCTATTTGCCTACTTGATAGAATTTATTTGTAGCCCCCAAATCAATACTCCCAGCAATACTGCAGTCATCTGTAGATATGCACACGTGCAGAGTGTGGTGGAAAATTACAGTTGCTTATTGTACACATTCCCAGCTGAGGTAGAAAAAGGCAATGTCCTGCCCTCGTTTCAGCTCACATATCATAAACAAGTGTCCTTTTGCCGTCTATTTAGTACCATGTTTTCTGCATGTGTGCTTTCTGGGGTCATTTTGTTTTTTAAAATGGCTCCCAAGTGTAGTGCTGAAGGGCTGTCTAGTGTTCCTAAGCTTAAGGATGTGATGTGCCTTAGGGAAAAAAATTTATGCTAGATAAGCTTCATGCAGGCATGAGTTCTAGCGCTATGGGTCTTGAGCACAAAATTATCATTGTTATCAATGTTATTGACAATTAGTAACTATGGTGTCTTTAAACAGAAACATACATAAATCAAGGTCATGTACTGATTGACAAAAATGACACGACCATACACTGGAATGAATCTAACGCAAGGGCCAATGATTCCGAATTCACTCATGCAGCCCTCGAGGTAAATTTACAGAACATAACTACCACAAATAAACCATGTTTATTACACTGTACATGTGTCATTTTATAGAGTATGTTAAAACAATAAAATAGCTTTGATGGGTGGTATTCACACATTGTATAAAAGAATCACCTATACAGTCTTTTTTTTTTTTTTTTAATGAGACAAGATCTCACGCTGTTGCCTAGGCTGGAGTACAGTGGCACAACAGTAGCTCATTGTAGCCTCAACCTCCCAGGCTCAAGCAATCCTTCCGCCTCGGCCTCTTCAGTAGCCAGCCTCTTGAGCAGCTGGGACTACAGGTGTGCATCAGCACATGTGGCTAACTTTTGTGTATTTTGTAGATATGGGGTTTTGCTATGTTGCCCAGGCTGGTCTCGAACTCCTGGGCTCAAGTGATCCACCAGCCTCAGCCTCCCAAAAGTGCTGAGATTGCAGGCAGGAGCCACTGTGCCCAGCCAACTACACAGTTTTTAAGGCCCCTTTGAAATGTGAACAATTTTCATCATTTTGCACTTAGAAATAAGCAGAATTTTAAAACTCCAACTGTGCTTCTGGTAGTCAACATGTTATCTCAGGGAAGTGCAGAAATGGGCAATAGGCTCTGCAATTTCAACCTTAGAAAGGTTAAAGAATGAGTACCAGAATTTCCAGGCAAGACAGAGGATTCAACACAAGCACCTAATTATGCTCCCACCTGAAAACCTACTAGAACTACTGTAAAGAGATTTTTTTCAGCTTTATGGAGGTATGATTGTCAAATAAAAATGATACATATTCAAAGTAAACAATGTGATGTTTTGATGCACCTATTGTGCAGGATTTTTTTTTTTTTTTCCAGGTACAACCTTACAGGAATATGAGAAGAAACAGCAGCAATAATATTTTGGAAGAAAGGAAACAGAAGTAGAAAATCAACAATGGGAAAAACTAAGAATCAACCAAACCAACACCGGGCACCTCTGGGAAGTGGGGGTGAAGTGACACTAAAATAAATACAATTGGTCGAAAGTTGAAGGACTAGTTGGATCCTGAGATGCATATTTGAAGGTTTATACTCTGTGGCAGATAGAAGAGGGCTCTGCATTGGAGGGCACAGGCACAGCTCTAAATGGCAGTACTGTACCAAGAAGAGATTAAGGAAAAAATGCACGCTGTGAACGCTGGGGCCCCTGTGTTCTTTCCCCACTTGGCTCTCACAATCATGGCAAAAGGCCTTTTACCCTTCAGTTTAAAACTCAAAACATTCTGTGGAAAGCCTGACTTATTCTAAAGATATCACAGGACTTAACCCAACACACGGCCAGGCCATTGCAGGCCCAAGCGTGATGTCAGCATGCTCCACCACCCTATTAAAAATAAGCAGATCAGCATATATTGGAGAAAAGCCTTTAACATGGAAGATTAACACAGAAAAAAACTATCTTGAAGTAAATAAAGCGGGAATGGAAGATGACAGTACCTTCAGAGATGAGAAGACACAAGATATAAGACAAGAATAAGAGACTACAAAAAAAGATTTGGGGAACAAAAGAGCTCTTAAAATTGAAAAACTTGACAGAAACTTTCTTCTTTTTCAACAGAAGGGTTGGAAGATAAAGTTTAGAAACTGCCCTAGAAAGAGCAAAAAGAGATGAAAATTAAGAGCAAAGGCATGAAACCAAGTGTACCAGTCAAGGAGGTCCAAGAGCTAAACAAAAGGGGCTCTAAGCAGAAGAGAGCAGGGAGAATCACAGTCCCCAAGCGGAGCTGCCGTTCTGAAAGAACCCTGCCAGGGCCAGCACTGTCCAAGAAAAGCTTCTGTCAAAGCACCTAACTGAAACTTCAGAGCACGGAGGCTAGAGGCTAGAAAATTCCTATGGTCTTATGATTTCACATTTCGGAAGGTAGAATTCTACATTCAGCCAAACTTGTAAACAAATATGAGGTAGAATAAAGACTCTATCCATGCAAAAATTAATTCTAAGGTGTTACAGGATTCAACAAAATGAGCTGCATCAGTATCATCAGATTACTCACTGCTGGAGAAGAGAAATACAAACACCGAGGGAAGGCTAAGAAGAAACCACTGGAGTTGGTTTAGAACTGGAGGCATCTATAGATGTGCACAGTTAGCGACAGGAACATGCTCTGAGAAATGTGTCGTTAGGCAGTTTTGTTTTGTACGATCATAAAGTGTACTTCCACACACCGAGATGGTGTGCCCTACTACACACCTAAGCTATGTGGTGTAGCCTACCGTTCCTACACTACAAACCCATGCAGTTACTGCAGGGAATACCATAGGCAACTGCACAACAACGGTAAGTACTTGAGCATCTAAGCACAGAAAAGGTACAGTCAAAATATGGTATAAAAGATAAAAAATGGTACACCCATAAAGGGCA